>NW_026622808.1:5745000-7155000 GCF_023065955.2 Ursus arctos
AACCCTACCTACCCAGGCAATCCCGTACGCAATTCTCTCTTAAAACCAAAACAAAAACAGCAGGATGAAATCAAACAGAAGAGAAAATAAACAGAAATATATTACTTATGAATATATATATATACACACACGTAAATGTATTATTTACAAATATTTATATAAACATAAAAGCCAAAGAGAGACTATAAGCAAAAAAGGGATTTCACCAAAGCTAATATAGGTTCTTGGAAAAAAACATAAAACCAACAAGTCGCCGGAAAAACTATGAAAAATGGAGCACAGGCACAAATGACAAATATTAGGAGTGAAAAAAGGAGTTTTTTTAAAAAATTTCTAGAACCATATAAATGACTCAGAGTGACAAAAGAAAAGCTTAAAAAGTGGAGACCTAACAGTGAAGTGAAATCAACCAGAATTTAAAATCCGGGGCGCCTGGGTGGCGCAGTCGTTAAGCATCTGCCTTCGGCTCAGGGCGTGATCCCAGCGTTCTGGGATCAAGCCCCACATCAGGCTCCTCTACTAGGAGCCTGCTTCTTCCTCTCCCACTCCCCCTGCTTGTGTTCCCTCTCTCGCTGGCTGTCTCTGTCAAATAAATAAATAAAATCTTAAAAAAAAAAAAAAAGAATTTAAAATCCATCCCTGACATTATCACGGCTCCATAACGCAAAGCAAAACAACGCATGAGCTTCAGAGGGTCTCAAAGGCAAGCTGGACACCCGGCCAAGGAACAGGTAATTTCTATCCTACCTATTCAAACTACTCCAAAGAAGGGGGGAAGGGGGGGGCCCAACTCACTTCTACGCCCTTGAAACCAGAATCTCATAAAGGACAGCACAGGAAATGGAGAGGACATGGTCATTTCTAGAACCACTGCCACTGCACTAAAAGATTATAGTCCCCAACCTCCCTCCGACTTCGATGTGGCCATGGTCCCTACCTTGGGACGAGGAGAGGCACACAAATGTATGGACACCTTGATTTCTGGCAAGTTTTCTCCAATAGATGTCATCTATTTAGAAAGTCATTCCCTTCTTCCAGTTAGAATGTAAGGGTCACAGCGTGGGTGGGGGAACGGGGAGGAGGAGAGGTCGGTGATGAAATTTTAGGTCCCCAGTAGCAGGTGCAGCCTTCCCACCAGCCGGACTTCTCCAAACACGAGCAAGAAGCTTCTGCCTTTGTCAAGGCTATCATTTTGTTTCAAGCTCTACCATCTAGGATTTTTCCATTATAAGCAACCCAAGCTAATTCCACGGGCTGGAGCTTGGGCCAGCTGAGCCAGAGAGACCCAGAGAGAGGCAAGAGCGACGCTACCAGCCTCGCCTGTGTGCAAAGAAGAGTAATCGGGCTTGGTTACTCTCGGTGCCGACAAAGCTGCTCAGAGTCACATTACACAGGTGCCTGAGCCCAGAAGCAAGACAGCGGAGAGGGACCCTGCAGGTCAACTGATCCAACCCTCTCATTTGAGTGATGAGCAGAGCGGAAAGGACTCCCCAGGCTGACACATCAATAGAATTCTGATTCCCATTCCAACGTGTATGTGTGTGTGGGTTTTCCCATATCAGGACCAATTCTCCCTGCATCAGCTGGGGGTCTCACAATTCAACTCGCTTCTGACACTCCCTGGAGAGAGCATCAGCTCCCACAGATTAAGGGTGCAGTCTTCTAGGAGGCCAACTTCAAGTCCAGACTGTCACTTGTGCTTTTGATCGACTTGCTGTAGACCTCAGGTCCCCATGACCCCCTCCCCGGGTTCCATGAATTTGCAGAGGGGCTCACAGAACTCAGGAACGTTTTACTTACTAGAATGCTGGTTTAAGGGCTAGAACTCAGGAACAGCCCCACCGAAGAGATGCACAGGGCAAGGTGTGGGGAAAAAACTCAGCGTTTGCTCAGTCTGAGTGTACCACCTCGGTACCCCCAGCAGCAATGTGAACCCAATCCTTTGGGGGTTTTATGGAGGCTTCAATACATAAAATTAAATCACTGGCCATTGGTGACGGATTCAACCTCCAGCCCTTCCTCTTCCCAGAGGTCAAGGGGGTGAGACTAAAAGTTCCAACGCTCCCATCCCATGATTGGTTCCCCCTGGCAACCAGCCCCCCATCTTTTGGGGCTTTCTGAAAGTCACCTCATTAACATAAAGTCAGGTGTGGTTGAAAGGCGTTTGTTATGAATATCAAGACACCCTTATTGCTCTTGTCACTTGGCAAAGTCCAAGAGTTTTAGGAGCTCTGTGCCAAAAATGGGCACAAAAACCAAACATAGATTTCTTACTACAAATCACAATATTACAATTGTTCAAGGACAAGGTAGGGAACAAAATTCAGTGCTTCTAATTTTCACCTAGGTTCCAGACTGTCAGTTATATGCATGATTCTCAGGGGTTACAAGACGCTCCTAACTTTAGCCAAATATTCATTCATTTACCAAATACTTACTGAGCACCTGCTATGTACCAGAAACTGACAGAGGCCCCAGGGGCGCAGTAGAGCCAGCTCTTTGGAGTCCTGGCACTTTGTGGTGACCCAGTTAGATGAGCATTAGTGCGGATGTCTCCAGGCAGACACCAGGTGGAGGTAAGGCTGGGTATGCTGGTGAGACTGGGTGGGGGGAGGGGGGCAGGTTGAAGGAGAGTGAGACAGTATGGAGCCCTTGGGCTCTCTATCTTCCCATGGTGACATGGAAGCCAGCAGAGGGGTGATCTTCAGAGCAAGAGAAAGCCCCTCATATTCTCCTGACCCCTGTCCATAGATACGTGGAATCGGAGAAAAGCGGTCTTAACCTCCTACATACAAGAAGGCAAAGAATCCCTTATGGGTCAATGAAACAGAGTAACGCAATTGTAATTTCTAAAAAAATTGTGCTCTGCTCCATGTGCCTTAAAATTAGATCCCATTAATATGTAATACACGCAGTGAAAAGCAATTGGCAACACGCAGTTTTGTTACTATGACAGCCTGACTCAGTCCAGGCTCCTTATCAACCAGCTCTGGGTTGGGTCTTGGGCAATTTACTTCATCCCCCTTGGACTTCATGTCCTCATCTGTAAAATGGAGCTCGCTGGAATAGGCTCTTCTGAGTTTTCTGGACTCTCAAATTTGATCCTTTTAGATTTATATTTGATTTATCCCTTGATGAGTCTTCATATGTCAGTGACATTCATCTTTGGCAATGCTTACCGACTTCTATCCTAGCCCGCAAAAGTAAATCTGGTGCCTTGAACTGAAGCAGAAGGAAACTCTGAATGCTCTTTTATGGGCAATTTTCTTTTTTCCGGTCTTGGATAAAATGAACATTTCAACGACAGACAAACTGAATCATTACAGAAACAACCACTCAAACCAACACTTCCTGGATAGCCGTGTCATGTACGGTCATGTGCCATCAAATACTGCCTGAGAGAAGGAACGCAAAGTTCTTTTTTTTTTTCTTTAAAGATTTTATTTATTTATTCGACAGAGATAGAGACAGCCAGTGAGAGAGGGAACACAAGCAGGGGGAGTGGGAGAGGAAGAAGCAGGCTCCTAGTGGAAGAGCCTGATGTGGGGCTCGATCCCATAACGCCAGGATCACGCCCTGAGCCGAAGGCAGACGCTTAACCGCTGTGCCACCCAGGCGCCCCTGGAACGCAAAGTTCTAAGTGAAAAAAACGCTGCATCTCTTTTATAATGAACACCATTATATTTTGGGACCTGGCAGGGATTAATATTTGAGAAAGCCACTAACTAGCCAGTACTGTTTAACTCTATTGTCAGAACATTTTAGAGTCTAGATTTGGGCAATCCTTACTGATTAGCAAAAGCAGGATTAATTGGGGTCAGACACAACCACGAGAGCCTAACAACAATAACAAAAGAACAAAAGTCAGAAGGAAAGACTACGTTATTTGACTAACGTCAGAAGAGATTGGGTTCCAGATGTGAACCAGAAACAGAACATGGGATTCAGGCTATCAAGCCAAGCCAAGGTTGCAAACACCTCAAGCACTGTAAGCACCATGCAGAGACCCACAGATTGGTATGGGGTCAGGCTAGAAAGGCAGGTGATGAACAGAGTGGAGAGAAAAAAGGGCACAGGGGCAGATTCGACGCTGGGTGATACAGCCCTGTTCACCCAAATGCTTTCAAACAGACTCTGAGGGGCGCCTGGGGGGCTCAGTTGGTGAAGCATCTGCCTTCGGCTCAGGTCATGATCTCAGGGTCCTGGGTTCGAGCCCCGCTTTGTACTCCCCGCTCAGCAGGGAGTCTGCTTCTCCCTCTCCCCCTCCCCCTCACACTCGCGCGTGTGTGTGCACGCGTGTGCATGCATTCGCTCTGCTCTCTCTCCCAAAGAAATAAAATCTTTAAAAAAAGCTCTAAAAAAGTACATTATACAGAATAAGTCCACACACACACACACACACACACACACACACACACACGCACATGCACACATACACATGCACCCCTCAGGAAAAGATCTCTGACATCTGACATGTGGACCCCTGAAAGGATTCATTCTCAGTCTTACATAAAAGATGCATTTTTAATGATCTCCACACCTAGATTCCGAAGACTCCTTTATGGGGTAGAATCTGTATGCTAAAATCTAGTCGACATTTAATGTGATAAACAAACATGTTTTCTGTTCCTTCTAAGAACACATGATTCTGCCCAAAAGAAATGGTCTCTGCCCTCAAGGACCTTAGAATCTGCTAGAGATGGTGAAGCAAATCAGGGGTTTCAGAGACAGAGGAGTGCCCTGGCATAGGTTTAATGAACATTTACAGAGAACTTAGTAACCAATTTCCAGAACTATCTTCGGATGGGGGAAGGAAAAAAACGCTGGCTTTGGCATCAATTACAGGAAAAATGTATTAGCTGGAATACTTGAAGGATACTCATGTTTCATACCCAATCAACAAATTTAATAAAAAGTGAGAAATGAGTGGGTTGATGCTGACAACGTGATCGAGACAGCACACAGCGTTTCCATGCAGAAATAACAAATCATCTCAAAGGCTGGAAATCTACACCAAATATGGCAGGAAAGGAAGTCCAGGAGAGATGGCGATTTGAAGAGTGGTACTTCTATCCTTTGATTCACAGTTATTAATAATATCATATTCAACAGAAAGATATCAAGGCTAGCCTAAGAACATGAAATGAGTTTTCACATTCTCCATTCTATTCTTATGTTCCACATATCCCATTTCATCCTGTGCTTGTAAGGAGCAGATAACAAGAAACAGACTGATAATTGTCTTTATTCGAGATCACATTCTAAGTGATACCTGTGTGTGGTTGTTTGATCACCTCAATGTTATTCGTAGCTATAGGATACAGATAGTCCCACTACAGTGTGATATGTGTTCTCCTGCAAACTAGTCAGTAGGCAACACGGAACACTGAAAGGAAAAATATGGTTCTAGGAAAAACGGGGTCGGAGTGAGCCTATACTGTGTTGCAACCAGAGCACTAACATAAGCAACAGCAACCCTAAAAAAGACACTAGCTGGGTTGCAAAGCATTACTAAACCCCAAATTATTCTTTTTGAAAAATTCAGCTCAATTAGGTCTTTACCTTAAAAAACAAAAACAAAACAAACAAAACAAACAAAAAAAAAAACAAGGTGAGGGGCACCTGGGTAGCTCAGTCAGTTAAGTATCCAACTCTTGATTTTGGCTCTGGTCATGAGTTCAAACCCTGAGTTGGGCTCTGTGCTCATCGAGGAGTCTGCTTGAGGTTCTCTCTTCCTCTCCCTCTGCTCCGCCCCACCCACCCAGCCTCTGCACGCTCTCTCTCTAAAATAAAATCTTAAAAAAAACCACAAAAAACAAAAAACAAGGTGAGGTAGCTTGGAAGAAGGGGTTAAGGGAGGATTTAACTCACTAAGTTATGGACAAAAGAGCGAAATGCACAAAGATCAAGGAGGACATCCTCTCCCCTACAATACTCCCACCCAAGCCCTTCCACCAAGACAAATCACTTGGCCCAGCCCAGCCACAGGAAATGAATGGGCGTCATGACTGGTAGCTTATTCCTCTCCACCTAGGCATGTTCAGCTGTGTTAGTTTCTTTTGTGTTCAGCTCCTGTTACTTGATATAAGAAAACATTAACATACTGGGGAAACTATCTTTGAAACAATGCCACTCTCACTTTGGAGAGACATCATTCCTCCATTTACCAATCACTTGTGATCTACAAGCATTTTTTTAGCGTGTCCAAACAGACTTGGTAGCAAATCAGTTTGTACTGTTATCCTTAATTATTATTTTACATTAAAGATACAGAGATATATACACCAAGAACTTTAGGTATCAAATTAGGTCAATCGAACTGTGCTGCATTATGCCAAGCTAAAGACAGATTTTAAAAGACATAATTCAGAAAGGGCTGAGGCACAGTTATCCATGTAACACTTCAATGACTTTGTCAGCACTGTGTTGACTGGTGGGTTAACCTGAAACAACCTAAAAATGCTATGAGAAACTCAGCTCCACTCCAGCACCATAACGGTTTTCCCCTGAATGAATGATCACTTAAAACTACTTTGTAGCACGAGTCAACACTATGATTGACATGCAGTCAAAATGAATTTCAATTGCCGTGTTAAAGGAACTAAGGAAACAAGTAATAAAAGTGTTCCCCAGCTAAAATCACTTCAAGTACTCTATGATCTAGTCTTTTCATTAATTCCAATCCTGTCTCTTTTACTCATATATTCAGCTCCAAAAGTGGCATTATGAGAGATGCCATGGCATTTGAAGATGTCTCAGGTTGTCAAGGTAACCAGAAACCCTGCAAAAATAATTTTCATTACTACTTCTTTGACAGATGTTCTTCCAGTCTCAGATCATTTTGTTTCAAAAGTGTTCCTTCCGTAGGGGACTGGATAAATGTATTGTTACATATCGGCATAATGACCTACTACACAACCATGAAGAAGCGCAACACATCTCTGTGGGTTAATATATGTAAGTGTGTTTAAAGCACAGTGTGTACAGCATGTATCCATATGTTTATCAATGGATAAACATACACATCCAGTGGGTAGCAGTTGAAATTTCTACTGAGTGTGTTTAGTCTTAGCAGGGCTCTTTGGAGTCTGCTGTATGTGTGGCATAGTTCAGGAGTCAGCCAGAAATGTGGACAGTTTAAATACAGATTTGGGGATACCCTACTGTGATTCGATCACCCCCCCCCACCTTTCAGCTACTGGGGTGCCTTGAACTCTGTTCTGTGGTTCTTCAGGACGATAACACAACACACACACACACACACACACACACACACACTGACACAGATGCAAGCATAGCAAATGAGTATCCTAAGTACTGTTAAGGGTAGTTGCCTCTGGGAAGGGGGACCTGGGAGTTACACAGTTGGAGAAATGCTACAATTTTAATATGCACTATTACAGAAAAGTCACCATGTTTATGTATCTGTTTCCCAATTTAAAAATACGTAATAAAAAGCAAAGATTTTAATTTCGAGCTAAGTGGATGTAAGCCTGCATTCTCCAGTGTCCTTAAATTGATCTATTTATCAGCTAAACATCTTCCCTAGAAAACAGTCTTCTTCCTAGATCATATCCCTAAAAATGTGATAAAAAAAAAAAAGTTTACAAAGGTCAAAAGTTTTCACTAATCTTTTTTAAAAAATATTTTTGTAAATAGGTATTTTTTAATCCAGGAAACCTTTGATTTGTTTCTTATGATGCTCTGAACCTTAGATATTTTCCCCCAACATACTGGGATATAGAAGGAGTAGCTCAATACTTTACATGGAATACGTACTCCGCTGACATTTGCTGCATTGAAAGGAGAGCTTCCGTGAACTTCTGAGTTGAGTTGTATGTGTGTTGGTGGAAGCAGGGAGCCTAAGTCTCTGTAATGGCAGCTGTTAATACAGTTACATTAGGAATTAAAATGTCACAAATGGAGGGATACTTAACCAATTCTAGCCTTTTCCAGGGATGGAGAAATATCCTGTGGCTCAGCAGGACAGTTCCATGAAGCATTAACCAAGTTAGTAAACACTTTCTGAGTCAATTATATCTCAATAAACTGGAAAAAATACTTAGTGAGAGCTTACTTAGCACAGAGGTTTAGAGTTACAGCGCATAAAATGAAGAAAAAGACCAACAATGTCCTTGGCCTCATGGGTTTATGTTCTAGCAAGGAAAGACAGACGATAAAAACGCAAACAAATACGCAAGAATGTCATAAAGTGGTAAACGCTGTAAAGAAAAGAACATCATTTAATAGGGTAAACCTCAGGAAAAGGGGATGTCAGGGAGGACTTTTTTTTGTTCGGTGGCAATCTTCTGTAAGGCCCTCCAAGACTCAGAATTGAACAGAAGCTCTCAATTCTGAGGACAGAGAGAACTCAGAATGAAGAACCGAATCTGAGCCCAGCTCTGTGAAAAGGTGGCCATCAACTATAGTTTTTTTGATTCTTGGCAAATCTTATAAAAGTATATGTCAATTCTGCTTCCGGTAATAGTATAGTATCTTCTACCAGACCCACCATCCCACAGATAACTATAAGCTCTTGACAAAACTACCAATCAAAAGATGACCTGCAGACACTGGGGAAGGAGTAAAAGCAAGCAGAAACTGGAAAGTTCAGCACTTGAAAGAAGGAAATGGAACCAGGTGAGTTTCTCATTTCATAGCTTTTCACCTAAAGACAGACTAAAATCCACACCATGAGGAGGCATTTAAAACTTGATAGAAACTGTCAGTGTTATCGTCCTGAAGAACCACAGAACAGAGTTCAAGGCACCCCAGTAGCTGAAAGGTGGGGGGTGATCGAATCACAGTAGGGTATCCCCAAACCTGTATATAAACTGTCCACATTTCTGGCTGACTCCTGAACTATGCCACACATACAGCAGACTCCAAAGAGCCCTGCTAAGACTAAACACACTCAGTAGAAATTTCAACTGCTACCCACTGTGGGAAGACAGAGTGTTGAGTTTGAATGCAGTCAAGAATGTCAACAAAAAGTAACCGACACTCCATGGAACGACAGAACAGCATCTAAGGTTCCCATACTATGCCATTCACAACATTCAGGATAATAACCAAAATTACTGAAGAGAAGAAACAGGAAAATGGGACATAATTCCAAAGAAAAGTTAAATAACTGAGGCTGACCGAGAGATTAACTCAGTGCCGGAATAAACAGATAAGAATTTTAAGGAGCCATTATAGCCATGCTCAAAGATATAAAAGAAAAAAATGTTTTAAATGAATGAACAGATAGCAGATCTCAACAGAAAACAAGAGTGATGGCAGATGCCCTACATCTGAAGAGAAAAGTGATGGGAGCTGTGATACTGTGATTTATATAAGAAATATATAGTCTTTCTCCTAAAACCCTTCCTAATCTAAGCAATGAGAGCAATGAAGGTGTCTTTTTGTATGTTAATCAGGTGACTTTAGGATCACATCTAAAAAGGAGGATGGTTGCCAGGGGGAACCAACCAGGTGATTTGAGGTCTGGAACTTTCAGTCCCCTGCCCTGACCTCCGGGGAAGGCCAATGGCCAGTGATTTCATCAGCCGTGCCTATGTAATAAAGCCTCCATAAAAACTAAAAGGATGGGATTTGAAGACCTTCTTGGTTGGTGAACACAAAGAAATTTGGGAAAGTGGCATACTCAGAGCATGGAGACTCTGCATCTCTCCCACCTGGCTGTTCCTGAGTTATTTCCTTTTATAATAAACAGATAATCTAGTGAGTAAAATGTTTCTCTGAGTTCTGTGGGTCACCGTAGCAAATTAATGGAGCCTATAGAGGGGGGTCATGGGAATTCCCCATCTACAGCTGGTCAGAAGCACAGGGGACAACCTGGACTCCTAAGTGGCATCTGAAGTACAAGTGAGGGTAGGGGGACAGGAGGCAGTCTTGTAGGACTGAACCCTCCACCTGTGGGATCTGATGCTCTCTCCGGGTAATCGTGTCAGAATGGAGTTGAGTTGTAGGACACCCAGCTGGTGTCACACAAGTTGTGAGTGTGACGGTAGCATGAGAGTAAAGGAGAAACACACTGGAGAAGCCGGGGGGCTCAACAAAGGCAGGAGGGAACAGAAGGCAAGGCACAGAAAGACAGAAAGAAGGGGCAGAGCTAGGAAAAGGTCACGAAACTTCAAGGCCAGCCAAGTCCCAACATACTGTCCTATACCCAGCAGCCATGACTGAGCAGAAGAGACATTCAGATGTTCTCTGCCACGCACACAGCATTTCTTCAAACAAGGCTCCCATGAGGGGTAGTTGCTGAAAACTCGGGGCTGAGGTCAGAGAGGAGAGCTGTCTGAATGGGATACACAGAAAATTCCCCCCTCCCAAACTCTGCATAGAACCGCTGCTTTGGCAAAGTCTAGGAGTTGGGACAATATTCTGCCCTTCTGCATCTAGGGGAGGCACAGCGATCAGACACACGGGTGGCCTGTGGGATGGTGTATGCTCCTCGGGGTGCTAAATCCACATACCACATCACCCTGCACTGTCACACACTAAGGGTTTGGTATACATTCATTCCCACCTGCTGTTACATTTGGGACACCTGTTTTTCTAAACTTGTTCTATGGCCTTGCTGTGTTTCTTTTCTCAGGGATGGACATTCAGGGTTTGGCAGGCATCACATGTGACCCACATAAGCTAGGCCAGTGGTTCTCCAGGTGTGGTGCCAGCTGTGCTGCATCAACAGCACCTGTGCACTTGTTAGGAAGGCAATTTTTTGGGTCCCCCCACCCCAGACCTACTGATCAGAAACCCTGACACAGGTTGGAGAACCAATGAACACAGGACCAGTCCGTGTTCTCAACCTTGGCAGCATATTCAAATCACCTGGGGAAATTTTAAGAACTCCAGGATCCAGGCTGCATCTTCAAGCTCATATGATCCTGGGCATACTGCTTAACCTCTCTGAGCTACAGCTTTTCATTTTTAAAATGGAGACCACTGAGGCAGATTCACTTTTTATAAAGGCATGAAGCTTGTGTGATTTGGGTAGGATTGGTGGGGGAGCTTCTTAAAAAAACAAAGTGTTTTTATAGGGTGGGATCTGGGCATTGGTACCAGCAGCTCCCCCATACGCTTCTCACATTCCACCAAAGCTGAGTGCCACAGCTGCACCACACCACCCTCTGTATTCTCACCCCAGAGACCATGCAAAATCACTTCTACTCCCCTGAAGTGGTTACGTGGTTTCCAACTTCTTTGCTTTGTCCGCACTATTCCCTTTACCTTCTTTCTCCAACATGTTCACGTAGTTGTGTTTGGAAATTTGGTGAAAAAACAAATTTTTAAACCTTACATTTTTTAGGAAGCTCACCCCGCCCTAAATCACATAAGCTTCATGCCTTTCAAAAAAGTGAGTCTGCCTCAATTGGTCTCCATTTTAAAAATGAAAAGCTGTAGCCCAGAGAGGCTAAGCAGTATGCCCAGGATCACTTGAGCTAGGAAGTAGACATGAAAAGAGCCCACGTGTGTCCTTGCAAAGACCACATTTTGAACAAGAATCTGCAAGTCACCAGCAACCCCACTGCCTAGTTCTGGGCCCTCACTCTGAAGGTTAAGGTCAATTTCCTCTGTAATGTGCTTGCACCAAGCCACACTTTCCTATACACAAGCAAGATAGCAGTGGCTCAGGATCTGTCTCTGTGCAAAGTGGAAACGACACCCCTTCCTCAAGTAAGCTATTTTAAGGTTACTCTGTATTACACAGTGTGAAGAATTCTGCCTGGAGGGGGCTTCCAGAACTCTGGTGGGCAGCAGCCCTGGATGAACACACAGATGTGACCATGCCTCTCGGCCTGCTCACAGGGACCTCAGCTGCTAGGGAGAGCACAGGACACCCACCACATTGAGGGGACAATGCCAGGGTCAGAGTCCATGAAAATAAGTGATTAGGGGTCCAGTCAAGTCAGGGTACCCCTTCCCCATAAAGGTCAGGTAATACTGTGGGCAACAGTGGGTTTATGAGGATGGGACTTCTCCTGCAGCTCCACCACTCTGCTAAGAAACCCAGGATTTAGTACCTGTGCCCTCTGGGGTTAATTGTTGTCTCTCATGTGAACCATATTCCCTGAAGGGTAGCACCTGGGGCACCTGAATCCTGCAGTCCCCTTCATGGGGGCCCTGAATGGAATCCCTAATCTACACCCCTGCTCCCCACCCACAACCCACATGAGCCAACGCACAGAACCACTTCTCGCTCACCCTACTTGGCTCTCCCAGGCCACCCACAGCTTGTTCCTATCTCACAGAAGAGGGAGAGGTGGTCTGGGACACAAGTGGATAACCCAAGAAACTGGGAATCAAAGAAAGGAACTAAAGGATTGTTGAGGTGAGTGACCAACTAGTGATGAATAGAAGTGCCTTCTCTGACCTTGGCTCCCTAGGGCAGCATCAACAGGCCCTCCAAAAGGCCTGTGGGTCATTGGTTGTGTGACGAATTCACCAGTCCTTTTACATTGAAGATGCGGGTAGAAACCAGGACATGGCAGGGCCCATATGACAAAGCCAAGAACACATCCTGGGGCCTTTGGGCCACAATAAACTGTTTACACAGCCTCCCCTCAGGCACACTTCTAGACTCAAACAGTGAGGGGCACTGGCACAGGGTTGCACAAAGAGGTCATTAAAACAGATCAGATCAAACTGGGGTATAGAATAAAATATGTTTATTAAACTTTCTGATGACACACACACAATCTGGACACTAAAATCTAAATCACCAAAGAGTGATTAAGAGACCATATTTTAACGACTACACCCACAGCAAATGACAAGAAGGCAAAAATTGACGCTGGCCTTTCAGTAAAACACAATGAACGGGTTTTGCTAAAGCACAACGAAGAGCTGCAGTTGGGCAGATCTCAAATTTTTGCAATTATTTGGGACAAATAAATAAAATAAAGTTTTTGCAAGAAAAGAAATGTTTGAGTAAATGGTGGTTATGTCTTGCCCTTTTTAGGTGAGTTTTGATCTGGGTCACAGGATAAATAAAACGAGCGTATTATTTACCTATATGTGTGAGGGCTTGACCTGCTTTATTTCTGGGTTAATATCTTAACTGTATTTGGAAATACACAACGAGCTGTGTGAAGATGAGGTCTAATCTGGAAACCCAAGAGGAGCCAGGAAGAAAGCAAAAAATAATATCCTTTTCATGTACTGAATTCTTCATTCTTTAACAACCACCACCAAAAACTATTTTAAGCCGAGGGTCATTGGTGAAATACCTCTACTAGATCTTTGCAGGTTTCTGCTCACCTGCTTTGAAGGACTCAGAAGCAGACTATAATCCAGCCAAGAATCTATAAATAATTCCCAGCAAGGTCAGGCATGGCAATGAAAGGCGTGTGGGGTCAAGTCTCATCATTTAAAGTCAAAGAACAGACTATACCATCACACTTCATTTTGTTAAGCAAACTGGATTTCACTGCTACTAAAAAAGCTCACAGGACATGGTACAGAAGGACCCAGAAGAAGGTGACTAAGGAGAAAACCGGGCTGGCTCAAAGAAGCACCACTTGCGAGGGCCAGAAGCCACTCAAGGAGCACATGCCGCACAGACGCGTGCCAGCAGTCCTCAATTCTGAGATAAGAAGATCACCACCTTCATAAAGGTAAGTCCCTGGTCAGAAATAAGATGCCCTGGGCCAGACTCTGACAAATGGCCAATCTTTAACAGGCCAGCTTGTCAACCGCTGCATAGATAGCCAAGCAGTGGATCTTTTTGTTGCTGTCACTCCACTTGTAGAATTTTCTAGAATACAGTCAAAGAGGGCTTGGTGGAGATAACATAAGGTAAGGAGACAGGTACATGTGAAACTAGTTTTAAATGCTGGAGCTGGAACAGGAAGGGAAGGGCTGGGAGGCTAAGTTTCCCAAGTCTTCCTGCACCCAAACCTTCAATTCACAAGGAATTTTTCTCATGAGGCCACCTCACTTCCAAATCCTACACTCCCACCCCCATATAGAGGACTCACTCACTTTTTTTTTTCTGATTTCATCTTTATTTTTCTCTCCCTTCCCCTCTAATCCTCTGTTCTGCTTCTTAAATTCCACATGAGTGAGATTATATGATAACTGTCTTTCTCTGATTGACTTATTTCTCTTAGAATACCCTCTCATTCCATCTGCATCATTGCAAATAGCAAGATTTCATTCTTTTTGATGGCTAATATTCCATTTTACACACACACACACACACACACACACACACACACACGCTATCCATTCATCTGCTGACGGACATCTGGGTTCTTTCCATAGTTCGGTTATTGTGGACTTTGCTGCTATAAACACTGGGTTGCAGGCGCCCCTCTGGATCACTACATTTGTATGTTTGGGGTAAATCCCTAGTCATGCGATTGCTGGGTTGTAGGGCAGCTCTATTTTCAACTTTCTGAAGACCCTCCATACTGCTTTCCAGAGTGCCTGCACCAGCTTGCATTCCCACCAGCAGTGTAAGAGAGTTTCCCCTTCTCTACATTCTCACCAACATCTGTCGCTTCCACCTGGCTAATTCACTTTAAAATAGGGAGGGCTAGGGTACTTTCTAAAGTTGGAGATCACGGATTTCTGATGCAGGAACCACATGATAGTCAAAGACAAATCAATGCAAAAGAAAGTCTACCACTTGGAAAACAAAGGAAACAGCCAAAGGAAAAAACCAGCATCTGAAAGAGTCACACCTTTTCTTAACTTTTGGAGGTATTTTCTTTCAGCCTTTTGATAACGTAACACACAGTGATTTTTAAGACGACTATGAATGTACCCACACAAATATAAATGTGTTTCTTACTTTTTCTCTGACTTAATATTGTCCAGGGAAACACATCTCACCACGTCCTGAGAGAACTCTAGGCATTATTCTTCAATACGACATGCAAAAGGATGGTTTTCTCATTCTTCTAATAAAGCGTTACTAATTTAACAAAATGTTATTCAAATGTTTATTATAAGGAGGAAATGAACAGAGAGAGATGGAAGGGGAGGAACAACGACGAAAAAGTGCCAAAAGCAGGTGGCCGTGAGTTGACAGAAAAGGGAAAGTCTGTGAGTAGGAGGACCACTCTGGAAGAGTCAAAGGATGACTTCTGAATAGAGCACATTAATCATCTTCAGATATGAGATTACAAACCTGATTATTTACTCAAACCATCCATCAACAGGGACGCCCCCCACACAACTTTCTATATAAAATAAGGTATTTTTCCAGTTACCACCCATTCTGATGAGACCATCATCCCATGCATCTCCTTGGATCATCAACAGAGTCACTGTCCGCTCTTGCCAGAACATGCACCAGCCATAGGCCTAGTGGCCGGATGTTTTTAAAAATGAGATCGGCCTCCGCTAATGTATACTTACTCTTCTCAGCCTAGCTCCTAACGACCACTGCTTCCTTTTCTAAGTTTCTACAAGTCCACTCATTCATTTGTCTGAGTGTATTGCTTGGGATTTGAGTCAGGCATGCCAATCAACTAAACATTAAAAAAAATCTACCCTCTTTTCAGGAGGAGAAGGAGGAGGAGGAGGGGGAGTGGGAGGGGGAGGGGGAGGGAAGGGGGAGGGGGAGGGGGAGAAGAAGAAGACTAGCACGACTGTTCAAATCTGCTTCTTCCAGCATTCCTGTCCTTAGCTACAAGTTCGGAGGAGGAGGAGGAGGAGGAGGAGGAGGAGGAGGAGGAGGGGGAGGGGGGAGGGGGAGGGGGAGGGGGAGGAGGAGGAGGAGGAGGAGGAGGAGGGGGAGAAGACTAGCACGACTGTTCAAATCTGCTTCTTCCAGCATTCCTGTCCTTAGCTACAAGTTCGGAGGAGGAGGAGGAGGGGGAGGGGGAGGAGGAGGAGGAGGAGGAGGAGGAGGAGGAGGAGGAGGAGAAGACTAGCACGACTGTTCAAATCTGCTTCTTCCAGCATTCCTGTCCTTAGCTACAAGTTCTTAAAAGTCACCAGTCATTCCCGTTTCTGGGTATCTATCCAATAGAATTTGAAACCAGGATCTCAAAGAGACTTTTGCTCACTCGTGTTCACAGCAGCGTCATGCACGGCAGCTGAAAGGTGGGAATGACCCAAATGTCCATCAATGGATAAACAGATAAACAAAATGTGGAATATACAGAAAATGGACAATTATTTAGCCTTAGGGAAAAAAAAGGAAATTCTGTCACATGCTCCAACATGGATGCACTTTGAGGGCATTATGCTAAGCAAAACGCTAGGCCCAACACAGTAAGACAAATGCTGTGCATCAGATCCATGCAGACAGAAAGTAAATGGCGGTTACCAAGGGTGGGCGGGAGAGGGAAATGAAAAGCTGTTTCATGGGAAGAGTTCCAGTCTGCAGGATGAAAATACTCTGCAGATCTCTTGCAGAATCATGTCAGTATACTTATTACTCCTGAACTGCAGACTTAAAAATGGTTAAGATGGGGGCCCCTGGCTGACCCAGTCAGTAGAGCACACAACTCTTGATCTCAGGGTCATGAGTTCAAGCCCCACATTGGGTGTGGAGCCTACTAAAAAAAAAAAAAAGAGAAGAAAAAGAAGAAGTTGTTGTTGTTGTTGTTGTTAGGATGGTGAATTATGGGTTTTACAATTTAAAAATTTTTTTAATTAAACAAAAATTTATAAGCCATAGTTTGGCTACTGGATGAGGCCACGGGACAATGACAAAAATGAGGTAAGCTTATCTTAGAAAATCTGAGGCTTTCACTCCAAATCACTAAAGCTCATTTTACCCCTTTAAATCAGAAGATCATTCTTTCCAGGAGATAGTAGCAAAGAGTAATAGAGAAGTCTAGTTTTTTCCTTTTTTATTCACCAATATATCATCAATCCCAAGGAGCTGGCTTATCTTTTCTACTCTTCCTCATGAAGCTCAGAAACTGATATTTCTTATTCTTCATCTTGTTTGAACACAGCCAAAAAGATCACACACACACACCTTTCTTGATTTTAAGGGCTTGAGTAAATCTATACTCAACTGGGCTTTGGGTTTTCAACTAAAACTCATACTGATTAACACCATTTGGTCATTTACATACTAGTTGAATATGTTTTCCCGGGGCTTGATAGGTCCTTTCTAAATTAGATTTGTCAAAAGACTAGACCCTGAAGCCACAAGGGTTTCTTTGGAATGTTCTCTTTCCTTAGGGTCACACTGAATCTCCGTCTTATGCAAGATGATCTGGAGGAGGAGAAATACATTTAGTGCTTCAGATCACTGATTACAATCTGTCCATACAACTTCACTTTGGTAAAAGTAAATAATTTGGAACTAAAATAACTTGGAAATGAAGGAAGAAAAGCAGGAGGCAAGCAGAGTGCCAGGCTCTGGCTGCTGGGCTAGGTCACGGGAGCCATGCCACTTTGAGAAGTCATCCAGAATCTGAAAAAGGAGCCGCCACCCCCTTCCTCACAAGAGGTGCTGACCAATGAAAGGAACTAGGAGATGGCATGAATTCAGGGTCACGTCGGGAATACAGTCAGCACTCAATAAATAGTTCCTAAGAAAACTAACAGGAATAAAGCTCCAGGAGGGTTCATTGAAATGGTGCAGGTGAACAAGAAACCAAAGACAGGGGAATTTAACACATTTAAAGAAACATCTAATCTAAATAAAATCAGCTTTATCCTCACCTCTCTGCTCAGATATATGGGAAAATATCCCTTTAAACAACCTCACCAAACCACGTTCTTAAAGCGGGCAGTTGCTAAGTGATGCTGAGGGATCCAGGCTAATCACTGTGTGTAAATTAAGCAAAAACACCAGATGAGAGCTGTCTGGAATAGCTCCCTCTCAAAACACAACAAAACAAAAAAAAAAATAACCTATCTCCTATGTTTGTGTTTGTTTAAGCTGAAGGAAAAGAATTTACAGGGCATCTAATCCGACTCCCACATTTTACAGAAGGGAAGTCTTAAACCTCCGGAGGTACAATGACTTGCCCAAGGTGTGCCAAGGCAAAGAGTGGTGAGACTGGACCTACGAGCCAATCTGATCGCATCTTCCTAATGCCTCCTGGTAACAGCATAAAGGAAGACAACACAGACCGGGGGTGACAAGAAGCATGAGGCATTAGATTTCAAGCAATCTGAAAAGTGAAGATTTGACAGTCTGAGAAATCGGTTCCAGCCCTCCCCCCATCCCCCAATGAATCTAAAAGGGACACAGCTGAGAGGCTGAGCCCAGAATGTCAGAGAGCCAGGGATGAACACGGAAGCGCCCCTCTTGTCACCAGCACCAGAGAGCATACAGGATGATCTTCTCAGCAAAACATCCAAAGACAAGAAATCAGTTCCTTGGCCTAAGAGACTTTAAGCAATCAGAGCAAAAAGACTCATAGCTCTTTTAGGCAAAGAAGGAAAGCACTGGATTAAATATTTAAGAAGAAAAGACTTCACTCTCCTTGCGATCCCCAGCCCCCAGGGCTTCAATAGGCAGTACCTCTTTGCTGCCACACAGTGGTAGGAAACCTAAATTGCAGGGCAAGTTCTTTATTGAAAGCTGGTGTATTTGATTTTATTCATGTATTCTAATATTTACTGAGTGTCAAATAAAATTTTTTTATGATGTGTATTTGAGAAAGAGAGAGAGCAAGCATGAGCGGGGGAAGGGGGAGAGGGAGAAGCAGACTCCCCCCTGAGTGGGGAGCCCAAGCAACGCTGGACTCGATCCCAGGACCCCAGGTTCATGACCTGAGCTGAAGGCAGACGCTTAACTGACCGAGCCACCCAGGAGCCCTTATGTCATTCTTTTAGATACAAAATAGATCACTGAACAAAATACCAAAATTTCTGTCTCTGAGGACCTTACATTATAGTAGGGGGCAGAAAAAAAAGAAGTTTATATGTACAGTGAGTAGGTGGTAAGTGCCATGGGGGGGGGGGGAAATAAAGTAGGATATGTAGGGAGGATTGTGAATGCTGAGACAGAGAGACTGCAGTTTTAAACAGTGTGGTCAAGATAGGCTATACCATGAAAGTAACATTTGAACAAAGATTTACTAAAGGTAACAAAAATGCTTTCAGGTAGAATGCAGAAGAATATTCCAAGGAGAGAAAAAAAAATACAGTGCAAAAGCCTTAAGGTGAGAATATGTTTGGCGTGATTACAACAATGAAAAGGCCAGCGTGACCAAAGGTGAGTGTGATGTAATCAAATGATCACCATAGCCAATGAGAGCTTATAATAAACTCCAGGCACTATGTTTGAGGCTTATAATCCAGGTTTGTAGGAGAGCCCCATGGAGGGCTCCTAGACACTTAAATACACGGGGATAAATAATTACGCAAGGAGCTAATGCTAAGGATCGAAGAGTTAAACAGACAATAAATGCTATAGGAAGCCAAAAATAGGAGGACGGCTGGAAGGGTGATACTCAAGAATGATCTGGGAAGTACTCTGGTCCTCGGAGGATGAGGGTGGGATAGAAAGAGGAAAACGGAGTCACTGGATCAAGGAGAGCAGAGGAAATGTGCTGAGACAGAAACAGGAGCAATGTGCCACCATTATTAGAATACAGTCAAGGTTGGGTTAGACAGGTAGTTTGGACCTGTGGAAATGAAAAAAGGAGACCTCATTTAAAGTAGAGTCAGAAAGCCCTGAAGGCAAAGCTCTCGCCACTAACACCTGCTACTGTTCGCAGACCCCAAAAAGAGGAATCCTTTCCCACAGGGGAAGCAGCTCACCTCACAACCCTGGAGAGGGAAGGAAGAGTTCCTCCTTGCCCAGCAACGACCCAGCCAATGAGAACCACCGCGACCCAGCCAATGAGAAGTTGCCAGAGTCCCCAGCTGTCCCTCTCCCCCAATGGTCTTTTATTCTAACAGTCTCTCCTAACCTTCTTTCCTCTGTAAAAGAAGGCTCCTCTCCTTTGTTGTCTACATTCCAGGATGAATCTCCATAGTCTCTGCATGTCCCCAGTTGTAATTCCTCTGCTATCCCCAAATAAACTAACTGGCTATTTATTTTTAAGGCTGACAGACTCCAAGACCCAATAGTTTTTAGGTGAGCTCGCCCCTTGATGAAACAGTTAATACCTACTGTATACATACCGTTCCAGAAAATAGATATGAAAGTTGCCAAACTTACTTAATGAGACTACACTTTGCAAACTTGATTTCTAAGCCACAAAAGGATTATAAGAAAATAGTTATAGACCAGTTTCCTTAAGAATGTGATAGAAGAACCCAAAATAAAATATCAACTAAACAAATCCAACTGCATATATTGAAAATATATAATAATTAAATAGTCTTTATCCCAGTAATGCCAGGATGATTCAACATAAAGATCATCATTAATTTCATGGACTACATGTATGTATAATAAAGGAGAAAAATTCTATGACTATCTCAATGGATACGGATAGACCATGTAATTCAGTACCTGTTTGAGATTTGTTTAAAAAATGAAAATACTTCATTGCAAACTAGGGTAAGAAGGAACTTCTGGAACTTGATAGAGTATCTATACATGAACCAAAAACAAATAGGGCAAATAGAGTTAACAGGAAAGCTCCTTGGTACTCCTTAGCAGTGCTAATTAACATGGTCTAAAACTTCTACAGCAGCTAGAAAAAGAAAAGAATTACAAGGTATAAAACAAGAGGAAAAAACTATCATTATTTGCAAATAATATCATTTAAAAATTTTTTTTAATTTAAAAATTAAAAAAATATAATCATTTTTAGGTTAAAGCATTTGAAATTAGTTTTTTTTGTAACGCTGTAGGCAAAAGTGGTTCAGTATCAATAATACCATACAGTTCGATGTAATATTAAGTAAAATTCGTACACAGCCAACTATGAGAATGAATAAGAGACTCCATCAAGGTTGCTGACATAGGGTAACCTATAAAACAGCAATCTCATGACTCTACAGCACCAAAACCCAACTAGAAAATATACCCTACTAACGCATCAATCACAAGAATGATACAAACCATGAGATCTATAGAAATTAACCAATATATTAGACCTCTACAGAGAAAAGTACTAAACTCTAACAAATACAGAGAGCGATACGAATAAAAGAAAAACAGCAATTAGAAGCACTGGAGAGTACATTCACACTGCATCATGGACAGATCTGGAAAGTGGTGATATATATAAAACGAAATGAGACCTAGACTACAGTTCATGTAAATACCCAAAATGACAAGACACAGCTTATAAGAATATACAGAGACTAAAGACAATATAGTCAAACTCTATAGAGAAAGAACAGAAGGGGATTAAATAATGATATATGCCACGATCTGAAAAGTTAAATGAACATAACCCTCTGAAGGTCTAATAAAACAAGGAAATAAAGGATGTGAAGCAGTGTCAGGAGTTGGGGAGAAGAAAGTATACTCAAGCTAATACTTAGGAAGAGTCACCTGGCATTGCTGGCTGGCTACAGAAGGTTGAAGTTGGGAGAATATAGTGTTAGAAACAACCAATAATAAATCTATTATTGTGCACGAGCCCAGGAGGGCTTGTTGGAAGAATTGGAAAAATAAAAGGATCAATTTTGAGGGACCATATTTTCAAGAAAGAACCAAAAGAATCTTGTAATTGAATGGGAACGGTGGGGGTGGAAAAGTCAAGAGTGACTCCAAACATTCCTGTCTCGTGTCTGGCACCAATGACAGAAATAGAAAACTCTGGAGATGGGACCAGAATGAGTTTGGTTTTAGAAACAAAATTCAGCACAATGTGTTTCTGTAGCCAAAATGGCCAATAAAACTGAAGAGCATTGGGAAATAAAAATGCAATTATCTCCTCAAATAAAGTCATGGTCCAGTTACATGGGCACAAAATTGGCTCTGGTTACTATACCCAAGAAAACAGGAAAAACACCAAGAGGAAGACCAGAGAAGAGCAAATCAAATGATTAAGTCAAATGGCTGCTAAAGCTTCCTTATGAAATTCTTTAAGAGAGTTTGTAAAGAAACAAGCTAAAAGGGACGCCTGGGTGACTCAGCCCGTTAAGCATCTGGCTCTTAATTTCAGCTCAGGTCATGATCTCAGGGTCATGGGATTGAGCCCCACATCAGGCTCTGCGTGCAGCAGGGAATCTGCTTGAGGATTCTCTCCCTCTTCCTCTCCCCCTTCATGGGCTCACGCACACGTGCGCTCTCTCTCTCGCAAATAAATCTTTTAAAAAAACAAGCTAAGAGGGACTAAATGAATTACAAAGGAGCATATTTGTCAAAAATTAGAAATATTTCCTGTGTCAAAAAAAGTGTTTAGCAGAAAAATATTTTAGAATGAACACAAAGAATGACTTTGAAGAACAGTGCATGCAGCTATGAAATACATTACCCCCACTGCTGTTGGCTGCAGGCAGAAAATCTAGAAACCCAACACTCCCAAATCCATACAATCAATATCTACTGAGAACCTTCTATTGATCATACAATGTTGGGCTGAGACAGACATAGTCCCTGGGATGGTTATTTTTATGTGTCAACTTGGCTAGGCTATGGTATCCAGTTTTGGGTCAAACATCAGTCGAGATGTTGCTGTGAAGGTATTTTTTAGATGTGAATAATGTTTAAATCAGTAGACTTTAAGTAAAGCAGATTACCCTCCGTCTTGGTCCACATGGACTGCTATCAGAGAATGCCATAGACTAGGTGGCCCTATAAACAAGAGAAATTTATTTCTCTGCATTCTGGAGGCTAGAAGTCCACGATCAAGATGTCGGCAGAGTCCATGTCTGGTGTGGACCCACTTCCTGGGTCACAGATGATGTCCCTTCACTGTGTCCTCATGTTTGAGGAGGACAGAGATCTCTCTGGGGTCTCTTTTATAAGAGCAAAATCCCATTCACAATGGCTCCACCCAAATCTCCAATCCTATCCCAGTGGTTCCACCTCCAAATACCATCACACTGGGGAATGGGTCTCAATGCATGAATTTGGGGAGAACACAACATTCAGCCTACAGCACCCTCCATAATGTGGGTGGGCCTCCTCCAATCAGTTGAAGGTCTTTAGAGAAAAGACTGAGGTCCCTTGAGAAAGAATGAGTTCTGCCTCCAGACTGCCTTCAGACACAAGACTGCAACATTAACTATCCCCCGGGTCTCCAGCCTGTCGGCCTGCCCCAGATTTCAGACTTGCCAGATCCTACCACCATATGTGCCAATTCCTTAAAATCAATCTCTCTCTTGTCTACATGCACACACCCTATTGGTTCTGTTTCTCTGGAGAACTCTGATGAAAACAATCCTTCATGTCATAAAAAGATAGTAATCAGACTACTCTGTACATGAGTATATTTGGGAACTAAGATAAGCCTACAAAAAGAAAGATATCTGGTTCCAAGAGAACATATAAGAGAATCTGACCTAAACTGGGATCAAACACTAAGGGAAACCTTCACCAAAAACGATCCTTTAGCCAAGATTCTAGAACAACAGCAGACGCGTAGTCAACAGTGATTGGGGGTGGGAGACAGCAGTGCAAGCAGCAGGCAGAGCAGTGCTGAAGCAAAAGGAGGGAGGGAGGAAAGGAGGTTTCAGAGGTGCATCGAGGCCAGACTGTGAAGAACCTTATATGGACATAGTAAAGCTTTTAGTCACCACCTTCAGAGTGATGCAAACAGCACTAAAAAAAAAAAAAAAAAAAAAATTAGCCTAGGGATGACATCAGATCTGCATTCTGAAGACTATTGAAGCTACTGTATAAGAAACAGTGGAAGGAGACCAGAGCGCATGATGGTGAACCAGAAGGAAGAGGTGGTATGATGGTCTGAATGTCTGTGTCCCTGCAAAGTTCTTAGGTCGAAATCCTAAGTCTCGAAGATGATAGTATTAGGAGGTGGAGCCTCTGGGAGGTGCGTTGGTCATGAGGGTGGAGTCTTCAGCAAGGAGACTGACGTTCTTACAAAAAGAGGTTCCAAAGAGATCCTTCGCCCCTTCCGCCATGTGCGGACATAGCAAGATGGTGCCGCCTGTGAACCAGGAAGAGGGTTCTCACCAGGACCTGACCATGCTGGGACCTGACCATGCTGGGACCAGACTTGCAGCCTCCAGAACTGTCAGAAATAAATTCCCGTTGTTTATAAGCCACCCAGTCTATGGTATTTTATTACCCTAGCCCCAACTATTAAGACAGGTGGGGTCAAGGTATCTGACCAGTCCAACCGGACAGATGACCACAATAGGGAAGCCCAGGCAGAAGATCGTGAAATAAGCCTTGGAAACGTTGAGCATGAAGTACACCTTTGAATGTTCCACTGGAGATGTCCCCATCACTTCTTTTCTGGGTCTTAACCTTGTAAGAAGTTTCCCTGCGTCAACTCTTGCCTCTATTGTTTATTCTGCACACAGCAAGAAGACTGATCTTTTTAAAAAGACAGTAAAATCCTACTACTCCTTTGCTCAAAATTCAAATTCTTTTCCATGGCACAGAAAGTCCCGGGGATCTACAATTTGCAGCTCTAAGAGGACTATGAGAGGTGTGAGTCATCTGCACACAACGATCACCGAAGCCAAGTGCATGAAGGAAATTGCATAGGGAGAGATTTTAGAACGATCCGCAAGGAAATCCATTATTTCCTGCAATGGAGACAGATAAGGAACAGCCAGAAAAACAGGAAGAGCCCCAGTAGAATATGGTATCACTGAAGCCAAGAAGGATAAAAAAGCCATTTGAGAAAAAGCGATCAACAATACCAAATGCTGCTGAAAAAAATAATAAAGACTCAAAGATGCCCGTGAAATTTAGCAATACAGAGGCTGTGCCTTTTTGGTACCTTACTGAGTTCAGAAAGAATGGTATGGGTAAGGAATAAGGCCAGAAGCCAGATAAGGTGCGATACAGAGTGAATGTGAGGCAAAGTAAGGGAGACCCTGAATACAAACAATTCTTTCCAAAAAGTCTGGAGAGGGGAGGTAAGTGGGGGTTGGTGAGGGTCACCAGAAGTCTTGTTGCTGAGACTGAAGGGACCAAACACATTCAAATGTTGGTGGAGCCAACTACTTGAAAGAAGAGTTGAATATACAGGAGAGAAAAGGGATACCTGCTAGCATGGAAAGGAGGAGATATGACCCAGAGCAGAGATGGAAGGATAGGAAGAAGACAGAAAATAGGACAACTCCTCCATTAGGAAGAGAGAAATCATTAGATATCTAGGTGGTCTTTGACTTTGTAGCAGAAAATGAGGCTATCCTATCCATCTAATGGAGCTTCAATTTCCGCTAGAAAGTAGATGACGGTGGCCATGAGAGAAAGTTCTGGAAGGCAGAAGTTTGCGGGAAGTAGCAAAAGAAAGAAATACCATTATTTTGGAGAATGAATGAACCAATGGATCTGGCAAGTGGTAGGATTCAGAGGCACCAATGGGGGCCCATTTGAGTTGGGTGGTAAGGAGCTCACAGTGGTACCAACCTGACTTGTTGAGCCACTTCCTCCAGCGGGGCTTACTTCCTCAGGTGCAGGCACAAAGATCACAGGAAGTACTTCAAGAGCGTTTGATGGTCAAGTCGATTAGAAGTATTAAGGGAACCTGGGATTCTGAAGATTCATTTTATCACAAAGACAATCATGCCCTCCCAAGAAACAACCTGCTGGTGATTATCCATTGTCAAAAGCGATTGCCAGACCGAGCAGTACTCTATGGTAGAGAATCACGCTAAGTTGTAGATTTTACCAAGGCAGATTTCTGAGTTAAGAGATGGTGTGCATGAAAGAAGACAGAAAGCAAAATCTATCCGTGTCGTGCAGCAGATGTTGTTATGAATAAAGAGTGGTACATTTGTTGCAGTTGATGAACCCACATGGATGCATCATTAGCACCCAAAGTCCATAGTTTACGTTAAGCTTCATCCTTGGTACTGTATATTCCAAGTTTGGACAAAGGCCCAACTCAATGATGACACGTATCCATCATTATGGTAACAAAGTGTTCTTTCACTGCCTTAAAAATCTTCTGTGCTCTGCCTATTCATCCCTCCTCCTCCTCCAGATACCTAGCAACCACTGATCTTGTTACTGCCTCCATAGTTTCGCCTTTTCCAGAACATCTTATAGCTAGAATCATAATATGAAGCCTTTCCAGATTGGCTTCTTTCACTTTTTTACTATTTTAACAGGTGTGTAGTGGTATCTCACTGTTGTTGAATTCACATTTCCCTGGTAACCTATGACGTGAAGAATCTTTTCATACTCATTTGCCATCTATATTTCTACTTCCGTGAGGTGTCTGTTAAGATTGCTGGTCCCATTATTTAGCTGGGTTGTTTTCTTTATTGTTGAAGTTTAAGGGTCCTTTATATATTTTGGAGATAACAGTCCTTTATCAAATGTGTCTTTTGCAAATATTTTCTCCCAGTCTGGTTCATCTTCTTGCTCTCTTGATATTGTCAAGATAATAAAACTGGTAACTTGTGTTTTGTCAAAATTAAGAGCTTCTGTCCATCAAAAGACATTAAGAAGGTAAAAAAAGCAAACAACTGGCAGAATGTATTCTTACTAATGTAAACAAAGGACTTCGAGCCAAAATATATAAAGAACGCCCACGAATCAATAATGAAGTCACAGAATCTAATGTACGTACGCACAAAAGATTACGCAGACATTTCACACTGTCAAGAGAACTTCTGCAGAGCAGAAAATTTTAATTTTCATAAAGTCCAACTTATCAATTATTTCTTTCATGGATCATGTCTTTAGTTTTCTATCTAAATAGTAGGGGGGCGCCTGGGTGGCTCAGCTGGTGAAGCGTCTGACTCTTCATTTCAGCTCAGGTCATGATCTCAGGGTCGTGAGACCGAGCCCAGCATCGGGCTCTGTGCTCAGGACAGAGTCTGCTTGAGATTCTCCCTCTCCCTCTGCCCCTCCCCTCACACTTGCACATGTGCTCTCTCTCAAATAAATTAAATCTTAAAAAAATATATATATATCATGCCACACCTAAGGCCATCCAGGTTTTTTCTTGTTATCTTCTAGTAGTTTTACAGTTTTGCCATCTTACTCATGTTTGTGTTCTCATGATAGTGCCAGGCACGCAGTCTAGGGTCAACAATAGTTTAATCATCCATTTCCCAGGTCATAATGTGAAGATAAGTCTTAATGAAACAGTCTCCACCTTCCATAACTAGTAACTTTCTTTTTCATTTTTTTTAGTGGAAGTTTTTAAAAAGTGTTTTAAAATATTGAGTGGTTACAGAAGATTGAAAAGATGTAAAAGATGGGTAAACTGCAACAGGAACACAGTCCAGAAACAGACCTGCATATACTGTCCATTGACTTGTGACAGATTAGTGTAATACAATGGGGAAAGGATGGGCTTGTCAATACATGGGGCTAGAGAAATTGGGTACTCATCTAGAAAAAAAGATAAAGTTGACCCCTACGTTAAAACACACTCAGATACTTATTTAAGGTGGGTTCTAGACCAATGAAAGGTACAATAATTAGCCTCTACAAGAAAATAAAGAAGAATATTTTCTTCTATGGGATAGGCAATGATTTCTTCAACAGGATACAAAAACTACTAACCCTACAAGAAAAAATGATAATGTGCATTTTGTCAAAATTTAAAACTTCCATTCATCAAAAGACATTAAGAAAGTAGTTAAACAAAACAAAAAACAAAACAAAAACCAATAGCTGGCAGAATGTTACTAATACAAAAGATTTCTAGCCAAAATATATAAAGAGCACCTACAAATCAATAATGAAGAGACACAGAATTCAATTTAAGTATGGGCAAAAGATTATGGAGGCATTTCACAAAAGAAGGTATCTGAACGCCCAATAAGCTCATGAAAAGGTTTTGACATCCTTTCTTGTTAGTGAAATGCAAATTCAACCCAAATGAGATACCACTACACACCCAGTAAGTGATAAAAATCCAAAGGACTGGCAATACCAACGATTGATAGAGGTAACAGAGTAACTGGACTCCTACGTAACTGGTGGGTGTGAAGTGATACAAACACTTCAGAAAAATGTTTGACAGTTTCTTATAAAATTGACCAACATTTACACTCGTGGGTATGTATCCAAAGAAACAAAAGCATATGTTTACAAAAACATATAAGAATGTTCAGAGCATATTTTTTTCAGAAAAGCCCAAAACTGGAAATAATCCAAAGGTCCACCAGTAGGTGAATAATAAGCCAATTATGGCTACAGTTGAGCAACGGGAATACTGAAGAGGAAGATACCTACAGCAACGTGGAGGAATCTCAAAAATGATACATCGAGAGAAGCCAGACACAAAACAGGACGAGCTACATGATTCATGTGAGGTCCCACTGTTCCAACACCGTTTGTTGAAAAGATGATTATTTCTCCATCAAACTACTTCTGCGTCTTTGCCCAAAAAATCAACTGACCAAATCTGTGTGAGTCTATCTGGATTCTCTCTTCTGTTCAAATGGTCTAAGTGTATATGTCTTCACCAATACCTCAGATGATGATTATAGTAGCTTTGATTATAGTAGCTTTTTTTTTTTACAGTAATTATTAAAACTGGGTAGTGTGATCCCTCCAATGATAGTCTTCTTTTTCAAAATTGTTTTCAATACTCTACTTCCTTTGCCTTTCCATGAAAATTTTACAGTTAGATTTATCTACAAGAATATCTCGCTGAAATTTTTATTGAAATTGCATTAAACCTATAGATCAATGCAAGGGAGAACTGACATCAAAACTAAATTGAGTCTTGCAATCTTGAATACAATCTGGCTCCCCATTTATTTAGATCTTTAATTTCTTTTATCACTGCTTTGTAGTTTTCAGGATACGAATCCTGCATGTTTCACTAGATTTATCTAACGTTTGTTTTCTATTTCATTTCCAATTGTACACTCCAAGTATATAAAAATACAACTGACTTTTATATGTTCATTTTGCAACTTGAGACTTTGATAAGTTCACTTGTGAGTTCTAGGAGCTTTTTCATAAATTCCTCAGTATTTTATATAAAATTCAAGTTCCTAATATTTCTAGTTTGAGAAGATATTTAATCATGAATAAATTTTAATTTTGTCATATGCTTTTTTTGGTCATATGCTTTTGCTGTACCAGTTGATATGAGTATTTGTTTTTCCTTCTTCTGTCATTTAATGTGGGAGGTTACATTGATTTGTGAATGTTGGACCAACCATATATTCCTGAGAGAAACCCACTTGGTCATAGTGTATTATTCTTTTTATATATTGCTGCATTTGATTTGTTGATATTTGGAGGATTTTTGCATGTACATTCATGAGGGCTTTGGTCTGTGGTTTTCTTGTTATGTCTACATAATGTCTAACTGGTTTTGTTATCAGGGCAATGCTGAATCCTTCACAAACCAGGTAGGAAGTGTTCTATTTTCTGAACAAAATTATGGAGAACTAATGTTATTTCTTCAAATGTTTTGTAGAACTCACCAGTGAAACCATCTGGACCTGCAGTTTTGTTTTTGGAAAGAATTCAATTTCTTTATAGATGTAAGACTATTCCAGTCATCTGTCTCTTTGGTGGATTTTGGTGATCTGTGGCTTTCAAAGAATAAGTACAGTTTAAGTTGTCCAAGTTACATGCAGAGTTGTCTATAGTATTTTCTAATCCTTTAAATGGCTTGTCAATTCTGTAGTGATATCCTCTCTTTTATTCCTGATAGTGGTCATCCATGTCTTATGTTTTTTCCCTAGTCGGTTTTGTTAGATCGACTGCATTGACCTTTTCAGAACATCATCTTTTAGTTTCATTTATCCTCTCTACTGCTTTGCTATGCATTGATTACCAATCATCTCTTTATTCTTTATTACTTCTTTGTTTAATTTGGTTTTATTTTGTACTTCTTTTTCTATTTTCTTATGGTAAAAGCTTAGATTATTGATTAGAGACTGTTCTTTTCGTTTTTCTTTTTTTTTTTAATTTTATTTATTTATTCGACAGAGATAGAAACAGCCAGTGAGAGAGGGAACACAAGCAGGGGGGGTGGGAGAGGAAGAAGCAGGCTCATAGCGGAGGAGCCTGATGTGGGGCTCGATCCCATAACGCCGGGATCACGCCCTGAGCCGAAGGCAGATGCTTAACCACTGTGCCACCCAGGCGCCCCCTTTTTTTTTTTATTCAAAATCTGTTTATTGGGATAGTTTCCCACTCTTGTTGATTCGTGGTGCTTTTAGTGCTGCTTTCATCTGAAGAAGCATCCTTCTCTAAGCCTTGCTTTTTCTCCTGCTGGCAAAGGACAGTGGAACAGCCAACACAAAACTACCATTTGTGTGTGGCCAAAGACAGTGTTGACTCTGTAGCACCCCGGGCACTTCACATCCATGAAGCAGGAGTTGGGGCTCTGCACCAGGCACTTCTTGTGCTTCCTCTTCTCTTCCAGGGATGGGTGCAGGAGGTCCTTTGTGAGGGGCGTGTTCTCGTGGGGGAGGTCGTCACCACTGGAAAGTGACTGTTCTTCTTTTCTAACGTAAGCATTTAAGGCTATGAATGTCCCTCTAAGTTGAGGGGCATCCCACAAATTTTGATGTGTTGTGTTTTCATATTCATTCAAAATATTTTTAAATTTCCCACGATATCTCTTCTTTGGCTTATAGGTTGTTTAGAAACGTATCGTTTGCCATCGGGATTTTTTTAGTTATCTTTCTGTTACTGGTTTCTAGTTGAATTCGATTATGATGAGAGAACATACTTTGTTTGATTTCCAGTTTTTTAAGATTTATTTTATGACCCTGGTATGGTCAACCTTGGTGAGTGTCTCAGGGGCACTTGAAAAGGATATGCATTCCTGGGGCGCCTGGGTGGCTCAGTCGGTTAAGCGTCCGACTCTTGATCTCAGCTCGGGTCTTGATCTCAGGGTAGTGACTTGAAGCCCCACACTGGGCTCCATGCTGGGCACGGAGCGTACTGAAAACAAAGAAAGAATATGCATTCTCTTGTTATTGTGTTACGGATAGAGTTACGATGAGTGTTCTACAAATATCAATCAGATCCAGTTCCTTTATAGTGTTATTTGGTTCTTCTATAGTCTTGTTAATTTGCTACTAATTCTATCAACCACTGAGAGTGGAGTATTGAAGTCCCCACGTAGAACTGTGGATTTCTCTACTTTTCCTTTCAGCTCTATCACTTCTTTCGGCATGTACTTTGAATCTCTGGTCTCAGGGTGCATACACATTCAGGTTTATTAGGTTTTCTTCGATGAATGGAACTTTTTTTAAATCAATAGGTACTGTCTTTCTGTATCCCCGAAATTTTCCTTGATGTGAAGTCTGCTGCATCTAAGGTTAATATAATCACTCCTTTCTTTTGACTGGGGCAGCTGTGATATACTCATTAGTATTTATCTTCAGGGTTTTTGGGTTTTCCACATAGATAGTCATACCTGAAAATAATTATACTTTAGAGCTTCTTTCCAATTTTCCCAGCTTTTTATCATACCTAGGAACTTTTTAGGACTTATCTATTCTTAGAATGGCAAGGACAGAAATGTACCGTGGCTACTCTAATATAATCCCTCATCACATTCTACTCAAGTGACAACATCCTCCTCTTTTAGTCTAAATGCCTATGCAGCAGTTTTAGCAAAGGGCTGTATGGTTACTTTTATACCTTTTCAACTGGAGAAGGTTGTGTTCCTTGCTCAAACGCACAGCTTTAGGATGAATCAAAGAGGTATGGCGACAAAAAAAAACCATCTACCATTACCTAGCTGCCCACATATGCCTAAAAATCCAGAGGCTTAACCGGATTTGTGTTCTACTTTCTTCGTTGGCCTCCTTCGTTCTAGGCTGCCCCTTTTCAGTCTACCCATACGCAGCAGCTGATGTGCTATTCCAAAACAACCCTGAACCCCACTCCTCCTTTTCCAGGGCCTGCAGTAACTCCTCATTGCCTAACAGACCACATTCTCAACCCCTGGGATTCGCTTCCGTGGCTCCCTAACGCCAGTCTCCCCCAGCACCTGACTTTCCACCAAGCTCCACAACACACACCCCCTCTACAAAGCGCCCCCATTCCCACTCACTGTGCAAACAACATCTACTCCCACCTGTGCGTGCTTAGTCCCCTTCCTACGGACTGTCTGCTCTTCTCCCTATTTAACTCTGAACTACTCTCAAAGGCTTCTTTTCAGGTTCCACCTCCTCCACGATCCTTCTCAAGCAACAAAAGGAAAGGAAGGAGAATTTCAGAGCGTTTGTGGTGTTCTTTGTATCTGGCCCATGGCCAGTTCGGGACTGAGTAGTGCCTGGGTTCAGCTGGGTTTTACAGTGCCAAACTTGGGTAAATCTCTTACCTTCTCTTGACCAGTTCACACTCCTATAAAATGGAGTCGAGGGGGCTCCCCCTGCACTGAGTTTATGCATTTATCCTTGTCCTTGTGATCATTCCACTCTCCCACCCAAAGTCTTTCTGACCTTTGACTCAGCACCTCTTGGTTGCACGCTACGTTCTCTTGCTCACCTTTCTAGCTGAATCTACCCTACCAGGACTACTTCTGTATTTTTCTCAATATTGAACACAATGAACATTTATTGAATAGGAGGGGAAACTGCTTATTTCTCTCACAGAATAGGTATAAGGGGGGTATGTTTGCAAGGAAATACAACAGGCACATTCTAAATGCCTGGAGGATATCCACTAAGGGAGCATGGCTTCTCCTCCCTCCTCTATTATATTCCACAGAATCCAAGGAGATTGGGGACAATCAAGGCAGGCAGGACAGCAATCTTCCTAAAAATCAAAGAACAACCCGCAGTAGAGTCCTTTATCCTCACTTTTCTGTAAAACCAGGAGATGCAGAGGAAGGGCAGGCAGGAGGGGTTTTACTGGAAACCCAATCAGGGTTTCCAATGCCGCGGCGGGAGGGGGTGGGAAAGGAAGTTGAATGGCTTTCTTTTTTTTTTTTTTTTTTTAAAGATTTTATTTATTTATGTGACAGAGAGACAGCCAGCGAGAGAGGGAACACAGCAGGGGGAGTGGGAGAGGAAGAAGCAGGCTCACAGCGGAAGAGCCTGATGTGGGACTCGATCCCGGATCGCCAGGATCACGCCCTGAGCCGAAGGCAGACGCTTTAACGACTGCGCCACCCAGGCGCCCCTGAATGGCTTTCTGACAACAATGTGACCCTAATGGTTAACCAAGATTCAGAATGTCTACCACTTTAAGATCTGTGGAAAGTAAAGGAGGTCTCAAAAAAAAAAAAAAAAAAAGGTAAAGAGAAAGAAGAAATCAAATGTAAAAATTAGGAAAGAGTGGGACATAATAAAGGAAAACAGGAAGGGTACCTAGCTGGAGGGGTGTACCAGATGGAAATGAAGAATTAATATGCATGTGTATGCGTACATATTCACGTTTATATATGAGCTTCCTTGTCTTTCACTCCAGCTTCTCTGGCTGCTCAAGGTACAGAAAAGTTATTAAACAGGGGCGCCTGGGTGGCTCAGTCGTTAAGCGTCTGCCTTTGGCTCAGGGCGTGATCCCGGCGTTATGGGATCGAGCCCCACATCAGGCTCCTCTGCTGGGAGCCTGCTTCTTCCTCTCCCACTCCCCCCTGCTTGTGTTCCCTCCCTCGCTGTTTCTCTCTGTCAAATAAATAGAAAATAAATTAAAAAAGAAAAAAAATAAAGAAAAGTTATAAAACAATCTTGGTAGCTTTATGCACAATGGAAGGACTGGTTGTGTGACTTGGTATGACCCCCTCCTGCTCAAGAGTGCGTGTACCAGAATCTGAAAGAGCCCAGTGAGGTTGTGCACCATACGAATATTAGGCTTTAGTCCTCCCAGAAGATGGGATGAAGTCTTAACCCCAGGAGCCTCAGAACGCAACCTTCGCTGCAAACAGGGGTCTTACGGATAGAGTTACGATGAGGCTGTATTACAGTAGGTGGACCTTAATCCAATACGACTCGTGTCCTTATAAGTAGAGACGAGACGTCCAGAAAGAAAGACATGGTGACAGAGGCCAAGACTGGAGAGATGTGCCTATAAGCCCAGGAACACCAAGGACTGTTGGCAACACCAGAAACTAAGAGAAAGTCCTGACATGATTCCCTAATACCAACCAGATGTCCCACAATTTGATTCCATTCTGACACTAACTACCCGTGCTTAGCACAGTCCCCACGACTTAAGGACAAAGTACTTCCCAAGACTGCCCCTACCTCAGAGGCCAGCCACAAGATTTGCGTGTCCCCAAACCATCCATAGTCCTGCCCATCTGGCTACAAATTCAGGACTTCCCACAACCCAGTCAGGTCCCATAACCCCCTAGAACACCTCACAGAACTCACCGGAAGCACTATATTGAGGAGTATAATTTTACGTGCGTGGATAAAGGTTACGGCTCAGGAACAACCCAACGAAAGACGTGCACAGGGCAAGGTCTGGGCTGGGGTGGGGCGCTAGGTCAAGCTTCCATGACCTCTCCTCATGGAATCCAGGTGTCTTTCCAGCACATCGGTGTGCTCCCCAACTAAGCAGCTCTACTGAGCTTCAATGCCCAGAGCTTCTCTGTAGGGTTTCATTATGTGGGCATGATGGAGGAAGTCACAGGCCACAGCACTGAACTCTGGCTCCCCTCGTCGTCTCCCGGAGGCTGGGCTCACCCAAAGTTCCAACCCTTTAATCATGTGGTTGGTCTTCCTGGTGACTAGCTCGTCCCAAAGCTATGTAGGGGCCCTGCCACGGAGTCACCTCATTAGCATAAGAAAGCACAACTATCACTCCAGAAATTCCAAGGATTTTTTTTTTAATCTTTGTGCCACGAACTAAGGACAAAGAGGAGATACCCCCTATTATACCACAGCAAGGAACAGATTCTCCTGGAGAGCCTTCAGAGAGAGCCTGGCCCTGCCCACACCTTGACTTTGGCTTTTCTGGTTTCTAGAACAAGGAGAAAACCGTTTTGGGTTGTTTTAAGGCACTCGGTTTGTGCTAGTCTGTTACAGAAGCTGTAGGAAACTGACACAGGGGGGTAAAGCAAGGCTCTTCCTTCTGGGTAACACTCTACCTTAAAATGGGAGCTACTAATGTATTCCCCTTGCTTATGGCCCATCTACTATTTCCTGCCCCCCACCCCCTCCCCCCCAGGCCATTCTTCAGTCCTGGGCTCCTCTCGGCACTCCCCCCATTCCCAAGCTTCATTTCTACCCCCCCCCCCCCCGACCATTCCCAGCTCCATCACCGCCCAGACCTCTTTCCCAAGCTCCAGCCCCTCATCCCAGCTACCAGTGACTCCCCCATGCCCTTCTCCCGGGCTCCTTCTCGGTGACTGGCATCCCCACCCACCTGGTCCAAGCCCACACCTCAGCAGCGCTTATCTCCTGCCACGCCCGCAAGTCCTACCGGGGTCCCCAGACTCAGCGTCTTCTATATTTCTGGAACCTCTGCAGATCCCGCCTCCTCGCGGCCACAGATCTGCTCCATGCCCATCATCTCACTGGGATGACCAGCGCGTCTCCTCATCAACAGCATCGTCTCCTAACTAGTGTCTCGGCACCAGGTCTGCTCCCCTCCATTTGGTTCTCCACTCTGCATCCAGACCCGTCATTCCAAAACCCGAATCTGACCTCGCCACGCCTGTCTCAGCACCTTACGCTGAGGGTCAGCTCCATCCCAGAAACTAGTTTAAGTACTTTACTGTATTAATTCATTTCAAACAGTATCATAAGCCAGGAATTATTAATATCCCACTTTGCAAATAACACAATCGAGGCCGGCCTATAGTTTTGCAACTCATACGTGATGGAGGCATGATATAAACCTCAGGACCCAGGCTCAGAACCCCAAAGACTAGCGCGAAAGGTCAAACGATCACTCAGTAATTTGCCCCTGGTCCTTGGGTAAAATCCCAATCTACCGAATCATGTCTTAGAAGTAGAGAAACTATAAAGTTTGCTCAGGTGTTTACCTGCTGCCCTAGCCCTGTGGTTACTCTCAGAGGTGTCCTTGTCTGGGCAAGACAATCACCTGACTTAAAAGCCCCATTCCTACTGCCAGTGACATTCCAATCACAGAGAGCTTACCTTACTCCCTTGAAGGAGCCACCCCTGCATCCCTTGGCATTCATACACATCATTTCCACTTGCCTTTCCTAACAGTGCCTCTTCCTTCAGCTGTCAGCTTGCAGGACTTCCTCCCAAACCCCACTCCAGCCAACCCCAGCGATGCTCTCCCGGTACCACAAACAACTCCCCTGTCGTCCAAGCCACCACTCCTTCTGGTAATGGCCTGTGTACTTGTTCTCCCACTCTCATGCTTCCAGCACCAGATATGGCACATGGTAGGTATAGCGGACACCAGACTCCCCTTCAGGAATGAAGACCTTACTCCCCAGCTGCTAGGAATGCGGCCAGATGAGCAGCCTCGGCTGTCTACCGCTTGACATTGCTTTTCGGGGAAAAGCCCAACTCCAATGACCGATCGATGCGAGATGTAGAGCTCAGTCCCTTCTCCCCAACTCAGGACAACGTTGAAGAGACACCAGTGCTCCGGCACCCCACGTGGAACTAGCAGACGCCTTTGTTGGGTCCATGTCACAGCCTAACCTCTCCTTCTCCCTAGTCCCACTTCCCTTCGTCTGTTCCACAGGTGCTGATGCTAACAGCACTTCCTAACAAACATTGTGCATGTTATTTTCAGTATCTGCTTCCCCAGGACCCAACCCGTGACAGTAGGTGGTCAACAGATATCTGTTTGAATGCTTTTTAAAAAAAAGATTTTCTTTATTTATTTACTTACTTACTTATTTATAAGCAAGAGAGAGAAGGAGCAGGGGCAGACGGAAAGGAAGAAGCAGACTCCCTGCTGAGCGGGGAGCCCAACGAGGGGGTCGATCCCAGGACTCGGGGATCGTGACCTGAGCTGAAGGCAGACGCTTAACCAACTGAGCCACCCGGGCACCCCGATGAATGGATTCTTTACTCACTAGGTTGTCAAGCCCTACACATCCCTCCCGGCACACGTGTCTATGCAGTGGCACAGGTATGGGACACAGGTAACTATGGGTCACAGGTATAACTCCATTGGTCTTCACTACTCATACATATGATTAGAGAATCGTACTTTTGAATTGAAGGCAACACATTAAGGACTAATCCTGAAGCCATGTCCTACTTTTGCTAATAGAATATCATCTTTGGAGATCATCAAGGCACAATTACAAACCCACAGCTAAACATTAAGCACGGAAAACGTCGATTCCATTCTGGGACACCTCGGTGGCTCAGTTGGTTAAGCATCTGCCTTCAGCTCAGGTCATGATTCCAGAGTCCTGGGATCAAGCCCCACGTCAAGCTCTCTGGTTGGCAGGGAGCCTGCTTCTCCTCCCTCTGCCCTTCCACCTGCTCGTGCTTGCTCTCTCTCTCTCTCTCTCTCTCTCTCCCTCCCTTCCTCCCTCTTTCTCGCTCATCCTCTCTTGTCCTGGTCTGTCTCTCAAATAAAATCTTAAAAAAAAAAAAATCTATTCCGACACCTGTTTGAGCAGCCTCATTTCCAGCACCTTGATAAGGACCAGCTCCTGCTGTTTGCAAAGCACCTTGGACAACACACAGACACAGAGGGGTAAACCCCAGCCCCTGTAAATACAGCTCCCTGTCCAGGGAGGAAAACGAACCAACAGCGACTAGGTATCAAAGCAGGGTGAAAAAAGGGATAAAAGAGGGCAAGCACAGTGCCGTGGACACAGAAAGGCAGGAACAACGGTGGGAAGAGGCGGGACGGGCTGACATCTACACTGAGCTATGAGCATGCATTTGACAAACGGTGCTTGAGTCCCTTCCATATTTCAGACACTGTGCTGGGCATCTGCGGGCTACCTAACTACAAGATTACAACAGAGCGACGTATGCAACACTGTAACTATACGACGGGACACCAAGTTTTACACATCCCTACGAACCAGTGCTCCGGAATATAAGAAAACAGTTCTGAGAAACAGAAAGGAGAGGCAAGGCTTGATCAACGGTGAAGGAAGACGCTGCCGAAGTGAGACTCAAACTTTATTGACTAACATTCCCCGGGATAACGTTCTCCAAACTCCAGTTGAAGGAATGGATGTTCCACGGAAAATGGCTTTCCTACTCAAAATGCTGGGTTGAACAAGCTACGGTGGATGCCGCCATCTACCCAGAATGCTTCGCTCCTTCTCCCTTCCGAACAGAGGTCTGATTTTTGTCCAGGTATCAGTCCCTCCCCTGTGACGCTCTCCAGACTTAGAAGATGCTTCCCCCCACCCCAACTCCAGAAAGGTTCATAAATGGCTCTAAGCCAGTCTTCGTAATCCTACCTCCCCGGCCAGTGACTAATTCAGAGACGCAGGCTGGAGGCCCATCAGTGTCCCTTCCCTCCAACGTGGGTTAATGGTCAGTGGCACACATGCGAATGAACTGGCTTAGACCAGAGGAAAGGACCCTTATCTTCTCCCACGACTGGAAGCCTGTCGGTTGCTCCTCTTGCCTTAGTCCGTTTGAGCTGCTCCAGCAGAATCCCACAGGCCCGGGGTGGCTTAGAAACAACAGGAGCGGGTTTCTCACAGTTCTGGAGGCTGGAAGTCTGAGATCCCGATGCCAGCTGACCCGGTGGGGGCTGTTTTCTGGATCATCACGGTGTCTTTGTGTTCTCATGGTGGAAGGGACAAAGGAGCCTTCCAGAGCCACTTATCAGGGCGTGACTCCCATTCACCAGGCTCCATCCCTCACCCGCCACAAAGGTTCAGAACATGGCACCTCTCTCACCCCCCGTTTGGTTTATGAGCATGGAAGCAAATCACTTCAGCTGCTGCTATCAGCTGTATTCTGAGTAGGGAAAAAAAAAGCCAATCGGAGAAAGATGCAAAAATGAAGGCAAAGCAAAGGCAAAAGGAACAGAAGACAGATGTCCTAAACACAAGGCATCTGGACTCTTGGTACCTTTGGATGCCCTGTCATCCGAAATAAAGTTCCCTTATCGCTTAAGCTGCTCTGAACTGACACCTGCTACTATAATTCAAGGCATTCTAAGTGATACGAACGATCAACAGTTTTCCCTACTGCAGAACTTCTCAGAGCCTTAAATACAAATGCAGAGTGTACATTTCTAAGATGAACTGACAGTGTGTCACATTTCCCACAGTCCTAGCAGTCGCACCCCACCCCCACAGCACAAAACCTGATAAAAAAGGAAAGGACATTCTTCTGTCCATGGATTCAAAAATATAGTCTGGCCAGTTTTGCAGGAAGTCAGAGAGAGATTCAAGGCAAGAAGGGCACTGCCATAGTGAAGGGTGGAGACACGGACTATAATTAAGACTCAAATGAAAAAGAAGACATGGATAAATTTAATCCAGAGACAGAGTCACAGTAACTGACTGGACACATAGGGGTGGGAAACGACGTCTCTGAATACCAGAAGTCAGGTTCTCTAGATCACGGCTAAGTTTGGAGATCTCTGGCAAACTGATCGAATAGAGGGTCTTTGGGTCATTGACTAGAGCAGATGGCCGACGTCTCAGCGTACTAGACAGCCATCACCTCTCCCTGGTCCTTTGAGAAAAAGCCTTTGATTTTCCTTTTGGGAACAGCCTCTGCCCCCGCTGCTGTCTTTGGGGACATGCAATTCAGAGAGCTCTCTACCCTCCCATTGCCCGGAACGAAAGGTCAGGTCACATGCTCCAAATTAAACCAAAAGCGCTCTCTTCCATGACAGAATCCCCCGACTGATCCAATGACAAGGAACAACTGGGAAGCAACCTTTGTGAAGGTGGCCTCTACTCCAGGAACACCACCTGGTCATTCTGATTCTGTGACCCACCCCCCCTCCTTCCCAATCTCCTCTTCTGCTGAGATGATCCTGAGTCCATTTCCGGGGCTACAACTGGAGAACCCTAACCTGTCATGGAGAACCACTTGTCCTCAGCCTTGAGTCTTGCAGACAAAGTTTCAAAATGCTCTGTGTCTTTAAAATTAGCAACCCCAAAAGTCTATTAGCATATCCCTCCTAATGACAGACTGTTTTATTCTATAAAATGAGATCTGACATCATGTCCTTTCCAGAGCATAAAGATTAGAAGTTTCCCATGTTTGAAACCAAGGCTCAAGAGAACTTCCAGCATATTTATTGAGACCTTTCAGGGCCCCAAACTTAAAACATCATTATGAGAAATTCCAGCTACATTTTACCTTTGCCCCCTTTTGAGTCCTGGGAGGATTTTTTTAATAAACATATAAAATACATGTTTAAAGAACTCGGATTTTTTTTTTTTTTAAAGTACAAGCAGCAAGAAATCAGACCACTCATAAGCCTGCCCAGAGACAAATACCGCATGCTAAGCCTTCCAGTCCTTCCTGATTTCCTTCCACTCTTTTCTATGCATTTTTTTTAACACTGTGCAATCTCAACTCTGTATGCACTTCTGTATCCTGTTTTCTTATCTCAAACATTTCTCTCCAGCCCTTATATTTTTGTAGTGTTACGAAAACACTGAGATTGTTACGACTGTACAGGTGTGCCATAATTAATCACTGCACTAATACTTGACATTTTTAATTTTCTACTTTTCCCTCCACCGCAGTCAGGAAAGTACCATGATACGTAACACCCAGCTCCGAGCCAGGGGGTCTGGGAGCAAATCTCAACTCGCAACAGAGCAGCCAGCAGCAACAATACACTTGCTCTGAGGTTCCAGGAGAAAAAAGGGAAACTTCACAACCTACGTGGGGAGCGCGCGAGGATTAAGCAGGACTGTCTGGGAAAGCATCCCACGAGTCTCTGTCACAGGGCACGCTCAGTAAAGAGCACTTAAGACAACGAGTGGGTATACACATATGTCTGCAATCACAGCGACACGCACCAGGAGACAGCTAAAAGTTTGGTCTGCTTCGCATATTCCTTATTTTTTAAGGTCTCTTTGCTTACTACATTACGCGGGGGTCTGTAAAGGCTTCAGCAAATACCCACAATGCTTTCTTTCCACCGAGAGCACAGAGATTAAAAAAAAAAAATTACTTTCAAAGGGCATTTCTCTTACCCTTTCTTTGAAACTGCAGTGAGGAAACAAAGTGAAGAATGTTCTATGGGCAGAAATTTCATCCTGCGCTCTTTGTGGTTAAGGCAATGTACAAGATAGCCATTACCTTAAACAGATGTGACATTTTTATTTTTATTCAAGTCAACAGCAGTTAATTAGCATTTGCAAAACCACCTAAACTGAAGGAACTGGAGGGACCCCGAGGCTACAGAGATCCACTGTCAGGGAGCGCAGACCAGAGCAAGCATTTGCTTGTGCCTGACCTACTTAGGACCCAGCCCAAATCTGGCTCTGCCCCGTTCTTGGTCCGCCACTTCTGGCCGCCATTTCCCACCTGTAAAATCAGGCTATAAATAGCACCCAATGCATTCAGATGTTGTAATGAGTCCATAAAAATAATGCCCATGAAGCACGCAGCCCAGTTCTTGGCTACAGGTGACATTGCTGTGGCTTCTGTGGTTCTATTCGTTCTGGTTCCATAAAGGATGGACTTTGCCTGCTCCAATGACGTGTGGCCAGGTGATTTACTTGGGCCAATGAAATGTGAGTAGAAGTGACATGGCCCTTCCGGGAGCCAGCGCATGACTGACCACATCCTCATTTACTGCCTCTGCCATCAGACAGGCAGGAGTGGACAGAGCTGTGGCAGCCTGGGTGCTTGAGGGACTACTCCCAGTCCCCACCAGCCAGGGCTGTAAGGAGCAGGGACGTGGAGGCTTTGTCATGGCGGCATAACCTAGACCACCCCAAGTCATATGATAACTATTCGTGGGTATTAAAAGAATGAGGCCATGAGCATTATTGATACCTCCAGATTATTTCAAGTTTGTGACTAAACACAGAAAAACTGGGTTTGGTTCGGGAAAAATAAGACAAACGGGTATGAATTTCAAGCTGTAATTCCCAGGTACTCAGGCCTATAAATAAAGTCAAAACGAATGCCTCATGTCAAAGAGACTTGCAGCACAACAAGGGATAGTGGGAATACTGACGATTTTTTGAGGGCTTATTATTTCTCAGGGGTTATGCTAAGGATATTATATGTATTATCTTATTTAACCCCGGCAATAATCCCATCAAGTAGGTGACATTCCAGTGCGGCAAGATGAGAGAGAATTTCTGTTCTCATTATTCTTCTCTCCACTGTAAGAAGGGCTTTAAAAAAAAAAAAAAAATCAGGGGCGCCTGGGTGGCACAGCGGTTAAGCGTCTGCCTTCGGCTCAGGGCGTGATCCCGGCATTAAGGGATCGAGCCCCACATCAGGCTCCTCCGCTATGAGCCTGCTTCTTCCTCTCCCACTCCCCCTGCTTGTGTTCCCTCTCTCGCTGGCTGTCTCTATCTCTGTCGAATAAATAAATAAAATCTTTTAAAAATAAATAAATAATAAAAATAAAAAAATAAATAAATAAAAATCAAAATTAATCTTGACATGAGAAATAGTAAGGGGCAGGGGAACAAGAAGGATTTCAAAGATGGACAGTGGGAGATGAGAGAGATTATACTCCTGGTCATACAGCAGGGCTAGAGGCCCTCGACTCCTGTCATACCCAAGGGGGCTCTGCGACTTGTTCTAGCCAATGAGACATGTGCATAGGTGACATTTGTAAATTCCAGCCCCAGGCATTTAAGAGCCAGGATGGCATCTCTACATTCTCTGCATCTTTAGCAGTGACTGAAAGCCACATATTGAGATGAGGGAGGTGTGGGCATGGGGGAGGGAGGATAGATGCAGACTGGATCCCTAAATCACACATGGAGGAAAGCAGTCCTTGGAAGTCCCCACACTTACATCACATTTCAGGTGAGCTTAAAGTAAACTCCTGCAGTCTTCAGCCACTGAGGTTCCAGAGCTCACATGTAACCATCACAGAGCCTAACCTACCTGTGAATGCAACACAGAAGACTATAGACCAAAGAACAAAATCAGCCCAAGGAAATCAAGAGGAAAAAAATGTTCTAAAAAGCAGAATTGATGACAAATAGAAGAAGAAAACATTGATCAAGAGCTAAGGAGAAATAAATTTTTTGTAAAGATTTTATTTATTTATTTAACAGAGAGAGACAGCGAGAGAGGGAACACAGCAGAGGGAGTGGGAGAGGGAGAAGCAGGCTCCCCACTGAGCAGGGAGCCTAATGCAGGGCTCGATCCTAGGACCCTGGGATCATGATCTGAGCCGAAGGCAGACGCTTAATGGCTGAGCCACCCAGGCGCCCCTAGAATTTTTTTTTAAAAAAAGAAAAGTTTAAACCTAAAAGCTGGTTCTGTGGGATGTGGAGGAAAGTAAGCCCTTGGCAAAGCTGGTTAGTGCGAAGAAAGAGAAAGAAATGAAAATCAGGAGCTACAGCTCTATACTCAGAGAAGATTCTATTAAATTTTAAAAATCATAATGAAATGAATGCCTTCCTATGAACTATGTGACTAAAAATGACTCAGGAAAAGACAGAAAATGTAAATAGTCCAATGAAGACATTGGGAAAACTGTCAAAGAACTATCTCCAAAAAAATGTCCTGGAAAAGTTGTTTGCAACCTTCAACGAACACGTGAATTCCTTAACTCACTGCACAGGAACAGAGGGAACTGGGCAATTCATTTCACAAGGTTATCAAAATCTGGCAGGTTTAGCAAAAGTAAAAATTCAGATGCTCTCATTTATGAATACTGAATGCCAAAATCCTAACTAAAACAACAACAAATTCAATCTATCAGCATTCTAAAAAAAATAACAAATCATAGTCACATAAGACTGATTGTAGGAAGACAAGGAGAGCTCAATATTGGAAAATCTGTAGGGGGTCAAACTCATAAAACACAAGTTCCTCATGGGTAGGAACTCTATTGCTGGTGTACCCCCAGTGAAAACAATGAAAGCGTCTGGAACATAATAAGTGCTCGATAAATATTTATAGCATAAATTACTGAGTGAAGGGAAAAGATATGATGATCTTTAAAGACCATGAGGATACATTTAATCAAATTTAACTTTGGTGCCAAAGAAAAACCCAAAGTAAAATAATAAAATTATGTAATAGGTGATTAAAAAACAAACGTGGTTAAAAAACAAAATCTCTCAAGCCAATTATCATGCATTTCTATGAAGGAGTGTAAAAAGACGTGGAAGTCTACTTATCGTCCCAATATCTTAACACTCTTCTATAAGTCCTAGACAACGCAATTAGACAAGAAAATAAAATAAGTATAAATACTGGCAAGGAAGAAGCAAATGATTATTTGCAGAAAATATGAATGTCTACCTGGAGGTCAATAGCCTCAATTTTTGTAAGAAGTATTTAACAAGTAATGACATTGCTTATGACAATAGTTGTTAAGACAATTACACAGAAATCAGTAACTTTCCTACAATCCACCAATAAAGAGTAAAAACAAATAACAAAAGTTTCCAATCATTAAGGCAAGAGTAGTGACAATGGCAAACTACCTAAAAACAAAAGGAAAATTGTGCAGGACTTAAACGGACAAACACTATTTTACAGGGTCATAAACAGACTTGAATAAGCATACCCTATTCCCACATGGGAAAAATTCTCAGCATAGTCACTAGCATAAGATTGTCCATCTCCTCCATCTTAGTACATTCACTTATAAAAATGCTGAGGGGAAAAAAAAAAAAACAGATAAGCAAAGCCAAGGAAATAGAAGCAATTCTAATTTATAAGGGAATACCGCGTAGATTAGCAGTGGTAAAGGCATAGCAAGATCCCTAGGCAACGCTGTTATGTTCTAATTGCCAAGCCAAGGAGTTGCCCTGGATGAAGAGATGAGATTGGGGAACCAGACCAACTCCACTGCTCCACCCACCCAAAGCATGGGACACCAACCCACCGCCGCTCACCTGGCCAGGTGGCCCTATTTCACATTCCTGCCAACTGACAGGTCAAGAGAACAAACTAGAAATCCCAGAAACGGATCCAAGGAGGTGAAATCTTTTAGTACATGATGACGTTTCAATACAGTGGGATTGAATGACATCATTCAATTTGATAGTAGGGTAACTACCGGGTTTGTTTGTTTTTTTAAGATTTTATTTATTCATTTGAGAGACTGTGCACAACCAGGAGGGAGGGGCAGAGGGAGAGAGAATTCCAAGCAGACTTCCCGCTGAGCACGGAGCCCTACATGGGGCTCGATCCCATGACCCTGAGATCCTGACCTGAGCGCATATCAAGAGTTGCACGCTCAATCGACTGAGCCACCCAGGTGCCTCTACTTTTTTTTTTTTTTAAAGAAAAGCTAGATATGACACCCTAGTCATGTCATACACCAAAATTAATGACTAATGAATTTAAAGTCTGATGGTAAAATTAAATTATATAAATGGTAATGAAAACGTATGAATATTTACGTAATCTCAGGCTGGGGAAAACATTCCTAAGCATAATATTTAAGCGCAAACCATAAATTGATAGACTTCAGATCACAAAATATTATAAGGACATAAAATATAAAAGTCGAAAAAAACTACAGGGAGGTGGGTGGGCATATGACAAAGCACATAGATGCTTAATATATTAAAAATTACCTAAAAATCAATAGGGAAACAGTTATGACATGACTTTAGAAAAAAATGGGCAAGACATATGCAGGCACTTCAGAAAAAGGGAAGGAATGTCCAGTCAACTTAAAAAACGCTCTACGTCACTGGACATTGAAAGAGATGCAAAGAGATTTTCATCCGTGCAGTGACAAAGTTGCAATATTACTTCGTTAGAGGGTTAAGGGGAAGAAACTGGCGATTCCACTGAGAACGTAAATATAATACGTGTGTATGTTTGTGTTAGACACTCAAACGGTCTCAAAAACTCACAGGCTCTTTGACCCAGAAATTCCACTTTCTAAGACTTCATACTAGGAAAGCAAACCGATGAAAAGTATTTGCTATGCGATGAGCAAAAGGAAACTGGTTGATAATGGAATACTGCATACCCTTGAAAAATTATACTATACATAGTTGTTGCTATATAGTTGTTGAAATGCGGTGGTATTCAAAATGTAACACACAGGGGGACAGAGCAGACTGCAAAACAACATACCGGGTATGGTCTCTCTCTCTTTTTTAAGAACACGCACCTATTGAATATTTAGAAAATGATATCCAAAATATTTAATGTGGACCCCAGGTAGGGAGATCGCTGGCATGTTTTTCCTTCTCGCCCACCTATACGTTTATAACTTTCCTACCATAAACAAAGATCATTTATGTAACCAAAAAGAAAGTTAAAAAAAAGTAAATTGAATTCTGTGGGAAAATAAACATTTACTCTAAAAATAAACTCTAGAGTTGGAAAATGAAAGCAAAAACATCTGCTTCCCGGACAGAAAGGACAGTCTTAAATCGCTAGATGGCCACACGCTTCCCAGGGGCGGTGGGGCCCCAGGTGCCAGCATCCTGAGATGCCCGGGGGAGAGCCCCTCGCTCTCCTCCCTCCCCCCACACCCTTCTCTCTGACCTATACCTGACTCGATGCAGAGCTCTAGCACACTTTTATTATTTGCTGTCGTTATCAAATATAGCATTTGAAGCCAACTGTTCATTAGTAATAAGAGGGATGCCTACTACTCCCCTCGAAAAGGGACAACCCTAAATTCCTGTTTTACTCACACAGCTGCTGATTCACTTTCTTGAGAGACCAAAAAAAAAAAAAAAAAGTGGTCCTTATCACCCAAGATGAAAAATACTAATGGATACGGATGCATTTCCTTGGTGGGAGTGAAGCAGGAGGGGACGTCATTAATTGCTGGAGAAGAGAACGGGTCTCTGGCAATGACTTGCAGGTCCACAGCATTCCGCAGGAAGTCCAGGCAGCCTGACACGGATTGCTGAGGGCCGCCCAGCAGAAGGCTGCGAGCCGGCAGACAGATCTGCACAGTAAGGAGCTCAGAAGACGCAGGCAAAGAATATTCCTTCCAGATCCGCTAGCCTGCTCATCAATTGGGGAGAACATTCTGTTATCTCACAGATATATACCAGAGCAGGTGGCAAGACACGAGCTTCCACAAAACTCGAATGAAACGCGTCGTGTGGAGACCTCACTATCGTGCACCGAGCTCCTCGGGGGACCAGGGTGGGTCTGCCCAGCCCTGCGGGGCTAACAGGCAGACGTGACTGAGCCTGCATTGGTCTGACAAGTCCGACTCACGGGACACACATCATCGGTGGAGAACGAAGCAGTCCGAGGACTAATTTAGAATTGGTTCTGACGTCCCCCCAGCAACCCAATGTCCTATTGATTGGGTCATGGCTCTTAGGAAGCGTGCTGATGGGCAAGGCCGTGTCTCGGAGAAACCTTCAAGGAACAGATGCTCCCTGGCTTGGCTGTTGTGTCCTAGACACTCTGCACCCTCAGCGTCCAGCTCGCTACGCCTGGCTGCTGAGGCTGCCTCCCCAGAGCTGCACGGCAGCAAAGACGGGCAGCCAAGCTGTGCACCCGACACCAAGCCCACTCGGGGCTGCACGCTGAGCAGTCTAGGAATGGCAAGTGGGGCTCCAGACAGAACTCTGTCTTCCGCTCCCAGCTCAGAGCCTCCGAAACTAAAGAAAGAATCCAACCCGACCACCCTGCTCTTGAATGGCCATGACCCCCCTTCTGCAAAGCTCCTTGCCTACACTCAGACACCGAAAATGTCGCACGATGTCACACAGGGGCACAGCGTCCATTCAGAACCACCAACGGACAACGGCCGTCACAACCTAAGAAGTCCTTTACGCTTAAGAGGCCAGGAGGACTGAGTGGGCAAGAAGAGAAAAATGACAGTGAACTTCACCAACCTTCTGCTCGGCATTTGATGGAAGCCAGCCTCCCTTCAACCTCATAACGGTCCCCTAAACTGGGGGCTACTGGGACCCCCACTGTGCAGACTTGGGGGGGGAAGATGGGAGAAAGAGCCCCCTCCCCAGATCAAGGTGCCAGTTTTACTTCTCTTGTCTCTTGCAGTGAGTGGGTCCCGCCTCTGAACCACTTTGTACAATTTCTTGATCCACAACACCTAGACCTTTGGCTCCCTTATTCATCAGGTTGCCAAAGAATGTCAGAGAACCTACTATACGCCAAGTGTTAGGGCAGTTAGTTGCCCCTGCCCACAAGGAACTTGAAGCCTAGAGGGAAAAAGAAACAAGATAAAAATTGTGATACAATGTCACCACAGCATGCCTTTAGCAAACAGATTCCAAGAGAATGGGGATTTTGTTTACATTGTAATGTGTCCTGAACCCCAGCAGTGCCTGGCACAGAGCAGACATTCAATAAGTATTTACCGAATGAAGAAATGGATGAACGGAGGAGTGCGTGCACGCCATAGTGCATGTAACCCAGTAGCAATGACAGCGTTTGTCCAAAGAGGCCTACAGCTGCTCTTGATTCAGCATTTCCTAGTGCGGAGCGCGGTACCAGGCCCATGGGGGCCCAGGCTTGCAGGGCCAGGGAATGCTTCCCGAAGGATGGAGTGAAATGAAGACATTGGAAGTGGAAAAGTCAAAGCAGAAGCACACCCAGGAGGAGATGAAGCTCTTCCTGGTTAAAGGCAACGGGTTTTCTAACCTCTCTCCACAGCCGCTGGTGCCCTCTCTACGCAGATGCGAGCACTTCGGGGCGGGGTGGGGGGGGGGAGGAATACTACTAACTCCATAGAGGACACTGAAGCACGGATACACCTTCACTGTTAAAGCGACAGGAGCCAGTCCCGAGCAGTTCTATATTCAGAAGGACTCCAGAACCTACACCTTTTGGAAGGCGAGTGCGTAAAGAGACAGGGAAGTCATCGTTTCCCAGACACCCAAGGACAAGAATCCAGTGGCTTACCAAAGCAACTCCAATTGGATCTACCAATTCCAAACATTCAATCCGACGGCTTCTACGGACTCAAGAAATTAAAAAACAACGCTGAGCGCCTGCCTCACCGCAGTCTCAGGAAGTCAAATAAATGCTGCGCCTCTCATTTACCGGTGAGGACCCTACAGTGAATAAGCATGAATTGAGCATCAACGGTCTACAAGGCATTGGACTATAGATGGGGTACAATGGCAATCAATACATTCTATTGGCGGCAGGCAAGAAAACGGTGAAAGCTACGAGCATTTCAGAGCGAGGGGCGCGGTTCAAGTACAAACTTGAACAGGATGAGGGGCTGGAGAGCGAATGAGGGAGGGCAGCCTCTCGAAGCCTCTGAGCTAAGACCTGAGTGATGAGGAAGAGGCACACGGGGCAGTGCAAGGGGGAAAACAGCGAGAACAGAGCCCCCAGATGGAAACGAGCTTGGGGTGTTTGCGGCAAGGCAGGCCCCTGCGGCTGGAGCACAGTGATGGACAAGCAGGTGGGACAGAAGGCATATGGAAACACAAGGAGTCGTCAAGTCCGTAAGATCTGATGGGTCCCCGGCAAGATCCGGGTCGCCGAGGGCAAGGAGATGCCATTGGAAACTTTTTTTTTTTTTAAAAGATTTTATTTATTCGACAGAGATAGAGACAGCCAGCGAGAGAGGGAACACAAGCAGGGGGAGTGGGAGAGGAAGAAGCAGGCCCACAGCAGAAGAGCCTGATGTGGGGCTCGATCCCAGATCACCGGGATCACGCCCTGAGCCGAAGGCAGACGCCTAACCGCTGTGCCACCCAGGCGCCCCGCCATTGGAAACTCTTAAGCAGCAAAGTAAATGAACTGATTTTTGCTTTAAAAACCTCACTCGAAAGGTCATCCAAATGGATACATATTAGTGACACACGGTGGTGGACTGGCCCTCACTTTCCCTGGCGCGTAACACAACAAATGCCATCTGATGAAGACGGCGTTCCTCCACGCGCCAGCATCCCCCGGAGCCCCGACCAACGAGCGGAAAGTACCTCTTGGTGACCAGCCGCTTGGACTTCCAAGAACATGCTTTTCAAATAAGCTGACTTATTCTGAAACCCAGCCTCCCCTCTTCCTGTGTCATTCCCTCTGTGGGTGAGGGTTTAAAAAAAAAAAAAAAAAAAAGGTTTTATGCCTCACGCTCATAAATCTCACAGCTTTGAAACACATCCTGGAAAGAGAAAGAAGAGTTGGTGGGTTTCCGGCAGGCCAGAGAGGAAGCGTGAACACCTTGCTCAAATTTCCATTCGAGCACTGAACTGAAACCCCAAGTAAGACCAAGCGGGACCAGCAACCCCAGTTTATGGTCAGGGGGCCTCCTGATTGCTTAGTTGACCTGCTGCGAGGCCCGCTGCCAGCCCACAAGTGCTGCAGGAATCAAAATATTCAAGACAGGTGAGCTTGACGGTCTCTGCTGAACGACCAAGACAGGAAAACACTATTTCAGTACCCAACATCTCCAGAAGCAGCCCACGTGAGGCCCTATCTGTGGCGATACCATGCCAGAAATCTGGGCTAATATGACTCTGCTATTCATAAATTCTCCCTCATGTGAAAGCCCATGTGTTTGGGAAAGGGAAATGAATCCAAGTCAATTTTAGACATTGTTACTTGGAAACCATCTGGAGTCCCTGGAAGCAGAAGAAACCACCGCATCCCCTGCCCTCGGATGCCCACCGTAATTAGGGCAGTATGCTTACCTGGGAGTTTCACTCGGGCCCTGCTCCCCAGGCATGTCCCCACCCCCACCCTACCAGATGCCTCCACTTCCCACCCAAGAAAGGTATTTGGTTTCCGCGTAAACCTAGTGGAGAGCCCTCCATGTGTGGAGCCTGCACTTGAACTGCACCCAAGGCTGGGTTCTGGGCTTTCCACTTTGCTTTAGAGCGGCACACCTGAATTCCTTGGCCACACCGCAGCCAAGGAAATCCCTCCCCAGGAGCAGAAGTTCGGTGAAAAATCCCCTCTACCTAACAGCCCTGTGTTCACAGCATGCCTAGCTTTGGAAGAGACCCACCAGAATCCTTATGTAACGTTAATAGATGTTGGCACCCTGCAGAGCAGCTCCTGGAGACACTAGCCCAGATGTAGCCCATTTTCGCAGCAGTGACAGCAGGCTGGGTCCTGCAGTTGCCTAGGGCCCGGCTCTTCCTGACTGTAGGGCCTCTCCGTTCCCCTTCCCTACCTGGCCGTGATTCTCTGCTTATCTCATCTTCCAGAGGAGTTGGACCTGCCTTTCTGCAGCCTCCCTCCCTCTACTGAAATCAGTCTCAGGACCAAGCCAACAGCAGCGCCATTCCACCGGCACCTTCCCTGCCCCCTCTCCCCCTCACCCCTCCAGATCCCCTCTCCAACACCTATCGCCTTAAGAAACGCGGCCAATAAAGAGATCCAGAATCTCGTACAGTCACAGTCCCAGAAAACAAACGCTGCAGGAGGGGCAGGCTCAGCTCTGCCAAGCCGACCAGGCCCAACACTTCCCCCGGACCCCCCGAGAAGCCTGAACTCGGCGCAGGGGAAGGAATCTTCGGAGAGCCACTGCGGGTCGGCTGCCTCCCGCACAATCCGAGCAAACACCTGTTTCCAGGCCGCCAGGCGGCCAGGGGGAAGAGGGGAGTCCCGGGGAAAGGCAGGGAGGACGGGGTGAAGGGGCAGCTGGGGACGCAGGTAAAGGATGCGTCACACTTTGCGCTTGGCAACCGGAGCCCGGGCGCAGCGGGCAGAGCCGGAGAAGGGCTCTCGGGGCTGGGAAGTTCCGAGAGGAGGGGTCGCGCCCGCGAGCAGTCCCCGAGGGGCCGGCGCAGGGGAAAGCACGGAGGGGAGGGAGGGAAGGAGGAGGGAGGGGAGGGCGGGAGGCCGGGCGGGCTCCATCACCTGCGCGCCCGGCGGCTGCAGCCTCGCGGGCGCGCACCGGGGGACCTACCTGCCCACCGTCTGGTTGGCCAGCTGGCGCATGCGATTGAACTGCTTCTTCATCGTGGCCCCGCTGCCGCGCTGGCCCGGGAGCTGGGCGAGGACGGAGCAGCCCGGAGCCCGCCGCAGGTTACATGGCTCCCGCGCGGAGCCTCCCGGGCGACGGCGGCGGCACTGCGGAGCCTCCGGGAGCCGTCTGGCCCGCGCGCGGCTCCCTCCCCAGGGCACCGCCGCCTACTCCTCCGCCCGCCGCGGCGCCCGCTGCCGCATCCTCCTCACGCGCGCCGCCGCGCCTGCATGGTGACGCCCGCGGCCGCCCTCGGCGCGGGCCAGGTCCGCCCGGCCGCCTGCCCCCAGCCCCTCTCCGGCGCGGGGACCCGGGAGTCTCCGCAGGCTCCTGGCCGGCTGGCCGGGTGGTCCCCGCTGCGCCTGTGCGGCGGGCGCCGTGCATTCTGGGATTTGTAGTCCCGCGCCCCGCTGCCCACCTTTCCGCGTGCAAAGTTTGCAGGGACGGAGGCGCGCGGAGGTGGGGGCCGGCGGCGTCGTTGGCGGCCGCGGGGGCGGGGGGTGCTTTGCACTCTAGCACTCCAGGAAGGGAAAGGTTTCACTGCTTTAAAAATAGCAAAGTGGAACCAAGACTACAACAGCAAAGAAGGAAAGTGAGCATCTGTCTTTCATTGTATTTTAAGTCAATGTGAGGCATTGCTGTTTTGAATTCACAGGAAGATCTATGCAGGCGGGTACGTGGCTCATAAAATTGCATAAGGCCACCTGATAATTGTTGAGGAGCCCAGTTAAGCTTCGGGCCCGGGGCCTGACCGAGCATAGCATGTATCCTAGAAGTTTCATTCTTAATTTTTACCAAACGCAAGAGGTAGCCAGAAGCCAAAATAGAGGAGGGGTATAATAATAGTGTTACCGTGCCTATGGAATCAGCTTGACTGGGACAACTTTCTTGCATGACTTAGATTCCAGTCTCATAGCTGTTCCCATTTCCCTCCCACCTCCAGGGGACCAAGGGGCATCAGCTGTGGCAGGCCTGGAAAGGTCTACACAGCAGTTTCCCATTGGCATGGGTTGGCTCCTTGAAAAGGGGTCCTGACTTTCTTTGTGCTGGCTTCACCCTTAGGAAAAGATAGGTGAGTACAATTAGGTTTTATCATCAGCTGTCAAGTAAGAACAGCAGGGTCGGGTGGTAGGGGCTTTGGATCAGATATGAGTTCCTATATTAAAATTCCAAATACCAATTATATAACCTTTGGAAAAAATTACATAATCTCTCTAAACCTCAGTTTTCCCATCTCGAATAGAGAAATAATATTGCCCGGTAGATAGCAAAGATAGAGAACTATTTGCTAAATTACCACTAATTAAATAACATACATTTCTATGAAGTACGTTATGTCATACTTGTTCACTACAAATATGTTTATAGTTAGCCGAATAGAGCAGAATGCCATTCCTACAGCAGAATTGCTAATCTGATACACGAACGACCTTTTTGGAAATGGTATATTTTGCATATGTTCATTATAGTTGCAAGATGTCCTAAATATGGTTCGAAGTATCTTGCTGGCCAGATGAACAAAAGATGGTTTGAGGCGAGTCTTGGCTGAATGAACATGAGATCTTTAATTAATTGTGAATTTAGCCTCTGCTTATTAGGTCAGGCAGCTCCAGCCAATTAATAAGTGAAGGCATGATTTGCTCTTAAACAATTGCGCTATGCTTATGTCAATATCATTTTATGCAAACTGAAATTAATTCTACTTCGAGATATTTTTTTAACAACCAAGGCACAGCATGGTTTTTAAATGTATAAATAAAAGAGATATTAAAAGCCACTGTATGACTTTTAGCAACATTATCTCTGCTGACGTCTAGAACTGCACTGACCAATACAGTAGCTGCCAATCGCATGCAGTTATTGAAATTTAAATTAATTAAAATGAAATGAAATTTAAGGGGCGCCTGGGTGGTACAGCGGTTGGGCGTCTGCCTTCGGCTCAGGGCGTGATCCCAGCGTTGTGGGATCGAGCCCCACGTCAGGCTCCTCTGCTGGGAGCCTGCTTCTTCCTCTCCCACTCCCCCTGCTTGTGTTCCCTCTCTCTCTGGCTGTCTCTATCTCTGTCAAATAAATAAATAAAATCTTAAAAAAAAAAAAAAATGAAATGAAATTTAAAATGCAGTTCCTCAGTCATCCTAGCCACGTCACAAGTGTCTAATAGCCACACGGGTTGTATTGGACAGTCCAATACAGAACATTCCTCTCCTCTCAGAAAGTTCTATGGGAGGGGTGGGGGCGCCTGGGTGGCTCAGTCGGTGAGGCATCTGCCTTCGGCTCAGGTCATGATCCCAGGGTCCTGAGATCGAGTCCCGTATGGGGCTCCCTGCTCAGAGGGGAGCCTGCTTCTCCTCCTCCTCCCGGCTCGTATTCTCTATCTCTTTCTCTCTCTCAAATAAATAAATGAAATCTTAAAAAAAGAAGAAGAAGAAGAAAAGAAAGAAAGTTCTATTGGACAATGCTAGTATAGGGAACCCTGTAAGACAATTCCAGAAGCATGCCAGTCTCTGTCTCCAATCCGGGGACATTTCAGTTCTAAAAAGGAACTTTCTACTTACCCGCAAACACAGCCTACCCTGCTACAGTGTATTTTATTAGCAGATGGCTTCCTTCCATATTTCCTGTTCTCCTACGAGCTTTTCCTCCACTCGGGAAGCAGCTCGTGTTTTTCTCCTTCCTACCCAGGGACAGGAAGACAGTGTAGAAAAAAAGAGAAAGGGGTGTCAGCTCTACTCATCTGATCTTTCAAAGCAGGCTTCAGAAACACGTGTGAGAATAGACTTTTTGAAGAAAAGCGTTTTTGAGTTTCAGGAATACAGGCTTTGGAACTTTGAGAGTCGATACCCAAAATGGCTGAGTTTGAAGAACACACCATTCTGCCTTTTCTAGATAAAGAACTCCCAGGCTGTGAGGTGTGGAAGACGATAGGGGAGTGGAAGGGGAGAGAGCGAGAGGAAAAGGAGAGCATATGCCTGTTCAGATTTGATTATGGTTCAAAACTCACTGCCTATACCTGTGAAGAGGGATTATACTTCACCTTCCCGACGAGGTCAAGTTCAATCATGCGATTCTCTTTGGACATAGACTATTGGTAGGAGTCATTTTATAAGCCTCCCCCATCCTTTTCTCCGTCTGCCTTAAAACCAGCAACGACCACGTTAAGGACTGCCATGGATCAGAGTCGTAGCCATCCAGCTGGGGTGGAAAAGAATACCTTTGGGGAGGGAGGCGAGAAGAAAAGAAGAGGAGGAGGAGGAGAAAGAAGGAAGAAGATGCTAACTCTTATATACTCAACCTTTATCTATGGAAGGATTCCGGCTCCCTGTTGCCCCTAAGTTCGGCCACATGGCTTGCTTTGCCCAACCCAAAATGGGCTGCTTACTTGCCTCATGTTGTAGCACTGTTTGTCCGAGCTATATTTCCTTTGAAATCCGATAGGCCAACAAGGAGGCTCTGAATTAGAGTGGTTTTAGCATCTTCATTCTGAGTCCAGACATTCATTGGAGCCGTTTCGTCCAACGTGGGCAACAGCAGAGACGTGGTTATTTAAACATAATTTTTTTTTAAAGATTTTATTTATTTATTTGACAGAGATAGAGACAGCCAGTGAGAGAGGGAACACAAGCAGGGGGAGTGGGAGAGGAAGAAGCAGGCTCATAGCGGAAGAGCCTGATGTGGGGCTCGATCCCATAACACTGGGATCACGCCCTGAGCCAAAGGCAGACGCTTAACCGCTGTGCCACCCAGGCGCCCCTATTTAAACATAGTTTTAAATAAAGTTAAATTAAATTAGAAACTCAGTTCCTCAACTACACTAGCCACACTTCAAATACCAAAGACCCCATGGAGCCAGTGGCTACCATACCAGATAGTGTAACAAAGAACATTCGCCATCGTCACAGTACATTCTTTCAGGTAGCACTGGTCTATAGAACAGAATTCAAAATACAGGATCTGGCAGAACAGAGAAAGCCGAGCAGCAGGTGACAAGCTCCGTGTAATTATGGCCCGTTATTTAACTTGATCTCTCCAGGCTGCTCTCTTCACCTACATGGCAGGTTACAGCCCAGAATCTCTAAGCCATAATTTTGGGCAATCAATGAATTGACCAAACTATTTGCTCAATAAACTGCTTTTGACCTGGGTATGCATAAGCCTTCCAGCCTTTCATTCATCTCAATTAACGTTCAGTGCTACACTATAAATAAAGGGTATGACTTATCCTTTTCCGATTCCAATCACCTTTATGCTTACACGTATCAAATCTATACCACTGAGCCGTATCTGGGAAGTCTAAAGATTCCTTTAAACAAGGTCAGAGATGCTTTCATGTTTCACCTCTTCTTGGATCTGGACTTTTGCCAGAGCTTATCGTGGGCAGAGTGTATTTCCCTACCTAGTAGCTTTGGACTTGACTGTGTGACTGATTTGGCTAATGGCACATGGGCGGAAGTGACATGTGCCAACTCCAGTCCATGCATTAAGAAGCTTTGTACATTTTCCCTTTGTCCTCTTCACCTTTTCCATCCACCTAAAAGCACTTCACCAGGCGCCTATCGTCTCTCACCGTGGGCTCCTTACCAAAACCTCGTGGAGCAGACCACCGCCGAAATTAAAGAAGTAATTGATGAATCGACTTTAGAACAGGTTATTTTAAAAGGTAAAGCGAATAGATCTAAAGAAAGGGAAAAGAAACAAAACAGAGACACACGATCTTAGGAACGAGAAAAGGGATTTAATCACAGGTGCAAAAAAAAATTATGAGAGAATGTGCAATTTTATGTTTACTTATTTAAAATAAGCTCTGTTTTCACTCGGGGAAGTATAAATTGCTACAGATGTTTTAAAAGTGGGCGGCAAGAATGGATAGACCAAGAAGACTAAAGAAATTGGAAACCTTGTCACAGGATAACACTCCCCAAAGTAATCAGGCCCAGAGAGTTTTATGGAGAGCTGTTTAGAAGATTCAAGGAACAGATTAATTCCTCTGCTATTTAAAGTGTTCCAGAACACAGAAATAGAATGAAAGCAACCCAATTCATTTTATGAAATTGGCTTAACCCTGTTACCAAACCTAATGAAGAGAGCACATACACAAGAACAACCTACCAATATCACTCACAAAATAAAAATTGTGAAAACGAATTCATGAATAACATGTTAATGAATAAATTCTAACAGCATATGTGCTTATGTAATAAATGCATATACATTTTAATGGTATTTATTGAAGAATAAATAATTCAGATAAATTTAAAAAATGAAAATCATGCATATTCTCGCTAACCAAGATAACATTATGAATTTATAAATACATTTCAAAAATGGAATCACACTTGTTAGGTCAATATGTTCTTTCCTGTCTTCTGTGATTCTAAATATCTCTGTGATGAACAACACATTGGTGGCTAAAACCACACACATACTTATTTCCTTCAATCAAAATTGAAGAATTAGACTTTCTGCACTATGTTTTTTAAGCTTCTTTTGTATTGCCACATGATGCCTCTAGATAAAAAATGAAAACATTTTGCAGGCCCACTTCTTGTGCATAAATTTTCTATTTTCCCCACACCCTGACCTACACTATTATACTTTTAATATCCTTGCCAGATGAGTAGATGAGAAATAGCATTATAGCGCTATTTAAATTTGCATTTTTAAAAATCACATTAAAACATTTTGCCCACATGTTTCATGGCTATTCGTTTTTTTTTTTTTTTCTTCAATTAATTGCTGATTTCTTCATGTCCTCAGCCCATTTTTCGGTGATGGGGTGCCATATTTTCTTATTGATTTTTAAAAGCTCATTAGTTATATGAATTATATTCATACTGTTGTATCTGATGGCAATGGCTTTCTCTAGTTTGGCCTCTCCCTTTTAAGATCTCTAATGTTGATTTCTGTCTTGCAGGACTTTTGTATTTTTAATGCAGTCAAATCCATCAATCCCTCCCTTTATGTATTATGCCAGTGGTTTGAAGCTTAGAAAGCCTGCCCTATCCCCAAATGATAGAAATATTCAACTCTATTTTCATCAAAACCTTTTATGTGTTAATTCTCTTTATTTATACTAAATTTTAAATTCAACATTCGGGACCGAAATGTTAACTAAAGCCAATAGTTTTTGATTCATTTCTTCCTCCAATGTCATTTTGAAATAACGCATCAAAGATAATAGAGAAATTCTCTGTCACTCATAGAAATTAGAGAAAGATTCCACTGGCAATCTTGGCAGAGAATGGCATGGGTGAATTTTGACTTGGGGGAGCAGTGGCCAGGCAGAATTTATTATTCTTTGGGGGGAAATTAAATGAAGATCTACGCGGTCTCTGATAGACTACCTCCCCCCGCCCCCCCATCTCAGCCACCAAAATCTGGACTAACCAGACCTCTGTATGTGAGAATGAATGAGGAGAAAAAAAGACTCAGTAGTTGAATATAATAGTAAAGATGATGATGAGGATGGTAATAAACCACACCTCTAAGTGCTACTCTAAGAACACTTAACCCTTGAACAGCTTAAGGTTTAGGGCACCGACCACCCACACTGTCAAAGACGCAGGTGTAACATTTGACTCTCCCAAAACTGAACTTCTAACAGCCTACTGTTGACCAAAAGCTTTACCGATAACATAGTCAATTAGCATGTACTTTGCATGTTATATGTATTACACACCATATTCTCACAATAACCTAACTTCTTCTCTTCTTCTCGGTATTTCTAGGCTACACTGTTTGTGAGTTGTTTCAAATTGTCCTAAGTCTCCAAAAACTTTTTCAACATATTTACTGAAAAATAGGCACGTATAAGTGGACCTGTGCAGTTCAAACCCATGTTATTCAACATCCATGATCTCGTTTAATCCGTAGAAGAACTCTGGGATGAGGGTTTTAGGACACCCACCAAATAAGTCACAACTCAGAGGGTTTAGGTGATTAACCACTCAAGTGTCGCCACTGGGCTCCAAAGGCAGGTTTGTCTTGTTCACATGCCCGTGCTTTTATTTTATCTGTGAAACAGGGACGCTAATCTGAGAATTCAGAGAAATGTCCCCCAGTGAAAAAGTTAAGCGGGAAGTAAGGGAAATATAGTTTTGAAGTCTAATTTACATGCTTGGTGAGAACTGAGAGAACATTGCTTTGATATGGCAGGAGCTGGCTGCTGCTCATATTAAATAAGAAGGAGTTCTTGGATCAAGAGACACATGGCTACCAGGGGCTCCTGGGTGGCACAGCGGTTAAGCTTTCGGCTCAGGGCGTGATCCCGGCGTTCTGGGATCGAGCCCCACATCAGGCTCCTCCACTAGGAGCCTGCTTCTTCCTCTCCCACTCCCCCTGCTTGTGTTCCCTCTCTCGCTGGCTGTCTCTGTCTCTGTCGAATAAATAAATAAAATCTTTAAAAAAAAAAGAAAAGAAAAAAAGAAACACATGGCTCCCAAATTAATGAAACGAAGTAGAGGCAGGAAATGGCAGACTTGGTACTGCCCAAAATGGGAGGGGTGCATTAGAAGATGGCCCGGAAGAATGCTCTCAAAATTCAGAGGAAAAAGTAGGTAATTCAATGAAATGAAGGGAGAAAGGAAAAGAGACATGGGATCTTTTTCACAACATTCAAAAAATAGGTAATAGAATTTCCAGAGCAGATGATGAAGAAATAAGCATAAAAATGTTAAAAACAAAAACATTTTGCAGAGCTGAAGAAAGGCTCGAGTCAAAATTAAAATAATTCACCAAGTGCCAGAGAATATTACTGAGGGGAAGGGAAGGGAGGGGGAACCCTACACATATCTTGGTAAAACCCCTGAATTGCAAGGATACATGCTGTGTTGTGTATTTAAAAGTTGCTAAGGGTAAATCTTAAAAAGTTCTCATCACAAGAATAAAAATTATAACTATGTATGGAGTGTAATTAGACTCATTGTGGTGATGATTTTGCAATATATATACATAGAGCAACTCATTATGTTGGACACCTGAAACTAATATAATGTCATATGTCAATTACATGTCAATTTTTAAAACCAAAATCAGCAACTAAAAAGAAAGAAAGATACAAACGTATGTAGGTACTATTCAGAGAGAAGTTTGTCTCTGAAGAAAAAAGAAGCTGATTCTCTCCGTACCTGCAACCCTCAATGCCAGTAAAATTTGGCTCAAGTACAACTCCAAAGTACATCTGCTCCAAAATTCACAAACAAGGGCAAAAGAAAGTTATTTTTAAACATGTAATGACTGGAAAGGTTTATTGCCCACCCATTCTCTAAACTGCAATACTAAAAAAAAAAAAAAATCATTCCTTCCAAAAGAAGTAAAATATTGAAATAAAGAGCAAGACAGAGCAACCTCTACATGACCTTGGGGGAGACAATGATTTCTTGAACGTGACACTAAAAACTCTCCCCTTAAAGGAAATGTTGGTAAATGGGACTACTTCCCAATGAAGGACTTTGGTTTATCAGAGGACACCATTAGGAGAATGAAAAAAAGCCATCAGGGGCGCCTGGGTGGCTGAGTCGGTTAAGCGTCTGCCTTCGGCTCAGGTCATGATCCCGGGGTCCTGGGATCGAGCCCCGCATTGGGCTCCCTGCTCAGCAGGAAGCCTGCTTCTCCCTCTCCCACTCCCCTTGCTTGTGTTCCCTCTCTCTCTGTCTCTGTCAAATAAATAAATGAAATCTTAAAAAAAAAAAAAAGCCATCGATGCTCAGAGTGCGAGAAGTTGTTTGCAATGTACAAAACAGGCAAAGGACTCAACTCCAGAATATATAAAGAATCCAACAATCCAGTAGGAAAAAGGCAGAAAACCTAAATGAAAAAAATGGATGAGACTTCAACAGCCACTTTACTGCAAAGACAAATCCCAAATGGTTGAAGAATATATGAAAAGTTGCTTGGCATCATTAGTCATCCAGGATATGCCAATCTTGATGTTACAGTGAAACACCACAATGTGTAGACAAAATAGCTAAAATGGAAAAAGTCTGTTAGAACCGAGTGTGGTTGAGGGTGCAGAGCAACGAGAACTCCTATATTTCGGGCAGAAGGAACTCGGTACAAGCACTTCAGAAACTGGTTTTGCATTATCCGCTAAGGCTTAGCAGTACACATACCCCATAACCCAACGAATTCACATGTTCTATAGAAATGTGTACGTATTTGCAACAAAAGGCACGTGCTAGGATGTCTGTAACAGCAAAACTAATGATAGTGAAAAACTAGAAACAGTTGAAATGTCCATCGACAGTAGAGCAGGTAGGGGCACCTGGCTGGCTCAGTCCGTAGAGCCGACAGCTCTTGATCTCAGAGTCGGGAGTTCGAGCCCCATGTTGGAGGCAGCGATTACTTAAATAAATAAACTTTAAAAAACAAAACAAGAGGGGCGCCTGGGTGGCTCAGTCGATTAAGCATCTGCCTTCAGCTCAGGTCCTGATCCCCGGACCCTGGGATTCAGCGATGCTTTGGGCTCCCTGCTCAGCGGGGCATCTGCTTCTCCCTCTACCCCAGCCCCCCCCGCTCATGTTCGCTCACTGTCTCTCTCTCTCTCAAATAAGTAAATAAAATCTTAAAAAAATTAGAATAGAAAACAAGAAACAAAACAAAAAACAGTAGAGCAGATAAATGAAAGGTGATACATCCATACAGTGGAATATTATAGGACAAGGAAAATGGATGCATTCACCCAACAGTGGATAAAAACACAGACGAACCTCACAAAAAAAAAAAAAGAAAAGAAAAAAAAGCTGAGCAGGAAAAGGCAGCTTCAGAAGAGTACTTTTTATCGGATTCCATTTATAAAAGTTTGAAAACATGCAAAAGCAAATTGATGGTAATAGATGTCAGGATAGGAGGCACCTGTGTGGGGGGGAAAGGTATGCTAGAAAAAGGTGAGACTGTCAACCGGGCCCCTGCAACCTGTCAACTGAACAACAAAGATAAGTGGAAGTGGATGGGGATTCTAGATCCTTCGGGTGGCTTATATTTAAGGTGACCATAGTCCTGGTTCGCCTGGGACAGTCTTCGATATGCCTGTTGTCTTGGCCTTCTGTTGGATAGAGCATTTGTCCTGAACAAAAGTGTTCTGACCTAGATGGTAAATTACATGGTCACCCTTGCTGGACCCTGTCCTCATCAGACCTGTTGCCTTGGGAAGTGTCTGAGTGAACCCGTACCTATCTGGAGTGCAACAGAAACACAGAGGACTTGAATCCTGCCCTGGGCTTGGAAGGAGAGCAAGAACACAGGATTCAGCATGCCGGTCTGAATTGGGCCACATCACTCAAAGAACACCAGTTCTCCACCCTGGAGAAGTCCAAGCTGACTTTGGCCTGGAGGTCCCTTGGCTGAGCATGATACCAAGGAGGCAAGACCACACTTATGGGGAGCCCCTTAGGCTAAGAGTGGTAATAAGTGGAAAGTCCCCAGATTTCCCTCTCGGCAGCTGTGGCTCTAATTCCCCGGCCTGGAGGCTAGGAAGCACATAGGTCCATCTCAGAACAACCCATCTTGGTTGATATTGGGTCCTCTGGTCTCAAAGAACATACATTTGTATTCCATTTTTACAAGAAAAGCCAGGAACGGTGGGTCCTTCTTTCCATTCCCGGATAAAGGGCATTTCTTGACATGTGGAGGTGATGTGAGCTTGAGAATGATAAAGGGGACTTCCTATAATCTAGGCATGAGGGGACACAAGATTTCCGCTTTGAGCCAGCATGGGAGACGGTTGTTCCTCTCCACGCAATGATAAACACAGATACTCCTTTGTGATGCTGCTGACGATGACAATGTGATTGTATTACTAGTAGTATTTCTGACGGTTAGTTTTATGTGTCAGACTGGATGAAGGGATGGCCACGTAGCTGGTGAAACGTAATTTCTGGGTGTGTCTGTGAGGGTATTTCTGGAAAAGATTGCCTTTGAATCAGTAGACTGAGCAAAGAAGAGCCATACTTACCAACGTGGTTGGGTGTCATCCAGCGTGTGGAGGGCCCAAACAGACCAAAAAGTAGAGGAGGCAGGACGGCTTCTGTCTCTCCTCTTGAGCTGGGCCATCCATTTTCTCCTGCAGTCCTACGTCAGAGCTCCCGGTTCTCCAGCCAACCTGCGCTTCTCATATCCCCGAATACGGTAAATGCTCATTTATGTTCATACCTTTGTAGAGGCTGTTCCCTCTGCCTGGAATGCACGTAATCCTTCTGCGTGGCCGACTGCTGTGTCGTTAGTGGTCTCCTCTGGAGAGTCCGTGACCATCCTCCCTAAGATTTTATGAAATGTCCTTCCTAGAACACCTACTACGTGGGAGTCCTACGCACTTAACTCCCACGTAAGCACTTCTCAGACTATGTTGTCCTTCCTTATTTACCCGTCTCCTTCTCTAGATGACAAAATTCTTGAAAGCAGGGATTGCGTGTTAGAAATCTGTAGCTTGTGCCTCTTCAACACCTGGTCCCCCTTTTGCTAATAGCAACTCAATTTTCCCTTAGAAAAAAAATCTCACTTTCTCCACTGTCGGTCCATGAGATTCAAATGATCCCATTCCGCAGCTCAGGGATGAATGGGGGATCCAGACCCTGTGACCAAATGAGTACCTCATTCTCATGGCCACAGAGGGGGGTTCCAGGACGGGCCCCCTGAGATAGAGAGTGGTGAGATTTCTGCTGTTGACTCTTAGGAACGAGGAACTCTCTTTTTGCTGGAATTGTTAACCTGAACGATGGACACCTGGGGCTTCTGACCACCTGTGCCCTTCTTGCTTCTACGTGGGAGAGCCCACCAGAAAGTCAAGGGCGGAACAGGGAAAGCAGAGCCGTAGCATGAAGCAAGATCAAATCTAGTCTACACCAGGCCTCGGGACCCCCATCCCGGGGCTGCTCTCACGATATCTCCGTTCCTCCGTGTGGTTTACATACTCACTGATGGGAAGATGACAGCCAGAAATGCATTTAGGAGAGAAAAATCAAATAAAAACTGAGACTTACTTGGGGAGTCTAGGCGGATCTCTGATGCCCAATTCATTCCGCGTTACTATTCAGTTTGCTCAGTTACTAAACTGATGAAAACAACCGGTTGACTAAGATGTGTGTGTGCTTGTACTTTGAAAGCATGTGGGTGATGGGAGGGTCTGTTCCTTTCCACAAAAGTCTTCATCGTATTCGTGTTATCAGTGGTAAATACAGGGGAGACGTGTACTGTTTGAGATCAGGCGCTCTGGAGAGAAAAACGTTTGGCTGCTGGCTCCATATATTCCAGGTACAGAATCTTAAACAGTTGACGGAGCCTGTCTGAGCCTCAGTTTCTTCGTACATACAATGGGAATAACGATAGTTCAGGGTGCCATCGCGAGAACACACGAAATAACACCCCCTGAAGGGTGTGGCCCGGTGCCTGGTGTATCATTTGGGGGAAAAAAAAGCTCACGTCGTTTTCAAAATAAACATTTTATTTAAAAATATATTTATGTATTTTTTAAAAAGAACACATGCCAACTTTGGTATTTTAGCCGTTGCTTCTTTTCCTGGCAATCCACATTTCTTTCTGGTAACGTATAGTTGACCAGGGAGACCAATGTGAACACAGCACACAGCTCCCCACAGAACACGTATGCTGGCTTTTTTGATCTTTGCAAAGCACCTCTTTGGGTTTCTCCAAGGGAGGGCTTCAAGCACCCTCTTTCCTCACTGCAGGCCCACTGGAGGGGAACTCTAGGGAGCAGTGTGGGTTCCCTTCCTTTGGAAAACCCTAGAATAGCATCCAAAATCCCCACCATTATACTCTCGCTTTCCATAAACACTCCGAGCTGTTAAACCGTTTATAGAGGAAACTCACATGCCCAGTGTCCATGACGGGAGCAGGTGATTAAAGAAGCATGAGATGTTCAGGAGTTTGTTGGTCCTAATCCGTTGGGGAAACCGCCAAATCCTAGCATCAGAATCATTACTTCTATGGTGTTGACCCTAGTGAGTCCTATTACAATTTTCCTGGTAGATAAAGGATAGAGAAATTCTTCCCAGATCTTTCCCTGTCTTGAAATCATCTTCTTGTGCATAGTCTCAACCTAGCCAGGGATCCTCCGAAAATGTCAATTCTAGAATCAAAACCAGCTCCTGAACACAACCTGAGCAGCTCTCGGAACTAGAGGACCATCTCGTTCCAGGACCTGGCCTTTGCGTGTCTAGTCACATCATTCGAGAAAGATGGAGCGATCTCAGCATCCGGCCCACCCTGCTGGCTTATAATTGGATTTACAGGAAAACAAAGACCCCAGACTCTTTTCACTCTGAGTTCAGCTCATTCCTGACAGCAAACTGTGTGCCTGCCCCTGCGGGTTTCCCACTGTGAGGAAGGAAGGCCTGGAGGGGGAGGCCCAGTGCTTTTCTCCTAAGGGACATGGGTGGCTTATCTTGGGCACCCCTCCCCCACCCCAAGTGTCTCTTTTGCATAGAGAGCTTGTAGTCCTAAGAGTCAAAGGCAGGAAAGGGGCCCTATGAGACTCTCCCTTCTGGAAAAATGAAGACCACCTCCCCTCTTTTTTTTTTTTTTTAAATCAGAGCTAAAGGGCTTCTGGTTTGAGGACTGGGAGATTCCCAGTGTTTTTGCTTGTAGGAACCACAGCTCCCCAGTCACAGAATCTGAACCATGGCTACGTCATCAGGTTAGTAGTGGATGTCCGGGGATTGGTACGCTTGGCACAGATCCAACACAGGAAATTGCCCATTGGGTGAGTCAACTGGGTGCGGGAGCTTTCGGCCAGGTTGGCATTTGTTTCTGGAAGAGCTGAGGGAGTTTCAATATATTTTGAAAAGGACTGTCTTGAGTGCTTGAGATAGGGTTTTTTGTTTTTGTTTTTTCATATTGGAAATAAATGTCTTTGAATGGCAAAGACCACCAGTGCACAGACCCTTGGCTATTCAGGTGGAAACTCTCGGCTTCCTTCCCTCCCTCTTTCTTTCCTTTCTTCCTTCCTTCCTTTTCTTTCTCTTTCCCTTCCTTCTTTCCTTCCTTCCTTTCCTTCCTCCCTCCCTCCTTCCCTTCCTTCCCTCCCTTCTCTGCTTCCTTCCCTCCCTCCCTTCCTTCCTTCCCCCTCCTTCCCTTTCCTTCCTTCCTTCCCTCTCCCCCTTCGTCCCTCCCTCCATTCCTCCCCTCCTCCCTCTCCTCCTGATATCAGAACGCTGCTGTCTCAATAATACTGCTAGAAGCAGGGCTACTACTACTGAGCGCTAACGGAAGCATTTGCACGGATGCATTTTCTGACTCTGTTGAGTAAGCCTGAACTCTCACGGCTGCAGCAGCGCTGGGATTGGCCGCAAACTCCGTGTCCGTGGGCCTGCTCCACCACAGGAGCCCCAGGAATCTGGAGAAAACCACGCATGGCTACTTCCAGGCTCTGAGAGCATCCAGAAGCTCGTATGCAGCCATCTTCGGAAGTCTCTGTACATCGCCTAGCCAGGCCCCAACGATCTCCAGAAAAGACGACGCGCCTAAGTGTTTAAAAGTACTTAAGATAACAACTCCCACTAGGAGACAGACGAATTAACGTGGTCTGTCTGATCCACTGGGTGCAGCCAACTTCTCCGAGTTTCTCCCAGGTATCCCTAGATTTATACCGTAAATGTCACATCTGTTCTATGGAGGGAGAGAGTGAATACGGTGTGCGGAGCCTGTGGGAGGGGCTGAGACTAAGAAGCCAGGGGTCTGCTCTGTGATGCTTGGTCATCAGCGTTCGAATAGCTTCCATAGGTCTCTAGGCAAATGCATAGCGGCCTCCCGACCGAGTCTCGTCCTTCCACTAGAAACACCCCGCGCAGGGACCCTGCGAGTTTGTTCTCCAAAGGCAGGAAGGGGAAAAAAAGAACATACAAATCGCACCACGTCGCACATGACAACTGTACTGACCAGCAAGGTTCGTCAAGATCCAAACAAAACGTCAACATCTGAGGGACCAACAAAGGTGAGGAATGTGTTAGTAAGATTTTCTTCCACGTAGCTTCACCTTCCCAGAAAAGACCGGTCATGCTTCCCTCTGGATTTCTGGTTCTGATGACGCGCGTAAAAGCAAAACGCAAAAAAAAAAAGTACCGCATGGGTCTCTGAGAGCACACTGCAGGTCAAGGAATGTACACACGGTTTCCGTGTCCCTTGGGTGCTTTTCTACGAGACACGGTGTTTACCGTTCCCGGCACCTAAGGGCGAAGCTTTTCTGTCTTTTCACATCCATAGTCCTTGTCCAGATGGGCGCGCCGACGGTGAGCAAATGGCTGTGAGTCGTACAGAGAGGCAACATGTGTCGTCTGTTGATGGATCAGCGAGAAAGGCCGAGTGTCCTTTCACAGCAGAATGGGGCTTAAGGGCTTCGGTATAGAATTTTCAAGAGACACACAAATGCACATACGTGTAGAGAGATATACACGCGTATATCTACACACATATGCATACCCACCCCCCCATACGATCTGCGAGCTTTCAGAGTAGCAGTCCCCCAAAACACTCTGTGTTCACACACGTCTACAAGTTAACACTGGAATGACTTCTAAATCTTTGGTTTATCAAAAAGAGAACTTCTAAACATCACAACATTTTTGGTTATCTTCTCCGTAAGTGCACAGTGACTATTTTTTTTTTTTTTTACAAAAGAAGAAAACAGTGCCTTAGTGATTTAAATTAAAAAACAACCAACAACCACCACCACAACAAGCCAACCAACCAACCAGCTTTGGCTACTTTCTACAGCATGCAATGCTATGAACCGGCCGAGCCCCAGTGAGCTCGAGAGAGACCGTCCTGCCGTTTGAGGGTTTCGATGCCCAGCAAAAGCGCGAGGTAATGAGGAGTGCACACGAGACCATCGGCTTTCTTCCTTCCCTTGTTTTCCGTGTGTGGCTGTGTTTCCTTTCACCGACCTGGACCTGCCATCCTCTCTCCTTGCAAGTATCATTCAGATCTGTCTTGACGTCATGATTTCCAATGTCCCCAAAACCACCCAAATCACTGATGGCTCTAGATCAAATGAGAGCAGAATGAGCTTTGGGACTGATGGGTCAAGTCACCAGTTTTTTCCCCAAGGACATTCTTTCAACTTTTTGGGTTTTTTTTGCAGCGAATGATGCATATGGAAAATGTGTTCCCTGGGAGAACCTGGAGTTCTAGCTTTTGAAAATATGGCTTTATTAAGAGTACGGAAGCTTGTTAGATAGGAGAAGTCCTCTTGATGTCGGGGCAGAAAAAGGAAAGAGGTTCAAAAGTGGAGCAGGAAAAGACTGGTATCTTGAACGAAAAGTGGGAGAAAGAGAAACGGAGGTGGACCCCCAAGCCCCTCCCCCCCAAAGAAGTTGGACCTCCATAAATGGTCATCCTGTTGTAGGAACCCATGGTATTTATTCTCAGGACACGTGAAACAAGGTTTTCTAGCACTGTCTGAATGATCCCTGGTATGGCTTCCTGAAGCTAGAGCGAGTCTTCCCATCTGCTTCCGGGGTCACCTCCCGTCTTTGAAACTAAAGGGGGTTGTGTTGGGGAACCTTCCATGGCAGGAGGTTTTGGGTTCTGTTCGCTTTAAGGTCCTTGGCTGTTTCACGGTGCTTATCACCACAGTGACAGCGGGAGTGATCTAGCGACTGGTTGACCAAGAGGGAAATTCTCGGTGGGGTTCTTTGGACCAAAGGTAGGTTCGTTGTGATCTGTGACCACACGGAGTCCTGGGTCCTGGACTGGGGTAAGGGGGCAGCTTTGTGGCCGAGTTGACTTCCTTTCCCTGGGAATGGATTGGTTCTGTCCCTCTCTCCTACCTCAAGAACCTAACTGAAGTGGGGCCTGACTTCTATTTTGAACGACAGGGAGGGGAAGGATGGGAAGCAGCGTCCACCATGGGTCTATCTTCCAGAAACGCTGATGGTTATGCTACACTCCCTTTACTCCAAAAAGAGCTCCATTTCCTTTCCGCACTGTGTCTAATAAATCCTCGAGAGAGGCTTACGATGTGAGACTAGGCCCGAACAGTGCCTGAGAAAAACCAGGGGCTACAAAAACATTGGTGTTTGAAAAGGCAGTGAAAGAATTTTTTCTCTCTTTTTGGCATTTCTGATCTGAGAAAGCACATTTCTGAGTGCACTGCTGAAATCATTAACGGTTACTGAACGTCGGTAAATATCACAAGACTCCTTTTTGCTCTCATTGACGGTCATGGAAGTCTCCGCTGTTTCTTTGAAAACTCCGTCCTCCACCTCTCCTCCTGCTCCACTTTTTGGACGATAGGAGTGTTTTTGGTTGTGTGCTTCCCCCCCATGGAATTCCCACTGGTCTCCCTTCGCGCCTCTGCGGCCAGCCCTCCTACCACTGCTGTAAGTGCAGGTCCATGGGGGAATTCAGATTGAGATCCGTGACGTCCAGGAAATCAATGTTAAAGATGCTGGGGCCGCCGGTGCCGAGGGAGCTAAAGCTTGGCGTGGAGCTTGGCGGAGTGAGGTCCAGCCACTCCATGGTTTCCCAAGGAGATTCGGTGAAGCTCAGCGGCAGCCCGCTGCTGTCCACAGAGGAGGGGGAAAACTGAGTCTGCATCGGGGACAGGGGGCCTGGCAAGATCTCGTGGGCACTGAACAGGTCTTCTGCAGCCTTCCCGGGGAATCCATCCATTATCCCGTCGAAAGGAGGCTCTTCGCTCCCCATTTTCAGCAGGGCGACATCGCTCACCTTTCCTAAGGGGCTCTGGGAATTTAATAAGACTTCAAGGTGCTCATCGCCGTCAGTGCTATAGTGATCGAAGGAGAGCTGGCCCCCCGAGGACGAGGGTTTGGGGAGGGCAGCAGGAGAACTTCGGGAAGACCCGGGTATCTTGGGGACTTTCTGAAGACACGAATGATCCTCTCTAGCGTCAGCTGGCATTTCTGTGGGCAAAACACAGCGGGCATTGTTAAACCCCTTCGGCTCCCGCGCTAGGGATCTTTGGGGTGAAGGAGTCACGCTCAGACACGAGATGGTTGTGCTTCTCTGGGTGTCACCCAGTCTCATCCTTAAAGGGCCCGGTCCGTGTCCAGTTCTTCTCCCTGGCCTCTCCCCAAACCCTTTCTTTCTGGAACTTCCACTCTGATCAGCGACCTCTCAAAGCAGGTCCCTTTACCTGCTCCTTCACTGACACCTGGCTGTCCCCCGAGGATACTGCATCCTCCTCACCCCGGCTTGGGGCACCTTTACTTCGGAGTCAGAAGAGGAGTCACCGGCTGCCACGCCACTGTCACCGTGCAGTTATTGCTCGGCATCCTCCCCATAGCCCCCCTCAGTGGTTCTGAGGGTCTCTCCGCTCCCCCGCCCCGCACCCGGGGCTCCTGGTCCCTCTCCCACATCCGCTGAAAACTCTAAACTCTACCCCCAGTTCACTGCCTTTCCCACTTCAGCTCCTGTCCTTCCCTGTGACGTCAGCATCCTGGGAAGTGACCTGACTGTCCAGTGGCCTCTCGGCGCCTTGACACCCTACCCCCCCAACTCTGGTGGTCCCTCCATTCCCACTCTGTGGGACACCCTGAACCCTGTCACCCCCCAATTCTGCATCCCCCTGGAAGCTCAATGTCACGCAAAATCTCTCGCTCTCTCTCCATCCCCTCCCCTCCCTCTAGCTCCTGTATGAAGTACGCCGGGACAAGTTTCTCAGCCACCTGGGGTCACTCCAACCTACTGACTCAACTACTTTCTCCATCCATCACCCCCTTGGCTCTCACTTCTTGCCTGTCCAGCTGATAGATATTCTCTGCTCTACTATGGCTACTGTCTTAGAAATATTCTCAAGCGCCTTGTTTTTTTCTCCTTGCACCATACTCCCTTGGCAAAACCCCCCACCCAGGCACCCCCTAATTTTAAATACTATACACATGGACTTCATGACCTTTATGGCCGTTTTTTAGTATTTTGGATTAACCACATCTTGGGAAATAATAATTTGACTTTAGTATTTTTACTTTCTAATTCTCAAATGAAGTAGTAAAACCTTTTATTATTAAATCTAATTTTAGGGGCGCCTGGGGAGCTCAGTCAGTGAAGCGTCTGCCTTCGACTCAGGTCATGATCCCAGGGTCCTCAGATCGAGTCCCACATCAGGCTCCCTGCTCAGCGAGGAGCCTGCTTCTCCCTCAACATCTGCCCCTATCCCCACTCACGCTCCCTCTCACTCTCTCTTTCAAATAAATAAATAATATCTTTTAAAAAAAACCCCACACCTGGATGAATCTTGGTTGCAAGAGAAAAATGACACAGTGGAGCTGACTGGCCTCACTGTAGATTTATGATAACAAACCTACCGACGGCACTTAATATAGCCTAGCCTCCTACTGTGATATACCCTACTCCAGAAAATTCATTCGTGATTGGTTTATAACTGTCCTCGGATGACTCTTCTGTCCTCAAATCTCCCATGCTCCCCTCCTGCACCCTTACCTTTGCTGACCTGGCCAGATAGTTCATTAAAAATATAAGGGTGTCTTGCGGTGCCTGGTGGCTCAGCCGGCTGGGAGTCTGACTCTTGGTTTCGGCTCAGGTCCTGATCTCAAGGTCGTGAGATGGGGCCCCAGGTTGGGCTCTGCCCTCAGCAGGGCGTCTGCTTGTCCCTCTCCCTCTCCCTCTGCTCCTCTCCCTGCTCTCTCTCTCTCTCCTAAATAAATAAAATCTTTAAAAACACATAAGGATGTCTGATATCACCCTCTCCTCTTTCCACCGCGAAACGTATAAAGATACACACCCATCTTTTCCTTCTTCCTCTTGTTACAAGGGAGCAATTGCCCGTCCTCTTGCCTGTTGTGCATTCTGCCTTTCCAGACTCTAAGCTCCGCAAAGGTGAGGACTTGGACAGGGGCAGCACTGAGCCCAGTACAACGCCTGGCCACTCCTTCTCCGAACTTTCGATGTTATTATCGAGACGCTAAGACTTGAGGGTTGTTTTTTGTTTTTTTCTCTCTACATGTTCTCCTTACCTGATCTTATTCATCTGTGTGGTTTCAGATTCTGGGCACATACCATGTAATTTTGAAAAAACAAATGAATGACTAAAACGGAGGCAAAAAGAACATTTTTTTTTTTGGTCGCAGGCTGGAATGACAGCTAAGTGTGAAGGGACCACCCAGCGGGAGAGCAGTAATTGAATTTCGTTTCGAGTCGGTGGCATAAAACCTGCTTATTATTATTATTATTAAGAGGAGAGGGAGATTGGGATTAAAAGGCAGAGAGAAATGGACTCGCAAGGGAAAACACTTAGGGAAACAGGGACTGAGTTGAGGACACCGACCGGTAAAATGACTGCTGAGCGAGCACCCAGCACAGAGGGACAAAGTCAGGGAAGAGTCACCCACTGTGCCTTCTGTTCCCTGCCCCAGCGTGGCCGGCGGGCTCACGCGAAGGGAAGCTTGACCCGCTGTGAGCACCTGACCTTGGTCCTAAGCGCTCGCTCCCCAGCACACAAGCAGGTGCAGAGCAACCCGAGGGGCCAGCCACGGGCAGTCTTACCTCCGCTTTCAATGAGGACGTCCAGGAGCTCATCCATCTGCTGACTCCGAGTCATCTGCTGTTGCAAATGAAGCGGAAGAGAACAGAGAAGTGAGAAGGTTGGCCCTCTCTTCCGTGGGAGATCGTGAGACGCAGCCCTACCGCTGTTTCGAACCAGGTTTGGTTAAGGTGAGTTTGTCCCTAATTGCGGTAAAAGGCACACAACACCGATTCCACCATCTTCATCACTTTTAAGCATACGGTCCAGTGACATCAAGTCCATTACGCTCACGTTATGTGTGACCGTCCCACCATCCGTCTCCAGAACTTCTGGAGCGCCGTCCCCATTGAACACGAACTCCCTGTCCGCCTCCCCAGCAGCCCCTGACGATTACTGTTCTGCTTTCTGCTCCCATGAATCGGGCGACTCTAGAGACCTCACAGAAGTGGATTCACACAGTGTATTTCCTTTTATTACTGGTTTACTTTGCTCTATAATAGCCCCCAGGCTCATCCGTGTGTCCGAATCGCTTTCCTTGTTAAGACCGACTAGTATTGGGGCTCCTGGGGGGCTCCGTCGGTGAAGCGTCTGCCTTCGGCTCAGGTCATGATCTCAGGGTCCTGGGATTGAGTCCCGCCTCGGGCTCCCTGCTCAGCGGGAATTTCTGCTTCTCCCTCTGCCTCTGCTGCTCCCCTTGCTTATGTTCTCTCTCTCTCAAATAAATAAAATCTTTTAAAAAAATGACTAGCATTAACTGTATGTATTTACCACACTTTAACCATTCATCCGTCGACGGCCACTGGGGTCGCTTCCACCGTGAACACCGCTGCTGTGCACAGGACTATAACTGGCTGACCGCGCGATTAAAGCCCAGGGCTCATCACGGATGGGAAAACTCCCAAGTGAAAAAATCTAGCACAGGAGAAGGGGAGAAGAAGGCAGACTGCTCCCCAGGAGAGTCCTTCCGAGTGAGAGGCTTCCATCCCAAGAACAGGGCTTCCTAACACAGAACACACTGCCATTCTCCTCACTTTGAAGCGACTTGGATCTGCCTCCTGTTTGGGGGCTGGGGTTGTGGCCCTAGCACGTGGCTCGGGCTTTCCTTGTTCCTCGTGGAAAGAGCCCTTGGTACGTGTTGATGCCCGTAGGGTAGACACCCCTTCCCTCTGGCTCATCTGAGTCGTACGCTAAAGTCTCGTTTACGGGAATCCACTTGGGTAGACCTTTTCCTTCTCTTTTGAAAGCACAAAGGATCCGTGGAAGCTTACAGATACCAGGGGCAGAAAACGGGGAGGACACGGGCCCGTACCTATCTCACTCCCTTGAGAGCCCACTCCCGATACACAAAGGCATCAGTAATCAATACGGAGGGGAGCACTGCTCAGAGTGAGTCACCTGCCAGTCCAGAAGGCATCAGATGTCCACAGGGTCTGGCAGGTAATGTAAATGAGCCGAACGGAGAACAAGAAAGAGGGGTAAGATGCAGACCGTATGCTGTGGTTCAAGGAGGAAGAGAATACTTTTTTTCAGGCAACCGTCCCCTCGCAGAAAGTAGCCCCACTATTGCAAGACCCTCTAGTGTTTCAGAAATGAGAAAGGCCACTCTTCGCCTAAAATCTCCCGCCACTTAAAAATACTCTTTAAGCCATGTGAGACTTCACTGCAAGCTGATTTGATCTGGGGGACGCCAGCACGCCAAAGCCGACTGGTGTGTTTGCCGTGTTTTTTCACAAGCAGACCACGTTCCTGTTAGTTCCTATCTTCCTTGCGAGGTTGGGCTCATGCAAAGGGCCATCTGATATCTTACCCAAGCTCGGACCATTGGAAATATACGATCATTCACTGCTTTCCTTTCTTTGGTTTTTACTTTTTATTTGGAACATTTCCCAACATAAATGACAGCAGAGCATAAGCCAAACCTCCATGATCACGGTCATCAATACTTTGCCGGGATCACTGAATTCTGAAACTAACAAGAACCTTGTACAAAGTGTCATCCTGACAACCGCTCTCCTGTATTGGAGAACCTACTCCGTGCCTGGACAAGGTCGTAAGTGCTACACTCCCTAGAATCCTTGCAAAGTAGACATGGACCCTATTTCACATAAGACAAGTTGAGCGCTTGTCTAACTTTAGTAAGAATGGCCGCTGGCTGCTGGCATTGAATCCAGGCACCTGGGTGCCCAGCACCCCCTCTTCTCTGCCTGCCTCACACACCTGCTACGTACAGCCATCACCTTTCTGCAGTTAGCATCTAGACACCTGGCCCGTTCTCACCGAGGGGCTCCCGATGCACTCAATGTCAGCATCTGCTAACCGCACGAAGGTCAATAATGAAAAACGACGTCTGTCTAGGCAACCCGCTTCCCCCCAGAGAACAAATCTCGCCGAGTTACCTGCTTTAGGGCATCTTCATAGGACGGAGGCTGGGTTATCTCTGGAACTGCTGAAGTTGACTTGGAGAAAGTTGGGGATGGAATGGAAAACTTGGGCCCTGTCTTCTCAGAAGAAGAGTGTAAACCGGCCATCTGTGGGGGTACAAGGCAGAGAGAGAGTCAACTTGTGGCGTCAGAAACGGTACGGCTTCTGTTTCATTAACTCCAGGCTCGAGTTTGGAAAAATTGATTTAAGGGGGAACGAAAAACTGCTAGGGTCTAGAAAACGACGCCAATAGGTTGACGATAGTACACGTCGCAGGCATACCCCTGAGCACAGTACATATCACGGGCGTATGGTAGCCCATATCCGGAGGCACGTTAGGATGGGAACCTTGCAGATTCATTTTCCCCTCCAGGATGAACCCTCTTCGGTTAGGAGAAAACCAAATAAAGTAGGAGTCCAGTGCAATATGAAACAGTCCATCACCCCCAGAATTCCCAGAGTACTTAACCCCCCCCCACCGGGGCATTTCATTCCTAACCAGGTGCGTTTGCAGAAAGGTGGAGCCCTTGCGGGGTATCTCTGTAGGAACCAGCCTCGTGCTGTGAGTGTCCTATGGAACGCCTGGGCCATCTCACACCTCTGTCCCCAAAGGACGCCCTGCCCGTCCTTGCCGCTCGTAGCGCTTCTGGGTCATTGGCCCTTTTGTCGGTCCCCTTATCACCTCTTCATTAGTCCGTGGAACTCCCCTTATCCCGGCTCCCATCTCTGATTTCCACCTGCTGGTATGTATCACCTCTTCCTTCTTCCACTGAGACTGCACCGTGACTCGAACTCTCTGCACCTTTCTAGACCTTCCCACACCTTCCTCTTTCTCGTGCATTATTTCCCCACGTGCCTCCATTTCAATCTTCGGCTCCACGGAAACTGGTGTGTTTGCCGTGTTGTTTCACGAGCAGACCACGCTCCTGTTAGTCCTCGCGATTTCCAGGATGACCCCGGGCAATGGCTCCTTGGAACACCCTAGCTTCTACCTGTCCATCCATGTCAGGCTGTCTCCAGTGGATCTGTTTTTATCTAAAATGTCACTTATTTCTGCCTTTGAACCTCCTCATTTGGAGGACGGGGCCACAGAAGAGGGAAAGAGGCAAAGTTTAAATCTTTTTTCCAGGTGCCTACCTTTTGCTGGACCCCTGGGCTTTTGGGACGAGGGGTGCCCCCAGCACCATGACTGCTGTCTGCCTGGGCTCCAGAGAAAGGGGGGTGAAGGCTGGAGGGCTGGGGAGAGAAGCTTGCAGGGTGGCTCTCGTGGACCCCTGAGTTCTGGAGGGAAGAAACAACAAATGAGGTGGCCTCCAGCAGCATACTTGAGAGCTTTTACTGACACTCCTGGTCCCTGCCCTGGTGTCTTCTCTGTTCAAGTCTCCCTAGATCCCAATACCGAAGTCTGAAATCTGGCTTTGTACACGTCACCCACTGCTCAAAAACCTTCCACGGCTCCCATGCTTCCACAGCATCGGGTCTCCACCTGCAACCAGTGTTTGAGATGCTCTAGGCCAAGTACCATTTCCTTCAAAACCTTGTATTCTATTACTCTCTCCCCGAGCTTCCCTCAGCACACCCTGTGCATTGTACCTATCTTTTCCACATGGAATGTTCTTTCCCTGACTCTCGTTTTTTAACGTGACACTTCTCATTGAGTCCAACCTCTTTGCAAAAACTTCCTGGACATCTCCCCCCCTCCCCCCCGCCAAGAAGACCTTTCTGGACCTTTCTAGCCCTTCGTGACCAATCTGCTTCCCCCGCCCTCCCCAACACGTCGTGCAACATGTGTTGCCGGAAGCATCAATCAGGAAGGTCGTTTTACACGGTTCTTTAAGTTTTTACCATGTAATTATTCATGTCCTCAAAGAGAGCTTTGTAAACTATGAGCCACTGCACAAATGTTAGTTCTTCCGGAGAGTATCCACGTGGTCAGAATGCTCGAAGGGCCCAGAGCTGTGTTTCCAGAACCATTTTTACCTTTGTTGCCTGGGACACCGTGCACTGAGTACACATCGTCAGTGGTGACGATAACCCGGGTGAAGCCCCAGCCCCTCCCAGAGCGCCCACTCCAAAGTGGGCACCATTCACTTGAATGTGCTGTTCTGGGGTGTACCAACATATTTCCATTCCCATCCCCATACTCCCCACGCTCCCAGGTTAGAGAACATTCGGACGGGGGGGGGGGAGGGCGTGCACTTTAGAATCAGATAACCCTGGGTTCCTGTGAGCCTGGCCTCCTGGGTTAACCTCCTAGAGCTTCACTTTCTTTCATGGCAAGTAGAGAATAAAGAATTGGAGCTCATGAGGTTGAGACAATTAACGAGATTACCCAGAGGCATGCGTCTTAATACTGGTCACGTGGCAGGATCCAATCACGTGGGTTTTCTTCCTCTTTCCTTTCTCATAAGGGAGATTTCAGAACTTTCGATGATGTAATTTTCTTTCTCAGACAGCCTTAGATAGACTTCCCTAATGATTTTTTAGCTTCACGGACAAGGAAAGTCTCTGACGGTCACCTTGGTCGCGTCTTTGAACTAGTTACTGCCCTAAGCCGTCTCTACAACCGCCTGTCATTCAGCTCCAGCCACACTGGTCTTCCTTCTGGTCCCTGAGTATTCCACACACAACTCCCACCTCGGGGCTCTTGGCCTTGGTATTCTTCCTTCGCCTGCAAAGCCTTCACCCCAAATATTCACGAGGCTTTCTCCCTTACCTCCTACAAAGATTTGCTCAAATGGCCCCGGATCTTTGACTTAAAGTTGCAAACTTACAAATGCTCCATCCCCACTCCTCCCTGCTTTTTCTCCATAACATCGATCATCCTCTAGGGGCACCTGGGTGGCTCAGTTGGTGAAGCCTCTGCCTTCAGCTCAGGACATGATCCCAGAGTCCTGGGACTGAGTCCCGCATTGGGCTCCCTACTGAGTGGGGAGCCTGCTTCTCCCTCTCCCCCCTGCTTGTGCTCTCCCTTGCTATCTCTCTCTCTCAAATAAATAAGATCTTTAAAAAAAGATCTATCATCTTCTGACACATCATGTATTTCACGTGTTTATTTTATTTACTGTCTGTCTTCCCATGAGAAGAGGGATTTTTGTCTGGTTAGCTCATCCCTCATCCCCAGAGCCCAGAACGGGGGCTGGCACATAGTAGGTGCTCAGTAAATATTTGCACTATGCAGACCATTGCATGGAGAGAATAGTAAGGTCCCGTAACTTCCCTTTGGCTCTCTCAATGAATTGGTTTGGCCTATGGTAAGGCTTTACGCCAAGGAGTCCTGAAAAGGGGGCTTGGCAATGTGGCGCATCACCTGCTTTTATAAATAAAGTTTTATTGGAGCCCAGCCATGTGCATTCCTTTCCAAGCTGTGGATGTCTGTGTTCATGATACAAGGGTCCTGTTGAGTGGTTGTGACACAGACATCATAGGGCCCACAAAGGCAAAATATTCATTATCTAGCCTTTCGCACAATTTTGCCAACCTCAATCTCAGAGAAGAGAGTCCGGTCCACCGTCCAGAGCAGAAGCTGCTTTTGGGCTTCTGGTAAACCCTTCCTATGACAACTTCCAGTGTCCTCTCTTGAGCCTTTGCCAAGCCCCCCACCCCTTCCAGAAAACGGGGTGCTGGGGGGGGAGGAGTTCTTACCTGTGCAGCGCACACCTGGCTGCTGGCAGGTGAGGCGACCCCGTGCCCTTCCCCTGGGGCGCCCGAAGAGGAGGGGACGAAGTAATGGTTGTTGGGTGAGGGGGGCAAACTGATGTGCTGCGGGCTTTTGACGGCCCCCAGCGGCGAGTGCTGGGGGGAGCACTGGGGGCTGAGGAACGTGGAGGGCAGCGCGTCGCTGTGGCCGGGGGCCCGGCGCCCCGCTGCTTCGCAGGCCTGCGCAGAGGCCTCCGAGCTGCCGCCTGGTCTCTTCCCGGGTCTCGGCTGCGGCGCGAAGGGACAGCTGGGCGCCGCGTCCTCCTGCTTGACCGGGACGGCCAGGAAGGGCGGCGGCTCCTCGGGGCAGCTGTTCCTCCTCTGTTTCTGCAGCTGCAGGCGCAGCTCCTCCACGTGCCGCTGCTCCTGCTGCAGCTTCCAGGTGAGCTCGTTGATCACCTTCTGCTTCTCCACCAGCATCTTGTCCTTCTCCGAGTCCAGCCCGTCCAGCTCCGGGGCCAGTGGGCCCCCGTTCAGGCTGCTCAGGAGGCTGTCGTCGGCGCACGCGTGGACCGGGGACGGGTGCAGGCAGAGGGACGGGGATGCGTCGTGGAAGGTGTCGGGCAGGGACCCGGCCCCGGACAGGTCGGACGAGGCGGGCGAGATCGGGGGGCTGGAGCTGGTGCTGCCGAAGTGGTAAAAGCCGTTGGACAAGGCGCCGGTGGACGGGGAGGACTGGTAGCCGGGCAGCGCGCTGCTGGGCGTCACGGGGAAAGTGACCGTCGTGATGTCCCCGAAGTTGGCCACGGGGTTCCCCGAACAGTCCTGGAAGGGCCGCAGCCGGTCCATGAGGGCGGTCTTGGTGCCTGACACCGGCAGGCCCCGGATTCGAAGCTGCTGTCTTAGTTCCGAGACCTACAGAAACCAGGCGTGGTTAGTGTGCTGGTTAAGGGCAATCTTAAAAAAAAAAAGTATTCCATGAGCTTTAAAACATCACAAGTGGGATTTTACAACATCCGCTTTTCTGTCACTTGCTTACAATTCTCTCCCCTCCCCTTGGTATCAATAAGTTTTTGCACCATGCTTTTTTTTTTTCTTTTTCACGATGCCAGAATCTTAGAAAGGGATAGCCCCCAGGAACCACAGAGGTAGTCAACTCTACGGGCTTCCAACCCCCACCCTGGGCCTCGCCCCATTTTACAGATAAGAAGACTGATCTCTGCCCGGGTTTAGCCATGGCTGGGCAACCAATCATCCCAAAGCATGCTGGCGCTCCAGGTCTTCTGCTGCTAGGTCACCGCTCTCCCTACCCGGCTCTTTCTGTCCCCGGGTTCTCCAACTTGTGCAGGTGCATTTTTAACGGTCCAGACTCCCCTGGGACCGGGTTTCGAGAATCACGGTTCTCCATTAACAGTTATGTCCTGTTTTTTTTTTTAATTAATTAATTTGAGAGGGAGAGAGAGTGAGCCTGAGCATGGGGAGGGGCAGAGGGAGAGGGAGAGAGAGAATCTTAAGCAGACTCCCCACTGAGCGTGGAGCCCCACACGGGGCTTGGTTCCACCACGCCAAGATCATGACCTGAGCCAAAACCAAGAGTCAGAGGCTCAACCGGCAGGGCCACCCAGGCGCCCCACTTACATCCTAATTTTAATAACTGGTTAGGTGAGTCATCTACTGAGAGAGAATGTGCCAGGATAAGACCATCAGGTCAAATCCCGACCTTGCCTCTTACTAGCTCAGAGATCAATCTGTGCCTCGGTTCCCCTTCTGTAAAATGGAGACCATCATACCGACCTTGTATGTTCCCATGGGGATTAAAATGGCTTAACATCTGTAAAGTGCTTGAAAGAGTGCCTTGCAAATGGATAGTGTGGTGGAAGCGTCTGCCGTTATTATGTTGATTCATGTGGGATGATTTCATCCCTGCATTTTTCAAATAATGTTCATAAGCAATAAGCTACAGATACCTAAAAATATGGGAACTAAATGAATGATAATGTCTATGAACGATGGAATGGCTGAATCTATTAAAACTGATATTATATACAATGAAACATTGTTTATATTATTTTTTCTTGATTTTTACATTTAATTATTCGAGAGAGAAAGAGAGAGACAGCACATGAACAGGGGGAGGGGCAAAGGGAGAAGCAGACTCCCCGCTCAGCAGGGAGCCCGACACGGGACTCGATCCCAGGACCCTGGGACCATGACCTGAGCTGAAGGCAGACGCTTCACTGACTGAGCCACCCAGGCGCCCACAAAAGGTACATTTTTTTAAAAATGGCCAATAATGGACACGTACCAGCACTGGTAATCCAAATAAAATAAATATGGACATATTTTTGCAATCATGAAATTGACCAAGGAATTAAGAACACTTTGTGTTAGGGAAGTAGCAGCAAAAATAAACAAATACAAATGTTTTTTAAGAGAGCTTGCCATTCCAAGCGCGGTCCTTGGACCCCCAGCTCCGACCGAATCTGGGAGCGTATCAGGAATGCAGACACTCAGGCCTCCTCCCCACACCTACTGAATGAGAACCTGCACTTTACCCAGAGCCCCGGGTGATCCGGTGTGTATATCATGCTTGATAAATGTTGCCTCAGCCCACTGCGCCGGACAGTAGATTGGCACACACATTCAGGACAGAAATTTGTACAACGTATTCTCTGGGAAGAACTTTAGTTTTTGTTTTTTTGTTGTTGTTTTTTAAAGTGGGCTCCATGCCCAACACAGGGCTTGAACTCACAACCCTGAGATCAAGACCTGAGATTAAGAGCCAGATGCTCTACCAACTGAGCCACCCAGGAGCCCCTGGCAAGAACGTTAAAAAATGTCAGTATATTTTGGTTGAGGAATTCCATTTCCGGGTATTTAGCCTGGGGCAGTCATTGGATACGTTAATAAATTTATGTACAAATTATATTTTTAATAGCAAAAATTTGGAAGTGAAGTGTCCCACAGAGGACTGTTAACAAGGTGGTAGAATGATATGCTATGAAAAATAAAAATTCTGGGATGCCTGGGTGACTCAGTGTCTGCCTTCGGCTCAGGTCATGATCCCAGGGTTCTGGGATCGAGTCCCGCATCGGGCTCCTTGCTCAGCTGGGAGCCTGCTTCTCCCTCTGCCTGCTGCTCTCCTTGCTTGTGCTCTCTCTCTGATAAATACATATATACATACATACATAAAATCTAAAAAAATAAAATAAACATTTTATTGAATATTGCAAGTTATGAAAAGTGCTTATGATATGTTAAACAAAAAAGCATGCCAGAAATTCATGCTCACAGGATTATTTTACAGCAAAAATTTTTATTTTTATTTTTTAACAATAATTTTTAAAAGAAAACCTGTCTACCTGTATTTTAATTTTACAGGGAAATATAATCTGCAATGCTATCTGTGGGTCAATTATCTTTTAAAATACTCTTTACTTCTCCCTACACTATCCTGTTTCAACAGTAAATAATTACTTTATCATCATTTAAAAGGTATTTTAAAAGGATTACAAAAACTCACACACACACACACACACACACACACCCCACCACCACCCCCCTTCATGTTTCTGGCATTGTTTTATCCTTTTTTTCCCAGATTTGGTGGTTTGAAAAAGTGCAGAATGGCAACTCATTATTGTTTTAACTTTGAATTACTTAAAATTAATGAGTTCTACATTTATTTTTAGACTCTGTTCTGGCACTGAATATTTTAAACGACATCATTAAATAATGCAGCTCATATTCCGAAATAACATGAAATACTTGTTGTGTTCAGTTTACCTTACATTTCAGAGTATTATGCTGTGTGGGCTCGTTTGGGACAAAGGTTTGCATACACCTCCTTTCTACACGCACTGGTGTTTTAATTGCCGGTCACTCTTCAACCACGTATTATGGAATATGTCTATCATACACAAAAGTTGATGAAAAAAGTATAATGAACCCCATGTACCCATCAACCAGCCCCAACAATGACCCATCCATGCCCAATCTTGATTCGTTTATACCCCAAACCACTTCCACTACATTTCTTAAATTATTTTGAAGCAAATCATATAATGGGATCTCTAAATATTCTGGTATCTTTCTCCAAAAGATAAGTGCATTTTACAAAAAACACCAATAAAAGACCATTATCACACCTAAAACACATGAACAATTATTTCTTAATATCCATCGTATTTTCCCAGTTTTTAAATTTCCCATTATCTTCTGTCTCTCTCTCATGCTGTCATGCTTAGACAGTTTCTTAGAAACAAGAAAAAAAATCCATATCCTGGATTAGCAAAAAAAAAAAAAAAAAAAAAAAAAAAAAAAAAAAAAAAGATCACCTCCCCATTCTACCCTCCCAATTTCTGCCCCTGGTGTCACAATCTCGGGTGATACCTCTCCCCATACACCTAGTGGTCACGTACAATTAAGGTTTCTCCATCTGTCCCTCCCCCTTTCCATCCTCATTTTGAATGATAATAGCAAAACCTTTGAGATCACTCAAAAATAGAACTACTCTCCAATCTAGTAATCACACTACTGGATATTTACTAAATAAGAAGAAAAAAACCAGGAATTCAAAGGCATACACGCACCCCTGTTTATAGCAGCATTATTTACAATAGCCAACTATGAAAGCAGCCCCAGTGTCCACTGATAGATGAGTGGATAAAGAAGATGTGGCGTGTATATAATAGACTAATACTCAGCCATAACAAAGAATGACATCTTACCATTTGCAACAACATGGATGGAGGTGGAGAGGATTATGCTATGTGAAATAAGTCAAAGAAAGACAAATACCACGTGACTTCACTCATATGCGGAATTTAAGAAACAAACAAAATGAACAAAGGAAAAAAAAGAGAAGAGAGAGAGAGAGAGACAAACCAAGGACAGACTCTTAATTATAGAGAATGAACTGATGTTACCAGAGGGGAGGTGGGAGGGGAGATGGGGGAAATATGTGATGGGGATCAAGGAGTGCACTTGTGATGAGCTCTGGGTGTTGTACGGAATTGTCGAATCACTATATTGTACACCTGAAACTAATACAACACTGCATGTTAACTATACTGGAATTTAAAATAAAATAAAATAAAATAAAATAAAATAAAATAAAATAAAATAAAATAAAATAAAATAAAATAAGAAAAAACAAAAAAAATTCCTCACTTAAGTCCAAACCCCAGTTTTGTCATCTATAGGCTGGTTACCTTGCATAGCGTTTAGTCTCTTTTTTGGGAGGGTAAGCAAGACACTTACTCACTTAGTGTATGTTCTCAGGGCACCGTGTGCCTACAGTATAAACCGTAAACTCACGACTGATCAATACTCAAACTTGACAATGTGCAACCCATGCAGGGACGTGAGGTTGACAGGATAAATGTCGTATGTCTCCCAAACAGAACTCCAGGCTTCCTACTTTAACTTCTTAAAATACACAAATCAGTGTTACCAGAGAAACTAAAACTCAATCCTATGAATTTACCAAACTTATTTATACTGTAAAGCTTCTCCGGCTTCTACAGAAGGAGACGAAAGTCTGATTTTAGATGTCTGCATTCCGGATTGACTTGTGGGCTCTGGAAACATGAGACAAAGTTGTCAAATGACCAGATGAGATTGGGAGGGCTTCTACAGGTGGGGGAGAAAATGTAGAGATAAAAGAATCTCTTTTACATGTTAACCTGTGTCCTGGTGGAACTAACATATCTCCCCCAGTTTTCTCACCTGAGCTATCGGGGTTGGTGTTAGGTTTATCAACAGTATCTTTCTTCCAGGGGGACCTGGCTGGCTCAGTCGGTTAGGTGTCTGACTTTGGCTCAGGTCGTGATCTCTGGGTCCTGGGATTGAGCCCTGCATCGGTCTCCCTGCTCAGCGGGGAGTCTGTTCTCCCTCTGCTCCTCCCCCCACTCATGCTCTCTCCCTCTCTCAAATAAATAAATAAAATCTTTAAAAAAAAAAGCCAATATCTTTGTTCTATACAGCAAACCATTTTGTAGCATTCATGATAAAGAGGAATACCAAAAATATCTAGGATGATAATGAGTTATGCCTTATTCAGTCAGCCTCTTTGAGGTCCTGATTTTTATGTTCATAAGTAAAACCTATCTTTTAGGGTGAAAACGGAAGCAAACTTATACAGGAGGTCAACTGATGGTTTACACTCAAAAACTGGCAGCTCTACCCCCATCATTCCCTAGTAGCTATGCTAATTTATTATAACTCGAACCGGCCAATCGTTCTGAGCATGTGCACATCGAGGAAACCGTCTTTGGCGGCCCTGCCGGATGGTACATCACATCTGGACTACGTTGTCTGGGGTCAACGCAACTTCAGATCTACCTGACCCCCGGCTCCCATCCTAAGATAGACTACTTTTTAAAAAATCTTTTTTGGGGGGCGCCTGGGTAGCGCAGTCGTTAAGTGTCTGTCTTCGGCTCAGGGCGTGATCCCGGCGTACTGGGATCGAGTCCCACATCAGGCTCCTCCGCTAGGAGCCTGCTTCTTCCTCTCCCACTCCCCTGCTGTGTTCCCTCTCTCGCTGGCTGTCTCTCTGTCACATAAATAAACAAAAAATCTTAAAAAAAAAAAATCTTTTTTTTTTTTCTCCCGCCACAGGGCTTGAACTCACAACCCAGAGATCGAGACCTGAGCTGAGATGATGAGTCAGATGCTTTACCAACTGAACCACCCAGGAGCATCTAAAAAAATTTTTTGTATTGTGGTTAAAGACGCACGGCATGAAATATACCATTTAATCACTTTTTAAGTATGTGGTTCAGTGGAATTAGTTCATTCCCACTGTTGTGCAAATACCACCGCTATCCGTCTCCAGAACATTTTGCTCATTTAGAGCAGAACCTATGTACCCATTACACACTAACTCCCCATTCCTCCTCTCCCCGGCCCCTGGCAGGCACCCTTCTACTTTCTGTCTCTTTGAACTTCTCGAGGTCCCTCATATAAGTAGACTCATAGAACGACTGTCCCTTTCTGTCTGGCTTATTTCACGTAGCATTTTGTTTTCTGGTGAGAGTACCTAATTTTATACCTTCATGGATTTATGACCCGGGGAGTGAAGCGTGGGTGACCCCACTGCTCTGGAGGGCATTACCTGAAGCCTGGCATCTTCTAGCATTATGGATGCTAAATTGGAACGAGCTCAATGAAACATAAGCATTTTCATTCCAAGTGGAAGGGACAGAGGGACTCTTGATATCACACCCCAAGATACATGTATGGCCGTTGGCAGCCATAGAATTAATTTTCTTTCATTTGATATAAAGCCCACTCCCACCTTTCCCCCAAGGTAGATAATGGCCGAAGACTGAGAATGGGAATGGAGGGTGACAAATAAGGTCTGAGAAAGCCTGCCCCAGTGAAGACCAGGGGGACCTGTAGGAAATAGGCTTTTCGGGGGCAAGTGATGAGGTCCTTCGGGGGAGGGGAGAGTAATAGGTGGGTGGAAAGCAGGCGACCAGACATTGAGGGGAGCAGGTGTGCTGACACATTAGAGAAGGTGGAAGCACTGCAACTGTCTTCAGTTCTTCTGTAAATAGCGGATGGGTGAATCCGACAATCGTGAGCACCGCTCTGGAATGCTAGGTTCAGCTCAAAGCCAGGATCGTTTCAGTGAACTCAGATCCCTGCGGTCTGTGACTCAGAGTAAACTGCCCCCCCCCCCAGCATTTAACACAGCACTGTCACATTTCAGGGGAGAAGTTCTCAGACTTGGGGATTTCACAGAACAGTACGTCATTTCGGATTATGCAGCTGACGTCGGGTTACCAACATTTCATCTTGTTCCACAAGACTAACATCCTTATTTAATAATACCCCAACTTAATACAAAGAAACAAAAGTCTACCAGCAACATTCGACTTCCACCCACTACTGTCATCATTTCCAAACAGGATCTTTCTTTGGATTCGAAACATCAGGAGGAAATAAATACTTTGAACAAAGATCGTCAAGGTATGCTGAACACATTTATGTCAGATTTATGAAAAGCCCTTTACGCGGTTGTTTTTCTCATTTCGCCAGAGACCGGTGAAAGTTCATCACGGAATTGACTTATGCCTTAGAACGTTCTGGAAGCCCACATCAATCTAACAGCTACTCTCTGCGCTACGCTCTATCGTGTATATACGATTCCATCGGGTTCTCACAAGAACTCACGTATGCAAATGAGCAATCTAAGATGCAGAGAAATTAGGAAACAAACCCAAGGTCACAAAGCCTGTGAAAGAGCTGAGTTGGGAGCCCAGGGTCTTCTGCTCTATTGGGGGGGGGGGTGGTGCTCAACCACAGCAGTTAAAATTTTATCATCTACTTGAGTCTCCCTATACCTTCTCCCTCCCAATGTTTTATTCAAGAAATCAGTTGGGGAAAATGTTGTGAAAAAGCTACTGATAGACCTGCTGGGGCACCTGGCCGGCTTAGTCGGTGGAACACATTACTCTTGATCTTGGGGTTGTGAGTTCAAGCCCCACGTTGGGTGTAGAGATTACTTAAAAATAAAATCTTAAAAAAAATCTACTAATATCTTTGTTGAAGGATAGGAAGTAAGGGAGGGAGGGAGGAAGGAAATTCCATACCTTCAGATCATCTAGGTTTGATGGCAGTGGGCCTGGTTTGAGAGAAGAGACACCAGTTTGTCCAGAAAAGCTGTTTTTGACAGGAGACAAAGGGGTATTGCTCAGTGGTGCTGAAGTAGAGTTTGCATTTCTGACCATCTGTTCACTTGGCTCCCTGAAAAACAAACAAAAGAGAGGCACTTAAAATATGGTCAAAAAGTTATATGGGGGTATAGTTCCGTGATTTACGATAAGAAATGACATCTTTGGTCCTTGTCCCTCTTTCTGGCACAGAGCTCCTAAAATCCTTGGAATCTCCTAAGTGATGACAGCCACAGGGGTGTCATCTGCTGTTAGCCAGGCAACTCTGCGAAAGCCCCTAGGTCACCAAGGATAGGGACTGGTGGCCTGAGAACCAACCCTGTGATTTGAGGTTGACATTTTCAGTCCCACCCCCCGACCTCAGGGGAGCGGAGCCAGGCTGGAGGTTGAGTCATTCACCAACGGCCAATGATTTAATCACTCATACCTGTAACACAGACTCCCAGCACCTAGAAGAGTGGAGTTCAGAGAGCTTCCCGATTGGTGAACATGTGGAGAACAAGGAGCGTGGTGTGCTTGGGGTGGGGGGCATGGAAGCCCCTCGCCCTCTCCCCGCCCCTTGCCCTGTGCCTCTCTTCTACCTGGCTGTTCCCGAGTTACATCCTTCATAATAAACCAGCGATCTCGTAAGTCAAGTGTTTCTTTGAGTTCCGTGAGCCGCTCTAGCGAATTAATGGAACCCAAGGAGGAAATCGTGGGAACCTCGGATCTATAGCCCTGTCAACCAGAAGCCCAGGTCACAACTTCTAGACTTGTGATTGGCATCTGAAGACTCCCCCAGTCTTGTAGGACTGAGCCCTGAACCTGTGGGGTCTGAGGCTCTCTCTCCAGGTAGGTGATGCCACAATTGAGTGGGGTGGCAGGGCACCCAGCTGGCGAAGTGGGGAGAGCCTCCCCCACACACTGGAATTGGGCGGCCAGAACCCTTCGTGGGTAGATTTGCATTTAGACCAGGTCACAAGCTAATGGCCTGCCAGGATCAGGCAAGAAATCGATCAGCAGGAGAAGCAGGGCGAGGACACCAACAGTGCGGGCTCAGTGCCAGTGACACTCCAGCTGAGTTCTGGGGAGATGGGCGGGAGCGGTAGACACTGTAGCCTAGGGGAGAGTGTCCTGTGGGGGTAGGACACCCCTCAGAAAGCACGGCTGTATTTAGCACTCAGCATCACTGCCAACTTGACCTGAGGCTGAGCAGAAAGGAACAGGCGGGGCAACCCACACCCCAACTTTAGAGTTGAAGGGAATGGCCCATTTAAAAGGTGACCTGCCGTGGGGTCAAATGTCAGGGTCCCGGAGTCAATCTTCGGGGATGGCTGTCACTCAGTGACTCAGCGCTCTCGCTTCCTAAAGCATAAGGGCCGAGTGAATCTGAGACACGGAACCATTCTGAGATGCCTTCTCTCTGTTGCTCAGATGTGGGCGTGGCTCCCAAACAGAGCCCCATTCTAAACCCAGCAGACGAGGATGGGGTGCCATCGGGGACCCGCTGGGTGCCCAGCCGCCGGCCCCAAGTACCTCCGACACAGAGGAGCCCTCCCTGGTGGGCCTCCGCTCGCCCCCCGCCGCCCTGGGCCCTCCCGACCTACTTGAGCTGAGCTTGGTGAATGCCGGGATAGCCGAGCCGGTGCTGCTGCTGCTGCTGCTGCTGGCTCAGGATCTGGAGCTGCAGGAAGAGCTGCTGCTGCTGCAGCAGCCGGGCGTAGGCCGAGTCCATGGGCGGAGGCGACTTCTCCGCCTTCTGGTCTGGGGGGATGTACTGGTGATACTTGAGCTTCTTCACCTTGGGCTTGGGGTCCTTGGGCTTTTTGTGGCGGTTCTTACTGTCGCTCAAGGACTTGGCCTGCAAAGGGGGTGAAGAAACAGCACGTGCTTGGGGGGGGAGGTGGCGGGAATGGCTGGATGTCATGGCTAGATGGCGAGGAGCTTCTGTTAAAACGGGCATTCTCGAATCCCAGGGATGCACTCTAGCAAAGGCACAAGGTGCAAAGAGATTCTGGTGCATCAAGATACCTATTGAACGGACCTGTGGCAGGTGCCTCTCTCTGGAAGGGGGGTCATGAATCTCATAAGGGGCTCCAGGAGCATTTCCTTCCCAGCGCAGAGTAAGATGGAAGCCTGCGTCTCGGCTGGGACACTTCCCTCAGCTAAAACCAACAGATGGTCTAAGAAAGGACTCGGTCTGATCTTGAGATGGAGTCATAAGGACGTTCCTTCCTACGTATACACGAAATCACCTTTAGCGAAGCACTCAGTAAATTGACTTATTAATGACATCACCTTGGATGAAATTAAGCTTGTCTTTGATGTGGATTTTTGCAGCTTTGGGCGGAAAAGTAAGATAGCCTCCCGCTCCCACCAACACCCCAAATACGGATGTAACCCCAGGAACTGACCCCCTCTGAGATAATGATACTTGACTCGCTATGAGAAGGGTTAGCCACCCACTGGGACCCTTCTAGAAGCTTCCCATGCCAGAGCGTGACTTGGACACATTGAAAGAAGTCAAGGCTACAGGGTAGGAAGTTAAGACCAATTTCCGAACATGGTACAAGTACTTTGCTACAACTCCCTTACCTCACCGGGAAGTTGAGGAAAATACTCTTACTTTTTATCTCAGTGACCAATACGATGATTCCGAAAGATGCTAGTGACAGAAGAACAGGTCTCAAAGGATTATACCTATGCTTATAACCTGCTCCTGAAATCAGAAGGCCTCCTTATTTCAGGAGGCAGTAGTCCATACTGTCATCAGTTGAGAAAAAAATCTTAGTTTTCCAGCCCTGACTTTAATTAGAGAAGCCTGAAGTGAACATAGATGTCATGACAAGCATCTTGAGGATTTGGGAAAAAGGTGCAGGGGGAAGTGTGATACCAGCAGCATCCAGGAGAGGGAGCTCGGGAACACCTGGCAGGCAGGTTCCCACAGGGCAGCTTCCCCATTTTAACCACAAAACACACGTCTGAAAAGTGACCTATCCCAAGGAGTCTACAACTTGTATTTCTCTGACTCAGCGTATCCCACCACCGAAGCTTCTTTTGTGTTTTCTCAAGGAAGCTTCTTCTCGGAAAGTAATAAATAAGGAGCACAAGAATTCCCGTGTGCTTGGTGGCTCCATTTCTCTCTGCTCCTTCATCGATTAGCATTTTGGTTAATTAATCAGGCTTCAGCACTCACGGGAGAATCTCTGTGGGGCTCCTGCCATCGGGGGCCCTGCTTTGCTCCAGCTCTGCTTCTGTTCCCACCTCCCCCCACGACGTGCCTCCTCGTCTGGAGGAGCTGATGGCCGGTCGGGAATGGGGAGTTCTTTCTCCACGTTGCCTTAGTACAGGAACGCTGAGCATTCCAGAAGTTACTCAAATTGGATACTTTCTCTGGAGAGTGGAAGGCAAAGTCTATTGAACCCATGGAACCCGGATTCCATGGGACTGTATAGTTTTATACTCTTTTTGAAACCAGATGATACAAGGTTGTAAGTTTGTAAAAACGGTTTTGGTGTTTTTCTGTTTCTTTCTTTCTTTTCTTTCTTTTTTTCTTTCTATTTTCTGCCTAGAACTGCATGGCTAATGGGAGGGGAGCACGTTCATCTCTCTAAAGCAGAGGTGGACACAACATCCAGTGGTTTAAGACCCAGACATGGATGTGTAGAGCAGGTTAGTGTAATGCAAGAGGGCATGGCGTGGTCTGTGGCTAGAGGGTCCGTGACTCTTTTGCAAGAAGGCATCCTGATTCAAACTAGCTCACACCCTGGGCCTGCCCCACAATGTACCACCCCAGCAGCCTACAATCAGTGTGCCTGCCCTGCCCTGCAAGACAAAGTCCAAAACCCCCTCTGCCAAAGAAAACCTTTCACCCAACTGCCTGACCCCTCCCACACAACAGCTTACCCCTCTGGCCTCTCTTCCTCGCAATTTCCTGCAGTCTGCAATTCCCTCCTGCACCTGCTACCCAACTCGGGCTCCTCCTCTGAGTCTGGCTCCCACCCCGGCTCCCCTGGGAAGCCTTCTCCAATCCACAGGGAGGTCTCTTGTTTGCAGGTCTCATATGGCATGTCGGGGCTGTCTGATAACAGTCGCACCACTGCGTACCTGGCTCAGGGGGTGGGGGAGACTGATGTCCAGCCCTTGTTTTGCTTCCTACACTACTGGCCCTGATGGAGGCAGTACCCTATACCCTGCCCCGGGAAAGGGGGCCCTCTTTCTGTATCATGGTAAAAGACAAGTAACAGAAAAATCACCCCAGTAACGATTTTAAAGTATACAACTCACGACATTGTGCAAGCGTCATCACTATGTAGCTCCAGAACCTTTTCATCACCCCAAAAGGAAACCCCATCCCCATGAAGCAGTCCCTCCGCATTCTCCTTCTTGTGGTCCCTGGACACCACTCATCTGCCCTCGGTCTCCATGGACTTCCCTATCCAGGATATTTCACATAAATGGAATCCTACACTATGTGGCCTTTTGTGTCTGTCTTCTTTCACTCAGCATCATGTGTGAAGGCTCATTTCCGTATCAGACTTCATTCTTCTTCATCTCAGAATATCCCATTGTGTGGCTATGCCACACGCGGCCCCGTCCTTCAGCTGCTGGACATCTGGGTTCGTTCCAACTTTGGACTATTGTGACTAGTGCTGCCATGAATATTCACATCCAAGATCTTGTCAGAACACCTGTTTTCAATTCTGTGGGGCATATACCTAAGGAGAGGAATTTCTGGGTCATATGGTAATGCTAGGTTTAATTCTTTGAGGAACCACTGAGCTGTTTTCCGAACTGGATGCACCGTGTGTGAGAGCTCCAATCTCCACATTCTCAGCAATGCTTGCAAATTTTCCAGTACAGCCGTTCTAGTGTGTGTGAAGTGGTATTTTGTTGTGAGTTCGAGTTTCACTTCCCTGATGACTAATGACCCTGACCACCTTTTCATGTGCTTATTGGCAATTTCTTGATCTTTGGCGAAATGTCTATTTGGGTCCTTTGTGGCACGTTTTCCTACCCGCTCACAACACTATATAGGTTAGCAGCTGTGATACTGAATTAGGCTATAGGCTCCTTGAATGCAGGAATCATGGTTTTTGGCGTTTTTTTTTTAAGATTTTATTTATTTTGAGAGAGAGAGAGCGTGCGAGCATGAGTGAGGGGGAAGGACAGAGGGAAAAGCAGAAGCAGGCTCTCCACTGAGCAGGGAGCCCGATGGACACGGGGCTAGATCCCAGGACCCCACATTCACGACCTGAGCCGAAGGCAGATGCTCAACTGACTGAGCCACCCAGATGCCCCAGGAATCATGTTTTATTCAGCTTTGATACATACCTTCTAGAAGCCGGCACCGAGGACACCTTTCCCTTACGTAGGATTTTACAGTATTTTTGGGGTATTCTTGTGTATTCTCTCAGTGGCCTCATAGGTACCTTACAAAGTCTATAGGGCAGAGATGTTCCCCCCCAAGCTGGGCTGCTTCCTTCTTTGAGAAGCCCTGTAGTATCCTCTTTATTTAGAGATGATGACTATGGAACAACTGAGAATTCATAGACATTGACCCATCAGCAGGGAGGCTGGTTCTTCCATAAACAACCAGTCCTTCTAGATCAGTTACATATCACTCCTGCTTTTCATTGAAATTAACCTGTCCTTCCTCCGAGCAACTATCACGTTTCCTTAGTGCACGGAGGCTGAAGGAGGTGCTAATCTGACTTACGCAAAATTTAAACACGTTGGTAGAAAGAGTAATAAAATTTCTCTTTGTCCCTGACAGTAGAAATAACATGAACCATCTCCTTCATCCACCCTCAATGAGCAAAGTTCATCAACAGTCATGTAATTTCAAAGCTGTTGGGATGAGTGAATTGTAAGTGAGGTTTAAGCTACTTAGTGAGAGAATTTAAAGCAAGGCTTAGGGACATTTACAGGAAACAAAGTCATGCCTTCCACTTTTGTGTGTATGTATGCAGTGGAAGGACTCTGGGGCTGTTCCTTTAACACTGATTCTTAACTTATGATCTTTTGAAAATATTTCATAAAGAATATTTCGTATTTCATAAAAGACATCTCAGCTGTCATTAAGTGGTGGCCACAGAGCTGACATAACTTCCTCCCAAACTGATGAGAAGTTCTTTGGGGTAGGGGCGCCTGGGTGGCTCAGTTGTTGAGCATCCAACTCTTGATTTTGGCTCAGGTCATGATCTCAGGGTCGTGAGATCGAGCCCCACATCGGGCTCCATGCTCAGTGGGGAGTCTGCTTAAGAGTCTCTCTCTCCCCCTCCCTCTGTTCCTCCCCTCCTCTCTAAACAAAACAAAACTAAACTAAACTAATAAGTTATTTGGGATAAAATATTATGAAGAAGACCAAATAATTATTAGCAGGCAGCTAACTGGTAAGAGGAGAGAGTCCTCTGTGAACTATTAAGTACAATGTGGAGAGAAGTTAACCAAGAATTTGCTCTAATGCCTATGGTCTACTGTGAAGGCACCCCCTCCCTTTATCTCCAAAGGGAGCTGGGCTTGAATGACTGAGGTATTACATGACGCAAAGGCTTCATTCAGATCTGCTTCCATTGCATTAAACCCAACAGCCCCCTCCCCACCTAGTCGATGACATTTACAAATCCTGTGTGCATTCCCATCAGCTGCATGTGTCTCTAGGCTGACCCTATGAAGTCTTGTAAGTCAGGCACCTGCTGGCTGGATTCCAAAGAAATGACAGCACATGGGTTTCCCTTCTGTGGGGAAGATCCACTCTGTGCCTACACAGATAACAGACTCTTGGTCCGCATACACGGATGGCCCCTTTCTCTCCTCCTGACTTGCAATGCTCCCTGCGGACTGAGCCTACACACGGGTCCGTGTGACTCTCCTCATGTCGCCACACCTCACTCTGAGAGCGCTGCTCCCAGAGAGCACTCAGGTAGGTGCTGGGAGGCTGGTCTGTCCCTACCTTTACGGCAGCGTGCACAGCGATGGCGTTGCCGAGAGGGCCGAGCCCCTGCTTCCCCGTGTCCGACTGGTTGCTGGGCTGGGAGGCTGAGTCTTTCCTGTCATTTTCGGAGCCAGAAGAATGTTCCTGAAACCCAAATTTCAGCATGAGTAGGACACAGGAGGAAAAACTGTATGACGCAAAAATAAAGTAGAGCCCCCCTTCCCCCCCACATACATTGCTCTGTTTTTATCTTAACTTCATATCCAAGTATATATCACATGACCTCCCTGGGGAAAGGAGTCATATATATATATATATATATATATATATATATATATATATACCATAAAATTTGTCAACCAACTGAGGTCACTTTTGAGAGATAAAGGGGTGGTCATTCGTCATTATTCCAGAAGACAGGAATAGAAATGGCCAACCCAGACAGCTGGTCATCTTGTGTGAGGGTTTCACCTGTGACGAGGTCTACCTGTTGGACTTGATAAGGAGACCAATGAAAAACAGAAAAGGGAGGCACAGGTGTAGGAATTTGGGAGGAGAGTAGGACCAAAAAAGCCCCGATAAAAACAGTGTTAGCAGATGGAGGGAAAATGCATGTGTGTGTTTCTGGGTATATAGGTTTGTGAGTGTGCATATGTATGTACGTATATGTTTGTATGTTTATTTGTGTGTGCATGCGTGTATGCGTGGGTCTGCATATGCGTGAATGTGTCTGTGTCTACACATATGTGTATGTATGTGCATATGTGTACGGGCATGTGTATGCATGTAGGTGTACATTTGTGTCTATATAGGGCTGTGTGCAGGTGGTATCATGAACAGCCTTTATGAGAGACATGTTTTAGTATGTGGAAGACTGGGAAAAAGGAGTTACTAACTTCTGTCCCTCTCCTGCAATCCGATACCATGGCCACAAGGACAGGGACTGCTCACGCTTTCCCCCTGGAGCTTCTCCGCCCTTTCCTGAGCGCTGGCACCTGCAAAGGTCTGTAGAACCCTTTCCTCTTGAGCCTCAGTGGCCTGGTCCTCTCCCTGGGGCTGCTGGGTGCAATGACAATATGATTTTTGCCCTGGGCCGAGCATCCCCCCCATGCTCGTTCCCTCCGACCCCTTCTCCTGGGGGAAGCAGAGAAGAAACGTCTCCCAAAACCATTCTTCAATCAGAAGCTGAGGAATTTACCATCAGAATAATAGATACAAATGATCCGAAACACTGCTGGCTGTTGTCAGAGAAACTGGGCTGCAAAGACCAGCTGTGGCATGCAGGGAAAGGGAACGCGCTTCGATTATAAACCCGTGCACGATAAACGTATGGATAATCCGGCCCTGCTTGTTACCGCCCAGTTTCCTCCCATTGCACAGTTCCTTCTGGGCAGGCCCAGCTTTGCTCCCTTCGTGGCACGAAGGGCGTGACGACGACGAGGAAGTAGCGCGGTTTCCAGAACAGGGCTCTGGATGATCATTACCCAGGCTGTCCCTGATACCCGTATGGCAATTTCCAGCGTAAACATTGTTTCAAAGATGTCAATGTCAACGCGTCACATAATTCCCATGAGGCCAGCAGGACCAAATGCTTCCTAAGAGCCGGGTTCTCTGCGGAGGGCGTGGGTGGAAGACTCCCACCTTGCTGCCCTACCAGTGTATCTGTTTCCCCCTTGCGTATGAGTGCGTGCGTGCGTGCGTGTGCGTGCGCCCCCGTGCGTCTGCGCACGTAAGCATGCGCCTGCGCGCTGCTCCTAGGGGCTGCACGAATACCTTCGTGCAAGGCTGAGGGAAGCCCCCATCGAGCCTCTAGGTGGCTTTTAGGGCGTGGAAACTCCAGGGGTGGGGAATCTGCAGCGTCTGGAGACCACACAGCTGCCCAGCCTCCCAGAGCCTGGGTTCCTCCTCCGTCAGAAGGCAGCCGACGCCACCTGCCCCGAGGGCGTTGTGGCATCTCAAAGAAAACACCTGGGAAGTGCCTAACCCCGTCTCCGGCAGAGGGTGAGCACCTCATAGGTGCCAGTAGCCACTATTAATCATTTTTCTTATAAATGTGCTTTGAACAGTATTTGCAACATACGTTCCTCACATCTCGGGGGTCTGTGGATTTGTCCGGGAAGGGGTGAGTGCTATTCTCGGGTTAGGGCTGGATGTGGACCTTGCAGTGGTCTGGCAGGTAGAAATCTGTAAGGGTAGAACCATCTCGGGGCTCCCTGCTATGCAGCCAATCAGCACCTCCCACTCCGCACTCCCCCAGGACCCTGTAGAGATGCCTCCCTGCGTGGAAGGCCTGCGGGCTTTGAAATCGGTCCTGCTCTGTCACATTCTATCCGGGATATCATCGGTGACTCATCTGATCTCACGGAGTCTCTTTTTACCTTGTCCATAAATTTGGCAGATAAAAGGCATCCACTTGGCTGAGTAGACGCTTAAAGAGTAAGTCAAAGGGTATAGTCCTGACGATTCTCTTTCAGGGTTTTTTAGAGGTGTTGGCCACTGCACACGGGTCCCTGCACTGGATGGGGGCAAAAGAGGCACGAAGTTCAAGTGCCATCAAGAGACATCTCTAGGGTCTCCAAGCAAAACCAAAGTTGGCGGTGTGCTCTTAAGCCCATGATGACATGATAGGCTGAGGTGGGATTTGTTTACCTGGACTCCTCCTAGAGGACCTGCCGAAGGGGTCTCTGAAGCTTTAGTGTCTGCAGGGGATCCCGCTGAGCCCTGGGGGTCTTCAACTCGAGCCTGGTCCGGAGAAAGCCCATCACTGCTGCTGTCCTCTTCGAAGGCAAACGCATCTGCCGATTTGGAGAAACTCACTTGGTTACCTGATGGGGTAAAATCCATAATAGGGTCAGTGGCTGAGGCCCACCAAAGGGCTTTCTGGAAATGCTTCGCTGTGTCCTCCCTACCAGGAGCACACATCTATCTGCTTCGATCTGTTTCTAGTGCAAGGTAAGAGCGAAGATAGGTTTTAGCTTTATGTGGCGTCTCAGCTATTTATTCCAAATGGGAACTCGTGTTTCTAAGAGGGATACGTCGGGCTGGAAAGAATGCAGGTCATATCAAAGGTCTCCCATCGCCTGTTCAAGTTTATCTTCAGGTTTATTCATTCTGGCACATTTTCCATGTGAGACCTGTTATCTTTCTGAAACACAGTCAGGGAAGATGAAGGAAAGAAATGGGCCACTGGATACAGAATGAGGCCGAAGGAGATCGCAGTGGGAGGATGCCCATCTCCCTTAGGTTCTATGACAAGACAGAGAACTGAGATGACAACGTGCCACTGGCATCACGCTCAAATATAAAGCAGGGCACACAGCACAAAGTGTTTCGTGAACCGCCCTAGTCGGGATAAGCCAGATCTGTTACTGAGTCTAAATTCCTAAATGTCAGAATTAGCTCATGTCACCAGTGTCAGAAAGCCCCTTTCAATGAACACACAGCTGTTTATAAAAGCCATAAAAATGTCCCAGACCCTGCAGTGTGATCTTTTAAAATTGTTATTATTTGGATTTTCTTTGCATTCCTCCTATCTCTGTGTCTATTTTGGAAACCCTCAACAGCTGGAAAGGCAGAAATTCTCCCTCAGCAGCCTGCGTGGCCTTTGGAGGGGACTGGGTTCATCAGCTTGGGGAAAGGGGCTATCCAGTCAGGTGGGACTACAATGACATCCTTATATGTCCCTTATGGGTGGGTTTTTTTTTTTTTTAAAAACATTGCTGAATTGTATCTGGTTTATTATCCAGCCGCACGGTACAAAATGTGCTCAGGCCCCAGCAACCCTTCTCAGCCGATCCCAGGCTCGGCTCTTCTAAAGGAATTCAGGTATTATCAGGAAGTTTCCCAGCCCGGCATTCTGCAATCACACGGACAAGAACTTTTGACTCCTGCTTTGGGCAGATAAGAGAGGGGAGCTTTCGCGCAGAGATTGGAAAAGCAGCAAGGAGCGGCAAAAAATGGAACAAGTGTGGTTTGGGGCTTGTCATCACCACCCCTGCTGGCATCTGTCACGGACCCTCCAGACATCCAAGTGTCAAAGCAGGAAAGAACCAGAGAGGACAGGGCAGGTGGAAATTCCAGTCGCTGCCCCCCCATCCCCTCCCGCGGGGCAGCCCGCTAACCTGGAAGGACTTGGGGACCAGCGTGGCTGCTCCACAGCCTCAAGGACTGTTCGTAAACTCATGATTGCTTTTCTATGATGGTAAATATAACAGTTACTTACCAGAACCATTCATAGCATATGAAGATGCCTAACATATATTCATCCCACTTCCTCTTAATGATTTGGTGCCTCTTCTAGATCTAGTTCTATGCATAGAAGGAAACAGGCACAAAGTATCTCATTTAGACAGCACTGGTGAAAGACCTTCTGAAACCTGCTTTTTTCTCACTACAATGTTACTTAGAGTCCTTTCCTTGGGAGGACACAGGGATACTTCTCAATGAAAAATACATCATATTTTTTTCTTTTCTTTTTTCTTTCTTTCTCTTTCTTTCTTTCTTTCTTTCTTTCTTTCTTTCTTTCTTTCTTTCTTTTTTGTAACAGTTACCCAGTATTCCACTGTATTACTGGAAACTTATTTTTCAACTTCTACTTTCAGAGGTGTCCTTTTTTTAAACTATAAAAAATTTGAAATAAGAAAAAAGTACAGAGAATAATGTAGATCTGTTTACATATTACTTGAAATAAATAAATTCTAGCCTTTTCGGATATTAATGTCAGCAACCCACTTGTTTCCTATGAGAGGGGTTTTACTGGGTATTTGATAAATGCGAGCTTTTTTCTTTGAGAGCAAGGGTCACTCCTCCCCATTCAGTACTTGCAAACACTTCCCTCTCTATTTTAAGAGTCCAGTCTTACGCCCTTCCCTTCTCTTACAGGGAACCCTGCGCTCCACAAATAAACCTTATTTGTCACTGAAATTTCAAGTCCTACTTCTGCTGCTGGAATTAAAGGCTTTGTCCCTGTTCAAAGGCTTACCTGTGTTATTAAGGAGCAGGGAGACACGGGAGGGCAGTGGGGGCCGTTAAGCCTTCCCTACCCCAGAAATCACAGCATTTTGTTGGATATGCTCTGCTTGTGCCCTGAGCCAACATCCCTTCCATCTACAGAGAGCCCTGCATGTGAGTGTGTTGGCCCCTTAGGGCAGCCAGTCTTCCGTGCTGGACAGGGAAAGCTTCATTGCATTCCCTCCTGACTTCCCCCAGTCTACCTGGGTAGAGAGCTTCTCCATGAGACCTGACACTCCATGGAACAGAGACTCCCCCACCCCGTGGACCCCCACAGCCACGCCAAGTATCAATCCCAAGTACGCACCTATCAGAGGAAGTTCATCACTTCGCAGAGGGGTCCGAATATTCTAACATGTGAATAGAAATGTTACAAGAGGCAGGCAGGGAGAAAGAGAGAGGATGGTCTCTTAGCCGCATCATCCCACTTTGTTTCAAATGGAGCGATAGCAAATGATAAGAACAGGTTGTATCAGGAATTCACTTAGTAGTGGCAGCAGTAAGAAAAAGGATCAGCCTTGGGGCACCTGAGTGGCACAGCGGTTGAGTGTCTGCCTTCGGCTCGGGGCGTGATCCCGGCGTTACCGGATCGAGCCCCACGTCAGGCTCCTCCACTGGGAGCCTGCTTCTTCCTCTCCCACTCCCCCTGCTTGTGTTCCCTCTCTCGCTGGCTGTCTCTCTCTGTCAAATAAATAAATAAAATCTTAAAAAAAAAAAAAAAGAAAAAGGATCAGCCTTTGTCGGCTCTCATCATGGTGCAGTAAGTCAGGGTAACCCATTTTCTCATCACTGTTTTGGGGATGAGGATGCGTAAGCTCCAGCGCCCCTTCATACAGGGATTGTGCCAAGACGGCAGTGTGAACACTCAGAGCCACCAGCAGAGGGAAGGCAAAATCCACCACCCTCCCTGGAAACCATCAGGTGGCAGCATATTCTTTAGGGGACACCCACTGGGTAATGGAAGGGGGAGGTGGCAGAGAAAATGCCTCTCCTTTTTCTGCACACAGTGCACTAAGGATATCTCCAAATCCCACAGTGCCTCGTACTTGAGTTTTTGAGACGTAAGGGACGGATGGTGACACTGGGATCGTGAGGACGGAGAAGGCGGGACATTCCGGGGAGGGTAGTCATGATGATTTCTGGGGACTCGTCTCAGAAAAGGGTAGGAATGATTGTGGAAGCCACATTGTTGCCGCTGGGTACTTGGCATGCCCTTCCCACTTGGATACCTGGCAACCTGGTGACCTCGGATTGAGGCACCAGGATGATGTGGAAAAGCCTCCAAGTAGAGTATCTGACGGATAAAGGAGTTGGTCATTTGTCCCACTTTCCCTCAAGCCGGACAGAGCATTCCCTGGTTATTTTGTTCCCATCCGGCCTTCTCATTTTGGGAGAAGGAGAGAAGCAGAAGCAAAATCAGATATGATGCTGGGAGAGCGGATCTCCATGGGACACAGTCGGAGACGTTTGTCAAGGACTAGAACTTCCTGGTGAGTGCTGTCCCGGACAGACGGAGGAGATCTCAACATGGAGAAGGTCCAGGAGACTCTTGGAGGAGGTGGGACTGGGTTGAGTGTGAAATAACCACCAGCCATGGACAGGACAACAGACAGGGAGGGGACACTTGACCTTCCTTGGTGCAGGGGGGTAGCAAAAGGGAAGTTAATGGAGTGGTGAACAGTGGAGTGGCTATGGGAAGGGGAAGAAGAGATTTCTCCCCCCGCCCCCCACCGCCAGGGAACAGGATTATTTTGGGAGCCAATCCCTGGAGAGACACAACTTCCGAGAGTCTACTTTATCAAGTGACAGGCAATCATTTAAATAAAGTGTTTCTGCCCAAGTCAATGGAGAAGCCATGCATTCATGCAACCACATCCAGGGGAGTCCTTTACACCTGGATGAGCCAGCAGGGTGAGGACTGAGGCCCCACATAGGGCTCCTATTTGTCTGATCTCTAAAAGGCCCCATGTGCCAGGTCAGCACATGCCACTGAGGACCACGTACTTACAGGCACAAAGACCCTGCCTCGGGGGCCCCTGCCAATCGCCACTGTCTCGGGGCGCAAGTGGCTTGCATTTGTGACCAGGTGGCTTGGAGTATGCCCCACACAGCTGCACACCTGGCTCAGCCCCCCTTGGCAGGAGAACCTGAGCAGCAGAGAGCGCTGCTAGCCCGAGGCAGTGGCTTCCTTTAGAGATGATGGGTGTGGTCGGGGTCTGTTTAGCAACCGTCAGTAAGAACTTCAGTTCCGGACTCCGGCGGTCTTGGTTTGTTTCTTGGTCCTACCCCTTCAGTGCTAGTGTCTGCTGGCAAGTTATTGAACCTCCCAGAGCCTCAGTGTCCCCTTCTCTAAGATGAAAATAGCAGCCATAGTTACCTCTCAAGGTTCTGAGGGTTCAAACAACGGAACGCGTGCAAAGCGCTGAGCCCAGTCCCGGGATGGGCAAGAGCTCCAGCATTTCTAGCCGTGGTGATGACGGTTGCTGCTCTTGTTAGGAGTAACTGCTTGTCGCAAGTCTGCCATTATCAAAAATAAACAAGACCACCCGGGAGCCAGTTTGTCCTGAGGTCAGCTTTGCAAAGGTCAGCACAACTCCAGAGCTAGAAAAACGGGTTTGTCCTCACAGGGTTGTCCTGGGAAAGCCAGGACAGACCTTCCCAGGGACGAGAGTGTCCCCGGAAAGGCTGCTTGTCACTCCCTCTCCCTCCTGGTTCAAGCCAGGCTCACGTGGAGAGGCACAAAGGTCACCTTATCGGGCTGCCTCGGGAACAACCCAGTCTGTTGGCTTTGTGCTGTGACCCTGGGCCTCTGCTCCAATCTTCCCCAGCGCTCCCTGGGAGCCGCTGGAGTGCGGTGCACTGGCTATTGTCCCTGTAGACACGTCAGGCGGTGCGGTGACAAGGACCCGCTTTGGGAGGCCCTGACATCATCCTCGGGCTATGCCCGCGGGGCTGGCTCTGGGCTCCAGCCCCTGGGGGATGTTGACCTGGCGACTCTGAGCTTTCCCTGTCCCTCTTGGAAGCAGTTAGATGAATGAGTCAGTTGTACTTTCTCTGCATAAACATTTAAGATTCCAAGATTAAGCGAGATAGCTGGAGTCCTCAGTACCTTGCTGCTAGGACCGGCACCAAGGGCAGGAGACCACGAAGTGGGATGTGGAAAGGGACCTGGCTTGCTTATCTACTTGCAAGCTTGCTCAGTGCCCTGCAGGAGAGCTATTTTAATTCACCAGCAGACCACCCCTTAATGCCCTCTTGGAAGAGACTGAAGGAAAATCCATTTCCAAAGGGACAAGGTGGTGCCCATGGAAGTAGCCATGGTTTAAATGTGGCTCTTGCCTGAAGGTATTTTAATACACGGAAGATGTCACAGCCCCTGGAGGATGGATTCTATCTTCCAACAAAGACCACACCGGCTGCTCTTGCAGGGGATCAGAAGCCTTTATTATGGAAATGGATGTCAGTGGGTATTTGCAGGAAGGAGAATTCCTTTTTCTTTAGATTCCTGGCAGTTTAGAAATGGGCCTTAAGGGGCACCTGGGTGGCACAGCGGTTAAGCGTCTGCCTTTGGCTCAGGGCGTGATCCCGGCGTTATGGGATCGAGCCCCACATCAGGGTCCTCCGCTATGAGCCTGCTTCTTCCTCTCCCACTCCCCCTGCTTGTGTTCCCTCTCTCGCTGGCTGTCTCTATCTCTGTCGAATAAATAAATAAAATCTTTAAAAAAAAAAAAAAAGAAATGGGCCTTAAGCCTCTAAGCCCTAACCCTGATGCTAGGACCACAGCAGTGGGGAAGAAGAGTTAATCCGAAGGACTTGACCTGTGTCAGAGCTTGAGGTTAGTTCTCGAGGGAGGAAGAGGATCGTCAGTTGTGTGAAGATACTTGAGCACTGTCTCCTGCTTCCCCTCGGCAAGCCCCCTCACCCCCATCCTGTCTGAGTGCCCTCTCGGGGGTGCAGCACCTGCCCCCAGCTACCGGCTTCCCGGTGAATCCAGTGACTGCCTCCATGCGCAGCAGAGACCCCCAGGACAGAAAAGTATTTTGCACGTGTGTCTCATTGGGCCTCTTTCCCCCAGAATCACGTGCACTTTTGCAACGCTTTCTCGTTCCAGAATGATAAATTCTGTTCACCAAAAAGTTATGCCAAAGCCAAACTTTTTTTTTTTTTTTTTTTAAATGACAGAGCGAACGACTCTACCTTAATCTGGCTTAGGGCCACGATTATTGTCTATTTGCCTTCAGATACAGATCCAGAGTCCCTGAGGAATGACTGGATTCTGAATAAATAGGAATTGTTTTGTTTTGTTAGGAAGTCTGCCGGGGTGGGGGGCGGTGTGAGTGAGCAAAGGCTACTGTGGGGTCTTTTGGAAACCTAAGTGGCGGCTGTAAATGGATGTCTTCCAGACCAGCCCTGGTGGACTAGAAACGCTGCTCCTTACGGGAAAGGGTTATAGTGACACAAAGAACTAACTTATCTTTGACAACTAGATTCTATATTCTGAGTCACAGGGTCAAAAAAAAAAATTTTTTTTTTTAAAGTAGCTGAGCAGCTGACTTGGGCATTCTGGGGGGTGTCGCCTGGGCCAGACCAAGGGAAAGGTGAGGACACTTTAGGAGAGGGGTTCGTCTGTTAGAGCTGAGAACCAGCCTCCTCCCGATGTTTGAAAAAAAGCAGGAAAGCCAGCAGTGTTCTGTTTCACTCAAGCAGAAGCCAGACCTCTGGACAATAAATAGCTTCCGTAGAAGCCCAGGGGTGCCCCTCCTGTCAAATAAAGAAAAGACTCAGATGGCCAGGGAGAGAAGTAACAAGCTAGGAGTCAGCTCCCAGGGGTCTCCAAGTGAGGGATCTTTTAAGTAATAATGACCCTTCTCAGCAGCTCGAGGAGGCCATGCTGAACTCCAGTCTATAATTTCTGTTCTCCTAAATCCTCACTCCCCTATAACGTCAGATGTGGTGTTTTGTTTCAGTATTCTGTCCTAAGAGACCGTGGCTGTTAGGGGCTGCGATATGGAGATTTATAATAAGAAATATATACTTGGGCTTCGTCCCCCTTTCTGGCACAGAGCTCTGAAAACCCTTGGAATTTTCTAAGTGATGAGAGCCACAAAAGTGCCATTTGTATGTTAAAGAGGTGGCTTTTGGACCTCACCTAAGGATGGGGCTGAGGCTGGGAGAACCAACCATGTGATCCTGGAACTTTCAGTCCCACCCTCTGACCCCCGCCCCCCCTCCCCCCCCTCCCCAGGGAGAGGAGAGCGGCTGGAGATGGAGTTCAATCGCCAATGGCCAATGATCTAATCAATTGTGACTCTGTAAGGGAGCCTCCATTAAAAACCCAAAGGAATGGGATTTGGAGAGGCTCTGGATTGATGACCATGTGGAGATCTGGGGAGAGTGGGGTTCCTGGAGAGCGGGGAAGCTCCTTACCCTGTCCCCATCCCTGGCTCGTTCCCTGCATCTCTTCCAACCGACTATTACTGAGCTTTTATCACACACTGGTAACCCAGTACGTAAATGGGTTTCCTGAGTTCTGTGAGCTGCTCTAGCAAACTAATTGAGCTGAAGGAGGGCATCGTGGGAATGTCTGACCAGTAGCTGGTGGATCAGAAGCATGGGTGACAAGTGTTCTGACTGGTATCTGAAGTGGAGGGTGAACTTGCAGGACTGAGCACTCTACCCCGGGGATCTGGGGCACTTTACCCCTATTCTAGGTAGGTAGTGTCAGAATTGAGTTGAACTGTAGGATGCCCAGCTGGTGTCCTGCACATTGTTTATTGGGATGGGGGACACCCTCTCCCCACCCCCTACATTGGAAGTGGTTCCTCAGACCCCTTTAGTGGCTTTCCAAGAAGAGGAAACAGGGGATCAGGTGCATACTTCTCTGAGATGTGGCCACGAGGAGGCCCAAGCCTTCTGCTGTGGGAGTCAAATCAGAAAGCCAAAGCAGGGGCGCCTGGGTGGCTCAGTCATTAAATGTCTGCCTTCAGCTCAGGGCGTGATCCCAGGGTCCTGGGATCCAGCCCTGCATCGGGCTCCCTGCTCTGCTAGGAGCCTGCTTCTTCCTCTCCCACTCCCCCTGCTTGTGTTCCCTCTCTTGCTGACTGTCTCTCTCTCTGTCAAATAAATAAATAAATAAATAAATAAATAAATAAAATCTTTAAAAAAAAAATAGACACATAGTTCAATGTAACCTAACAGAAAGACCAGAAGTAAACCCATACTTATATGGTCAATTAATCCTTGACAAAGGAGGCAAGAATATGCAATGGGAAAAAGACGAAGGTGTTCTCTTCAACAAGGAGTTGGGGAAACTGGACAGCTACCTGCAAAAGAATGAAACTGGACCACTTTCTTACACCACACACAAACAGAAACTCAAAATGGATTAAGGACCTAAATGTGAGCCCTGAAACCATAAAAATCCCAGAAGAGAGCTCAAGCAGTAATTTCTCTGACATTGGCTGTAACGATATTTTTCTAGGTAGGTCTCTCCTGAGGCAAGGGAAACAAAAGCAAAAATGAACTATTGGGACCTAATCAAAATAAAAAGCTTCTGCACAGTGAAGGAAACAATCAACAAAACTAAAAAACAACCTACTGAATGGGAGAAGATATTTGCAAATGACATATCTGATAAAGGGTCAGTATCCAAAATATATAAAGAACTTATACAACTCAACACCAAACAACCAAATAGTCCAGTTAAAAATGGCAGAAGACATGAACAGACCTTTTTCCAAAGAAGACACCCAGATGGCCAACAGACACATGAAAAGATGCTCAACATCACTCCTCATCAGGGAGATGCAAACCAAAATCCCAATGAGATTCCATCTCATACCTGTCAGAGAGGCTGAAATCAACAACGCAAGAAACAACGGGTGTTGGTGAGGATGTGGAGAAAGGGGAACCCTCATGCCCTACTGGTGGGAATGCAAACTGGTTCAGCCACTGTGAAAAACAGTATAGAGGTTCCTCAAAAACTTAAAAATAGAATTACCGTATGATCCAGTAATTCCACTACTGGGTATTTACCCAAAGAATATAAAGACACTAATTCACAAAGATGTATGCACCCCGACGTTCATAGCAGTAGTACTTACAATAGGCAAATTATGGAAGCCATCCAAGTGTCCATCGATAAATAAAGGCATAAAGAAGATGCAGTGTATATATACAACGGAAAATTTCTCAGCCATGAAAAGAACGGAATCTTGTCATTTGCAAAAACATGGATGGAGCTAGAGGGTATAAGACTAAGTGAAATAAGTCAGAAAAAGATAAATATACGATTTCACTCCTTTGTAGAATTTAAGAAACAAAACAGATGAACTAAAAGGGGAAAAAAAAGAGACAAACCAAGAAACAGACTCTTAACTATGGAGAACAAACTGATGGTCACCAGAGGGGAAGTGGGTGGGGGGTGGGTGAAATAGAGGAAGGGGATTAAACGTACACTTAACCATGATGAGCACTGAGTCATGTATAGAATTGTTGAATCGCTGTATTGTACACTTGAACTAACATAACACTGTTTACTAGAATTAAAATTTCAAAATAAAAAATTTTTAAAAATTAAAAAAAAAAATCCTTTCCTGTGTTGGGAGAAGTTCTAGATCGGTATCGGGTTGGAGAACACTTGGTCTTTACTAAAACCAGGAGGAAGACCATGACCAAGCGTTCCGCTCAGAGCTGGGCAGGCACATAGAAACCCGGCTGCAGACAGACCTGGAAAATTTAAGCACATCTGGAAAGGCACGTGGAGAGAGGGTGAAATACACAGACACTAAGAGAACCACCCCCAGTGAGCCCCCGCCCTGAGTCACTGCTTCACCATGGGGAAGTGATCTGATCACAAGTGATGGGCAGAAGAGGGGGCTGGGTCATCATCACCAGTGGACGGGCTACTCACAGTGCCAGCTCCATAGCTAGTCTCTGAGCAGCTCCCTCTGTTTTTATGACCTTTCATATGATGCCACCACCTTGCCCATAAAAACCCATTAATGTGGAAAGATTACTAAGAGGCTGATACCTGGGTCAGTCCCCATTACTGCTGCTGGATTTTCCTTGATTTGGTCGGCCAATATCCTCCACCTCTTTCTGTGGCCATTCGTTCCCTTCACCTTCACAGTCTCCCTACCTCTGTCTTAAAGATCACTTTCTGGGAGCCTCCCAGCCCTCTTCCCCTTTTATGCATCCTCCATTCCTCCCAACTACCCTCTAGTGGGCACTCTTGATTCCTTGAACCCCGTACTACTATTACATCATTCACCCCTTTATGATGATATATAATTATTCATTACGTGTTTGTTTATTACCCGCATTTCCCAACTAGAACATAAGCTCTGTTGAAGTAGAGATGTTCTGTTCACTGACATATCCCAAGCACTTAGAATAGTGTCTGACACAGAACATATTCCATAAACAGTGAAGAAATATGCGAACAAAAAGACAATCCTATCTAGTCCATTAGTTTATATGTTCATATACACTTAAGTCTCCCAAATCTGTGGTTCTAGACCAATATTCTGCATTCTAGTCCAATAGAACCCATTGCTCACTTAGTCCCTTGCCCTTGGGTTCTCTGTGGGCCCCTCAAATCCCATAATTGAAACAAGAATCCACCATCTCTCCCCATATCTGCTCTTCTACTCTTGGTCCCCATCTTGATAAATGGCTGCCATTTACCCAGTTGCCCAAGACAGAAACCCAGGTGTTATCTTTTGCCTTCCCTTTATCTCAACTGGTATATTCTACTGATCATCTAATCATGAGGAATCAATTCTCTCTCAGAGTCTCTCTTTTCCACACCCCCCAGCCATGACTCTTGTTCATGCTTCCATCAACTTTCCTCAAGCAACTCTAGCAACCTCCTAACCGAAAGAGTACTCTGGCATCATTTCACATCTCTTGAGTCCACTTCACATTGCAGCTAGAATGATCTTTGTGACTTTTATCCAGTCCTTTCAGAAGAATTGTCATGTGGAACGATGGCTTTCCTCCTCCTCTTTTCTTGCTCAAGTGCGAAGTCCTGGAGATCAGAAACTAGACTAACTCCCTAATGTACCATCAGTGCCCAGCTAATTCTAATCACTGCATGGCTATGTGGCCAAAGTCACAAAGTCCAGCCCTGAAAATGAGGTCAGTGATCCCACCACAATTGTTCCTTTAGGTAGCTTCATGCCTTGCCCATTATTTTTTTTGCTAGCCCTTATGTTTATTGCTTTTTACCCATTTCCACTGGCCATGCTCCTGCTCATGCCCTCTGACTCCTCACCTGAATGGGGGCCTGTTGTTTAACCTTCCCTCTGCCTTCACCTGTCCCTACTGCACCCGAAACCGATGAACACTCTTGACCCTCAGCTCTCCTCATGGAGATTTTTGTGCTCAATGACCTTAACAAAAAGCAAAATTAAATGAATCCAAGTAGAGACCAGAAACCGACAACCATAAAACAAATTCGTGAACTGCTTTATAACAATAACCAACTAAAAAGAAACACTTTCAGCAAGTGTGATGACAAATGGAGGGAGGAAGGGAGAAAACACACAAATCAGCAACATCGCACTGAAAAATAGAGCAGAAGCCCTGATTGAGAGCAGCTTAGGACAACTGTGAGCCAAGACTCTCTACAACATTAGGCTAATAACTTTGTAATTGAGCGGAATGATGAGAATTTTTTTTTGAAAAATGCAAATTTTAAGGGCACCTGAATGGCTCAGTCGGTTGAGCATCCAACTCCTGATTTTGGCTTGGATCATGGTCTCGGTTGGGGTCGTGAGATCGAGCCCCACGTTATGCTGGAAAATCACCGTTCAGCCAGAAAAAACCTTTCCCGGCCACACGTGCTATTTTCACAGTGGGATATGCGCAGAAGTGATGTGTTTATTCCCAGGTGAAGCCTTTTAAAATAGGTGGGTGGGCCTTTCCATTCTTTCTTCCCACTCATGGACTAGATGCAGAGGATGAGGGAGCTCTAGGGCACAGGTTGGCAAATTATGGCCTGCGAGCCTGCTTTTGTCAATAAAGTTTTATTGGAACACAGCCATGCCACTTGTTAGCTTATTGCTTATGGACCTTTTTGCACTGCAGCCTCCCAGCCGAGTAGTTGTGACGGACAGTTTAAATCACTTAGCCCATTTACTGTCTGGCTCTTTAAGAAAGTTTGCTGTCCTCCTCTAGGGGGGCAGGCGGACTGAAGGGGTCTGTGGGCCCGAAAGATCTGCCACTCAGGAAAATCCTCTCTGGACCATTTATGAACAAGACGTAAACTTCTATTGTTAAGCTGCTGAAATTCTGTGGTTGGTTCAGCAGCACCTATTATCCTAACTAATAAGAAGATAGATGCAAATCTCAAATAAAACATCAGATATTTCTAGAAAAAAATTCTACGTAGGATTTTTTCCCCCAGAAATGCAAGATGAATAAGAAAGAGAGCAAGGCCATGTTCCTAGTCAAAGAAGAGAACTCACGCGATCCCCTTTCTGTGCATGTTGAAAGCATTTAAGAATTCAGCATCCATCTTATACACTTCTCATAGTAAGACAGGATAGAGAAATACTTCCTTAGAAAACCTATCTATATACCAAAAGCTAATATCATATACAGAAGTACATGAGAGAAGAAATCCCCATTTAGGATAGAAACGAATGAAATAAATGTTATCAGCGTAGCAAAAACATAACATATATATGATAATAAAATACTGATCGAATCCCTGGCCATGTACAAATAAAGCTAATTTTCTACTATGTAATATATTAATAATTATTAAATTGGATTGTTCATTGTATAATATGAAGTAACATAAATTATGTACTTTATATCATTCATATATAATTTTACATATGATACACACCTACATATTATATATTTTATATGTAATAGAGTATATATTAAGTTTGTATAATATAGTATATTGTACAGTTTATGTAAAATCCATATAATTCACAAATATGTAACTTATAAATAAAAAGTAAAAACTATATATAATTTGTTATGAAAATACTGTATATAATTTTTTAGATGATGCTAATTACAGAATACGTTAATGAAACCTTGATGTCACTTTTCAAGTATCAGCCAGTGCACCAAGGCAGAAATACAATGAAGCAGGAGACAAATTTTCACTATTTGTAGGAAACGTGATTATGTACCTAGGCCATTGAAGATAAACTGAGAGACTATCGGAATGATGAAGAAACTCGTCAAAGTTAAAAAATTAATGTGCAAAATTAATAGATTTCCTATATGTCAGCAATAATCCACGTGACTTTACTTAAAAACAAACAAACACCCAAAACCTTACTAAGGGAAATGCAAGATCACTTGAATCGGTGGGAAGAGAAACTATGTTTCTGTCTCAGAAGAACGAACATCTTTGAAACATCAAAAATCCCCATCAGCTAATCTATACATTCACTGGAATCCCAGACAAACAGGTGAAAGGGTGACCAGTGCCGTCCTCACTCCCAAGGACCTCTGGTTATGGCGAGGACTCCGGACTGGGATGCAGGGCAGGACTCCTGTGCAGTGAGAGGCCCCGCCCCCTGGCGCAGCTGAGCCTTGGCTGCCCTCAGGCCTCAGAGCACAGAGGGAAGCACGCCGTGGGTTCTAACTACCTTTTATGGCCTCCTTCACAGCAGAATCCACGGGGAGTATGTTCTTCTCCACCAGCTCCAGTGGCCCTGGCCGGAGGGCGATCTTTTCGTTGAGATCATCTGCGAGACGGGCTCTTTTCAGCTTCATCTGAGCAGTTGGGATGGACCTCTCTGCAGTGGAGGCTGAGGGGTTGAAAGCGGGAGAATCAGTCCTATGGTTCTGATGTCAGTTTTGGTTTTGCTTTTGCTTTCTGGCTTTTGTGCACGCACCACTGTGCTGCGTCGGGCTCTACCACCGTAATGATGTTTTAGGGCGATCGTGGTCATTTCACATGGATTAGCAGCAAAGACCAGACGCTTCCAAATAAAGACAAATGGAGAGGCACGGCATGGAAGAGTTAGAGAAATGTGCTTTGCACCGATTCTTGGGGGGGAAAAATGTGCGATTTGGCAATTCTGCGAGCAGGCAGTCCACGGGGCGTCCGTTGCTAGCGGACCCTAAGCTTTAGCAGACGGAAGGGCATCCTGTCTCTACACTGCCTGGCACGGGCTGAGCCTGCCACAAACCCCATCTATTATTATAATTACTGCAGCAGCATTGCTAAAGGTGTGGTGATGTGATACTGACTGACGCCAACGTCAAGGTGAATTGTAAAATTAAAAAAAAAATCCCTTTGAAACAGTTACTTAATTAAAGAGGGGGATTTTTAAAATTGAATTCATCCAGTGTGGGGTTTCTCATCATTTGGGTGGTGATAAAGGTCTATCAAGCCCTGAATCACCCATATATTCCTCTTCCGATTACTCCTCGACTTATTTCTGTGTAAGAACCTGGAGGAGGGGGGCGCCTGGGTAGCGCAGTCGTTAAGCGTCTGCCTTCGGCTCAGGGCGTGATCCCGGTGTTATGGGATCGAGTCCCACATCGGGCTCCTCTGCTGGGAGCCTGCTTCTTCCTCTCCCACTCCCCCTGCTGTGTTCCCTCTCTCACTGGCTGTCTCTCTGTCACATAAATAAATACAATCTTTAAAAAAAAAAAAAAGAACCTGGAGGAGGGTCTGGTCGACCAGCTGTTGCTATAAGGCAGACCTGTTAGGATTCCATAAAACTTTGTAGCTTTCCTCTCAACTCTGCAGTTTTAAAAGAGGAGCTATTTACACACCAGCCTCCCAGCCCCACCTGCTAACGCAGACCTGGTGTCTGGCGGCTGATCTAGAAATCTCCATATGGGAGTGGTCTAGGGGTGTGGTTTTGTTGCAACAGGTCAGATCTCATCTAGAAGCTGTTACCTGTAATACACCTGACATAGACACAAGGTGGGTGTACAAAGAATAGGTGTGCTTGAGTCTCAGTCCTCCCCGAACCTCCCCTAACGTCCCCCAGGTCATGGTGAGGGCTTCTCGCTGGGTCCCCTGCCTCAGGGGTCTTTCTGATTCATCCTGCGAACCCACACAGGATTAATCTTCAGAAAACACTCCTCCCTCAAAACCCCCAGTCCTCTATCAGACTGGCTGCTAGGAATGGAGATTCTCCACCCCCAAAGGACCACTCCAGTGACCGTGGTCCTCCCCCTTCTGTCTAGCACATCTTACAGAGTTGACCTTTGTACCTTTGCTTCATTTCCCCACCCTGGCAGGCTTCCTACCTTCTCCCCACGACCAGCCCAGCAGCCGACTCTTTGGGTCCCAGTACAAAGCCTGTTTGTACGTGCCCCTTTTGCTGCAACTGCTTCTGGCACTTACAGCCATGGCCCTTGGTCTTATGCTGCTGCTTCTAAAACTAGACCATGAACCTTTGCAAAGAGGGGTCATTTTGTATCCAGCAGATCTGTGGTGCCGTAGGGCACTTATTCCTAATTTCTGTTGGGGAGAAGAGAGGATCCCATGGGAACCGCCAGAGTCATGCAACTGAACTGGGAGCCATGGCAGTTCACAGCCTATTTTAATTCAAGATCGTGATGATGTAACAAATAACATTTCTCAAGCCTTTTTTTTTTTTTTTTTAAGTGGGCGCCATGCACAGTGCGGAGCCCACACCGGGCTCGAACTCACGACCCCTGCGATCAAGACTAGAGCTGAGATCAAGAGTCTGATGCTTAACTGACTGAGCCACCCAGACGCCCCCTCATGATTTTTTGATTGTAATATTATTATATACTCGTCCATCCTAAGTATGAGAAACACTAAAAAAGTATCCAAAAGACAACGAAAGCATTGAGAAACTCCCTACTTGGAGTCAACTGTTTTTCATAGGTGGATGTCTTTCTTAACCACTTATATTTATTGTTAGGGCTATGTTTTTGGTTTTTTTTAAATTTATTTCAAGATTTTGTTTTTAAGTAATCTCTACACCCAACGTGGGGCTCAAACCCACAACCCCGAAATCAATTGTCGCACGTTCCACCAACTGAGCCAGCCAGGTGGGTGCCCCTGGGCTACGTATTTTTTTTTTTAAATCACAGAATCAGACTATAAATACTGTTTATGTATATGTGTGTTCCTCCCTGAGTCTGACCGTAAATATAGCTTTGTTTTCTGGTCTTTTTCACTCACCGTCCTCTTGTAAGCCTTTTCTCACTATATCCTTTTTCTTTTAAAGCCTCATGTGTAGTGGCTGCAAGGTATTCGATCCTATGGACAATGGGTCGTGAATTCAGCCGATCCCCTGGTGTTGGGACATTTCACGCTTTTCCATGTTCCAACATCAAAAATGACCCCTCCATAAACATCACTGTTTACACATCTTTGTACGTCTAATCATTTTCTTTAGTTAACATAGCAGAGCTTCATTACCAGCCAAAGGACGGACACATGGTGGGGAGAGAGAGGTGCTCAGAGGGGAGTAGAAAGTACCACCTCTGAAATGGGAGCCCAACCTCTACCCTCCTGATTTGACCGTCTCCGTGGCCCTAGAGTGACTCAAACGACCGCTCTGGAATGGCAGTGGACACTTATTAAGAGGACACACAGAGAGAAAAGAACTCGGGCACATGCCCACCGTGCGCGGGCATCCTGGGTCACGCTGGGGTGCGGTCTCACCTTGGAGTATGTGCATATTAACCACGTCGGCGCGATCGGGCCTGTTTCTGACCTTGTGCCTCAGGGAGTCTTCAGTCTGTAAGTAGAAACACAGAGCATGCTCTGCTAGCGACCTCACACGGCTGAACTACCGCCTCGTTTTGACTTTAAAAGAGCCTGACTTCTGGGGCGCCTGGGTGGCACAGCAGTTAAGCGTCTGCCTTTGGCTCAGGGCGTGATCCCGGCGTTGTGGGATGGAGCCCCACATCAGGCTCCTCTGCTCTGAGCCTGCTTCTTCCTCTCCCACTCCCCCTGCTTGTGTTCCCTCTCTCGCTGGCTGTCTCTCTGTCGAATAAATATATAAAATCTTAAAAAAAAAAAAAAAAAAAGAGCCTGACTTCACGCAACAATGAATCATGGAACACTACATCAAAAACTAATGATGTACTGCATGGTGACTAACATAATTTAAAAAATAAAGAACCTGATTTCTCTCAAAGGGAAAAACAGTCCTTCTTTCGACAAACAGAACCTGCAAACTGCTCTGGTCTGCTCTGTTTTGATGCAGGAAAGCTTGCAAAAGCCTCTCTAGTAATTGTTGGATGGAAAAACTCAGGAAAGAGGGAAGGAGCTTGAGTCCCCATCAGGCTGCACTCTTACAGGCCAGGCAGATACATGTTAATAAAATATTAATACAGCTCTGATGACACTAAGTTGCTTGTACTCTAGTCAATTCTGTTCCCCGGACTCTTAAAACAGCCACAAAACTAAGTAAGGTTAGAGATGAAATGTAACCCGAGTCCATCTACTAGGACATGACAATGTACGCCCTCTTCCAAGGATTCACCTGCCTTCTCTCTTAGGACTTGTGAAAATGTAAATTCAGGAGCACCGTGAGTGGGCAGGACACCCGGAGATGATTTACCGAGGCCCATCGTCTTCTCGGTGGTGGAGCTGTCTGTGGGGACTTACGTGGGCTCTGGCACGGTCATACCCGGACCTCAGGCCCTGATTTCTAGTTCTGGGTTTTGATCCCACTCTACTGGATCTCCTACTTGACCCCTGAGAGGGGCCTGGGGGTCACTCCCGTTCTGATAGAAAACAGTTGTGATCCAGATAGCAGGGAGCACAGCCTCTCAGGAGCCACGGTGAAGAGTTACAGAGCTCAGCTCCTTTCTCCACCAGTAACAGAGCTGCGAGGTTGGAACTCGTAGACAAAGAAATCCCAGGAGAAAGGCACCCCCTTCGCATATCCTTCTCATGCAGGGCTGATGCCGGCTAAATAGCATTTATTATATTATTGATAAGTTCAGCTTGCACATATCTACTATGAAGGTACAGAGTATACGCCAATCCCTCCCCCCTCCCCCACCGGAAGTGCTAAACAATCAAACAAACACAGAAAGAGAAATAAACCCAATGCCTTTTGCTTTCAAGCACCTGCGAATCACCTCCGTATTCACAGACCCTCCCTTCGTATCACACTGGATTTTTAAAAATCTGATGGTAAGAAAGGTCTGGAAGGCTTTTCGAAGTCTCTTTGACTTCTTCAGCACCCTTGCCACAAACTTCCTAACATCAGAAGGACTAGGGACATTTTTTTTTTAAGCTAAAAAATAGTTTCAAAGCGAAGTGTAGTCAACCGCGTTTCTCTAGTTTTCAGTTCGTAGCTTGTAGTTTGGGGGCCGGGGGGTGGGGGCATTTGTGGTAGAAATTCCACCTGCTTTAGCCAAAGCTGAGCACTCGAGAGATCCATACCCTGGAGTCCAAGTTCAGAAAGAGAGCAGTTTGGGGAAAAAAAAAATTACCTTGTCACTCTCCAAATGTTTTCTTTGCTCATGGAATTCAGTTGGACTTTTCAGCGCTGCAACGGAAAGACAGGGACGTGAGCAGGGGCGGCCTCGGGGCACTGAGCAGCCAAGACGGGATTTGCCGGTGTGCTTGCTGAGCTGTGCATAGGATGGACGTGAGCGCCTTTATTAGGCCACAAGCAATCGAAGAGGAGAGGCCCGGAGGACACCAGCTTCCCTGAAGCCAGAGGATACAGACGAAGGTGGAATTGAGGCCGGAAACAGGAGGAGCAGCGGAGGCAGACGTGCGACAGGGAGACAGGTGGTGGAGACAGGGCATTCTGAGATCCTGGGGAGGCACGGGGACCTGTGGGAGGCTGGACACAGATCCAGAGCGAGGGAGAGGGGCAGATGGGGTGCTTAATGCCCTCTTCCACTTTGCCCTGCCCCTGAGTGCAGAAGTCTGGGTGGGGGCTGCGGGCCACGGGAGGGGCGTCCCAGCCTGCAGGAAGGGACCTGAACTTGGGATAAGATCCGTGACGGGTTGGACGGAAACATGCAACTAAGGGTGCTGGGTGAGAAGCACAGAATCAGACTTGAGGGCTGGAAGGGGCCCTGGAGATCGTGACATGAGCTCCCGCCCTGGACAGAATGGGGAAACTGAGTCCACAGAAATCGGCTGACTTGCCCAGGGTCACACACTTAGGGCTAAGAGCCTAGGTGCTCTGACAACTTCAGTTCTTCCGAGGCGTGCTGTTCAAAACATCAGCGCCTGGGAGACACACGTACGGGTCAGCCAGAGCACACAGCAGCTAGGACAGCCTGGACCGAACGCCGCCTCCATCCTTCCCTCTTCCTCCTGCTCTCCACCATGGTGGGGAACCTCTTTGGACTTAGCAGAGAAGCAGAACCTCATTGGGCAACATTCTGCATCTCTTATGAGCTTTCGTGAGCCCCTGAAATAATCAATCCACAGCCACAATCACTCTGCGTTCTAAGCGACGAGGTTGGTCAGAGCTCACAGAACCGCACTGAATACTTCTCTGAATTTCAAGTCAGGGCAAGCTGATGAACCACAGGATCTGGGGTTCTAATACTGCTCCAGCAAACGTCCACCCTTAAGCGGCAGGCAATGAAATATTCCTCCAAGGTTTAGCCAGCTTAAAAAATTGGGTTTCTGGCCAGATTGGCACTTGGAGCTGTGCGTGTGTGAGTCTTGTTCAGTCTTTAAAGTAAATTCTAAACTCAAGCACAGATTTCAGGAGAGCGTGCTGGATGTCAAGCAAATGGCATCGCAGTCCTGGCAGCTGGTTGACCTCCTTATTCTCTATGGAGGGCACAGCTTGGGAAGCCACTGAGGTGTCCCTGCGTCACCGGGACATGAACAGTGTTGACCAAAGGAACGTGCCAAACAGTCCCAGCTGGCTGCCTTGTGCCAAATACACTGGGTGAGTACTCTCCTTCTCACTTTGAGCGGAGATTAAGGGGCTGCCCTTCTTACAGGAAAAATAATGGCACATGCTGCTTGACTATCACATTTCCCATTGATCGAACACGTTTCTCTTTGCTGCTTTCACTCTTAAAACGGGCTTCTCTGCAAAATCTGGCATTTCCAATGCCCCCTCCTCCCCACACACCCTCCACTCGTCCCCGCTCAGTAGCTCCGGGAAGTCCTCTGGAGAAACGTACTGTTCTAATGCATTGCTTGTGCATTTTCTAGATTTGGGTCTGGTCGCCATTCCTTGTAAGGAGGCTTGTCTTTTCCTGCATTTGATCGCAGTTGCAATTTATACTGATGGTGCTCTGGAACTCCTGAATCCCCAGGCAACCAGATCCTACAAGTCTGCTCGAGGTCCAGGGGGCCCTGGGGAATCTGGACGATCTGAAAGGATAGGTCTCCGCCTCTGTCCTACAGTCTGGTGGTCATCTAATTCGGGATTACGTGTTGGTGTTGGCCTAATCACATACGTACTCCAGAAAGGAAATGATCTTTGTGTGGTTGTATTAAGTGGTTAAAAAGCATTCACACATCCTTTTCCTTAAGCAGCAGCCCTAAGGGAGCAGTATGAATCTGTCCTGTGATATCACTTACATTCCAAACTCAATTGGTTTTAATTGGGTTTAGGAATTAGGAGGAATTTATCTGGTTCTCTTGCCCCCTGAGGCTCTTCAGTTCCTATTAGCAGGGCTTCTTAATTGTTCAAAGAAAACAGTGAATTTCCTGTATCTTAGTGTTGGAGAGCTGTAATTCAACACTTCTTGGTGTTAATAACTTGTGAAATAATTCGCACAGTCCAGGTCTCTGATGCCAGGAGGACAAAGGTCTTCTGGAACCTTCTATCACAGAGACACAGTGGGAGACGCTATGTCCATTTGGCAAGGACTTGGGAAGAAAGCCAAAGAGGTCCACACACTGCATTTCACCACACACTCATCTCCTCGGGGCTTAAGGGATGTTATATGGGGTGCTGGCTTGGGGTCACCCCACGGAGAACTATCATGCCATGGCTCTGTGATTGACATTTGCTTTTTCCATGACTCCAGAGAATGTGGGTTTTAGCCAGCTCCCCTGAGGGCCAGCGAAAGCCACAATGCACCCCCCAAGTTGGCTTTTTGGAAAATACACAAAGGACCTCTTGCCGCCAGCCCAGTATCAAATGGCAAAATTTTGTTTTTTGGGGACGTTGACATTTAAGATGGAAAAGGAATTCGGATTTCTAAATGAAAAAAAAAAAGTCAATGTGATTTCAAATTAAAATATGGTTGTAAATTCAGTCAGCCACACATCTAACTCGTTCCCCCCTGGAGGAAGATTAATCACTTCTCACAAGGGAATTCGTGTTCTCGCCTCAGAGTTTAGTTACGGCCCTATTCCTATTTCGGTCCCGCAGCTCCAGCTAATTTGGGTCAGCTGTGTGTATAAACATTTGCTTACGAGAGCTCAGAAAAAGATCCCAAGGAAAGAACAGGCCTCCTGCAGTCCCCTGCTCTGGACCTTAACTTCATGCCTCCAACAGGAGCCCGGGAAAAGGAGAACATGGGCCCTGGGGCCACTGAGGCATCAGTGAAGGGGACGGCCGACTCTCCAGCACAGGCTGGGCGGCGGGGGGGGGGGGGGGGGGGGTGTGGACTGCTGTTGGCAGCAACTTGGACAACAGAGGCAGGGCCGTGCCTGCCTGCTCTCACGGGGTCACACCCTCCCAGGCTTGCAGGACAGAACCCAGCTCCTTCAGTATTCCAGATAAAGACGGAAATACAGAATCACAGGGCTGGTGTCCTGGGTTCGCATCAGGCACAGTGGTTCTCAATGTGTGGCCCCCGGACCGGTACCTTCAGCCTCACCTGGAAGCTTGTCAGAAATGCCAAGGCTTGGGCCCCACCCAGACCCCCACAACTGGACCCTCCACAACTGGGTCCCAGGGATTTATGTTGGAACATGCCTTCCTTGCCGATCCTGATGTCCAAGTTTGAGAACCACTGCTCTGCAGCCCTCCGGGCGCATGCGTCCTGATCTAGGGTCCTTCGGAACCCGGGAGTTCCAAAAGAGAGAAATGAATTTCTAGGACTGATTTTCAGCATTTCAAAGAGCTGAAGGAAGAAGGTCTGTGTGCCTGGAGAAAGGCTGATTAGGCTAATGGAACGGTCCGTTTTCATTGTTGCTGCCTAGGATCGTAACAGCGTGTTTTGTGATGGCTGTCTCACCAAAATGCACGGGCTGGTCAGTGTAAATGCCATTAATTAATCAAAAACAGACATATGGATTCATAATTCATGAATGTGGGGTTCTTTGGCGGGGGGGAAGACAAGGCAATTTCCAACATAGGACCCGTGGCAGCATGGAGAATAATGGAAGTCGTCTTGGGTGACTAAGAGTTTGGGAACTAGCCATCTTGGCTCTGTCCTTGCTTTGTCTCCTCAAACACCTGTACAGTGGGCTCGCCATGGAAATCCAGAGTGCCTTGGCCTGTCTCTGAACTTGAGATGTTAGACAGGGAGGGAGGAGGCAGACAGATTAAGACCCTCGTGCCGTGTGCTGCTCAAACAGCCAACAGTTGTGCGCTAGGGTGCTGAGGAAGAAGCCAAGTCAGACGGATGCACAGAGAAGAGGAGGACAGACTTTGCATAGTCGACTTCTCGAAACTATCATGAAGCTGCATGTGGTGTGGGTAGAGGGGTGTGCCCGGTCATTCTTGGTGCTATTCAGTACAGGTACCACAGAGAACTCGGGGGTTTACCAAGGCTTTGCTGTGGCTGGGATTAGTCTGCAAAACAAATAAGTTGGCACCGTTCATAGACAGCTCATCGTAGCTTTCAATTCATTAACACTAATCAGATCATGGACCCAAGCTGCCCGGATGGTTCATTCTGGCCAGCGGCGGCTTTCTGGAAGTTTCCGTGGAGATGCCGCAGCCTGTCTGGGGCTCTGGTCTACTGCAGTTCTCTTGTTCCCTTATTCCAGGACTATAAGCTATCTGTTCCCGCCTCTCTGCCCTGGGTTCTTACAGATTACCCCACTTTACTAGCAGAGGGAGGAGAGGGAAAGAGGGAGTAGACTCACTCCCATGCACTTGTGTGATGCTGTCCAGTATCGCTACTCGAACAACCGAGCAGGGGTGATCTGGGGCCCCTTCCAGACAGTAAGCATCTGAAACAGAAGTCCCGTCTGACTCCTGTGGGTTCCCCAGGGCGTTCCTCACAGCAGATGGTCAAAACACCACTGAACCGCTGTGATTATTCATTGCACCTACTCCGGAGAGCTGATCATCCCTCTGCACCGTGGCTTCCCAAGGGGCTGGAATAAAGTGGTGTAGTCTTAGATCCACCCCACCCCCCGCCATCAGAAGAGGGATGCCTAAGGAAAAGAATTGTAGTGGAGAAAAACCTGCATGAGAAATGGTGAACAGATCCTAGCCCCATAGGTCAACAGGGAAGGAGGTTGGCTCTGTCCCAAAGCCATGAGAAAACAGAGAATGTAGATGCCTTTTGCAGCCTTGACCCCACCAGGGAGGGGCAGGGAAGTGCTCCCTTTGAATCCCGGCTGGTGGTGGTAGACGAGGCAATCTGAAATCTCCATTTAGAGATTCAGAGGTGGGATTCTGGAGACAAGTCCAAACAATAAATTCTTAAAGTAATATTTCTGAGCTAATTACGAGAGGGTATCTCACCGTGATTTCATGACTATCTAGACGATGGGAATTCTACAATGGTGTTATAAATGTGAAAACAATCCTAGAATCTGGCTGGGGCCCGTGCTCCCAGTGTGAAAAAATTCTTTCTGCAATTGAAAGCTGTTCTAGGGCCTCTGTGCTGGCCTCAGAACTCTGCCCTTCTTGACTAAATTCAAGGAACAATGACTTTAGGTTCATTGAAAGCACCTGAAGGGGAAGAACCCCAGACCCATAATGGACAAAAGTGAGAAATAAGTAAATGCCGAAGAGAAATGATTAAGAGGGGTTATGAAGGAGAATTTGTCCCTGGTTGTGATGGACTATTTGTTTCTCATCAGTAACGTCAAAACCTGCAGGATACATGACCAAGAAGAAGGCAGGAGGTAAATTCAATCCATTGGGACTAGTTCCACTAGTCAACTGAAATTTACACATGGTTCGGTTCATCGGAGTCAGGAGGGAGAGAAACCTTATACTTTCATCATCAATTTCATGTACAAGTGAAGTAAGATCTGCTACAAGGCTAATGCAGCAGAACTTCTCCTTCACTTTTGGTCATGGCTGGGCATAAATGATGACGGAAAACCTGACGCCATTTTGTTAAAACCACGGGGTTTTCCTTGGCATTTCCACCTACGTATAGTTTTAATTTCCCCAGATTCCAACGGAATTTTTTGGCCACAAAATGCTTGAGGGAAACCTAAGGACGTGTTTTTAAAGTCCAAGTGATTCCTTTGGAATATTTGAGACAAGAGCTCTATGCAGGGACCGGTCCCACGTAGGTTCTAGCCCCAGCTCGGCTACAACGGGAGTGGCAATGCCTTTGAGATTTAATCTAATGTAAAACTCAGGAGGAATTCTGCCAAAGGATAGCAGGTGTTTCGGTGGACTGGTTATAAAACAGTGATGCTATGTAATAATAACATAGGGACGACAAATAGTTCGCTTGGCCATCAGCTTTCAATTGAGCCGATGTATGATAAGCTTTAAAATTGGGGGGGCGGATTGCAGTTATTTCAAATTTTATGGATAAAGTGAGATTGTATTCATAATTATGTAAAATTTCCACCTTGAATTATACTTCTCTGTGTTTCCTATCATCTCTTCCCCTAAAATTTCGAGTCCATTCGAGGGACTGTTTCACTCATTGTTGTCTCTACGGGGCCCAGCACGCTACCCTCCATATGGTCTGGTTCATAACAAAATTTGTTGAATTTGATTGAATCGATAGGACCCTGAGTCTGCTGGTCTGCTTTCCTTCTCCTGATCACGTGAACCCTGAGGTGCTCTGCACTGCATTTAGACGGCATGTTTAATCTCGGATGGGATTGACAAGTAACCATCTCCGCCCCCAACCTCTCAGCAGCTGAAAGCTCTGTCTTGGGTCTAACTTCCTGAGAAGAGCTAAGGAGATGAGGTCTGCCCGGGCTGGGCGTGCCTTGTGCTCCTGCTGCAGCTTCCATGTTTTTCCACAGCACAATCTACACCCTCAGGAAGCCTCGTTGAGAGGAGCTGGCTGAAGACTAGGGAAAATGGATGACATTTAATTAACCTTTATCATTTTGCCGAATTAAAAAGAGAAAAAATCATTTCATTCTCATAGGACTTTTTTTTTTTCCCCCAGTAAGTATCTGAATGGTTCAACGGACTAAGGATGCAAAATTTCTGTCAAGCAGGATTTCGTTAATAGGTATCTTCTTTGATTCTGGAAATCCCGGAGAACAAAATATCATATCTCCCCCTCCTCCAACCCTCCTCCACAAACGGACATTGAATTTAACAAAACACACATAGAGGTGTTATTTTAAAATGTATCCTAGGGTTCATTCCTATCTTTCCTAGGTGTTTTTATGGATTCTCAGAGATTTAACCCCATAAGCCTCAAAAAAAAGAAAGAAAAGGGGGGAAAAAAGAGTTTCTTCTCAGCCAAATGCCAGCTGCAAGACCCCGGTTCAGAGTATCTAGGCACACGAGTCAAGCTTAGGTCAGGCTGTTTTGTCAACAGCTGGGCTGACTGAGGACTGAGTCTCTCTACTCCGCGTGCCTTTCCAGAATCAAGGAAAAGAAACCCCAGTGGGAGAATAGATTGTTTTAATACTACCCAACTAGAGGGGCTCCTCTTAGATTGGAGGGTGTGGGCACAGGCTGTAGCCCCCTGAGAGGCTCCTGGGGGAGCTACACTCTTCCACTCGGTGAACAATTCTTCTAGATGACGCTTAATCAGGTCAGATTCTGTACGTGAGTAACAGTATTCCAAAAAAGACTGGTCTTGAGTGACAATGTTCTTATCTGACCGGAAGTCGGCAGACCTTTGCTCTCGCCTGTGTTTTTAGCACCCGCACTAGTGGGCTGAGACGAAGCAGGCCACCCAGACGAGATCCTATGAGCTCTTATCTCCATCGTACATACTGTGTAGGCAGCCTTTAAATTGCATGCTGAGTGGTTCTGTAAGGTCACCTGCTGTTTACTGGTTGGAGGGCTCAGCCAGGAACAAGAGCTATTTTTGAATGATAAAGGAAAAGGCTTGAAACATTCTCAGTTCTGTTCTGACTCTGGGGCACCGACTATACTTAAAACTTTAGACCTTGGGTCACGGGGCTCCAATATTATTACTAACCGCAGGACATCTGATCCGGGCCAAACTGTCTGCTTGTTACATGCTGGACCCTGAAGTAATAGTCATGACGCATCTAGATTTCTGTAAGCGTCATTATGGGTTTTGATTTCTAAATCTTTTTGGGGAAGAAAGTGAAAAAGTATGACCTAAAGGAGCTTGAACTGTGACTTCCTTTGTTCAGGGTTTCCTTCCTTCTGTTCCTACGGATAATCAAGCGTTTGACTTACTAACTTGGTAGGAAATTTTAAATCTGTGTACTAAAAGATACGATAATCCTTCTTCTTTGACTCAAATTTTGGCCAGTAATTCAATATTATACCATTGATGCCAGAAAGGCATTGGTTCCCAGTGTTCCAGAAAGGAAGCACTTGACAATATTCAATTAATTGTGGACTCAAGTACCCCAAACAGAATGGAAACCGAGGAGGTAAGAGGATTGACATGTGATTGATGATTCTGGAAAGAACAGGGATGACATCCTAAAAGTAAGAGAAGGGTGAGGAGTGCCCACAGTGAATTGTGTTTCCTCTAAAAACAAACCCACCAGTTGGCATTTTAGCTACAACCTATGTCATGAAAGGGAAGACCATGCAGGTGAGAAGATTCTGGGGCAAAGAATCCAAGGTCTGGGGTTCCTGCAGACATGGAGTCTACTAGGATCCTGGGGGAGACCCATCCACAGGCTTAGGCTCAATGACCTTGGACGTGCTTTCCAGCTCCTACATCGCATGGTCCCCCGGTAACAGACGGGTGAACAAGAGACTCAGCTACTCACGTGGTGTTATGCCTCGGTTAGCCAGCTGTTCCTGGGTCCTCCTCTGCTGAAGCCGTAACTGCAAAACTTAGAAAAGAGAGTGTTAGTCTGTAAGTTGGGCTGCATAGGATTATAGTTGTTTATTTTTACATTAGAATTTTTGCCCAGCCTTTCTCATTTTATTCTTATTTTTTAAAATATTTTATTTATTTGGGTATCTATTTAGAGAGAGCGGGCACTCACACAAGGTGGGGAGGGGCAGAGGGCGAAGGAGAAAGAATCTCAAGCAGGCTCCACACTCAATGTGGAGCCCGACATGGGGCTTGATCGCAAGACCGGTGCGATCACGACTTGAGCCAAAATCAAGAGTCGGACTCTTGAGGGACTGAGCCATCCAGGCTCCCCTCATTTTATTTTTAGAACAGTTCTGAACTTTTGCGTGAAGTACGTTTGTATTTCTGCTGCAGACGTGGCGAAAGAAAAGAGCAGAGACCCTGAGGGGGCTGCAGGGATTTGCAGGAAGTCTGTGACAAGTTGGAACTGGAATGCTCCCCATCTCCCTATTATCCACTTTGGAGATAAACATCAGCCGATTCCGGTGGGAGTTTGCCTGCACTTTCAAAAGGGAGAGAGAATGAAGAAAGCAATAGGCTTTGATGCCCATGTGGCTTCAAATCTCACCTCTAGCCCTTTCAAAAGGTGGGTGACCCTGGGCCAGTTGCTTAACCTCTCCGACCCCTGGTTCCCTCATGTGTGAATGGGAACGATGACTACCTTGAGCTGCTGCTATGAAGTTCGATAAACAATGTATGTAAGTCGCTTAGCAGAGTGAATGGGACAAAGTAATTCATCAATAAGCAGGGGTGTTATGAGCATCTGGGACCCATTTGGAATTTCAAAGATGGACTATGGGAGTCAGGTTTTGCTTAGAAAAGTTAAAACACTGTAAATTGTTCCACCTTTATATTATAAAACTTTGTTGCTATCCATAGCACAAATAGATTATATGTACCATATACACATGTAAATAGTTTTAAAAAACTATATTTAAAATAATGAGTGTAGCATTCATGATTTTCTCCTACTCCCTCTCTATTCTCCCCCTAAAAATTCTTTGGACACTTAGCCTCTCCCTCATGGATATTCCATTTCCTCAAGGAGATTCTTCTTCTTTTTTTTAATTAATTAGTTTGAGAGAGAGAGGGTGAGAGAGCACACATCTGAGTTGGGGGAGGGGCAGAGGGAGAAGGGGAGAATCCCAAGCAGACTTCCCGCAGAGCGCTGAGCCTGATGCAGGGCTTGATCTCACAACCTTGAGACCATAACCTAATAAAGAGCTGGACGCTCAACCGACTGAGCCACCCAGGCATCCCTCTCAGGGAGATTCTAAGTTTACCCTCTTGGCTCTGGCGTTTAAATTGCTCAGAATTAGGATAGAAGGAGCAAACATTTGCAAAAAGAGGGATTGGTCTAATCAACTTATAATGAAAAGAGAGAACGAGAGAACTGCCTTTAAAGAAGAGAAAATTAGAATGGAGAGAAGAGGAGCAAAAATAAGGAGACAATGTGGGCTGACTTTCAAGTTGATTTAGGGTCTCAGAGTGAGGCATCAGAGCAAATGCAGTCACAATACTGAAAGAGTAATGGAGAAAGATAATTTTTTAAAATGCTGCCATGGTTTTGAATTGGACCCTCATCAATCTTCTTCTTTGAGAGATCAATATTGTTGAATTGCTTTTAACTACTTTTGGTTGCTGGACTGTGCTTCATCCTGGCCTCACTCTACTCCAAGTTAGGACTGGACAATAAAGAAGCCCAAACAAATGAAAATGATACGAGAGCTTGTTATTTAAGCCCTCCTTCAGAACGGCCCTCACACTAATAAAAGCCGTAAACTTTTGAACTCTGAACAAACTATGAGAAATAACTACCCGAGGATTCTGAAGCAAACAAAATCAGGCAGCTGGTAGAGGGGAGTTGAAACTTGGAGAAGTGACTTGCATGGGGGTGCATTTCCTATTTGGGAGAAACTGAGGGTGACCTGGAGTCATAAAGTGTCAAGTAAAACTCTAATAGAAAACATGCCCATCTTTCTGTGCAGAGAAATCAGAACAAGGTGCCTGGACAACCACAGCTGAGTTGTGGTTCAATCTAAAAAACCATAGATTGAAGAGGACCTCACGTAGGGGAGAGAGCTGGAGAAGGAAGGGATCCCCAAACTATGCATATGAACCCTCACAAGTTTCAGGTTGACCCCTTAATGATGTTTCCATGGGGCAGACTGAAAGCAGCACAGCAAAGGTTGAAAATTAAACTGAAATTTGAAACTCTGTGCACGTAGGCAAAAAAGGACTTAATGTTTGAATCCCCCTGGATTGTGTGCTCAAACAAAACAAAAAAACAAAACAAAACCAGCAGGATTGTAAAAGAATTCAGAGTTTATGTAACACAAGACAGAATTCTAGGATACAATCCAAAATTACACTTCACACAAAGAACCATGAAGAACCAGGAAAATGCAATCCATTTTAAACAGAAAAGACAATTAACTGATGCTAGCCTTGAGATGTCCCAGATGTTGGAATTATCACACTAGTACTTTAAAGTAGTTATTTTCTTTCTTTTCTTCTTCTTCTTCTTCTTTTTTTTTTTTAGAGGCTGGTGGGGCAGGGGTAAGGAAGAGAGAGAATCTTATGAAGGCTCCATACGAGGCTCAATCTCACAACCCTGAGATCATGATTTGAGCCAAAATCAAGAGTCAGATACTAAACCAACTGAGCTACCCAGGCGCCCCTAAAGTAGTTATTTTCAACTATGTTCAATGAAGTAAAAGAAAACATGCTTGAAATAAATGGAATGACAGGAAATATCAGCAGCAAAATAGACACATAAAGAGAAGCCATAAAAAACTAAAACTTAATGGTAGAGTATCTGAAATAAAAAGTCCATGAATGAGCTTAATGAAAGAATAAATATCAGGGGTGCCTGGGTGGCTCAATTGGTTGAGGGTCCGACTTGATCATGGTTCAGGTATTGATCTCACAGTTGTCAGTTTGAGCCCCATGTTGGGCTCCATGCTGGGCATGAAGCCTGCTTAAAAAAAAAAAAAAAAGAATACATACTAGAGGGAATGACTCAGTAAAATTGAAGATAGATCAAAATTAAGAAGAGAGAGGAAAACGACGGAAAAAATGGACACACAGATAACCTCATGGACCTGTGCCACAATATCAAAAAGTCTAAATCAGCTAATTAGAGTCCCAGAAACAGAACGGAGAAATAAATAATAGTCTCAAACTTCCAAATTTTGTGAAGGACATAAATTCACAGATTCCAAAAGGTCAACAAACCCCAAACCAGACATATTCACAGAAAACCACGCTCAGATACATCATCATCCAACGACTAACCCAAAGATAAAGAGAAAACCCTGAAAGTATCCAGGGAAAAGCAACACATTATATAAAGGGAAACACTGGTTCTCATCCAGAAAGTATGGAAGCCAGAAGATAAAACAGAAGCAAAATGCAAAACACAGAACAAAAGTCAACACCAAATAAGAAATGTCCTCTAGGGGGCGCCTGGGTGGCACAGCGGTTAAGCGTCTGCCTTCGGCTCAGGGCGTGATCCCGGCGTTATGGGATCGAGACCCATATCAGGCTCCTCCGCTATGAGCCTGCTTCTCCCTCTCCCACTCCCCCTGCTTGTGTTCCCTCTCTCACTGGCTGTCTCTATCTCTGTCAAATAAATAAATAAAATCTTAAAAAAAAAAAAAAAAGAAAGAAATGTCCTCTAGATACGAAGATAAGATAAAGATGCTTTCAGGTAAAGAGAAAGTAAGATAATTTGTTGCCAGTAGATTTTACTACAAGAAATGCTTAAGGAAATCTTCAGGCTGAATGGAAATGAGAGCAGAAAGAAAACCGGATATTTGGGAATGACTAGAGAATATCAGAATTTGTAACTGTTTTGGTAAATATTAAAAATATTTTTCTTCTTAAGTTTTAAAAGAACGTACGTAACTGTTTAGAGAAAAATTATAATATTGTCTTGTGATGGTCCTAAGGCACGTAGATGTAATAGAGATTACAACTACAACATGAAAGGCCCTTTATGACTGCAAGATTTCGACACTTTACATGTAATGGTATAATATTAACTACAGGTAAACTGCAAAAGATTAATGAAGAGCAACTAATAAAAATACAAAGAGGAGGGGCCCCTGGGTGGCTCAGTCAGATAAGTGTCCGACTCTTGATCTCAGGGTTGTGAGTTCAAGCCCTGTGTTGGGCTTGGAGCCTACTTCAAAAAAAAAAAAAAAATACAAAGAGGAATAGCTTAAAAAACACCAATAAATTAAAATGGAATACAAAAAAATATTCAAAGAATCCAAAAGAATGTGAAAAGTAGGGACTACAGAAACAAAAAGGAGAGGGATAAACAGAAAATAAACATTAAAATGGCAGAAGTCCAAGGACATTAATAATGACATTAAATTTTAATGGTCTAAACCCTCAAATTAAAAGGCAAAGATTATCAGAAGGAATAAAAATTCAATATGCAATTATATGCTGTCTCTATATAGATACTTCATATATAAAGACCCAGGTTGGTGGAAAGACAATAGATGGGGAAAAACATAGCATACAAACAATAAACATAAGAAATTGGCTCTACAATATCAGATAAAAGAGACTTCAAGCCAAAACGTATTATCGGAGATAAAGAAGGGACATTTCATAATTATAAAAGACCTGGCAATTGTAAGTGGATAGGCATCTAATAAAATCCTCAAGCAAATGAAACAAAAACTGGCAGAATAAGAGGGATAAACAGACAATTTCAAAATCATAGTAGGAGATTTTATGATTCCTCTGTCAACATTTGATAGAACTAGATTTAAAAGAAAAATCACTGATGACATTGGGATTTGAATGATTATCCGCCATCTTGATTTAACTGATATTTACAGGGCACAGTGTTCAATAACTTAACATTTACCATTCTTTAAAGGTTCATTTACTACATTCACCAACATATACTAGGACATAAAATAAGTTTCAATACACTGTTTTAAAAAAAGATTAAACTCCTATACAGTATGGTCTCTGATCACATTGGAATTAATCAGAAATCAAACGTAATACGCTATTTAGGAAACTATTTGGCAATACACTTCTAAATAATTTGTAGGTCAAAGAAGAAATCGCAAGGGAAATTAGAATCATTTTTAATTGCCTGGTAATGCATATACAATACTACGATTATGTGATACAGCTAACGCAGTGCTTAGAGGGAAACTTCAGACAAAATATAGATTTTTTTACATTGACTTATTTATTTGAGTGAGAGAGCAAGCAAAGGGGGGGGAGGGGCAGAGGGAGAAGCAGGCTCCCTGCTCAGCAGGGGCTCAATCCCAGGACCCTGAGATCATGACCTGAGCTGAAATCAAGAGTCCGACGACGCTTAACCAACCGACTGAGCCACCCAGCGGCCCCCAGACAAGAGGGAAAATTTAAAATCAATGACCTAAGATTCTATCTAATAAGCTGAAACAGAAGTATGCCCAAGGTGAGTAGACAGAAGAGAATGCCATTAGAGCAGAAGTCTTCAAAATAGAAAGCAGACAAGTAGCAGAGAAAATTCACTGAGCCAAAAGGTGGTTCTTTACAAAGACCAACTAAATTGACAGATTCCTACCTAGACTGATCAAATAAAAAAAGAGAGAGAATAAATTTTACCAATATCAAGAATAAAAAGATGGGTTATAACTGCAGACCTAACAGGATATTAAGGATTAAAAAGGATTTTAGGAGAATATCATTAACAATTTTGTGCCAATATACTTGACAACTTTTGTATAAAATAGAAAAACTTTTTGAAATCTACAACTTCTCAAAATTAATACAAGAAGAAATATAAACCTGAATAGTGTTATATGACTAAATAAGTGGCATTACGAACTTGTCCCCTTAAGAACTCCAGACCCAGATGACTTTACTGGTAAATTCAATCAAAACATTGCGATTGCAATGAGTTGTTTTCCACGTTCTCTATCAAATAACCTCCATCTTCTACATGTCACACTGAAAGTAAACAAGAATCCTCCTTGATTTTGTATTTCAATACCATAGATCTTAGTGCAACAAATGGGAACAATTTCGAGAGACATCCTGTGGTTGGAATCAGCCCTTCTGAAGGCTGTTTCGGTGCTCTGGACAACAAGCTATTTTGACTTAGATTGAGCTGGATAGAGGCCGTAGTAAGGGAAATGAGAGGGAAAAAAAAAAAATGAAAAACATTTTGAACAAGAAGAACTGGAAGAATTTGCTGATAAAAAGGAGGAGAGAAATATGTGTTACTATCAAAGGGGCTTGTTAGTCTGGGATCTTTATGCTGTAGAAGATTTACGAACTCTCTGATGTTATCAGTAACTATGTCTGCACTTACGTACTTTTTCTTGGGAGTGGGTCCATAGCCCTTGCTAGATTCCCAAAGGGGCCCAAGGCCTCCAAAATTTAAGTCCCACTAATCCAGAAATGTGAAAACCCAGGGTTTTGAGAGCATGCATTAGAGTTCAGTTATAATGATGTGACGAAGAAGTCCGGGGAAAAATGATTAGTTTAATTTTAAACAGTCTGAATTTTAGGAGTCCCAGTAAATGATAAACAATGTTCCTGATATGCGATTTGAAAAATGGAGCTGGAGAAAGTCTCAGGGGTCAGGGCTGATTTGGGATGCTGTCTCCAAAGAAGTGGCCATGAAAACTTTTATCAGAATTCCTAAGACAGAGGGGTATGTTATCGGAGGAAAGGAAAGATAAAATGAAAATAGGAATAAAAATGACTTCACCAATCAAGAAAAACTAACATTAAAAGGAGCTGGTAAAGGACATAATTAGTGTGGCTCATAATTAGTTTTGGGTATGGAATGTGGAGAAATCACTGTGCTATTTGACATCGCTCATTCCCATACTCGCCCCTTTTTAATCATTTGCCGATTTTCACGTTAAAAAGATCAAAGGCAAAATTCATCACATTCCTTCAACCTTTCAATAAGTACCTGATGGCCCGCTATGGGAGAGACATTGCTTGTTATCAGCATAACTGGTGACTAGGACAGGTGGTCACCACTCTCAAAGCCATAACTTCCTAGCTGGTGAGATAAACACAATTTTTCCTGAGTACTCCTTTTTGGTTTTTTCCTACTTTATTTTGCCTTCTCTAAGTACCACTCTTCCTTTGGAATAAAATTTTTCCCCAAAGAACAAGCTGGTCTTCGGAGCTTTGTGAAGTCCCTGAAATTGTATGCAACGTGCGTATATATGCCTGTTTTTGTGGACTGGCCCGTGACTTCTTTCAGATTTTAGGAAGTCTCTGGGATGTCCAGAAGTTAAGCACCATCAATTCTGATCTAGACTTGATCATCTCACATCTTTTCTAGCAGGTTCTCTCCTTACAGGGCACCTTGCACATCTTATCAGACTAATTTCCCTGAAACCTATTTTTGTATGATTACTCTGTGCGGTATCCTTCAGTGGCTCCTGATTCTGGCGTCTGAGATCTTCTCCACAAGCACTATTCCCCACACAAACTCTCCAAACTCTCTCCTCCAGTTTCGTCTGTTTCCGCCTGAGCCCAACACCTAACCAAATGCGTTTCCACATCTTGCCTTTGATTATGATATCCCCACAGGTGGAATCTGGTGTACGGTTTGAGGCTAGCCTATAATTTAAATTTATTCCAAAGAGTTGGCAAACTATATATATCTGAAACTTTAATTAAAGACTTTCCCTTTGTCCACTGATTTGTATATCACCTTTGTCATTTACTAAAGTGCTGATATCAGCTATGATCTATTTCTAGGTGCTAAATTCTAATTTGTACTAACTTATGCTTTCTATCCTTTTCTCTTTTTTAGCAGCAAAAGTAGTACATGGTTCCTAATTCCTAGAATTAACAGAATGATAGCTTTAAAAATCCATACCTGCCCTGGAAAAGACAAAGGGGATTCCTCAGTGGATTGAAATTTTAAATAATCTTTGAGAGATGAACAGAATATGGGATTGGATTAGAACAGTGCATTGTAAGACATATGGAAGTGAGTGACAGGAGGCCTTGCCAAGCATCCTCCTTGCCCAGGAGCACAAGGGGGTGTAAAGCTCCCTCTCACAGGGCTGTTCGATAGGGTACACAAGGAAAAGGTCAGTCTCTACCATGTCCTGTACTCCCCCCCACACTGGACCAGGCATTGGTAACGGGATGGAACCATCAGTCTCCAGGTAGGAGCAGCAAATATGGCACCTGGGGAGACACAGGGGTGGACTCTGGATTGTTGGCAATACCCAAGAGGGTCAATAACACTTCGTTGCCTGAAACCAGCTACTGGACATTCTGTGCTTCTCCCCCAGTCCCTCAAATCAGATCAAAGCACATGTGTCAGCAACGTATGCTTCCCTACCACGCTGTGCTCATCGGTGCATCAGGCAGTCTAACAACTTTCCAGAAAGGGCACAAGGTGAGGGTACGATTAAGAATCACCTAACCTGGGAGGAATGTCAGCACTACAAAAGACTCTAAACATATAACAAAGGAACATATACTTAAGGTGACAGTATGAACAAATGAGAACAGACCTTTCTCAGACACGAGAATCTTCATTAATTAGACATAAAAGTGGTGTCTGGGTGACTCAGATGGTTAAGCATCTGCCTTTGGTTCAAGTCATGATCTCCAGGTCCTGGGGTTGAGCCCCATATCCGGCTCCCAACTTAGTGGGGCCTCTGCTTCTCCCTCTACCTCTCCCCCTGCTGGTGCTCTCTCTCTCTCTTTCAAATGAATAAATAAAATCTTTAAAATAAAATAAAATAAAATAAAATAAACTGGGGGAGGGGCGGGAAAAATAATCACCACCTCACACCCATTAGGATGGCTACAATGAAAGAAAGAAAGAAAGAAAGAAAGAAAGAAAGAAAGAAAGAAAGAAAGAAAGAAAGAAGGAAGAAGAGTTGGCAAGGCCGTGGAGAAACTGGAATCCTTGTGCGCTGCTGGTAGGAATATAAAACGGTGCAACCCCTATGGAAAACAATATGGCGGCTCCTCAAAAAATTCAAAATAGAATTACCATATGATCCAGCAATCCTGGTTCTGAGTACATACTCCAAAGAAGCAAAAGCAGGAAACTGAAGAGGTGCTTGTACACTCACGTTCATAGCAGCATTATTCGTGATAACCAAGGAATGGACGTGACCCAAGCATCCATCAACAGATGAATGGACAATGTGTTGTATACACATATACTAGAGTATAAGTCAGCCTTCAAAAGGGAGGACGTTCTGGCACCTGCCATAGTACGGATGGAACTCGAGGACATTATGCTGAGAGAAACAAGCCAGTCATGCAAAGACAGATACTGTGTGAAGTACCCAGAGTTGTCAAATCCACAAAGGCAGAACATAGAATGGTGGTTTCCAGGTGATGGTGTGGGGGGAAGGAAGACACTGGTAATGACTGGGCAATAGGGATGAAGTTTCAGTTTTGCAAGATAAAGAGAGTTCTGGAGACGGATGGTGGTGATGGTTGCACGACAATGTCAATATGCCTAATGCCACTGAACTGGACACTTAAAAACACTTAAGATGGTACATTTTATATTGTGGGTGTTTTGCAAGCGCAAAATTAAATTACGTAAGTAAAGCAAACGTTGAATGAGGATATAGTCCATCAAGATAAACTCAAACGGGTGGCTGAATATTGGAACGAATGTAGTCAAACATGAATTACTAAGCAAGGAGACGAGCTGAACGGTTCTCTTAGAACATAATACAAAGCGATAAAAGACTGGAAAGCAAAATCAATATGTACTCCATGTAGACACAATGCAAAATAGAGAAAAAGTTTCCGGAAAAAAAAAAAATACTCCTGAACTAGACCTAACTATTATCCATGTCTGATTCATGTCCTCGAGGTCCTTTCTCTTAGATGTTTATGTGAGATCACATTATAAATCCTTCCTTCCTTAACTGATTTTTATTAGTAACACATCACAGGTATGTTTCCATATCACTTAATACCCTTCCAAAGACACTATTTTGGTAGCTGCACCTTTCATTTTTTTGGTTATTCTGTACGTTATCGAACCGAATGCCTACTGTTAAATATTTACTTTGTTTCTAGTATGTTGCAACAGTGGACACCCTGTAGTCAATTTAGAGCCACAGCTTCAATATGACTTTAGGATACACTCCTAGAAGTGAATTGTTTGGGTTCTGGACGTCTCAAATTTGAAAGTTTGTGGTCTGTAAGTCAAACAGCTCTCCTGAAAGGTTGTTCTGATTTTCTTCTCACTAGTGAAGGGTGGCAGGTTGCCCTCGGCCCATTGCCTGGCCACTCTTATCACCCTGTAATCCGGCTTTCCACCAAAGCTGGAGGCCTGGCTGCCAGGTCAGTGCTCCAAGCCTACAGAGAACAGCCAGAGCGCCAAGGCCAGGAGGACCCTGGCAATGGAACTAACTCGTCCCTGGGTGGCTTTGGCAGAGCTCTGATGCTGGAGATGGGAGCTGAAAGACCACCTCCATTTGTGTGGCTGCTCCCAGCTGCATGTCAGGGAGTCCTGACCCTTTGGGCAAAAACTTTGTGCTTGGTGAAGCAGGCTTTCCCTGTGGGCACAGCTGTCCTCGGCCAGCACTGGCCTCCTTCCTGAACTGCCTCTGTGTGCTTCCCTGGGCAGTCCCTCCCTCCCTGCTTTCAAGCTGGCTGGAGCCTTTCATGTCCCCAGAGCTCTTGGCAAACCTCCACCGATCCACCGTAGCTAAAAATACTCTAAGCAGAGGGTTGCTTTTTGGCCCGAGCCTCCCCCACCCCCCACTCCCACTTCTAACCACCTACAAGTTACAGGTATTCATCAAGTCCTCTCTTCAGTTCCTTGGAGGCCATATGGTTCTCTTTGATGGGTGAAGGGAAGGAAGTTCTTGATGTCTTTGTCACCTCAGTATGTTCTCTTACGGTTCTGGCATTTGGGTGTCAATCTTTCGTAACTTTCACAACCGAAGCAATTTTTTTTTTTCATTCTTTTGGCCCTTGTCAGAATTGGGAGTCATATATTTGCACTCAAGTTCCTTCTTTCCTGAGAAGTCCTGGACTCTCGATTCTGATTTCCTCATCTCTCTGGCTATTCTTGTCCCCAGGACTACACTGTTTAAGTTATTGTAGACATAATGCTAGACTTTTAGGTCTGGTACAAAGAATCTTCTATTATACTTTTTAAATAAATATTTTCTGACTACCCTAACCTGTCTTTGCCCCCCAAATAAACTTCAGGACCAGAGTAGCACATTCTAGCACCACCCCAAACACCTACCTCCCCAAAAGAAAATAGGTTCCTTTACTATTTTGTAAAGTGTGAACACTATCCAGTTAGAGCAACAGCCTCCTGTCTGATGATGATTAAATACATAGAAACTTCTGGATCAAGTGTAGCACAGGACCAGGAATAGTTGCCTATATGCAGCTGGGACCAGGCACCTGATTTAAGAATGGGAGCTAGAATAGCTTTACACACCATCAGGTTGCAACCAGAACATGTCACTCACCTGTGCCCAGGACAGGAAGATGAGGGAGCAAGGGAGTTGGGAATGGAACACAGAGACCTAACTTTGACTCCACCATGCCGTGTGACCTTAGACAAGTCACTGTAGCCTTCTCATGTGTAGATAGCAATATTGCTATCACTGATACATCGTAAGAACCAATCGCACAGGGTTGTTGGGGTGGAGGTAATGAGTTAACCACTTCCTAAACCATACAAGGCTGTCAAATGCCTTTCTGGGTTAAATCGATGATGGCAACTTCAGGAGAAAGCCCACCTGTTTGGTTCCGGTTACAGAATCTGGAGGAGAATGGGGAACCGTTTTCAGTGGGAACAATGACATGTAACTTTAAAAAGTCATGCTGCCTAAACGATGGCCAGACCAGGGCTCCAGGTGGTGCAAATCGGGAAAGAGGAATCTGGAGGAATCTTGTATAGAGGGCACTGAAGATATGAGGGATTCCGTCTTTCGCCGAGCGAAGTGGGAATGGCAGGAGTGAACAGAAGAAACGGAGTCATTAATTCCTCACAGATCAGTTCTGGCATTGCGGGAACTAGAAAGGGCCAGTGTCTGGAACAGAAGCTTTTCTAGAAATCATCTCATCGAAACCTCCTGCTAATCCTATAGGACTACAAATTATTATCTCGTGTTGAAGCTTGTAAGGCCCAGAGGGCACCAATAACTCCTCCAAAGCCACAAAGTTACAAAGTGAGGGAAGCGCATTTCACACCCGTGACTTTGGACTCAGGGGTACAAATTCCAAAGGGATCCATGTTCTACCTTATGTTTTAATGTATTTCCCCCATTTGGCGGGGTTCCTTCCAAATGAAGGAGGAGCCCCTGTAACATGAGGCATACACCTCATGCTATCTGCCACCTAGGTAGCTCAACATAAGGGACCCTCTGCTCAACAGCACTGCCCGAAGTGTCTCCATAGCAACAGTCACGTAGGACATCGTTGTCTCTCTGGAGCCAACAGGAAGCCGGGTGACTAACCTACCCGACACAGGTGATGGGCCCCGCTGAGTCTCTGATTAGGATGAGGCTCCTGAATGATCCCAAGATCTGACGGCATCACACGGAGCTGTTGCCATGGTTTTGGTGAGAAGTATTGCTTTTCTGAGGATTGCAAAACACTTCATGTTCCAACCCCATGCTCGTTCATTCCTGACAGAGTGGAAAATGTGTCTCCTTGGCTGAAATGTTCCTCTTGAGTCCAGCCCAAAGATGACATTTTTAGGAAAGTTTGAGAAGAATCCTGTGGCTGTTACTGAGTCACGATAGAGTAGAAATGGATCTTTTCTATTTAAAGAGTTTTGTGCTACTGTTTGAAAATGTCATATTGCTAGGGAACGGTGGAAATAGAAAACTTTCCATTTGCCGTCAACAAAGAAAGATCGTTACTGAATGAGAAACAATGGAGTTGAGGAGAAGTTTTCTTACCTGTCTGACTAAAGTAATAGGTTGCTGGCAATAGAATTTAAGAACATGAGTCTAAATAAGCTTGGTGTTCTAGAAAGGGACCATTCATCTGAAATCTAGCACATTCAATTGAAGACCCCATTCTGCTACTACACAGTAGTTACTCTAGAAAGGTCCCAGAATCTCTCTGGATCTCAGTGTCAACATAAGTCTCTGATTAGGAGAAGAGTCTAGAATTGATCTAGAAGAAGAGACTAGATTGATCCCAATTTCCCCAATTTCCCTGATATTAAGAGTCACTTATATACTAAAAAAACCCAAGTACTTCTTTGGACCCTTTCCTGAAGATTATAGGTCAGCAGGTCTAGGATATATTAGAAATCTATTTTAACAAACCTTCCAGGAAATTCTGAGGAAAAAGTAGGTTTGAGAAATAGAGACAAGTAAATACAACGTGCAAAACATGAGACCATGGTTTTATACTTTGCATCTTGCTTTTTCACTGGAAATAAATGGTTACTTTTTGTGGGGGTATGCACGTATAGTTCTCATTTTTAATGGCTACATAGTATTTCACCATGTTTCAATATCTATTTAATCCCCTTTTATTGTACATTTCATGTTCTTTTCTCCAGAAAGGATAGATTATTTCGGATTCCTACCAGAACTATTGGAGGGCCCCCATTTCTCTACACCCTTGTGAAAGAAAATTCTAAAGCGTAGTAAGCAAAACTAAGAGAGTCTTTCGGAACAGGGCGGGGAGGACATTGAGGAAGGAGGCTCGGGCACATCTCCTGTCTCAATTTTTGGAACACTGTGCACTTTTGACTTTTGTCAATTGCAACTTGTCAATTGCACCTCCGCCACCTCCTGGAACACATCCTTCTACTTTGGACTGGAACAGAGATAATGTAGCATCTGGTCGCTGAATAGCCAATAGTCAGTTTAACTCTGTCAGCACCAATCACAATTCCTTCAAAACAAGTTATGTAACCTTGTGGGTTTTGCCTTTATAAGCCTACTCCCTGCTCACGATTTGGAGCACACTCTTGAGTTTGGTTCCTTGCAATCCCTAAAACCCCAAATAATCACTTTTGGTTGTTTTATAACCTCTTCTTCTTGGTCAGCACCCTTATTAACAACGGATGATATTATCACAGAAGAAAAAAAAGCTTTGCTAATGTGATAAGTAATAATGGTATCCCATTACATTTCTGAACTAGTCAAACATGTTTTCATAGATTTGTTGACTATTCATATCTTTTCTTATGTGAATTGCCTGGTAACATTCTTTGCAAATGTTTCCTTTTTTTTTTTTTCCCTTATAGATTTGGGAGAGCTATTTATATTTGAAACACGTTAAATATAGTCCTCTATGTTGTAAATTTCCCCTGGTTTTAGTTTGCCATTCAATCTTGTTTGTGATGATTTTGGCATTTAACATTTCTATAGCAATCCTTTAAAAAAAAAAAACTTATGAATTCTATCTTTGGTATAAACTTAGATCTCCATACCCAGATTATATATTCACTTAAATGTTCCTACATTTTTCTGGGTTTGGTTTTGCATTTAACTTTGCAATGCATCCCATTTTAGTATACAGTATTAGGAAAGGTTCTAATTACTTTTTTGAATTGTTAACTAGTTATTATAACATAATTCCTATAGCAAATGGATTTTAGATACCATGTTTGTCATATAACATAGACTCACATAACCTTGTATGTTTCTACTCATTCTTTGCATTCTGACCTCAATATTTTTGTTTTGTTTGGTGGCAGGCTGGGTTTATCTGACTTATTAAATATCCACTTTATAGGGTGTGGGAGTCTAAGTCGGGATACTTTGAACCTCCCAGTTACACAATCCTAGTTTAGATCCCTCAAACCAAGCCTTCAGAATCCAAGGTTTTAAGAGCCCATAAAGTGGGAAGTAGCTTCTACCCACAGCAGTAACAAAGGCCAACATATTACATTAAGATAGTAGCAACAGGTATTCATATACATGTTTAACATGCAACAGGTAGGGGTAATCGGAGTACGGATCAATTCTGAATGCACCGAGGATTTCTGGCACAAAGAGAAGCAGACAGAAGAGAAAGCAAGGATGGAAGAAAGGTAGAGAGAGGAAGTAAAAAAAGAAATGATGGTAGGAAAACAGGTTTCTTTTCTTTTTCTTTCTTTCTTTTCTTTCTTTCTTTTTTTCTTTTTTTTTACTGTGAGAGTATTTGTGTGTATGTGTATGTAAGTATCTATTCCAGTGAAGACTATTAATTCATGTGTATTTAACAGAAAAGAGAGAGGTGTTAAATCAAGTCACACCAGGTTCTGCCCCAAGAGGGAAATTAGAGGCCAAGTGTCCTGGCAGAAACTCTGGATTTATAAAGCTATGCTTTTGGCCATTTCATGGGCTATGTGTCTCCCTAGGTTCAACATGCAGGTGATTCTAAGGAAGGGGGGAGGAAAGGAAGGGAGAAAGAGGAAAGTGAAAAAAAAAAAAAAAAGCAAAGAAACGAAAGCGTTTTCATATGAAAGATGTGCTGTAAGAATTTCAGAATGAATCTATTTGCTCAACTGTTTAGATAATTTAGAAGCAAAAAATTAGGGACCAGAATGATTGAGCTATGTTTCCTCCTCTAATAAACAGGGTTACTACCCACCCAGGCTTCAGTGTGGGCTGCGTTGGCAAAGCTGGCAGGTCCCACCGAGACCCGGAAATCTCTCTTACTTTCACTCAAGGTGGAAAACAGCTGCTTTCTCCTCCATTGGGTGGAGGAGACTTTTCAGTGCTTCCAGCAACATTACTGTTCTCCAAACAACAACACGAGTTATCTTGGTGTTTCTCAACTCTTTGGCAATTGTTACTTCTTATTTATATTAACTTCCATCTAGAATACTCCATGGGCCAAAGAAATTGTTATTATCCAAAGAACCACAAAGGCTGGGACCGGTGTGTTAACCTTGGATTTGGTTCGTCTTAAGAAATCATCATTGGTCCAATCATCATTGGATTTGCTCCATCTCAAGAAATCATTGCTAAGAACATCATTCTTACTTGTTACTTCTCCCATCCTGCTGTGGATACACGCTGCCTTCTGAAGGCCATCATATTATTCATATTTGATGGAGTTTCTGTCCTACACGCCTTCCACTCAACTGTCTGTTCCTACAGAATCCTTCATTTTTTTTCTTAAGCCATTTTCCCTTGGCCTCTGGTCTCCGTGCAGCCCACTTGTTACCCGCTCTGCAAGCCTCTAAACACAGTGGTATTCTGAAAAGGATCAACAGAATGCATGCTCTAATAAGATTCTTAAGTCATGAAATAACTTCTGTTTATTCTATAGCTAGTAAGTCAACTGCCTTGGAGGGGCGAAATCATTCTAAAATTACCCCAAAACAGTGCATGATAAACAAAAGACGTGTACTCACTGGACCAACCATATATTCACCGTCCACAGAATCATCGTCCTCTCTTTCTTCCAATGTGCCACGATTTCTAGTCCGCCTAGAAATGGCTCTGCCTCGACTATGCAGGAAGGTGAAAAGAACTCTCCCAATTTTGCTGAGTGGACTTAAGGACTCCTTCCAACACTACTTCAAAGTAATAACACAAAGGAATCCACCTCTTTGGGTCCCAGCCTCCTTACCCAGGAAGGGAAGGACGGACTAAAGGAGAATTAGGTGCTCTCAAACATTAAAAACAAACAAACAAACAAGCAAACAAAAAACCAAAAACAACCCAAAACCTTTTTTAAACTGAAATCTTACATGGAAGGGAAAAAAAATAGCACAGGGGCAAACGATAAAAGCTGAACCTCTCATGAAATGTCACAGCTCCGTGGAGCAGAGTTTGAAAAACCATTGGATTGGATCATCCTTAAATCCCTTCCAAATTAAATGTTATTTTTATGATTTCCATCTAAAAAAGTCTCAAACCTCCTAAGAGATATTGCTTAGGAATAGATGGGAGTGATTCTATTCAGGAGGAAGGAGTGAGGGGTGGATTATGGTGTCTCTGCACCAAGAGAACCCTGGGCCCCCACACCGGGCCCCCACACCATCTTGGGCCTTTGAACCTTCCCTGCAGGCCAATGAAGGCTTGAGAGTGCAGGAAAGTTCCCGATCCCAGCTGAGGACCAGGCCCAGATCCCTTAGCAACAGCCACAGAGGGAAGCCTCCTTTTACATCAGCAGATGGTGGTGGGCCCTCACGGCTCTGCAGCTCCTTCTTACAATGGACTCCTGGCTACTATTAGAATCTTCTGGACTCTGCCTAGCAACCAGCACCCCTCAGTAACTAAGGAGCAATCATTCCATCAGACCCCATGATTGCTGCTTGTCTTATCACTCTATACTTTTCCCATGTTCTCCATATATGACATGCCCTGTGTATAAATGTAAATCCTTTAAATAATTCGTATATTGGAGGACAGACGCCGAAATCCAGAAAGTCACAGAAAAGCAAAATGAGTTGTATTTTAAAAATAGCCTGCATTTGTAGTCAGCTTCTGCTTTGCATACAAAATACCTAGGGCTAGTGATTAGAAGGTCACCCAACGTCCTGTCCACTGCAATAAATCAGTGTGATGTCCCCTCCAAGTCTCACAAGAGTTCAGCGGACCAGGCCCTACTCCTCCCACTACATAACTATGTGACCTTGGTCAAGACCCTTCACCTCCAAGCTTTAGTTTCTTCCTTCATAAAGCAAGAAAGATGAGCTGATGATCACGGAGCTTCCTTGGGGCGCTCACATTTCATGACCCTTGGCTTCATTTTTGACCAGGGTCTTTGCACGTCTCCAAGCTCAGACCTCGGAGTTTTCTCTTAATCCCTAGAGTCTTCCCCATGAGATCTCAATATTTCTTGTATAGTTCTTAGCATTAGGTTCCAAGCGCGGGGAAGGGCTGGCAAGACCACAAGGCAGGACAGGTTCTAAGAAGTCAGAAATGCAGGGTCCCCAAGTGACCCTGTGGTTGGAAATGTGAAATCGAATAGCCAGACAAATCCTTAGGATTCATTCATCTATCCACCAGTTCAGTCTCTCCAAAAGTATCTAACAGTTCCTTGCTATTTACCAAAGCATCCATAGACCCGGAAGACGAGACACGGTAATTTAAAGCATGAATAGTCTAGTGGGGAAAGAGAAGACCCATGCACTTGAGTCAGATAAATAAAGCCTTGGGCCACAGGTGATGCAAGAATAAACATTCACAGAGGCTACCAGGGGTAGAACTGGACCTTTACATTTTCAAGGGAGAATCATGTGGGGATGGATGGTTGACACAGGGCATTCTTGGCCAAGGGAATTCCGAACATGTATACAAACTCGAATGTGGGGTAAACATGGTGCATCCTGACTGGGGGCCCCCGCTCAGTGAGCATATGACCTATGCTGCCAGAGTCCCACACTCCACAGGGCCCTGAGCTCGGCCTAACACCGTACTGTCACCACCTGACGTTTTCATCATTTTCGAGCAAAGGGCTCTGCGCTGCCATTTTGCATGGAGCCTCGCAATTTATGGAGTGTCCCCCAGAATACCAGCTTGCTCAAGGAAAGAGATCCTAGCGTGGACTGGTAAGAGATGACAGTGAAGAGGAGGTGAGGATTCAAGGACAGAGGGCGTGAAGTGTGGGGACGGAGGGTGTGGACTTCATCCTGTACAAGGAGGCGGTATGGGCATGCTTGGAGCAGCAGAGGGATATGGGAACATTGAGATTTCAGGATGACTAATTTCATGCTAACACGGATGGGGGAGACAGGACCAGAGTTGAAGACTCTTCATGACCCATGGGTAAGGCAAGAAAGTCCACTTGCATGTGGTGGGAATGGAGAAGACAGGGAAGATCTGAGAAACAAGTGAATTACAGAGAATTATTATTCTGTCTTGATAATAAATTAAGGAAACAGGGGGAGAGAGAGAGAGAAAGGAAGGAATCAGACTATTAAAGTAGTGTTATTATGGTTATCGGTAGCCAAATTGGTGGGGCTACCAGGAGCCTTTGGGGTAATGCTTTCATCCGGGAACTTGGCAGTCAGGTGGATACCCTAACATCCATTCATTCATTCCATATTTATTGATCACCTAACACTATGTGCAGGCACTGTTTTAGACGCTAAAGATCCAGCCACCGATAAAGCTATCACGAACTCGGCTTATATGCATTTTTCAGTCTAGGGAAAGAGAAAAAGGAAAAGGTTAAGCAAATAGTTACAACTGTGGGCATGCCATGAGAGGGGAGCTCTACGTCATCTGGGAATCAGAGGAGGCTTCTCTGGCTGTTTCTCCCGAGAAACCTAAACAAATCAATAAATGAAGTTGTTAAGCCCACAACCCTGAATTTGTTTCGTGTGTGTGTGTGTGTGTGTGTGTGTGTGTGTGTGTGTGTTGGGGGGGGGGTAATTTTCATTTCCTGAAGACTAGGCATGTCTCCTGAGAGAGGGAGATACGCACACTAAAGTTACTGGCTGAGGGAGGAGTAAAGGAACAACCCAGAAGCCAAGGATACCTTCCCTTTTATTTCCTTCTGAATGGGTTTCCACTGAGTTCTTAAAAGAAATACCTGTTTAAAATCTGCTACGGAAGTGGTTTTTATGCAGCTAAGATGTTCCCACCGGGCCACTTCTCTCCCTGATCACAGCTTTTGTTCCGAGGATGGGCATCGACCCAGCCACTCTGGGCTCGTCCCTGGGAATTTTGGAAATTGGGCTGAGAGCGAGCAAATCCAGGAGCTTTTGGGGGGTGGCCACTGTCAACCATGTGAACCGGGAAAATAGTGCAGCTGGCTGATGGAGAGAGAAGAATGCAGTGTGGACAGGAGCCAGGGACAGTGGCCTGCAGGTGCTCTCGTCCCCAATTCCAGCTGACTTTCCTCCAAGTCTCAGCCACATCCCTGTGTCTGAGTTCCAGAGACGCCCAGGTATCTTTCTAGAAAGTGCTTCTTTTTGCTAGAGCTTGTTCAAGATTTCTATTATCTGATTTTTTTTTTTTTTTTTTTTTGTCAACAAAGAGGCTTCCTGTCTATGAGTGTTGAGGAAGTGTGTTCAGGGGAGGGGGATGCTGTTGGTACAACCAAGGAAAATTTTGAGATCTGTTTTTAAATCATGTTTTACCAGCCCAAACTCCTAGGAGTATGGACTGAGAGCTTGTAAGGTTGGCCAAGATATGCACACCCCAGAGCATGACCTTGGCATGCACGGAACCTGGCTGACACATGTCACTTCAAGCATCTTGCATGGCTGTTTTCCTTATGTCCCCTCTGCACAGTGTCAGCTAAAGACCACAGGCCTGGACACAGCAGAGGGGCAGCCAGCTGAGGGTTCTTCCCTCAGAAAGAGCAACAGCACACATTCAGGACTTAGGCCTTGACTTGCGCTGGACCGGCCTTTATACACCACCCATGACTCTGATATTTATGTCTTTAAGGACACTGTCAGGCAAAGGACATTGGGAAGCTGTTGGCCATGGTTGGTCAAGCAAGACTATTCCTGGAGGTTTCGGGTCCCAACTAGGGCAGAAAGTCAATACTGTGGGACACATTATAGATACAAGTCTCCTCTCCTTGTCCAATGGGTGCCCCCCCATCCTTTCTTCCACCTGGCGGTATCCCACTCTGGGCCACAGCTACGCTTCACCTGAGGCACTTTGTGGGGCTGGCATGTACTTCCTTGGGGGTACACAGCCCTCAAACTGCCTGGGGAAGACGAGACAGGGCTGCCACTGATGTGTCCAGCTGGGAGAACGTGGCCTGCCATGCCAGGTTGCCTATGCCATTCCGGCCCCAATCCTGGCCATGTTTCCCAAATAAGGCGGAGAGCCAGGACATATTTTTGTGTGTTCTGATGCCGAGCACACTCTGCTCCTTGCCTTCTGACTCCAGGTACCAATAATAACTATTCCCTGGCCAAACACGGCCCTGCGTGCTGATGCATGGCCAAGTCGCCGCAGTGACCAAGAAGGACAAAGGCCCAATGGTCTACCCGTTTACTGCCGGTGCATCCAGAGGAGAGAAGGTAAAAATGATGACCGGGTTACTGATGTAGCCCTTTGTGGTCTAGGGCAGGGGAGAAGGCGAGCCTGGGATAGGGGGTACTGGACTGGCCTCAGTGGCCCCCACACACGAGCAGGCGTGTACGCAAGAGCCTGGGACCAGACACAGACTGTTCCTCTGGACCAGCTTCGAGCCCCGGGCATTCAGAGGGTAAAAACCAGGAGAATATTCAAACCCTAAAGAGCCAAACTCAGCATTGCCATGCGGCTGTTTCAATGACCAAGCCTCATGGCTCGGTCTAAAGGAGTTTTAGAAAGATGTCTGTTCACACAAACACTGCGAGGCTGTTCTTTCCCTAAGCACCGCACTCAGTTTGTCAAAACATTTGAAGAAGACTAATTCATGCCTCAAAAGGAATTCTCTCTCACTCACAAAGCTGCCAGGTTTGTGAGCTGAAGGCTTTGTGTGTTACAAGAGCTCAAGACACCGCAGGGACAAGGAAGCCGGACCTCCAGTGGGAATGCCCCGGGGCTTACCATGTCACTAAGGGGGCAGAACCACAGTTTGCCTGCTCTCCTGGAGGATGTTTGAGAAAGTCAGGTGGCTCAGGCCAGCTCTGGCCAGTTTGGTGCCAGCGAGAAGCAGAACAGGGGAGCAGCTGAGCACATAAGGGCTCTGAAGCCGGGAGTGCAAGGGTTCAAGTCCCACCTGTTCCATTTCTGAGTCGTGCAATCTTAAGAAATTTCCTGAAAGGTGCTTGCATTTCTTCCTATGTGAGTTTGGGGGTTGGGGAGGGTGACACTACCTCCCGACGAGGTTGTTGAGAGGATTAAATTAGCACCTGCCACAAGCTGAGAGCAGCTCCCCAGCCAACAGTGAGCACCGGATAATTCTGGGGCTGCTCTATCGGGGCTGCAGCCAATCTCCCCAAACACCCCCGTGTCAGGACAGGGGAACAGCAGGGCCACGCTGTCCCCAGAGCCACCCCACAAGGGTCTCTGCTCAGCGGCAGGGAATTTTCCCCTCCATCACAAACAGGTCCCCCAAGCACAGAACAGAAACTCGGCAACTGACATAAACAATTTCAAACACTAATTTCAGAAGACAAATCGTTCCATTTGGGCACCCAGATTCCTCACGGAGGCTTTCCCCACTTGTTTATGCATCCATGGCGCGGAGCCACGAGTGAATTAAGCAGACAGCCTGCACACTCCCGGGATGGCAGGAGCGGCCTGAGGGAGAAACAACTTGCCATTTGACCCGCTTTCCTTGAAAGCTATTGCCAAGGGAGGTCCCTGAGAAGAGGGCCTCTGATTTACACCTCCTGGTGTCCACCCACTCACCGGGAGAGGTCACCAGATCCAAGGCCTGGGGATCCAGGTTCGAGTCCTGCCCCACCATTTTTCTATGTGCGTGAATTGGAGCAGGCAATCAACCCTTCCCGGACCTTGGCTTCTCATCTCTACAAGGAAGGTATTATTATTCCTGCTTTATGTACCCATAAGGAAGGTATCATGATACCCAAAGTATAGTGAATTGCAACGGTCCAACCAAGACTCCTTTAGCAGTGGTAAATTACCACAGGGATATTAACAAGGTCAACGGAGCTGTCCACTGACTCCTTGGAAGAGAACTGGTAACGAAGGGAAAGTAGGACCTGGAGCAAAGTGCATGTTTTATGAGGGCAAGGAAAAGGCATTCTCCCCCAGATGAAGAGGAAAATTTTCATTCCATGTTGCTATATTCTCTAAATGTCTATTTTAGTTCTTTTTGAGATCCCGAGTGGTGCCCATGGCGTACTAGGCTAGTATTTAGAGCATGCATGACTCTTCTGGTTACAAAACAAATGCATGCGCATTAGAGAAAAACTTGGGAAATGTACAAAAGTTCCAGGATGGAAAGGAAAAGCGTAAGTAATTCACATGTTTAATGCTAGTGGTGATACGCCTGCCAGTATCTGCCCTTCCTTCTTCCAATTCACATATATGCACGCCTATATATAAAGTATCTATTCTACAATTTCCCAAGAATCGGGATTATAGGATATGTGGAACATGAAGCCTCTTTCTTGCCTTCTAGACAGCTTCCCACCTCGTTAGGGATCTTTCGATGGTACCATCTTTAACGTGCATGCTATATCCTATTGTGAGTGGATTCAAACATTCTCCTTTAGTTGAACATGTAAGGTTTCTCTTTCAACTTTTCTGCAGTAGACAGAACACCCCCAAGACTGAAGCTTTGACCTCTCATATGCTCTATATGGCCTATACATATGTACACAATAGACAAGACTATACACTCACGCTATTACACAAAGTGCTACATATTAAGAGTGATACATATATATAAGTATATATATGAAGATACGCGAGTATATACACATCATATACGTATGTATATATGTGCCTTCCATCTTTCATTAATACACTTCTACCAGTACCTTTCAAGTTTGGAAAAATAATAAATGTAGATATATTACATTTCTTTTTTAATGTTAGAAAGTAATCTCATCCCTGCTGTTAGACACAAGATTTTAACGCAACCAGACATAACATTTAGAACATTTTCTATGTCTGGGACATTCCAGGGTGTCAGGCTCTAATCTATGTGTTAAGACCAGAACCTTCTGCAGAGGCTGGTATCCCACTGAGTCAGAGGTTCCTCTGCAAATCCTAGGCCTCTTCCTGTTCTCGACTCCCAGCCAATAGCGTGCTCGACTTGCTGAACCTTCCCCTCTCCTGATCTGAAGCCCTTCCAATCTGAAGCCAGGGCAGGTGGCTCTGCATGAAGAAAGCTTCAGGCAGGGGGAGCGTTTTGTGAGAGAGCCACTGGTTTCAATGCCAGGCACCTGCCTATCTTAACACCCTGCTTCCCCAGCCAGCACATTCCTCTGTGGGATCATGCGGCAAACTTGATTCTGGGGGCCCACAGATGAAAGTTCTGGTTCTAAAGCTACCGGGTGACCTTGGACAGATTTCTTAAAGGTCTTAACATCTCCTCATTTGTACAAGCAGCTTTGCAATCTCCCAGAGTTGGTATGAAAATAAAAGCATATGGACTGATATGATTTTTTCTGGGGGGGGGGTAGTTAATGCACCATAAAATATTACATGTATATATAATGTAACATTCGCTATATAATATAGTCTATGGTATATAAAGCAGCCTGTTCCACTAGCTCTGTGAGCCTTAAATTTTTTTTTCCCTCTGGAGACAGCTCTTCCTCTAGGTTTTATTTTTAGACAGAACAGGATTTTTGATTTTAAGAGAGTAGGATCTGGGTTCTCGGTAGTGCCTGAAAAACAGCCATGAGCCTTTGCTAATCCTTACAGCCAGTGGTAACCTTGCAGGGTCCCAGACAAGGCCCGGGGCTCCTTCAAAAACACCTAAAGACCTAAGCAGGACAATAACCAGCGCTGTGCGGAGATGGAAAGGACAGGAAAGGGAGGGAATAAATGATAATACGGATACAGAGCCCTTGATAGACTGCAGTGTGAATTCTATAATGATAGTAACTATCTTCATTACTCTTAAACACAGCCTGAGGTAACAAAGAAGTGAGAATAGTAGCACGTCTTAAGAGATAGCCCGGAGAAGCCCCGAAAAGCCTGCAGTTGTTAATTTAGAAACAATGTGTTTTATATAATAACATTTAAGGGATTGAAAAGTATTGTACCTTAGCACCCCATATGGTAGTTACACAAATGTTGATCTAACGGATATTCATCTGTGAATAAAACTACTGTAATTTATTGCACACATGAGCACATCCCTGAACACGTCAAACACGTCTATGCTTTTTCACTAAAGCCTCACAGAATCCCCATGGGGTAGGCATCTTTGCCGTCCCCTCGACGGAGAGAGAAGTGGAAGTTCGAGAACTCAAAAGCACTGGCTCAGGGGCGCCTCGGTGGCACAGCGGTTAGGCGTCTGCCTTCGGCTCAGGGCGTGATCCCGGCGTTATGGGATCGAGCCCCACATCAGGCTCCTCCACTATGAGCCTGCTTCTTCCTCTCCCACTCCCCCTGCTTGTGTTCCCTCTCTCGCTGGCTGTCTCTATCTCTGTCAAATAAATAAATAAAATCTTAAAAAAAAAAAAAAAAAAAGCACTGGCTCAACTTCCTACGACCAGGAAAGGTGGAGCCAATATTTGAACCCACAGAGGCCAGACTATGGCGCCCAATGCCACAAGACATACATTTACAATTTCCAGTGTTCATTAACATGAGGGGCCGTGGGTTTTCAGTCTTCATACAGGAGCGAGGTTTTTAGATTACAGTTTTTTTTTTTTTTAGGTTTTATTTATTTATTTGAGAGAGAGAAAGAGAGAGAGAAGCAAACTCACCACTGATCAGGGAGAGCCCGATGTGGGACTCGATCCCAGGACCCGGAGATCTTGACTGAGCTGGAGGCAGAGTTTAACTGACTGAGCCACCCAGGTGCCCCTGGGTTATAGTTTGAATGTGAGCATGCTTCAGGATTGGTGAGAATTTTTTTTTTTTTTTAAGATTTTACTTATTTATTCGACAGAGATAGAGACAGCCAGCGAGAGAGGGAACACAAGCAGGGGGAGTGGGAGAGGAAGAAGCAGGCTCATAGCGGAGGAGCCTGATGTGGGGCTCGATCCCATAACGCCGGGATCACGCCCTGAGCTGAAGGCAGACGCTTAACCGCTGTGCCACCCAGGCGCCCCTCGGATTGGTGAGAATTTTTAAAGAACTTAAACCTCCCAGGTGCTCAGCCACCTCCCGACCTAGTTCCCTCAGATAAGATCTCTCTAATCACCACTCCTCCAGGACTTAAACAAACAATGCTCATTGCTAGTTGATTTATTACCAAAGTTACTCCTGATTATTATAGCAGACCTGGGAGACACTGAATAATCAAAAGAAAGAATATGGGAATATAAGAAAAAACATAAGAAAAATTAAACATCACTCCGAATCTTACCACCCAGAGATAATCACTTGGGGGTCTTTTCAGGCTTTTTTTTCTAGGCATCTGTTTCAACACTTGGGGTATGTCTGTGGTGTGTTTTGATTGCTGACTTGTGAAGCTTAAAATGTTTCAACTTTTCAAAGTATTTTCTTTCAGAACTGTCTATGGTCAAGAAATGAGTTTGGTATTTTAAATTTATCGACGTTTCACTGTGTGTTGTGCTGGGGGTAGGCACTAAATTTAAAATTGTCTTCTGGTAGACTACTAGACTACCAGGTCACGTCAGAGGTTTAAAGCACATAGTCAGTTAAACTTTAGTGTTCATATCCTAGAAATCCCAATTTGAATTTTTGTCTGTTTGATTAGGTTTACAGAAGTGTGTTTTTTTTCCCTACTACTATGATGATGTTGTCAATTTCTCTTTAAACATTGGCATATTTAAAAATTTCTCAGGGGCACCTGGGTGGCTCAGTCGGTTAAGCATCTGCCTTTGGCTCAGATCATGATCTCAGTGTCCTGGGATCAAGCCCAAGTTGGGCTCCTTGCTCAGTGGGGAGCCTGCTTTCTCCCTATCCCTCTGCTCCCCCCCCCCCCGGCTCGCTCGCTCTCCTGCTCTCTCTCAAATAAATAAAATCTTTAAAAAATATAAAATAAAAAAGTTAATTTCATAGATACTAATATATTCTTGTTTTAAAAGATTCAAATGGTGTATATAGATAGATAGATAAGATCTGCCCTCCTCCCATCCCTGGGTATCACTGTGAACAGTTTGACTTATATTCTTGAAGATTTTTTTTCTGTGTATGTATACCTATTTTTTAAAATAAAAATGCAAATATGCTGCCTGATTGTTTCATAGTGTGCTTAAAAACAACAACAACAACAACAACAACAAAACTAAGTGTACGTCCTGGAGATCTTTCCATGTCAGTTCATACAGAATTTTTTCTTCTCTTTTCTGCTTTGCATTGCATTTTATCATATTCATGAGTGTCGCACAATAACCACGCCCCCACTGATGGAGGTTTATTCTGTTTCCACCCTTTCCGGCATTTTAAACTATAATGCCCTGAAAACCCCTGTACCTACAAGCGTTTCTTTCAATTAGATGCCTTAGTGTATCTCGGTGGATAGCAAGCTCATTTAAAATTCAATAGAAATTGTCAAACGCTATCCCTTGAGGCTTTCAGATGCGCTAAGGGGATTAGGTGTCTGTTTTCTCCACGCTTGGAAAATACTTGATGTTATCAATATTTGACATTTTTGCAGATCTGATGTTTGGAAAAAAATGCTTTCAATCTGCCTGTTCTTGAATGTGAGTGAGTTGAATATATTTCATGTGCTTATTGACGGTTTTTCTCCTTTGAATTATCCTGCTGCTTAGGTCATGGACTTTTAATCCTATTGTTTATACAAGTCCTTTTAATAACTTTGTCTGAATACACATTTCAAGTGTTTTCTTTCAATCTACTGTTTGATTTTGAAATTTCTTTTGATTTTCTTTCCCCATGTAGCATTTTAAACTTTTTAAGAGGCCAAATACGTCAATTTTTATTTCTCCTCTGGCTTCCGTAACAAGCTTGGAAAGGCCTGTCTTACTCCAGAGTATAAAACGATTCTGTTTTCTACTAATATTTTATAGATTTCCTTAGCTCTTTAATCCATATGGATATTTTTAAAGACTCATAAAATAGCTGAATTCATTTACCGCCAAAAGGACGTCAATTTTCCCAACACACTTTCATCACGTATCTTACGGCTAATTTGAATAGCCACCATTATTAGTTTAATAACTAGAGATTAAATTCATACATATATACATAAATGTGTGTAAGTACGTGCACACACACACACACTCAATTCTGATCCACGGATAATATGTTTTACTCCTAATACTAATTACTACACAGGTGTATCTTTTTGTTTCTGGCTTTATTGCAGTATAATAGACAAAACTGTTAAGAGGAGAGTGCGTGACATGATGGGTTGATGTGTATACACATTATGGAAGGATACCCACCACGGAGTTAATTAACAGGGCTCTCATCTCAGATATTTATCTTTGTTTGTTTGTTTCTTTGGCGAGAACACTTAAGTTCTGGGCTCTTAGCAAATTTCAATTATACACACAGTATTATCAACTACAGTCACCACGTTACACATTAAATCCATAGACCTTATTCATCTTATAACTGAAAGTTACCAGCCTCCCTATTGCTCCCACCCTCCAGCCCCTGGCGACCACCACTCTACTCTCTGGTACCAGAGACTTCTTTTATAGCTATGTTTAGTGTCTTGGGGCAAGCCTATTCTTGTTGTCGGTTTTCAACAATTTCTGGAATTTTTGTTCTTAAACTGAGATTTAAATAGTCAGCTTTCATTTAAAGTCCTAAAATTCCGGGAGGATGGCATGTATAATTTGTAGATTAACTCATACTAGAAACAAGTCTCTTGATAAATCACTACTTAGGAAATCAAGGATAAGAATGGTAATTGGGTATATGCCTGGAGTTGTCGTCCAGAATGAAGTATATTAAATCCACTTGGCCAAGTGGGCATGTATGTTGGAGCTAGGGAAGGTTGGGGGGTAGGAGGAGGGAGCTTTTAGGCTGTAACAGCAACGGTCATCCTGACACAGCAGAACCAATGGGTCAGGTGTGGCCTCCATCTGTTTTTAGTTATGTTACTCTGACCAAGTTGCTTTGACCCTAAACTGCTTCATCTATAAAATGGGGATAATCACAGGTGTCCCATAGCATTCTGTAAGGATTAAGTGAGATCATAATAGTGGTACAGATAACAGGTTCTCATTAACTCCTAGTCCTCTTTGCTCCTCCTTTGATGAGGGGTCAGTCCTATCTGGTAACAGGTCGTTCCCAAAGAGCAGATCACAAACAGCAGTTTCCAAAGGTATCAGGTGACTGTGCCCCTTTTCCTTTTTATTCTTGACTGAAAAGGCGTGAAAAGCTTACTGAACACCAGTCACCACTGAGTAAGTACCCAAGACAACTCAGAGCTAGTCCGATTACGGGGGCAAGCATTCACTCCCATATGGAAATTGGACTCGAGTTAAGCTTGGTACATTGTAGGTGCTCCAGAAATATTAGCTACCAAAGTGGATCATAAAGATTTATAACCAGTGGTCCCTCACTGGGAGATTTACTCTGAACAATGGGTATCCTGTAAAACAATCCTGGGGAATTAAAAAGGCTATGTGCATTAAGATTTTCATAGTAATGCTATTTATAATGTGAAAATTATAACTGGCTTCATTTTCCAACCCGAGTGGAAAAGGTTTAACAAATGACGATATACTCACTTGATGGACTTTGATAAAGTCTTCAAAACAAGAATGTGTTACTACGTACCAGCTCGGAAAACGGCTTAGGATATCATGCCCCCCGATAAAAATGCTGCATATAAACTTCTGTATATACTCTGACTGTAACTTTATAAAAATCTTTACGCATCTGGACAAGGACAGGAAGGAAACACAAAACAGTAAAAACTAAAGTATCGAGGAGATTATTGTTCAATTAATGTTGAGTAGCATTTTCTGGATTTGGCCTGTTCTGGAGCCTTCTTGCCCTGTCAGGAGCTTGAGGACCAAGAAAGTTCCACATGGAACTTGACCTCAGACAGAGAAACCAGCCCTACCTGTCCTGAGGAGAACAAAGTCCAATGACTTCCGGAAGGAAGAGTGTTTCCGGAAATAGGAAAGGCAGAAAGCTCTGGGCGACATTCCAGTCATTTCTCCTGATCTGTGAAAGGAGGATATTCCCTGGGGCTCCCTGACTTTGTTTCCTAAGAAAGAACTGATGACTTTTTTACATAAGGGGCCGAGAAGGGGCTTAGAAGGGGCTTAAGGGGCGGAGAAGAAAGAGATTCAGATTGAGGATGGAAGACTTAGTTAGGTGGTGAATCAAATTGGGGTGCCAGCAAGGGGTGCTAGGCCAGACATCCTAAGTAACTGAGAGGTTGTGGATCCGCTCTTTATGGCTACCCGGACGGAGTGAGGGCTGAGTCACCAGGCACGAGCGAAGCCATTACATACACTTTATACGGTACCTAAGTCAGTATTTCTGCGGCTAGCATCCTACTGCTTCTTTAAATCTAAGGTGGCTGATTTTAAGGTGGCTGGATACAGCAAACCTCAACGGGAGTGATGGAAATGATAATGGAAGTAGGTACTCCAATTGCGTCTATGGGGAAATGGAAAAATTTATCTTCCGTCAACCAACAGGAGAAAAGAAAGAAATTATTCTCCTTTCAGGGGCTCTCGAGGGCACTCTGCTGTGCCCAGCTAAATAATACATAAATAATAAATAAAGTCAGGGATAGCCTTATTTATTCTAAATTTCTGGGAATAAATGACATTTGCACAGCATCTGGAGATGCTCGTAGTTTGCCTGGGAATAAGATCTGAGACTGGTTAAGTGAGGTTTGACTTACTAGTTATTCTGGACGACATCGGCAGAGAAGTTAGTGCAAATTACTCATTAAAAACAAACAAATCCTACCTGCTTATAAAGTTGAACATCTAAGCACTGAAACAGGAAGGCTGTAAAACAATTACTTGGCTAACAGTTGTTGGCTTTTTTTTTTTTAAATCCTATTTATGTCCATCAAAAGCTTTTAACTCCCCCACGTTTGTCTCTTGTGCAATTCACATGTCACCAGGTCACGTTATCCCTTCCCATAGGGGGACAGGGACTTCTTTCTGTACAAGAAACCATCAATAATTCTGCAAAGCTCTTTCCCTCACAAATGGCATGAATCATTTTATCAGTATGGAAACAAAGGCCCAGTGAGCAGGGTTGATTCCTATCCCAAGGTCATGGAATTGGAAGGAATGTGATGGGCTCCCCCGCAACGGCCCTGCCCAGGGGAGAGCATGAGTGGGTCTGGGAACGCAGACACCTGTGAAATGCACCTGCTGGTTCCTCCTTCCGGATCTGGGCAGAAATGCAAGCTAGCTGGTCACCATCTGTTAGACGGCCACTGAGTTCTTGCTATTAACAGGGAAATAGAGGCGATGAGAGACCACTTTATGCTCCAGCATCTTCTATTCACATTTGGCTTCCCTGCAGTATATAGAAGTCAGACCCTGGGGCTGAGCGCTCCTAGTTTGGCCATGTGCTTCTGTTTCTCTCCAATTTAATTCAACTAGATTAGAATCCTTCCAATCTGGTTCAGTCCAACTTGACCAAGTCTTCCTGACTGTGCCTGCCACACGCTATAGCAGAGAACAGATGAATGCTACTCCTCCTGGTCTCGAAAAACTTAATTTTTTTAAAGGACTCCAGGCACACTAAATTGGACTAATTATAATCCTTGATTCATGTTAATTGCCACATAGGATCATTGAGCCCTGAATGAACACTGTTAAATTAATTTGCTTAATAATAAATATGCAGGCACCCACTGCCTAACCTAAGAACTCCACCAGCAACTGTTTCCTTAGCTTGGTCTATACCCTACCTCCTCACCTAGCCTCCCCTCTCCAGAGGGACTCCTTTTCTGAATTTTGCATTTATACTCTCTCCTCCCCTTGCTGTTCCAGTTTTAATACCTAACACCTATGCCTAAAAATATATAAAAAAACATAGATTGCTGGGGCACCTGGGTGGCTCAGTGGGTTAAGCATCTGCCTTCGGCTCAGGTCATGATCCTGGGGTCCTGGGATCGAGCTCTGCATTGGGCTCCCTGCTCAGTAGGGAGTCTGCTTCTCTCCCTCCCTTTGCCCCTTACCCCCCTACCCGTGCTCTCTCTTGCTCTCAAATAAAATCTTTAAAAAACCCAGATGGTTTACTTTTCTTGCTTTTGGATAGTCTTCAGGGGAAGAATAAAATGTATCTGCAATACATATTTAATGATGCCCTCTTTATGCCAATCACGGTTCTACATGCCGGGGAGGAAAGCAGTGAAAACAAACTAATGAAAATCCTAGCCTCTACAGCAGACAAATAACAAACGAGTAACCAATCAAATGTTTAATAGACCTGATTAACGTAAGAGCTATGGATAAAAAGAAGACAGGGGGGTGGTCGGGGCTCTTGCCGCAGTGATGAAGATGGTGAGGGACAGCCGCCCGGTACGGGAGTACATCTCACGCAGCTGGGGCGGGAGGAAACAGCTATAGTCTCAAGCAGGCGGCCTGAGCCAGACCCCAAATGTTCCTTTGGCTTTTAAAAAAGATTTTAAGTTCCCACTTAGGAATGAAAATGCACTCATCTTTGAAGGTCCTGCTCATTGTGTTCTCATATGCATTTCTGAAGGCATAGTCCACTGGAACCATGCACAGAGCAATGGAAGGTCGGCTCTAAGACTCCACGTGAGGATGGGGAAGGTTCCTTCCCTGCTCCCCAAGTGTATACCCAGCCCCCAGCTTCTCGTAACATCCACTGCAAGGGAAACACGGAAGACATAGCTGTCGAAGGAATGAATGAATAAATATGTAATTCACACACAGCATTTTCCAGGTCACCTGCGACCTTCTTGAGGACAGGATTACAATCCTACAAAGATTATCCCTGGGGTGTTGGGGGGGGGCAATGATGCCTGATACCAATTAGTAACAGAGATCCAAGGAGTGAAAGGGCGAGTTGGCATCTAAGTAAGCAGCCAGGAAAGAAAATCATCAGAGTGCTTACCTGGGTGGGGAGGAGGGGGGGGAAAGGCCTGCCAATAACCCACCTATAGAGATTCACCCCATCAAAGAACTCACTGTTGCAAACTGTGAGCTAGTGTCCGTTCAGAGCAGAATTTTCCACAACGTGTTTATCCAGCTAAACCTGCCCCGTGGGATGCTGTGTGAATAAAGGTGAAACAAGTCTGGGAATCACCTCTTTTTAAAAGTTCACAATATAGGGGCACCTGGGTGGCTCAGTGAGTTAAGCACCTGCCTTTGGCTCAGGTCATGATCCTATGATTTCAGCGTCCTGGGATCAAGTCCCTCATTGGGCTATCTGGTTGGTGGGGACTCTGCTTCTCCCTCTTCCCCTTCCCCTGCTAGTGCTCTCTCTCGCTCTCAAAAATAAATTTTAAAAATCTTAAAAAGTTCACAATATACATCAGAACTAGTAAGGTCTTCCAGAAATCCTGCAGTTAAAGATCCAGTGTATTTTTCAGCATACTCTGCCTCCCTTTTGTTAAAAATGTCCTGCCGCACTGATGTTAAGGTCCTGGGGAATCAGTCTTTGTGGACCACCATGGGGAAAACACTGGGACTGCGGCCACGTAATCCATATTAAGGGAAAAGTTCTGCAGAACAAAGTCTGCAGGACAGAGGGATGGTGGAGGTAAGGAAGGTAGGAAATGCCATATTAGAAGGTGGGATCATAGGTGGAGTAACGTGCCCCCCCCCCCGAAATATCTACGTCCTAATCCCTGGGACCTATGATTAGGTTACTTCACATAGTCCTATGGACTGAACTGTGTCTCGCCCCTCCCTCTCCAAATCTGTATGTTGAATCCCTAAACCCCAGTGGGATGTATTTCCTTTGGGAAATATTAGGTTTAGATGAAGGCATGAGGGTGCCCCCCGCCCCCGGAAAGGGATTCTTGCCCGTTTGAACAAGAGAACCAGAGAGCTCACCCTTTCCCACCCCCAGCTCTCTCCTCTTTCTCTTTCCTTCTGCAGCCGTGATATCTGCTGCATCCTGTGTTGGGTTGCTAACGAGCTGACCTTAACATAGGGGGATTATCCTGAATGAGCCCAAGGGAATCACAAGATTCTTACATGCCCAAGAGAGACAGAGATTTGAAATTGTTACACGGTTGCCCCGTGGAAGACAGAAGGGACCATGAACCAAGGGATGTAGGCAGCTCTAGAATCTAAAAGTCAAGGAAACAGACTCATTTGAGAGTCTCCAAAAGGAACACAGCCCTGCTAACACCTGCATTTTAGCCCAGTGAGACCCTTCTCAGACTCCTGACCTCCGTAACGAGAAGATAATAAATTTGCGGTTTCAAGCCACTGACTTTGTGGCAATTTGCTAGAGGAGGCGGATAGCACTGCCGCTGAGAAAGGGATGAGTGGTAAAGAAAGACATTCGTGCAGCTAGGAACAGCTTGTACAGACACACCCAGAGTGAAAATGAGCCCTTTGCTTCCTTCTATTCTGCTTGCATCCAGGAGAAATTCCTGAAAGATCTCGATAGAGCAAGTTTGCCCCAAATTTTAAAAATAATCTCCCGGTCATTTCAATAGCGAGGTGGAATGGAGGAATGGTTAAGACATTGGCGCTCAAGGAGGCTTCCCACGAAAAAGGGGTCTTTGATGAAATACTGAAGCAATGCATGCACACGTGAACAATTATCTTAGAGTAGCGTAATTATGAAGACGACAGGTGTGATTCATTTATCCACTCAAGAAATATGTATTGAACACCTGCTGTATGTCCAGATCCCTGAGAACACAACAGTCCGAAAATGGCACGGTTAATGGTTTTAGGAAGCTTCTCGTGTTCAAATGTGACAAAAATACTCAAGGCCATTCACTTGGGAAAAAAATATCAAATCTTTGGGCTGGAAGCAATTGCAGATTCAACCAGAGTCAGCCACTGCCTCTCCAGTGCTTTCTCTGCATGTGTTTTGGCTTCTTTTGGCTGAGGCCCCAGGTCCAGGGGTCCCTGCACCTGAGCACCAGTCAGCCTGTCTGCTGAGCTCCCCCCTCCGCCTCCCCCCCTCCTCCTTCCCTCTCCTTCTCCCCCGAGAGCCCAAAGAGAAGCTCCCATGTTCTTCCTCAACCCATGTGCTGGCTTCTACCCCAGGTGACCCAGCATTCATGTTCCTGGCACACCCCCTTCTCATTCCGAGTCTCCTCTTTCATGCCTAAAATGCGAGTTTTGCATTTTGCGGCGTCTTTGGGCCACCCAGAATCTCGAGAGCTCGATGGGATATTGGAGGGGCCAGCAGAGAGTGTTCGTCAAAGGCTGCTCAGGTTGACGACAGAGAAAATACAGAATTGCTAGCTCAATTTGGATTTTCAGATAACAGTATGTCCCTAATTTGGCAACATGCTAAAAATTATCCATTGTTTATCTGAAATTCAAATACAACTGGGCAGCCTGTGTTTTTACTTATTAAATCTGACAGCCCTATATTTCTGGGAGTAGGAGGCGAGATCATGGTGGATACCAGAGTCTGCCTTTGCAGACAGAAGAGGAGACAAAAAGCAAAAGAAATATAGTTCTCTTGAAGGGAAGTCCATGAATGGACCTCTCTCTCTCCTTTTGATCCTTTGTGGGTGGTATAGATCCATACATCGGAGTCTGAGTTTTGTTGACACAAGGATTCTGGTGTTGAGGGAAACTGGTGACAGCGATACCGATTACAGTGAGAATTTTTTAGAAAGTCAAAAAGGGATCAGTTTAAAAGTAATACTACTTACTACATTTATATAAACTGCCTACCCCTTATGTCCAACAGCTACACAGCCCCATCACAATTTTGTTTGTTCCTGGTCTTTGTGCGTCTTCATAAAACAATAAAATGTTATGAAAGGGTCTGTGGGATCACCTAGTCCAAATCTGATATTTACAGGTTCAGTAACCGAGACTGAGAGAGAGGAAGGGAGCAACCCAGGATCATGATCTGTCCCTAACAGTATTTTTCCAGGGCTTACCACGTACCAGGCATTTTGAAAACGCTCTGCTTGTATTATCACATTCAATCCTTGCAACCGCTACATAATCACCGTTATTGGGATGAAGCAAATTGCGGCAGAGTATTACGGCCCTTATCTAAGGTCAAGGTAGTGCAGCTGGGAAGTAGAAACACCTGCCAAACACCCACTCAGCTTGTTTGGCTCCACATTCACACACTCAACCATGAAACCCCACAGCCTCTCAAATAAGAGGAGTTTCTATCATTAAATATGTTAATCCATGTAAAATGTCCCAGTTTACTGCTTCTGTCGCGTCATTTTGTCCTTAAGAACAAGGTCACGCGAACACAGTTTACAGAAAGCTGGGTGGACGCTGTTCCCACACACGTCAATTTCACTGTCAAACCGGTTATCTGTTCACTTATAAACAAGCCCTACAACGTGGGACGCCTTGCTGTGATCAGAGAACAATTTACTTCCATTTACTGTTTGAAATAATTTTAATTAGACACGTAACGCCAGGGTCTACCAGCCAAGCAAACGCTGGCAGTGAGAGAGGGTTTTACGAATTTACATTAGGAGTAGCTCCTGAAAGCAAAGAAGAAAAAAGCCCAGGGAGCAGAAATCAAAACAGAGAAGAGGCTTTCTTCTCCATTGTTAAACACAAAATAAACGATATTCTCTTAGGAAGAGGCAGGCCCTCTCGCTAGCATGCTGCCTACCCAAGGTCTGAGCTGCTGCAGCTGGACTTTATGTAATTATATCCAGGAGGAATCATGGGGGTCTGCAACATGACATTTACTTAGTTTCACATGCTGCTTGTTTTTTCTGCTGTGTCTTTCAGGAGATTATCAGCCCCTTGTATCTCTAGGGACCAAAGCACTTTGTCCATTTCCAGACCCCAGTTTGGCTGTTGATCAAAGGTGGAGGATTAAGCATGCCCATATCTGCGTTGATATCATGTCTTCCTGAATATCGTCTTTCCTGTGATACAAAAACCTGTCCAAGCTTAAAAAAAAAAGGAAAAAAGAAAGATTGAAGAGAAAAAGAAAAAGAGAAAGAAAAAAAGATTAGAGAAAAAGAAAAAAGGAAAGAGAAAGAAAAAAAAGAAAAAGAAAAAGGACGAAAAAGAAAAAAAAAAAAAAGAAAGCGAGTTGGCAATTGGTATTCTCAGAAGCTCCACGAGGGTCTACCTGGGACACACCAGGACTCCACTAACCCATTAAAACAGGAATTAGGATTTGCCTCTCCTCTGCACTTTCCCGAAGGAAGGCACCGAGTTCCCCGTTTTGCAATTCTACTATCAAGTACTTCAAATCCTTTTAGAGACAAACCAGCCCTCCCCTGCCCCCTACACTAAACGCGCAAAGGATGCATCTTGAAATGAGCTTAGCTCCTTGCAAAAACAAATCTGCATCCTCTCTTCTTCAGAAAGGTGGCAGTGTTGCCTTGCGGTTTTGACCACAGTACAAAGCAGCGGCAAGGTCTCCGGCGGATTAACAGACCAACCAGCGCACCTCACCCGGGGAAATGAGAGGAAGGACATAACCCACTGTGGAACCCAGTGCCCGGCAGGTTCACCCCGGAGCGTCAGGGCACGGAGGCTCGCGGCCCCATAAGCTCTCGAACGGTCATCGCCCTTCAACAGTACAGAGCCCTAGACAACCTCCAATGGACCCCACAGCCATCTAAAAGCCAGAAGCGTCTAAGGAACTCCCAGTGACCCTTTCTTTCCAACATCCATTGTTGAAACATGATTCCCAAGTGAAAACACTAAGTGGTCCCATTTAGAAAAGCTGCGGAGAATCATCATAAACGACGCCAGTATCCTACCAACACCTGTTAGGGGGGAATGTTCACACAGGAGTTCTCAGAAAGGAATCCACCTTCTAAGTAGGAATTCTGCCATTGATTGAGTGGTTTGTTACCGCTTTTATAAAGCCGGTATCACACACAGTACTGCTGAGAAAGAACTTCAAGGGCCCCAGTGTCTCCCTGCCTCAACGTGGAGACCCACGCGTTGGTACCTTCCGTGGGCGCCTACACCAACCCTTGCATGGCGAGCCGCTGGACTTCCCGGCTCTCCCTTCCACTCACCTTCACTCGGCGTCCTCTCTGAGAAGTTTCTCTACGCGCCACTAACACAGAAATTTTGGGGGGAAATTCTCCATTTATAAATATCAGATGGTTTGGGAAAAAAATATTTGTGGCACTGGACTTTTTTTTTTTTTCTACAGTGATGTCATCCTAAATACTTGGTGTGCTCCAAATTTGCTATTTTTACTTCCCCCAAGGGACTTTTTTGGGAAATACATTTGTTTGGATTCGCTACATTTTCAGTGACCCTGGTCTATTAATACACAGGTTTCATCTTCTCAGTTACAACTGATATTATGTAGCTTTCCCACTTGAAACCCCTTATTTGTTCATTTTCAATGTCCTTCCTTCCGGATGCGCCCCTCCAAAATTTCTATTCACAGATACAGAAGAAAATAAAAAAAAATCAAAGAATTGGCCTATTCACACACAAAAACCACATCCAACAATTCAAAGCATTGGAAACGGAAGACATTCAAGTTTCCCGCCCCCACCCCCACCCCCAAAGTCAAATAGAAGTCTTCACTTTCAAAGATGCGCTTGGGGGTGGGGGCGAGCAAAGTGGAAGGAGCCGCGGCTGGGAAACACTGGCTGGGAAGCCGTCTAGAGTTGCGAGCTGTAGAAGAGGAAAGTTAACAAGGAACGCTAAGCGACTTAGCCCTACCTGATCTGAACTTGCTCCTAATCAGCAAAGAATGCTCAGACCCCAGGAGTGTCATGTTGCGTCTCAACGAGCCGCTGGTCCCTTGGCCAGACGCCCCCTGTTTTCCACCAGGAACGGGCTCCCGGGAGCCCAGCGGAGCGCAGCTAACAACCCAGAATGCATCCAACTCTCCGGGAGCGCCCCTGGGTAGGGGGACCGCGGCGGCCAGCGGCCGAAACCGGTGTCCCCAGAAAGCTGGCGGCTCCCCCCTCGCTGCGCGGGGCTAACTGACTCGGAGCCGGCGGGACCCTCCTCCTGCGCCGAGTCGGGCCGGCAGCGGCGGCATCCCAGGCGTGCCCGGCTGATGTCATAGGCTGCCAGCGATCGCGGAGTATCGCCACCACGCCTTTATGAAGGGCCCAAGTTTGCCATCTGATACTTTTTTACTACTGACAGCAGCTCAGCCAATCAGGCGCGGCGAGCGGGGCCGGCGGCCGCCGGGGGAGCGGCGGGAGCGGGGTCCCGGCCGGCGGCGGGTGGGCGGCGCGCGGGGGCGCAGGGGCGCTCGGGGCTGCGCGGGGGTGGGTGCGAGCCCCCCGCGGGGCAGGATGCGCGCGCACGCGGCTCCCAGCGGGGCTCGGGACGCAGCGCGCTCCCACCGTCTCTCCGCGTTCCCGGGCCTCGGGGCGCAGGCAGAGAAGAGCGGCAGCCGGGAAAGGGAAAAGCCTTTCGTTTTCCCGGGATGTGCTCTTTCGGGACGAACGTGACTCGGTTGGATGGGCACAGATGCGGACATCCAGCCCGGGGACACGAGGCCCTCCCTCTGGGGGAAGACACAGCAGTGGAACGGACGCCCTGGGGGGGGGGTCGCAGGGGGGGTACTCAAGGAGAGAGGGTTTCAGGAGCGGGGGGGGGGGGGGCGGTCAGAGCTGGAGTCGGGCTTAGCTTGCAAAGGCTTTGGGCTTTTCCTATTCCCTCCTCAGGGGGGGAAATCCATTCCGAACCCAAAATGGAGTTATCTATCGGACATCTAGAATGTGCCAGGGGTTATTAGCTCCACCTGATCTGAACCGGCTCCTTAGCAGGCTCATCGGGGAAGTAAAACACTCTGCTTTCAAGAAGCTTGCTCCGTAGGCACCGAAAATAAAACCCAAACTGTACCTACATGATGTTGGGTTGAATTGATTTGCAACCTTCTACGCGCGTGGGCCCCAGGTCTCCTGGATCACATACTAACTGCTTAGGTCTCAGGAGAGCGCAGCCCTTACAAGGTCAGGGGGTGACAGGTGAAGACCCGGTAGGACAAGCTGCTGGGACAACTTCCGGTGCCCCGAGTTCAGGCCTCTGCCGGAATACTCTGATCCTTGTCTTCATTCTTTGGATGCGACCAGTCTGTGTACAGAAGGCCTTCTGAGTTAGGCCATGCCGTTCTTGGGTCAGAAGGGAGGCAAAGCAATCCCAGCCATGTTCCCACTGGGGACAGTGTCCTAGTCAAGGAGGGCATTTCCGTATGTCCATATGGGACTATGTCCCATTTCCACACACAGTGTGTTACTTTCCTAGTCCTGGAGTAACAAGTTACTGCAAGCTTGGAGGATTAAAACGACACAAACGTATTACCTTGCAGTTGTAGAGGTCAGAAGTCTGGGTTCCCATGGGCTAAGGTCGAGGTACTGTCACGGCTACTATGGTCCCTTCTGGAGGATCTAGGGGAGAACGGTTTCCTGCCCCGTTCGAGCTTCTAGAGACCATGCATGCTCTTTTGCTCGTGGTCCCTGCCTCCCCTCTTCAGAGCTAGCGGTAGCTCTCACCCCCTCAAGTGACTCTGATCTCCACATCCCCCCTCCACTTCTGCCTCCCTCTTCCATGCTTTAAGGACGCTTGTGATTACATTGGGCCCTCCTGGGTAAACCTTATTGCAAGGTCAGCTGATTGCCAACCTTAATTCCTTCTGGTACCTTCAGGCCCCCTTTGCCATGTGGTGGAAGAGACTCCTGGGATTGAGATATGAATAGTGGGGAGGGGAGACATTATTCTGCCTAACACAGAGTGACCCCCTCCTCCTCCCAGCATGTTCCTGTCCTCAGTCAAGCCCCAGGCTCCTGGTCTTCGATGGAAAGAGGTCAAGGGGCTGGGGTTTGGGAACCCAGGGCCACAGGAGCCTGGGAGCATTCCAGAGACTTTGAGCTGCCTGTGGCAGAGAGGTGCTCTGCAGGGAACAGATTAGTGACATAGGGAATGTTGCAAGATGATCCTTGTGGAGAAAAACAAAACAAAACAAAACAAAAAACTACTCTGAGCAACATTAAAAAAAAACAAAAACAAAAAACCCAGATTTTTATCCTGAGCACCGTAGGGCTGAGAAGAGGTCCACGCAACTTGGCAGAAAATTCTTTTTCAGCGAAAGTTGTGAGGAAAACAGTTGGAGCCAGCATTGAAACTAAGGGTCTGTGTGACCTCGGGGAGTTGGACAGGAATACGTTGTTTTCCCTCCACTGGCCTGACAGAGTGTGTGTGTGTGTGTGTGTGTGTGTAGGGAAGCTTGGTTTCTTTTTTGAGTGAGTTTGGAAAATGCAGGTCACCACAATGTCAATTTTCCCATCACAGCACAGAGCTGCCCGCTGAGATTTATGCCCCCTACAGTGTGGAGTATCTCTGGATATAAAGATGCTTATATAGAAACTCATCCTTCCTCCTCTCTATGCAAGCTTCCCCCCTCCCCCCGCATTTTTTTTTTAAAGCAATTTGGAGAGGCTGTTCCGGGGGCGGGGGGGGCGGGGAACGATCTCCAAGCAGCTACGAGAACAGCAGCTCGGAGCAGCAATGGCATGCCACCAACCTCTGTCCTCCAATTTGACCATCTTGGCGGCACTCGTTCCGTACCTTGCGACCCCAGGACTTCTCTCCCGAGCCTGTGATGTAAGGTGGAGGGGAGGGAGGAACTGCCTGCCTCTGGAGACACTTCATCGGACTCTGAGCTCCCTCTGGGACCTGGAGTGAGTTATCAAAGTCTTCCAAGACAGCATCTTCCGGTAACATGAAGTTGGAAATATTTACTTCTAGAAGCACAGGGGAGTTTAAATGAGATAGGACATTGGGAGTGCCCAGAACAATCCTCCATGGCGTGTTTTAGATCTCTCTCTCTTGACCCTCCCCTGACCTCCGATCATTCTTGATGATTCCACGCAATCTTGAATCCCTGTGTTATGGCTTTCCTTTAGTCCGCCATGGGTTATCTATGACTGGGTAACAAATTACCACAAGTGTATCGGCTTAACACAGCACACATGCTTACTATCTCGAAGTTTCCGTGGGTCGGGACTCTGGCTGTGGCTTAGCTGGCCCTTGGCTCAGGATTTCACAGGGCTGTAGTCAAGGTGATGGCTGGAGTTGTGGCCTGGTCAAAGGCCCAGTGTGGCCCCTTTTCTTCCAAGCTCACTGGCTGAGTAGAATCCAGCTCCTTGCAGCTCGAGAACTCATCATCGGTTGCTCTGTCCAGGCCAACAGGGGAAACTCTCTTTCACGAAAGACCCTTTTAAAGGACTCCTCTGATTAGGCCAGACCCACACAAGATAATCTCCCTTTTAAAGAACTCAAAGTCATACCACTAAGGAAACTTCATGGTATCTGCAAAACCCCTGACTTTTGCCAAATCACATAACCTAACCATGGCCGTGTCATCTGTCGCATTCAAGGGCCCCTCCCATGCTGAATGAGAGAGGGTTATATGAGGGTGTAACTCACGGAGTCTTCTGCCCTTCACAACTGTGGTCCTGGGCCTGCAGCCAGTTGGGAGTGGTTGTGTCCGGAGGCCTGAGTCCACCATACAGCTCAGGGTGCTCGGCTTGAACCCCGACCCTGTGTGGACCTCCTCATGCGGCCACCTGGGGTGAGGGGCTGGGTCGCAGGGCACAGGGTGGTGAGCAAAGGGACAGCTCACTTATGTGGACCTCGGGACCTCCAGTTGTCTTAGCATAATCCCCGCCCCCACCCCCGGTCATCACTATCTTCTTCTAGACCTCATCGTCTCCTTGTCCTCAGTGACCGTCCCTTGTATCGTCTGCTGTCTGTTTTCTCTTTTTTCCTTTCACGTGTCTGACGAGCAACTTCAGGGGGGCATCTGTTCCTCTTTCATCCACTCTCCGAAAGTGTGCGTAGGGATCTGTGCACGCCACTTTGGCGAGTGTCCTGGTTAGACACACAGCTTACACGCAGGCTTACTCAGGTGTTTCGACCCGCGATAGGAGAGAATGTGCTGGGGCAAGGGGGTGTCTGCGGCAGACCCAACACTCAGGGCTTGTCCAAATGGTGCTGCGAGGACCTATAGCCTGGGTTGACTATAACCAGACAGCTGGGAAAATATTCCATGTATTGGTTTCTAAAAATGCGAGTGGCTATTAGTAATTCCAAAAAACAAAAACAAACAAACAAAAAACTAAAACACAGTAATAGCAACACTCTTAAAACACAGTATGAGTCATCGGGAGGCAGATTCAGGATGTGGGATCTGAGCCTTATATATCTGGGTGGGGGGGGCTTTAAAAAAATGAGCGCAAAATCGGAAATGGGATGGTTCGTGAAAGTGTGACTTTTGACCAAAATTGAGAAATGGAATCACAACTACCTGGAGCATGGAAGATGTGGATCTTTCGGTCAACTGACCAGAAATGGCAATGCAGAAATGCTTCCTACTTGCATCCTGGCTTCCCTTCCCACCTGGAACTCTCTAGAATTCCCAGCTACTCCCAGCACCCCCAGGGCCTGTGTCAGTGGGAGGAAGGACCCTGACACTAAAGTTTCATCAACTTCATGGTAAATCCGTCTCTGGGGCCAATAAAACATGTCTTCAAGCCAAACGAGGCTCTTATACCTCTGCCAACAAAGTCTGGTCTCCAGGAGGCTCCGTGACCCCCGGAACGACAGTAAAAATGCGTGCTACCAGTTACCAATTTAAGAAATTACCTATTTAAGGAATGCGGCCTCAGCCTATCAATTTTGCTTCAATTTCAATTCCAGAATTAATATTTATTAAGCACGGACTGTGTTCTAGCCCTGCAGGGGTTATAAAGATAACACAGACGTGATCCTGGACAGTGCTAGGGCATCCCCTAAGCTCCCAACGCACCAGAAATCCAATGTCATTATTATGCTCGTACCAGAATGAAATCTCAGGTGGAACTCAGGGGAGCCGCCCTGCTGATATAACCCGTTTTCTTTTGCGAAAGTGAATGTAGAAGGACTTTTGCCTGAGTTAAACAAAGGCTTTAAGCTAAACAAATGTAAAGAAAGTAGTTTCTGTTGAAAGTATCTGTCCCAGCTCCTTGTCCCCCTGCCTGCCGGCAATGTTTCTTACCCTGTCCCCCTCTCTTGGCACTTCTCCGTCCTAGCTCGTGCCCAAGGAAAGGGAATGCAGTTCCATCATTCTGGTTTAAAGCCACTGGGTTGAGCCACATTCACTAGAGGGCAGGGTCACTGCGTTAAAAAGTCAAGCATCCGTGTATTGCCTCTTCTTGGGCTTCTTCCTGGTTGCTATTACTGTTGAGAGGGCGGGGAGAAGCATAGATCAGAAGCAAAGAATGTGCATTCCGACATGTGTTCGTATTCCTTCGGCTCGTTTGCACTGAATTTATGCAATGACTGTGTCCTTGGGGTCCAGGGTATATCCAAGAGGCTCGTGGCATGGCTGTGACTTGCTTGCCCTAAGGAATATGGAAGCTGGACATGTGTGTTGCATAGAGGGGGGCTCACAGCTGTCCTTCACTAGTGGATAGATGGAATTTGCTTCATGCCAATTCTTCAGGTCCTTTACATTTTCCCCCTAAAATTCAAGGGCACAGGAGGATGAATAATCTTTGTCCAATAGGACTTGTCAGTCTTTGTGCTTCTAGATTCTCTTGAGGGTTAGGCATTGTTGATTCTTTTCTTTCTCTCAAAACTCCTTCCAAATCTCTATGTCTGCCTGAAATTGTTTCCTTACGCTCTAGACCCATATAACCAAATGCTTCCTCCGCTAGACTGTCCCAAAAGAGCCTGTTTGACAGATGAATGGATAAAGAAGATGTGGTATGTATATATAAATGGAATATTACTCAGCCATCAAAAAGAGAAATCTTACCATTTGTAACGACGTGGATGGAACTAGAGGGTATTGTGCTCAGCAAAATAATCAGAGAAAGACAATTATCATATGATCTCACTCATACGTGGGATTTAAGAAATGAAACAGATGAACATAGGGGAAGGGAGGGAAAAATAAAATAAGACAAAACCAGAGAGGGAGACAAACTGTAAGAGACTCTTTACGGAACAAACTGAGGGTTGCTGGAGGGTTGGTGGGAGGGGGGATGGGGTAACTGGGTGATGGGCATTAAGGAGGGCACGTGATGTAATGAGCACTGGGTGTTATATAAGACTGATGAATCACTGAACACTACCTCTGAAACTAATATTACACTATATGTTAATCGATTAAAAAAAAAGATCCCAACAGGTACAAAACCTAAACTTATCGCTTCCTCTCCCCAAGTTTCCCTACAAAACCTACCCCTTTTCCTGCACTTCCTGTTGAGCGAATGGGCAGTTTCTTGGGAGCTAGCCCGCAATCCACCCCTGCATTCTGTCCCTCATCAACCTGTCACCATGCCCATCCACTCTCCTGAATTCCTCTTGAACCGACCCCTTAATTTGTTCCCCATGCGTCTTCCTTACCTCCAGCCCTCCTTGCTGTTCTCCTGGTTTGTTCCAAGTGTCTCTTGAGCGGCTTCTAGTCTTCCAGGGTTCTGGTCTGCCCCAGCTCCAACCCGTCTTCTGTGTTGTCATCAAAGTGAGTTTGTAAATCATAGGGGGATCATTTTGCTCCCTGCCTAAATCCTTCCTTGTCTCCCTAGTGCCACACTCTAAGAATGCCATAGAAAGCTCCATGTTATTTGGCCCCATCAACTTGTACCTTATTTCCTGCCTTTCGATTTTATTCTGTACGTACTAGCAATGACAAATAGTTTTACAAACACAGAGGCTTTTCTCTATTTTTCTTTTCCTAAGATGCTTCTTTTTACCTAGATGCCTTCTTTTCTCAGTCTCGAGACATCCTGCTTATAAGTTCACAATCCAAGTTGGATGACCTTATTCAGAAAACCTTCCTTGACAGCTCAGGCAGAGACCATCACTCCCTCCTTGCTTTGCTACTTTCCTATCTTGTATGTACTTTTGTTATTGCATTTATCAGGGAGGATTATCAGTTACTTTTTAACACAAAAATCCTTCCACGAGTTTATGGGCCCCTGGGGGACAGAAACATTGTTTTCATTCATGCCCATATCCCACTATCTATTTTCCCTTTTAATTTTATGTTGCTAGTTTCCTGCATGACTCATCTTGTAATAAACTGCCCTTTGACATAATTTCTGATTGAATTATTATATATAGACTAGTGTTTCTTGTTTTTTTTTTTTTTATTTTCTCTTCTACAAAGAATTTATAAACTTCTTGAAGGCTTTGGCTACATCTTATTATTCTTTATATTTACCAAGGTGTCTTATACGGTGGCTTTTAAAGAGTAGATGGAACAGAGGTGGGTGGGATGATGCCTGGGGGGTTGGGACTGTTTTGTTCTGATTCACTCCATTCACGCTTTCCAGAGATGACGAAACCACTTCTGGTTCATTTGGTCTGATCTGGGAGCTTGCTTTTTCCTCCAAACCTTTTTTTTCCCCCTTGGCAACCAGTCACATTCTGTTTTCCTAACTCCTCACTTTGCTCCGCTCCCCTGCCGTCTCCCCCGCTCCCCAGAAAACAGAATGGAAGCCCATAAATCCCCGACCTGCTTCAGATGACCTGACAAGTCCTGTGTGCCTTGCCTCCTTAACCTGGGCCGCCTATTATGGCTAAGGAATGGTGAAGCACTACCCAGTGTGGGATGGGAGTATGGGCGCCCAGTGGGGGGGGGGGGCAGCAGTACTATTCAGTGAGCCGTGATCATTCCAGAGCTTTCCAAACCTCTTCTTTACCTCATCCCACGTCTCCAGGGCTGCAAATGAGGCAGGAGAGTTCTGGGGGCACTGCGAGGGAAGGATATTTCCTCTCTGTCTGAAAACACCATGGCCCACTCAGGGAGTTCGAACAGCTTAACTAAAACTGACACCTGACTATTAAAATTGGGACATTCCAAGTCAGAATGCCTGAATAGGGAAAATTCCAAGTGCTGTTAAAACCAGCTATGATAACAGTAAAGAAAATTCAGGGTGGGAGTCTTGTTAATCAACAATACCCTCGCTCATCTCAGGAACCTGGTGTCCAGTAAAAAGAAATTTAAAAAAAATCATTCATGGGGCTCCTGGGTGGCTCAGTCAGTTAAGCGTCTGCCTTTGGCTCAGGTCATGATTCTGGGGTCCTGGGATCGAGTCCCACATTGGGCTCCCTGCTCAGCGGGGAGTCTGCTTCTCTCTCTCTCTCTCCCCTTCCCCCTGCTTGTGCTCTTTCTCTCTCTCTCTCTCTCAAATAAATAAAATCTTTAAAAAGAAATCATTCATTTCAGCCAAGGGCCAAGGGATGTTTGGATCCACTGAATGCTTCTGCCGCAAAATTCCTTTTTATGAATATAAGTCGAATAGACATGAAGTTTCATAGAAATTGACCCGGGCATCTCTCAGACTTAAATAGACATGGTGTCAAGACAGGGTTGCAATCCTTAGCATGACTCTTTTTGCAAGGTTTTTTGTTGTTGTTGTTGTTGTTTGTTTTTTTTTCCGAATCAAGACTGTTTTTAGCGCAGTTCTGGATTCACAACAAAACTGAAAGGACGGCCATCTCCCATGCACATCCTGCCCTGACACGTGCAAGCCTCCCCCTCTCCCAAGAGTAGTCCATTTGTTACAGCTGACGCCCTAGGCTGATACATTGGAATCACTCACAGTCCAGAGCTTATATTAGATTTCGCTGCTGGTGCTGCACGCTCCCCGGGTTTGGAGGAACGTACAATGACACGGACGTACTACTGCACTATCGTATAAAATAGTCTCGCTGCCCTAAAAATCCTCTGGGTTCCGCTTACCATTCTCCCCTAATATTTTCCTGTTTCACAACGGCACTATTTTTACGCTTCAATTCATACGTGTTTTTACCTTCTCGGAGCCCTTTTGTGTGTATTTCCCTTTGTGACCCTCGTACCCATCCTGTGAGGTATTGAAGACACTTTTTTTTTTTGACAGCTGGAGTAGTGGGCTTAGAAGAGAAGAACACCAAGTCATCAAATCTGTTCCTCCAGGTAGAAGACCAGGTCTTCTGTGTGACGGCTCTTTTTAGGAACTTTTTTCCGCCTCTGCTTTGACAGGGGACTCAGAAGCCTGTTCTTGTTTCCCTCTCTGGGTATATACATGCCCTGCCTTTGACAGGGTTGTTGGTTTGGTTTGGTTTTGTTTTTTTAATTCCTCTCCGTGGTCAGTATTCATGTCAGGGAACATTTAAACATCTCTACGTTGCTTCCTCGCTCATGCAGTATCTTCTTTCAGTATGTTGCCAATTCCTGTTTTTCTTCTGGAAAATTCTTTATTATGAACTGACCTTGGTGCTGACCCATTCCATTAAAAAGAAACCTCACACACGCTCTCTCTCTCTCTCTCTCTCTCTCTCTCTCTCTCACACACACACACACACACACACACACCAGGATTTTGTTACATTATCACAGAAAGCTGAAGAATGGTAATTGTGTGTCTAAGGCTTTCCAGACATGGGGCTGGGGTATCTTCCAGCCTGCTTGATAGGAAATTTGTTAAACATGACCAAAGGAGGAGCCTAGAAGATTCAACAGAATTTACATGTCTGCCGATGGGTTGGGTTCGGAAAGAAGTTTACTGAAACCTGGGCTGTTGGCAGTGGAATTCTTCCTTTGCATACAGGGGCAGAGTGGTAGCATGTTGGCTACTTATGGCAAAGTACTGGTTTCTGGAGTCAGATGCCTAAGTATAATTCTGGGGCTCTACTGTTTATTACCTGTGTGACCTTGGGCAAGTTACTTAACCTCTCTGTTCTTTGTGTCTCAGTTTCCTTGTCTGCAAGATGAGGATATCCAGGTCATAAAGTTATGGAGACGATTCAACAGGTAAATATGTATAAAGCTCTCAGGAAAAGCCTGGCACGTGGGAAGTACCCCTCAAAAAGGAGAGCCATGATGATGACCATACGGTGTGGGTGATATAGGCATCAACCAACCCATTTATAGGTGAAGCTAGAGTGCAGAGAGGCTCATCATATATTTTGAAGTGCTCTACCAATGCTCCATATTAGCATCTGTGAATGGTGATCCTTTGGGAAGTAACTGTTTTCGGTGGTAGAAAGAGCTCGAGCAATTCCAAAGCAGAGGCAAGGTCAGCATTCTGGAAAACAGCCGCCAGTGACAGGAAATCAGACTGTCTTTGCAAGAAATTAGTGCCTCCTCTTGGCTGGATCTGGTACTGCAGGTGGGGGAGCGACCCCTGATTTGCAGGTTTGCATTGGCTGGCATCTGAGGTTTTTCTAAAGACTCCACTGGAAATATAAATGTGGAATGATCCTTGCTTAACAATGATATTCAGTTTTAAGTTTTGTTTTTGTCCTACTTTTTTTTTTTTAAAGAATCATTTATTTATTGGTGGGAGAGAGAGAGAATGTGCGAGCATGGGGGAAGGGGCAGAGGGAGAGAGAATCCCAAGCAGACTCCCCGCTGAGCTTGGAGCCCAGTGCAGGGCTCGATCCCAGGATCCTGAGATCATGACCTGAGCTGAAACCAAGAGTCAGATGCTTAACGGACCGAGCCACCCAGCCGCCCTGTTTTGGCTCTACTTGAAAAAGAAAACCAAAACCCTGCAGACTAATACCTACTTGGGTAGAACTCTGAGTACTTAGAACTAATGTTTCTAAAAATTTTGTGCCCTGCTTTTCTTGCTGTTGTCACTGTATTTGGGTTTGCTGATTGACAATTTGAAGACAGACACACTATTGTACCTGCCAGGAAATAGAGCTGCATGTTAAATGTTGATTGACATAACCTATCATCAAAAACATTGCTGAATCTGGGCTACGACATACTTATTTAAATGTATTTATATGTACGTAAGTACACAACAGCATTGGCTAACATCAAGTGAACGCCAGGAATGTGAATAGTTTTGTTATCTCATTTAATACACACACTGGCCTTGGGAAGGAGTCCCAGTTTTATTCCCACTTTACAGACAGGGAAACTGAGATTCAGAGAGAGTTCCATCCTTAGACAAGGGGCTCTACTCCAGGCGCCATATCTCACAGAACCCCTTGCTTTGAAGCGCCTCCCTTGAAATTTTCTAAGTCTTGTGGTCAGCAATGCTACCTTGTCTAAAACCTCTGAGCCCAAATCAGACTGGCTGGGCCCCCTCCCTGGTCTCTCTTTCTCTTTGGGGTGTTCTCAAACCCTCTTGCCCATGGTGGGGTTGACCAGATGCCCACCTAAGCTCCAGCACTGGAACTTAATGAGTGGTCTGTGGCCCCATCACCAGCCCTGATCGCATCCTCTGACTGGTGTGTCATTAGGCTGCCAGAATCATGCTGACATGCCGATTTTGACTGGCTCAAATTACTTGGGCACGAGCCCCACAAAAAACAATTTTTTTCCCCAAAGCCCTGTAACTCCTAAGCCTTGCTTAGAGAAGTAAAGCAGTTTGAATAAAATCATCCAGCTGGGTAAGTGGCAAGGCTGTTATTTGACCTCCGGCATGTCAGAGGCACTCACATATTCATTTTTTATTTTTAAGATACCAGGAGTTGTGATTCATATACGTAAACTTTGCAAAAATGATCAATTCCCTCAGCCATATTAAGATGTGCAGAATGATCAAACAATTTGCCACAATTTTCTTTAGTCTCTGACCACCTTCCATGCTAGGCCTATTTTACATAAGAATATGAACTTAATAGTGTCCTCACGTTTATTTATGGGACACTGGAACTTCCCAGGAGTGAATTAATGGTTTGGGATGGGTATTACGGCCCCAGCCGTCACGCCGCACGTCACTCGTGTGGCTGGATCCTTGAAGAGACATAGATGGATTTTTAGAAATGGCCTTCAGATCTTGAGTTGGAAATGATACCACCTCTGGGAACACAGTAAAGACATTTCTGATGTCCAACAAAAGTGTCACCAACGAGAGAGAGAAAAAAATACAACACTTACGTAAACATTCATGACAGCGGAATTTAAAAATTTCTGACATCTGTTTATTGAAGATTATAACTCACTTCAACATCACACAGAATGAAACCCCTTTAGCCAGATAGTAAGCACAGCATGCTGTTTATAATCATGCCGACAATAAAACTAGAAGACTTTACTATTTGTTCTTTCCTGGGTCGACTAGACAAATCATTTTTCTACACGCCAGCCTTAGAAAGTTCCTGATTTTCTCTCTCCTTCTTATAAATAAAAACAGCACAAGGTGGGTAAATTTATCCCAATGCACTTTGCACTTTAAAAGCAACATTAAGTTGGTGTTGGTGCTGAGGTTCCTGAGTTTACAGCAGAGACAATGTATGTGTGTTTTTATTTTCCATTAGGTTTGTAGAAGGGTCACCTCTAGCTCTTGCCAATGGTGGAAACTGTTCTATTTTTTTTTATTTTTTGAAATTTTTTTCTAATGTCTATCAGAAATCCATTTATTTTTCTTTATCGTCAGCCACCATGCCAGACCACACCAACATGCATTTCTTACTTAGACGGTGTTAATAACCCCCTAAAGATTCTCCCCAACTCTCATTCTTGCCCCTCTGAAGTCCGCTCTCGACATGGAAGTCAGAATGATCTTTTTAATATAAATCCATGTAAAGTGCTCCCTTGCTCAAAACTCTCCAGCAGCTTCCTAATGCCCTCAGTATACAACTAAACACCTTCTCGTGGCTATCTTGGATGTCTTCTGATGGCTTCTCTTTCCTCCTCCAGATTGACTCCTTCTTCCTCTATCCCACCCTTCCCTCTGAAGGGCGCAGTGGAAGTGCACCAATATGGACAGAATTCATTGGCTCCTTTGCTCTTGACTTGCTGGTGTGTTCAGCTGATGGGGAGCTTCGGCATGGGCAGGAGGGAGGTGGGAGAGTGAGGTCAGGGTATTTGTTTCCCAGGGTCCCCCGACCCTCAGCATCCACTGAATGAAGGCTACACCAGCTCTCTCCATTCAGCTGTCCCCTCCCTGCCCTGTGGGTCCTGGTGACCACTCCACCCTCCCCCCAGCACCATGTCTTTGTAAACATTCCTTTCACTGAACTCGCTTTCATTTGCCCCATATTCATGTGCCATCTGCTCATTGCTAACCTTAGAGTCCTCCAAGTCTGGCACCTGCCTACCCCACCCTTACCCCAGGTTTGCCTTGGTGACTCTCCTCCAGTCCCACTGGACTGTCCTCCTTTCCACACCCACCCCACACTCAGTCGCTGTCCTCACTGCCTGGAATACCCTCCTGCCAGACCTTAGCATGCCTGGGCTCCATTCACGGGAGTATCAGTTTCACAGAAAGATCTTCTCTGACTTCTTACCTTAAGTAGCCCACTCCTCCCAAACACACTCTACCAATTTCTCCCTTCTGTTTTCTTCCTCTCTTATCGTTTACTGAAACGATCTTGTTGAGTTGTCTACTTTATTGGGTCTCCGCTATGGGAATGTGAGCAGGAATCTTGTTTCTCCTGTGCCCCGATGGAACCCCAGTGCCTAGAACTGTGACTTGCACATGACAGATGCTCAGTAAATGGTTGCTAAGTGTTTGCTGAATGAATCCGGTTGGACTGTCTCATTCTGTGGATGAGGAAGCTGAGATCACTGGAAACAGACCTTGTCTGGGTCCTCACATGGGGACTTGAACCAGGGATCCTGTGACCTAGGGCTGCCCTTCTCAGTTTTTTAATTCCTGTCTTATTTGTATCCTGTCTTTTCTGTAGAAAGGGGCCTCTTCTCTTTACTGTCTATTTACTGGATTTGTCTATTTTTAATATAATGAATACTTTCTTCTAAAGCATGGATTTTCTACAGTGTATTTCCCCAATCTTTCTCTATTTTCTCTCTATATTCTTTGACATGTCCTATCTCCATGCCTTCTTGTAGCTAGGAAGCACTGACTGAGAGCTGATGTTTAGATAACTGATGTGGGGAAATCTATATTCACGTGGCAGAGCAAATGGGGAAATCAAGACCTGGGAGATCTTTGAGGACATCAGGGCAACTGTGCACAAATAGTAATAATCACAGTTACTGCTACTTAATCGATGAATATGTGCTCTGGACCAAACATAGTATGAGGTATGTTACATATAATTCATAAATGTACACATAAATTCTTATCTATTCCTCATAGCAATCCTAAGACCTATACACCTTCCTCTTTCTTCAGGGGAGGGAACTGACATTCAAGGAGGCTTCTGGGAAAGTGGCATAGACTCGGACATGGGCCTCCTTCTCCCTACACCTTCTCAAGTCTGGTGAGGCTCCTGGTAAGTCAGAAGAGGGAGCTGCAGGTTACCCAGGCTCCAAAGGGGGGAATGAGAAAAATAACACTCTGATTGGGAGTTCAGCCCGAACTTAAGAAGTCAGAGATGGGTGAAGAAGTGAAGCTCAAGGAACAGAGTCCGAAAGAGCCAATTTAGAGCTCAGGGGCAAAAAATGAGATCTTGAGCACCAAAAGTCAGACACGGGGAGCCAAGACTTATCATAAACATGGTGCTTTCTGGCCCTTTGATGTTCGGGTGTTTTTCCTATAACTTTAAAAGTATTCTTTGGAAATGACGGGAAAAAAATGGAAATGACATGGAAAAAAGATGGAAACGACATGGAAAAAAAACACTTAATATTCAAGGAGGGTCTTTTTTTTCTGACTCAGGGATGAGAGGAATTTACTGGCTGGACCTCTCTAGGGCAGAGGTAAGTTGCCCTTGAAACGTGGTGACTAGCTCTGGAAGCCTAATAAAGCAGCAACACAGGACAGAATTAGGGAGAAACATTCAGAAGGTAGGAGCATCTGGCAGAAAGGAAGGCAGCCAAGCTGAGGGCCTGTGGCCTTTGACGGCCAAAGAGATGACTTCAGACCACCACCATGTGTCAATGCTTACTTGCCGCCCAAGGTTAAGTATGAAATGTATTTTCTTGACCAGACTCACCTACAAATGCCCACTCTGTGCCCCAGAGGTTTCTCTCCAGTTCAGAAAAGGGATGAATGGCCAGAACGAAGGATAAGGATGCTCCAGCAAGGGGGACAAAAGACGGGTAGAAGCAATGTCCAGCCATGAAATATTTTATCTCCATGCTTCAAGCACCCCAAGGAAATTTCTTAACGCATCGCCATGCCGGGGATGTTGTGCAACTGACCCGAACAAAAAATACTTCTGTGCTTTACTAAAGTCTACTTTTGAGCCGCCCAATGTTTTCATCATAATATTTACTTCTGGGTAAATAGGCTAAATTCTCTAATTCTGATACAAAATAGAAAGATCAGAGATTGAAAATAAATAGATGACATGGCTGTTTAAAGATAATGTAAAATGTTTTCTAGCAGCATAAATATTTGATTGTAAAACTTTCAATATGTTGTGTCTATTAACTAGTAATGTACAATATTTAAATAATTTGGCCAGCCGACGTGGGCCAGGGTCACGGGGGAGGATGTGGTGAAGGCCCAACCTGGCGAAATGCCAACTTGCAGTCATAACACAACCCCAAGCCTGGCCCCAGACACTATCCATTCCGTCTGGAGCTCTTTGCTCAGGACCAAGCCACAGACCAGAGCAGAGGGTTAAATGGAACATGGGGACATTTGAAATTTCCCGGTCGCCTTCCATTGCTAATGTGGTTTGAGTAGAGCTTTTATGTGTCATTTATATTCGAACCTTCAGATGTTCAATTCAGTTGTCACTCTTTGGCATGATTCTTTGATTTTTGTGTTTGCTGGCAGAGGAGAGGGTGATGTTTCTGGAATACCATGGGGACTTAGGTGGAATTATCTGAAAATCCATCCACCCCATTGGTATCCCTGCCTCTCTACATGTGTCATCTGGCAAGGAGCATTCGATTTACACTCAGGAGGCCGTAATTTGGGAATTGCAATTTGGGAAACCTTTAAGCCACTTGAATTTGGGCAGTTGTGTGAATCTCTCTGGGCCTTGCTTTCGTCAGTGTAAAATGGGACTAGTAAAACGGGCCCTGGCTATTCCACTGGGTGGTGTGATGAGGATCAAAAAGGAAAATGAGACAGAACAGCTAAAAGTATAAAAGTCCTCTAAGGGACTGTCCTCATTTGAGGGAGCGCTGCATTCATTCCCGAGTGTACCCCTCTTTGTACGTGTTCCACTGTCTAACACCGAGCCCAGCACATGGTAAATCTCTTTACATGTTTGTGGACTGATCAAATGAGCATTGTTGGCAGCTAAGTGGCCCTCTTCCCACTCTGTTCTGCAAGGATTGTGCTCGAAGAGTAGGAACTTCCTAGAGTGAGGAACCCCTGGCTGATCAAAGCCCACAATGGGCATTTTCAGGGGATACATCCTGCAATCTCCAGAATTCTCAAATTTCTGAATAACGTTGGAGAGAAGAAAGGCAAGGCTGCATTGAGATTCCAGAATCCTGGGTGATGATATGCCCTTGCGGGTGATCAGTCTCCCGGGTGATGCCGTTCCCAGGAAAAAGGCAAACCGATAGACATCGTGGATTGTAGTGTGGCTCATAAGAGGTAAAACACAAATCTTAATTCAACAAATGACAAGCATCAGCTGATTTGTTATTCAAAATAATTGGGGGACGCCTGGGTGGCTCAGTTGGTTAAGCGTCCAACTCCTGGTTTCAGCTCAGGTCATGATCTCAGGGCAGTAAGATCAAGCCCCGTGATGGGCTCTGCACTGGGTGTGGAGCCTGCTTAAGATTCTCTGTCTACCTCTCTCTCTGCCTCTTCCCCCTGCCCCCTGTCTGCACCCATACGCACCCCCTGTTTGCACCCATACGCACACCTATACGCACACACACACACTCTCTCTCTTAAAAAAACAAAACAAAACTCCATAGACAAAACAAGTGGGAAGTCAGTAATTTTATAAAGCAGTGCAAATAATACATAATAATAATTTTCTGTGTTCATTTGCCTAGCCCAGAGAATACTTGAGATGGCCCCCAGTCACATCTACCTGACAGGATTACTTCCTCCCACACTTTTTAAAATCTGCACCCCCACCCCGCCCCCTTTATGAAGTAGTGTAAAGGCATTCACATTGAGAGGTCTATAACCTTTTTTTTAAAAAGATTTTTAATTTTTATTTATTTGAGAGAGAGCGACAGAGCTAGCAAGAGAGAGCAAGAGCAGGAAGGAGAGGGAGAAGCAGACTCCCCATTGAGTGGGGAGCCCTACGAGGGGCTGGATCCCAGGACCCTGGGATCATGACCCGAGCCGAAGGCAGGCGCTTAACCGACTGAGTCACCCAGGCGCACCGGTTTATAATCTAACTAGTGTTTAACAGATCGCATATTCTCTCATGTCTGAATTTAGAACTGAGCTGATTGCATCGCATACACCTTTTTTTCATTCATTGCCTCACTGGCTAAATACCACGTACCTACTGTGTGCAGAATAGGAGCACTACCTTCTACAGGAGGTAAAGTACAAGACATTGCTTTCTACCTTTAAAGACTGTACCATCCTTTTTGGGGAGCGGGGGTTGTAAAAGGCACGTGCAACAGAGTGTAAACTTGAATGTGGGTGCCTTGTTGGTGTTGCTTGTTGATAACATCTGCATAATGCTGAGTAGATGGTAAACAATAAGAAAATACTTACTTACTGAATGAATGAATGAATGAATGAATGAAACAACTATCATATTTTATTGAACCTAAGATGGACATTTTCCCATTTTTCACTATCACCAAAGAAATACTGCCTCTTGAAAATGGGCATGTGGGATGTCACACTGTAATTGACAGGGTTCTTTTCTTTCTTGTACACAAAATAATGATTTCTCTTACAAGCAACAGCTTTTTTAAAAAAATTTAAAAAAAATTTTTAAAGATTTTATTTATTTATTTGACAGAGAGAGAGACAGCCAGCGAGAGAGGGAACAGGCAGGGGGAGTGCAAGAAGAAGAAGCAGGCTCCCAGCGGAGGAGCCTGATGTGGGGCTTGATCCCATAACGCCGGGATCACGCCCTGAGCCGAAGGCAGACGCTTAACGACTGAGCCACCCAGGCGCCCCAACAGCTTTAAACTTGATGATATATGGTAAGGAATGATAGAAAGGAGGATTTACTTAGGTGTTAGAATACAGGACCTAATTCCTTGGTCATCGGAAAGGGGAAGTTTCTCTGTGGAATGCGCTAGACTCCCTGTACATTGAGACTGGGACTGGGGTTGGCAGCAGAAAAGGCTGACATGGAAATGGGTGGAAGGAGCTCTCAAGTGTGAAGGAACAAAGACACAGAGACAGAAGTGATTAAAATATATTTCAGGGCTACGGGAAAGGTGGATGTTCCCAGAGAGTTCATACTGAAGACATACAACGTAAGCCCATAAATAAAAGGTAGGATCAGGGAAGATTGCAGAGAGCTTTGAGTAACAGGCTGGAAAGTTGGGATTTCTTCTTGTGTATAACTTTTGAGTCCAAGACTGACATACTAAAAATAGTATTCTAAGAGGATTAATCTGTGCAGGGTGGACTGAAGTGTGTGGGACTGGAGACAGGGAGAGCAGTCAGGGGATTATTTCTGTAATCCAGCAGAAATCTGATGAGAAACTATAGTAGGGTCATAGAGATGAGGTTGGAGAGCAAAGGTGAGATATGAGGGAAATTTTGAAGAAATTGGTGAATGATGTCTTTTGCATATTCTATATCGTCATGTATTTAACTCCCTCTACGTGCCAGGCGGCATTGGGCTAAGTACTTTTAAGCAACATCCCACTTAGTATTCATACAGGACTCATCATGTTCTCCATTACTTTCTTACTATTTCTGATTTTCTCCATTTTATACCAAGGAAACAGCAACAGGAAGGTACACAACCTCGTGTCATTAAAATGCCTCTTGCCTTGAGTTCTTCCTTAATGTCCGTATGACTGCCCCTGTATTCTTTGTTTTCTTCAGCAAGTTACACCTTTGTACATTTTTAAATTTTTATTTTATTTTATTTTTTAAAGATTTTATTTATTTATTCGACAGAGATAGAGACAGCCAGCGAGAGAGGGAACACAAGCAGGGGGAGTGGGAGAGGAAGAAGCAGGCTCCCAGTGGAGGAGCCTGATGTGGGGCTCGATCCCATAACGCCGGGATCACGCCCTGAGCCGAAGGCAGACGCTTAACGACTGAGCCACCCAGGCGCCCCTAAATTTTTATTTTAACCTTTTCATGCCATGTTGTTTTAGGTACTTGTCTAATAAACATACACAGTCTGGATTCTCAATCTGACAACTTCAGAGTCTCTGTTAATGAGGGAGGTTTAACCTATTAATATTTATTGTGATACATTATTTGTGAACATGACTTCTTTCACCTCGCTTTATGTTTTCTGCTTTTCTGTGATTCCATAATAATTTTCTCTTTATATTCTTTTTTCCTATAGTGATTTTCAAATTCTTTTTTAAAAATTTCTTTTAAAGATTATTTATTTATTTATTTGAGAGAGAGAGAGAGAGAGAGAGTGCGAGCATGAGCAGGGGGAGGGGTAGAGGGAGAGGGGCAAGCAGACTCCCCGCTGAGCAGGGAGCCCAACACCAGATGCTTAACTAACTGAGTCACATAGGCAACCCTGATTTTCAAATTCTGTATCTTATTCTCAGTCTTCTATTACTATCTCATCTATTTAAAAAATTGTCAAACATATATTTCTCTATTTATGCCCTGGGCTTCCATTTACATGTTCCGTCTGTTAAGAATAATCTTCCCCTTTTTATCATCTAGACATTCTGCAAGAACTTAGTTAAATGGCACTTCTTTGGGGAGCCCCTCCCTGATTCTTTCCAATTAGAGGATAAATTAACCTTTGCTATTCTCCCTGTTCTGGTTTTTTGCTAAAATGATCAAGAATATTAAATCCAGAATAATCAGACTTAATTTACTTTTCCATTATACAATATTTTTGGCAAGAATTGTTCTTATATTTGTGTTCAGTTTAAAATCATTCTAACAAAAACTATGAAACTGTAGTCTAAATATTACTATTATTACTCATCCCCACTTATTTGTATATTGCCTTCTTCAATCTTACATTATCTCTTTTGATTTTATTTACTTATTTGTTTTTGTGAAATCCTTTGGCCTATTTTACAAGGGTGGGTGGACTGGTGTGGTTTTAAAGTCTGAATGTTGAAAAACTTTCTCTCTGTCACAATATTTTCTCATCTAAAATCTGTAAACTTGACTTCTAGTTTTTACTGTTGTAGTGGAGAAGTTTGATGTAGAGTTGACTTTTTTTTTTCATTTGTGGGTAGTTTTTTAAAAAGTATCTAGATGCTTATGGTATCTCCCCCTCAGCCCATACTTGAATTAAAAAAAAAAATACAAAGAAGGTGTATATCGTGATGTGTGCCTCAAGTCATTCATTAGATGCGAGACTTGGCGAAAAGACTCGTGTCTTCTTTGTAGTTCAGGAATAATTTTCTTTTAATTCTTTTGGGTATTCATCTTTTGAACACTCTGATCTCTCTTTCTGGAATTCTAGTTCCACAGAAATACTAGAGCTTCTGGATCATTCCTCCCGTGTTCTTCATCTTTTTAACACTTTATCATGTTTCTCTCTTATACTCCAAGTTATGGGAAAACCTTTTGAACTTGTACTGTAATTACATGAATTCAATTTTTATACAGAATCCACCTGCTGGGTACTGCATTTACTGCATTTTAAAATGTATCTGTCATTTTCAAATCGCTATTAAGTATTTTCTAATGTCAGACTGCTTCCTTTTCAGCACCAGCTTCTTAAATGTAAAATCCTCCTGGAGAGTATTGAAAATAACATCTTAGAGATTGGGTTGCCTACGATCACTGCAGTAACTCTTACTGAAATGGAGGGGCATTTCCTTTGATTTATCAGATCAGTTTCCTTTCCGGAGACTGTAGAACATTTTCACACATCTACTGCATTTTCCCCATGACCATTCTTAGAGATGGTTTGTCCAGTACTGAGAGTTGAGATGGGTTCTACCAAGGATCTTGTGCATCAGTACTAAAATATTTGAGGTCCAGATGAAGGGAACCAGGAGATGTTTCGATGTATAGACCTTCAATTTGCCAGATTAGAGAACCAGTAGCTTGTAGAGAGTAAGGAGGGACTCCAAGCCAGAGACAGCGATGGCAAGAAGGAAACTGGTCAGGACGACACAGCATCACTTCACCTTCTCGTTATTTACAGGTGTGTTGGAGCCTACTCATCCGGTCTGGTGAGATTTGATTGTTTGAATCTCTTCCCAGCCCGGTGTTCAGTGACATCACAGTGCTAACTTGCAATATATGGTGGTGGGAATATTTACACCATGGAAATTGACCAACACTACAAATCATGGCTTCCCCTTTGCCTGACCAACAGTTATTAAATATTTACCAGAAGACAATGCCCTCAGAAAACATACTCACTTTTCATTTTCTTGGGTCTAATGTCTACACCTGCCTTGAAAAAATTGGGGATGAAAATGAAGCTTGACTTTGGTGTATGCATACAGCACCCGTTATGGGCTGAATTGTATTCTCCCAAGATTCATATGTCAAAGTCTCAACTCTCAGTACTTCAGAATGTGATTGCTTTTGGAGAGAAGGCCTTGAAAGAAGTGATTAAGTTAAAGGAGGCTGATTAATTAAACCGGCTAGTGTCCTTATAAGAAAAGGAGATTAGGACATGCAGAGAGACACCAGGGGCATATATGCCTAAAGGGAAGACCAAGTGAAGATACAGGGAGCAGCTGGCTACCTACAAGCAAAGGAGAGAGGCCTCAGAAGAAACCAACCCTGTGGCCACCTTAATCTTAGACTTCCAGTGTCCAGAACAGTGAGAAAATAAATGTCTGTTTTTTAAGCCCCCTAGCCTGTGGTATTTTGTTATGACAGCCCCAGCAAACTCAGACACTCCCTCTGATAATCCTGTACCCTCTCATATTCCACCTTGCTCTTTTCCTCACTAAAATGTCAGCTCTAAGTCCTAGCAGGACAGCACAGAATCATGGAATGTAGCTGCTCTCTACTTATCAGCTTACATGTTGAATTGGTGGTGTTAGATTTCAGGCTCAGGGGTCAGGTCATCCCTTCTTTATGGTGCAAAACTACTGACATCTCCCCTCTCCTTGTCTCCCTACACTTGGTTTTAGAGTTTTTGTCTGCATAGACAGGCAGGCAATGGCGTGAATGGAGCGGAGGGAAGCATCACGTGTAGGCAAGAATGCAAGCCAAAGACCAGGGTCAATGGGTTCCAAGATAATGAGGACAGACAGAGTTATCTTGAAATAAGAAACAAATGGCTTTTTATCCTTTTTTTTTTCTTTTTGGTTGAAAGGAACTTCCTTTTTCCAAAATACACTATCTTAGAGGACTATGAAAATGGCGGATTCCAGCCTAAATTCCAAAGTTGGCATCGTCAATTACAAAGACTCGCCCAGTTGACTCAACTTCTCATCTTCTTGCCACCTAAGCTCATCAGATTTATGTCACTGGGTGATGCTACTTCCATTTCTCATAAGAAATTACAATTCAGGCCTCTTGATTATATTTATAAGTTGGGCAAACAATTTTTTAAATGACTGATGAACTATAATCAGGTATGAACATTTGTACTAAACTTCTTGAATATGGCTAGATAAAGAGGTGCTGTGCTAACTTATACTTGGATCACTTTTTGGACACAGAGATTTTCTGAAGTCACATGCTGTTGGGGTGACAAGGCATGGGGATTTGGAATACTGGATTCTTCATATATGTGCATGGTAGCATAATAGACAGGAAATTCATTCCTCCAACAAATGCTTACCAAAGAAGCCCTATTTTCCGCGAAGCACTGAGGACACAAAGATGAAGGAGATCAGATTGTCCTCAAGCAGTTATGAGGCATGTGAATCGTCCCTTATGGTCCACAACAGATTCTAATAGCAGCTCTATCATTACATTCCCTGTTTGCTTGGAGAAATCACTTAGCTTCTTTGAGTCTCCATTTGCTTATCTGTAAAATGGAATTACTGAATCCCGTCTGACTATTCCTGGGTGATTCCTGGGGATCGGCTAAGATCCAGCAAGTGAGAGTTAAGACTATGTTGATGGGAAACTTCTGCCTTTCTTAGATCCCAATGTAGAGACAGAAACATGGTGCCCATTGGCTTGGCTCTTCCAGTTAGAATAGTCCTCCTGTTTGTGCTGGATGATTTTGGTCAACCTTGGCCTACTGGAGCCTGTAAACTCACAAAAGGATGGTCTAGGGTTGCTTCACTTCCTGCTTCTTCCTCTCCCTACATCCCCCCCATCCAGCTATGTCACAACTTCTGCCATCAACATCTAACTGTGGGACAGAAGAGTATGGGTTTTGAGTCTGAGGGGCAGGGAGGATACATCTTGCTTTCCTATGCATGATTATCTATTAATTTCTCTTTCACCTTGTTGCAGATGTTTGGAAGGAAGAAAAGTGACCCACCAGTAAGTCACTAAATTTAATCAATAAATCACTCAACAGAAGCTAAATTCACCCACAAGGACTGGAGGGAGAGGGTCCCTTCACCCTCAGCAAGACCACTTGTTTGCATTAATTGAATATTTCTGTATACCAGGTGCTCCTGGGATTTCTCTCAGTAATTGAAATTTGCAGGAGAGGTTAAGTAATGTGCCCCAAATCACACGGGTCTGCCTGTGTGCATGGGTTTTGAGTCTGAGGGGCTGCCCTGTTCACACTACTCAAACTGCCTCCCTATAGTCTCCAAGTTGCTCATTACTTTTCAGAAGTAGGGTATCCAGGGAAGCCTGGTTTCTGGGTCTAGCACAGAGAGTACTGCCAACATGCCATTTTCTCCCCCACCTCCACTATTTTGGGCCATACTTTGAATCACAGGCAGACATCTCTTTATCTCGATTCCTGGCCATTCCTGACTTTGGGGCAGTCCGACATGCGGATCGGGGAGGCGGGTTAGTATTGAGAAGTCAAGGGCTCTGCATTCCAAGTTCCCACTCTGTACGAACTTGCCTTGCAACCTTGGCTAAGACACTTCACAAGCAGATCTTAGTTTCCTAAGCAACATTGTCTGTGAAAGGAGAAAGGTTGAGTTGGGTTTCCTGCTCAAGAGTGGCAGAGTCAGCCGAGCCCAGATGTCCTCCTTCTACCCAGGGTCCTTTCACTGACAGCTGTGTCCACTGTCCACAGTCCTGCTGGTGGGCAGGAGGGAGGGAGGTCGGCTGGCACACCTCTCAGTTCCCTTTCGCCCATGAGTTGGCAAATCCTCAGAGAATAAAAACGCCTTTTCGTGTAACTCTAATCAAAACACACTTTGAGAGGGGCGTCTGTTGCCAAAAAATTTATATTTATCCCAAGAAAAATTAGAAACTATTTTTGGATTATCTGCACATGACCAGCCTGCCTTACTGCAGATAAACAGGAATTACTTGCATGCAAACCCCCCACCCCATGCTGCTCAGAACAGGAATTGCCCTCCTCCCAAATTCTGCCCTTGGAAATGGAGGCTCGGCGCCGCTGCCCCCTCCCTGGCAGCTCCAAGTCTGGATAAGATTAGGGGTGGGGGCGCCCTGCAGAACTCAGTCTAAAATCTGGCTCTGCTACCTCCCAGCTTTGTAGCGTTGGGCAAGCTATTTAGCCTCTCTGAGCGTCAGCTTGCTCGCATGTAAAATGGGGATAAAGTAACACCTCATTTCAAGGTGTTTGTCAGGATTAACAGAAAAAAGCATTGTTTCATGGTCTACACTCAAAATACCGCCATCTCTCTTGACTTCCCAGATCTGTTTTTGGCTTGGAAAGACAAGCACTTACCTTACATTTAAGGACACGGCTGAGAAATTAAGGGAAATTTACCTTAATCCCCTGGGTGTTTTGGCCAGACAGATCTACCTCCAGGGAGGGAAGCAGCCATGGAGGGGCCGTTACAGAGCAGGCCATGAAGTCAGATGACCTGGGAGCCAGGCATCTCTCCCAGCCTCCGAGAACAGGAACGGAGGGCAAATACGACTCCGCTAAGGGGCTGCGTCTGCTAGCCACAGGCATTCCAAGTTCAAACCTCACAACAGCCCCATGAATGTGTGGGGTGGCTGAATGTGGCCCTTGGGGCTCCAGTTTGTATCTCGGACTCTAGAGGAACACGTGGCTGTGTTCTTTCAAAAGCTATGTCATGGGGCACCTGGGTAGCGCAGTGCTTAGGTGGCTGCCTTCGGCTCAGGGCGTGATCCTGGCGTTCCAGGATCGAGTCCCACATCGGGCTCCTCTGCTGGGAGCCTGCTTCTTCCTCTCCCACTCCCCCTGCTTGTGTTCCCTCTCTCGCTGGCTGTCTCTCTCTGTCAAAATAAATAAATAAAATCTTTAAAAAAAAAAAAAGCTATGTCACAGGGGCACCCGGGTGGCTCAGTCGGTTGAGCATCTGACACTTGATTTCGGCTCAGGGCATGATGGCAGGGTCGTGAGATCGAGCCCTGCATCCGGCTCTGCGCTGGGCAAGGAGCCTGCTTAGGATTCTCCCTCTAACCCCTTCCCTCTCTTAAAAAAAAAAAAAAAAAAGCTGTGTCAGAAAATAAATTCACTCCCCACCCCCACCCCCTACTGAATCCTATTCACCTATACTCAGGGCTTCTGGCATTTTCTAGCCGTGCCATCACTTTGCAAGCATTTCCTGAGCACCCATTATGCACACATACTATGGAAGAGACAAATGAAAATACGCGAGAGCAGATGTAGCCATGCAAATCTGAAGCAAAGCTTGTAGCAACGGGAACAGCACGTCAATATGCTTTTCCACCATCCGCTGCTGTCTATGCTAATACGCTATGGTAACAGCATTGCAACAGGCTGTGGGAAGAGAGAGAAGTGGCTTCTGCCTGGGATGGGAGGAGGGGCTGATGCCAGAGAGCAGGACACTTAATGCTGGAGGTGTCGCAGGAGCCCTAAAGGGTTTTGACAGGCAGCATGCAGGGAGACGGGGACCTCCCATCGTACGTCTGTGGTTATGGGTTTTGCTTGTCTCACGTCTGTGTTTATTCTCGCTCCCCTGTTGGAATGTTGGAAGCTCCCTGGGAGAGGGGACCGTATCCTCTGTTTGGTTTTCCTGATTTCCTTGACATTCCGTAACACCTATCTCAGTTCCTTGCTACTTAGGAATCTTGCTCTGGTCATTGAGAAAAACGAGACGCCAGAGTCCCCTATCAATGAGAAGCAAACAGTCTGAGGCGTTCGGGGAACAGAGATAAAGTCAGCGAGGCGGGTGCTGGGTCTGAATGAGCCCGTGGAGGCCTGAGACCGCGGCTGACAGATGCTGTCTGGCCCCTGATAGGGGAGCATCCTCCCCAGCCCAAAGGACAGTGGCAGGCACGCCAGTCCCTAATTGCCCCTAATCAAGATATTTAGAAGCAACTAAGAAGCAAGACCCCACACATTAGAATCTCACCGGGAAGCACAGGGGCGGATTATCAGCAGCCAGAAGGATAAAGCTGTTGATTTAGCTCTCGGACGGTGCACCCAGGCAGATTTGGGGAAAACTAGTGAAACAGTGTCATCTCGGTGCTCAGAGTTTCCAGTCTTGTCGTGCCAGGTCACGGTGCTTGTCACGTCAGCCTGGGAGGGGCAGGCCTATTTCCCCGAACACCTGTTACCCGCCAGGCACGAAACAGAATTCTTCACCTGGGTTAGCTCGTTTACTCCTCATGATGCCCCAGGATTAAATGGATGAGAGGCATGATTGTCCTCATTGTGCGATGGAGGAAAACAGTCCCAGAGGCTCCAGGCCTTGCTCAGGATCACACTTTTCATAAATCGCGGGGCTGAGCCTCGAACTCAGGTTTGCCCACCACATAGCTTTCTATGCTACCAAGGTGTCTCCCTGTCCTCAGTAAGGTTCCCCAGGATATCCATGGGGATGTCTTTAGGTGTGGGTGTTGTTGGAGGCTTGCTGGGCATGGCTTAGGAATAATTCTGACAGGAAAGCAGGCAGGATGGTACAGAGGGGAGTTATACTGGCCTAGGACTGCAGCGGAAGCCTCCAGCAGATCCCAGCTGGGACCAGGGTGACCACATTCTTGGGGCAATACGTAAGGGGCTCCAGAAAAGTCAGCCGCCAAGATACATCATGTTTTAATGTGGCATTTGAATAATTTTAAACTGAGAGGAAAAAAAAAAAGTCCATGAGGGACACAATTTCAAAAGAGTCAAAATTTCACCCTGCACCTGCAAGGACTTATTTCAATCTCCTTACCCTAATGCTGGCCCTGTTGAGGTCAGTCTGTATTTGAAATTTTGATAGGTACCATGGATTTTTGGGTATTATTTAAGAAAAATTGGCATTAAAATTGTATCCATCTTGAGATCTTTGGTGCCCCATTAAATGTTGTATCTGAGACGAGCCAGTGCCTCCTCCCCTCACCCGCGTCCAGGTCCTGAACCCCCAGCCAGCTCTGGAACGGTCCATCAGAATTGTCCTGCCTTGAGGGGATGAGACTGGGCCTTTTCATCCCCCATCCTCCAGGAGCAGGCAGCGGACACATGGGCCCTGCAGAGAGGATGAAATCGTGGGTAACGCTGTCCGGCTGAGAGCAAACGCCTACGTGAGATTCCGCTGGGATCCACCAGCCCCCAACGCTCCCAGGAGCTGGGTCTCCGGATGGTACATTACCATATTCACTACACTGCTCAACACGACTGAACTCGAACCCAGGCTTTCCCAACTGTGCCTTCTGAACTAGAAGCAAAGCTTGTGATTGTTAGGGAACAAAAGCTATTTAGAGTGTATTGTCTACTAAACAGCGTTTTCCAAGATGGCATAGTCTCATCAAGGCAGATGTTCAGGGATGGAAACTTGCCTAGTCAAAAGGCCATTGAGTGCTGTCCTCATCTGCAGAGACCCCACTGAGACTAGAACTACCCCTCAGACCTCAGAGTTTACTGGCTTCGCCGAAACTTATAGCATTCTACAGCAAGGAGGTGAGAAGGGTCTGAATCCATTCAGCATCAGCCTCCGACACCACCATGCACATCCCCACTGAGAGCCAGCTTCGTGCCACTCGATTCTCTCAGAGTTGGTTTCTGTCGAAGCCCCTGGTGCTGAGATCTGTTCATCTCACTACATCCTGCCAGGGACTCCATTGGCTTAGCACAAAAAGCGTGGACATGAATTGGTCAAGCCACGGGCCAGGTGTGCTTTCAGCAGGGGTGTGGCCATGGGAATGGAGAGCTCCCCAAGGCGCCCACTGGAGACGGGTCACCAGGCCCAGTGAGGACAGGACACAAGGTCACAAAGGTTGGGAGATTTAGGCAGGGTCATCCCTGGGTGAGAGGTGATGGACTGAGCTGCTGGGCATTCAGAAATGCTTTATCAGGAGCCCACGGTGTGTGCAGAGGGCAGGCAGCTGGACGCTGGGTGGGATTCGCGACGCAGTCGGGCTACTGTAGCAGAACACCATGGCTGCTGGGGGTGAGGCGGTAGGGCGGGGCGGGGCTTAAACACAGCAGACATTTAGCTGTCACAGTCTGGAGGTCGGGAAGTGCGAGATCAGGGTACTGGAGATTCAGTGCCTGGTGATGGCCTGCCTTCTGGTCCACCGACAAAACCATCTCCTCGCTGTGTCCTGACGTGGCGAAGGGGACTCCTTTATAAGGGCACTGATCCCATTCGGAAAGGCTCCACCCTCATGGCGAATCACCCCCAAAGGCCCCGCCTCCTAATACCATCGCCTTAGGACGCAGCGGTCAACACACGGATTCTGAAGGTATTTGAAGAGTCGAATAGCGTTGTCTGCAGCTCGGTTGGGAGCGCTCAGCCTTCCCAAGCCCTCTGTCACACCTGTCCACATGGCCGCATCACCGCGGACCCTGGAGCCTGGCTGCTTGCATTCAAAGCCCAGCTGCCCTCCCAGCTAACTGGGCGGATGTCGGGCAAGTTACGTCACCTCTCTGTGCCTCACTTCTTCGCAGAGGATGACCTCATGGGCCTTGTGGAGTGTCACAATGACTGAGACAATCTCTAGGCATGAAGCATTTCCAGCAGTGCCTGGCGGAAAGTAAGGGCTGGTCATTTCTCCGGACATAAGTTCTCTCCTCCATTAACTCCCTTCCCTTTTTTTTTTGGCCCCTTCTTTGTCTTTCCCTTAGCTGATTCTCATTTGAAGCTGGCCTCTATATTTTTATTCTTTATTAAAGATTTATTTGAGAGAGAGCGAGAGCACACAAGCGGGGGTGGGGGTGGGGGTGGAGCAGAGGCGGAGAGAGAAGCAGACTCTCCGCTGAGCAGGGAGCCTGAAAGGGGGCTCGAAGGCAGGATCCTGGCTCGTGACCCAGGCCGAAGGCAGACTCTTCACCGACTGAGCCACTCAGGCGCCCCCTGATTTATTATTTAAACCATGGTGTCCTTCCTGCTTAATATAAGATCAGGTAAGGGAAAATTCCCAGATTTTTCTATTTCAGTGGTTTCTGTCCGTAGTTTATGGTCTTCAAATGAGATTTTCCCATGGCTGTGTGGCTCCAAATAGAAAACCTGTTTCCCACCCGTGACCTCTGTTCTCATTACCTTGTCATTAGGCCTCTAGTAACTTTCTCTGGACCCTAAAGCCTCCTAGAATAGGCTGAATTCGGCAGTGTGGCCAAGTACACGAGGACCCTTTGGGGCCATAATAGAAAGGGTTCTTCTTTTCATGAGAAATCTTGCCTCCGTTTTGAGATGACTTCAGGAGCGTACAGATTGGTTCTTTTTTTAAAAAGTTATTTTTGCCCGTGGAACACACCATTTCCACAAATAATGAGCTTCGTCCAAAATGCTGCTCCGGGCAGGCCGACTCGGGGCTTGCGAGACAGTAACTCTTGCCTCTCCCTGGCTCTTCAATTGTTCACAGCTGCTCAGCGTGGAAGAGAAGGTTCACCAGCTCCTGGAGGTAAGCTTGGAGCTATGGTCACCCAAAACATGACGGCGCCGCAAAGTTAAAACTTAGCAAAACCCCAGGAAGGAACCAAATGGACCGTCGAGGGTGGGGACCGGTAATTGATAGAGATTTCCTTTATGATGTAAAGTTGCCGAGGCAGAAACAACTTGCGAAAAATGGTGCTAGATTCAGATCAGACCGAGCCCGGAAGTTCTTCTCTTTCTGCAAAAGACGAGAGGCGGGAAGCAGCCCCCTCGGCAGGAAGACCCTGCTTGCTGGTCAGTTGCTGGACGAAGCCCGTTTAAAGAATATAGCTGCAGCTCTCGCATCTGTCCGGAGAAAACAGCAATGGATGGGGCAGAGTTCCATTCCTCAGGATTGTTTATTTTAAAGTTGAAACATTCAGCTGTTTCAGGACCTTGCAATTAACATTAGCCCCCAGTGAGGGAAATGACTAAATCGATAGGGAATTGACGTGGATCTGTGGCTACGGCCACATTGGCAATGAGGAGAGAGGATCCATCTGTCCTCCTGTCCATCTGTCCATCCTCCAGCCACCCACCCACTGGGGAACTCACTGGAATGTGCCAGTTGTGGTACTAGGCGATAAGGACGCGAAATGTCTATCACAGAACAGGCCAGCACAAACGGCTACAGCATCATATGATGAACCAGGGTGCAGGCAGCATAACCTGGACGAGGAAAGCGTGCACCTGCTCGGAGGAGTCCGCTTTGCAGACAAGACAGGTTTTGTGCTGGAATATCGAGGCGAAGCAGGAGTTTGCTAGATTCACAGCGCTTCTCTCTCCCCGGAATGCCTCCCCTCCTTGTCCCCCCGGGCAGATGTGGAGGCACGAGATACAAGCAGTTTTAAGGACCACAGACCTTTTTGAGACTCTGATGAGCACTCTGCTCCCACTGCAAATACATAAATAAGCACAACTTGACATGCAGTTTCCAGAGGCTCCTGAACCAATTCATATGCATCAGGTTGTGCGCCTCTGGGCAGAAAGGGGTGAGGAGGACAAGGGGAAAAACCCAAGATGGAGACACTTTGCTGTTCATCCCATCTAGAATCTGCCTACTGGAGCAGGGGGTGAAGGACGTGGCATCTCAAAACAAACAGAACCCCAAAGCCTTGAACTCAGAAACGGTAAAAAAAAAAAAAAAAAAAAAAAAAAAAAAAAAAAAAAGAAGTGGTCAGGGCTGGGGATGGGGGGAATCTCTCCAGATTGGTAAAAGGAAACGGACTTTCAGTTAGAAGGGGAATAAGAGATGAGAACTGAATGTGTAACGCCGCGACTATATTGAAAACATTGTATTGCACCATTGAAATTGGCTAAGGGAGAAGAACTTACGCGTCCTCACCAAGAAATCATAAATAAATAGACGAAGGGATGCGTTACTTAACTCCATGGGGTGCATCCTTTATGCCTATATTACCTTATCGCATTGTCTACTTTAAATATCTTACAATTTTATTTGCCAATTACACCTCGAGAAAGCCCGAAAAAAAATTGGAAAAAAAAAAAAAAAAGAACCCACCAGGGCCATAAAGAAAAACTGAAAGCCGAAAGCCCCACTAAGCAGTTTCACTGAGAGCTCAGGTATCCCGGGAAGCAGCCCCCATATGGAACGGCGTCTGAAGACAGTCCCATCCTGTCGCTGGCTCCTGCTCTGTAAACTGTTGTATAGAAATACTGAACAAGCTTCCAACCCAGGACTGCCTCGTGTGGCTACATTGGCTCATCACAGGAATGGGGCTGATTAAACTTGAAATGGACAGATTTTGAGCATACTGTGCATATCACGCTTGCTATGGAAATGCACCTGTGAGATGAGTTCACCGCCTACGTTTCCCCCTTATCTTCTGCCCTTCTAACAAGACTGGCACCCTTAAGCTGTTCTGAATAGAGTTAGATCTTGGGATCTCTGGGTCTGGATGCTGCAAGCATTGGAGAGCAGTTCTCTAGAAGCTCATGGTTTTCTCAGGTTCCTTTAAAAGTCACTTTGGGGCACCTGGATGGCTCAGTCCGTGGAGCATGTGACTCTTGATCTGGGGGTCGTTGGGTTTGAGCCCCACGTTGGATGGAGAGATTACTTAAGATAAAATAAAATCTTAAAAAAAAAAGTCATTATGAGACTATACTGCGGGCTTCCTTTGCTTTTTCATAGCATAGGAGAAACTCTTACCGGCATTTTTAAGACGAAACGTTTACCGTTTGTGATAGGTCATGAGATAACTGCATTCTTTTCAAACATCCAGATTATTTGTTATGCCAAACGCTGAGCAAACACTCTTAAGGCTTTTGTGGTCTAACATGCTGAGTTCAGGCCAGTCGGGGCCTCTGGAAGATAAGGAAAGGCTCACTGCAGGCTCTGTATGTGAAAGAGAATGCTGAGCACCGTGTCAGAGCAGCAATTCTCAGCCTCCGCTGTGGCTAATGATTGCCCGGTGACCACACTCTGGCCAAGGAGCTATAACGGAAGTGGTGTGTAGGATTCCTGGGATATGACCTAAAAGGGAGGGACCACACTTTCCCCCCTTTCTCTGTCCTCCTCCTTGGAATGCAGTTATAACGGATGGCAGCCTGGCAGCTCCCTAGGACCATGAGGTAAATCTGGAAAAGGAAGCCACAGGTTCAAGGTGGCAGGAGAAACAGTCAAGGGCTGGGTCCCTGATGACGTTTCGGTGTTGCCACACCAGCCGCAAGCCTCCCCCTGGACTCTAGTATGAGCGTTTTTTGTTTTTTGTTTTTTTGTTTTTTGTTTTTTTGTTTTTTTGTTTTTTTTTTTTTTTAGTTTTAGCAGCACAACCAATTCTCACTGATACATCATTCATCTTGCCCCGCCAGCAGAGATCTGTCCCCACGCCTAGGGAAATAGTCACTTCGGCTCTACGTTTTTGTTGAAGTAGTCATCCGTGGTTTATCTTCCTGACTGGCAGCTGTCCAAGCATCTCGGGCACTCCAGCAGGCTGTGGCATCAGGAGGTCGTGGGTCAGCAGCCTGATGGAAAGTTCCAGTTGGCACAGTTCAAGTATGGCTGTGACGCTGTCCCTCTGCGATCTAAGAGAATCCCCAAAGCCCTGCCTTGGGTCCACCATTTGTTCAAATCTCCTCTTTTCTACCTGGCCTCCTGGATAATGGATCTCAATACACTCCTCCCTCTTTTGTAAATATTTTGGGCTTGAGGAGTACAACCCATTTTTCTTTCAATTATTATCTGACTCTTAGGGCTATTTGACTTTACTGTGTCAAAAAACAAACATAGAACAAATATGAGGCTGAAGCCAGGTCTGCAAAAAGAAAAAAAAAAAATCTTTTTTTTTTTTTTTTCCCTCTTACCCTGAATGTTTTTCTAGTGACTCCTTTTGGAATGTTATTTTGAACTTACAAAGGTTCTTTAAAAAAAAAAAAAAACTAGTATATTTCTTTTAAGTATCCCTTGAGAAAGTCAGATTTAAACTTAGCCAACGCGTTGGCTTTTTAAAAGCACTTTCTTAAAATAGTCAATGTAAATCTTGGTGGGAAATCTTTAGGTGCCCCGAATGGACAGAAATAGAAATGTTAATGGAAATGCCATTTGAGAAGACACTGTGACGGCCCCATTCAGATGGGCCCAATCAGAAAGGACGGGAATTTGCCAGCTATTCCAGGGTGAGTCTGACTTGAGGAGCCCTGAAGAGGGGAGAAAAAGAGGAAGTCAGAGGAAGAAAGTAAATTGTTTGGACAGGAACGACTCCTAGGTACGCACGCTGACCCATTACTGAGTTATGATTATTTGCTGACACTTTTATGGTGCAACCTCATCTTTCAGAGATTACAAATATTATTAAATGAATCACGCTGGTGGGTCTGCAGGGCTTGGCATGATGTCCGCTGTGTTGCTGTAGGTCAACAGGCGAGTGAAGTCTCAAAGGGCCGAGCTGGACGGAATCCCAGGGGCAAAGGACTCTGTGCTGGCTTTGCGGGTGAGGACCTGAAGTTCAGATGTGTGTTAATCCTGATGGTACCAGCGAGGCGTGACTTGGGGACGGTGCTGTGGGGGGCCCAGGGCAGCAGGGAGATTCAGCTCCCCCAAATTCTATTCCAGACACCCCAAAGCCACCCGACACAAAAGAAAAAAATCGTATAATTTGACAGGAACAGTTGAGACTTTGTAGTCATTATTTTAAGGGTGTTTAAAAGTCTCTAGGGAAAGGCAATTTGAAACATGTCTCCTCCCGCTTTTGTCTCCTCAGCTTTACCTGTGCTCTTCAAACCCGAGGGGTCCCCTTGAATCATACCCCTCTCCTCTGTATTCTCTACCACCGGAGTTCCCAGCCCAGGGGTCTTTACATGACAGCTCATTGCTGTATTTCTTGCTAGATTCATTGAAGACTCACAGTCTCTAATAGCATCAGGCAGAATTTTAGACCATTAATAAACACCGTGGTTGAGAATTATGGATCCCACCATAAGTCTGGGAATTTTATTCATGGCACAGTCTGGTTAGAGCACCATAGCTCCCTCTCTGCCTCTTTGTTCCACATCATTACCGTCTCCTTTCATTTGTAAGAGTGTCCTCGCCTTTGTGTTACATTTTATGAGTGCCCTACTTCCAGGGGCACGTGGCTCTGGGGTCCTGACTCAGCTCAGAGGTTGGAATTGGAATGGGGCATGAGTGCACCTGCTCCAGGTCAGCTGACGTTGGGCATGGGGTGCTGGCGAGGCTCACAAAGGTGTGCTGTTGTTGGAAGGGGGGGGTCATCAAGTTCAAGCTCCCTCCGGTGGAGAGTCCCCTCGATGATGCCACTGATGTGGTCCCTCGGGCTCAGACAGGGACTCTGCCTGGGGAGGCAGCCCATCCTATGCAGAGCTCTGACAGTTCGGACGCTCTTCTTCAGACTCAGCTGCAATCATCTTCCAGAAGGGGCCCTGGACGTCTGCTCCCACTCCTCCTGACAACACTTCAGTATAATTACGGGAGTTCAGATGGACTGGAGGGTCAAGAGAAATCATTTGCTTCCCACTTCTCTCTGGATTCTCCTCTGAAGGCAGAGAGGAGGCGAGGCTATGAGTTTCTTCCAGCACCACAGTGACTTGTCTGGGGGACGAGTGTTGCGTGCTGCCCTTTAGCGCTAGATGGTCAATGAGGGCACGGGCAGGTGCTATTATGCCTCCAGTCCCTTGTGTTCCTGGCCATCAAAACGTAGAACCATCCAATGGACTTCAAAGCAACTTTCTATGCTGCCTGGAACCTCCTTGCTCAGCTGACTCCAGAAATGCTTTCGGGGTCACACTTTCGAAAACCTCATGTTCCCTCCTCAGAGGCACACAGTTCCTGTTTTCTGCATTTCTTCTATCCTGGAGTCTGGGCAGTGACCCCTTACATGACATTGTCTCTTCAGTGTGCTCAACGAATATTCTTGGAGTGTTCCTTCTGTGTGAGGTTTGGGGGCTGCCTCGTGAGCAAGGCAGGTGCACTCATGTTCATGGGCCTTTATTTCAGGGGAGGAGCTGGAATCAAGCCCGAGCAGACCGTCTGTGGATTTATCCTCATCAAAGCCCACAGAGCTGGAAAAACTGGACAGGACTCACCTCAAATGAAAAGTTGCAAGCTATTTTGGTTTTGCAACTTTCTCTCCGAGTTTATTGAGATAATAACTGACATACATAACAATGTGTAAGCGTAAGGCGTACTATGTATTGATTCAGTACACTTCTATACTGCAGAATGATTTCTGCCATGGCATGAGCCAACACCTCTATCAGGTCACATAACTACCATTGCTTTCTGCGGTGAGAACATTTAAGAACTACTCCCTTGGGGTGCCTGGGTGGCTCAGTCGGTTAAGCATGTCACTCTTGATACTGGCTCAGGTTGTGATCTCAGGGTCGTGAGATTGAGCCCCATGTGGGGCTCTGTGCTGAGCGTGGAGCCTGCTGAGATTCTCTCCTTCTCCCTCTGCCCCTCCCCACCCACTCACACTCTCGCTCTTAAAACAACAACAACAACAAAACCTACTCTCTTGGCAATTGCTAAGTGTATAATACAGAACTGTTATCTGTAATCCCCATGCTGCACATGAGATCCCCGGAGCTAATTCATCTTCTAACTAGAAGTTTGTACCTTTTGTCCGATCTCTCATTTCTCCCACCCTCTAGCTCCTAGCAACCACTACTTTACTCTCTGTTTCTAGGAGTTTGGCTTTTTTAGATTGAACACATCAGTGAAAGGGAATAGCACTTGTCTTTCTCAGTCTGGCTTATTTCACTTAGCATAGAGCCCTCAAGTTCCATCCAGGCTGTCGCAAATGGCGGATTTCCTTCATATTTATGGCTGAATACGATTCCATGGTAGATATATACTCCATGTAAAAAATCCATTCATCTATCAGTGGACATTGGGATGTTTCCATGGCTTGGCTACTGTGAATGGCGCAGCAGTGAACACGGGAGTGCAGATATCTCTCTGAGACAGTAATTTCGTCCCCTTTGGATATATGCCCAGAGCGGGGATTGCTGGATCATGTGCTATTTATGTTTTTGATTTTCTGAGGACCGTCCGTACTGCTTTCCACAGCAGCTCACCAGTGTGCATTCCCACCAACAGCTCACGAGAGTTCCCCTTTCTCCACACCTTCGCCAACACGTGTTATTTCTTGTCCTTCTGGTGCTGGCCACTCTAACAAGAGTGAAGTGACGTGTCATTGCGCTTCTGGTTTGCAATTTCCTGACAATGAGTGATGCCGGGCATCTTTTCATGGTGTCACAACTTTTAATGAGTACTCATTATTAAAGACAATTTTATGAAAGAGAAAGCCTTTCAACTAGTCACCATAACAAAATCGATTTTTTGGTATCTTAAGCCTTTCAATCTTTCTAATTCCCTTCAGTGGTATTGCGCCCACATTTTGGCGTTTTTGCTCTTTGCGCAGGGATATGGGAATTGTGAGTGTGGGAAGAATGTGTTCCCTGATTTCTCTTCCTGAGTTCCATGTGCTCCCTACTCAGGGAGCTCAGGGCCCACTTGAGAGGCCTTCCAGCTTCTTGGTTGTTTGGTCCCCCTAGACTTTTTGTCCCCAGTTGACACTACTCAGCTGCTTACACACGTCGCTAGGACTTGCCTAAGAAAAAAGAAAGATAAGGAAGGCTTTAAGCCATTTGCTCAGATTCTCTGAGTGGGCTCTGGATAGGGCTGTTTGAAAGCCTACTTCTGATATCATTGTCAAAGGTGTCAGCTGTCCAGAAAACTGCCAAGAGAAAGTAAGACGAGATTAGCTGCACACAGATGGCCACCATGAACCTTTCTCAAGGACAGAGGTGGGGTGAGGGCAAGCTGTGCCTCGCTGTCAGGTGTGACCCAGAAATTCCACTCTTTTCGTTTCTCTTGCATGGCGCTCAGCGCAGAGCCAGGGGGAGATGACTGGCTCGGTCTTGAGACCAGACTCAGAGTTTTAAACACCTGTGACTTCTTTCTCATAATCGAGATAAATCTCATGTTTTGTTCTCATGAGTGACGGAAACTGGAAGCAATGCATATTTTAGGAACGTTGCGCCCTGAGCCCCGAAGAGATATTGCACCATGTGGTATCCTTACAAGTAGAGAGGCTCCCAAGGTCAAGACTTTGAGGGTGATACATGCGTTTGGATATTTATGATCCCATTTCCGGGACCTTGCGGTTTGCGTTTCTGTTTTCCTGGAATGCTGTTCCCTCACATCTTGGCAGCCTCCCTCTCTCATTCTGTTCGTGTGTCTGCTGGACTGTCACTTCACACAAGATCTTCCTGATTTCTGTGTCTAAAGCAGCCTCCTCCAGCCCTGAAACTCCTCGTACTTTGCTGTGCAAGGTGGCAGTCATGGCCACGTGGGACTCGTGCCACTGAATTTTAAATTGCCTATGATTTAAACTTCAAAACTGAAAGAGTATAACAGATTTTCCTGTTAACTAACTGTACTATTTGATGGGACCACAAATTGGAGATTAGCCATTCAAAATTTAGCATCCGAACGGATGTATTATACTCCAAGTGTAACATACATTTGAGTTTCAAACAATTATTTTTTTTTTAAGATTTTATTTATTTATTTGTGAGAGAGCAAGCTCAAGCAGGGGGGAGGAGCAGAGGCAGAGGGAAAAGCAGGCTCCCGCTGAGCAGGGAGTCCGATGCGGGGCTCGATCCTAGGACCCTGGGATCATGACCTGAGCTGAAGGCAGATGCTTCACCAACTGAGCCACCCAGGTGTCCCAATTTCAAACAATTCCTAATGACTTTTGAAGGTTTAGTATGAAAAAAGTAGTAATGTAAAAGATCTCAAATATTTGAGTTTTATAATAAAGACAAATGCCATGTGATTTCACTTAATGTGAGGAATCTAAAAAAACAAAAAGACAAAAAACCCCACAAATGAACAAGCAAAACAAAACAGAAACACTCATGAATACAGAGAACAGACTGATGGTGGCCAGAGGGGAGGCTCTGGGGGGGGGGGGCGGATGCAATAGGTGATGGGGGGGGAGGAGGTAAAAATGTTCAGCTAGAAAATCGGTAAGTCACAGAGACAGCATAGGGAATAGAGCCAATGACATTCTTAAGATTTTATTGATTTATTTATCCGAGAGAGGGCTGGGGGAGGAGCAGAGGGAGAGGGAGGGAGAATCCCAAGGAGACTCCTCCACTGAACACGGAGGCTGCCGCGGTCAATCTCATGACCCTTCTATCACGATCGGAGCCAAAATCAAGTCAAGGCTTAATCGACTGAACCACCCAGACTCCCCTTGCCAACGATATTTTAATAACTATGCACGGAGACAGATGGTAACTAGACCTAACGTGATGATCATTTTGTAATGTATATAAATGTCCAATCACTATGTTCTACACCTGACACTAATATTGTATGGCAACTATGTTTCAATTAAAAAAACAGTAAACGGGGGTTCCTGGGTGGCTCAGTCATTAAGCATCTACCTTCCCCTCAGGTCATGGTCCCAGAGTCCCGTGATTGAGTCCCATGTCAGGCTCTCTGCTCAGCGGGGAGTCTGCTTCTCCCTCTGCCCCTCGCCCACTCATGCGCGTGCTCTCTCGCTAATAAATAAATAAAATCTTAAAAAAAAACAGTAAATGTAAAACACGGGGGAAAATTACTTTAAGAAGTATTCTGGGGACACCTGGGTGACTCAGTTGGTTAAGCGTCTGCCTTTGGCTCAGGTCATGATCCCGGGGTCCTGGGATCCAGCCCCACATCAGGGTCCCTGCTCAGCCAGAAGCCTGCTTCTCCCTCTGCCTGCTGCTCCCCCTGCTTCGCTCTCTCTCTCTGACAAATAAATAAATAAAATATTTAAAGAAAAAAAAAAGTATTCTGAAGGCCATTTGGAATTTTCAGGCTGACCTGAATAAGTAATTTGAAAAAAACAAAAACAAAACACCAAAACTCAGTTTATATTCATTACATATTGATCGTATTTTGGATATATTCAGTTTTATAAAATATGTTATTAAAATTAATTTCACCACTTTCTTTCTACTTTTTAAATTGACTGCTAGAAATGAACAGCACTCACTGGACGGCATTGCTTTATACCTTGGCCTTGTTACTATTTGACATTACACATTTTAACAGATTCTGCATCAGACAACATCAATATTTTGTACCATTTGTTTATTATGTTTCCTTTTATAGAAGGCTTACTAGGGTGTTATTTTTCTTAGGTACCAACATTGGAACGCCTTCTTAAGACTGACATAGAAGACCTATTGCACCTTCTTGGGTCTCCAGTGGAGGAAAATACACTGGATTTGGTCCCAAGTAGTGAGCAAAGACTGACAGTAGCTAAGCCTAAGTGTGGGTGAGTGATAAGCAACAGAAAGTTTAGACTGAATCAGAAGATTCCTTGAATCTTTTGTCCAAACCGTTTGGAGATCTGAGGTCGAGGACTTTTTTTGGGACCCAACCCATGGGGGGATGCTTCCTTCTGAAATAAAACTATAGAAGCATAATGAAATTATTTGGTAGACCGTTAACTTAGGGGGGCTGCTCCTAAAAAAATGGCAGTGGCTCACAGTAACCCAAAGTCAAGGGCAGCCACGGGTACACACCTGCCCATATATTTCATAGAAAGAGAGTGTTCTGGTCTCGTTTTACCTCTTGGTTCACACAGACCACATAAAAATGTATTTGGAATAACTCAGCTAAAAGTGAGAAAGAAGGTATAACAATCTATTAATGGAGGCCATTCTGAAGACTGGCTGAAGAGAGGTTGGTGGTGGTGATCCACTTGCTCAGTGCTCACCATGATCCACTGTACACCAGGAAATGCCACAATGTCTTTGGTATGAGCAGAGAGTTAGAGACTTAGAACCATCCATACCATGCTTTCATCCTGTCCATTCATTCAATAGCTATATTTTGAGTGCTTTCCATGTGCAAAGCATTGTTCTATCGGTTGAGACTATTGCAGGGAAAAAACATGGTCCTGCTTTCGTGGAAAGCATGGTAAAGGGGCCACTTCTTCAGGGTACAAGCTAAGGTGAACATAGGAGGCAAGAGGAAAGAAGGTGACTAGAGTCCTTTCAGCACTGGAGCCCTGAGTTTTGGTTTTTCAGGAAACAGGTGCCACCCAGCTTTTCCTGCACTTGCTTCTGTGAGTTTCTGAGGCTAAGAGCTGGGTGTTTGTCACTTGCCCGTAAAAAAGTGTGATTCATACCCGAGGAGGCTACCGCATGTTTTACACGTTTTTTGAAAGGGTTAAATAAAATAGTGAATGCAGAGTAACCGGTCCAAAATAGTGTGCGGCAGGCTCTCAAAAAACAGTAGTGAGGATGACAATGAGAACTCAAAAAAATCTTGGGGTTCTCCAAATCTTTCTCAAGCTGAAGACCCAAACGACACAAAGCTCTGCACGAAAGACCTGGCCGGTGCTGAGCGTTTCAGAGGAAGCTGTGTTGATCTGGGCTGCAGGAGAGCCTGGTTTCTCCGAGTAAGTGTGAATCTTTCACCCGAAGTCAGTCAAGTTCATCAGGGACAGCTGTCACGTGCATTACGTCAAGCCCTCCTGTACCCTCCTTGCAAAATATGTCTCAGAGCTGTGGCTTGCACAATTTTTTCCCCCTACGAAGCAGACTCTTTTCTTTTTGCCCTTGCAAGATGGTTTGCAAACCCAAATCATGGAGCGGATAAAAGCGGTGTTGCTTTGTGCTGCTGGGGCCGCCCCCTCCCTAGCTTACCCTGGCCTCTGCGCTCCTGGGAAATCTCTCTAGAGCACTGACACCCCTCAGAAGATATTTGGGAAATGCTGTTGTGGGAGGTGAGGGAGAAAAAGACGGCTACAGAGGCTTTAGCTTGGCGAAAGTAACTGTTGAGTTCATGTCGGAGGGCCTGAGAGCAAGGTGAGGCATCGTGGAAACCTGCGGTGATAAAGCAGGGCATTCATTCACCCTTGAACTTGACCTGTTATGGACTCTCGGACACTGAGCTGGGGCCGAGGGGGCAGAGCTTCCTGGGGGGCCGGCAGCAGGTTTATTAGTGGCGTATACAAAAGGGAAGGTTAGAAACTGACCTTTATTCCAGTTAAATGGCAGAAGGTAGTCTGTTATTTACATGTCTCTTGCTTTTCTCTTTTTACTTCCAAAAACGACATGTAAGATTCAGTATTACCTTACAATTTATAAAGCCCACACTCGTGCACTATCTTGTGCGTTGGCCGACTTGTATATACTAACCTTCCGTGGCACTGGATCATTTATACTTCACATGAAATTTAATTCATTCTACTTCTAAATAATTATATTTCCTTAAATAATACACTAAATGATTTTTTAATGCCTGAAGAAAAGCCAAACGTGTGTTTCTGCGGTGTTATTCTCTCTCTTTCTCTCTTTAAGAAGTAAAACCTTTTGGTTAGGGGAAATTTCAACCATATACAAAAGTTGACAGAATGGTATGATGAATGCTCGTATACCTGTCACACATCTCCAACAATTTACTCGTGGCCAACCAATTCATTTCTCTTTCCACCTCTGGTCCTCTGGATTATTATGAAGTGAATTTCGGACACATACTAGTTCATCCCTGTTTACAGCTGATTACTATGTTGCTTAACATCTCATGAACACTGAAATAACAAATCCTGAATCTTTGCTTTTGAGCAAACACAAGGTTACGTTCCTGTGAGCCTCCGGTCACAAGACTTTTGACAACCGATGAATACATACCCTTGTTTTATGTGTGTCTGTTTAAGGACACCTTACTTAAAATACATTGTCGATTCATTTACATTGGACTTATGGCCAATAGCACCGTAACTCATGCCAGGATGAAGCTTCAATCTAATGCTTATTTTTTCCAGAAGGCACATCATAGTTTAGGAACACCAGCCCAGCCCTTCGGCACTATGCTTGGGGGCCATTTTAAACAGTAAAGTCACCAGCAAAAGGCACAAAAATGCAAAAAACACAGCACTACTCAGATCGTGAAAAGGATACTTATTTCCATTATGACAGCTGAAACAAGAAGACAGAGTGTCGCCTTGTTGACCTCAGGTGTACCGTGCGTGTTGGGTGATTCAAACTTAGCCACTCTCTCCCTGTCCTCAAATATCTGTGAAAGCCCCTTGACTATTGATTTCGGGGATACCAATAACTTTTAGCTAGTAGGCGAATTCCCAAAGCCAGAATCCATGAATAATGCAGATCAAATGTATAGAAAAAGACAGACTCTTTCTAAAAAGCATCACCAAAGTCCATGTCCCATTACTATATCTAAAAAAAAAAAAAAAAAATCTAACAGTCATTACTTGCCATCATTAATATCCAACATGTATGCAAATTTCCCCGTATCATAATTTTTTTCACGTAGAATTTATCTGAATCTCCTTTTAAAGATTTTGTCAATGCCAGGGGCACCTGGGTGCCTCAGTCAGCTAAGCGTGTCTGACCTCAGCTCAGGTCATGATCTCTGGGTCCTTGGATCGAGCCCCAAGTTGGGCTCCTCACTCAACTGGGAGTCTGTTTCTCCCCTCTCCCCTGCTTGTGCATTCTCCCCCAAATAAATAAATAAAATCTTTTTTTTAAGATTTTATTTATTTATTTGACAGAGAGACAGCCAGTGAGAGAGGCAACATAAGCAGGGGGAGTGGGAGAGGAAGAAGCAGGCTCCCAGCGGAGGAGCCTGATGCAGGACTCGATCCCAGAACACCAGGATCACGCCCTGAGCCGAAGGCAGATGCTTAACGACTGAGACACCCAGGCGCCCCAATAAATAAAATCTTTAAAAAAATAAATAAATGAAAAGGTTTTGTCAATGCCATCAACTGGCCTCAACTTTCCCCTCTCTTCCAGAAATGTTTGGACACTGAAGCCTTGAGTCTTGAGCCAGGGAACTCTAGAGGGGCTCATCTCAACGGTGTTTTCCACTTCCCGCTCAGGTGGGGGTTGCACTGCATCTGTGAAACTGTGGGTGGGCTTCATCTGATGTCTCCTAGCTGCACTATAGTTAACAGAAATTTCTCAGAATTGTCTTCAAGCGGATACTGCCTTCCCAATTTCTCAAAGCCAATGGAGACTTTTTGCTAATTTTTCTTTATGGGAGAATGGTAATTCTATGGACATTTGGAAAGAAAAGGCGATTGAAAACATATGCTTAGCCAGTCATCCTAAACTGCAAAGATTTAGTTTTAAAAGATTTCCGGTACCCTTTGTTTTACAACCGGTAAAATAGGCTTACATATTTTAAACAGACAAGAGAAGCCCCTACCATTTGGAGGACTGCTCAGTCCCCTGACTTTGAGATGTAACTGAGCATTCATTCATTAAAAAAAATTTTTTTTTTCTATGAAGATTTCTGGAGCATCTACAATGTACCGGGCTCTATGTTAGATTCCAGAAGTATAAGATGGAACAGGCATAGCCCGTCCTCATGCTTCTGACTGTCTACATAGTGGGACAGTCACACACACAGCTTATGAGGCACAGTGGGATCCAGGCTGAGCCAACCACGGGCAGAGAGGATCCGGGCACAGAGGATTCTGGGAGGAGAGGAAGGTGATGCTTTCTACTTGGGGCTCCACTGTTTGGAAATCTTCACGAAGAAGGTAAATGAATGGAAGGTACAAGATGTGCCTGGCAACTATTGGGCAATCTGGTGCTTCTGGATCATAAAGACATGAGCCTGAACTAAAGGCTGGTGTGGAATAACGAACATCCGTCATATGAAGACTTTGGCCTTTATCCTTTACACAGTTGAATTCCACGGATATCCTTAACTAGTATTGTGGCATGATTAGAAGTGCAAATGACACTACAGATAAAAGATTAGTATCCAAGATCTACAAAGAACTTCTGAAACTCAATACACGGGAAACAAATAATCAAATCAAAAAATGGGCAGAAGATATGAACAGACGCTTTTCCAATGAAGACATACAAATGACTAACAGACACATGAAAAAATGTTCAAAATAATTAGCCATCAGGGAAATTCAAATCAAAACCACACTGAGATACCACCTTACGCCAGTTAGAATGGCAAAAATTGACAAGGCAAGAAACAACAATTGTTGGAGAGGATGCGGAGAAAGGGGATCCCTCTTACATTGTTGGTGGGAATGCAAGTTGGTACAATCAGTCTGGAAAACAGAGTGGAGGTCCCTTAAAAAGTTAAAAATTGAGCTACCCTATGATCCAGCAATTGCACTACTGGGTATTTACCCCAAAGATACAGACGTAGTGAAGAGAAGGGCCATATGCACCCCAATGTTCATAGCAGCATTGTCCACAATAGCTAAATTGTGGAAGGAGCCAAGATGCCCTTCAACAGATGACTGGATTAAGAAGATGTGGTCCATATAGACAATGGAATATTACTCAGCCATCAAAAAGAACGATTTCACAACATTTGCAGCAACGTGGACGGGACTGGAGGAGATAATGCTAAGTGAAATAAGTCAAGCAGAGAAAGACAGTTATCATATGGTTTCACTCATTTATGGAACATAAGAAATAGGAAGATCGGTAGGAGAAGAAAGGGAAGAATGAAGGGGGAGAAACAGAAAGGGGAATGAACCATGAGAGACTATGGACTCTGGGAAACAAACTGAGGGCTTCAGAAGGGAGGGGGGTGGGGGATTGGGAGAGGCCAGTGATGGGTGTTGGGGAGGGCACGTATTGCATGGAGCACTGGGTGTTATATGCAAGTAATGAATCATGGAACACTACATCAAAGACTAGGGATGTACTGTATGGTGACTAACATAATAAAAAATTATTATTAAAAAAAGAACATATGATGTAAGACAAATGACAAGATAGAAAAAAAGTTTTTTTAGAACACTTATTTTTAAAACATGACAAAGAAGAAAACATTACAAAGGGTTCATTACCTTACTATAAAAAGGATTTTTATAATTAACAAGAAAATGATCAGCATTTAAGGAAAATGAGCAAAAGACATAACTGGAGCGATCTCTGCGAACAGATATAAATGGACAATAAATCAGTGTTAGTGTACTCAACTTCACCCTTAATTATAGAAATGCGAATTAAAAGAAAATACTCTTTACACTTATCAGATTGACAAAAATTTTAAAGTGTGGTAACACCCAGTATAGTTAAGAGTAAGGGGGAAACGAACATATTCATACAGTATTATTGGCGGAAGTATAAATGGCACATCCTTTTTTGGGACAAAGTGTTACGGTATGTTAAATTTAAAATATGTTCTCAAATTAATTGAATTTAAATAAAAATAAAAATTAAAAAAAAGAAGTGCGATGAAATAAGGAAGAGCAATCAAGTGAGTCATTCTGGAATGACAGAGTATAGAAAAGACTAGATTCATATGAATTCTAAATTGAAACCCAAATTGAAAAGTGTTTCCGATATGAGACCAAGAATACGTAAAATGGAAGAAAGCTCATTTTTTGGAGGAAGGTAAAAAAGAGAGCATAAATGCTTTTGATTCAAGTTCAATCTCAAGGGTAACTTATCTGGTGCTTTTACGGAGAAAAGAAACAAGTTTCCAGATTCATATTTTGACTCCCAAGGGCACACCTGGCTTCACAAATAGCAGAAACACAAACCCTCTCAGTGCGGATCTTTTCCAGGTCAGTGAAAAGCAAGGAATTCTGTGACACCCTCACCACTGCCTACTTTTTTCTTTTGGTTTCTGGAACATCCATCCTGTGGGAAAGAGATGTTTCCCTACCATGCTTTGTCCTCATTAAAGGGTTTTATCTAAATGTTTAGATTTCTGATTTTCATTGCAGGAAAAAGGATGTTTTTCTCTTTAAATTTCGATGTGCTGCCCAATCCCTAAAGGGCTAGAGAGCTAGACTTTTTTAGTCTAGCTAGTGCTAGGTTTTATTATTATTATTATTATTATTATTATTATTATTCCTATTATTAAGAATATTGGCCATACTTTTCAGACACCAGGCTTGTTCCTAATAATCTAGAATCTAAACTGGTCCCTAAAATGAAGACTTTGGCCTTTATCCATAACTTAGGCAGCTGAATTCCACGGTCCTAGGTCTAGACTTTAGGACCAGTTTAGAATCTCTGGGTCTTTATGAGTAATGAACAACACTGCTAGGAACACCTGTCAGAGGCCTGGAAAGATCCTCTCCGGCAAAGACACCTGCCGAGCACACCTTCACACGTCTGTAACCCCACGTTCCTTGGACACACCTGTCTTCATCAGCCTCCCTAACAAACCAGTGCACACACCTAAGGCCGACTTGGTCTGCATTTAATATCAAGGTACTGTGGCTCTTTGAGAGCATCAGAGGAACCTTCTGTCGACCTCCCCCTGTAGGCTGACTAACTGCTGACGTGTCCCGGGGCATCAGAACCACATCTACCAGGGCGGGGAAGGGATCTTTGAGACCGTCTAGTCCGTAAGTGCCCACAATTTATTGTGGCACCAAAATCTTTCCTTCCAAAGTATCAAAATCTTAACAACAAATCAAAAAAAAAGTAAGACAGCTCATTACTTGATACAAAATGATGACAGTGGGACTCTACTCGAGCAGTGGTGAGAGATCTTGAGTGCCCCATTTCCCCCAAGGCCCCGCGAGGCAACTCCACTAAAATCCTTGGTCTCTGCAGAGCCTCGCTGGAAAACCAATGGCTAACTGAACTCTCTCCTTTCATAAGCGATGAAACTAAGGGTCGGACATATTAAGCCATTTGCCCAAGGTTACACCAAAGTCAGCATCCTAATTCCAGCGTGATTTATCCCATTGCCCTAGATCCTTCCATGAGGCCATGCAAGCTGCCCACTTTCCACTACGGGAGCCTTGCCTCCAGTGGCTTCCAGGAAGGCAGAAGTGTGGAAATGAATGTTGATGATCTATTTGCTTGGTGCTAAGCCTTTTTGTATTATTATTTTTTTCTTTTTCTTAAGAAGTACAACTCACAGTTTCATTCACAGTACAAGTTTGTTCTCTGCAGCATTTTTTTACCTAAAGCAGTGACATCTGGCCCAGGAGCATGTATTTCTCAGCATGATGTTAGCCTTCTACCTGTATGTCTCTGGGTGAATTTCCTCCTCAAACCCTAACTAGTGTTGACTAGTTTTATGAATATTTCACTCCCTCTGGCACGGGTGACTCATTCATCCTGCTGAATCATACTCTAGTGAGTGTGATTACATAGTTTATCTCCTAAGCCAGGACATTTTTTTAGAGTAAAAGGGGGTTCAATGAACTACTCATGTGGGACAGCAAATGTTAGCTGAAACTGCTCTGGACAAACCAGGGTGTGTAGGGCACGCAAGATCTGGGAGAGAGCTCAAGACGCTTCTCTTGGATAGAGCAATATGCTTTCACATGGAAACCACAGGAATGATTATGGAGAAGCGAGAACACCAAGATGAATTAAAGACTGCAACCAGAATGATGATCTTTGAGGCTGGTTGATTGGAACCTGGGGTCCATAGGTGTGGGCGGTCCACATGGGCAGAGAGTGGGAAGGAAGGGAAAAGGAGATAAACTCCAAAAGCAGACTGGACTGGAGAGCAGGAGTGGCTGTAAGAAGAGAATTTGGTTACCGAGTTCTTTCTACTTGTCTATGCAGATTAGTACGTGCCAGACTTTCCAGCAGGATGAGTGCAAAATTCCCAAGACAATGGTGCAACAGGCCTTGTGCTGATCCTAGGAGACATATCTGTGTCTGCCCTGATAACTATGAGCTCTGGAGTGTTTTGGCGGAAGAAGAGGATGTTGGCGTTGCCGCAGCATATGACACCAGTTCTAGAAAGACAGCTGCTCACATTCCTTGCTGGTGTTGTGTCCGGTGACAAGGCTGAGCCCTGCCTTTGTCTGCCTGCAGCCATGTCAGAGTCTCCAAACCAGGCTTGTGAGTGTCTCCTCACTGAGAAGCCATGTTGTCCTTTGATTCAAAGCTTGAGTTGGCAGAATGGCAGCCATTTTGTGTTGTGTTGTATGTCACAGTCACGTAGCAACTGTTCACATCTGAGCCTCGGAAGGGCAGAGGGCGTGACTCAAAGACACATAGCAAGTGAATGACAGAGCAGGGACTTTATTTCAAGTCCTCTTTTTTTAGGAAAGTGAGCCATATAATCTTCAGGTAGGTGATGTCAGGACTCAAAATGACAATTCTGGATTATGGTTCTGGTTGAACATAAATTCATCCCAAACTCCCTAGATTTCTATACTATTGGTAATGGTGGTTAGTACTCCTTGACCATTCACTATGTGCGTTATGGGCTTCTTACGGTTGGCACCCGGGAGTTGAGAATGGCGAATGACCCTGTTGCCTGGGACTGTCCTGGTTTTAGCACCTCCTGGTTCCACCTCCTGGAAAACTCCTCAGTCTCGGGCAAACCAGAATGGTTGGTCACTCACTTAGAATATTCCAATGAGGCTATCTCGTTGGATGGTTTACAGCTGACCTAACTGAAAACTCAGAGAAACTCAGTTGTCTCTCTAATACCATGACTCCGGTAACATGGGAGCAGAATTGGAGCCCATCTCTGTCTGACTTCAAAGCCAGTGCCCCCACCACCACACTCTCAGTCCTGTTGTCACTGGTGTGAGACCAAGGGTATTTATACTAATGACGAGACTCACACCCAACACCTTCCTAATCACTGGTGAAAACGTAAATGATGTTTCAGTATGTTACGCAGCAGATGGAACCCTAGAGCTGAAAGGACCCCTATGGGCATTTAGTCAATCCTATCCATTCACACCAGAGCCTCAGAGTGGTGGAGGGCATTACTCAAAGTCACACGGCAGATGAATGACAGAGCTAGGATGTCAAGTCTTCTGAATCCCAGGGCAGGTTCTCTCCTCCACGAAGTAATGCAGTACAATGTCCATGCTTTTCAACTAAGCAGATTTGAAAGGAGATGTTTAGCATGGACGGTTCACCAGCAATATCCCCCAATTGCTGGTGAACCATCCATGAGAGATCTATGTCAACTCTTGTCATCTTTGTTATGTCACCATTATAAAGCACCATGTTATGAAATCCTGAATTTACTCACATAGATCTCTCTTTCCTTCAAGTTGGCGATTACTGGTAAGGCTCACTCATCAGGTGCAGCCTAGAATTGAACCCATGCTGAACATGTCTGTGGCCAACCGTTGGTTTTCTCCTGCAGTGCTAGGTGGAAAAGGCAATGCCATTCTTCTTCATCTGGGGGATGTTACAGGAAAAGTCAACTTGCTAAAGTGTGATGTGGACCAACAGCATTGGTGTTATCTGGAAGTATAAAATGGCAGAGCCCACCTCAGAGCTTCTGAATCGGAACTGTATTCTAACAATACCTCCTAGACTATCTGTATGCACGCTGCAGCTGAGAAGCATTGCTCAAAGGGTGGCCAAGGAAGAACCAGCCTACTATTAATGGACTTTGACAGTCAGCTTTGCCCTCCCCATAATGGGTTCGTAGGAACGGAATGCACAATCTCAGTACATTCACTAAAGTCCTCTCGCTGCTTTGGGAGAAGCTTGGCTCTGTTGGAGTGTGACAAGAAATCAAAGGCAGGTGAACAATGGATGGGGACATTTCCATTGAGGTAGGGTATGGTTCCTGGAATTTTGATTTCCACTGTGGATTTCTTCTCCCTACAGACCAGAGAGAATTTTGTTACATCTCTCACATCTCTATATCCAAAGACTTGCTAGCCCCAACTGATTTCCCATTTGGGCTGAAACTCTGTTGAGCAAGAATGAAACAAGAAAAGGACACAGAGTGGTCCCCTGGAATGCTTTAGAACCAAATGTGACCAGAGGCGGGAGACATCACTTCAAATGTCTTCTCCCATTAGAGTCCTGTTCTTCCTTCGATGTCACGATCCCTTCACGAAGACATGGCTGGATAACAATGGATTTCCACATTGCTTCCAGACAGGATTTTACAACTCGCTTAAGGATTGTTGACTTCCTGGCCAAAGCGACTTCTTTCCCTTCCCTTCTGCCAAAAGACCAAAGCTTTCTGCTTTCCTGTAATCTCCTACATATGAATTTTTTTGCTCTTGATGGAGTTACTAAGCTGAACAAACCGCCATGTAAGTCAAATATCAACATAAATGGTTATTTCATGTTATAAGTATTCATTTTTAAAAAGCAAGATAATCTTATCCCATGTTCCCAGAAGGATTTGAATATATGTTTACTTATCACATGTTGCCCAAACGTGGCTGGGCCTCACCAGCCTGGGGCTGGTAATAGGGTTACTTTTACATCTGTGCCCGAATGATAATACTTTGAGCTCAAGCAAGAGTAAACCCCCCTCTCCTGCTCATCAGTTACTTTCACTGATTCCCAAAGGGGTCCCTCCCAGGTGTGCACAAAGGAGGCAATCAGCGGTGGCTTCCGTACAGCCTCTTCTGTCTCAGCTTGTCCTGGTGCAAAGCTAATTCCTAAACCCATCTTCCCTTCTAACTGAACAAAAGCATTCAGGCACATCGAAAAAAAAAATATTTGGGGAATGTATAATAACTAGACTATCTGAACTTCAGTACACGTTATGCTCAACGTGAAGTCCCACCCTCAGCTATGTTATGGTCAACCCTTGATTACGTGTGACAATAATGGGGAAGAGGCAGTAGCTTTGTTTTCATCCTCTTCAAATCGACACGTATTCTTGAAGCAACTTCCGCATTTGGCAAGAACTTGGCTTTGCTCTTCCACGCTGCCCGAAGAATTAGAATTCTAGGGGACCTGCAACAGACCAAGCATCTGGATTGTTCTGAGAGCAGGGAGAACACGATGGTTTTTATTGGCCCACAGAAGCTTAGCACAGTATATGACATAACGTGGGTGCTATTTGCTGGATGAATAAGGAAATCCATGCATGCACTATCTCTGTATCCAGGGTACTCCCAAGACTCCAGAAATTGGATAAGAGAAGCCTGCTGTGCCTGGACCAGCAGGTTGGCAAAAGAGGGGAAGGGAATGGGTGGCACCATTTTTTCTTATTTTGATGCTACCTTCCCATCATGAGCCTCTGACTTTGAGATTGGAATTATAAACATTTAACACCTATTTTCATTTCTTTTATGCTGTTGTCCTATTTTGTACATTATTCCTTCTGTTCTTGTCAACCCCTAGAGTTTAAAACAGTGGGCTTTAAGTCATGATGCATCTAAAAATCCAAGTCTTTATATCTCTGATTTCCTATCAAAAATCTCCACTTGGGACACCTCCACTTGGTTCCTCAAACTCGAAGCCAACACAGGCAACCTTATCTTTGCCTTCTTCCCTTCTCCCATTAGGAGCAGTCAACCAATCTTCAAAAACCATTGTGTTTTCTAAATCTCTCTCAAATCTCTTCGCTTCTTTCTGATCCCTTACCTGTGCTCTGTCATCAGGGCTCCCCTATGGGTGTGCCATTGCAAAGCGTGTATTAAACAACTCATGGGCACATGATTTGAATTATCTATTTAGAAGGTGGCCTTCATGTTGGTGTTGAGCAGCTGTGACCATCCCCTATCCCTTCTGTCCATCTGCCAAAGTGATGCTCCAGGAAGATAAATCCAACCAACTTCCTCCGCTGTTTGAAACACTCTGTTGCCCTTAGTATGAGTCTTCTTGGGTTCCAGAACAAAGCACCACAGACTGAGTGCCTTAAACAACAGACATTGATTTTCTGACACTTCTGGGGGCTGGAAGTCTGAGATCAAGGTTCCACAGGGTTAGTTTCTTCCGAAGCCTTGCTCCTTGGCTGGAAGATGGCCGTCTTCTCGCTGGGTCTTCAGCGGTCTTCCTGCTGTGTGTCCTGTTGGGTCAGGGCCCACCCTAGTGACTTCGTTTGAACTTAATTATTGCTTTAGGAACCTTAGCTCCAAGGATAGTCACATTCTCAGGTCCAGGTGATTAGAACTTCAACCTATGAATTTGGGGAGGGAAGGACCACAATTCAGCCCCTAAGACCACTGAGATAAAATCCAGCCTCCTAACCATGGCTTTCAAGGCCCTTCATGACTGGGCCACGCCCCCCAGCCCTGGCCGCAGCTCTCACTCCTCCCTGTAAGAGCACTTTCTGCGCTAATTTATAATTATCAATTTACCTGTCGGTAACTCTCAGTCGGCATAAGTCACTGCACTTGTGAGGAAGGTTCTGGAAAACCATCAAATCTCTGAGGCTCACGGAAATTAATTCTGAAATGTGACGCAGGAGAGTGGGAGGCCCGGGGGTGGGGGTGACGTGGGCAGATGTGTCTCCTGGGCTTTGGAAGCCACTTTCACCCGCTGCCAATGTCTCATCTCCATGAGTTTAAAAGTTACTGGGAACTCGATTATAGTGTGGTATTTACATTCTTAGAAACCCAAATTACAGCTTGGAAACCACCCAGCGAATTCATTTCTGGGTAAGACAAGCGTATGAAAAGATTGTATTATGTGGACACTTGTCCAAAATATTACAGTAAGTATCAGTCGTATCTGCATTCAAATGTTAGGCTCTTTATTCCAAATATGGCAGCACTGTGATTATGGGACGAACACAAAATAGGCAAAATGACTGTTTACATTTTGTCTTCAGTTTTCCAACGGCGGCGTGGAAGTTGAGTGATTTTGTATTTTCTCTCATCAGCTGGCTGTCATTTTCTCTGAAAACTGCATTTTAAATAACCAACCCAGGGGAAAATATTTCATGGTGTGAAATTGTTCTCTCTCTACCTCTTTTTATTTAAATTGAGACTCTCATCTTTATCCTTCTGTCTTGAATGGACTGAACTAGGCAGAGAGAAGATATGCTGGATCATAGTTAGAGTAAAGGAATATTTATTTAAATCTATTGCTAGAAGAAAGGGACGAAGTTTCTGTGGCCTCAAAGTGTCAAGGAACAAGCATATGGCCAGGAAACTCCATTTCAACTCACGAGACTAGAGATTTGGGAACGGTACCTGATCATGACCTTCAGGGATGTTTTAAACTGTAATTATTTTTATCTCGTAAGTAATGTGTGTTTGCTTTTAAAATTAGAAAAGGAAGCAAACACAAATCACCGACTTAAAAAACATTTAAGTAGGAGCATGCTGCATTATAATTTGTTTTTTCCTATTATTCCATGTTTACAAATATACTCCTATAATATTTTATTTTTAAATCAGTTTATCTTTCATTGTATAATATGCAATGTCATCATAAAGAAATTATACACGTAGATCTGAGAGTCTTCAGGTCTTTAGGTCACTCCAATCCAACACAACAGTTATATACCCTTTTTAAAAAAGTGCTGTGGCTCTGGGTGACTCAGTAGGTGGGGCATCCAACTCTTGATCTCGGCTTAGGTCTTGATCTCAGGGTCGTGAGTTCAAGCCCCGTGTTAGGCTCCACACTGGGCATGGAGCCTACTTTAAAAAAAAAAAAAGATTCAAATGTCCTGATATTTTTATTTATTTATTTATTTTTAAAGATTTTATTTATTTATTCGACAGAGATAGAGACAGCCAGCGAGAGAGAGAACACAAGCAGGGGGAGTGGGAGAGGAAGAAGCAGGCTCCCAGCGGAGGAGCCTGATGTGGGGCTCAATCCCGGAATGCTGGGATCACGCCCTGAGCCAAAGGTAGACGCTTAACAACTGAGCTACTCAGGCACCCCCTGATATTTTTAATACACTTTTTATTTGGGGATTATTTTGGATTTTCATAAAAGCTGCAAAGATCGTATGGAACATTCCCATATGCCCCTCACCCAGTTTCCCTTTTTGTTCGCACCTCACAATATCGTGGTACATTTGTCAAAACTGAGAAACTGATACTGATATGTTGTTCTTAACTAAACTCCAGACCTTATCTGGATTTTATCAGTTTTCCATTAATGTCTTTGTGTTCCAGGATCCAATCCAGGGTAGCGTGCATTTAATTTTCACACCTCCCCAGAATTCTCCCCAGTCATTCCTAACTTCTCAGGACTGTGACTCGTCTGAGGAGTACTAGCCTGGGCCGAGGGATCCTCGTTTTTCACCTTTCACAAATATTCTTCCATGTATGTGTGTTCACAAGCTCAACACAGCAAGGTGTAGAATTTTGATATAAACATGACCTATGCTATGCTCCTGCTTTATGCCTGTTTTAATGGCAATGTCAGTCTGCATCAACACATTTCTTTTTGAAGAAACAATTCCGGAGTATCCCACTGTGGAAACTCAATCTTAATTATCAACCAGCTTCAGATGACAGATGTCTCCTTAACTTTCTACATTGAGATTCCCAAATCTGCTGAGCGGACACCCGTGATCTAAATCTCCAGGCACGTCGGTGATAATTTTCTAAAGATAAATATCGGAGGCTGTCAAAGACTTTTCACTAAAAAAGAAAATCACCCACATGGCCCACGAGCTCTTATGTATTTGCACTCTGCAACTGCCTATGGCCTCACCAATGTTTCCTCTACCATGGGCTGTGGCTGCTCGTTTCATCTTTGATAACTTGATAGATGCTTACACGCAAGGCTGCATTTCCTTCGTGTTCTATTCGCCATATGTCTTTCTTCTTTTTACAATGTCCTGTGTACGGCCATTATCTCATTAAGGGTGGGAGAGAAGAAGGGGCCAGGTCATCTTTTTCCTAATTCATTTATAAAAGCTTTTTCTGTATGGAGGACAGTCACCCTTTCTTTCACCTAATGAGCCATTTCTCTTAAGTTACTCCTCTCTTTGTCTATGGTATTTTTTTTTTATAAAAGGACATTTAAAATTGTTTATGCACTCACCAATCCTGTTTCCTATTATAATTTCTGCTCTAAGTATGAGGGTCATAAAGTCTTTTCCCGTAATCTAGTTCTGCTGCCATTCACCTGTATTTTCTCCTGATGCTTACACGTCTCTGTGTTTCTTTAAATATTTAACCCATTTGTGGTTTATTTTGCTTTGAAATAGGGTTCTCATTTTGTTTTTCCAAATGGTTAGCCAGCTGTCTCAACACCATTTAATGAACAACCCAGCCTTTTCCCCCATGGATTTGAAAGTCTATTCTAACAACACCCCATCTTAAGAGACTGCAAGCGGGCCACCTGTTAAGGGTCCAGGAGAGGCTTCCAACAAGAGAACTAGGAGGAGACGATAGTTGAAAACCTTCCAGTTGTTTTCATGATCACCTCGTTACATTGTCAGTTTCTGCTGAACGACATAGTCCAAGCCAAATCCAAACACACATTTCTATTCCTGTCTATCCCCCAGACTTTACATCTTTCTCGTTCTATGCCTTCTCCCCAGTAGTAGAGGGGCCCGAGCTGTACTAGGCGACAACTGTTTGCAAAACCACACACATCCTTTGGAATGTATATCATTAAACGTTTCCCCAAGTTTTATGGTAAACTCCCTACTTTTGCCTTTTCTGCAATAAAGAAACTCTATTCGCCAAACTAAGAAATCCACCACCAGGTACTAATACATAACAGCTTATAAGCTGAGCTGCAAATCTGTTGATTTACTTTAAGAATGAAAACCTACCTCTTGGATCGTAACTATCTAGAGACCAGGCATGGACTAAACTTTTTCAATTTCACCCAGTTCTCAGGAGCAGGTGCACTCACTGTCCCCCACTTCACAGACGAGAAATGGAGGCGCAGAGAGGTTAAGTAACGTGCTGAATGTCGCAGAGCTGTAAGTAGTGCATCAAGCCTGTGCTGACAGCCATCGCTCACATCTGAACCCAAAGGTTGTTGGTACAATCTGATGGTACCAATGTAGGGTTCCTTGCACGGCCTCTGATCCCCAGATGGAAAGATCTCAGTAACTACCAGAGACCACTTCCCAAGCACTGTGATTCATTTCACCCTCAAGGTGTGTTCTTTCCAGTTTGTGAAATGAGATCAGCAAGGACTCCAAGCCGTGAGTTGGAGTGTGGGCTCGGTCACATGGCTAAGCCATTTCTCCAATCGTACAAAAGTCATGTCAATGGAGTTTCACTGGGTTCTCGGGGTTTATATCTGCTGCATTTCCCCTGCGGATTGTACCATCTACCATGAACGATGGCAGCGGACAGGGAGACAAAGCCTCCCCACATCTGTCTTCCTCCAGTTCTCTCTGTGTTCCCTTCTGTCGGCTCACAGCGAAAGGGTTAGTGTGATTCATTACCTTTGTGGTTCTTAATTTTCAGAAGGTATCGATTATAATAGGATACAGTCATCTGGTGCTCGGAGTGCTAGAGTGGTCTTAACCGCACACCCCCCGATCTTACAGATTAGGAAACCGAAGTTGGTTGACGTTAATTAGGTGTCCTAGGGCACACAGCTGCTTAGCAGCAGAATGTGATGGAAACTTCAGATCTCCCAACCCCAGCCTTTGCTCTCTGTCTGACAGCTTGCTGCCTTCAGTTGTATGACCAAACCTGCGTTTTGATGATTTTTTTTTTTTTTTTTTTTGCAGTCGCGGGGTGGCTGACTCAAATTTCATGTAAGCAAACACAGCTTGAAAGCACTCTTGCCTGCCGCATACAACGAAGTGCCTGTGAAAGAGTTTATGGTAGAGATACGTGCACCCACCATCAACCTTCTCATCATTTCTCAGTGTAGAGACATGTAATTTATAAGGTCTCACCCCTGCAATGCAGGGATCAGAGCCTGAATAGTTTGTAAGTACATCCCCTAATTCCTTTTAATGGTCAGATGTCACAAACGCTTTTTTACAGGCCCTGCAAAACATACTTCTTGCATATTTTGGCTGTCACGACATTCGATTGATTGCACTCTACAAAATATGCTTTTAATTTTCTACACAAAAATACTATGTAAGAATTGCAGTGGGCTCGCTTGGCATCCACATAGCCCCTTCTTTCGTGCCATCATCTGTGCTGAAGTCTGGAAAATTGCCTATTTATTCCTTGGCTTCCCCTTGGTTGGCCAGATGAGATGTAGGCAAGTCAGTGGAAGGGGGTTTCTGGAAAAGAGTACTGATGTGATGGAGGTAATGATGCAAGAGGTAAGCTAGCTCTCTTCCTCTCTCTATCCACCTGGAGTGTTGGTGTGATGCCCGGCACTGTGCTAGTCATCTTGTAACAAAGAAGCAACCAGCACAGAAATGAAAACCTACAAGCTAAGGCTGGTGGAATGGAAAGTTACAAAGGACCTGTGTCTCAGGTGACATCACTAAGTGGTCAAAGTCATCTCCAAGACTCAGAGATCTCCTCACAGAGCATTATTGCTTGATTTTCAATATAAAGGTGTGCTTTTTAAAAATGTATTTTGAGGGGCGCCTGGTTGGCACAGCGGTTAAGCGTCTGCCTTCGGCTCAGGGCGTGATCCCAGCATTCTGGGATCGAGCCCCACATCAGGCTCCTCCGCTATGAGCCTGCTTCTTCCTCTCCCACTCCCCCTGCTTGTGTTCCCTCTCTCGCTGGCTGTCTCTATCTCTGTCAAATAAATAAAAAAATGTATTTTGAAAATGGGAAAATACAAAGATGAAAAAGTAATCATAGTTCCGATACCTAATTTTCAAGTACTGATACTTACTACTTTTAAAAAAAAAATACGCTATTTCTCTGAATGTTTAATCCATTAAAATGGCATTCGTGTCTAAATTGCTTTGTAATCTGCCTTTTGTTTTGTACTTAAGGACAAATTATGAGCATTTCCCCATGGCATTATATATTCTTGTACAACATGGTTTATAAGAGCCCCATGGTATTCTATTCTCTGGATATGCCAGTATTTATTTAACCAATTCTTCACTGTTAGGATATTTAGTTATTTACCACATTTTAGCATTACTTGTAATTGTTATGCAAATGATCTCTTTGGGCCTTTCTCTATTTTTTACTTACAGTACTCATATTTGTCTTAATGATTTATAAGAATTATTCATACAGTAAAGACAGCTATCGTTTGTGGAGAGAATGTTACAAATTTATTCCTATCCTGATTATACAATGCACTTATATTCTGTCCTATATTTTCACTTTTATTTTATTTTATTTTTTTTTAGGATTTTATTTATTTATTTGACAGAGAGAGAGACAGCCAGTGAGAGAGGGAACACAAGCAGGGGAGTGGGAGAGGAAGAAGCAGGCTTCCCAGCAGAGCAGGGAGCCCGATGCGGGGCTCGATCCCAGGATCCTGGGATCACGCCCTGAGTCGAAGGCAGACGCTTAACGACTGAGCCCCCAGGTGCCCCATCTTTTCACTTTTAAAACTAATTAATTATACAATTAATCTGTCTGGAATTTATTTTGGAGTATTATATGTGTAGAGATCTAATTCTGCCTTCTCTAGTTAGTCAAGAATTTCTCAACATTTGTTGAGAATTCTTATGGATTTTTCAAAGTGGTTTTTGTCCATTTCACTGTTCTGTCCATTCCTGTTACAACATCGAACACTTTCACATTTTATACTTTTAAATTATTAGCGTGTGGACATCCACTTCCAGAAAGATCGAGTAGACACACATTTTTCTATTCCTCCTTCTAAGTACAACTAAAAATCTTGGCTATTCTCTACAAAAGAAACGTAAGAAGACTCTTAAAGGTGCTGAGAAGATGAATTGGCTAGATACCTCAAGATCCAAGGAACAACATGGTGCTGAATCCTTTGGGTTTTCTTTTTTCCTCATATACCCCAGCCTAGGAACTGGAAAGACCTGTACCCAGAAGCAACAATAGGCACAGCCAAAGAAGACCCTAGTAAAAGCCTGTTCTCAGGATCAGGAAAGACGCAATCTTGCAAGATAGGAAACTTTCAGACCATAATGGCTCACTCCAGCCTAAACACTGCAGAAAAAGCAGTGGTTACCCCCGCCACCTTCCAGCAAAGACCAAGTGGGGAGGCCAGACTTCCGTCATTGCCAGCGTATAACCAGATGCCCTACTAACCCTGCCAGATGGTGTCAGAAGCAGCCTAGGGGAGAGTCCAAATATTCGTCACCCCTCAGTGGTAATGACACTGCCCTCCCCACCGTGATGGGGAAGCCACATGGGAAGCAGTAATGGTGTTCTACCCCACTTTTGCTGAGATAAAGAAAACTTAATGGGGGGCACCTGGGTGGCTCAGTTGGTTAAGCCTCTGACTCTGGATTTTGGTTCAGGTCATGATTTTGGGATTGAGCTCTGCATTGGGCTCCATGCTGGACAGGAAGCTTGCTTAAGATTCTCTCTTCCTCTCCTTCTGCCCCCATACCCTGCTCATGTGCATGCATGTTCTCTCTCTTTCTCTCTTAAAAAAACAAAACAAAACGTGGCATTTGCTGTGATTTATCATCCTAAATAAATGTTAACTTAAAAAAAAAGAAAGAACACCTAATGGAAACCTCAATTCCAACCCCCACCCAGGAGCGACAAGGAACCTTTCCCTCCAACCCCCACTTGTCAGTGGAAGCCTAGTAGAGAAGCTAGACCTTCCAAGCTGACCCATCTGGCAGAAATGAGGTGGTACCTCCCCTTCACTCACAGAGTAGTATCAGAGAAGGATTTAATTTTATAGCATGATATTCCAAATGTCTGGTTTCAATAAAAAATTACTCATCATACCAAGAATATAGAAAATTTCAACAAAGCGACAGAACATTACAGCAAAGAAATACAAGATATAAAAAAGAAGCAAATGGAAATTTTATGACTAAAATAAACAATAACCAAAATGGAAAACTGAACAGATGGGCTCAACAGCAGAACTGGAAGGAGAGAAGAAAGAGTCAGAGAACTTGAATATAGAACGATAGACATTATCCCGTCTGAACGATAGAGGGAAAACAGACTTACAAAAGTCAAAAGAATACAGCCTCAGAGACATGTGGGATTTATAACAACAGATGTAAGCCTCAGAAGAAAAGGAGAAAGGAGGTGGGGCTGAAAAAGAATTTGAAGTAATAATGGCTGAAAACATCCCAAATTGGCAAAAAGAAAAAAGAAAAAATAAATAAATGTGTAGATGCAAGAAATCCACTGCAAGACATATCATAGTCAAACTTATAAAAAGTAAAGGCAAAGAAAAGTTCTTAAATGCAGCCAGAGAAATGACACATTAGCTACAGGGAAAAAGCAATTTGGATGACAGTCGATTTCACATCAGAACCCAGATAGGTTAAAAGGACATGGTACAATATTTCTCAGGCGTTGAAAGAAAAAGAAGAGACCTGCCTATATCCAGAGAAAATATCCTTCAGGAATAAAGAGAAAATTGGGACATTATAGATAAAGGAGAACTAAGAGAATATGTCGCCAGCAGATTTATCCTAAATTAGTGGCCCAAGGAAGTTGTCTAAACAGAAATGCAAAACTGAAAGGATGCTGAGAACATCAGAAAGAATGAATATAGGAGAAAAAATATACAAATACAGTACATTTTCCTTCTTCTCTTAAGTTTTCTAAATTATATTTGACAGTTGAAGTCAAAAGCTGTAACACTGTCTAGTGTGGGTTTCCTTGTATGTATAGGAGATATTCAAGACAACTATATTTTATAATATAGGAGAGAATAAAGGGATGTAAAGAGAGGTCAAGTTTCTACACTTTGCTAGAATTGGTAAAGGGTGACTCATTAAGCTGTGTAAGTTATGCATATCTAAAGTAACAGCAAAAGAAACCATTGTAAAAGCTGTATAAAAATATACATTTTAAAATAATATAGACAGGGGCGCCTGGGTGGCACAGCGGTTGGGCGTCTGCCTTCAGCTCAGGGCGTGATCCCGGCGATCTGGGTTCGAGCCCCACATTAGGCTCCTCCGCTGTGAGCCTGCTTCTTCCTCTCCCACTCCCCCTGCTTGTGTTCCCTCTCTCGCTGGCTGTCTCTGTCTCTGTTAAATAAATAAATAAAATCTTTAAAAAAAATTATTAAAAAAAATAAAAATAAAAAAAATAAAATAATATAGACAAATCAAAATGGAATTCTAAAAAAATGTCCAAGTACTTCACAGGGAGGCAGAGAAAAGAAAACAGAAAAATGAAGAACTATGGATAAAGAGAAAACAAAAATGAAACAGTAGACTCAAGCCTTAACTTATCAATAGTTAAAATTATGTTAAATGTAAATGATCTAAATACACAATTAAAGAGTATGTAGATTAAAACAAAAATAAACAAGCAAAATGATAACAAGAACAACAAAGACCCAACTCTAAGGTGTGCATAAGAAACTCACTTCAAATCTGATGTTGAGGTTGAAAGTAAAAGGATGGGAAAAGATCTACCATGCAACATGAATCCAAAGAAGGCAGGAGGAACTCTGTTAATATCAGATAAAGTAGACTTCAGGATATAACAACAACAAAATTGCCAGGCACAGAGTAAATTATGTAACGATGGAAAGGTCAACCCACCAAGACGATAGCGGGGTCCTAAATATATAGGCACCAAACACCCAACATGGAAAATAATGTGAAGCAAAAACTGAGAAATGAAAGAAGAAACGAATCCACAAGTACAGTGGGAGACTTCAATGCCTTTCTCCCTCAAAACTGAAAGAACAATTAGAATATCAACAAGGATACAGAAGAGCTTAACTACACCATCAGTCAGCCGGATCAAGCTGACATTTATGGAACATTCCACCCAACAACAGTGGAATACACATTCTTCGCAAGTGCCCACAGAATATACACCAAGATAGAGTCGACCTTGGGCAATAATGTGAATTTAAAAGAACTAAAATTGTTCAGAATCTGTTCTCCAGCTATAGTGGACTCAAATTAGAGACCAATAACAGAAAGATAACCAGAAAATCTCCGAACTCTTGAAGACTAATGAACACACTCTTCTAAATAACCCATGGGCCAAAGAAGTCTCAGGGAAAATAAAAAGTTACATTGAACTAAATGAACATGAAAGTACATTATACCAAAATTTGTGGGACTCAGAGAAAACAGTTCCTAGAGAGACACTCAGAGCACCGGATGCCTACATTAGAAAAGAGGAAAAGTCTCAAGCAATAATTAAGCTTGCACTTTACTTATAAAAAGAAGACTTAGGTCTTGGTGAAGGGTTCTTAGACATGACACCAAAGGACAACCCATAAAAGGAAAAATAAATAAATTGGAATTCATCAAAATTAAAAACCTTTGCTCTGCAAAAGACCCTTTTTGGAAGATAAAAAGACCAGCTGTGGACTGGAAGAAAACATCTGCAAACCACATATCCATCAAAGGATGAGCATCTAGAATATATAAAGAACACTTAAAACTTAACAGTAAAAAGAAAAAAACAAAACAAAATCGAAGAACAATCCAATTAGAAAATGAACAAAGACATGAAAAACTATTCTGCCAAAGTGAACGGTTGGAAAATAAGCACATGAAAGTACTTCCAACACCACTAGCCATTACGGAATTGCAAATTAAGCCCAAGATGAGATATCTCTAAATGCCAATTACAACAGCTGAAACAGAAAACAGTGACAACACCAAATGCTGGAGAGGATGCAAGGAAACTAGAGGTCTCATACGTTGCTGGTGGGAATTTCAAGTACAGCTATTCTGGAAAGTAGTTTGGCAGTTTCTTAGAAATGTAAACATGCAATTACGATACTACCCAACAACTTCACCTTTGGCGTTTATCCCAGAGAAATGAAAACCTATGTACACACACACACACACACACACCAACAATCTGTACATGATTGTTCACAGCTGCTTTATTTGTAATTACCAAAGCCTGGAAATGACCAGATTTCCTCCCTTGGGTGCATGGTTATTTAAACTCTGATACATCCATATCATGGAATACTCCTCACCAAGAAAAAGTAACCAACTATTATAACATGCAGCAACTCGGATGGGTTTCAAGGGCACTGTGCTGAGTGAAAAATGCCAATCTCCAAAGGTCACGTAATGTGTATTCGATTTTTATAACATTTTCGCAAGGACGAAATTATCGAGGTGGAAACGATTAATGGTTGCCAGGTATTAGAGACGGAGGAGAGAAAGAGAGAAGGTGAGTATGGTTGTAAAGGGGGGTCTTTGTGATGATGAGATGTTTTGTGTCTTGATTGCTCTGGTGGTTACACAAACCCACACATGTGGTAAAATGACATAGATCTAGGTACACACACATTGTACAATGTCAAATTCCTGGCTTTGGCATTGGGAAAAACCGGCTGAAAGGTTCATGGGACCTCTCTGTACTCTGAACTTTCGGTGAATTTATAAGTATTTCAAAATAAAAAGTTAAAAAAATAAAATAAGGTGAAAAAATCACTGCAGTGTTATTTTACTTTCTAGAGGTCAAGTACCCAACCACTGACATTTTTTTTAGATATTTTCAAAATTGTATTTCTTTGAAATGAGCATTAGAATTATTTTGTCAAGTTCCAAGAATGATAGCAGATTTCATTGGTATTTTATTCCAATTACAGATTATTTGGAGGGAAAAAGGATAACTCCTATCCTTGTAACCACAAGACGGAAAAGGCCTGGGTCCTTGAGTCACTGCTTGGAAGTGCATGCGTGACACTGTTCCATGATCAAACAACACAATTCCATTATGTTCAGTCACTTCGATTTTGGAGGCTTTTTTTCCCTTGCATGTTTCACTAGCCTCTACCGATAACACAGCTCATGATAAAATTTTAAACTTGCTCTTGAAATTCTAGGTTCTTGGGGCACCTGGGTGGCTCCGTCAGTTGATGGTCCGACTCTTGGTTTCTGCTCAGGTCATGATCTCAGCGTTGTGAGACGGGAGCCCCACATTGGGCTCTGTGCTCAGTGGGGAATCTGCTGAGATTCTCTCCCTCCCTCTGCCCCTCCCCACCCCCTCATGCATGTGCCTTCTCTCTCTCTCTCTCAAGACATTCCCATCACATAGAACAGTGCTAAAATTGAGAAAATCCCCAAATAGGATAAAGTTGCTAACCCTACCCTGAAAATCTTCTCCGTTCCATTGGCTTCAAGTATTAGCTAGACGTTAACGACATCTCTAGATGTTTCCTCCCACTCCAATAGATGCCTTCCGTGGTTACTAACTTGGAATATGTCACCACCATCTATCTAGCTGCCCTACCCCTCACGGGGGAATGATCCCTCACCCTCCACCCCCACATCCAACTGATAAATTTTAGTAATTCTAATTTTATTTTATTTTAAAGATTTTATTTATTTATTTGAGAGAGATAGAGAGAGGGAGAGAACACGAATGGGGGGAGGGAGAGTCTTCACTGAGCATAGACCCTGTCTCGGGGATTGATCCCAGGACCGTGAGATCATGACCTGAGCCCAAACCAAGAGTGGGACGCTTAACTGACCGAGGCACCCAGGTGCCCCAGTAATTCTCATTTTAAAATCTCTTCTTAACTGTTCATGTGTCCCTTGCTACCTAGAATACTGTTCCATCTTCTTAACTGGTGTGATCGTCTGTAAGATGTTGACAACGATCTTATTCTACTTCACCCAGTCAAACGGTAGGATTGTACCTCTCAGCCCCTTGGAGTTAAGTATGTATGTACGCCCTCTGGCCAAGTAAACATCAGCAGAAATGACATGGTATGTTCTGCTGTGGGAAGAGCTGGTGAGTGATTTGCTCTTTTGCCTGCAATGGCAAATAATCCTCCACAGTGGGCATTTTGTCCGTCTGCATTCCTGAGCCAGGGCGATGGTGAGCCGAATGCTGGGGGAGTTCATAGAAGATGTGAAGCCCGAAGCATATTTATTTTTTAAGCCACTGTGATTTGGGGTTATTTGTTACTATAAGACAACTTTGCCGGTACTGACAAATACACTTGGTCCCCTCGGCTTTCATTTTTGGCTGCTCCAAACAATTTCCCACACAATAACCAGAATAATCTTCTAAAATACATAAAATTCATTGGTCAACCCCCTTTTGATGATTCCCTATGGACTTGGGAAATACGTCCTGTCTACTTCTCCAGCTTCTCCCTTCTCTCTCTCTCCCCTCTCTGGTTTTCTCTGTGTCAGACATTCTCGACTCCTTTTAGATACTCAAATACAACCTGCTCTTTTACTTCAGAACCTTCACAGATGCCTTGACCCTCCCACCTCGCACACCTAAAGAGCTATTAATTTTTTTTCAAGTTATCTCAGTTAACTTCCGAAATATACTTTCTCTAGGAAAGTTTTTTTGACCCCAAATTAAACCAGGAGTCATATGCTTCTGTAGCGCTCTGCCATTTTTTAATAGTAAAATCGTGTACTCATGATTAATTTTTTCATTTCCTTCATTCATTAATTCATTCACCCTCTGCCCTAAGTTCCATGAGGCGAAGGGCTCTGCCTATCTAGGCTCTGTCCTTTGCGTCTGACTTAGTACTTGGCTCATAAGAGCTAAGTATTTGTTATGTGAACTGAATGAATGAATGAAAAAATTCCTTATACAGTGTCTGTTAACTCAAGTGTCTGCTACAACGATGCCGTGAGAGCTTTCTCCGAAGTTGTGTTACTTGGAGTTTCTCTGTTTTATGATGTGTTCACACCTGCTGCTGCAGCTGCCTAGGATGGGGTTCTTTCCCTCCCCCCGCCATGCACAAGTGGGTTTCTATCTTCCGCTCACCGCCCAGCTCTTCACCTGATTAGTTCCTCTGTATCCTTTGGGCCTCAGCTTAAATATCACTTCTTGGAGAATATTTCTCTCACTCTGCAGCCCACATGAGGCCCGTCTTTTAGACTCTCAGGACATCAATCCTTTCCATTGCTGTCCTTCAGTGTCACTTGGTTTTGGGTGATTGCTAATATTACCCTGTTACAACCAAGGTCACCTCCACCTCTACTATTCCCTGATGGCAGTTGGTCTGGGCACCATATTCCAGGCACTCTTCAAACTCACAACTTACATGGATTATCTGCTTACAGCCTCAAAATAATCCTCTGAGAAGAGGGAGAAATGTGGTGTTGAAAATAGGTGGATTAATTTACCTAAGCTAGGCAATTGATGGAACCTTGATTTGGAAAACAAATGTGCATTTTTCCTGCAAAGCTGGTAATTTTTTAACTACTATATTTTATTGTGTTTCTGTTTTTGACCCAATCTGAGATTTTGTCCTTTAAATAAATCCGCTAACTTCATTCATTGACACGTTTGGTTTCATTTCTGTGATTCCATTTTATATTACACTTTCTATTTTCATTTGTACATTACAAAATAGTTATTGGGTATTTACTATCTACCAAGTGTAATTTTAGATGCTGGGATTAGAGCAGGGAACAAGACGGGGTTCCTGCGCTCATGGAACTAACTTCTAGTTAGGAGCTGCAGATAATAACCATAGTAACAATAACAGCCTCAGGTGCATATGTAATCAGCAGTGGTAAGTGCAGGGCGAACAACGGAGTAACAGGAATCAGGAGCCTGGTGATGAGCAGAAGGGGTGCTATTTATTCCGGGGCAATCTCTCTGGAAAAGCCTGGCTGAGAAGACGTCCCCTTATTATAAATACTTCCCTCCTCCCCCTCCCTTATTTTGCAATATGTGTTTTTCTTGTTGTGGACATTTCCCATTTGACAGATATGAATGTTGATATGGTCACTTAACTGTATAAGTAAGTCTTTATTTCTTTATCACCTGTGGGTAGTCGCTGTTAATTCTATGAACAGTGAGGAAATCAAAGAAATGACAGGACCTGAGCTTCTCTCCGGCTCATGTCTTGCTGATTTGTCAGTTACAGAGCTATGCCACAAGGTGTTTCCACGTCACTTACAGGAAAGCTGATACATAAGAAATCCTGCCGTGAGGCATCTCCTCACGCCCACAACCTGCTGGTGATGATCCGTGTGCATTATTTGCAACACTTTTATTGATTTCCTTTATCATTTATTGTTCTGTAAATTAAAGACTCAGTTACTCCAATGTCAAGCAGATACATTTTACTTGTACTGAATCGAGTGCCTACTACCATGTATTGCAACTATAATTATGCTTTTATTTTAATAATTCACCTTACAAAAGAGTACCCTCCAAGTAGAACATTTTATTAGGCTTTCTGCTTTTTCAACATTACTAAAAATTGGTGTTTTATGTTTTTTTCCCGGTGGTGGTACTTTTCCAAGTTTTTGTTTAAGTTCATTTCATGAACACTTCTTGTCTTTTTTTTATCACATCTTTCCCATTCATCTCTTGGAAATCTCCATTCGGTTATCAAATACTTGGTTTTTTCCAGAAGGGTTTATGGAGCCTATGTTTATTTTATTTTTGCATATTTGAACATGTCTGTCTTGGTATAAAAAACATTTGGTCTCATTTCTTATCTGAGGGGATGTAGACATATGTTGCTTAAGACAATTTTGAACTCAGTTTGAATTTTTTCAAAATTCTTAAAATTTGTGGGTTTTTATTATTTTTTTTTATGAGGGAGGGCGGCAGGGAGATATCAAGAGCTGGGTGTTGTAGGGATATAATCTGCAATCACTGAAGACCAGCAAACTTAATGTGAATGCTTTACTCGATCATTCTATGCCAATTTTTTGTGGGACACAGTGGGCTCTTTCATAAGACATACCTTTGTTTTATAAAATGTTTCTTCTCGTGTATATTTGAATACTCTGTATCTACTTCATCTGCTTAGTTTCCTCTTGGGGGTTCACCAGTCACACGCATGGTTATAGCCACTGTGTCTCATTTTCTCTATGTAGCTTGTTCCTTTTCACATATTTTGCTCATTTTTTCCCTAAGCCTGTCCTCCATGTCTGTCTCTCTCAGCAATATTTATTTTTAAATTTTTGTTCATTCCAGTGTGATTTAGGTTTCGAAAGGATTTTTTTTCCCTCTTGTACATTTCCCCTGGAGCTTGTTCAGTTTCTCAAAAGAAAACGTTCTTTCTTTCTGTTGCCTTGTCTTGTTCCACCCCTCTACTTCTACTTTGAGCTCTGAGCTGCACCAACACCATTAAAAAGTTCTTCGCCTCTGTGGATGGATGCTTGTTTGTACTGTTCTGCTTTGCAGTAAATCTCCTGATGTATATTCTCTGTCGGTTTTGGCTTGGTATGTTTCATCCTTCTCTGTTTATTTCTGATTATTACATGTCTCCATATGGGGGCAGGTCCCCCCCCCCCGGATCAAGAATTTGCTAAAAAAAATTGGATGAGGAGTACAGGACATTATACAGGGCATGAAGCACTGTCCCCCCAACTCTAGAGTGGGTCTCTGCTACAAGCTCATTACCTCCCCCCCAACAAGAATGACCACATATTTCATGTGTGTGTGATAAATTTAGGAAGAGATTTAATGTGTATTTCATTTCACTTAATAGTGATTGCCACCTCTCCCACCTTGCCATCTGGGCCACTGGCTTTCCACACAGGTAATGCGTCTGTGTAATATATGTCTCAGCCTCAGCTCCCCAGCCACAATCCAGCATGGAATGGGACTTCAGGGTGTTCCCAGTGCCCAAACACTGTGCCCTGCACTCCTACACTCCAGCACAGTCTTTTTGACTCCTGCCTTCTTTCATTAAAAAAATGCTGAGCTCCTATGTGGGGCCAGAATACTGGCCAATATTTTGTAATTCTTGCACTCATAAAGTATATAGCCCAGAGGGAGACAAATATCAAATGGCCAATTAAAAAATTCTGTGCAATTAACATAAAATTGGAAATTATAAGTGATCTAGATTTAGCACTCTCATTGGAAACTTCTGTGATGATGGAGATGTTCTCTACCCCCACTGTTTAACAGAGTGGCCACTGGCTACATGTGGTCATTGAGCACTTTAAAGGTGGGTAATGTGCTGAGGGGTTGAATTTTAAACTTTTTTAAAAATTTAATTCATTCATTTCATTTTTTTTTTCCCATTCACCTTCAGCTAGTGGCTACTTATTGGTCAGCACAAATCTAGAGGGGAAGAACACAGTGCTATAAAAGATGGAATAACAGAGTTAAGTCAGGGGTGTTTGCAATGAGGACATTATATTTTTTTTAAGGTCTAAAAGATAAGAAAAGTATATCCAGGCAAAGAGTGGGGAAGAAAAACATCTAAAACTGAGGGAAAAGGAACTGCATAGACCCTGAAAGAGGAAAATGCATTGAATTCATACTGCCAAAAATATATTCTGACTGTTGATTCTAGTCTACAGATATAAAATGGATTATTTTGAAAATAATGGTATTTCTCCCACATTATGCAGTGTGCTGTTAGTAAAACAAAACAAAACAAAAACTACTCTGTATGACACTATAACGGTAGATACATGTCGTCAGACATTTGTCCAAATCCATTAAATCTACGCCACCAACAGTGAACCCTATGGCAAACTACGGTCTTCGGAAGATAATGATGGGTCGATGTAGACTGATCGCTGTAACAAATGTACTACTCTGGTGGGGAATACTGATCCTGGGGGAGGCTGTGCATGTGTGGGGATAGAAGGTATAGGAGAAAGTTCTTTACTGTTCCATTTTGCTTGTTTTCAAAAATAGTCTCTAAAAACAAAACAAAGTAAAAAAACGACAAAGTAAAAGCTGTACGGGTGATGAATATGTTCATTCTCTTCATTATGATGTTGTTTTTACATTGTATACACGTGTCAAAACTGATTCAATTGTGCGCTTGAAATATTGACAGTGTATCATATTTCGATTATACCTCAAAAGCTGTTTTATTAAGTGATCTGTCATCACAACACATGCATACATATGTTCATTTATGAGATTTTCATAAACAGATCTTTGGATGTGAGCTATCTTTGAAATGCCTCAAAAATACAGGCATACGTATCCAACCGAGCACTGCTTTCTGTGACCTTCACGATTCCGAATTACGTGCAAACCAGAGTCTCCGTGCACCTTTCGTTCCCCTTCTTATTTCCATAAGAAAAAAATGATCATTGGGATAGGCCGGTGATGGGTATTAAGGAGGGCACGTATTGCATGGAGCATTGGGTGTTATACGCAAACAGTGAATCGTGGAACATTACATCAAAAACTAAGGATGTACTGTGTGGTGACTAACATAACATAATAAAAAATTAAAAAATAAATAAAATAAAATAGGCTTTTACTGGAGGAAAAAAATGATCAGATTCTGTTGACAGGGCTCTGCTTTCAGTAGTATTTTCCCACGAGGAGAAACGGAGGACTGACTACCCTTGACCCACAAATTTGGGTAGGGAAGTACACAAAAGGAAACAGGGGCAAGCAAAGAGAAAGGGAAATGATCCTTTATAGAGTCTGGTATGACGTAGAGCCGTGATTTTTTTTTTTTTTTTTGTAATCTGCAGGATTAGTTAATTCCCACTTGTCCCTGTGTTGTAGGCATCAGTCGCCTTAACCAGAGAGGTCCTGCCTCTCCAGCGGGTGGTGGGTCAGCAGGGAAGGATGCGGATAAAGGCTAGTGAAGGTGCTGAGACTCTTGTCCTCTTCAAAACATCTATGGGCTTCTAGGACTTGAGTTGTGTCCTAAAGAGATCAGGACAGGACTACGGCCACTCCCTGTCCAGCTGGCAGTCATGCAGCAGAGAAGACCAGACTAGGTTATGGATGCAGGGTCCTGGGGGGCCAGGCAGAGAGAGCCCTGGAGACTGGAGAGCCTTGGGAGAACAGGGCTTCGTTCATTGGTGGAGTGTCTGGGAAAGCCTGGGCTTGAACCCTTAATTCTGGCTCTTTCTGCTCACTCTTTCTCCATTTAACTCATTGGTTCTTAAAACAAACCAGGTGCTGGGGCTGCCATTTCTGCTCCAATACTAGAGAATCTCTCTCTTTTTTAAAAAGATTTTATTTATATATTTGAGATAGAGAGAGAGAGGGAACATGAATGGGGGGAGGGGCAGAGGGAGAGGGAGAGGGAGGAGCAGACTCCCTGCTGAGCAAGGAGCCCGACATGGGGCTTGATACTAGGACCCTAAGATCATGACCTGTGCCGAAGGCAGACGGTAGACAATTAACCGACTAAGCCACCCAGGCGCCCCTACTAGATAATCTCTTTGCAGGCACGCAGTTTGCCTCCCGCATTCTCTGGAGAAACCAATTCCCATTGTGGCGTGGGTATGAGTTCATCGGAGACCAGCGGGTTGATGGGGTGGTTGCATCTTGGATTCCTAGAGCCTGGGAAGTCCCGTTATTAGAAAACTTCCCCAAATATGGTACATCCATTCCCAGGTGTCTAAGCAGCCATTGCTAACACTGAAGAAGGCTCGAATACCGTGACAGAGACAGGGGTCTTGGATTCCTCTGACTTTGGCTCCGAGATGCCTTTGTGCACCTTCTCTCAGTGCATCTAACTGTGTAGGGATCCATGGCAGATTCACAGTGGAAACAGGGATGCAGGCAGCTCTAGGTTAGGAAGGACAACAAACAGGAGAAGGATTCATGGCAGGGCTCAGAGAAGAGGAGAGAGAGGGGGAAAGGGGAGAAAGGGAGAGAGACAGGGACCGGAGGTAAGGAGATGGGATGGCACCATGGGACGAGAACGGGAAGAGCCAGTGGGGACGGAGGTGAGGATGGAGGGGCCGTGGAGCAAGAAGCAGGAGAGGAGGACAGAGCAAGGAGCCCACGTGGACCTGAGGTAGTCTTGCTCTCCGAAGCATGCTGCTCTTAGAATAACCATCGCCTCCGAAGCCATTGCGAACATGTCCATTGTGCTTTGAGAAATGGCAAGTGCACTTTTGTTTTCCAACCTTGGAATATAAATTTTGAAGTACAGATTTATTTTCTCCAGGAAGTTCGAAGGCTTGTACATCTCCGAAAGAACAGAGAGTTTTCTCCAGATCTCGGCGCGGGCAGTTATTATACAAACTACGGCCAAAAAATCCCCTTGACACTCAAGAGCTGTCAGCGTGCCTGTAGCTATTCTTTGAGAGAGGAGGTCTGACTCACTCTATCATGTCTGTAGTCTAACCTTCACAATTCGGCATTTTATTTTAGGTATTCAAGCCCTTTAGATGCAGACTAAGTCCCAAACTGGGGACACAATGAGATCTTAATTGCATTAGAACAGTGGCGGCGGAAAGCACACTGAGAAGGTTTTGGGGAATAAACCCGTTCACTACACCTGCCCTTGACCCTCAGAAGCGCCCCCTGAGTGGTACAGGGTCTGCGAGGAGCCTGGCCCGGGCTGGCCATTCTTAGAGTGAACTGTCAAGCTAGCATTTCACGAGCACGCACCGAATTCTCACTCTGAAAGGAAAAAAAAAAAAAAGCAAAAACACCCCCTAGCATTAGAGAGCGTATCTTGTTTTTTTCCCCCTCTGTAAGTGAGAATTCAGGATGCTGAGGTGGGAAAACATCGACATTGGAAAATATGGTTTGTTTCTTTCCCCTTAGGCAGCAGGGCATCTCGGGATGCGGGACAGAAATAAAAATGGCAGAGAGTGCTCTCTGCTAATTCTTTCCAATTTCTGGAAGCCTCCTGAGAACACTGACATTTATCAGTTGCAAGGGTGGTTTTTGGTTTTAGGAACCAGTGCTCAGTTTTAATGAAATCTGTCCGTCCTGGGTAAGCGATGACATAATTGCCATAAATAACATCATATTTATTTTCAAATGCAATTTTTTTTCTTTTTTGGTTCAAAGGGAGTCTGCCCATTTTTAAAAATAAAACAAATGAGTACTTGGCATCTTTCGCCCGGTGTCTGTACTGCACAACTGATAACACGAATGTAATTCAGATAATAGCTATCATTTATTGTTTCAGTATGTACTATTTAAACATAACTATATTCATAAGGCTGGAAGGAAACATGAAAACAAGTCATCAGCAGGAGCCTGACATCAAGCTGAAAGACAAGATAACAGAGTAATTAATTAATTGGTTAATTAAGTACTCAATTATTCGTTTATTCACCAAATGCTTCCAGTCAGATACTGTGCGAAGTAATGCGGATACTATGATAAGCAAAAATAGACATTGTCTTGACCCCGTGAAGCCTTCAGTCTAATTCAAGAGAGAGAGAAAGGAATCAAATACCAACAGAAACAGATAGAGAAACAGTGAGAAGTCCTTTGACGTTTGTTATGAGAGTGAATTTGCAATTACTGCCTCATGTTTGCAGGAGGGGTTGTCAAGCGTTTGGCATGATAGGAGTGTTTTAGCAGTTTCAGATGTGTCTAAGAAGTGGTGAGTTAATTCCTTCAATACACAAACATTTATTATTTTAAAAAACACGTATGAGATTAGAAGTCTGAGAGGTCCTTAGAAAAGCCTGAGTCTGCGTTTGGAACAAAGGTTTGGAAGGGAGAGGGATTAGCGTGTGGCCAAGGATCAGGATGCAGAAAGAGAGGACCAGAGCAGCCAAGTGTTCTGCAGGAAAGGAGAAGGAACGCGTGCTCGGGGGGGGGGGGGGGGGGGGGTCAGATCCTATGAGGCCTTGAATGCCGGGCTCAAATCTTCGTGCATGAAGTCTAAAGGTTAGGGTTGTGCAATCTTGTTGATCTCAATTCACCCAGATAATTAAAAAAAAAAATACAGACGTCTGGATTTCAGGTTGACCCAATCATTCTCAATCTGGGGCAGTTTTGCACCCAACATCCCTTGGCAACTGCTTTCAAATAAAGTGCATTAATACAAAATTTGAGGTCAACAGTTCAGGAAACAACTGACATAGAAAAGATAGTGTATTACTCACAGTTCCCAAGGGAAAGGGCCACGCTAGGCACGGGGTGGGGGGCCCACACAGGGAAGCACTAGGGTCAGTCGGGAGATAGAGGGAACCGGGGACATGAGCCTCTATAGTGGTCTCCATGGGAAAAAACAGGTGAGCGGTTTTAGGATTGGCTAGTTGAATACTTTCAGTGGGCTCTGGGGCGGAGGGTGGTCCCTAGTTGTCTAGAACCTGGCCCTGAGTGATTAGGGCAGGTGGGGCATAGTCTGGAGTGTGGGAGCTCTATAGAGGGGGTGCTTGGGGTGTGGGCTCTGGTTTGGTTGGTTTGTAATTGAAAAGCACACTTGTGGGTGAGTTGTTTATTATCTCTAGGAACTGACTAACCCTGGGAGGAGCTGTCCTTCCAGGATCGGTAAGGTCCCAGATGGTCAGAGCATCAGAACTACAGAAAATAAGACAGGGTACCCTCCCCCCCTGGCCCCAGGAACGTTGAATCCCATCAGAGAACAACATTCATCTGTCTTCCCAGTCTGACAGATTCCAGTGTGAGCTGTCTGGGACATTTCATGCAAGAAATGTTGCTTATGAAGGAATTAACCATTTACCCTTCGATCATATGCTATCGAGGGACACCTGTTAGGCCGCCATAATTATCCTCATCTGTCATCAGGTATGGAAAGGGCTTTGCCAACATTTATATGGATCCGAGGTGGTGGTTGCAATTTTATTTTTATAGCACACCTCCAAACACTTAACTGTGGTTGTAATTACACACATCATTTGAGTGATTTGATTCATGTGTGCTTGCTAGAATGTAAGCTCCCTGAGGTCAGACCACATGCACCTAAGCTCACAATAGTGTCCCAGCGCTTTTCACAGTGCCTGACTCACCGGTGAGAAAGTAGTGAACAAACACGGAAAAGGCAAAGGGCATACAAAAACTAGAAAGGATGAAACAAGATGTCGAGAATAATGCCCCAAATAAGACATTTGGCAATAAAAGGAAATGGGCTACTATCTTAAGTACAATTTTTCTTTCTTTTTTTTTTTTTTTTTACGATTTATTTATTTGAGAGAGAGAGGGCACGAGCGCGAGGGGCAGAGGGAGAGGGAGAGAGAGAATCTCAAGCAGACTTCGCACTCAGTGCGGAGCCTCACAAGGGGCTCAGTCTCAGGACCCTGACATCACGACCGGAGCCGAAACCAAGAGCCGGGTGCTTAACCAACTGAGCCACCCAGGCGCCCCTTAAGTACAACTCTAAAATTGTAATTTTGTTTTAACAATTTAAAGCATGCTGTTTAATTCTATTATTCTTTGGTAGTTAATGAGCATTTTCTATGTGTCAAATACTACAGTAATCATTTAAATTGTATTATCTCATTTAATCCTTAAAACAACTGTAAGAAGTATTCTTAATCTGTTTCTTTAAAGACAATACATTTTCACTGAAAGTACTCACAAAAGTTAAAAGTAAAATTGATAGCTAAAGATTTACCCATAAGTACTCAAAAAAATGAGTGAAAATATTTCTATTGAAGTAAAATGAAAGACACAATAATTTACACAGAAATAAAGATGGTCATATTATGTCACACTATCTCAAAAGGTGCACTTCACCATAAAAATATAACTAATACTAATGACTAACTAATATTATATCAAATTCCATAAAAGGCACCCACTAAAAATACAAGGAGAAATGAACAGAAACACTGTACTTTAATATATCATCCGTTTCTTTAATAGATGCAGGAAGTCACAAATAATTAAGATCATAATGAATTTAGGCATGAAAGCTAATGAGGATAAGCCACATATACCAAATTCAAGCCCTAAAAAATGGAATTTGCTTTATTTTAAAATGCCATGACATGTTGATACAAACTGACCATATATTTATTTACAAAATCAACCTTAGGATGTATATTGCCCAAAGCAGAAATTTTATAACAGCATGATTTAAACATACCGTAATGACGACAATAAAAAACTGTAAACTACGAGTGCCAGCTTATTTATTTATATTGAAAAAAAAATTTTTTTTATTAAGTAACCTCTACACCCAATGTGGGGCTTGAACTCACAACCCTGAGATCAAGAGTCCCGTGTTCCACTGGCTGAGCCAGCCGGGCGCCCCTACTAATGCCAGTTTAAATAAAACAAACCGGATCTCATAAAATTAAGACAAAATGCTATATAAATAAGCTCTGCAGTTATGAGGGGAAAATCTAATTCTGCCCCACTTACACTCAGAGCAACTGCATAGTCTTAAATATTTGCATTGTTATCAAGAAGGGATGAGCCTGAGATAATTAAGCACTCAAGGAAGATCTGTGAAAAGAATAGCAAAGTGTGCTTCAGGGAAGCAGAAAGGAAGCAAAAGGAAGGAAGAAAGAAGCAACAATTCATTAGGAAAGAGAAGAAAATTAAAAAATGTATTTGAAAAAGTCTGATATTTGGGCCTCATTAGTACCATCATTGAATCAATACTCTAAACAAACTCCACAAGTCTAATTAAAAATAAAAGACAGAAAACACAAATGTACAAAGTTAGTTACAAGGAGCGATGCTGTAGATAACAGAGGGTTTAAAAGCATTAAAAGAGACTATCATGTGCTGCTCTACGCTAATAAATTTGAAAATCTCAATGAACTGGGTGATTTTCTTGGAAAATGTAAATGACCAAAATTGACTCAGGAGGAAGCAGACAGCCTGAATAGAAAACATGACTGGGGAGGAAATTGAAAGTGTTCTCAAAGGCTTACCTCCAAAAAAGGCGCTGGCTCGAATGTTTTCATGAACAATTTTTTCCAACTTTGAAGAACAGATAATTCTCCTACTCTGTAAACTGTTTGAAAGGCTAGAGGAAGATCCAAAGCTTCCTAATTAGTTTTATAAAGCTATCATAACCCTGGTTCGAAAACCTGACAACCACAGCACAAGAGAGAGAGAAAATAAAAAAGCAAAAAACAAAACAAAAAAACCCTACTTTCCCATTGTCAGATAGAAAGAAAACCAGAAAGAAAATATTAGGAATTTGAACCTGATATGACGTCAACACATCATGCTCCGTGGCCAAGCTTACTGTTTTCTAAAGAATGAAAGAATGTGTTGATATTAGGAAATTAAAATACATTCCATGAACAGCCTGGAGGACAAAAATCATGTAAGCATCACCATAAAAAAAATGTATTAGATAAAATCAAATATCAATATTGAAAAAAAGGTGGTTTTTTTTTTTTTTAAGATTTTACTTTATTTATTTGAGAGAGAGTGAGCACAAGCAGGGGGAGCCTCAGAGGGAGAAGTAGGCTCCCCGCTGAGCAGGGAGTCCGATGCGGGACTCGATCCCAGGACCCTGGGATCATGACCTGAGCTGAAGGCAGACGCTTAATTAACCAACTGAGCCACCCAGATGCCCCGAACATAGGTGATTATTAACGTGAGAAAAAAAGGATACATTTTAGCCCTGTGAAGATTCCATGCAATGGTGAAATGCGAGGAGAGTTTTCACTGGACTCAGGTATACACCTGCCATCACCACAATCATATTATATTTTGACGTTCTATCCAAAGCAATGAAACAACAGAAAAAAGGGGGGTAATTGATTGCAGCAAGATAAAGTAGTCATTTTCAGGTGGTGGATGATTTTTTTTCCTTGGAAAACCAAGAGAATCTACTAAAAATCCATTCAAACTCGTACGTTACACAGAAAGTTGGCCAAAACAAAATAAATAAGCACCAACTACCACTATCCCCAAAGCCTCTGTGACTCTTTTGGACATTTCAAAAAGCAAAACAGCACATTCTTTTTAAAAAAGAAATTTACTCAAGTGAAGAAGAAATATACAAAATAGCTAGGAATACAACGAAACAGAAACAATCAGGGTCTTCGCCAAAAAAAACCACCAAAACTACAAAACTTAATCAAGATACGCTAGGGAATGGAACAAAAGGGAAATAAACTTTATTCCTGGAAGGAGACATTATTTTATAAAGGCAATTCCTCCCCAGATACCAGGTAGGTTTAAAGTATTTCCAATAAATTTCAGGATGATACTAATTTGTAACGTGAAAAGTGATTCTGGAGATTATCTGAAAACATAACAGGAAAAAGGACAATTTTATTTAAAAGGGGCGATGCGGAGACTTGATAAAATGCTTATAAAAGCCCAAAAATCAAAGCAATGTGGTGGCCTCCTAAGAGAGAGCAACGGGAGAGAACAGACAGCAACCACAGTATCTATGGTAGAAGTCACTTTCAAGTAACTGGAGAAATGATGCATTCGTTAGTAAATATTACTGGAAAACTTGGCTGTGTCATAAATCAGTTATATCATGAATATCAAAATAACACCAAAAGATAAATTCCAAACAGATCACATACTTGAAGAAAAAATAAAATTGTAACAGCAAAAAGAAAATACATGTATGTAAAACCAAAGTAATTCTTAAGTAAAAATATTTGAAACAAGGAACAATGAAAAAAATTAGTTTGGGTATATACGGAAGGCATCAAGACCACTATAAAAGTACATGGCAATGCCGCATTGGAAGTACATAGATTATTTATGATAGGCTAAGGGTTAATACCCACAACTGAGAAAATACATTCATTCATAATGCTAAGGAATGAAAAACAACTTAAATTTCCAATGGTTAGGGATCAGTGTAATAAATTATGGCCCATCCAAAAGTTGATAATAGGCAGACACTGGAATCATGTACTCAGAGAACATTTAAGGACATGAGGTAATGCTCACAATAAAATAACCTGAAACAGCCAGACACAAAATTATACAGAGTATAATATGGGCTTTGTTTCCTAAATATATATACATTAAGTATAATATATATTGTATATACATTAAGTATATATATAAATGTACTTATTTATATACTTAAGTATAATATTGTATATATTACACAATATATAAATATATACACGTTAAGTGTAATATATAATTATACATTATATAATTAAGTATACATTATACTTAAGTATGCTAAGAATACTATATGCTATATAATTAAGTTTACACTGAGTATAATATATATATTAAGTATATATATTATATATTTTCATAGTATTTCTGATAAGTATATATATTACTTATCAGATATATAAGTATATGTGTATATATACTTATACATAGTATATTATATATAATATATATACTTATACTAAGAATAGTATACTAATACACTAAGTATACCATATACTATATAATTAAGTATACATTAAGTGTATTATATATAAATTATAACATATATATTCATAATATATTTGATAAGTATTTATTATATATACTTACATACACTAATACACTAAGTATACCATATACTATATAATTAAGTATACATTAAGCGTATTATATATTAATTATAACATATATATTCATAATATATTTGATAAGTATTTATCATATATACTTATATACAATACATATATTCATATATCTGATAAGCATATTATATAAATTATTACATATTATGTACTATATAAATTATTATATATACTTATATGTATATACATATACTTAATAATGTACTTATCAGATATATAAATATATGTATATTATAAATACATATAATACATATACTTATATATTATAATGTATATAATACACATACACATTGTACATGTATATATATATATACATATATATATATACACACGCACTTATCAGAAATACTATGAATCTAGAATTAAACGTTAACTGTGGTTATCTCTGGGTTGTGAGGTTATGAATGAAAAGGTTAATATTTTTCTCTACTGTTTACTTTCCTTTTCTCTGCATTGTTTTCAATTTTTCAAATGCACATCCATTATTTTTACAATGTGGGGAAAATGCCGCATCAGGAACGCTGTCCCATTGTCACGGAATCACTGATTTGCTATGAGACCTCTGCTCTGACAATGCACAGACTCTGTTTTGCTGCTACTCCCGGTTTCTCTTCAACCCCGCCATCCTGGCCCACAGCTTTTGGGGGGGCAGGGAACAGCCGGGAGCCCCTCCCACACGCTGTGGGTTCTCTGCAAGCTTCTCCGCCACCTGCCTCATCAGCTGCTCTACTAGAAATGCCACCTAAATGTCATTTCTTCACTCTGCCTAACTCAACATACTGTTCACTGACCATCTGCCCCTGCATCGGGCGTGGTGGGCTGTGGAGGTCCGACCCCTGCCTCCAGGAGCCACAAAGTAGGCAAGACCTGCCCCAAATCCCATTACAGAGATCACCCCGTATCATCTACCTCGTAACTGATCACCTCCACTTTGCAGCACCAGGGCTGCCAAAGTCCGCAAGTAAAAATGTTGCAGGGGACAGACACTGCATGGACACACTTTCAAAACCATTCAAATGCATTTGAAATGCAAGTTGAACTAGGCATCCCGTATTTCATTTGGCAACCGGAGACAGGAACTATTATCCCCTGCTCTCCCCGCACCCCCATTTCACAGAGGAGGAAACTGAGACACTGTGAGGTTTGGGCACTTGCTCTGTTCCCATAAGGAATCGGTGGGGCCTGAGGAGGGGCCAGATCTCCTGCTGTTCGTCTAGCTGCACTCAGAACCTGCCTCGTTTGGGGTCTCGTTTGCTTCTGCACTTGTGGGCGTCTGAATGTTTTAACAAGCTTGGTGCACTTGAGTGTTTGTTTTGCTTTTAGAGTGGTGTCAGGTGTCACCGCTGGGTAATGGTGCTTGGGGAAAGTGATAAGCGACCCCAGGGGACGTTGGCGCACTCAGCAGCGGGGATGCGGGTCAGAGGGAGCTCTGTGTTGGCTGGGGCCCCTCCTGCTTCTGGCGGGAGGTTCTTCACCCACACGGCTTGGCTGTGAGCCCCACACGGAGAGCCGTGCTTTACGTGCGAGTCTGCCTCTCTAGTCTAACTGTTCAGGGTCCAGGGTGGACGAGATGTCCCACCCACACCACTGCTCCAGAGCCCAGTACACCTGCCGCATTCAGAAGCTGAATGAATGATTACCTCCCATGGAGGGGGTGCTGGTTCCTGCAGCGGGCTTCACCCTCCAGCATTGTTGGTGGGCTTGTCTGGGCAGACAGGAGACCCTCCCGGCATTCAGGGATGAACCGCGTGGGAGTGGAGGGGTCCATGGTGGCAGCTGTGGATCTCCACTGGCCAGGGGGAGCCCAAGAGAGTTGGACACTCAACTCTGAGGAACCGCGTTTCTGGGATTTGTTGAGCACACACTACCTGACGCTGGGGATGCAAATAGCTCCTCGGTTCACTTCCGGCCTCTGGCTGGAAGAAATGGAATCGTGAACCATTAGATTTAACTAGTCCCACAGTAGCTCGCCTATTGGCAGAAGTTATCCCCTCCCTCTGAGATGCTCAGTAAGTGTGAAGTTCTCATGTGTCAGATGAACTTGGGGCTCAGAGAAGTCTAGAGATTGGGGAGGAAAAGTCACACTGCTGAAATTATTTCGACTTTGTGCCTAGAACATTCAATACACAGAGTACTGAGGTGGCAGGAATTTCCTTAGTCCTCGAACATGTATCCTCTATCCTTCATACTAAAATGCGCCAGAGAGGAGCCCCTTGTCTATAATCTCCGGTTTAGCTGAGTCAATGGGCCCAGGTGCTCAGGTGGGTGGAGGCCTCGGATCCAGGTGGAAACCAGGTCCTCTGACAGTGACCACGTTTGGCCGACTGCCCTACCGGGACAGTGGCACTTCAGGGTCACCAGGAGGGGCAAATTGGGGTGCGGAGGTTACAGCCGTGTATGACCTGGTATGTCTCTTCAGGGCCTGCTCACCCCAGAGGTCCTCTCGGGCCTTCAGCCACCTGCTCTCCGGCTTCCCTTTCCCGCCCACTCTTTCCTGCAGGGAAAGGTGTGGTTACACGCCTGCCACACGTCAGTGGATGGGTGGAGGGTGTGCAGGCCCTGTGGGCCTCAGCTGCTGCGACCACCTCAGGACCCAAGTTCTATCAGGGAGGGACGGTGCCTTTGAGGGTCGCGTGCTGTTTTCAGCACAGGGGCGCAGGCGCTGGCCCAGAATACCTGTGCTGCCGGGACACACCCCTGTGTCTGTGTGTCTGTCTGACGTCAGAGCTGGGCAGCGGCCCGCTGAGGTGGGTGTCCAGGCTGGGACGGGGGTGGATGGGGTCTCGCTGCAATTTCATCAGATGAGCTTTGAGAGATTCAGAGAAACAGCTGAACAAAACCCTTGAACCTATGGGGAGCTTTGTGTTCATTAAAAGAGAGTTGCTTTTCGCTCCTATAAAAACAAACAGCTGCTCCGGGCTACGGCTCTTTTGTGTTATTGTGCGGTGCCAGGATACAGTGACTTTTTGAGAAAAGAGTTATTTTAGGATCAGCCCGAGAGGCGTGGCTGACTTTGGTTGCAAACGTAGATTTTTAAATGATGGGGTCCTCCGAGGGTTTATTGTGAGCCTTTCTGTCCCTCATGAAGCAGGTGCATTTGATTAGCAATATGGTCCAGCGATTAGCAGTGGTGAGCAACAGGGGTTCACCGATCGGACCCGGTCTCCTATTAAATAAACAGGAACACTTTTCATTCCTGTCGCTCAAAAAAAAAAAAAATTCCCTTTTAGAGGTGAGCACATACTCATGCTGATTCTCACACTGTCCCCCATTCAGTGATCTCAGGAGCACCTTGCGGGTGCTGGATGAGGGGCCAGGGTTACAAAGTTAAATAAGGCCTGGTGTCAATCCCAGGGAAGCTTGTGGAGGGAGCCAGACTCACACAGAAATACCAGGAGTAAAGTCTCAAAGGGCAACACTGAAGCTACTTCTGGTGACTTCGTGGTCCGAACAGATATGAAGGCCATTCCTTTAACAGACACAACAGAAATGCTGCCTACACTGTTTTCTAACATTTAATACATAGAACTGATTTGAAAAAAAGAGGAAGAAAGGAAATCTCCAGGTGCCAACAGACAAGGAAAAACACTTGAAGCTGAAGTGGTAAGGGTCCCCAGAAACCCCAGGTCCATATGCACATTTTAGGGGCCAGGGGCCAGAGATTCTAACACCCAGGTGGGAGAAGGAGGCACCCCTCTTTGTGAAGAGGCAGGGGAAGAAGGAGCAGGACCCCGGATAAAGAGCTGAGGCTCTAGGGGTGCCTCTAGGGAGCTCTGTTGGGAAAGGTTGTGCTCGCTGACCCACGGAGGTGGAAAGAAGGCTCGCTTTCAGTGTGATGCCTTGGATGGAAAAAACCAAATTCTCCGATAAGTTGATTGACTTGTCTGGCATATTATTACATGTGCAAAGCCCAAATTCACAAGACCTGTGCAGATAGTGAAAAGATAAAAACCCACAACCTGAGAAATGAACATAGACCCCGGGTCAGCACCCATGAATGATTTAGGACCCGCTGCCTAAGGGGAAATAGAGTGGGAAGAGGGGTTTAGCAATAGATTTGATTTACTCGTTAGGATGATACCTCCGAGGGTAGGGAGAGGGAGGGAGCAAGGAAGGATGGCGAGAGCAATTAAGGAGACGATCTGGGGTTCTCAAAAAGTGCAGGCATCGCCTCAGCCAATGGAAAGGTCCAGCAACACCTCCCACTCCGGGTCCCATTCCCTCTTAAACGTCAGCTATCTCCCTTCCATTCTTGTCTCTTTCCCGGCGCCCAAGGAAGAGGAAAGTGCCTCCTGCTCTGACCCCCAGGCCCATCCATCTCGTGGAAACTGAGGCCCTCCTACCTCACACAAAACCTTCTATGCCTTTCTCAAGGCAATTAAAGGCATCAAGCATGATTGACGGCAAATAAAAGCAACCGTGACCTTCATCCCATTTTTTAAATTTTCCATGCGTTCTGAGGTGTTTGTGGAGTTCACCTGGGGAATGTAAGCCTCGTTCAGTATTCCCAAATCTATCCATGCACTCCGCCAGAAGAACAGTCTCAAAGAGAACACATATCTCGCGATACCATCCACTGATGCAGGAAAACCACGGGACAAAACCCGACACGGGTTCATGACATAAACTTTCTGCAAACTGTGAGTCGAAGGGAACTTCCTCGGTCTGATAGAAAGCATCTCAGTAAAACCCCTACAGTAACATAATGAATGGGGAAACACTGAATGCTTCCCCCAGAAGGTCTGTCCTTGGCATTGCTGTTAAGAGCACACTGTATGTCCTACCCAGTGCAACAGATAATAGGAAATAAAAAACATGAAAACTTTACATCTTGCATGACATAGAGACAAGTAGTAAAGAGAACTGGCCAGTCGGAGGAAACTCTTCTGAATGAAATGGAAAAGCAATGAGAATATATATATAAATATGTGTATATTTATATATATTATCTAAATTAATAATATATAATATTTATAATCTATAATCTATATAAATTTATATATATATAAAAGCAATAAGAATATATATATATTCTTGGCATAAAAATGTGCTCTGATTATTTTTTTCCTATGGAAGGAAAATTTTACAGATATTATTCCATATTAAGAGGATATCGATGGAGGACAGGAATAAAGGAGGCAGATCATTTTCTGAGATTTTCAGAAATTAACACTCTAAGTTTCTGTGCAATATAACAAAGTCAAAAGAGCGAAAGGACTAAGAAGTATCATCGATGAGAAAGGGTTTTAAATGAGTATAAAGTACAGAAGGAAAGGGTTAAGATTTTCTGTTGTTAAGATTAGCAGAAAAGGTGCTGACTTGTATCTAGGAACTTATATTTGTATATTTTGCTCTAAATCTTTAAAAATGTAACGCCATGGTAACAGAAGTGTTATGCTTTGCTGTTTAAATAAACTTAAATGTTCTATTTTTGACAGAAAAAACAATAATTGAGTGCAAAATCATGCTTATCTCTTTCTCACTTAAATACTCTTCGGGGATGTTCAGCCTTTAACACCAAAGCTGTTGAATGTGGTGGTTAAGACCTTGTCCTCTTTTTTTGGTGGGAATTCTGGCCCCAGTTATGGCTGTGTCACCTTGCCCAAGTTACGTCTTTGTGTTTTAATTTCCAAGGCTGTGAAGTGCAGGAAATAATATTAAGACTTACTTCACAGGCTGTTAGAGGAACTAAACAGGTAACACTTGTTAAGTGCTCAGAATAGTGTTCGATGAGGAGGAAGGATCCGCGGTCGCTATCATTAATTATCAACATATTTACCGCCTGGTAAGAAATGATCTGAATTGAAGGCATAGTCCCTGGGGAAAAATGATAACTTTTAGTGACCGTAAATACACCACAGGAGAGATTTTTGGCTTCTGGGAACTATGCCTGAGTACTCAACAGAAGATAGAGATACGGAGAAATCAGAATGAGAATACAGGTGTTTTTTGGTTTGTTTTTTTTAAGATTTTATTTACTTATGTGAGAGAAGAGAGAGAGCGCATGAGCGAGGGTCAGAGGGAGAGGGAGAGAGAGAAGCAGACTCCCTGCTAAGCAGGGAGCCCAATATGGGGCTCGATCCCAGGACTCCAGGATCATGACCTGAGCTGAAGGCAGATGCTTAACTGACTGAGCTGCCCAGGCACCCCAAGAGTACAGGTTTTGAGGGGATTTGGGCATTGGCTGCTAGTTGAAGACAGAGTTTATCTGTCTCATATTTACAACCTCCCAATTCTGTTACTCTTCTAGAATGGGATACTAGGCGAATAATTCAGATCCCAGGACACCGATGGGCCACCTCTACTGGGAACTAAAAGTTCCGGATTTTCACGAATATGTTTTCTCTGCCCTCTTCCACATATTGTCTTTTATTTTTCCATGGGGACTCCCACTAGCCATGACTGCCTGCTTTAAGTGGCTTAGGCCTGCTAAGCCACTAGGTTTTGGGAACAAGTACTTGCTCTCTATAACGGAGACTGGCTAGGGGTTCACCATTCTCTTGCTTTCCCAGGCATGCCGCTAGGTGACTCTCTTATATTTAAGGATTGCCCTGTGGTTGGGTTCTTGAATGTGGGTCCAAGTGACCCGTACTATTCTCAAAGCAAAAAATACTCCATGTATCTCTTCTCCTTCCATCAAGAGGAGGCTTCAGGTGCCCTGGAAGATGGGAGAATTCTAGGTACCTGAGAGACTGTGTGGAGTAGAGCTCCCCAACCCTAAAACTTATTTCGTACTGCAACATGAGAAGTAAATCTGAATTGTGTTCAGCCACTAAGGTATTAGAGGTGTTTGTTACAGGGTTACTTTATCTAACTAAATGACACTCTGACTCTCTGCCTTTCTGGGTGCTTTTGATTTCGTGCTACAGAATGTAAGTTTCGCTTAACAATAGCATAAGTTTTGAGACCCAGGACTGTGCTCTGAGGATAAGGGGATGGTAGTTGGGGGTAGGTAAAGCCTTCTATGTTGTCCAGCCCAACTTCTGGGAGCTATACATTAATATGTGGGTCCAGAGACCCGGCTAAAAATAGTTACGTCATTTTTCCTCAACACTGATACCTACATATATATACATTTCCCTTAAGAGATGGACCTGTGCCACTTGGCTATTTCAAGGCCCCATAGACAAGGTTCCATCTTCATATACCCTCACAGCAATGTGTTCTTATTATGATCAATCTTTTACTATTATGTACACATTATTAACCTATTTTCTTTAATCTATTATAATCTACTATCATTGTTATTATTAATCTAACAATGAGCATGTAAAGAAGTAGACAGGGTCAAATGATTAGATAGGTATGCTCAAACTAAAGGACTTTGAATTAAGACACCATGTAATGAATTGGATACACTTGGTTCACAAATCTTCTCAAAGATGTGTTGTTGTTGTTTTTTAAGATTTTTTTTTTAAATTTATTTATTCGACAGAGATAGAGACAGCCAGCGAGAGAGGAAACACAAGCAGGGGGAGTGGGAGAGGAAGAAGCAGGCTCCCAGCGGAGGAGCCTGATGTGGGGCTCGATCCCACAACGCCAGGATCACGCCCTGAGCCGAAGGCAGACGTTTAACCTCTGTGCCACCCAGGCGCCCCCCAAAGATGTGTTAATAAGAAGTTCCCATGCTAGTTACTGAAGTCAATACAATGAATTGTGTGATTTGGTGTCTTCTTCCTAAGCGTTAGTTGCAGGACTTGGGAAAGGCTGAGAAAATTATGTATCAGAAAACAAAATAATTGAACCACGTGCTGCTGATTGTAAGGAATGTGAGAACCATTAAAACAATCAAACACACAGATGTCTAAGAACATCTCTGGGTGTCTACGAATAATGGATGAATAGCAGTTTGAATAGTTATAAAAGGGGCACAAGTCTGTATGTGAGCGTAGTGGACAATGAGATTTTTTCCCCACTGTCCCTTTAATTTGTTCCCCAAATTTCCTTGGAAATAAGAATTCCTGTGCATGGGGGTGCCTGGGTGGCTCAGTCGGTTAAGTGTCTGACTCTTAATTTTGGCTCAGGGCATGATCTCAGGGTGCTGGGACTGAGCCCTGCATTGGGTTCTGTGCTCAGCGGGAGTCTGCTTCAGATTCTCTCTCTCTCACTCTGCCTCTCCCCCTGCTTGCACTTGTGCTCTCTCTCTCTCTCTCTCTCGCTCTCTCTTGCTCTCAAAATAAATAAATCTTTTTTAAAAAACCTACTCTGCTCTAGACCAAGTTCCAGATATTAAAAAAAAAAAAAAAAAAAGAACTCCTGCGCATGATAAATATACATTCTCAGCCTCCAACCCAAGTGTAGTCTATCAAAATTCTCAGGTGGTAAATGTGGGAAGTTGGGGGACCACTGTGCTAGACTAACTGTGCTGAGTACTATTCATCCACTAGCATATTTGATCCCAGCACCAATGTCATGACGTAAATTCTATTACATAGCCCACCATACAGATGAGACGCCTAAAGCAGAGAGAATGGAGTGAATTGCTTAGGCTGCTAGAACAGGGTTGTCCTTAGGCAGATGCCAGGACAAGTTTCAAGACAAAAAGAGCCATGAAACTTTGGAAGAGGAACGTAAGTCCTGCTTGGAATATTAGAGATGGCGTGGCATTGGCCCATTCGCGTGGGCCAGTTGTGGGATATTGGTAGTTTTCCACTGGTGGAGGTGGCATGAAGTCACCAAGAAAATATTTTGCCCCTTTCCTCTACTTTGCAAACTGGATCTCTGTAACGGGAGACCAAGTGGGGGAAAATAAATCTTAGCCCCAGCAATGGCTTTGCGGCCTAAATCATTGGTTTCGAAATGGGACAAAATTCCAACCAGCTGGTAGTGATTTTTAAATCCTGACCTCTGCAGAAAGGGGTGAAAAATTCACCAGAAAGTCCATTTCTTGTCCAGGGCACCAGAGGCTGCTTTTCCCTCACAGGGTGACATGCATGCTTTGGGGCTTTTTGCTTTTATTTTTAATTTTGTTAGTAACCGCAAGCCACACTGTTCTGGTATTTTGAATACAGCATTTATAAGTTGAAAATAGAAGGAGGGTACAGAATGTGCAACATTTTCTAGCTCATTGTTCCGTGTCCATTAAAAAAAAAGAAAAAGAAAACCATTTTAAAAAACAAAATTCTGCATTCTTCAAGGTAGCAGCTCTCATGGTACTGCAATTTACAACAAAGGGTAGAAATTAAGCTCTTGGTCACCTTGTCTGTCTTATTCATCTCTGCTCCAACATGGGGCATCCTTGACAGTCCTTCTCACTTCTAACATTTCATAGTTCTTAGATAAGAGTTGACACCCATGTACCCTTTACCATCTCTTATGGCTGACCTGTGTCCCCCGCAAAAAGATATGTTGAACTCTGAACTCCCAGTATCTTGTGAACGTGGCCATCCTTGGAGATGGGGTCTTTGCAGATTTGATCAAGTTAAGATGAGGTTGTCAGGGAGAGACCTAACCCAATGAGAAGATGGCCATGTGAAGACACAGAGACACAGGGAGAATGAACATCATGTGAAAACAGAAATGGGCATTATGTGTCTAGAAGTCAAAGAATGCCTAGGACTGCTGACCATCACCACAGGCTGGGAGAAGGGCATGGTCAGACTCTCCCTCAGCCCTAGAAGGGATCAAGGCTGCCAACCCTTTGACTTTGGACTTCTGGCCTCCAGAGCCAGGACAGAATACATTTTTGTTGTCTTAAGCCACCCAGTTTTTAGTACTTTTTTAAGGCAGCCCTAGGCGGCACCATCTCTATGGAGACTGTCCACAAGAGAATTCTGTGTCATGTTAAAAAATCCCTTAATCTGGCAACTGTTTTAAACATCAGAAAGATGATCACATGATAGATAGAGCGAGATCTTATAGAGTGGGTAGGTAGTCTACTTTGATGGAGAAAAACAAGGTTGACCAGAGAGAAGTTTGGTTCACCTGCAGAAGGAAAGTAAGACACGGTCTGATCCAGGAATGGGCAAACCATGGCCTGTGGCCCAAATCAGCACACAGTCATTCACTGTACAGCCCCCGAGTAAAGAATGGTTCTTTTCTTTTCTTTTTTCTTTTCTTCCCCTTCCCTTTCTCTTTCCCTTTCCCTTCCTTCTTTTTCCTTTTCCTTTCTTTTGAAAGAGAGAGAGAGAGGAGAAGGAGAGAGAATCCCAAGCAGACTCCATTCTCAGCACAGAGCCCCATGTGGGGCTCGATCTCAGGACCCTGAGATCATGACCTGAGCCAAAATCAAGAGTCAGACGCTCAACTGATGGAGCTACCCAAGTGTCCCAGTTTTTATATTTTTAAAGACCTCTTGGCTATGGGCCCGTCTCTCTTTCCCTTCCATCCAGCGGAATTCTCCAAATAGAAAGAGAAGTCACTAGATGGAAAGTTTCTTGGTCTGCAAAGACTTGTGTAGACCCCCCCACCCCCAATGCTCAATTCACATTTTTCTGGGATGTGAGAAATAAGTCTTAATCGTGTGCAGCCAATGAGACGTTCCTTATCCACAGGTGAGAGCCTCTGCCAAGGCTGTTATCGCATCCTAACAAATACTCCTATGCTCTAAACCCGACCTAACTGAAATGTAAAAGAACACACGACAGAGATGCCACGTGGCCCACAAAGCCCGGGACACTTACTATCTGGCCCCTTATGGAAAAGATATGCCAACCCTCAGTCTAGTCTGTGACTTATGACATTATTGTTAATTTTTTAGTGTGGAACATTTATTTTTTTTTTTAAAAAAGAGATAAAACAGAGATGCAAAGGCGGTGGGTTCCAGCAAAAACTCAGCATAGTAATATTGGCAACCATCGATCAAATACTGACAGTGTCTCAGCAGTAGTGGGCGGAACACTCCACATACACTCTTGAAATTTAATCTTCAAAATAATCATGACAAGTGTGCTATTATTATCTGCCTTTTTATACATGAGGGAAGTGGAGCTTAGAGAAATTAAATAAGTTAATTGCCCTATATTTACATCTAGTTAGCGGCAAAGACAGTTCATATTGATGTCCCTCTGGCTCCGAAACCCACATTCTTAACTATGCTTCGTTGCTCTTCCCACACAAAGCTGCTTTTATCCACTTCCACCTCTCACGGTCCAGGGAGGTGACCGGCGTGTCCAAGGCCACAGACTAGTTGGTCATACAACTGGGTCTTGAGTCCGGGCCTCCCAACTCCTGACAGGGCACTCTTTCCACTGTCCCTGGAGGCTCATTCATCCTGGCTTTGTACGGACTGAGAGGGACAGAAAGGGGAGCAGGTGTGAAGGTCGGAGGAGTCCCCACGTTCTCGTTCTCCAGCCCATCAAACTGATTTGATGAGATTTATGGAGTCTGAGGAGTGGTGGACCTCTGTCTCTCCCTCGTCTCCCCATCTCGTCTCTGCTCACAGGAGAAGCACCTCCCTCGGCACGAGCCCGCGCAGACTTGCATCTCAGGAGAGGCCCGGTGTTCTCCAGCAGTGGTGAACCAGGCACAGTCCTCACACCAGCTCAGCCAGCCTTTCTCCACCTTTGTTCCCCATCCTCCCCTTCGCTCTCTTTCTTATCCTCTGATGACTCTTGTGCTCTCTCCATGCCAAGCACCTCAGAACTGCCTTGGCTGAGGTCTGCTGACTCCCTCTTAACCCAGCCCGGAGGATCATGTCGATCGAGATCTTGCCCAGCCTCCTACCTGGGAGTGTAGCTCCTTTCCCTGCGAAATGCTGGTTGTGGCCTCACCTTCTCTGGGCGGGAGGTACTGTGTGTATCAGTGGCATGGACACAATCATGGTCACCAGAGGCTTTAAGGGACAGAACTTTGTAGTAGTGGTAATAATAATAGCATAATTAATTCACCAAGCACTTTGTATACATGGGACTTTGTAGGGAGGTCCTATTGCGATCTCTGTGTTGTGTACAGGGAAACTGAGGCACAGAATGGTTAGGTGACTTGTCCAAGGACACACAGTCAGGAAACCATGCAGCCAGATTTTGGACTTTTGCAGCCTGGCTAGCAAGCCTGTATTTTTCTCTCCTCTCCTCTCCTCTCTCCACCTCCCCTCCCTTCCCCTTCCTCCCTTCCTTCCTTCCCTCCTTCCCTTCTCTCTCTCTCTCTCCCTCCCTTCTTTCTCTCTCCCTTTCTTTCTCTCTTTCTCTAAGATTTATTTATTTATTTGGGGGGAGAGGGGGCAGAGGAGAGAGAGTCTTAAGCAGACTCTGTCCTGACCGTGGAGCCCGAGGCAGGGCTCGATCTCACAACCCCGAGATCACAACCCAAGCCAAAACCAAGAGCTGGACGCTTCACTGACCATGCACCCCTGCCGGCACCCCAAGCCTGTATTTTTAATCGCTTCTTTAAACTACCTTGTATGAAGATAGCAGTCTCCCTTGTTGACTGCCTGCTCTATGCCAGTCCCTCTTGGTGCTTTATATTACCATGGGAAATTACTGGGAGATACTTGCCCAACTTTTCCCTCGTAATCCCCATGTTCTCTCCCCATTAGGCAGCGTGGCCATCCGTCCTTAGTGCTTCAGGGAACAGGGAACGGAAAACCAGCGAACTGTAGGTAACAGAGGAGTCATATTTTTAGCTTTTGAGTCCCAAATCCTAGGTTCCAGGCATAAACCAAAGATTTGGGAGATGGGATGAAAATCTGGGAAACTCTTTCTCCACAGCAAATTCAAATTTGGGGACTATTCAAATTTGGGGAGCTGGAGAGCCACAGAAGCCTAGAAAGCTGAAACAATGGTGGGGGTCCCCGAGAGGGAGCCCTGAGCACTTCCCACCTGTCCTGCAGCCCAGACTCCCATGCAGTCCCACATCCTCCCTTGCGTTTGAATGAAGACAGCCTGAACTGACCAAAGTTACTATGCCAAAACTGGGGCTCAAAACAGAAATTAAGCAGATTTATAGAAGAGTTAGGAAAATGGCATTTTGTACACAGCCGAACATGGGTCCGTGTGTACCCACCACACACACGTTCCCTATAACCCACTGCAGTGACCCTACAGAGCCCATTTTTATTACCCCCGTATTACAGCATTTGAATACAGAGCAGAAAAAGCATTTGCTCAGGGGACACAGCCAATAAGTGAAGGGGCAGGAAAGTGGAACTGAAACAAATGAAAGACAAAGAAAAGTAGTTAAGTGTAGGTCGGGTCTGTAAGCACAGGCCCTGAGTTACAACCGTCCCCATAAAAGAACATTTCTCTTTCTCCTCCAGGAAAAGCGAGCATTATATGTCAGGATATACTTACATTTTATTCAGCTGACTAGTCCTTCCCTTGATCCTTTTCCCCCGGAGCTCTAGCTTGGGGCCGGACGCTGCGAGAATGGAGCCAGCCTCCGCAAAGGAGTTAATTCAACTGCGGGGTGGCCGCAAGAATATTGCGTGTGGACCAGAAGTCTATCATGGAAGTTATGCTTCGTGACAAATATGTTATGAATGACTGCTCACGAAAACCATGCCAATACGTATGCTATCAGCGCATTCAATTATTTTAACCTGCCGTGAACTCGCCTGTGATAAATCATGGGAAAACTAAAGAGATCTATCTTTAGTCACTGCACTGTGTCACTCGCTCAAGTCATTCTCGGCTCTAAAAATACAATTTATATCATCGGATTCCTGAAATTCTTTCAGTGCTTACATTCTGATTTAAGTGGCATTAAGCTAGGGCAATTAAGCTGAGAAGTCCAAGGCTACCGACCAACGTCCCCCCAGGGTATTAGCTATCAGACTGAGTCCACTGTTTATCAGACTCACACAAGAGTGCAGTTCGAAGGTAGGCTCTGGTTTGCGGGAGAGGCTTGGGATTCTCAGCCTGAAAATGGATCTTCCCAAGAAAGCATGGACAAGACTTTTGGTGGGACTGATCCAGAGAAAGGTGATCGGAATATTTAATGTTCAATTGGGAATGTTTCTGGAAGCGATGCGGGGACTGTTCATATTTATGCCGGACGTGGGCATAAACCAGGGCTGTTTTGCTCACATGGACATGAAGTCTCATTATAGACAGATAATGGAGGAAACGTTTACCCCTCCTTTATGTTTAAAGGCACGTTCCTGACTCCCTTCTCCATGCAGCGTCCTAGAGAAAGGAGTGGGTCCTTGCGCTACTTTTTCCCATGGTCCTGATGGTACCAGCTTAATTCTGAGGTCCCTGGGGGAACACCTGAGCTGCTGCTTGAACAAGTTATAGCACATCTGTTTGCGTGCGGGGAAGGAGAGGAGCAGGATAGGTTTGACTCTATTGCTTTTATAAATAAAGGGGTTACGAACTTTGGGACATGAGGTAGCATTATAGCAAGAAAACTCCTTGCTGGATTCCGTCTGTGGGTCTCAGCCCAGGCTATACGTTAGAATCGCCTGGAGAACTTTAAAAGCATACCAATGTCCTAGACCACCCCCGAGAAATGTTATTTCCTTAGTCTTAGGTGGGGGACCCCACGTGCTTCTGATGCTCCATCTGGGTTAAGCACTATGTGACTGGTCCATTTCTGAGTCTCCAAAGACTTTCATCCAGCAGACCCCATGATGCTCTCAGCTTTGGGGAACATGGAACGGAACGAACAAGACTAACACGTTCCCACTGGCATTGGCTTGCTAGGATTGGTATTGTTCTGATACGATGTTTCCGAGGATGCTTTGTGGAAGTCTTCTACCCTCGTCACATGGCTGGGGACAAACTAGAAGTAAAATACATGATTTTGACGCATGCCTTCCTAGGAGGACAGAGCGGATGACTCGGCATCAGGAAAAGGGGCTTTAGTAAGTCTTTGCACTTAGGGGCATAGCTGATGTCCCCAACATTGTGATGTGATTTAAAATGAACATATATAAAGCTCTTCCCAAGGCTCTAGGTTGATGCCACGTGACGGCCTTGGCCAGATCTTGAAACTGACATGCCTTTCTTGGTCAAACGCGCACTCCACGATGGATACACATCTCCCATAAGGGTTTGGGATGCTGCCTGTCACTTAAGTGACTTGAGAAACAATTATAGATGTAAAAACACTATTAATGAGAAAAATCCTTCTCACCAGCCGTGTTCCAGGGATTTCTGGATTTGATTACCCGCGTTTCGATGCTTGACGATTCGACTGGTATTTAATGCTTTCTCATTTTTCCTGATAGGGACCGCAAGGCACGTTATGTTCTCTCTCCCATTTGGCATCTCAACAAAGGCCAGCAATAAAAACCTCCACTTGTGTAATAAACTGTTGTACAATCTACTGCTTACGAACAAGGTCCCTGAAAATGTGCAACCTTTCTGCACGTTAAACACAAAACAGATGGAGGGTTGAAAATAACTTTCCTCTTCAAGGGGAGGGGAAAGTCGAAGAGGAGAGAGCAAGACTCATAGTCAGAGTCCTACTAAAGTTATTCAAGGCAGGGGCCGAACTCTCTGTTCCAGGCTGTCAGGGCTGCTATGGACCTCAGGGACCCGGGAAGTGGGGGAACAAGGCTCTGCAGGGCAACGGCATGTCTGGTGGCCAAGAGTCAAGCAGGCTGACCTGTGTTTGGTAGCCAGGTAAACTCCGCAAGCCACGGGTCCCTTTGAGCCTGCTTTGTAAGCCTCATGCTTTAAAATGGGGAGAACTGCGAGTCCTACTCACCAAGCACAGCAGACAATGGAGTGCTGGGAGTACACACCCACTTGTGTTTTTGCTAATGTAGTTGTACATTTGCTTCTGTTTCTTTGTTGGGTGCGTGTGTGTATTTACATGTGATAAATATAAATATGATACGATGGAAGAAACGACAGAGCCAAGAATTTATAAATGACGTTGGCGCACACGGATGCATGTCTTAATCTATGTCCATGCATTTTCCTATGCTCTGCTATGTTTTAGGGGAAAAACAGTGACAATTTAGAACACGGTGCTTGGTAGTATACGATTTTATTTGTGGGAATGACTGGGGTTCGGTTATTAAATGAAACCGAAACTTTATTTCAGAGAAGAGCCACCCTCCATTTGTACCCTGCTCCCCAGAAGCAGCAGAGACGCCCGCCCTGTGGTAAAGTGTGCGGTCTGAATTGTAGGCATTAAGTCTTTCAGAAAACGTGATGAAATCTACAGGAGGTTTTCCCGCACACGCAGAGACTTGGGGAGCTCTGAAAGAGGAGGCATCTGCTAAAGGAGTAAGATCTGGGAGGAGGAGGGGACTTCTAACTGGTTTTATGCGTCAGGATCCAGTCAGGAGAACAGAAACCACACTGAGAAGTTCAAACAGACGGGCGCTAGCAGGGAGGCTGATTACTCAGGGGCTGAGAGACTGACAGGACCAAAGGACCCCTGGGGAGACAGCTGCCACTCGGGAGCCCATGTGACACAAGGGAGATGCAAGTCACCGAGGGAAAGGTGCTCGGACCTCTGAGAAAGGGGCACAGCCATTGTTGATGGGCCCTAATGAGAGGCAAAGGAAGGTTCTGGAAGTGCTCTGCCAGAAGCTCCTTCCCCCGCCTCCCAGGTCTATTCTCTCTCCAGCACCACCTGTCGGCAGAACTCCGCCAGACGTCAGCTCAGGAGGACAGCAGGTTGCAGGAGGAGGGGCAGGAGAGGGAGAGACCGCAGGGGCACAGTGGGGGGGGGGGGGCTGGGTGGAGACTCCCCTGAGGGAGAACGGCGGGCGGGCAGTCCTTGCCTGAGTCTAACTGATTCTTTAACAGGAGGACAGCGAGAGGGAGAGAAAGAGCAAAGCTCTCAGAGCCAGATTTGCATATCCCCCAAGTGTCCCGATGTCGTCTGCAGTGACCAGCTGCCTCACATGAGTCCGTCCGAGGACTGGGGCCGGCAACTGTACTTCATATGTGCTACCTTCGCCCCCAAGTATATGAATTTGTTTAATCATCCCGTACCCACTGGGGGTGGACCAGACCATTTTTATGTATCTCAACTTAAGGGACTGACAAGGTCCCCTCCTAGTTAGCAGCAAAGCCGGGAGTTGCATGCTGCTCTTGCTACCATGTTAGAAGAAACGAGAAGCCTCTTGGTTTTAACCTTGACGTTGACAACATTTTCAAACACGAGAAAACAGCACTCGTGCCGTAATCGTAAGTGTCTCAAACCAAAGGGACTCTCTTGAGAAGTCCCTGGGCAGTGCCCTGATGTCACCCTGATTCTCCTTTGCTTTGCAAATGCTGTGCTCTCCCATGCAGTGTGTTCCTCTCCTCTCTACCCAGCAAATGCCGGAGTTGCATTTTAAGTGGGGTATAAGGCATAAAGCCAGCAAGCAAGGAAGAGTCCCTGGGAGATGAAACTGCCTTGGAAAATGTCTTCAACCTCCTGTAAAATAGTGATACACTCTCTTAATGTAAGACCAGCAATGCCAGCTTCTCCTAGGGTTACAACAACCTCAGTTATCTTTGTGGGGTCCCTGATCACATGGTTGACCTGCAATCATGGGACAGGGTGGACCAGATGCCGGTGTTTTTAAACTCTGGAATCATTCTCAAGACATGCCCACGCTGCTTCTGGGGCGGCATTCTCTGGGGGTTGTGGCAACTAACTCTCTTGCATATTCCCCTCGCCTCCCTTCTCTCCCCTTGCGGCACCACTCCCTTGATCCTCTCCACTGCGGTTCCCCTGGTGGGCCTCCTGTGTCCCACCATCCTCAAAACGAATTTTACTCACTGATTAAGACGTGGTAGCCCACCAAGGAGTCCCAGTAACATGGGTTGGAAGACACACTGGATAAGCACCAGGTGCAAAATGACGCTGGCCTCAACGTTAAAAAGCCAAGTTCACGTGCCAGAAGGCACTCACCGACTGTGTGTTTTTGGAAAAGCCACCTAAGCTCTTTGAACCTTAGGTTCGTCCTTGGAGGAATGGTTCCCCAACCCACAGGATGGTGTGGGGATCGAATAAGAACTAGGATACTAGAAGCACTTTGAACATTACAAACGTTTTACAAATACAGGATAGATTTTAGAGCCTTTTCTTTGCCTACCTGCCACAAGTTTCTTTATATGATCACCCATCCATAAAAATGTGGCTTATCCAAAAATATGCCTGCCTTTCTGGTGTGTACTAACAGACATCACCCAGACCGAGAAAGTACCTACAGCATGATTCCACTCATGTGACCTTCTGGAAAAGGCAACACTGCAGGGATGGAGAGCCCTGTATCAGTGGTCGCCGGGGCCTTGGGGAAGGGGGAGTAGCTGACCACAAAGGGGGTGCACAGGGGAGTATTTAAGGTGGAAGAACCATTATGTATGGTACCAGAGGGGGAATAAAGGACATTATGCATTTGTCCAAAACCCATAACACTTTACAGGACAAAAAGTAAATTTTAATGTACACAAAGTCAAATAAAATAAAGTCATAAATTAAAATAAAATACAAACCCCAGCAACGAGGAGTCAGAGAACCCCAGGATGGAATGCGGATTGTGACAGAAGAATGTAACTGGGTTACAAATGCATGACATCACCTCACTGACCTGGATGGGGGGTGTGGGGGGAGTTGCCCTAAGTCACCAAGGAAAACAGTGTTTTGACTGAAAACCTGAAGGCTGAAGACTAAAGCCACCGTACACCAATCTGCGCTCCAGCTGATAATGTTGTTTCTCATGGGAGAAGTGGTTAAGGATTCTGAAACTGTGTCGCGTGCATCCTGGGCTGGACTAACAAGTAAATGATGGTGGGTGGGTGGAGCCAGTTTTCCCCACTGCCGGGGAGAGCAGTAGTCAGAAAGCAAGGAGAGGGGGAAGAAGAATGAAGCAAGTTGTACTGGATCAGAGTTGGACACACCACCATGAACTCAAGTGTAGCTCAATGCAGACGCAGATGGACACACAGAAGTGATCACAGACGTGTCTGTGTGTGGGTTGGCGCACCTGCTAGGTCTGTGCACCGACACAGCCTGGAAGCAGCGATCCCCTACCGGCAATGAACACACCGAGTGCCCAGATCTGCTATTATTCTCCCATCAAGGAACCAGGGTTCCTCGGGGAAACGGTTAATCTTAGGGCATCTTGTAGAATGGATTCTGCAGCATCTTTTAGAGCCAGAAAATAAGGAGACCAAAAGAATGGGAGCATGTCACAGGAACACAGGAGTCAACCTAACAGAGCTCCCAGAGAGTGAAACTGGAACAATCTGAGCAACAAAAGAAATAATCTAACACTCGATTATAATCCTCAAATAAAATAAATATCCATGAGTTCATGCTGATCTAAATACGGAAGGGAAGGGGAGGGAGGAAAAGAAAGAAAGGAGGAGACATATCTTCCTTGCAGAAGAATTATGAATGGTTTGTATAGACACCTCTTCAGTGGGTCACTTGCCTTCAAAGAGTAGCAGAAGCAGAAGCAAAGGGGTGAGCAATGTAACTTCTCAGTGTAGAAGTGTTAACAAACACTACCTTCGCCAGGTGATCAAAGTTAATATAACCAGTGTTAAGTCACAAGAGCATATACCTCTGATAATGATAACATATAAAGAGCACTTCACTTCAATGATCCTTCCTCAAAGCCTGTAACCTCAGTCCAACCGTGAGGAAAAAAGAAAAAAAAAAAAAGAGAGAGAGAGAGAAAAAACAAAACAAAACAAAACAAAACAAACCAAACCAGACAAACTCAAGTTGAGGAAAATTCTCCAAAATATCTGATGAGTCCTCCTTAAAACTATCAAGATCATAAAAAACAAAGGAAAACTAAGAAATTATCAGAGGCAAGAGGAGACTGGGGGGACACCATGGCTACGTGTAATGGGGTATCCTGGAGCAGAGAAAGGACATTTGTGGAGAAACTAGTGAATTCTGAATAAAGTCTGGAGTGTAGTTCACATGAATGTACCAGTGTTGGTTTCTTGGTTACGACAAATGTACCACGGTAATAAGAGATGTTAATAGTAAGGAAAACCGGGTGGAAGGTATATGGGAACTCTCCATACGATCTTGCAATTTTTCTATAAATTTAAAACTATCCAAAATAAAATATGTATTAAAACACCATTTACAAAAATATTTCAAAATGTGAAATACCTCGGGATAAACTTAACGAAAGATGTGTTAGATCTCTCCGTCCAAACTATAGAACATTGCTAAGAGATGTTAAGGATTATCCAAATAACCGCAGAGATATACCATGTTCATGGAAGGCTCAGTCCTGTCACAGGGCAGTTCTCCCATACCTGATCTATAGATCCAAGCAGGCCTTTTTTTTTTTTTTTCCTTTTGGTAGAAATTGAAAAGATACTTCTCAAATTTATGTGGACATGCCAAGTAACCCAAAACAACTATGAAAAAGAAAAATAAAGCAAAACAGAGTTGGAGCACTTACTCTGACTTCAAGATTCACTCTCAAGTCACTAGAATCAAGACTATGTCATGGCAAAAGGATAGACGAACAGATCACTGGAACAGAGTTTATGTACAGTTAAATAATTTTTTTACAAAAAATGCCAAAGCAATTCAAGGGGAAAAGGAAAGTTGCGTCAACAAATGATGTTGGAACAACTGGAATTTTAAATGGTTAAAAAGAACTTCAAAGCCTATCTCACAACGTATCACAAATTCATTTGAGATGGACCCAGATCTGAAGGTAAAAACTGTAACCATAAAGCTTCTAGACGAAAACCTAAGGGAAAAAAAATCTTTTCGACCTAGAGATAGAAAGATTTCTTAGAGAGAACACAGAACGCGTTAACCACTAAAAAATGATAAATTGGACTTCATCGAAAATTTAAAACATCGACTCATCAAAGAAACCATTAAGAAAATTAATGGAGAAGCCACGGATTGGAAGAACGTATTCCCAACACATATTTCATTAAGGGCCCGTATCCACAATATATAAAAACTTTTACAACTCAATAATAAAACACACATAACCTAATAAAAATGAGCAAAAGATTTGAGCAGATACTGAACAAAAGAAGACATAAGAATGGACAAAAGTGCATGAAAAAGCTCTCTCGTTACTGTCAGGGATTTGGAGAATGCCAAGTGAAACCACAACAAGATTGTGCTATACCTACCCCCACCCCAGAACAGCTAAAATGATAGAGACTGATAGCACCTAACACTGGAGGATGGGGGGTGACTAGCATTCCCATAATTTGCTTGTGGGAGAGTAAACTTGAAAATCCCTTCAAAAGTTGTTTGGAAGTTTTTGGGGCGCCTGGGTGGCACAGTTGGTTAAGTGCCCCAGTCTTGGTTTTGGCTCTGGTAGTGATCTCAGGGATGTGGGATCAAGCCTCATGTTGGGCTCTGTGCTCAGTGTGGAGTCAGCTTGAGATTCTCTCTCCCTCTTCAAATAACCTCTCCCCTCTCTAAAATAAAATAAATAAATCTGAAAAAAAAAAAAAAAGAAAGTTGTTTGGAAGTTTAAAAAAAATATACCTCTATCTTGTGATCCAGAAATCCCATTTGTAGGTACAGATGTCCTTGACATAACGATGGTTCAACTTAGCGATGTTTTGACTTCCATCGTAAGTTGAGAAAGAAAGATGTTTATTTACCAAAAGAAATGAAAACATATGTCCACAAAAAGCCTTGTGCAAGGCTATTCAGAGCAACTTTACTTATAAAAGCCCCAGACTGAAAACATCTCATCCTCATCAGTCTGAGAATGAATGCATCATACAATGGAATATCACTACTGAGGTATGTGGCAATCTGTGTGAGTCTTAATGACATTATACGGAGTGAAAAGCCAGATGAGTGGTTGTTTCTGGGGATGAATGACTGGTAAGGGGCACAAGGGGTTTTCTGCATAAAATATACTATATCTTGATAGGAAATAGGGTCACTCAGGTGTATACATTTCTTAAAACAGATTGAAATTACATGCATTTTATGGTACATGAATTATACCTCATCAGAAAAAAAACTGACACACATTACAAGAATGCTGCAAGAATGTAAAAAGAACAGAAATTCAATGATATATCAAAGATGATATGGTAAAAAAAAAAAAAGAGAGAGAGAATAAAAGAGAAAAAAGAATTCCAGGGGATAAATTAAGAGCCCAAATCACACAAATACAGAATTCATAAATTTAGTAGAAATAGCTCAAATTGAAGTATTTGAATACCTGATTACGAACTCAGAGGGAAGGATGGAAACAAGGACAATGAGCACAGAGAGGAAAGGCAAAGATAATAAGACATTTAGAAAGGTAATGATCCATATGAACTCATATTCCACAGCTGCCCACAAACCAGACTTGGGGGTCACCAATAATTACAAGCCCTCCCTACTGTCATTTCTTGCATCCCACTCTGACCTATCTCCTCAGGGCACCTGGTACCCTGACCTCCACATTTTCCCACTTCACCATGACCTCCACTTCAGGAGGACCTCAAGTCACGGTTCTCACTCCTTTGATGCTCTACTTCCTTCTCACACCTCCTCAGAGTTTTGTTCACCAAGAAGCATGAGGTGAGTCTGACCTTTCACAACAATAACCATTGCAAACATGGCTCCAAGCAGGTGAGATCAAGGGAAAATGACATGGGGCCCCAGAGGCATCAGCTACAATCCCAAAACTTTCCTTGAGGCTGCTTACTTCTTTTAATTTCTCTTGCCACCACTCTATTTAGACAAAAGACACATGAAAGTTATAATAAGACACCATTTACACTTTTTTTTTTTTAAAGATTTTATTTATTTATTTGACAGAGATAGAGACAGCCAGCGAGAGAGGGAACACAAGCAGGGGGAGTGGGAGGGGAAGAAGCAGGCTCATAGTGGAAGAGCCTGATGTGGGGCTCGATCCCATAACGCCGGGATCATGCCCTGAGCCGAAGGCAGACACTTAACCGCTGTGCCACCCAGGCGCCCCAGGACACCATTTACAATTTTATACCAACACGTTTTGAAAACTTAGAAGAAATTGACAATTTTCAAAGCACCTTATCAAAACTGTCTCAAGAAACAGTAAAAACAAAATAAAACATCAACTGAAAAGGCCAAAATCACAGGCAGAAAATAATTATATGTATAAAGACAGTAAAAAACAAAATCTATCTTTCTAAATAGATATCAGGCTTAGATACTCTTATAAGTATGTTTTATAAACCTTCAAGGAATAGATAATTCCAATGTTACAGAAATAATTCATGAACAAAATAAATGATGAAATGTTTTATTTTACAAAGCTCATATAACCTTGAGACCAAAATTAGACACAGAGACTATAAGAAAAACATAGGCTAAATTCTCTTATGAACCTAGTTGTAAAACTCCTAAAGAAATGATAGTAAATCAATTCCAACAGAATATTGAAAAAATAATATTGCATGACCAAGTAATGTTTATTCCAGGGATGCAAGAATGAATGTTCCTACAAAGAAATCTACCCATATTAGAGTATTAACAGACAAAAGGAAAAAAATAATTTGATTATCTCTAAAGATACTAAAAAGAATTTGATAAAACTTGACACCAATTCATGATTTTATAAAAATTATTCAAAAAATAAAAACAAAATTTTCTTAGATTATGAGTATCTCCTCAAAATTGATAGCTGACATATTCTTTATGGTGTAAAATTAAAGCAATACTAAAACCTAAAGCTTACATTTGTTGCTATTATTCAGCATTTTGTTGATGACCCTAGCCAACGCAATATGAAAAGAAAAAGAAATAGGGACAATAACTACCAGGATGGAAGATGCGAGTGGTTTACTTACAGATCACTTTCCCCAAAAAGTCATAACTTCAGAACTAATAAAAGGCTCCAGCAAGTTCGCAAGATCAACATACAAAAATCAATGGGTTTCCTAAACTTTATAATTAGAAAATGTAATGAAAAATAAATAAAAGTGAAAACCATATTTTTAAAAAGCTCTAATTTTATGAATTAAGCTGCATGTGAGGGATCTATCTAGTCATTCCGCTCAAAGTTCAGTTCAAGTCCTTGCACACAAAGGCTGGGCAGCTGGACTAGTGAAGAGTGTGGGGACCCTGGAAAAATGAAAAAAAAAAAACAAAAAAAAAACAAAACCAAAAAACCTCAAACCCACAATAGTTTCTAATAGGCTCTATCACAAATCCAATGCCTGATGTAAGATAATTCATTTATTCTCACTTCGTCTGTATTTCTGCATTTTAAAATGCTAATGAATTTTCTTCATTTTGCTTATAGTAATGTTTATTGAATTAAAACTTTGTGGTAACAGAATTTGGAGTTTTCTTGTGGGAAGAAAGAAGATTTAGGGGGATTTAGGATTGAAGTGGTTCTCTGAAAACTCATAGAGGTATTTTTATAATGATAAACAAATAAAGCAAATATTTAAAATAATAGAATCAGGGCGCCTGGGTGGCTCAGTCATTAAGCGTCTGCCTTCACCTCAGGTCATGATCCTGGAGGTTCTGAGATCGAGTCCACATCAGGCTCCCTGCTGAGCGGGGAGTCTGCTTCTCCCTTTGACCCTCACCCCACTTGTGCTCTCTCTCTTAAATAAATAAATAAAATCTTTAAAAAAATAAAATAAAATAAGAGAATCAATGGAATTTCACAGATTTTAAGTAAATAATAATGAGGATTGTAAACTGAACTTGACTCATCCCTTTGCTTCAGACTTTAAAAACTTCCACCCACACAATTTTAACAAGAACTTATTATGAGTTGTTTTTCTCCTTTGTTTCATGTAACAGAAATATGAAGAGGCATTTCATTGTTTATTTCTAAACCTCTATTTAAGTGTTCAGTATCTTTGTGGATTTTTTTAAAAGATTTTATTTTTAAGCACCCAATATGGCACTTGAATTTACTATCCCAAGATCAAGACACACATGCTCTACTGACACTGCCAGCCAGGTGCCCCAAAATCTTTGTGGTTTTATGATTCAGTAATGACCCCGTCCTCATTCTGAATCCCATTTTTGTACCATAGCAAAAATTTTAGGTAATCTTATATAAGTACCTCAGCATGCTGGAGCTGAGTAAGTATCTTTCAAAAAGTTCCTTCTCCTGCCATGTTCTATCTCCAGCTTCACATCCAGGCTATCCAGCTCAGATTTGTTAGGATACTTTTATCCTGAATAGTTTTAGGACATGACAAACCATTTTCAGCCTTGTGAATAAATGAGCAAATGTTCAAAGGATTTGATTCTGAAATTACTGATGCTGACATATGTAACTGACATGTATAGTTGTGTGGCTATATGTGTGGTTTCAGAGACCCTATTTATTTTTCTGTATCTATCCACTCCCCCCCCATGGCTACAAGTGCAACCCAGCTTTGCCACCTGCTTCACCTCCCCTCTTTTTTCCCTGACCCTTTTCCTTTCTTTTGTATTATCCTCAGCAGATGCGAACAATATCCATGTACACATGAGCCAAAATTGATATGGTTGGGGACTGAAAGTATGAGAGCAAGAGTTCAGGGAAAGGTGTGATCAGTAAGAATGGGGTAATGGGGGCAAAGTCAACAGTGGAGATGAGTCTTGGAAAAGTAGAATTTCAAAGGCTAGAGAGAACGTACCATTTCAGGAAGAAGAAATAACTTGAACCAAGGCAGTAAGAATCAAGCAATAAAAAGTAAACAAGATGGATTAGAGATGCCGATTTGGCAAGTAGACTGATCTGGCTGGAACAGACCCCATAACCCGGTGAAGAGTGAGATTTACAAAATGGAAAAGCATCAGCACCCATGACCACCACCACCACACATCACCATCACCATCATCCTTCCTAATGACTACTGCAACTGACGGAATGTTCTTAATAGGCACTGTGCTCGAATTGATTTCCAGATGGCTAGAGATAGTCTCTCAATTCCCCGCCTCTTCCCCTCCCTTCCTCCCTCTCACTTAATCCCTACAATGACCCTCTGAGGTAGGTACTATGATTCTCTCGTTTTACACGAGGAAATTGAAAATCCGAGAGCTTAAATGCCTATCTCAAAATCACATAGGAAATAAGTGGGAGAGCTGGGGTTCAGGGGGTCACCCCCTGTACAATATTGTATATCTCAACTACTTCATCTGCCTAACACAGAGGGGGCTTGTGAGGAGGATTTGTCACGAGTCCCACATTTTAATCCTTTCTTCTTCTAGCTATTTATTGGTACCCTCGTATGAGTCCATAATTTTATATTGTCCTTCATCAAGTGTGGATCCCTCAAGAATTTATTTTAAAAAACTCATTTTGTTCTTTGTTATCTCTCCACTGGTGTGCCTTTATTTTTAAAAATTTTTTATTTTTTATATTTATTGAGTCTGCCTCCACCCTCCCTTCTCTTGGTAACCTTTACCATCTCTGGAGTAGTTCTTCACTATTATTTGACATTTCTTTATCTTAGGACTTTAAGAACGTCTATGAAGACTTTCCTACCTTTATTATCATTATTGAGATATACTTCATACATGATAAAATTCACCATTTTAAAGTGTCCAAGAAGTGGTTTTTAGTATGTCCATATAGTGGTGCAACTACCATCACTATAGAATTCCAGAACATTTTCAACACCCGGAAGAAAACTCTGTACCCATGAGCCATGGGCTTTTCTTTCAATGTACATTTTTCAGCCGGGTCCATCCTACTCTGGCAACTTTAAAATGCAGCAGGATTTGCTCCCCCTTAATCATGATTTTAATTGTTTAGACATCTTTGCATAAAAAGAAATGCACCCATCCCTCATTGACCTCCACATTTTTTTTGTTAGTGAGAAAGTAATTTTGCATTGAAAACTCAGCTTGACAGCCATATAATCCAAAATATTTATTTTGTCTTCAATAATCTGATTCAATATTCTTAACACCTAACTTCTTCTTCTATTCTTCTTGTATACCAAATTTTGCCCTAACAAGTTTATTAATTTGATTTTGTATTCGACCCATTCCATTTCCCACAGAGGGAGGGTATGCTCTTGGTTAAGCAGTCTTGATAGAAAAATTTCATGATAACAAATTGTCAGGTTTTCCTGGGTGTATACGTATCTGTGGGAAAAGATGAACTTTAAACACAGGATGTGAGGTATGAAGTTGTGGCAGATGAGGTAGAGAAAGGAGAACAGAAAGTCAGTTGTGCACGGGTTTGCGTGTCTACATTCTGCTGGATGGAGTGAACGGATGTCAGAAATTTTCAAGCAGGAGATGGTAACACGATTAAATGTATTACTTTAGAAAAGTAATTCATGGAAATACTGAGGGTGATCGAAGATGGAACAGACAGGAGACATACCCTCCAGTTGGGAGGTCCTAATGATAAGAAGACGTCAACACTAAGAAATTATTGTGTATCCATGTGTTTTGTGTATATGTTTTATTATCACCACACCCTGCACCTAGAAAATGGGTCAAGGCCACTGCATTTCTGACCAAACACAGAGCGCATCTGTAGTCACCAAATGCAATGATGAAGACCCAATGTGAGATGTACTCTGGGTTTGAAATCATGTTTATATTATCACAAGCTAGAATTTACTCTGGAAGGAAAAGCTTCATTCACCTTGAAAATCTTTGGCTGGAAGTGACAGTGAATTTCTTGTCATTTTTTTTTTTACCATTTTTCCCCCTCATCTGACAATCACTTTCAAGGAACAAAACATTTTTCTTGGCCATATACATTTTTAGATCAATCTTCTGAGGCTTTAGGGTACATAGAACTTGTCTTCGGAATGTCAAAGGAAGCATTCTCTTCCTGCAAAGAAGAAAACTTCACCGCTCTGGTGCTGGGCCTACAGAGGATTTTTGATCTGGGTAGCTTGACCTCCGGCCTCCAAATACAAGTAACTTCTGTGTTCGAAGTGGTCTTTCAGTGCCTTGGTATGAGTCCCACATCTGACACAAGGATACGTGCATGGGTGTTCCTGTGAATGTTCTTTGATGATGACAGAGTTCCCATCACATACAGCACATCTAATTCCTTTCATAAGCCTAACTATACCGGATGACCTCCATGATTTTAGAGGGAGTACTGATCTCCAGCTTCTAATTTTATTCCACTTTTGAAACAAAACAAAATAAAACAAACACATCCGGGCATATATTGCCATGATTAAATATTATTATTGGGACTCAGGTAATATCTTCTTTATAAGAGGTGGTTTTCATGTAGAGGGAAAAAACTGATCTTGGTTTTAGACTTACATTCACTTCTGGCTCTTCCACTTTCTACTAGCTGGTAAACTTGGCGTTATTGCCCCCCACCCACCCATCCACCCCACACCCCCACAAATTCATGTGTTGAAATCCTAATGCCACATGTGATGGTATTAGGAGGTGGGGCCTTTGGCAGGTGATCATGTCATGAGGGTTGAGCTCTCATGAATGAGATTAATGTTCTTATAAAAGAGACTCAGTAGAGTTCCCTAGCCCCTTCTGCCATGTGAGGATCACAGGAGAGGTCTGCAACCTGGAAGCAGGTCGTCACCCGAGCACACTGGCACCCTGATCTCAGTCTTCCAGCTCCACAACTGTGAGAGACTTCTGTTGTTTATAAGGCCCTCGGACTCTGGTGTTTTGTTATAACAGCCTGAATGGACTAAGCTACTTGGACAAACCATTTAATCTCGTTTTCAGGAGAAGAACACTTGCTTACACATCTCCCAGGATTACGAATGTGCGTAAACACACATTCTACTCAAGTATAATTCAACAAATTCCACAGCCCGTTTACCTTGGTGAATAAACACTTTCATTTTCGCTGTGATAAAAGTTCCTAGTGAGACACTCGAATCTTACACATGCTTGAGGAGGGACAGGTCATACCATAATGTATTAACCCAAGTGGAAAAGCAGTCACGTGGCATTGCTCCACTTGTGCGTATCACGCTGAACGGGAGATGGTGGGGGCAGAGTTAATTTCCCGGTTTTGCACTTTCTTATCGAGCTCCTTTACCAGCGCGTTTGTTTCCTATTGCTGCGTAACCAAATGACCGTGAACTCAGCAGCTTAAAACAACATACACCCGTGACCTGGTTTCTGTGGGGCAGGAATCAGGGCAGTCCAGCTGGATACTTTGTTCAGGGTCACAAGGGTGTCATCGAGGTGTTGCTCTCCTGTGTTCTCAACGAGGCTCAGCTAGGGAAGACTCTGCTTTCAGGCTCCTTCCGGATGTTGGCACATTTCATTTCCTGTGGCTCTATGACAGAGCCGCAGCTTAGCTGTGGCTGTTGGCCAGAGGCTGCTCTTGGGTTTAGAAGCTGAATGCAGTTCCTAGAGCCCAGCCTCAATTTCTTGCCAATAAGGCATCTCCAATGCAGGCACTTACTTCATTAAGTCTTCAAGGCGAGGCTTTAGTTTCAATCTGCGAAGATGGAGTTTTGTATATAGTAGGGAGGTTGTGGACACGATACCCTATTACTTTTGCCATATAATACAACCCAATCCTGAGAGTGAAATCCCATTGTTGGGGGTCACATTGCATTGGTTAGAGGCCAAGTCACAAGTTTTGCCTGTACTCAAGGGGGAGAGGATTATACTAGGGCACGGACGACCAAGGGACAGAGGTCAGATGGCTACCCTACAGTTTGTCCATCACAAGCAGCATTTAGATATTTTTTTCAGACTAGCAAGGAGTTGGCATAAGTTGAAGGGAAGGATATATGGTGACTGGGAACAATCAGAAAATTTGCCCTTTTCCCAGTTTTTACATTCCAAGACCACAACTAGTGTTTATCTGTTAACGTTACCCATTATCCAAACTGTGGATATCAGAGATCTATACTGAGCTGACGAAGACACTGAATTTTATGATAATGATCTTAGCCACTCAGTAGTAGGAGAAAATGACTTTGGGAGGTGTGTTTGAACCCAAGAAAGACCCCACAGGATTGACTAAATAGGGGATTATTATTAGGATCTACCTGGAGTCATAAGGGGTAGCTTCTCTGCTGACTCAGACTTTATTTTGTTCATTGCTTTATTTAGTTTATTACTCTCCCTACAGTCTTAGCTGTATCTCATAACCTCACTTCGACCTCTTTTGACAAATGGCAAAGTCTTTTCATGAATTTTGTTCACCTTCCTGAGATTCAGAATCTACTGTCCAGTTTTGTTTTTCTTTTTTCTTTTTGTAACAAGACAGTGGAGATCACAAGGTGGTGGTCACCCTTTGGACTGTCTTCTCTTGGGTCTATTTACACCCTGTTCTTATCAGCTAAATCTTGAGGTGAGGTCAAAAGCTTGAAGTATATGATTCAAAGTTTGCTCAAGTTACTGCAGCTTCCCTCATCAAGGACTGTGACTAGGGAAGCCTTTGTGATAACTCAACAGTGGCCATTTTCAATCAAGGAGAAAACTTATTACCCCATCCATTGTTAAAGGCACACTGGTCCAAGGCTATGCAGTAAAATAGCACTGCAGCGAGAATTTTCAAGATGAAGAGAGTACAAAATACAACGTCTGTCTTTAAAAACAATTTGTTAATTTAAGTGCAATATAACAAATGAATAGTTACCCCTGAGAAGCTGCATTAATGGCTTGGAAGATCAGATTTAAAAAAATATCTTGCAAAGAACACCAAAATACAAAAATAAAACAAAACCAAATCCCCCCCCCCCACAGACACGACAAAAACCGCACAATTGAGAAGATAAGCTTAGAGGACAGATATAACATATCTAATATGCAAATAATAAAAATACTGGAAGGATACAATAGATCAGATATAATAAGAGTAACGGTTAATGGTATAGTAGAAAATTCAACTTTGGACATTATGAAATACTTGATTAGATGCATTGAGGGACATTCCCCCTCTCATACACACACACACACACACACACTATACACATTTCACAAAAGATAAGAACATATATAGAAACAATTTTTTTGAGGTATTGGTTATGTCACAAGAGGTAAGAGAGCCATAAAAAAAAGACGAAATTGGTTCCCAAATGCTAGAAAGTTGGGACTAAAGCACTGAATATCTGGAAGACTGTGGTTGCTTGAATACCATTGTTCAAAGTAGCACTCTCATTGGTATTTTAAACCGTTACTCAACCAACGGCAAAGCAGTCCCACTCCTGGAGAAAGATTCTCTGAGGAGCTAAAGCTGACCAAGATTATTTAAATCTGGCTACCAGAAGAAGTGGAAGTAAACTCTCTGGATAAGAGCTACCCCAGTTGAGGGCACCCAAACTTCCAGAAATTAAAATCAAGCAATAAACTCACAATCAAGATCATGATCATCAAAACACTACAAGCCAAAGCTTAATGCATGACATTCAGCAGAAACGAGAGATTTAGATGACCATGTGCTACAAATATTGGACCTGTCCAATAAATACGTAAGAAATAAATACCTTAAGTGTTAAAAAAAAATTAAAGATGCTATTACAAAAAGGAAAAGGATGCAACAAGAGACCACTGGGAACAGTGCCATATGCTTATAAGCAGTGCACAATTATAAATCACAAATAGAAATGAACTCGAAGATTTGAAGAAAAGAAAGGAATTTTAAAATTAAAAAATAATTTTTAAAAAGTTTTTTTTTAAGCTCTATGCCCAACATGGGCTCTAACTCATGACCCCAAGATAGAGAGTCATATGTCCCACTGACTGAGTCAGCCAGGAACCCCCCAAAAAAGGAATTTTTAGAAATGAAAAAAAAAAAGTTGAAATAAAGAATTCATTTTTTTTTTTTTAGATTTTATTTATTTATTTATTTGACAGAGATAGAGACAGCCAGCGAGAGAGGGAACACAAGTAGGGGGAGTGGGAGAGGAAGAAGCAGGCTCATAGTGGAGGAGCCTGATGTGGGGCTCAATCCCACAATGCTGGGATCACGCCCTGAGCCGAAGGCAGGTGCTTAACCACTGTGCCACCCAGGCGCCCCAAGAATTCATTTTTTAAAGACTTATTTAGGGGCGCCTGGGTGGCACAGCGGTTGAGCGTCTGCCTTCAGCTCACAGCATGATCCCGGCGTTATGGGATCGAGCCCCACATCAGGCTCCTCCACTGTGAGCCTGCTTCTTCCTCTCCCACTCCCCCTGCCTGTGTTCCCTCTCTCGCTGGCTGTCTCTATCTCTGTCGAATAAATAAATAAAAAATCTAAAAAAAAAAAAAGACTTATTTATTTTAGAGAGAGAGAAGAGTGGGGGAGGGGCAGAGGGAGACACGGAGAGAGAGAGAATCTCAAGCATGGAGCCTGACACAGGGCTCGATCTTACAACCCTGAGGTCATGACCTGAGCTGAAACAAAGAGTCAGATGCTTAATCAACTGAGCCACCCAGACACCCTGAAATGAATAATTCAGAGTTAGGTTACATAACAGATAAGAAATAACTGAAAAAGGAAAGTGTAAAGTGAAAAATATTTCCAAAGCAACTGCATAGGTCACAACACAGAGAAACAGAAAGATGGAAAATATGCAACAGATGTTTAGGAATACAAATGACAGAATAAGAAAAACTACCATACATCTTATGGATACCCAAAGGAAGAGTTTAGAAAATCAGGAACAGACATTGTTTGAAGGGTGAATAGCTATGATTTTTTTTTAGAAATGAAAAAAAAAAATAATAAACCCCAAATCCAGCAAGCACAAAATAGTTCCCACTAATGGATACATTAAAAGAAAAGAATGTCTATACATACCAGGGTGAAACAAGAAGAGCAACAACAAAAACAGATAAAAGCCAGAAAGAAAGTTCACCTGCACACTAGGGGATGTGGCAGTAAGACTGACAGCCACCTTCTCAATGCAGCTATGGAAGCTAGAAGACAATGGGATAACATTTTTTAAGTGATGAGAAAAAAACAACAAACAAACAACTATGAACCTAGAATTGATTGCCAAGAAAAAAAATTACCTTCAAGAATGAGGGTGGATATAAAAATATTTATGGAGAAAAACAGAATTTACAACAGAACTTACAACAAAGAAGGTATAGAGGATCTACTTCAAGACAAGGAAAGTGATGGCAGAAATACATTCCAAAATGCACCAAGAAATGATAAGCAGATAAAACAGAAAATACATAATCCAAGTGCTTATGTTTAGAGAAATAATATTCATAATTTTATATATATATATATATATATATATATACACACACACATATATATATAGACTTAAAAAAGAAAAGAATAAAACTATGAAACAAAAAATAGCACACATATTGGGAAGGGATTATCAAATTAAAATTGTTTTATTCCTTGTATTTTCAGGATTATGATATTGCTTAATTTTAGACTTTGTTAAGCTAGATGTATATAAAAAGTTTCAAAGGTCATTGAGTAAAAGAAAATTTAAAAATATGTAAAATTATAAACCAGTAGAGTAAAAATTAAACGAGAAATCTAAAGAAAAAAAAGACCTTAATCAATTTTTTTGAAAAGTAAGAAAGTAGGAAAAGATAGCACAAAAAGCAAGGCAAAATAATGACGGCCTCTAAAATTCACATCAGTCTTTACACTAAGAATAATCAGAAAATATGAACAAAATAAAGAATATCTGCTTGAAGTTTCAGAGTTAAGGAGCAGGAAATAATTACAGGACAAATAACTAGGATAAGATGGAACTGAGAAGTGACTTTTTGATCTGGAAAACCAAAACAACAATAAACAGCAACAATCAAGATAGATACACAGGGATCCAGCTAATAAAGTAATCAGATACAGATTTTAACACAGTTATCTTTAATATGACCAAGGAAATAAAAACAATAGGACAAAAAACAACAGAAAAATACATGGAAACTGTTGAAATGAAAAACACAGGAATCAAAAGTAAGAGCTGTAGATGAGTTTAATGATAAACTAGATTCAGCAGAAATTAGTGACCAGGAAATTAGGGGGAAAACAGCCAGAATGAAACAAGAAAAAAAAAAAAAAAAAGAAGAAGGAAATACAGAATATACTATAGGGAATAGAGTAAAATAAAAAAAAATTGTCAACAGTGTTGTTGGCATCTGAGGAGAGGAAAGATAGGGAAAGAGGCAGAAACAATATTTAAAGAGAGAGTGGGTGAGATTTTTACAAAATTGATGAGATGAGTCAGATGTTCAAAAAGTCATCATTGCACCACAAGGATCAAAATTAAAAGAATACAATACTTCAGATCTGAACGACACAAATTGCATGTTTGAACTAATGGACATAATAGAACTCAGCATCCAACAACATGAAAATGTACGTTCTCCACAAGAATTTTCAGAAATAGACCATGTACTAGGCCATAAGTCAATTCTGGAAAGTTTCAAAGACTCAGAATAAGAAAGTCTACATTCTCTGACCACGAATGAAATTAACTTAATGTTTCTGCTCATGGTTATGTGTACAGTAGAGGCTCTTATGTTTCAGGAGGTGTGAATAAGAATGTCTTAGCAGTACAAATAAAATGAGCATAACCCAGATGTCTATTGATAGGCAAATGGTTAAAAATATTATAAATTATTGTCATTAGGAATATTAATCAGCAATGAAGGTGTATAAACCAGAGGTGCACACAACATGAATGAATCCTAAAGAATAAAAAATTATGTTGTGTAAAAAAAGCAAGATGCCAGAGACTACCTATAATTATATATGTACATATAACTTTTCAAAAACATGATGGTTGACAAGAAATAAACAAAGATATAGAAGATTAGGAAAACCAATCACCCGGCTTGACGGTATGATATTTTGTTATGTACAAATGGAGAATACATATGGTTTTCTCATGCCCACAAACACATACATTTTGATCACATACTTGACTTCAAATATTTTAACATATTCCAAAGTGTAGAGTTTCAGAAGCCAAAACCCATAAAACAAGAAAACCTAAAGTAAACATAAAAAGGTGACTCTATCAACTCATCAAAAAAGAGAGAACATGGATACTAAGGATTGTAATTCTAAATAATGCCTGTATTAGAGGGAAAAAAAAGTAAGGTCAATAATATATAAATTAATAAAAAGAAAACACTTGATATTTCTACTTATGATTAACAGCTAAAAATTTTTTAGGAAAAAAATTCATAGTTTTATAAAGTTTTCATTATATATAAATGGAAATTAAATGAACTAGTATGACACCGTAAGGTAAAAAGCAAAAGAAAATCAATGGACTCTAAAATTCATATGAAATTGCAAGGGACCCTGAACAGTCAAAACAAACTTGAAAAAGAAAAACAACATCAGAGGGCTGGTACATTTGGACTTCAAACTTACTACAAAGCTACAGTCATCAAACAGTGTGGAGCTGGCATAAGGAAAGACATATAGACCAGGAAGACAGAATTGAATGCCCGGAAATAAGGCCATGTATCTACCGTTAACTGATATTCCACAAGGATGCCAAGACCACTCAGTAGGAAAAGAGCAAGTTTCCTCAACAAATACTTCTGGTACAATCGAATGGTTACAGCAAGAATGAATTTGTACCCTTCAACTGTATATAACAACTAACTGAAAATGGTTCGAAGACCTACATGTAAGAGTTAAAATTATAAAACTTCTAGAAGAAAACAGAGGTAAGTCTTTAGGACCTTGGATTTGGTAATGGATTCTTAGATATAATATCAAAAGCATGAAAAACAAAAGAAAACATGGATAGACCGAATATCACCAACATTAAACAAATTTGTTCATCAAAGACCATTTTATCAAGAAAGTGAAAAGACAACCTATAGAATGAGAAAGAATATTTTCAATTTACATTTCTGATAAGGAATTTGTGTCTAGACTATATAAAGAATTCTTGCAAGTGTATAATAAGATGACTTAAAATAATCTAATTTTCAAGTGGACAAAGAAAGAACTGAATACACATTTAAAAAAAAAAAAGATTTGCAAACAGTCAACAAGCACATGAAAAGATCATTAGTCATCATGGAAATGCAAACCAAAACAACAACGAGATATACTCCCCATCCATTAAGAAAGCTGGTATCAGAAAGTTATATAACAGTTAGTATTGCAAAGACCGTGGAGAAATCTGAATCTTTTTTTTTTTTTTTAAAGATTTTTTATTTATTTGACAGAGAGAGAGACAGCCAGCGAGAGAGGGAACACAAGCAGGGGGAGTGGGAGAGGAAGAAGCAGGCTCATAGCAGAGGAGCCTGATGTGGGGCTCGATCCCATAACACCGGGATCACGTCCTGAGCCGAAGGCAGACGCCCAACTGCTGAGCCACCGAGGCCCCCCAGAAATCTGAATCTTAATCACTGCTCGTGGACTGCAAAATGGTTTAGCCACTTTGGAAGACAGTTTGGCAGTTTCTCAAATGGTTCAATTCATGACCTATCAATTCCATTTCTTGTACTTGCCCCAGAGAACGGACAACATACGATCACATGAAATCTTGTACAGGAAAGTTTATAGCAGCATTATTCATAATAGCCAAAAAATGACCACAATCCAAAAGCTCATTAACTGATGAATGGATAAACAAATATTGTATCTCCGTTGCTCAAAAAGAGACATCAGGCCCCAAATGGAGTCACTTGTGCTAAGCTCACATCACTAAACCAAGACTTAATATCCAACCTAAGGGCAGTTTCCGCCTCTCCCAGCAATGTAATCTTAACCAGCCAGTCTGGAGTTTCCTAATCACCCTAGCGAAGTAATCCGCCTGATAGACCCCCTGCTGTCCCCCCAGATAAGATGGCCTTATCTGAAGCAATCTGCTCTTTGTCAGTAACTTCCTTGTTCTGCCCCCTTCTGCCTATAGAACACTTTCACTTTTTGGTTCTTCAGAGCCGCTTCCTATTTGCTAGAGAGGATGCTGCCCAATTCATGGATTGTTGAAGAAAGCCAGTAAGATCGTAAAACAAAACAAAACAAAACTCAATGGGGTAAACTGCAAATACCACACAATAGGATATCATTTGACCATATAAAGGAATGAAATACGGATACACGCTATAGCATGTTGACCTTGAAAACATCTTGCAAAGTGAAAGAAGTCACAAAAGATCACATATTGGGATTCCATCTGTATGAAATGTACAGAATAGACAAATCTATAGAGATAGAAAGTAGGTTAATGGTTCTTTAAGGGTAGTGGGACACAGGCGTGTGGAAGTATAGCTGAAGCATGCAGGGTATCTCTTTTTAAGCAGATGAAAATGTTCTAAATTGAACTATGATCCCGGCTGCATATATCAGTGAGTATACTGAAAACCACTGAATTATACACATTAAATGGATGAATTGTATGGTCTGTGAATTATATCTCAGTAAAACTATTATAAAAAAAGAAAATTAAAATACCCTAATGAAACTTGGAGAGGAAAATTAATAAAGACAAAATTAGTGACATATGGAAAAACTCACTGGACATTAAAAATATGACCAAAAGCTGGTTTTGTAGAGCCAATGATGTCGATAATTTTTGTCAAGTCTCAGTCCTAATAAAACTGCTAAGGAAAGTAGTAATAGAAAGCTCTTTAAGTTGATAAAGACTATTGACCTGAGGCCAGCATCATATAGAATATAAAATCATTATGTATAAAACTATTCCAAGGAAAATCAGAAAAAAACAATGGCTACAGGAGGTTTTAAGTTTCTGTTTAATGCGTCAGGGTAGGGAAGCCATGATCACAGAGTACATATGGAAAATGAAAAGGTAGGGACGCCTGGGTGGCTTAGTCGGTTAAGCACCTGCCTTCGGCCCAGGTCATGATCCCACGGTCGGTCGACGGTCGACGGGCTGGTTGCTCAGCGGGGAGCCTGCTTCTCCCTGTGTCTGCCCTCCCCCCACTTGTACTCTCTCTCTCTCTGATAAATAAATAAAATCTTCAAAAAAAAAAAAGAAAATAAAAAGGTAGAGTCATCATTATTTGCAGATGACCTAATTATATATGTTGAAAACATAAGACTAGTTCAGAAGTCACAAGAGAATTTGGTAAGGTGGCTGGGTGTGAACCTCCAATGGGAGGGATGAGAATGGGTCTGGAGAATGATAATCAGCCTTTTCATTGTACAACTCTGTGAAGTTTGGTTTATCGTAGTAAACACACATTGCATTTGTAGTTTGAAGAGAAAGCAGAGGGCGGTAAGAAAAAAAAAAAAGTAAGATAAAATGCCTCAGTGCAGCAAAAACACTTCCAAGAAGGTGAAGTATCTTTGAATTTCACAGGGACTGGGGAATCGGATGGGCAAGAAACCGGAAGTGATCCGAAAGTGCCTAGCAGTTAATTCCAAATTGCCTATTTCCAGCAACTTTCTCTACTGTCAGGCTTCTGTGGCTGGATTTCTACAGAGTTTATACAAGAATGGTAATTTTCCAACAAGAGAGGAAAACCTCCTGGGTCACACTACCTTCTTCCCTCTTCTAAATGAAGGTATTTTTTCCCCATAAGAGTAGCTCTGGAAGTAGACCAAGACATTCAGACAGTGTCACTTTTAAAAAGGCAAGAATACGAGCTACTTGGTGAACTTTGTTTTCCAAATCTAAACGACTATAAACTGTGGTCTAGACATGGCAACATCGTTTTGGCAAAATGAAACAAGTCTACCAGGTATCAAGGGGTGATGTTTTAATTTAATTATTATTAAAACATCTTTAATAATAATGATAATGGACATCATTTGTTGAATAATCTACATGTTTTCTCCTTTATGCATTTCTTATTACCCCGACCGCTCACCGCCTTTAAAATTGAAGAAACTAAGCCTTAAAAAATGCAAATAATAGCCTAAGGTCAGACAAGGTGGTGAAACGAGTTTCTACCAAGTGATAAACCACCTCCCATCTTTTTGTGACCCCCAGTGTCCCAACATGAAGTGTTCAACGGAAATGAGGTTAAGCGGTTCAACACGTGTTCTCCCCTCTCATCAAGACGCCAATCTGTGGTGTGAAGGAGAGAATTAAGCTACTTTAGTTCTTCTCTTTCTCTCAACTCCCCTGCCACCTCTATGCATAACGCTGAGGGCTAGGAAATGAAGAGGAGACACCTATGAGGACCCTGGGAAATGAATCAAGTGCAGAGAAGTGCTAAAGGAGAAATATTTGCAGAAGCCATCACTGGAAATGACTAGAAACCCAAGTAACACATATAATGATTGGGGTGGTAGATACACTAACATTTACATTGCATTTCCCTTGCAGTATTTCTCCTTTTTGTTTCATTTTTATTTAATTATGAGAGCATCTTCCAGTGTCTTAGGTATAAATTTAATTCTACTGTGAGATCCTGGCCCAGGGTAAGGATGTCCTACGCTGGATAAAGACCCTTAAGGATGATGAGTCTGTTTCCCAGACACGTGCGGACAAAGGCCCAACCCCCATTATTTGCAATTTCCAGGAATCCCCCGGGGAGGGCCTCTTCCTGCAGGGTCCCATAGCTGGCTGTTCAAAGGGCTGTACCGAATTCCAGCGCTGGAAAGGAAACCACAAATATCACTGCTGCACTCCTCAATTAGATGCCCCTCAATCACCTTTTGATCCCCGGGATCCCGACACTCTCTCTGCCTGCAGTCTGGCCAGAGCCCCAGCGTCTGGCCTTAGGAATATGCCACTCCTCCCCCAAGCCTTTGAATGACAACATTTTTGTTACAGTACTTTAGCGCTCTAATAAATTCCTCAGTTGTGGTTAGCACACCAGACTATTTAGACATAGTCCACAAACTGTTTGGACTGCGGGGGCAGGTTTTGGCATTTGCATTTTCAGACTGGTTCAGATCCTTTTAGATGGCTGACAACATAATACATCTTCTGGAAGGTTCAAAAGGGGGGGGGATCTCTAATTAAAACAGCATCCCCAAAGCAACCTGCACAGCACAGATGACGTTTGTTCATGTGGTGGCCTTCAAGGAAAATCACATCGTCTGATTTTGTCACCAAAGTCGGGGGAGGGGGAGAGGGAGGGAATGACTCAGGGGATATTTGGCAGCAAAGGAGAACTATCAGGAATTGAAGGGAATTGTAGTGCGTTCTGTTGATCCCAGACGCTGGGAAGATCCCACCGGTTGTAGGTTTGTTTTATTTGCCTGGTTAAGTTGGGTTAAGAGGATTTTAGAAGATGTTCCAAAAATGATCTGGATCTGAGCTGTGGTTATTGAGTACCTGAAATGTGGCTAGCTAGGAATGAGGAATTTCATTTTTTTAAAAATCCTATACAAGGTTAATTAATTTAAATGTTAAAAAAAATACTTAATTCATTTCTTGGGAAACTTTTAGGTATATTTGAAATAATTTGGGTATGTGAATCTACTTTTTCAACTGCAAATAGTAGCAAATATAAATACAAAGTAAGTATTTCTGATGAAATTTAGCACTCAAACTGAGATATATGTAAATGTATAATATACACCCATTTTGGAAGACTTAGTATTAAAGAAACAAACTATTTTGCCAAAAATTCTTTATATTAACTCCATGTTGAAATGACAATATTTTGGGTTAGTTGAGTTAAATTAAATACATAATTAAAATTGATTCCATCTATTTTTTGACTTTTAAATGTGGCTAATGGAAAAATTTAAATTATATATGAGGCTCACATTACACTTCTGTTGGACCACACTGATCTGAACCATGCTGCTATTCCCACTGCCTTGGACGGTCATTGCTAACAGCATCATTTCCAGAATCAGATACCTACAGGCATCTTTAGATCCTATGAGCTGGGTCCTCTAATACTCTTGACAACTTGAAGCCTATTGTCTAGACCAAATTAAACTTATGTTAGTTCAGTCATACTGCAAGTTCAGCTCTGAATCAGGTGCTTTTAGGAGCTAGAGTAATTCCCAAAAGTCCGCAGACTTGTGAAGCAAAACGTGACACACAACAGTGAGCAATGGAAAGTTGTGTGATCCAACACCAAAATCCCCGATGAAACACGGGGAGCCCAGTTAAATTTGAATTTCAGATAAATGACAAATAATTTCTCTGTATAATTATGTTCCACGCAAAAAGATGGTGTCTTGGGCTTTTATTTATTACCTCTGGCAATCCAATAGATGTGGGGGCTATAGAATAATAGAGAGAAATCCCTTCTCTTGGAAGAACCCAGCCCAGTTCTACAAGGATGGATGTGATAGAACGGTCTACTGTCTTGAGTAAATAAACAATGCATATCTCGCCTTGGTGCCGCTTTCTTCACTACCTGAGCTCTGCTCAATCCCTGAGCAGTTCAGAGATGAAAGGGGACAAGGGTAGCAAGATAGCTTATACCTTTGCATTTATGACTTTTCTGTTAGTCCACAGGTTATCATGGTGTGAAAACGGGCCACCAAAGTAGTTAGAATGACTTAGAAAACCAAGCACATAGGGTAGCTTCTTCTGGAATCATTTGATTTTTTGTTGTGTAAATAATTAAGATCTGGTCTCTTAGCAAATTTGACACAATGTTGTTGTCTGTAAGCACTATACTATGTATTAGATCTCCAGAATTTATTTATCTACTAGTTTCAAGTTTGTACTCTTAAATAACATCTCTCATATTTCCCTACTCCCCAGCCCCTGGTAACCACCGTTTTACTGTTTTTAAGAGTTTGGCTGTTTTAGATTCCACATATAAGCGGTATCATACAGTATTTGTCTTTTTTCTATCTCATTTAGCATAATGTCTTCAAAGTCCATTCATGTTGTCAAAAATGGCAGAATTTCCTTCTTTCTCATGGTTGATTGCATTGTGTATCTATATACCACATCTTTATCCATTCATCTGTTGAAGGGCACTTAAGTTGTTATGGGATGGGCACTTCGCTATAACGAATAATGCTGCAGTAAACAGAGGAGCACCTATATCTCTTTGCCATCCTATTTTCATTTCCTTTAATATATACCCAGAAGTAGAATTGCTGGATCACATGGTAGTTCTATTTTTAATTTTTTGAGGAACTTCCATACTGCTTTCAGTAGTGGCTGGGCCAATTTGCATTTTCCACAAAAGTGTGCAAGGGTTCCCTTTTCTCCACATCCTTGCCAACTCTTGTTATCTTTTGTCTTCTTGATGATGGCAACTCTCACAGGTATGAGGTGATATCTCCTTGTGGTTTGGATTTGCATTCCCTGATGATCAGTGATATTGAGCAGTAAGATGGGAGCTTTAAATTCCAATATATCAGTAATCACATTAAATGTAAATGGACTAAATGTTCAACTGAAAGTCAAAGATTGTCCTACTAGATGGAAGCTAGATGATACTTAAATCACATGTGACAAGGCTGCAGAAAGATTTAAAGTATGACAATGGGAAAAGATATGTCATGCAAAACATTAACCAAAGGAAAGCTGATGTAGCTATATTGATTTCAGACATTTCTTTAAGGCAAAAAAGTACTGTTAGAGATAAAGGGAGATAATTCATAATGATAAACATTTCAATTTACCATAAATATATAACTCTAAATGTCTATGCATCTAATAAGATAACCAAAACAGATTAAACATTGGCAAGAATATAAGGAGGAGTAGGCAAATTCACAGCCATGTAGGAAAATAAACACACCCATCTCGCTGACATAGAACAAGCAAGGCAAGAGTTAATAAGGATGGAGACCATCTGAATGACATTCCCAGCAAACCTGACCTGAAGGACACTTCCATTTGCTGACCAATTAAGCATGTTTCATTTAAATGTGACTTCTCAGCTGTCCTAGCTATTTCTTACATAATTAGATATCTAATTAGATATATGTTAGAGCCTTTCAGTCAACTTTCCATTCTTTTAACTTTTCTCCTTGTTTTTAAATGATTTTGATGATGTATTTGAGGTGATTTCCTTAGTGTCATCTTCTAATTCAGTAATTATTCAGTGGTATCAAGTCTAGGATTTAACTTGTTGAGTTTCAAATTTCGAAGATTCTTTTTTTTTTTTTTTTAGTTCTAGAACTTCTAGAAGACACTTGAGGGAAAGAATACATCTGTGTTCAAAAACCACATAAACATTATGTGGCTCAGGAACTAAACAGCACCAAGCAGTCAAATGCAGCCTCTGGGGCATTGCCACCCACCCCGAGAGAGTAGAGTGGGGACAGATGGCAATGTGGGATGCAAAGGGCAGAGAGCATCTCTAACAGCCTTCCAGAGCTTTCCGTGGACCCAGAGTAGAAGAGGAAGGCACTGAACTTCACTGAATAAGAGGGGGAGGATGTAACAAAGTCTTATCACCAGGACAGGCTGTAATAGAAAGAGGAGGAGACAGATTATGTAGCTGGATGATGGGTGAAATCATAGGAACCTCATCAGACACTCATGTGGAGGGATAACCACAGATAAGGACCAGAAGGTGTAGGGAATCCCAATGGATGCCATGCTTCTCCACCCTACTCCCTACACTGTGCTCTTGGTACAGTTCTCAACTTCAGTGGCCTCTAGGGAGGACAAGGGTGTGAAATCCAGAGCTGAGTGATTAATACTGAAATGGGTTTTCTGAGAATTGACTGATTTCTGGGGTTTTGTTTTGTTTTTGCCAGCAGGAGAGCTGGGGCATTGTGATAGATACTAAGCTAAATTGAGAGGAAAAAAAAGTTGTCTATTTCGTACGTGTCCAGTTGAGTTTCGTGGATGTACAAATTTTATCTTCCATTCAGAAGCACCTCAGGATGGAAGGGACTTCACGTGTCACCAGGTTCCACTCCAGCATCACAAAGGTAAGGAATCTAAAGAATATGAGACTCAGTGAGATGAAGCATGAAGAGATTAGCCCGAGACCCTCTGGCTGTGTTGCAACAGGGCAGGAACTCAGAACTGGGGTTCCTGATGAGGAGCTGTTCAGCCCTAGACTTTTTAGTCTGCTTTTATATGAGATTCCCCTTACTCTTCTATCCTCTTCATTCTGTCATCTAGAATATCTTCGCTCTCTTAATTTCTCGTGTGTTGTAAGAACTGTGCAATTAGCAATTTCTATAGACAGAGAAAGACCTGGGACCACACTTGGAGAACCACTGTCCCAGACTATGTTTCTTGAAGATTCACTCCTTTCCCTACACACCTTTGTTATCTTTGCTCTGATTTCCACTCAGGAAATACTTGTTCAGTTTTTCTCAGATGTTCTTCATTCTCATTGTGCCCTTCTAATGACTCCTTCATTTCATAAATTTCTTGGCTATTTTCAAATTTTCTTCTCACAGAAGAAACTGATGTTCCCCCTGAATAATGTTCCCATTTTTTTTGGAAATTGCATTAAGTTTGTAGGTTATTGAGGAGAGAACCAGCATCTCCTCAGTAATAGGTCCCACTATCCCCCAAACAGAATGTACTTCTTCATGAATTTGAATCTTGTTCTCAGCTCTTCAGTAAACTTTTATGGTTTTTCTCCGTCTCTACTTTTATTCTCAAGCTTATTCCCATGCAGTTTATATTTGTGGATTATTTTAGTGATTAGAATCTTTTTCCACTATATTTTCTAAATGCTCCTTGGTGGTAAATAGGGAAAGCTATTGCCTTTTTTTCTATATTTATTTTATTTCTATGTTTTGAAACTCGAGATTTGATTTGTGGCTTCATACATAACACTTACAAAAAAAGTTCCATGCTCCCTGGAAAAGGGCATACTCTCTGTAGGATATGTACTTCAAAATGCACCCTTTGAATATAATTGATTCATTTTATTAATAATATTTTTTCTAAATCATTGCTTACTCTTTAAATACTTTATGATAGCTATGTTTCTATGAATTTCTCCTAGTATTTTTAAGAATGTTAGCTTTACATATATTTTAGTCACCAATTTTGGAGCGTAAAGGCTAACTAGTGCCCTACCATCTTTTGGTTTTTAAATATAAAATCGTGGCCTTTTGCCTCACGGTCTCATGTGATGCTCTCAATCTTAACTTCTATATAGTCTGTTATTATTATTATAACTCATTTTTTCCTTTTGCTTGCATTGCCTGATAGACATTTTTATAGGGATTAGCTTTAGGTATGTCTTTAGTCAACAGAAGATAACTGGACTTGGTTTTATTACATACCAATTTGAGGACATATTTTTTTTTTTAAAGATTTTATTTATTTGACAGAGACAGCCAGCAAGAGAGGGAACACAAGCAGGGGGAGTGGGAGAGGAAGAAGCAGGCTCCTAGCAGAGGAGCCTGATGTGGGGCTCGATCCCAGAACGCTGGGATCACGCCCTGAGCCGAAGGCAGACGCTTAAGGACTGCGCCACCCAGGCGCCCCGAGGACTATTTCTGAATAAGCAAGTTTATCTCATTTACAGTTACTCTTGTAAGTATTATATTTGGTCCACATTTTCTTTCCTTTTTCTCTGTTTTTGCTTCTTGAGATCTTCTTTTACTCTCTTTTTCTCCTCATCAGACCAGCCTGAGGTTTTTTTGGTTTTTTGTGTTTGCTTTTCTCTGAGTTTTTCAAATATATTATTTAGCCTATTGTTAGAAAATTATTAGAGTTAAGAAACTTTTGTCTTTTCAGTCACTGTCATTTAAGCAAAATGTTGAACACATTTTTCCATTTGATTTTCCCCATTCACACTGTGGTCTTTGTTAAAGTAATGTAGTTTTACAGATCTAGATTATTCATACCACTTTGCACTAAAATATTTTATCTTTTTTCGTGAGAACAATTTTCACTTGTGACAATTTTATGACAGGTTTACATTTACTTGGATCTCTCTTAACTTTAATATGTTTCAGTGTACATTGCCAATACTTTTATGATGATTTTTCCAGCTCCAAGCATTTCATTTTGATTTTCTGTTGGTTGTGATACTTCTTCAAGAAATCTTTTTCCAAAAAAGAATAAAAGGAAGTTTGCTTTTTTTTTTTTCCACAAAGCCTACATGCCTAATATTTTCTGAATGCTTTCATTTGAGGAATCATTTTTGTTAATTTCACATATGAAAGACTGGCATACAGGGTACAAAATTCTTGGATCACAATATTTTCCTCTCAAAATTGCTTTGAGGTCTCCCGTTGTTCTTTTAGGCTGCACTAAAGAGGTCTGTCACCAGCCTAATTCCTATTCATTCCTGGGTTACTTTTTTTATTATTTCCTTATATGGAAGTTTGATCAATTTTCTTCATCTATGTAGTTGAAGAGTTTCCTAGACTTTTTCTCAGTGTGAATAGGAGTGAAACACAGTGAGCTTTATTCTGTATTGACAATTCTTTCTTGGGCTCTTTCTATGGGATGCCTGGGTGGCTCGGTTAAGCATCTGCCTTCAGCTCAGGTCATGATCCCAGGGTCCTGGGACCAGTCCCGCATTGGGCTCCCTGCTCAGTGGGGAGCCCTGCTTCTCCCTCTCTCTCTGGTCCCCTACCCCCACTCGTGCTCATTCTGTGTCAAATAAATAAAATCTTAAAAGAGAAAAAAGAAGTGTCGTTCTATTACAGCTTTTATACCATTATAACTTTTATACCATTATAAAATCCTGTCTTTTAGGTGCGGAATATATAAGGACAAACACAAAAGGCCAAGTCTCTGTTTTCATGAAGCTAAGTATTAGTCTAGTGAGCAAGGCAGTCATTAGAAGTGTAAACTTCTACCACATCACTACTGGTGTTACTAACACCCAACATGTATTGAACACTTACGAGACAATTATCATATGATTTCTCTCATCTATGGAACATAAGAACTAGGAAGATCGGTAGGGGAAGAAAGGGATAAGGGGGGGGGTAATCAGAAGGGGGAATGAAGCATGAGAGACTACGGACTAGGAGAGACAAACTGAGGGCCTCAGAGGGGAGGGGGGCGGAGGAATGGGATAGGCTGGTGATGGGTAGTGAGGAGGGCACGTATTGCATGGTGCACTGGGTGTTATACGCAACTAATGAATCATCGAACTTTACATCGGAAACCGGGGATGGACTGTACGGTGACTAACATAATAAAAAAAAAATTAAAAAAAAAAAGAACACTTACTATGTACCAGATTCAGGTTAAGCTCTTTATATTTACTATCTCACATCATTCCCATGACAACAGAGTGAAGAATATTCTGTTATTAGTCGGATTTACAGATGAGGAGACTGAATACCCAAGAGGCCAATCAAGTAAATTGCCGGAGTTGGGATTTGAACCCAGCCAAGTGAAGAGTAGAGGGGAATGCTTTCTAGTCAGAAGGAACTACTGACTGTGAGAGGGGAAAGAGGTTGGTGAATTTGAGGAAAGAAACACCTGTGACTAAAGAATAGGCTGCTAGGGGTGAATGCTAAAAAGTAGGGCTAAGGAAGTAGGCAGAAGTCAGATGATGCCCTTTCTGGGAAATTTGCAAATGTGGCTGCCATGACATTGCTTTATTTGTTCTTAACTGTCTTTGAGGCTAATTTTAATTCACTACTATGTCTTTAATTTCTTGCAGACCTTCTATATTCCAGCTTCCACATCTTGAAAACAATCCCATCTTCTTCTCTTTCTTGAATTTCATTGCCCAAACTTAAGCCCCCTTTTATCTCAGCCTATATTCTCTTTATGATGCAATGTAGAGATTATGGCATCATTAACCAAGTTGAGAAAGCTAAACAGTCGTCTGAATTTTTCACATGGATTCTACATTAGATAATCTTCACTCTGCTTCCCCTTAGTTGTCTGAACACTGTCCTTGTGTACCGCCTTAGTGCCTCTTTTTAATACACCTCATTTTCAAACTCTGGGAGAAGGTGCTCTCTCCACATCTTTGAACAAGAAGAAACCTATCCAGACTTGGGTCTCATCTGAAGATGAGATGAGTGCATGGATCTGGGTCCTGTTATCTTTACACTGGGTGGTGGTAAATCCACGTCCAAGCTCTGGGGCTTGGAGAGTATTTTAATGCTCCAATCTCATTCCTGGTTCTGGTGGGGGATGGGGGTTCACGTATTTTTTTTCTGTTCTTCAGTGGGGGCATCTTTGTCCGTTCTTGTTGGGTTTTTGAACTGAGACAAAACTTGCAAAACAAAAATCCCCCAAATGCACAGTCCTTGAGATTCTTTTTGGTCTTTTCTCCACTTGGATCACCTTACTCTTAAAGATGGCACCTCCAGTAATAGATGGACACTCCCAGGCCTCCCCGTGCAGCCCAGCTGATCTTCTGGATTTTTTTTTTAAATATTTACAAGGACATGGAATCATGGGGGTGAAATTGGGAAGAATAATTTTCTTGCCTCCTAGAACACACTTAAACATGAGGGATACTTGTTCTGTTTCCACATTTGCTTAGGGCCATAGGTCCCTGAGACAAGGCAGATGGTAGGAAGGGAGAAGTAAATCAAAGCATCATGTTACTTTTTTGGTAAGGATAACACTGCATTTCATAAGTTGCGGTTTGCCATAGCTGGAGGCTAGGTAGAGATTTGCTCAGTCTAGCTGCATTTGCGCGATAATTAGGTTAGATGATACCAGACTGTGGCATGTTTTCATCCTGTTGATTTTAATTTTCAGAGTTTTTATGAATTATTAACCTAATCTGGGTATTCACAAGAGCTTGCTAGCCTTCCACCATTTTCTATTTGACACGGTTTAGTAAAAATTTGAATTTGACAGGAGCACAAAGAAAGCTTTTTGGGAACTCATATCTAACTTCCAATTCTTAGTATTATTTATGAAAAGGGAATGAACACACACACACACACACACACACACACACACACACACCCTTTACAGGTCCAGGTATAAGCAAAGACTCAATCAATGCAATTTGGATCGACAGCATCTTCATGTCATCTGATTAAACGCAATACCCGGAAGAGTATTTTTTCCACCCTAAATTTGTCAACGGGTGGAGATAGCATAAATATAATTTCTTCATTTTTGCAAATGTGATTTATTCCTCCATTCTTTATTGTTACCTTTCAGATTCAAATACTCATTTTGGAGTGACACACCTCACCCTAATTCCTTCCAGCTCGTGATGATGTCTAATGATTGATCAGTAAAGTAAACTCTTATTTTATATGTAACATCGTTTAGTGCCGTAAGTTTTCTTTTTCACCCACCCCATTTTGGCTTCTGGTTAAGTTGCTGTGTTGATCCTGAACACCCATTTTGCAAATCCTGACTTTCTCCAAGACTCTTCAGTTGAAATCTGAAGGAAATAAGCAAGTGAGTCAGAAATCACTTCTTGTCAAGCACAGTGCCAGAAAATGAGCCGTTGTGTGCTCAGTGGGAAGGCGTTTACCCTTTCTTCACTTTCTTGCAACTTGAAAGTAAATCCATCTCCTTCTCTTGGAATTTAATTCCCCAATCTCTATTCCAAAACAGAAAAAGATCAGGAAGAACATACGAATGTTGGACATCCAGCCTCAGCAACATATTTATCACCTTTAATGTCCCCTTAATGCCTTTGTGTCTTGTCTTTCTAATTTAGCTATGACTCCACTAGTAAAAATTATGACTCATGTCCAATTCCACATTTAGCAAATTTTCTAAGGCTTTGTTAGTGTGTAAGGCAATGAATATGAAATGAGGTCTACATTCTTTATTTGGATTAGGTTTAAAGCTTTTCAAATAACACCATCTGAAAATGTCATAGCATGACAAAGCAACCATCCCTATGGGAGGGAACCTATCCATGGGGTGCAGGACGTTGGGGAAAAATACACTGTTTATCTTACTATATTCTAACTCTCTTCTACTCACTGCACACATGCGCGACTCCGGCGTTTTTATATATAACTGAAAATAAGGTTAAAAATTAACATCAAGGGAAATTTTCAGATGGAAATAATCTAGAGAAGACCAAAACGTAGTGATCAATATGAGATAGTGTGAGTGAGGAGTCAACAAGCTCTGGGTCAAGGATCAAATCTGGCCTATTTTTGTAAATAAAGTTTTATTGAAACATAGCCACTCCCATTCATTTACATATGGCCGCTTTCCCACTACAATGGCAGACTTGAGTCAGCTGTGACAGAGATCATATGGCCCATAAACCCTAAAGTGTTTACTATCTGTCCCTTTACAGAATAAGTTTGCTGACACCTGGTGTAGGTGATTATTGGTTTCTACCCAGAATCCATTCTTCTCTTTCTCTTTCCTAACAGGATCTTCATTTGTCTAGGTGCCCACCGCTCCCCCATGTAGCCCAGGTGTTCCAAGGGATGCTCACCCTCCTGACTGTCCAAACATGGTCCCATCTAGCGTGCCAGAATAATTAGAACAGGACCCCAAGTCTAAGCCAACCAGTACATGGAAATCCCCCAACCATAGGGAATGTTTCAAAAATGGGTATGGAAACTAATTGGAATCATATGAGGAAAAGATTGCTCCAGTTTTTTTGGAAATAAATTTCTCTGCTTCTAATCGAGACTCACTGGAAGAGACACTCTCTCTTCTCCAGGATGGTGTGTATGTGGTACTATAGCCATTTTGCCAGCAGGAGGAAAGCCAGGAGGATACATAGCCAGCACAGAGAAAGGTACAGCTAAGGGAAATGCAGAGAAATAGACAGAATCCACAGATTCAGCTAACCTTGGAGACTGCTTTATTTCTGGAACTTCCAATTACTTGAGCCAATTAGTTTAATTATTTTTAAGCCAGTTTGAGTACTGGGTTTTCTGTTATCTTCAACATGGAGATCTCTAACAGAAACATTCCGATTCCATGTAGCTTATGAAAAGTGCCATAGGATTTTATGTTGATCTTATTTATTTGTAGTCCCAAAAACTTCTTTACATCTGGACAGAACCTCCTCCCTCTTCTTCCTATCAGCGTCTCTTGGTGGCTGCCTCTTTGGATCACTGCCTAGCAATCTGTTTAAAAAGGGAGACCCTGTTCCAACCTTTCAGAACTCAGAGCCCATTGCACTCACCACTCTTTGTGAGACCCCTAGGTGTTTTTACCCTGTCCTAGTTCTTGTCACTGCCATTCCTTGAGTGTGGATCAGGCATCTGTGCGACATCCCAGGGTTGCAGCTCTTCATTGGTTGCCTTCAGAAAAATCCAGCACCCTTATTATGGTCGAGAAGACCCTCTGTGTTCTGTACTGTGTCCAACTCCCCAGGCTCATCCTGGACCATTCTCCCCTTCCCAGTCTCCTTTCTAGTCACACAGTTTTTCTACTACCTCTAAGGACCCATACACTTGTGTCTCCAAACATTTAAGAAGTACTCTTCTTTCTGCCTGGAATCCTCTCCTTTCCAATGTGTACCTATACTGCTCTTGTTCACCCTTTGAGTCTCAGCCCAGTGGTTGCTGCTTCAAAGATGACTCATCTGACCCCCTAAGCGCAGTTTAGTTCCTGTATTATGAGCCCCCACCCACCTCATCTTTCCCTTTTCATAGCACTTCTCTTACTTGCAGCAACTAAGTCAAACGCTAGATTCGTAAGCTTCCACTGGAAGCTCCGTGGAGGTATTTTTGCTCACTACTAGGTCACCAGTTCTCAGTGCTGTCTCTGGCATACAGCTGGTTCTCAATATATATGGCTCATGACTGCATTAATATTTCTGGCTGTTTCTAAAATTGAAGCTATTGACATTACCCAGGTATAAATGCAGAGTACATCTCTAATGACTCATGTCTAGTGACTTGGAGAGAACGCTGGGTAAACACTAATAAATTCTTATTCTCTGACTCTCCAGTTTCTGGACAACATGCAGAACATCAGCTTTATAATATGACATCCATTTATATCTTACAATAGATCAGGCTCTCAACCAGGCCCTCAGTATACTCCATTTCCAACTTCTAAAGTTCTTCAAAGGTCATTTTATGAATCTCACTCTGCGGGTGAGAAAGCTGAGACAAAGAGGAGAAGCTAACTTCACTTGCTAATTATGTGCGGATCTAGTGCCACCACCCCCACCACAGACCACCATGTTGATTTTCAGACCTGAACGATGACTTCTCCTGAGTCTACGTGAGTGAAGAGTCTGTGGTTACTTGGGTTACCACGACTCTGGGGGTATGTGTGCAAGCACAGGTGTGTGGATGTGTGTGCTGCTATGGACTGAGTCATGTCCACCTCAAGTTCAGACGTTGAAGCCCCAATTTTCAGCGTGATAGTATTTGGAGATGGGGCCTTTGGGATATAACTAGGTCTCGATGAAGTCATAAGGGTAAAGTCATGATGGGATTAGAATCATTATAAGTAGAAAGAAGAGAGCTCACTGTCTATCTCTCTGTCTCTCTCTGCCATGTGAGGACATAGTGAGAAAGTGCTCATCTGCAAGAAAGGAAGAGAGCTCTCACCAGAACGTGACCATGCTGGCACTCTGATCTTGGATTTCCAGCTTCCAGGACTATGAGAAGATAAATATCTGTATCTAGGGTTTTTTTTGAAGATTTTATTTATTTATTCATGAGAGACACAGAGAGAGAGAGGACAAGCAGGGAGAGCCGCAAGCAGAGGGAGAAGCAGGCTCCCCACTGAGCAGAGAGCCTGATGCGGGGCTTGATCCCAAGACCATGGGATCATGACATGAGCTGAAGGCAGTTGCTTAACCGACTGAGCCACCCAGGCGCCCTGTATCTGTTTTTTAAGCCCCCCAGTCTATGGGACATTGTCATGGAAGCTGAGCTAAGCAAGACATTTGCATACAGGAAGTCTATTTCACATCTCTATCCATCTGATATCATCAACCCCATGCCTTAAAAATTTCAAAGACTTCCCATCAGTCTTGGAACAAAAATTTCTGAGGTATCTCCCAATAAAATTATCGAATATCTGGACTACATTTCTGGAATGAGTCTTAATATTCAAACTTTTAAAAATGGCTAAACGCATTCAGAACAGAACATCATTCACTTTTATGTCAACATAATTTCATGCATTTGAGTTGAAAACTCATAAATGTTTAAAATTTCATTGATCAGAGGGATAGTGGCTTTTTTTTTTTTTTTTTTAAGACTCAGCTGTACTGACTCCCAGAGTTCATGGGTGTCAGAATTCTATCGCAGGTTAACCAGATGTCAATTTGCCTGAGGAAAACCCTTTGAATGAGGGTTTATTCAAAGGAAAAAAGAAATCAGGAAATTGGCAACTTTGAGTAAGTTTCTGTAAATGTCCAAGTCATTATATAGCAGCAGAGCCATTCTGAGTTTAGTAGAAACTCTGTCATTCAGCCAAGCCAAGTATGCCATTAGTCCCATGTGTCAGTCCTTTGCTGAAGAGGGGACCATACATGAAAACAGAACAAGACAGTCCAATAAAACTTTTTAAGAGAACGAGGCATGAATAGTATTAGACCAAGTCCCTTCCAACAGAGTATAATACACAGGACAGACAGACCTTCCATTCACTTCCTTACACGCCCTTGGCAGTGTGGGCACATTGAAAAGGCAGAAAATGGAGCTTGGAAGGAGATGCTTATGCATGGTAGCATGGTGGCACGGTAGCACGGTAGCTAGTAGCAGTTGTGCCTAACAGAACTAGTGGCATTCAGCAGATGATGGGCAGAAGACCATGCCCATCTTCCTAGAAGTGCCTTGTCCCAAGGGCAGGCACAGAGATGGGGCCATAAAGGAGAATACGGAGGAAAGGCAAGCTTCATGTGGAACTTAATCAGGCAACTGACTTATTTATGAAGACCTGTGAGAGACACCACCACAGACAACAACCTTGGGGTAGATTTTCTTGGCTCTGAAGTCTATATGGGTAAAAAGATGGTGGGAAGAAAGGGTTTAATGTGAGTTAGAGAATGTTCTTTGCTTCTAGTTAGGTGACTGGAGGAGAAGAATGCGTAGTGATGTGAAGATTAGCGGAAGGAACCCAAAAGCATAGACATGGAGCACTGGAAAATGACCCTCTTTCCTTTCAAAATGAAATTTTTCCTTAGTGTGCAATGCTTTAAAAAAAATCACTTAAATAATTGAATAGATTTTAAAAATAAAATAGCTGGTAACAGAATCCAGGGAACTGGGACTTGTAACTGGAAGGAAGTGGGGAAACTGGAAGGATGAAACGAGGAGGTTTTTATATAACCCAAGATAAGTAAAGAGGATCTGAGTTTCCACAGAGAAGCACAGAGAGATGTCCCGCAGAATGGGAGTACAAGGTAGGATTGTGCCTAAATATTAACTAAGATACAGTGGAAGCCAATATGGAACAAACATGCCTTCCTTTAGATGTTTTTGCCAGAAAGGAGTTCTGCCACAATGTCCAATATCATTTGGTTGCCTAAATATTCTATGGAGTATTAGTAAGGTTGAACTCCGTCCAACATTCCTGGAGAATTTTCATTCACATAATAAAAATACAAGCTGGTACATGGGTGATAGGACAACCCAGCAAAACCCAGTGGATCCGAGAGCCTAGACTTCATTTGGGGCAGAGGACAATGTGAAAAATTAGTCGGGGATTTGGTGATGTACAAATTCAACTGAAGTGACAGATTTATGTGGCTTATAATGATTCTGGTTTTGAAACACAACATGAAATGCCAGACAGTGAGTGTTCAGAGACCACCAGCATTGGAGAGGCCTCTCCATGAGGCTGCCACATTATTTATATTAAGGCCTTTTCTGCACACTGAGCAGTTTCATTTTCAAAGGGAAGACTGGGGTCCTTGATTTTCAAACTACAATACTACGCTGACCTCAGAGACATTCGCTTTCCCAGCACACCAGGCCTTCCCTGAGTCTACGGTTGAATTTGGGCAGAAGACACACCACACACTGTTTGATTGCAGTTGTCTTTGTTTTATTTACAAATCATAAGCACAGTTGGGCCGCCAAGCACATCTCTCACTAAGGCTCTTGCCAGCCCAGAGCAGATGGAGACATAAATCAGGCCCCAAGGCTCTCCCTCCACATCCAGTCACATCAGACGGTTGTGTGTCTCGGGTCCCTTTGTTTCCTGTAATTAGTTACTTGCCCCTTATGTGTGCGCGGGACCTCAGAGAGACCCACATCCTCCACTTTGGGGCCAGAAGCAGGGCCAGGCAGTCATGGCCATGGACGATTTACGCCCCATGTGGTCTCAGCTCCTCGGTTCCCCGTGGAATACTGGGCCCTTCCAATGTCATTTGTTTTGTTTTCTGGTCATTTCCAGTTGTGCCACGTGAAATTTCTACTTGCTTTCCTGGGAGGTTTCAAGTATTCTAAGTAAACAGGCCAGGATTTGAATTGTTCTAACGACCTCATCCCCAATAGAAAATCCTATATGGTGTCTTTTATCCTAATTCATGCTTTTCTTTTTTTTTTTTTTTTAAGATTGTATTTATTTATTTGACAGAGACAGCCAGTGAGAGAGGGAACACAAGCAGGGGAGTGGGAGAGGAAGAAGCAGGCTCCTAGCAGAGGAGCCCGATGTGGGGCTTGATCCCAGAATGCCGGGATCACGCCCTGAGCTGAAGGCAGACGCCTAACGACTGCGCCAACCAGGCGCCCCTCATGCTTTTCTTTTTAAATCAATTCTGTGATGGTATCATTTACATACAGTAAAACGTACCCATTTTTAGTGTACAGTTTGATGAGTTTTGACAAGTGCATATACCCATGAAACTACTACCACAGTCAAGACAGGCAACATTTCGATCACCCCAGAAAGTTGCAGGCAACCAGTGGTCTCTTTGTTGTCACTAGAGAGTGGCTCTCTCTCTTCTAGAATGTCCTGTAGAGGGAATCATGCAGGCTACAAACTTTGAGTCTGGCTTCTTTTACTGAACATGTGTTTTTGAGATTTACCTTTTTAAAAACAAACAAACAAAAAAACCCTTATCAGTAGTTCCTTTCTATTGGCAATGAATAAAGCTGCTAATAATATTTGTGTAATAATATTTGTGTAAGGTGTTTTGTTTTTTCTTCACAATTTACAAGGCATTTTATTTCTTTGTTGAGGTATAATTAACAGTGTTATATTAGTTTCAGACGTACAATATAATGACTCAGAAATTCTATACCATTCTCAGTGCTCAAGACAAGTGTATTCTTTTTTAACTTATTTTATTTAAATTCAATTGGTTAACATACAGTGTATCATTAGTTTAGTAATTCATCACTTGCATAGTACACCCAGTGCTCCACTGCCCTCCTTCATGGCCATCACCCAGTCACCCCAACCCCACCCAAGTGTATTCTTAATCCCCTTACTGACTTCACTCCACCCTCACCCCCCTCTCCTACCCCCTTCCCCCAGGGTAACCACCAGTTTGTTCTTTCTATTTAAGAGTCTGGTTTGGGGGCTCTTTCTTCCTTTGTTAGTTCCTTTGTTTCTCAAATTCCACATATGAGTGGAATCAGATGGTATTTGTCTTACTCTGACTGACTTATTTCACTTAGCATCATGTCTCCGGGTCTGAGTTGTTTTTTTAATGAACTTTTTCATTTCCCTTGGGTAAATGCCTGGGAGTGGAATCACGGGGTCATATGGTGACTGTATATTTCACTTTCCTGCAAACTGCCAAACAGAGCTCCAAAATGCTTGCACCACTCTGCACTCCCTCCAGCCATGAACACGTTTCATTTGCTCCATGTACTGGCCAATCACACCTGTTACGTCAGTTTGGAGCAAGATATTTTTGAAATGTCAAAGCTTGAGTGTAAATTACCGCCTCCCCTTTCGTGGCTAATTGCTATTGATTTCTACCAAGTTGGCACTTAATAAATACGTGGATGCATCTTTAAAAAAATAAATGCTTTGTTAACCGTGTACAACAAATCCTAAATCTTTTCTTGTCCTGTGAGGACTCCTAAAGCAGGCACCCACACGAAGTCTCAGAAGCGCCTCACTTCAGTCTGCAGACAGACTGGGTACCAGCTCATGTCTGTTCTCTGGTTTACCCAAGTGCCTGCAGAGCACTGGCTGGGACTCAGTACGTTCTCAATAATAATTTGTTGAATACATGAATGACTGAATCTTCTGACTTACAGCTCATAATGTGCCATTCTGTTGTAGAGAACACAGTCATCTGAAATCCCCTGTCTGACAGGTTCAACTATTTGGAACATCGTTAAGAACCAGGATAAACAAACAAACAAAATCCCAGGAAATTAAAAAAACAAAACAAAACTGAGAACAGCATCAGATATAGGCAAAATAGAGGTCCTATTTTCTCGTAGTTTGATTTTTATAAAAGCTCCCAAATTATGGCTAATTTATTCTGGACTTTATATTATTTTAGAAGGCTCTCCTACACATGCTTAAAAACACTCGAATGACACAGGAATAAATCTTGTCAGATAAAATTCACCCTCACCACCCAGTACCCCAGGTCTCTCCCCAGAGACTCAATCCTAATAGTTTCGGTCTATGTATTCAGGAAATGTTAATGCACATAGAGTACAAGGTACCATTATCTATACTCTGTATCTAAAGGTGAACCAATATGTATACACTTACATTTAAACCGATTTGTACACTGGCATCTATATCCCTAGACATGTCCATCCACCTGATCCTTGGTACCCAAGGAGAATACACCGAACACACTCTCCGTATCTTGCTTTTTCTAATTCACGTATTGTAGTCATTATGCGTATGTCTGTGTGTGCGCCGTTGTTTTTAAGAACCAAACAGATTCCGTTATATGACTGTACCTTTTCTGGTTAATGAATCTATTGATTATTTCTCATTGTAGACTTCTGCTAGTACAGGCAGAGCTGTAGTAAATATCCTTGGAGAAGTGTCTTTATTATCATGGACAAAACACATCTTCGGTGTGTATTTTTAAAAGCAGAATTGCTAGGTTAACAATATATTCCATTTTCCTTTCTCGTCCCTCATTTTAACATTTAAAATTCTGATCCATCTTGAATTTATTTTGAAGCAGTGATCATGCTACTTCCCCCCGCCCTGGGGTTATTTTCAAATTATTCCCCTTACTTACTGAATAAATTACCACTTCCAAATAATATGAAATGACACCTTTATCATGCACAAAATTACCAAAGGCATTTCTATATACTTATAGAATCTTATGTTTAATTGATCTTTCTATTCATGATCCAGTGCCAAAAAATTTTAGGAATTATAGTAACTACAATATAATGTATTTTCACGTCTGATAGGGCAAACACTATCAGACACAAGAGTCTTCTTTTTAAAAAATGGCTACTCATATATATTTATATTTTCTATTGAAATTTTTGAATCAGGGCTGCCTGGCTGCCTCAGTCGGTAGAGCATGTGACTTTTAATCTCAGGATCCTGAGTTTAAGCCCTGCATTGGGTGTGGAACCTACTTAAAAAAAATAAAGGGGAGAGGAGTGCGGAGGGTGGCCCCCGCAGGGCGTTCCTCTCCACAAACCGGTTCCCTGGAGTCTCTCCCAGGAGCAGCTTGGAGTGACCCGCTGAGGTCTGCCATGGCAGGGATGGGGGGGTGTCTCGTGGCACCGAGCTCTGCCCCAGGGGTGGTTTCACTCCAAGGGGGGGTAGGGCTGTGGGAGGGCAGCCTGGCAGCCAGAGCCAGTCCCCAGCCCTTCAGCCCGGCACTCCCTGCCTGAACCCTGAATGTGAATGTTGGCGATGCAGATGCTGACATTAAAATGCTAACTTTGTCTGCCTTGGCTGACTGCGTTGATATAGATTGTGTTTGCAGAATTTCTACTAACATTTGGCTTTGGAACATCAGAAATGAGACCTGCCGATTCAGATAGTGCACACGTGCACGCCAATCATCAGATATAACTATATATCTATATATTTACTTATATATATTTATATAGATATCTGTATATTTATCTATATATTTATATAAGTAAATATATATATCTATATATGTTTTTTAAATTTTATTTATTTGAGAGAGAGAGAGAGAGCATGAGCAGGGCAGAGGGAGAGGGAGAAGGAGGCTCCCCACTGAGCCTGGAGCCCGACTTGGGGCTCGATCCCAGGACCCTGGGATCATGACCTGAGCTGAAGGCAGACACTTAACCAACTGAGCCACGCAAGTGCCCTGATAGTCAGATATTTTGAGTGTTTTCTATGAATGAGAGTGGAAGTGCTGTTAACACTCGTTACAATCGAATAGAAGGGTCATCACAGCCTCTTGAGGCCTTGAGGATCGCCGGTGGAGCACTGCTGGTGGGAGGGAGGGTGGTGGACTTCCCCTGCCAGGAGGCAGGTACCAGAAGGCCCACGGGGAACACCCAGGTTTAATGCAGTCAGGAGGGCTGGGAGTCTGGGTGCGAGTGGGGATTCGCATGTGATAAGCAGGGCCTGTGGAAAGTGCGTGTTCATCTTCGGTCGGAGGCAGGCACCCGAGGCCCAGGGACTGTGATTTGCCAGAGATTACACAGTTTATAAACTGTGGACCTGATCTGAACCCAGGAAGTCCAGTTCCAGAATCCATGCTGTTTTTAGGAACACCATCATGAGGTTCTTGACAGCTCCACTGTTAGGTGAGGCTTTGGGGCTTGAACTCATGACCCTGAGATCAAGACCTGAGCTGAGATCAAGAGTCAGACGCCCAACCGACTGAGCCACCCAGGCACCCCTAGGAAAAAATTCAAAAATGTTTCAAAATTCCTGTGGAAAATCTTGACAACATCAGGAAGGTACGAAAAAAAGGCAAAAGGCATTCTTGTGGATACTGAGCTTGACAGCTGCAAGGAGTTGCTGAAGGACCTTAAAGACTTTAATCCAGGAGAGAAGTACTTTTTTTTTTTTTTTTTTTTAAACACACCACTGGGAGATACTTCTCTCGGGGAACCTTCTGGAAAGAAAGTGAGATACCAAACAAAGCCATACTGTTGTAGCCTCTGTAAATACAAAAAGGCTAGAACTTCATTCAAAAATCATTTTCATCGTTACCATGAAGATGACATTGATCAGGAGCTGGTGATCCCTTGTCCAAACTGTGTATTTTCTTCTCAACCCAAATTGTGGGAAGGCACTTTGGAATGTTCCATGCACCTGTTCGGAAAGTCCAGAACCACCCAGTGACTATTTTGGGTGACGCTAAAACTTCGAGGAAGGACGTGATAACTTTTACATGTTTAAAATGTAACTTCGCAAGCACTGTGTACTGCAGCAAGAAGCATGTGCTGGTAGCCCATTTTCACGACTTCATTCACGCCTCCTTTGGCCTGCGAACTGAGGAAATGGGCGAGCAACCGAAAACTGAGCACAGCCTTTCTACTGAGAAGATGCCACCATGTGACAAGTATTATTGTAAAAAATGCAGCCACTCTGGAAAACAGTGTGGAGGTCCCTTAAAAAGTTAAAAATTGAGCTACCCTATGATCCAGCCATTGCACTACTGGGTATTTACCCCAAAGATACAGACGTAGTGAAGAGAAGGGCCATATGCACCCCAATGTTCATAGCAGCAATGTCCACAATAGCTAAATTGTGGAAGGAGCCGAGATGCCCTTCAACAGATGACTGGATTAAGAAGTTGTGGTCCATATATACGATGGAATATTACTCAGCTATCAGAAAGAACGAGTTCTCAACATTTGCTACAACATGGACAGCACTGGAGGAGATAATGCTAAGTGAAATAAGTCAAGCAGAGAAAGACAACTATCATATGATTTCTCTCATCTATGGAACATAAGAACTAGGATGATCGGTAGGGGAAGAAAGGGATAAAGAAAGGGGGGGTAATCAGAAGCGGGAATGAAACATGAGAGACTATGGACTCTGAGAAACAAACTGAGGACTTCAGAGGGGAGGGGGGTGGGGGAATGGGATAGACCGGTGATGGGTAGTAAGGAGGGCACGTATTGCATGGTGCACTGGGTGTTATACACAACTAATGAATCATCGAGCCTTACGTCGGAAACCGGGGATGTACTGTATGGTGACTAACATAATATAATAAAAAATCATTAAAAAATAAATAAATAAAAATAAAAATTAAAAAAAAAAATGCAACACCAATCCCAGCAGCCGGGATGCTGTAATGTATCCTATTTTGACATCAAACCTTCACAGGGACTTGGAGGATAAGTTTAGGTGCGGGATTTCAGAACATACTAAGAAGCCTGGCTTTTGAAGCAAAGGCACGTTGCTGCAAAGCCGGCGGCACCTTTGGCTGTACCACCGGACAGCTGCGCTCTGGGCCTCGCGGCCACATCCCCACATCCCCGCAGCCAGAGCCAGACCTGGTCCGGCCAGTGACTGTGGCCTGGGGCACTTCTGGAAGCCTCACCCCTTCTCCGCCTGCCGTGGCACAGTCCCACATGACTGTAGTCTCCAGTCCTCTGCCTTCCTCCGCTCCCCAGCCTGTCTTTCCTTCTTATGGAGTCCCACTTGCTCGGTCAGCAAATCCTCCCACGTTGCCCTTGCGTCAGCCAGTCGGACCTATAAATAGGTCTGTTGGAACCAGTGTCCTACGCATAAAACAGACCATCCATCCTGGGGCCTTTACTCCTCAGCCAGCCTTTTGGGCCTGGAGTTCTTGCCGTCGACAGACATGCCTGGGCCTGGCATCCTTCCTGTCCTTCCGTCTGTCACCCCCCGGGGTTCTTCAGGCTGTCTCACCAGGGGTGAGTCGGACAGTTACATCAGGGGTCCTTCTGCAGGCCTGATGACCCCTGCGGGGGTTGTCCCTTCGGGACAGACGGCCACTTCTGGGGTCCTTCCCGCAGGCCAGGTGGTCCCACCTGGGCTCCCTTCTCCCAACCAGAGAGTCTCGGCAGGTGCTCTCCCTGCAAACCAGGGTATTAATTCTGGTGTTCTTCAGCTTCGTCAGCCCGTCCTTTGAGGAGTGCTCCCTGAGGGCCAGCCAGTGAGTCCTGGGGCCCTACAACTAAACCAGTCTGTGAGCACCAACGTTTCGCCTGCAAATCAGCCAGTGAGACCTGGCACCTCTCAAAACACCCCGGGCCTCCCGTCAGGCTCTATTCTCAGACAGCTCATGCCGACGGGGAAACAGGTGATTGGCATTCCCACACCCACGCTTGCGCCAGCATCTGTCACTTTGTGCCTCCAGGAGGTGCTGCCACTATCCCCCCTGCCCCAGATGCCCACCCAGCTCCCGCGTGCCGTCTCCTCCAGTGGTGGGTTTGCTCGGAGTGGGTTTGCTCAGGCCTCGCCATCTGTGGCAGAAGCCAACCAGGCGCTCAAACAGGCGAAGCAGTGGAAAACCTGTCCGGTTTGCAATGAGCTCTTCCCTTCCAACGTCTCCCAGGTTCCTATGGAAGTGGCTCATAATATGAGCCCAGTGAATCCAAATCCGCTGAAAATCTGGAGCCCGACAACCTGGCAGCATGTGCACCATTTGTAAAGTGCACGGGCGAGAAAACAGTTCGGTGTCTCTCCTGTAAATGCTTAGTGTCCGAGAAAGAGCTTATCCATCACTTGCAAATGGCCTGGGGTGCGTGTGCTGTCCGTGCACTTTCCATGACATGAAAGGCCTTTCAGAGCACAGTAGGACTATGTGCCGAGGGAAGAAGAAATTACCTGTGGATTATAGGGACAAAGGTTCTCGCTTGGATCTCGATGCTAACGGCAACCCGATGTTTCCCCGTCTCGATTTCGCTACCATACTGCCAAAGGAAGAGCTTGGGGAGCGGGAAGTCTACCTGGCCATACTAGCTGGGAGAGACTCCAAGTCACTCGTGCCCATGCGACCCCAGACAGAAGGTGCCTCCCGGAGCCCCAGCAAACAAGCAGTGACTTGCCCCTTTTGCTTTGGCACCTTTGTGACGACCGAGGCATCTGAGTTGCATTTGAAGGCGAGGCAGCACATTCACACCAACAAGAGTCCATACAATTCTGGAATCTCCGGCGTTCAAGTGCATCCACCGCTGTGGGGTCTACACTGGCCACGTGACCTGGCAGCCAGTGCCATCCACCTGCTCAGACCTCTGGATCCAACCTAATTTTACTGAGAACAGTGAAGTGCTCTTCATGAAGGGTGAGGTGATCCCCGACTCCAGTTTTTCTTTTTTTTTTTTTTTTTTAAAGATTTTATTTATTTATTTATTTGACAGAGAGAGAGACAGCCAGTGAGAGAGGGAACACAAGCAGGGGGAGTGGGAGAGGAAGAAGCAGGCTCATAGCGGAGGAGCCTGATGTGGGGCTCGATCCCATAATGCCGGGATCACGCCCTGAGCCGAAGGCAGATGCTTAACCGCTGTGCCACCCAGGTGCCCCGGACTCCAGTTTTTCTGTAAAGAGAAAGCTGCCCAATGGCCACTTCGGGGCAGAAGACCAGGGGGATGTGGATGGAAGAGCGACCTCTCGTCACCAACAGTGATGCAGCCCCGGGCTCCCGAAAAGGTGGCGAGCGAGGTGCCTTTGGAAAGACAAAGGAATGAAATCAGGACAGAGGAGCTGCTTGTTAATGATGATGCTTTTCAGACTTTAGCATTAAACCCTAAAAAAGATGAAGACCATTCTTATGAAGAAAAAAAAGCAATGTCTTAGAGATGATCTCCCAAGAGACCATATCCTAGTAAAAAGGAAATACAGAACTTCTTTCTTCACTCTTGCGGGTGTGGGAAATCGACGTGGCTTCATTTTTTTTTTTTTTTGAAAAAGAAGATATATTTGCATGAAAGCAATAAAAAATTACAAGCCTTCTATACTTTTTTAAGCTTTGATATGTCTGAACTTAAAAGTTAAAACACAGGTTGAACTTTGAGTATGAGCCTTAAAACTTGTAAAAAAAATTAGGAAATCTAAAGTACTAGATAATTAGTGTTCTTTTCCAATTGAGATTGAAAAAAAAGTTATTTTCTTCACTGTATGTTGAACTAATCAATTTCGGGGGTCTCTACGTGGCTCTTTAGATTTATTTCGGGTGCTCGGAAAGACTTCTAGATAAAAGAAGTGAATAGTTCTTTCAGATTTATTGTTTCCTGCAGTTTGATTTTTGTAACAAGTATTTTTAGTTCTTCCCTGTCATGTAAATTAAATCCTTGGATCCTTCATGCAAAAAATAAAAATGAAAATAAAAAAATGAAAAGAAAAGGTTAAAAACAACTTTTGAATCAGCTTATGCGGATTCACAGCAAAATCCTGACACTATAGTTACTAGTTTTATATTAATTTATTAAGGAATAACTGACATTTTTCCATACCAAGGTTGTTTTTTTTTTAAGATTTATTTATTTATTTTAGATAGAAAGGGGATGCAGAGAGGGAGGGAGAGGGACAAGCAGACTCTGCACTGAGCACGGAGCCCAACACGGGTCTTGATCTCATGACCTTGCGATCACAACCTGAGTCAGATGCTTAACTGACTGCACTACCCAGGCGCCCCCATACTGAGAACAGGATGCACTTTTGTTTATTAAGGTGTCTTTTAGGGCTTTCCATTGAATTTGAAAGTAGCCTTTATATCGATCATTTATGTCAAGTAGATTCCCGCTCTTTCTGAAAGAGATATTTTTTCCATTCTGTTGCACACACGGTTATTTATGGGGGATGCCACTGATTTTTTAATGTTAACTTAAAAACTGGTCAGAATTTTCTGAATATTTTGATATTCAGTAATTTTTCAGTTGATTCTCTTGGGCTTTCCAAAAGTAAAACTGTCATCTATAAAAAATACATAATTTTGCCTCTTCTTTTTAAACTTTATTCTTCCTATTTCTTCCTTTCATCTCCATGCACTAGCTAATGCAGCCAGAATGATGTCGACCAACAAGGAGACTGAGGTCCTTGTTTCATTCCTGGTTTCATTCCCACTTCTAATTTGTTACCCATCAGCATGATGCTGGTTAGGTTCTCAGATATTAATTTTTTTTTGCATTTAAGGAAATATGTATCCATTCGTGACTTAACAAGAGTGAATGTCAAAACTTATCACAGACATTGTTGACACTTTTTTCTTTGTCCTAAGAATATTAGTGGATGTCCTACTATTTACACCTTTCACTGAGTTTCTAATACTGAGGCCTCTCATCCCGAGAATGAGCAACAGTTGATTAGAGGGCTGGAATCTAATTTCTACTTGGAAAGACCCCAAGGATGTAGATGAATGCTAGATGAATGGATAAAGAAGATGTGGTATGTACACACAATGAATATTACTCAGCCATCAAAAAGAATGAAATCTTGCCACCTGCAACGACGTGGACGGGACTAAAGGCTATTATGCTATTTAATTTTAGATTTTTATGCTAATATTCATTTGTGATTGCTTATCTCTTTTTGAGTTATATTTCTCAGGTTTTAGACTTAATGTGGTTGTGGATTTCAAAACAAATTCTTATTAAGTATTTATCTAATAAATAGTTCTTCCTGTATATATGCTCTGAAAGATACAATTAATTTTATCCGGTCCTTAAAGATTTAATAGTACACATCTATGATACTGTATGGCTAGAGTTTTTTAATACTAGCAATTGGTCTATTAAACCTCCTTTGTCTTCAGAGTTAGATTTTTTATATTGCTAGAAAATTATTTTTAAACCCAGATATTCACATTAATTTTCAGAGAATAAAATATTACCTTATACATATTTTGCGGGATTTTCCTTATATATGTATAATTTTTATCATATTTTTAAATAATTTTTTAAAAAGATTTTTATTTATTTATTTGACGGGGAGAGAGACAGCCAGCAAGAGAGGGAACACAGGCAGAGGGAGCGGGAGAGGAAAAAGCAGGCTCCCAGTGGAGGAGCCTGGTGTGGGGCTCGATCCCAGGACTCTGGGATCATGTCCTTAGCCAAAGGGAGACAAATAATGACTGAGCCACCCAGGCGCCCCTACCATATATTTTTTTAAATGACATTTACTTGATTTACTTTTTGAATTTACCAACCTTCTATATTCTAACTTACTAACTACATTTTCTCTTTACCAATTCATTTTTCTATATGGATATCTGGTTGTTCCAGCATCATTTGTTAAAAATATTTTTCTTTCCTCATTTAACAGCTTTGGTTCCTTTGTCAAAACTAACTGACTGTAGTTCAATGTAGTACTACTTGTTTATTTTTGCTTTAGTTGCCTTGCTTTTTGGGGTCAAATACAAAAAAAATTATCACCAAGACTGATGTCAAGGAGATTACTCCTTATGTTTTCTTTAGGAGTTTTACTGTTTCAGGTCTTAAATCCAAGTCTTTAATTCATTTTGAGTTGATTTTCGTGTATGGTGTCAGATAGGCATCTGGTTTCATTCTTTTTTTTGTTTTCCCAACACCATTTATTGAAGAGACTATCTTTTCTCCATTGTATATTCCTGGCTCCTCTGTCATAATTCAAACTAAAAAGTTTTTGCATAGCAAATTAAACCATCACAGGATCAACAACAACCTATGGAATGGGCGAAGATATCTGCAAACCACATAGCCTATAAGAGGTTAATGTTCAAAATATATATCCAATATATAAAAAAACTCGTAAAATTCGGTAACAAAAAAACAAAAACCAAACAAAAAACTCAATTTAAAAAATGAGCAAAAGGGGCGCCTGGGTGGCACAGCGGTTAAGCGTCTGCCTTCGGCTCGGGGCGTGATCCCGGCGTTACGGGATCGAGCCCCACATCAGGCTCCTCCGCTATGAGCCTGCTTCTTCCTCTCCCACTCCCCCTGCTTGTGTTCCCTCTCTCGCTGGCTGTCTCTATCTCTGTTGAATAAATAAATAAAATCTTTAAAAAAAATGAGCAAAAGACTTAAATAGACATTGTTTCAAAGAAGACATACAAATGGCTAACAGGTACACGAAAAAGTGCTCAATATCACTAATCGTTTGGGAAATGCGATCAAAACCGCAATGAGATATGACCTTGTACTTGTAGGCTGGCCATTATCAAAAATGTAAGAGATAACAAATGCTGGTCAGGATGTGGAGAAAAGAGAATTCTTGTACTCTGCTGGTGGGAAAGTAAACTGGTATATCCACTATGTAAAAAAGTTGGAGTTTCCCTTAAAAATTAAAAAAAAAATGTACCATATGATCCAGGAATCCTACTTCTGTGCATACAGAGCGCAATGAAATCAGTATCTCAGAGATATATCTATCCTCTCCTTATATAATTATTCACTATAACCAAGGTACAGAAACAACCTATGGGTGTACTGATGGTTATAAAATGAGTAAGTTCTGAGGATCTAAAGTATAACATGGTGACTATAGTTGATAACACTGAATTGTAAAAAATGAAATTGGCTAAGATAGAACTTAAGTATTCTCACAAAAAAAAAAAAAAGGTAAGTATGTGAGGTTATGAACATGTTGATTAACTAGATGGGAGGACTCCTTCCACAAAGCAAAACGTGTATCCAACCGTCACACTGTACAGTTAAAAGATCTTGAACTTCTGTTTGCTGATTACACTTCAATGACGTTGAAAAAAATCAGGTCACTATATAAGTGTTTCCGTAGCTGCATTCTGTCTTGTTCCGCCCATTGATTTTTCTAGGCCCATGTTAATACCACTGTATCTTGATCATTACAGCTTTATAGTAAGTTTTCACATTAGGCAGAATAAGTCTTCCAACACTATTCTTCAAAATTGCTTTTGGCTATACAAAGTCCTTTGCATTTTAAAATCAGCTTATCAATTTCTATTAAAGAAAAAAAGAAGACTCTAAATGGGAGACCTGAAACCATAAAAATCCCAGAAGAGAGCACAGGCAGTAATTTTTCTGACACAGGCTGTAGCAACATGTTTCTAGATTTGCCTCTTGAGGTAAGGGAAACAAAAGCAAAAATAAACTATTGGGACTACATCAAAATAAAAATCTTCTGCACGGCAAAGGAAACAATCAACAAAACTAAAAGACAACCTACTGAATGGGAGAAGATATTTGCAAATGACATATCTGATAAAGGGTCAGTATCCGAAATATATAAAAAAACGTATACAACTCAACACCAAAACCTCCCAAATAATCCAACTAAAAAATGGGCAGAAGACCTGAACAGACGTTTTTCCAGAGAAGACACAGAGCTGGCCAACAGACACAAGAAAAGATGCTCAACATCACTCATCATCAGGGGAACGCAACTCAGAACTATAATGAGAAAGAACACACTGCTGGTCACTAGAGGGGAAGGGAGGAGGGGGATGGATGAAATAGGTGATGGGGATTAAGGAGGGCACTTGTGATGAGCACTGGGTGATGTACGAAGTGCTGAATCACTACATTGTACATCAGAATCTAATATTACACTATATGTTAACTAACTGGAATTAAAATAAAAACTTAAAACAAAGAACTACAATGAGACATCACCTCACACCTGGCAGAACGGCTGAAATTAAAAACACAAGAAACAACTAGTGTTGGCGAGGATGTGAATAGAAAGGAATCCTCGCGCACTGTTGGTGGGAATGCAAATTAGTGTATCTATTCTGGATAACAGTAAGGAGGTTCCTCAAAAAATTAGAAACAGAACTATCCTATGATCCAGTAATTCCACTACTCAGTATTTATCTAAGAATATGAAAACACTAATTTGAAAAAATACATGCACCCCTATGTTTACTGCAGTGTTCTGTACAATAGCCAAGTTAGGGGAGCCACCCAAGTGTCCATCCGGAGACGAATGGATGAAGCAGCAGTGGTCTATATACAGAGCAGAATTTTTTCAGTCATAAAAAAGAACGAAATCTTGCCATTTGCAACAACATGGATGGACCTAGAGGGTATTATGCTAAGTGAAATAAGTCAGTCAGAGAGAGACAAATACCACATGATTTCACGCATATGTGGAATTTAAGAAATAAAACATATAACAAAGGAAGAAAAAAGGGACAAACCAAAAAACAGACTTTTAACTCTAGAGAACAAACAGATGGTGACCAGAGGGAGGAGGGGGGAGGGCTGAGCACTGAGTAATGTATGGAAGTACCGAATCACTACACTATACACCTGAAACTAATATAACACTGTATGTTAACTATATTGGAATTAAGAGAAAAAAAAGAAACACTGCTAAGATGTTAACTGGGACATGAACTGGATTCTTAGATGAAGTTGGGAAGAACTGACATTTTAACAATAGTAAGTTTTCCAAATCAGGAACATAGCAACTATCTCCACTTTATTAGCTCATATGTTCAAAGATGTGTTGTAGTTTTCAGTATATATATTTTGTTTACTTTTCATTAAATTGATCAACACGCATGTTTTTGATGCTATTGTGCATGGCATTTTTTAAAAATTTCATTTGCCGTCTGTTCATTATTGGTTTACAGACAGACAACTGATTTTTATATACTAACCACGTATCCTGCCAACTTATTATTTAATTGCTCTTACGGGTTTTTTGTAGATTCTTTCAGGGTTTCTCTCTATATAATTATGTTATCTGAAAGTAAAGTAAAGACAGTTTTACATCTTCTTTTCCAATATTTAGATCTTTCAGTTCTTGTCATATGTAATTGCAGTAACACTGAATAGAAGTGGATATCTTCCCTGTGCTGCCAATCCCAACGGAAAAGCGGTCAGTAGTTCACCCTTAAATAAACGTTAGCTCAGGACCACCGGGTGGCTGTTGCAGTGAAGCGTCTGCCTTCAGCTCAGGTCATGATCCTGGGGTCCTGGGATCAAGTCCCGCATCAGGTTCCCTGCTCAGCGGGGAGTTGGCTCCTGCCTCTGCCTCTGCCCCATCCCCTGCTTGTACTCTCTCTCTCTCAAACAAATAAAATCTTTTAAAAAAAAAATCTATTTTGTGTTTCGGCATGAAAAAAAACCATGAATGCTATCTGTGCACTCTAAAACTTGATGATAGCAGACAATGAGCAAAGAAGTCATTTAGGCTTATCAAAATCTTCAGGTTGATTGAGCTCTGCTTGTGTTTCCAAGGCTTCTGCTCAAAAGAATGTGCCTGATAAAAGCCACACTCAACATGGATTTTTATTTCCAGGTATCCGTATTCATATTCACATAAACACAAGGGCATATGAAGATGTGAATGTATAGCGTGCACATAAACTAAGCTGGAAGTGAGATATACAGTAGCCAGAAAACATCAGTGTTCATTCAGGTGGGGGAGTGTTGGAGTGTGAAGAGTTTCAATATAAAGTTTTTTAAGAACCAATAGAAATTTTAACATTGCTGCAGCCAGGAAAGGTCTGTCATTGGAATTATGATAAGCCTGTGAGGTATGTGAGGAAAGAAGTCTCATTTGTAAAACATACCAGCATCCCTGCTTTTCTGCCTGCTGTCTTTGAGAGCATGTTCGCAAACTGTTTGTTAACCCATGCCCACATCTGTAGTTCTGGTCAAGAAGGGGTAATATCAAGGAACAAATAAAGAGGGGTGTTAAAGATATTTAACCATTTCCCAGCCCAGATGAAGAAGAAGAAAAGAGTAATATCTGGACAGATTTGAGGAGATGATGGAGAAAAACAGTATCCTGGAAAGAGCTAAAGAAAGAATGCTATTGGCGTTATTAGGAAATATGGCCAAGTGAGAAAGGAGAGGGAGAGCGAGCTAGAGAGAATTCTAAAGGTGGATTAAGAACATTCCCAAGCCTACGCCTCTGCCAAACCCAAGTCCCCAGAAATGGCAGACATCGTATTCACTAACAGTTCATTAAAGGAAAAGACAAAAGGCTAATGGTCAAAAACTTTGAGAAATCCCTGGAAGATGAACTGAGGACTGAAGAGGGAAATCAGAGGCAAATATAAACAGGAGGGGGCAGCTGCCAAGAGACAGAGCAGCTCCTCACCTTAGGAATGGTACGTGCTTGGAGCAGGAGGGGCGCTGGGGCAGTAGGGTACATTGGCCTGGATTACGGTTTGCAGGGCAATGAGCAGGCTGGCTGTGCTACCCAGCATCACCAACTGTTCACCGCATGGGAGCAGAAAATACGGACACGTGGGTTAAAAAGTGGGAGGAGCCTGGTACTCCTACGATACCTGAGGGGGAAACAGAGCCCTCTCTCGGGAGACTTGCCACTGGCCCACCTCCCCTGCAGCTCAGTTTCTGAGGACATGCTGCAGGGCGCCAGCCTGGCAGTAAGGTTTCCTTCCGGACAAACTCTCAAGGTCAGCTGTGGGTAACAGACAACGACAGTCACAAAAAGGCTAACAGGACATCAGAAACACACAGAGGAGCACAGAGCCAGGAATCACCAGCTCCGGTGAAAAGGTGGCACCAAATCCAGCAAATGGATGAGCAAAGACCTAGTACATCACACAGCAGGACTCGAAAATGAATCTCTCTCATATCATCAGTGAGAGGCCAAGAGACATTTCCTTTGCTTACCGTAGCATGTAAAAAAAAAAAAATCTCCAAAATTTAAATGTTCGTTATTTAAAGTTAAAAACTCAAAAGAGAGCCTGAATGGACACAGCTGAAAGTGGGCTGGAAACATAAGCCAAGAAATTCTTCCCAATGTAGCACAAGAGAAAAAGAGGTGGAAGAATGCAGGGAAAGGAGAGGCAGAGGTGGAGGATAAAGTAACGTGGATTAGTGGTCTAGAGCGTAAGCTGCGAGTCTGACTGTCCAGGTGGAATCCTAGTTATGTGTGATCTCAGGCAATCTGTCAGACCTCTCCCACCTCAGTTTGCTCATCTAGGAAGTGGTGACAATAATGCCCACGCAATAGGGTTGCTGTGAAAGTTAAATGAGTTAATAACATGTAAATCACGCAGAACAAGGCCTGGCACATAATGAGTGGGGTTTGTTAGAAGGAGAAAATGGAGAGAGGGGGAATACAGTGTGACATAAAGAGCAAAAAGGAGGGAAAAAATTCCAATAACTAAAGGAAAATACAAGGCTCTGGATTGAAGCTCCCACCAAGTCCCAAGTAGGTAGATAAAAACTGACCTATACCTGGAACATAATAGTAAAATTTCAGTACAGTAAAGTGAAAGAAAAGATCTTAAAGCTTTTGAGAACATTTTTTTTTTTAGAGAGAGAGAGCGCGAGCGTGTGCACATGAGGGGTGGAGGGGCAGAGCGAGAGAGAATCTTAAGCAGGCCCCACGCCCAGCACAGAGCCTGACATAGGGCTTGATCTCACAACGTTGAGATCATGACCTGAGCCAAAATCGAGAGTCAGATGCTTAACCAACTAAGCCACCCAGGGGTCCCAAGACATATAAGTTATTTGTAGAAGTAGGAAGGGGCGCCTGGATGGCTCAGTCAGTTGAGTCAGCTCAGGTCTTGATTTCAGCTCAGGTCTTGACCTGAGGGTCATGAGTTTGAGCCCCATGTTGGGCTCCATGGAGCCTACTTAAAAAAAAAAAAAGTATGAAAATCAGATCAAGATTAGATTTTTCATTAAAATCCATGAATGCAAAAATAAAATATTTTAACACTCTGGGGGAAAATAGTTTTGAAGTTAGAGTTCTACACCAAGATGAACTGTTATATGAAATATGAAGACAAAATAAAAACATTTTTAGGTGTTTATACCTAGGTTTTAGGTGTTTTATAACCTCATATCACTCGTAAGTCTATTCTGAAGGTATCGCTGGTTGATTCTAGTAAGAAGAGAACCAAATATAAGAGAAAGACATTCATTCAGAAAAAAAAAAAAATCCGAAATAGTCAAGAAACCAGTACAACTTATTGGTAGGTTTATTGTATTAATTGTTAAAAAAATTTAATAGCTTCTTAGAAGAAAACTAAAGTATAGGGTATGGAACAATGAAAACTAAAATTGTTTTTGCCCTGTTTTTGGGAAAAATAACTACAGCTCAAACATACTGAATGTTTTCAATGCACCAGGCATTGTTTTTATCCCTTCACATGTATTGACTCACTTACTCTTCATAGTAGCCTTTAAGAGAGGTTTTATATTTTTCTTCATCTTATATATGTGGAAAATGAGGAAGGGAAATACCTAGTAACATGCTCAAAGTCAATGTCAAAGCCAAAGCTTGAACCCAGCGTATGTGGTTCTGGAGTTTATGCTCTTAAGTGTTGTGCTCTACTGATCTCAAGGAACCCAAGTACCGATCAACTCCAAAGAATGTCAGAAGATGTTAATTCTTAAAATATGCATGCTTATAAAGCTCACACGAAAAAGTAAACTGAACTAAAGGGCAACTAAAATTGAGAAAATTCATTCAATCCTTCAAAAGCAGAAAAGGGAGAGAAGAAATGTAGGGTAGAACAGTAAATAAAACATAACACAATTTGGAAAGAAACCCAGGCATATCAAAATCACAATATATGTGATTGAGAAGTCCCCTATTAAAAGATTTAAAAATTAAGCACGTGTGCTCTCTCTTTATGTCTCTTTATAAAATACATAAAATATAATTTATATATTTGCATAAAAACACCCAGCATACTGGGGCGCCTGGGTGGCTCAGTTGGTTAAGTGTCAAGACTCTTGGTTTCAGCTCAGGTCGCAGTCTTGGGGTCGTGGGATTGAGCCCCGCATTGAGCTCCATGCTCGGCATAGAGTCTACTTGAGATTTTTCCATCTCCCTCTACCTCTGCCCCTCCCTCTGCTCGCACACTCACTCTCTCTCTCTAAAATAAAGAAATGAATCTTGAAAACCACCCACACAGCAAAGAGAAAGAGATAAATATATTGAAAAATAAAGATAAAAAAGCAGTTTTTCTATTTCTAATCATATGTATATGAGAAATATGATCTGATAATTCATGGAAGAGAATATCCCAGTGGCCACTAAGCAACTGAAAGCAAAAACGTCAACTCTACTATTTGTACAATACTAGTTAAAAACAAAAAGGAGAGATTGTTTGACATCCTTCAGATTTATAAAAATTCAGAAGGCAGATAATATCAAATATCAGCAAGGATGTGAAGAAACTGGCTCCATCACACATTGCTGGTATGAATATAAATGGATATAACCACTTTGAGAACAGTAAGTACTATCCCATAAAATGAGACTAGGCATATACTGAAACCCAGAAATTCCACTTTAAAAATTACTCCCCACAGGAATTCTTATACATGTGTATAAAGATGTCCATCAGAGCATAATTTGTAACACTAAAGGAAAACCTGAAAGAAACTATATGTCCATCCAGAAAACGGGTAAATAAATTGTGTGAAATCTATACAACAGACCTAATAAACTACATTTACAGGTAATGGCAAACTTGAATGATAAAATTATGCTTCAAAATGAGATGATTGGCATGGTTCCATTTATTTAAAAACACATGAAAAAGAATGACGGCAGCACCTTTGTAGTGTAGGCAGCCCCAGATGCTCATCCCCCAGCAGAAAAACTGAAAACTAAGCAGTAACTGTCAGACACAACTTTAAAAAATGCGAGAAAATAAGCAGAGTTTTATAGTAACCAAGTGAATGCAGAATCAAGAAAAAGTTAACTTTGTAACAGTAGGAAATTTTATTTTTACTTGCTCTTGCCCTATACTCCACCCAGGTCAGTAGCCATCTTGAAGACAGCAGGCCATGTTCCCGGGGTGGGACCCTGGTCCCTGGTTACGGGGGCAGCAAAACAAATCTTTTCTGAAAATCATTGTGTAGGTATGTTCTGATCTGTGTGGAGGCTACCCGAAGGACTGACACAAGGTGCCTGTTTCTGTTTTGCCTAATTTGGAGCTCATCCAGGCTGGAAAAGTGGTGGGCATTGCTTACAAATATTTCAAGGTGGACAACCTGCAGATGCCTGATGCAAATTATTATAACTGAGACATAAAATAGACCACTTAAGGCCTGGGAGGAGAAGCCGGGGAGAGAATGTCCTTGGGTAATTAGGACAATAAAAAGCACTCATATTTAGGGGAAATGTGGAAAGCCATGTACGTGCAAGAAGCATGCTCAGAAAAGACCCGAGAAGATCTTGAGCTTTCACCTTGGGCCTCAATACCAGTTCATGACAGAAACAACACTCAGAACTAGAAATAAGAGAAAACCTCAACATGATAAAGGCATTTATGAAAAATCCATAGCTAACATCACACTCAATGTGAAATATTCAAAGCTTTTCCTCTAAAGTCAGAAATAAGACAAGCATGTCAACTATCATTACTGCTGTTCAACACTGTACTGGAAGAGCAATTCAGCAAGAAAAAGGAATAAAAGGCATCCAAACTGCAAAGGAATTAAACTATTTCTATTCAGAGAGGATATGATCCTGTATATAAAAAGTCCCAAAGAATTCACACATTAAAAAAAAACCCTATTAGAGGTACTAACTACTAAACAAATTCAGCAAAGTTACAGGGTACACGACCAACACACAAAAATCAGCTGGATTTCTACATAGTAGCAATGAATAATCCAAAAAGGAAATTATAACATCAACTTCATTTAATAAACATCCAAAAGAATAAAACACCTGGGAATAAATTTAACCAAGGTGGTGAAAAATCTGTCAACTGAAACTATAAAACATGGCTGAAAGGAATTAAAGAAGACCTAAACAAATGGAAAGACATCCCATGTTCATGGACTAAAAGACTTACTGCTAAAAGGGCAATGCTACCCAAAGAGATCTACAGATCTGATGAAGACACTATGAAAATGCAAATGGCCTTTTTTTTTCTTTTTTTTAGAGTGGAAAAGCTAATCCGCAAATTCCTATGGAATTGCAAAGGGCCCTGAAGAGCCAAAACAATCTTGAAAAAGAGTAACAGAGTAGGAAGATTCACACTTCCTAATGTCAAAACTCATTACAAAGCTACAGCAGTGAAAACAGTGTGGTGCTGGCATAAGGATAGACATATGGACCAACAAAACAGAACTGAAATCCAAAGATAAACCCATACATCTATTGCCAATGATATCCCACAAGGATGCCAAGACCATTCGATGAAGAAAAAAGAGTCTCTTCAACAATTGGTGCTGTGTGGATATATCCACAGGCAAAAGAATGAACTTGGACCTATACCTCATACCACACATAAAAATTAACTCAAAATAGGTCATGAGCTAATATAAGAACTGAAACCATAAAACTCTTGGAAGAAAACATAGGATAAATCTTCATGACCTTGCCTTGGCAATGGGTTCTTACATATGACACCAAAACCAGGAGCCACAATAAGAAACAGATAAACTGGACTTCACCAAAATTTCAAACTTTTGTTTATCAAAGGACATTACTGAGAAAGTGAAAAGATAACCTACAGAATAGGAGAAAGTATCTGCAAATCATATGTCTGATAAGGATCCAGTATCTAGAATATATAAAGAACACGTACACTTCAACAACAAAACTACGAACAACCCAATGGGTAAAGGACTTGAACTGACATTTCTCCAAAAATATACAAATGGCCAGGAAGCACATGGAAAGATGCTAAACATAATTAGTCATTAGGGAAACTCAAATTAAAACCTCAATGAGGTACCATGTCACAGACACTAGGACGGCAATGATAATAATAACTGGTGAGATGCGGGGAAACTGGAACACTAGTGCATTACTCGGGGGGGAATATAAAATGGTACAGCCATTCTGGCCAAAGGCTTGGCAGGTCCTCAAAAAGTTAAACATCGCATTACCATATGACGCAGCAATTCCACTTCAGGTATACACCCAATAGAACTGCAAACAGGTACATTAAACTGTTCTTTTCACACTAGATGTGTCATCAGATGACTTATATCAGCACATTTTCACTCCAAGGTGGTTTAAAGTTAAGCAGATACTATAATTTAAATAAAATTTTATCTTCCTTAATGATGACCGAGCAACAAGAAACATTCTTTTTTTTTTTTTTTTTTTTAGTTTTTATTTATTTAAGTAATCTCTACACCCAACATGGGGCTCAAACTCATGATGCCAAGATCAAGAGTGGCATGCTCTTCTAAGCCAGCCGGGCACCCCAACAACCAGAAACATTCCATACGTAACTATGGTGATAGGACCGAATGGAGCTTGTCACTGGGATTCACTTAGTCTGAGATTTAGCTCAACATTTCCCCTGCACTACACTCTTTCCAAAACCAGCCACAAGAGAATAGTCTGGAACCTTCGCTGAAGTTGCCAGTTACATGACCTGGTCTTTTTCAGATATTTAAAGTACAGAAGGGAAAAGCGCCCTCACTATTTGTTATCTGCTCAGTTTTACCAATATACATCGCATCTACTTTAAAAAGACGGGTGGAGTTTGCTGAGGAAGCCTTGATAGTTTGTGATAGAGAGCCAAAAGATTAAATATTTATCTTCCAAAAGGTTCCGACTTCAGGTATTGGTTAAACAATGAGATTCCCGAACTGGAATGCTGTGACAAGGTCTTACATTATGGAAAATCCATTCACTCCCACCTGGTAAAATCTGCCAGGCCAGTGGTGGCATCGAAGTGAGTAGGTCCAGAGACCAGTTTCCAATAAACAGGGACTCTCTACAATAGAACATGAGGCAAACAGCCATCAGAACAGGGCTTCAGGAGAGGGCCCGGAGCCAGGCCTCCCCACCAGCGGCGTAAGGAAATTTTCTCATACGTTCTGTGTATTAAGTATGAGGGGATATTTATTAAAAGGAAGTTGCATGTTGTCCTTCACATGGGAAATGCGGAAAATGTGATTAATATTTCATAATTTCTCAAGTTTTACAGTGAAATGTAAGACTGTGAGTTAACCAACCTTTATCAAACCTGAAAATGTGGAATCGAATTAGTTTGCTGCAGTGCTGTATCTCTAATCATGGGACTATAAAAAGAGCAAGGTAATTTCAGGTTCTCTGACACAGAGACACAGATTTACTTATAATGGAAGCAATTACAGAAACAAGTCCCGAGCTGTAGGCGTATGTCTCATGTCATTAAGAAGAAACACCCAGATGAGTTTGAATCCACACAGACAAAGGCGTGAAAGTGCTTTGCTTAGAAATGAAATTATTTTCCTAAGCATTTTTTCCATGCTGTACTTCAAGGTATCCTCAATAGGGACTATTTAACTGCCTAAACCTATCTGATATGATCGGGGACAGCTTTAAATGGAATATATTTGGAATAGTTTTGGAAAGGCACCTTGCTTTGTTTTACTCTCATTTTCCTTCCATGTAACTGTTTCTCTATTATTTTTCACGGAATCACCCAAGGGTACTATGGCTGGATTGTACAGGAAGTGCACGTTAGATTTTTGGAAATGCCAAACTCTTTTCCAGAATGGTTGTACCCTATTACATTCCTCCTGGCAATGTGTTAATGACTGCCCTATAATCGTAAAAGTCTAACGTGATATATCCTTATTTCCGAATAGCACAGCCGAACGTAGCCTGCTTATCAGTCTGGGTTTTTTTTTCCCTTTACATTATAATATTTTTTGTGTGAGGTAAGCATTTTCTAAAGGTTGAATCCACAGATATGTCAAAGAACTGTTTTTACTCCCTTCTTCCTCTGCTCATTAGGCTGTACGGTGCCTTTAAGATGGCCCCAGGGAAAGAGCCAGCCCCTAGAGAACAGGGCCATTAAATGCCAGCTAGAAAGACTGCCAGGCCGTCTCCACTGGCCCCACTCTGGTCTTGCCTCGGATGCACTGCTTACCTTTGAATACTGAGTATGTTTTCTAACACTTACACCTGGTGTCAGGCAGCCAGCACTTAATTATCCCGTGTTTGGTTCTGCACTAAATTTTTGCGAATTCCCACACTGCCCTGTTTACGAAGGAAGCCGCTAGGAACATTCGTGCACGAGTTCCTGAGTGAGCACAGTTTTCATGGGCCTGGGGATGAATGTCCAGGATCGTGATGGCAGGGCTGTATGGTAAGTGCACGTGAACTCTGATGAGAAACTGCCGAACTATTTCCCATAGCAGCTGGATCATCGTACATCCCCACCAGCGGCGTGAGAGAGATCCCGCCTCTCCGGGTTCTTGCCTGCCTTTTGTGCTGTCACTCCTTTTTCTTATAGCTGTTGAACTCCGTGTGCAGGGACGGTCCGTCATGGTTTGAATCTGCGTTTCCCTGATGCCTAAGGATGCTCGACACCTGCTCATGTGCTTGTGTGTTAACTGTACGGGATCCCTGCCGAAGGGTCTGCTCACGTCTGTATCCGTGTACCAGGGGTATCGTAAGGTACTGCAAACTGAGCCGCTTTGACAACGGAAGTTTTTTATTTTTATTTTTTCACAATTCTGGAGGCTGGATGTCCGAGATCAAGGCATCTAGATGTCTGAGATCAAGGTATCGGCAGGTGTGGCCTCTCCTGAGGCCTCCCTGAGTATCTTGCAGAAGGCTGTCTTCTCGTGGTGTCCTCACGTGGTCTTCCCACACGTCTGATGTCTGTGTGCCCAAATTTCCTTTTCTCATAAGGACACCAGTCAGACTGAAGCAGACCCACCGTGATGGCCTCATTGTAACTTAATCACCTCTTTGAAGGATCTATCTCCAAATACGATCTGAGGCATGGGGAGGGGGTCAGGATTTCAACATCTGAATTTTGAGGGGACACAGTTCAGCCCATAATAATGTCTTCATCCCCCCTTTTTAAATTCAGTTGTTTGTTTTACTGTTGAGTTTAACAGTTGTTTATACATTTGGGATAAAAGTCCTTTCTTAGATATACTGTTTGCAGATATTTTCTCCCAGACTGTGGCCTGTCCATCCTCTTGGCAGGGTCTTTCTCTGAGCCAAAGTTTTAAATCTGGATGAAATTTACCAAATTTTTCTTTTATGAATGGTGTGGAGGAGGGACTTGGAGGTTACTGGGAAACGGGGACAGAAGCACTGTTTTTCACGACGAGTGACATGGATGGTGATGGTTGCAAAAGGATACGAATGTATTTATTACCACTCAACTGTATACTTAAAAATGGTCAATTTTAGCTTATGTATACTTTACCACAATTTAAAAATGGGAAAAACGTAGTAGGTTTTCGGCTTTCTAAGTGGGATGGTCGTCAGTCGCTCAGAGAGCTGTCTCCACCATGACGATTTTGCCAAACTGTCTGCACTGCCCTGGCCACAGAGTTCACGGTGTATTTCAACAACGATTTTACTTCTTTCTTTATTCTTCGGCCATATCACTTCCCAATATAATGCTCTATTTGTGTGGCCCTCTTCCATTTGATTTTGAATTGTTTAGAGGTAAGAGCCACTGTTCTTTAATTTTTTTCATATGTCAATCCCCAGCCTTTCCCATAACGAGTGGAGCGTGGTTGTTGCTTTGTATTTTTTTTAAAACAAGTGACTGAACGAGCGTGCCTTTAAAAACCACAGAAGGCAACCCATGTTGCCCTTTTATTTGATCTGATTCTTATTTAAAAAAAAACCATTATACTGTTAAATGAAATGAGTCTCATCAAGTATTTGAAAATGGCTTTCAGGCCGCAAATACATACCTGTGATGTATTTCCGGATCTGCTGGAATAGACTGTCTTTCCCCACACTGTTTGCATTGGAATATCCAGATATCTGAGACCAGAGATACTATGACCCCAGCTGATTCCCATATCATATTCACGTGCAACATACTGAATACAACTTTTGCGTTACTGTCACCCTAAGACATGACTCTGCATTTTCACCTGGGCGTTTCTTTTTTGTACAGAAAGCCCAATCTTGAGTGATTCTGTCCATCTTAGAAAATGCTCTGTAAATAGGCCTTTACAGATCACTGTGAATGCTGGTAGAGTTCCCGTACTCTGTTAGTAAGACCATTTCGCATCTTTTGGAAATATTAAAGTCATTTCGCGTCAGCTCACTTCCGTGTATCGGAAATATCACACAGCACAGAGGAGATTCCATTTTTCTACCTGGAAGTTCGTCAGGGCAAGAAATACCTTCCTGATTCCTTTGGGGTGTGGCATTTACTGGCTCACATCTAATTCAGAGGCTGTGGCTCAGGGACTGGGGAGTCTTGGCAGGCGAGGTTCTTCATCGCTTCTTGCTGACCCCCTCTCGTCCTGCCCAGATGGCTCATACACAACCCTCTCTCCATAGGAGGCCCTGACCACGCCCCCCCTCCCCTGGGCACTGGGCAAGCTTCCTTCCTTCTGCAGGGGATCTGTAGAGCAGGCGATGAGAGGACCCCCATAGGTCCTGGACCTGCAGAGCCTGGGGAAAGATATGGAATTCCACTTCAGGATGGCTCAAGCCAACTCTTAAACATCAGTGTCCTTGCATGAATGCAGGGACGTTTCCTTTATTCCAAGCACTCTCACCTTCATACCAAGTAAGTGGGATCTGACCGAGGCCAAGCTTCAGGGATATGGCGAATGTGCACGTCCCCCATAGTAGCTGTCACATTCCCCCAGAAAGTGTGAGTCTGTACATGGGCAATCGAGTTTTTATTTTTAGTTCCCCCTTCTGACACCCCTAAGTTGGGCAAACTGAGGTCTCTTGGCAGTAATGGGCACCAAGAGTCTTATCAATAACCAAGGATGTCTGATTTTGCTCTGACATGCAGCTTCTTTGGAACCAGCCACCAGGGCAATGACATCGGAGCACTGAGAACAAAGAACTGGATTATACACAATAAGTTAAAAGAGACCATAGCCTTGGGAACTCACACTGGGAGTGAGGGAAGAAGAACCGTCTCAACAAATATAGGGATATAAGCCAGCAAACCATCATTCAGAAGGGGACAATGACAAAAGTTATTTGTCTTTGTCATGTCCTAGGAGATGTGGATTTCCCCAAACGCTATTTCTGTAGTACCAGTTCATATATCTCCGCATACTTGTTAAACTACATTAAAAACTATATGACGGCTAATTGAACATAATAAAAAAATAAAAATAATTTAAAAAATAAAGCATATGAAGGAATAAAAAGCGGGGGGGGGGATAATGGTGCGTCAAATTATGCAGAATCAGTTTCCAATGTAGTAGTGGGATAGAAAGAAACAACAGACCACAGTACTCAGAATGTTCCAGTATTCCCTTTGCTCTCGTTTAGAAGTTGTTTCTTTGGACTGAGATTCTTGGACAATGCAAATATGCAGCTAGAAGTTTCACGGGATTCTCATGAATGGATATGAATTCTTAAGATAAAGATGCAATGGTAGGTCTGGATCAAGCTAATGAATTGACCATGCAGGTAACAATTCGTACAGAAAACATTATATTGATACAGCTTTTAACCAATGTTCTATAAATAATATTAATGATAAGCAACCATCAAATGTAATAAAAACTCTTCAGTGGTTTCCCGTTTCAGGGTAGTTTCTAGGTGAGGAACTCAAGCAGAACAGTCCAAGTTCATGACACCATGAGGGTCAAAGTCAAAGTGAACTCAGGAGATAATTCTAGGTGAATTTCAATTACCCACACTTACCCCTAAGCATTGAGTCTGTGAGGAAAGGGCTGCTTATAGAAATAAAATTATATTAAGGTGGTAATTGTCAAACTGGTGAAGCAGTGTCATGGTGGGGGGCATAGGAGTACGGGGCCTGAGGGATTTCTTCCAAATGATACACATATTTTAGAATGTTTGGATACAGCTTTCAGGGGGTGGACTCTTTCAGTTGTAGGTCACAGAAACCCAACTCAAACCAACTTCAGGAATTAAGAGTCAGTGCAGATAACAAGAGACAGAGATGAAGATGTAGATGATACAAGTATAATACAGATAATCTCGAGCCCCTGGGAAGGATTTCGTTGTTACTCACAGAATCAAAGGAAGGGCTGAAGGAACCAGGATTGAGACACTGCAAGCCCAGACTACAAACACCCAGAGAAGACAGAGATGCTGGTCAAAGGTATAGATTATGAGGCCAGGGTACCTGGTTCGGTTCCTGGTCCTGTTACTTATTAACTGTGTGGCCTTGGGCACTTACTTGTCTGTACCCCATTTCTTCATCTTTAAAATGGGGACACCGATAGCTGTAACCCTACGGATTATTAAGAGAATTAAATGTAGGCTAATAAGAAATTATAATACGAATTCCCAAAGAGAAAGAGCTGCTCTCGCTCATAGTTAACGCGGAGGTCTCTCCTATAGAATGGAAGATCCACAAGACCAGGGACTTTGGTTTGTGAACGTTTGTATCCACAGTGGCTAAGACAGAGACTCACAAAGGGCCATGCTCAAAAACTCTTGGTGGGGGTAAATGATCCAGGAATGAAGCTGCCTGGGATCCCACAGCTGGTAAGTGGCAGAGAGGTCCATCAAACCCGCAGGACAGGGTCCCTGGGCCAGGCTTGTCATCGCTATTCGACTAGAGGTCAGCATGTTGTACTGCTCAGGGGAATTGCAACAGAAAAAGGGTTTCATGTGTTTTCTAGAGAAAACCACCATTCACGTTTAACTGTCGTGCCCCAGACAGTCATGCATGGAATATGTGAACTACTGTCACATCAGCACAGAACCCGTGCCTTTTAAGGAAGATCACTGATGTGAAGGGACGGGACATGGGACAGAGAAGCTGAAATGGGGAGACGGGGGAGGTGTGGCAGGGTGGGAAGTGTTCTGTGGAAAGACTGGCAAGGTCTCCCACACAGAGAGGAGTCTGTGGCGAGGTGGGGAAGGGCGCAGCGAGCGAAGGGACACTGAAGGTCTGGAGGAGAGGAAAAAGGGAGGCTGACAAACGGGGCAGAAGGGAGAAGCAGCTGACTCTGGCCTTTGCACCTAGCCTCCTCCAGGGTTCCCTAACCCAGAACGAGTCCCTGGGAGTCAGCGCGCATTCCCCACAAGGGCTGAGCCCCGCACTTCCCCCTGGATCTGCCACAGTGATGAGAGAACGGGATGACCGTGTTTGGCAGCAAGTCTTGAGCGCCGCTGAGCTGGAAGGAGGCATCTGCTTTATGCCAAGGAGCACATTCTCTGGGCTTAGAGGGAGTCGTCAGTACAATGGCGCTTGAGGCGAGGGGCGAGCCGGGCAGTGCGCGTGTTGCCAGTAAACTTTCTGCTGCGGATTAAGGCACTGCAAGGAAAGTGGGGGAACGGCAGGCCGTTCATAAGTCATAAAAATAAGCAGGTCCACCGCGTAGGAGATAACCACCCTCACTTCTCTTTACACCACTCGCCCAAGGAATAAACCCTGGGTTCACAAGCACAACTGTGACTACATCGAGCTGGTATTAAAACCTCACTCAGAGGCGCCTGGCTGGCTCAGTCAGAAGAGCCTGCGACTCTGGATCTCAGGGTCGTGAGTTCGAGCCCCACGATGGGTGTAAAGATTACTTAAAAATAAAATCTTAAAAGAAAAAAACAAAAAACACCTCACTCAGAGGAAAAAGGTACAGACATTTTCATTATACACCATGAGAACGTATATAATCTCATTATCTATATGTGTATCTATCTGTATTCTCTATCTTCACCCTCTATGTATATGTTCTCTACTTACATACAGAATACATACGAGCACTGAGAATGTACATGTGTTCTCATTGTATGAGAATGTATATACACTTCATGTATATAGAGATTTTAATAAGGAGATTTTAATACATTTATAATTTATAAATGACATATATAATTACATAATGTATATGAATATTTAATATTTTTATTAAATAGTAAATGTATTCTTGTATTTGTTCTTACAATATATATTATATATATAAGCATTATATATATAATATAAGCATTATATATATAATATAAGCATTATATACAGGACAGACACATACACATTCTTTTTTTTTTTTTTTTAAGATTTTATTTATTTGAGAGAGACAGAGAGCATGAGAAGGGGAGGAGCAGAGGGAGAGAGAGAAGCAGACACCTGCTGAGCAGGGAGCCCGATGTGGGGCTCGATCCCGGGACCCTGGAATCATGACGTGAGCTGAAGGCAGATGCTTAACCAACTGAGCTACCTAGGCGCCCCTCCTGCAGTGAATTTTCAATGGCAGCCAACCCCATCTTTTAAAATATGTATCTAATAAAATCACTCTCTTGATCAAAATTCTCAACTGGCTTCCCACAGCACTCAGAATAAAATCCAGAATCTCTATCATGGCCATTGGGACCCCATGTGATCTGCTCCTTGCCCAACATTATCTCTGAATTATCTCCAGGTCATTCCCAGAACTTTCTACTGTTCCTCGAACACTTCAAATGCATTCTTACTTCAGTCTTGAAAGGTAGCACCATCTGCCTGGAATCCTTTCTTCTGAGGTCGACCCACGATTTCTCCCCTAAATCGAAGCCCTCTGTTCTCACCTCAAAGAGGATTCCCTTACTACTCCACCCAAAGTAAGATGTTTACTTTCATTTTCTTTAGAACAGCTGTCACTACCTAATGTCTTATTACTGAATTTCGCCAGATTAAAAATATCATCACAGGTAAGGCACCATTAATTTACATACCACTAATAAAGGAAATTTCAAAAAACCCAATGCCAGTGAAATGGAAGGTATGTCTTCATGGGAATCATGAAGGATGTAAGAATCCAGTACGGCCTCATAATACTTGGAAATGTTTCGTCAGAATTAGAGGACTGGGTGCCTTGTTTGACTTCTTACCGTTGTTTGGCACCTCGTCATGTCTATGTGTGGATATGTTCCTTCCTTAAGTCCCATAAAGCCTGACTGTCATTCTGCAAGAGAAGATGAAATCACATCCACTCCTCCAAGAAGGAATATCTGTTTCTCTATTGACCAAATTTAGGCCCCAGCGTTGGGCCTTTGGGTCTATTCAAAGCCAAATTGGAACGTAATCTCTGAAGCTGGTTTACAAGGTGACTGAATTCAACGTATGCAGCACCTGCAAACAAAACCACAACCTGAACTGACAGTGGCATAACCGTTTCGGCCAAGTCTGCACATGTACAGGCTGTGTCCACGGACAGCGGCCATATGTAAAGTTCATGTCAATTTCGGAGATGTTGGGATGTGAGACTATCTTAGAGTGAATCAAATACAGCCTGCCCCTTTCCTCCACTAGCATGTACACTCTGTGAGGACCCGGACCTGTTCTCTCCCTTCAATGCACCTCTGCGTCCTGAGCACCTGAAACAGAGGCTGGCCAACAGTAGGTGCTCAATAAAAGCTTGCTGAGTGAATGAGTGAATGAGGAATGACTTGGTGAACAAGCAGCAGTGGAAACAAAGGAAATTTCAGGAGGCACTGGGAACTGAGGAGCGGCGAGGAGACGACTGATGAATCTATACTGAAACAAAGGCCGATCTGACATATAAACTCCCGCTGCATTGATGAAGAACAAGGCCAGGCCACAGCACAACTACTGGAAGTTTCGTAACTCGGAGGGAGTGTGCTGGAGGCAAAGGGTAACTGGGGGGACAGCCAAGGGGCACATCTGGGATATATCGCTGATTCCTTGGCACTGGAGGTGACCCTGAATGGGAAGCTCATAATGCCGCTTATCTCCCCTTACTCTTAACCCTGGCTGACATGCCAGACACACACACACACGCACACGCACACGCACACACACACGATCAGTGTGCGGTCAGGCTCCCAGCAAGAGAGACGGTGGGCGGCTTGCAGAGATTGGGGTCTCTGTTCCAGGTAACTGCTCATCTCCACAGCAAATACAACCAAGCAATTCAGGGGAAGGAGGTGACGTTCTCCCGAGAAGCTTCCTTTGGCTTCAACAACCTTCTTTTTTCTTTTTTTGCACCAGGCTTCTGTATCTCTGCATTTATTTGTAAGGTCAAAACTACCACACACCTCAACCCCCAAGTGTCATAAAACCGAAACCTTTCCTTTCTTCTTCCGTCCGGACCAGAACTATTTAGCCAGAATTCACATCACTCTCCAAAAGAATCCATTTTAAAGTCCGATGTGGGATAAGCTCATGGTCCCTCCCGGCTCCCGTTCTTTATCAGTTTGACAAGAAAGGAAGCCACCAGATACATGAAAAGGATACCAGAGTGCAAGGAAGACGACTAATCTGGGTAATTGGAACAAATGCCTTCCTCCTATGAAACAGTTGGTGCCAGACACAGAACTGGATTTTAGAGGATGTCTAGGCACATTCCAACTAAGACTTAAAGGTTCACCGAAGCTTCTGTTTTCAAAGGATAGCTACGTAACACCCCCTCCAGTGCGGCGTTTCTCAACTTTTTGCTAAAGTTGCAACAAGACTCAAGAAAAAAACTGCACAGTAATGTTGATGAATAAAGAGGTTAGAGAACTTAATGCCAAGATAAGGGAGAACAGGGTTTATTGTAAGACAGATGGAGCCAGGCTGAGGAAAAGCTGTGCAGGTCTCACTTCATGATGACGTAGCTTAGCTTTGCTTTATGAAACTGAGCCCACCTCAGAAGAGGGTAACAGGTTTTTGGAAGTCCCACCAAGTGTGGCCCCTGACTCAGAGATGGAATAGCTCAACCAGCTGGACAGGGGACCCACTGGACAGGGGCAGATCTGGACTGTCTCGGGGTTGGAACTCACATAATTGATGGATCCTCTTTAGATAAAAGAATGCAATACTAGACACAAATGAGATTTCATTTAGAATGAGAAAATGAATCACAACCAGTTACAAATTTAAAAAACTGAGAATTACGGCAAACGCCATAAAGTCCAAAATTTTACGTCATAGTTTTAATAGTCATGATTCCATAATATTTTCCCTACATTTCTTGTCTAAGCTAAAGAGGGGCTGATATAAAATGGAGAGAAAAAAAGGACAAAATGAAGAAGACAGAATTAAAACCTATTCCTTCAACTAGCGCCGTCCTCTTTCTCGCTGAGGCCCGATGCAGGGTGACCAGCATCTAAGGTGATTTAATTAGATCGCATTACCTGTGGGTTCCGAGGAAGCCAGCACGTCAAGGTGGTAGGTCCCCTTTATATAAGCTCCAAACATCCCCAGGAGTAAAAATATCTACGTGTCCCGTCACAATGATTCTCTCAAACCCTTCGAGTCTTCCTATTCTCTACCGTCACTCTGGTTTTAAATCTCAAGATGTCCTGGAGTAGGTGTGTCACCCACGAGGCTTCTTTCTGGGTCACCCCTGGCTGTCCCCATCCTGCCCCCAGCTACCTTCCCACGTTGTAGCAATGACCTCTGCTCTGCGTCTTCCCCAGGTGGGAATAATGCTCTCTCCCTTTTCCCCAGGGCACAACGCATAAAAAACTGTTACGTGAATTACTTTTACTGAATGTCTGAGGCTCCTGGAAGGTGATTCAAGCACATAACAGGAAACAGTCTAATACTGAACATCAGACTGCTGTTCCTGCTGGCTCTCGAAAGCCCACCGCCCCGGGGCACTTCTTACTGGGCAGTTTGGTTTCATGGCTTAGAACACAGACCTCTGGACTGCACGCTCCTCTGGAATAAGGAGGAGAAGAGAGATAATGGTACTTTCACTTACCACCCAGCTAAATCCTGGACAAGTCTTAGTGAGGAGGAAGATCAGAGCAGTGCCCCATCAAAATAAGAGTGGAGTGTGTAGAGAATTCAGTGGGTTAGTATGTAAAGTAGTGCCTGGCACCTAACATTAGCTCTCGTAACTTGCCGTCTTTCTTCTCTGACTCCCTCAGTGTTTGGAGAGCTTTGTTGTTGACAGTATTGAAAAATCAAAAGTAGATTACATGCTGATTCATGGCGGATTTGTTAAAATGCTAACTGAGGTACATTCAAAAGCTAGAATACAATACGACTGTCAGAAATAACGATCAAGATGTATTTACACAAAAACTAATCTGGTGTCAAGTGTTAAAAACAGATCACTAAGGAGTATACATAATGTGATCCTTTTTTACATAAATATATACATACATCATTTTGTGGGGGAAAATCTACTGATAGATACCAAAAAATGTAACAGTGGTTTTCTCTAGGATTACGGTGTGGGATTTCCAGTGATATTTTTATAAAAGTGTGTGTGCATATAATGTGTGTATATATTTAGGTATGTGTGTGCATACAGAAAGATCAGAAATATATGATCAAGTAACATACGTGAATAAAAGGCAAATAACTGTCAGAAAAAGTTACTGGCAGTATGTAGTATAGGCAATGGGTCACTATCCTTAATGTATAAATAGTCCTTACAAATCAATATGAAAGTACAACACCTCAAAACAAAGAGACATAAGCAGGCAGTTCTTAAAACAAGAAAAACATATAGCTAATTATTATTTCTAGAAAAAGTTCAGCTTCATCCGTCATCAAAAAAATACAGATTGGGGCACCTGGGTGGTTCAGTAAAGCATCATTCCAACTCTTAATCTCAACTCAGGTCTTGCTCTCAGGGTCAAGAGTTCAAGCCCCAAACCATGGAGCCTACATTAAAAAAATAAATACAGATCAGTGCACCTCGGTGGCTCAGTCAGTCGGGCATCTACCTTCGGCTCAGGTCATGATCTCAGAGTCCTGAGATCGAGCCCCACATTGGGCTCCCTGCTCAGCAGGAGCATGCTTCTGCCTCTCCTCCCTGCTCATGCTCTCTTCTCACTATCTCTGTCTCTCTCTCTCTATAATAAATAAAATCTTAAAAAAAAATAGATACAGATCAAATCAATTACTCCTTTTCACCTTTCAATATGGCAATTTTAAAAACTGATAGTCTAGTGTCTGTCAGTGATGAAGAAAAACAGATGTAGTCTATGTTGCCTGTGAGACATAAACTAATGTAATCTTTCTGGAAACAATATGCTAACATGTACTTTTCTAAGTAACAATCTTTATACATTTTTCACTCAGTAATTTTAATTCTACCGATTTTTACTAAGAGAATCACCAGAGACATACAGATGTATTGGACCAAAAGCAAAATTTAGGAGGTGGATTAGGTAAACTGTGGGACACCTATAAAATGGAATACATGTTTTCTTTAACTTCTAAAGGTGTGGGGAAATGCTCACAAGATAATGCTGGGTGATAAAAGCAGATGGGGTAACAATGTGATTCTATAATCTACTTTGTGCAAAGTAACAAAGAACTGGAGGTACGTTACTAAGTCTCTCTGTGCCTGGTCAAATATGGCGATTTTTATTTTATTTTGCAGACATTTTTCTATTTTCCAAAATTTTTCCTTATAGGTCTATCCCTCTCATAAGTGATATATTAGATTTTCATCACTGCGGTAACAAAGTACCACAAATTTAGCAACTTAACCCAAAGTTATTATCTTCCAGGTCTCTAGGATAGAGATAGGTAAACTCAAGGTGTTGGCAAGGTTGTATGCCTTTCTGGAGGCTCCAGGGGAGAATCCCTCTTCTCAACTTTTCCAGCTTCTAGAAGTCACCCACATTCTTTGTTTTTTTTTTTTTTTTTAAAGATTTTACTTATTTATTCGACAGGATAGAGACAGCCAGCGAGAGAGGGAACACAAGCAGGGGGAGTGGGAGAGGAAGAAGCAGGCTCATAGTGGAGGAGCCTGATGTGGGGCTCGATCCCATAACGCCGGGATCACGCCCTGAGCCGAAGGCAGACGCTTAACCGCTGTGCCACCCAGGCGCCCCTAACATTCTTTGGTTTGTGGCCCCCTTCTCCACCTTCGAAGCCAACAACACTGGACTGAATCCTCCTAACATCACATCACCCTGATGTCTAACTTCCGTCTCTCTCTTCCACTTTTAAGGAACTTTGTGGTTCCACTGGGTGCACGCAGACAATGTAGGAGAATCTCCCTATTTGAAGATCAGCTGATTAGCAACCTTCATTCCATCTGCGACCTTAATTCCCCTTGGTTGTGCAATATAACATACTTACAGATTCCAGGCATTAGGACCTGGACATCTTGGGGGGGGGGGGCATTATTCTGACTACCACAAATGGTAAAAAGCAATAAATATTATTTCTGTGTAAAGAGAACATTTCCATGGAGATGTACTTTAAGCACTCGTGAGGAGAGTTTACCAAATCAAAAGTGGCATCTTGTGCTGGAAAAAAAAAAAATCAACAATCCAGTGGAAAGTACCACCAGCATGTAGCTGATCTCCTTTTAGCTCAGAGCAGCTTCATGGGAACTTTTGTAGATACTGCTTGGGACAGACTCTGTCTCAAGGAAATGATGGACGACACACCGTGGAGTCATTCTTAAAGGGTTCTATTCCTTTAAACCTTGCTGTGGATTGTATCTCTGTTTGTTACCTGGTTCATAATGTTGTTTCATTATATGCTGACTTTTAATATAAAAATCATAACTGACTTTAAATCAGGCACTGATTTACTACACACCTTCTCAGTTAGCCCAGAACATAAGCACTGAGCCCCTCAGGCACCTGAAAGCAGGTATCGACACTTCAATTGCCATGCCTGTAAGAAATGTCCCGGTCTTCAGGGTGAAGCGTGGAAAATTTGATGCTGCTATGAACTGGTAAATACCACGTGGTTTTCGTACAATTAACAGGACCACAGAAGGCAGAGAATTAGACTCTGATTCTGAAAGTCTTTCCGCGTCTCCGGCTGTCCGAGTGGATGTTACTGCTCCAACGCACAGCACAGCCTGACTTAGGAGCCACAGTGGGTCACTTGGTGCTTCTCAATCCCATTCAGTGGTTGGTAGCTAGCGGTCAAGGTATCCGGGGCAAGACAGCGGGGCCCCCCCTGGGCAGCGGGCATTGGGAGATGGCCTGAGCGAAGAAATCCCACCTCCCACATTCACACCTCACCTTCCTGACTTGGAAGACACCTCCAGTTAATGAGCAAATCTGGCATCTGTCAGCTTTTTGTAAGCAAGCATTTCACAAGGTTTACAGAAAAGTAAAGTAAACAGAGTTCTGAGTAACAAAAGAGTGGCGTTTATGCATTCTTTGATTCACTTTAAAGGATGGTATAAACTGACTTTTTAACCAAGCATTAGGCAAGATCTGGGCCCCAGCCATTCTATAATAAACAGTGACATGGCTATATTAAAATATTTACTTTGTATGCTAGAGTGACTTATAGGAAGAGTGGCTACTACATAGAAGTCCTAAGTAGTAAGGCGTCAGGTGCCACGGGCGGCATAAATATTCCGTGTGCACTTGTTTATAGGAAAACCCCATCTGGATTTGGCTAAAACAGCAGGCACCCTGGTGACCCCAGTTTTGCTATTGGAAAATATAACACAAGTGTTCACTCATCTAGAATAACTACAGTGCTAAGTGCCAAATGACAGATGGGAGGGGATTGGCTTTTCTCAATAAAATCCAGGCACTCCATTGTGAAGGGCTTCATTGTAAGGGCTCCTCGGCATTTATAGACTCTCAGAGTAGATGTGCAGCTAGAGGAGGCAAGGTGCTGGGTCAGGCTGACCACGGCTGGCCTGTTCGGGAGAGCTTTGCCTACACACATCCACGGAAGCTGGACGAGATGCGGGAGACCTGGCCTGGGATAGTCCATGGACAACAACGTCATCGGTCCCCACACCTGCTTTCTCCCCAACTTAGCTATGTTGAGTCATGGTCAGGCGGACAGCTGGGGACCAAGCCTGGTGTGATCAAAAGAACAAAGTACTCTGGGACAGGAAATCTGAATCTGGAGCACTGCTGCTCCACTTGCGTATAACCTTAGGGTTAGAGAGAAGGCAATGCGTATCGATAGGCATTGTACTGCAAGCTTCTCCTATGTTATCTCACTGATACCCTCACATCAGCACTATGGCGCAGGCAGTACTTGCCCATTTCACAGATTCACATCTAGCTGAGAATGATTCCAGGGAAGGAAAGTTCTTCTGAGGCCAGGCCATCCCTTCCATGAACACATCAACCTTCTCTAAAGGTTGACCCAAACAATAAAAATAAAAGTAGAAAAAAATCACAATAATATCAAGCCCCCCACCACCCAAAAAAAAAAAAAAAACAATAACAGCAGAGCTGTCCTCTGGGACTGATCATTTAACTGGGGAGAAAATGCCTCTTGTAGGTCAGCATGACTACCTGGCAGTATGCATCTCAAAAAGATAAAATCTCAAATTGAAACTAAGCTGTTACTTGAAAACTAAAATCTCTGTGTGATCAGATAAAGCAGTTCCACCTGCCCCCCATTCCACCTGACTGCAAGCTTCCCCCAATGAACCTGATTAACAGATTTCTTTTCACTCATCATTCACTGAATGAAGACGTCATGCATCGAGCCCTTTCTAGACAATGAGAATATGGCAAAAAGCAAAGTCCCTGCCTCCACGGAGCTGACCTCCTGGGGGTGGGGGATGGGATGGACAAATGTATGATCACAGAAATACTTCACAGGATTTCAGGTAGTGATAAGGAAAGAAAACTCAGCAGGATATGGGAGTAAGGAATGTCTAGGAATGCCATCTTTGGTAGGCTGGTAAGATAAACCAAAGCGATTAGCTTAAAAGCCATGGAAATCAGGGGCCTCACAGCCGAACATGAAGGAAACACTACTGAGCTGGTCTAAGCTTTAACATCAACCTATCATGTAGTCCTCATTTATCATGCAGTCCCTCATTTCACAGGGGGGAAACAGACCTCAAATTACAATATGACCTACTCAGGGCAGCAACACTGATGTGAGCCTCTACGGTTCCTGTCCATTTCATATTGCTGAAATTGTGCCCTCCAAGGTAGAAGCCACCAGCCATGTGTATTTACGATCAAATCGATTAAGTTTTTAAACATTCAAATTCAGTTTCTCAGTCACACTAGCTACATTTTACGTGCTCGGTAGCTGTAAGAGGCTGGTGCCCACCAGCCACACAGACACAGAACATTTTCACCCCTGCAGAATGTTCTACTGAAGAGTCCCGTTCTACCACCCTATGGATTCTGGTAGCCCTTGAGAAGAAAAACCAACTGTTCATTTGTACATTTTCTGTTTCTACCAGATGACCTGCCATCATAGAGACAAATTATTTTTGGTGGTTTTAACCCAAGAATTTTATGACTAGTCAAGTTTTCTTTTATGTACGAAAGCAACAAAATGCCGAGGAAATTATACCATCCATAAAACCTTCTTTAAAGAAAACTGAAGACATGCGCTGACTGAGTGACAGAGAAAATTAAACAGCCCAGACTGTAAAATCAGAGGACCAAAGATTGGATGATGTGCACTAAAAAACAGTTATGCAGAAAGATCCACCCAAACAAATGTGATTGCATTTTAAATACAACCTCCTCTAGAACCCTCAAAACATATAACGTACAGATGATTTAATATACAGGCTGGATTTTAAAATATGGAAAATTAATAAAGTTGCATCATCATACTCAAGGTTGAACTTGGCAGTGAGGGGGTCTCACTCACAGTCATAGTGAGAGTGTGAACAGGTGCAACTCTTCGATATGTATTAAGACACCTGAAATGGTTAAATACCTCCCACCTTGTTGTCCCACTTACAGGAAACGAGCCAAAGAACATGCTACACAGCACCGCCAAGGAACAATCAGTCAATCAAGATTCCCATTAGAGCATAATGTACGGAACTCAAAAAAACCGAATATATATTCAGTAAGAGAGGAATCATTCCATTTTAGTCTGTCTATAAAATATAATTTCATGTAGCTATTAAAAATCATGATTGTAAAAAAAAATTTAATAATATGGGAAAACGTTTACGATGTGACATTAATAAGGGTTATGATATGACATGAAGCAAAATGCCAATAACAGATAATATGTGTTCAGTATTTAATACCTGCCAGTCACTTATCCAAAGGCTTTCGGTCTATTGTGTCAGTTACCCATCAACAAACCTACAAGCAGTCCATACCAATTTGGCCCCCCATGTGCTACTGAGGAGACAAGAGCCTAACAGCTGATTTGCCCCGTGCCCCACATATCACTAAGTAATAGCCAGCTCTTGAATGTGGGCCCATCTGATGTACAGCTGAGCTCCCAACTGCCTCCCACCCACCCCAGGAGACTCTCTGAGCTGCATGCTCTCGGCCACGTAAAAAAAAAAAAAAAAAAAAGTACGTGCACATTAAGAAAACATCCTGGCTAGAAATACACCCAACCCTTAATAGTGATGGTCTGAAAGCTGGGGCTGCAGATCACTTTCATTTCCTTCTTCAAATGGGTCTGTCCTTTTAAATCATCCTGCCAACGAACATTATTCAGTAATGAAGAATAAAAAATTTTTTCATGATAAAGGGAGGCCGTCTCTGTAACAGATTTGTACACCACGGGGCGGGGGGCGGAGGGGATAATAATTCAAAAGGCAGCGCTAAAAATGGAATTCCAAAGTGTTGCCTGGAAATTAGTGGGAGTTCAAAGGAGTTAAATAAAAGATGGAAAATGGGAGCCGTGCCATGGCTAAATCTTTAGGCTCTTCCAGAAGGTTTCTGTTTGTGGTTGTTGGTGTCTCTCTTTCAGCCCTCAACTGAACGGAAGAGCATTTACATCATTACCAAGAAGCCAGAGGCCACTCAGAGGCTCCAGGCCTAAGAGTCGGCCACGTTGTTGTCCTTTTCTTTTAAGGACTTCATCGGCCTCACAGGCGAACTTCGTATCAGCAGGCCCTTCTCCTGCCCGTCAATTTTATTATTATTTTTAAATCAGGCAACACTTTGTGGGGCAAACCTGACCCTGAAGAATGCTCGCTGGCACCGTGTCCAAGCCGTCTAGCAGAAGTGTGTGTGATTATCTTTATGAGTGAGTACAGTTTAGTCTGGTCCCTTCTGTGTTGAATAACACCACCCCACAAAGTCCCCGGCAAAGAGGAGCGCAGGTCTTACCTTCGACTGGGTGTTCATCAGCCCTCGGGGTCCACAGAGGTCCCGGAAAACAGCTTTGCGTGGCAGCTGGACCGCAGTGACGTCATGGACATTCGTCATCCTCACTATGACATTTCAGTTTGCCAGCAGTTTCTCTGCAACACCTGGAGACCCGCTCCAGAGCCGCCCTCCACGTTCAGCATTCAGTTCCGTGGAGGCAAATTCTAACCCCGAGGGTCCGAATGAAAACAATGCCTGGGAGCTCGCTCTGTTAATGAATTAATTTCTCCGGTGGCCTCCCTAATGACCTAAACTTCCATTTTGGTCTCCTCACTTTTTAGCCCCAGCAAAACAAGTCCCAGGGGAGGAGGAATGGGATCATGGGAAAAGCTCAGGCGTTGGAGTCGCCCAGCCGTGGTTTTGGATCCTGCTCGTTCGTTTCCTGGATAAGGCCTCTGACAAGGGTTCAGCTGCTTTGAGACTCATCCTCCTAGGGATCCGAATGTTGGTATCAAGGTTCAAAGCTAATGTGTCCACAGAAACCCCGGTACGATGCCTGGCACATAATACGTGACCATAAATACGTTCTCTCTTCCCATCCTCTTTACTCAGAAGCCCACCCACCATACAGTGAGCTCCTCGGGCCCTGAAGCACCGCAAGGCAAGGCCAGGCCACGGCTCTTCGCTTCTGCTAATCAGGCCCAAGAGGGCCTCTTTGGGATGAAAAGCCGCCCATTTCTAAAGATGGAAGAAGGCAGGACTTCCAGTAACCTCTCCTCTTGTCCCCCGTTGAGCTCCATGCTATGTCATGCCCTAAAGAATTGGGCTGTAAACCACCATCAGGGATGAGCGTGATCGGCACGATGACGCGACCCCCCCGCAGTTCCACCGTCCAGAAGCAGTGCCTCTGACGGTCCCAGGCCCATTCTTTTCCCTTCTGCTCCTCAGCCTGTGGCAAGAGTGGGACATGCTGCGGATCACCCGTCCTTGTTGTCTACAGCCGGCATGAGCCCCGTATCACTCCCTCATCTCACAGTCTGCAATATGCTTTCATGAACTTATCACAATTTTCTGATCCTTTGTAGCAGATTGGATATGTTGGGTGATGTTGAGATAACAAATAATCCTGAAATTCTCTGTGGGCTGAAGTCACAGAAGTTTGTTTCTCACTCATGCCATTGCAGATGGGCTCAGGACTCTGTTCCAGGATCTCTCTCACTCTGGGCCCCATGCTGATGCAGTGTCCACATTGTGGAACATTGCCCGAACCTGTGAAAGAAAAAAATGAGAAATTCATGTTGGTCCTAATCTTACACCCAGAAAACTACACACCATAGTTCTGTGGCTAAAACAAGGCATGTAACCATGCTAGCATCTGGGAGTATGCAAACACGCACCACCATCACGTGTCTCAAGGAAGGGGAAAAAAACATACTACACCCATCACGCACCTGTAAGATATGCAAATCAGGTAATACTAGCCTCATTATAAAAATGAATGTATGTCCAGAAAGAACTGGTAAACTGGACTTCATTAAAATTAAATATTTCTGCTCTGCAAAAGACACTGTCAAGAGAAGAGAACACAAGCCACAGACTAGGAGAAAATATCTTCAAAAAACATAACTGGAAAAGTACTGCTACCCAAAATATGCAAAGAAATGTTAAAACTCAACAATAAGAAAATAGTATGATTTAAGAAATGGGCCAAAGACCTCAACAGATACCTCACCAAAGAAGACCTGTACAGATAGAAAATAGGCATATGAAAAGGTGCTCAACACCATATGCTGTTAGGAAATCGCAAGTTAAAACAACAATGAGATATCACTGCACCTATTAGGATGGCCAAAATTGAAAACACTGACACCACCCAATGCTGACAAGGCTGTGGAGCAACAGGAACTCCCACTCACTGCTGATAGAATGAAAAATGGAACACAGTTTTGCAGTTCCTTATAAAACTAAGCCTACTCTTATCAGACAATCCCACCATCACTTTCCTTGGTGCTTACCCAAATGAGCTGAGAACTGATGTCAACACCCAAACTTGCAAGTTCACAGAAGCTTTATTCATAATTTCCAAAACTTGGAAGCAATGAAGATGTCCTTCGGTTGGTGAATGAATAAACTGTGGTCCATCCACACAATGGAATATTATTCAGCATTCAATGTTAAAGGGAAATGAGCTCTCAAGCCATAAAAAGACAGGAAACTTCAAGGCATAGTACTAAGTGAAAGAAGCCAGTATGAAAGTTTCACGTTGTGTGATTTCCAACTATGTGACATTCTCAGAAAGGAAAATTATGGAGACAGCAAAATGATCAGCGCTTGCCAGGGAGAGAGAAGGATGACTAGGGGGAACACAGAGGATGTTCAGGGCAGTGAATCTACTCTGTGATATTATAATCAATGATACATGCCATTATAAATTTTTCCAAACCCACAAAATGTACATCACCAAGATTGAACCCTAAAGTAAACTATAGACTTTGGATGATAATGATGTGCCCACGTAGGCTCATCAACAGATAGACCACTCTGGTGGGGAAGCTGGGAATGAGGGAGGCTTCACACATGTGGGCGCAGGAGATCCATGGAAAATCTCTGTACCTTCCACTCAATTTTGCTGTGAAACTGAATCCGCTCTAAAAAAAGCAAATCTATTTTTAAAAATGAATACATGTCTTAGAAGGTTAAGTGGCTTGGTTAAGGTCACACAAAAGAGGAACTTGTGGAGTAGATAATAAATATTTGCTGAACAAATGAGTGGAGGCACATGTGAATTAGGGGAAAAAAAACAACAATCAAGAATGGGTTGCAGATATAGGTGGTCCGATGCTTGATATGAAGTTCTTTCTGCTTAAATCACAGTATTACCCGGCTCCCACCCAGGCTACCAGCCAGTATCTTCTACCCCCGGGAAGCTTTCTGGGCTTTACTTCTCTGTGTTTGTCAAATAACTTGGATCCCTGGATTCTAGAACGACAAAGAGTAAGCAATCGCCCGTGTAATACAACATAAGCAGGTGCACGTACACCCACAGACACAAAAAAACGATCAACTCCTCATTAAAGCAGCAACAGCACAGGGCACTTAAAGGGGATAATAATCCACACCATGTGGACTAAAATCCTGGTACCAAGGAAGAAGCTGCAGCAGTGATATCTGAGTCCACAGAGCGCATTTCACTGAAAACGCCTCTAGTACCAGGCAGAACAGAAAGAATGAAAAATTCCCCATCTGTGAGAAGCAAAAACTGCACATGAGCCAAATACATCTGCTGAATGTTGAGAGTGACAATATGCAGCTCAGAGAGAGAATGCACTGAATCATTAAAAAAAATTCCAAAGAAACTTAACAAGTACATCTAGACACTGCTCAAGTATGCACTCTGATGGCTCATGGAAACATCCTGGGGAAGTGATTCAAATGGCTCGGAAAATGTGGTCTCTGTGCTTGAGTGATTCACCAGTTGAGGAGACGGTAGGAAGTCAAGGTTACCCTAACTGGGTGTTTCTTGGGCTCAGATGGAATCCTCTCGGTTGTGCCTACATGAAGGCACCACGGCATCCGCGTAACTGTGCACAGAAACAAACATGGACAATTTCCTTTCAAATTTCGTATGTCTTTTCAATGGGTGATCCAGTGATGAGTGAAAAGTCCTGAAAGACCAATGGAACAACTTTATCTCAAATTGCTATCATGCATAAGTACAGAGAAAGAAAAAAGAAGAAATTTTAGTAACTTCTGAACCCAGCAAGTTCAGACTCCATACATTTAAGGGGGGGGCATGTTTAAAGGATAAGAACTGTAAGGAAAAATGAATGTGACCTCGTCTGTTTGCTGTCTGGTCGTGGTACAAGGGTAGAGGGTAGCCTCAGAACGGAGGCTATTTCGAGTGTACCGTAGAACAGAAAAAAATAAATTTACATAGTTGGGAATCTAGGGTTCTCATGTGAGAGAAGGGAAGTAAAAATAGGAGAGAAGAAAGAACCCTGTGCTTTGGATAAAATAGTGTTAAGGACAGAATGTTTGTGTCCCCATCCCACGTTCATATGTTAAAAGCCTAACCCCCAATGTGCTGGTATTTGAAGGTCAGGCTTTTGGAAGCTAATTAAATTTAGATGATGTGGTGAGGATGGGGCCCTTGTGATAGGGATTAGTGTCTTTCTAAGAAGAGGAAGAAAGAACAGAGCTTGCCCTTTCTCCACCATGTGAAGACACACTGAGAAGATGGCTATCTGCCTACCAGGAGGAGGGTCCTCCTGAGGGTACTGAATTGGCTGGCACCTTGATCTTGGACCTCCAGCCTCCAGAACTCTGAGAAATAAATGTCTGTTGTTTAAGCCAGCCGTCTGTGGTTTTGTTATTCAGCAGATGAGGACAAATGACGAGTATTAATATAAACTAGCTTTATCCACTAAAAAGGTCTAGAACTGTGACCAACCTACAGGCAATGAGCACAGCTTGTGAGTGCTTAGATCTTGGCTTCTAAATTCTATTCCTCACTGAAAGTATTCAGGGAATCTTGGGAAAATGGCTCTTTCTAGGTCAAAGACAAAGTACAAAATGGTCCTGGAACATTTTATCATTGTGTTGGAAAGCAAGGAAGTGCTCACAGACAGACACAGACATGTTGAAATACATAGGAGCCAGCCTGAAGGGGCTTCCTATGGTCACACCTGGAGTCATGAGAGCATCAGAAAGTAATGACAGTGGCTGCTAATATCCTGAATTTTAAAAATCAGTTCATGTACAACATAGTCCAAAAAAGGGGAAGGTGAGACTCTTCTCTGAGAAGAACATTAGGTAATAAGATTAGGACTGGTGGATTTAGAAAATGACTATTTTGCCACCTCCAATGTACTAACAGATTTGGTCCAGAATCAAAAGAGACTATAGCCAGTCAAGCCTAAGAGCTGCAGCAAATCTAAGACTTTTTCACTGACAAGTCTCCACGAAGAAGTGATCAGACCCCACTGAGTGAAATGTTGTGAGCATATTCATGTGGTCTCAAAGTACCCCACCCTGATGTTGGGTGAGCTTGCTAGGGCCGCCATGACACAGTACCACAGGCTGGGGGGCTTAAATAACAGACATTGATGTTCTCACACTTTTGGAGGCTAGAAGTCCAAGATCAAGGGCTGGCAGAGTTGGTTTCTCCTGAGGCTTCTTTCCTTGACTTGCAGATGGGCACCTTCTTGCTTTCTTCTCCCATGGTCTCCTGTCTGTGCATGCATGCCCCTGGTGTCTCTCTCTGTGTGCTAGTCTCCTCTTCTTCTAAGGACACTTCTTATAGTCAGATTGGAGTACCGCCGATCCATACAACCTCGTTTAACTGTAATTACCTTTTATACAAACCTATCTGCAAATGTGCTTACATCTTGATGTACTGGCGGTCAGGGCTTCAACATATGAATTTGGGGGGAACACATTTCATCCCAAAACAGATGTGTTCTTAAGTACAAAGGAAATTACAATGGAGAAGTCTGGCAGCCACAATCTTATCTAAATGAGCAACCTTAGCATTATTAAGAGCATCTCTGTGGTATTCTTGACAAAATGCTTCCCCTGAGTCTAATTATGAGGAAACAGATGAATCCAGATTATGAAAATTTCTACAAGACAACTGGCTGGTATTCTTCAAAAACAGCATTATCATAAAACAGCAGGTGGACTGACCTAGATACATAGAGGCTAAAGAGACATGACAATCAGATTCTAAACCCTAGACCTCTCCCAAAAGAGCCATAAAGAATAATTTTGTCCAAGAATAACCAAGAAAATGTAAACAGTATATTAGATGATACTGCTGTTTCAATGCTAAATTTCGTAGGTGGGTGATGGTGTGGCTCTGTATTTAGGAACAAACATCATGATGCCTACAATTTATTTTCAAACAGTTCCACAGGGGGGAAAAAAAGGTTTACAATTAACAATTAGTGAGTCTATGTGAAAATTATATGATCTATTTACCTTAAAATTCTTACAACTTTTCTGTATATTTGAAATTTTTCAAAATGTAAACCTAGAGGTGATGGACAGATAGTTCTATAATATCTTCATCTTTTGGAAATAATTGTCTATCATACATAAATATACTGGTTCTGTTTCACACATGCATATTTTTCCATTGCATATCTGTTATTTAACCTGTTCTCCATTACTGAATATTTAGTTGACTTGAACTTTTTTTTCCACTAAAAGAAAAAAGCAATCATGCAAAAATAATCCTGTTCATACATCTTTTTGGACACATGCAAACATACCTTTAGAATAATACCTAGAAGAGGAATTACTATATTAAAAGTTCTCTCTTCATGACTCTACATGGGCACTGAATTCACTGAATTTTTTTCCTTTCTTTTCTTTAAAAAAGGTTTTATTTATTTATTTGACAGTGAGAGAGAGAGAGAGAGCACGAGCAGGGGGAGTGGCCGGCAGAGGGAGAGGGAGAAACAGACTCCCTGCCAAGCAAGGAGCCTGACCAAGAAGCCTGACGTGGGGCTTGATCCCAGGACCCCGGGAGCATGACCCAAGCCGGAGGCAGACGCCTAACCGATTGAGCCACCCAGGCACCCCCAGGCACTGAAATTCTAAGCAAAACAGTTATTTTTTTTCAGTTCACTGGTGTTCTGAATCAACACAAAACAAGCTAGTTAAAAAAGCAAGCCTTCTTAATTGGCAGTGAAGAACTAATTTCTTTACCTCAATGGTTTAATTCAAGACTTGAATTATCCAACTTTAAATGTGAAACCTCTAACATGGTGTGTCGTACAAAATAGATATAGGCATTCATCAAACGTGTTTGAGTGAACAAGTGAATGAATGAGTGGAAGCTTCTAGACACCAGAAGCATTAACTGTGGAATTATAAAATAAACACATCCTCCCTCCCCACATTCCGAAGAGGCTGTGAGAATCTTAATGGCATCTCACTCTAACACACAAATTAGATGTCAAGGCACATCTTCCATGGACTTCATCCAGCTCACCAAAATGACTTCCTTATAACGGACTCCCGAGACAGAATTATAGCGTAGCAGTTGGGAATTGAAAGTTTATAAAACTCGGAATTCTCCAGCTCCTTGCCTACTCCCTGCGGCTGCTTTTCTCCCCCCTCTGCTGGTTTCTGATTCCCTGATTCCTCCATCACTCTGCTCTATCTCAGGGCTATTTAGAAGGAATGGCAAATTTAGATCTTACTACAGCCTGAGCCCAATGAAGACAGAAGATTAAGAAACTTAGAGCCAAGTCACTTTAACCCTCAAAGGTTCTATTTTATCATCTGTAAAAAATAAAATAAGATAAAATAAAATAAAAAATAAATAAATAAAGGTGTTGAAGCACTAAGATTTCTTCCCACATTGTGTAGCTCTTTGGAGAGATTATGTTATCAAATCACACTATGAGTAGTTATAATAACACCCATGTAGAAAAAGGGAACAAAACAAAAAGCATTAAAGCATCAACAAACACCATGTAGCAAGATTATTGCACACGTCAGATGAAGAAGGTTTTCATACGTCGGGTTCCCCAAATGAGCATCTCCTTTGTCAAGTTTTAGTCCTTCTGGTTCTTGTAAGGAAGCAGGTGGCATGTAAGTCTTGAATAGAACCCTCCTCCTCTTCTCCGAGGTTCTGTGTACCATTGCAATATACCACCAAGAGCACGTACGAACCATTGTTGAGGATTTCTACCTAAAATTGCTCTAAGTGCTGATGCAGACTGGAAAACTTTCTGAATTCTACCTCCAACCCTTGGCATGTGATCCTCTCCAATAAGCCATCCATAAAATAAGAGATCTGCTGCATCACCTACCTGTTCCTCAAAGTTCATGCCCTTCATGGGAACCACTTATTCTCTATCAACTCTTAAATAGGAATTTCTGACACTAAGGTAACCCAATCAGGACGAGACAGGTTGTGTCAAGGAATCACACACTATGGTTTTCATATTTTATAAAAAATGGTTTCTAGAGTAGAACCAAAATGATAAAGAGAATTGGAAGTCATCTCTTCCAAGGAATATTTCAAGGCACAGGCATGTTTCACTTGGAAAAGAGAGACTGAAGGAAAAACCACGATGGATACAAAAAAGCTAATGGTCAGAAGATACATCGTGTTGGTTCTTTATGGATCTGGACAGCAAAATTGTGAGAGATGAAATGTTCAGTGACAGGTCTTAGTTCAGTTAGATAAAGGATTTCCTGATAAGCAGAGATCCCCAACAATGGGATAAATTTTCTGTGTCTATTGAGTTCTGAAAAATGTGAGCAATCCAAGAAAATATTTGATGGTAATTCTCAGGGACAGTGTGGGATGAGAGACTAAAGCCATTAAATTCTAAGGGCTGGTCTATTTCTAAGATCCTATAACGTAAGTAATATTTGCCAAATCTCCATGAAGTAATAGTAGGACTCTGATAATATTTCCATCTTCATAAAAGAGTAAATAGAAAAAGAAGTCACTGTAAAATTATTCTGATTAAGAACAAGAAAGGATATAATGATCCATGAAAAAAATCAAAGATAAAAAAAAAAACAAAAAACCTACAGAATTCATGGTCATCTGGATGCATCTTACTGAAAGCAAAGTGTGACGGTATATAAAAAATTACAAAGACCCAGTGTTTGCAAAAATACACAAATCTTGCATAAGAAAATGCAAAAGTATGCCTCACTGAAATCTAAAGGGTAGCTTTTCCAGGAGTTAAAAATATAAATTTTACTATAAAAGAATTTAAAACCAAGGTAAATCACAAAGTAGTGTAGAAAGATGAATACAGATTAGGAAGGAAGAAATAAAACTGTCTTTGTTTACTGATGACATAACTGCCTGTGTGGATAATCCAAAAGAATTGACAAAAAACGCCTCTGGAACTAATAAGTAATTATAGCAAGGTTGTGGGATCAAGGTTAAATACAAGAGTTGATCACTTTCTTATATACCACCAATGAATACATAGTATTTGCAATTAAAAACACAATACCATTTAAATTAGCATCTCTCAAAATGAAATGCTTATGTATAAATCTAACACTATAGGTATGAGATATATGAGGAAAACTATGAAACTGATGAAAAAATCAAAGAAGAACTAAATAAATGGACAAATATTCCATGTTCATGGATAGGAAGTTTCAATATTGTTAATATGTCAATTCTTCACAAATTGATCTGTAGATTCAACACAATTCCAATCAAAATCCCAGTAAGTTATTTTATAGAGATCCATAAACTGGTTCTAAAGTTAATATGAAGAGACAGAAGACCCAAAACAACCAACCCAATATGGAAGGAGAAGAACAAAAAGGACAGACACTCTGTGTGACTGCAAAATTTTCTAGACCTATCAGTACCAATATGGTATTGGCAACAGTAGAGACAAACAGGATAATAGAACAGACTAGAAAGCCCAGACTTAGACCCACATACATACAGTCAACAGATCTTTGACACTGGAGCAAAGGTAGTCTTTCGACAAATGGTGCTTGAACAATCAGACATCCACATGCAAATAAAATGAGACTAGATACAGATCTTACGCTTTTCACAAAAAGAAATTCAAAATGGATCACAGACCTAATTGTAAAACACAAAACTATACAATTCCTAGAAGATAACATGAGACAAAAATCTACAAGATCTTGGGTTTGGCAATGACTTTTTAGATACAAGACCAAAGGAACAATCTACAATCTGCAAAAGAAAGAATTAAGTAGCTGGATTTCCTTAAAATTAAAATTTCTGCTCTGTGAAAGACATTGGCAAGAGAATGAGAAGGCAAGCCATAGACTGGGAGAAAATATTTGTAAAAGACATATCTGAAAAAGGACTGTTATCCAAAATACACAAAGAACTGTTAAAACTCAACAATAAGAAAATAAACAGCATGATTAAAATATGAGTCAAAAAACTTAACAGACACCTTACCAAAAAAAGATATAGATGGAAAATAAGCATATGAAAAGGTGCTCAACATACGTCATTAGGAAATCACATGTTAAAACAAAAAGATACCATTTCACATCTATTTGAATGGCCAATATCTGGACCACTTCCGACACCTAATGCTGGTGAAGATGTAAAGAAACAGGAACTCTCATTCATTGCTGGTGGGAATGCAAAATGGTACAGCCACTTTGGAAGACATGTTGGCAGTTTCTCACAAAACTAAACATACTCTTACCATTCGATCCAGCAATCACACTCCTTGATATTTACCCGAATGAACTGAAAACTTATGTCAACACAAAGACCTGCACATGGATGTTTTTAGCAGCTTTATTCATAATTTCCCAAACTTGGAAGCAACCAAGATCTCCTTCAGTAGGTGAATGGATAAATGACCTATGGTACCTCCAGACAATGCAATACTATTCAAAATGAGAAAAGAAATGAGCTCTCAAACCATGAAAACACACGGAAGAAACTTAAATGCGTATTAGTAGGTGAAAAAGCCAGTCAGAAAAATACTGTATGATACTGTATGATTCACTGGAAAAGGCAAAACTATGGAGACAGTAGAAAGATCAGGGGTTAAGGGGATGAGAGGGATGAATCAGCAGAGTACAGAGGATTTTTAGGGCAGTGAAACTATTCTGTATGATACTATACTAACGGATACATGGCATTAAACATTTATCAAACCCATAGGATGTATAATACCAAGAGTGAACCCTGATGTAAACTGTAGGCTTTGGGTGCTAATGATGTGTCCATGTAGGTTTATCAATAGTCACAAAGATACCTCTCTGGTGGAAGATGTCGATGATGGGGAAGACTATGTCTATGTGTGGCCAGGGGCTATATGGGAAGTCTCCGTACTTTCCACTCAATTTTGCTTTGAACTTAAAAAGTTCTTCAAAGTAGCCTATTATTTAAAAGAAACCTCCGAGGGCAAATGTCGATGGAAATAATGGCAAGTTGAGCCTTTAGCTTTCTTTCACAGTTTTATGAAGGAAAAGTGTAGCTCTAGTGTATGGCTGTTCCCCAAACTCTCCTTGAGTCTGGGTCTGGGGGTCTAGACCTAAACTACTTCAACACTTTGACTCACTCAGATTATTTGAAGTTTGTCCTGGTGAGCCATCACTTTGATGACAAAGCAACCACCATAGCAACACAGATGACAGAGAATCAAGATGGCAGGTCACCAAGAGAATGCAGCCAATGGCTTAGTAACAGTTCAAGCAAAAACTAACGTCTTAATGTTTTTAACTTATTTAAAACATATATATTCAATAGATGTTAAATGAGATGATTTAAAAATGGTATACTTTTGTTGGGTTTTAGAATCAAATATTGAATCTCTGATGAATTAAACCTAAGTAATTAACCAAATTTTGTAATACTGTAATGTGGTGGGGGGTTGGTGAGTAGGGCATTCTGAAATAATTTTTAAGCAAAAAAAAAAAAAAAAAAAAAAAAAAAGCCTAGACATAAAAGAGAATACCATCCTGCAATTGACTTGGAAAAATCTTGACAAAGTTCAGAAATTCAAGGTTGTAATATTGAATTTTATACATTGCAAAGTAGTCTTTCAGACTTTAAGCCAACAATGAAATCTCACAGAAGTGAAAAATAGAAATGGCAGTCTTAAAAGTCTACTAAACACAGGAAAAACAGGTTCCAAAAGTTTGGTTTCTTCTTGATTTAACTGTCAATTGGTTAATACGCAATCAGATACCCACGGAAGCTTTGTTCTTCCACTTAAATACATTTCCTTGGTCATGAAAATGTGCGGTCATCATAGGCTCTTGACTCATTATGTGAAGCTTCCTCATTTCCTTCCTGCCAGGGCTCTGAGTCATGGCAAATCACTTGAGCTAGTGTTTTCGGTGATTCGTTATTAACATTCACTGAATGCTCAGATAATGTCACAAGAATCTGTGGACATTAAATTGTATTAAATAAAAAAAGAAAAGCTTTTATATCCTTTGGTAAGAATTTCAAAGTTTTCTTCATCTTGGCCATACACATTTCTTATTAGGTTTAGTTTTTTATTTGTTTGGTTTTTTAATAATTTTTTAAAGATTTTGTTTCTTTGAGAGAGAGAGTAGAGAGAGAGAGAGCACGCGTGCACGAGTTGGGGGGAGGGGCAGAGGGAAAGAGAGAAGCAGACCCCCCACTGAGTAGGGAGCTGGATGTGGGCTGGATCCCAGGACCCTCGGATCATGACCTGAGCCAAAGGCCACCACTTAACCAACTGAACCACCCAGGCTCAGTTTTAATAACAATGATAGCTAATACTAATACACTGTTTTCAGCACTTTACATGTATTAACTCTTTTAATTTCATAGTTTTTGCACACAAGGAGCACTTCATAAACATTAGTGCTATTATCATTTTTTATTAACATTTGTGTATCTTCTAAAAAGCTATCATATGTATGAAGAAAAGCCTTTGATTTGGGTATATCCAAATTATCTACTTTTAATTGGTTTCATGTTGATTCTCTTGAGTTTTCCAGGTGTCCAATGTTCAAACAGCAGCTTGCTCTCTAAGTGTCTCCTCACCATTTTGTTTTTGTGTCTAATTGCTTTGCCTCCAGTTTCTGGAGCAATGTTAAATGGAGCAAAATGGAGGATTTCATTTCGGTTCCTGACTTTAATCCCCATGAAAATGGACATTCTTCTGTAATTTCTCCTTTAAGCATTTGGCTGGATTTGAACAGGGGAGGGGAGTGGATATAAAATAATAAGAAAGTATCCCTCTACTACTATCTTACTGAAGAGCTTTCATTAAAATGTACGCTCCTCTTGTCAAATATATTTTAGGTGTCAATCATTCTGATAATATGGTTTCCCCCCTCTGACCAGTTAAAATGCTAATTCAATGGCAATGAATTCTCTAGTATGGACCTAACCTCATTGTCCTAGAATGAAATGGAGTTGATTGTGAGGGGGCATTCTATGACATTATTGGTAAACTATATTTGTTAATAACATGTTGTTAGAGGTTCTACCTGAGTGTAATTGACATTATTCTCCAAGGTTGTCATTGTATGTGTGTGTGTGTTTACCATGTTACAATGCCTCTGAAGAAAAATTTGAAAATTAATTTTTCCCCTGTTCTCTGTGTTCTATTCTCTGTATTCTGAAACCATAATAATAGTATTGGATCTTTCTACTCATTGAAAGTTACAGAGAATTTCCTTGTGACACTATCTGGATTTGACACTTCTTGTGAAGGCAGATCTTTAAAAACATTTTCAACTTTGTCCATGATTATTGGTTCTATTTGGGTTTTCTCTCTCTTCTGAGGTCAGTTTTGGTTGTTTCTAAATTCCCTAGGGGGGTAAATATCATCATTTATATTGGGTTTTCATATTTTGCCTGGAGTTTAAAAATGCATTCTCTTATGTTTGTTTCAGGAACATCTTTATGTCTATTTCACTTGTCTCATTTCTAAATTTGCCTGTTTGTGCTTTCACCCTTTCTCTTAATTAATATAGATCTCTTTAATTTTTTTTAACTGCCTGACACATACTGGTTTTATTAGACCCAGTTTTTTTCCACTCCATGATTTGAATGCCAAATTCTCATTTTACTTTTCATCATGTATTTAAGACTGTGAACGTCCCCTTTACCCACAAAAGTATTTTCTTCCCTGTTTTTTATGGTTATTTAAGAAAATGTGCAATTCTGCTTTGAATTTTCTCATTGATCCAAAAGTAGCTTTAAGACTTTTCTTTTTTTTTCTCTTTTACTACCAAGTACTTGGGATTTTTGTTTGCTTGACTCTATTTTGTGATTTTATGCTTTATTACAATGTAGTTGAGAGAATGAGGTCTGTATTATTTCTACTTACTCGAATTTATTGTGTTTTTTTTTTAAGTCTTACTATATCATCATGGCACTTGGAAAAAAATGTCTATTTTCTGTTTCATCGGGATCTGGAGTTTGTTCTACATTTATTAGATTATCCTTGTTACATTAGTCAGATTCACTATATGCTTACTCCTTTCTGTTTAAAGTTATGCCATGTGTCGTAAGGCGTGAGGGAAAGTTGCACGTTACTGTGTGTTTCTGCCTAGTGTTTCCTCTCTTTATTCAGGGGTTGCTTTATGTGTATTGATCCAATAGCATTTGCATTTGTGACAGTTACCATTATAAAGTTCCGCTCTTTCTGCTTTTTTTTCCCCCCTTTCTTACTTTACTTTCTACTTTGCTTTTAATGGGCCCTTGCTTTTTTTTTTTTTTTTTTATTTAGTATCTTTTGCTTTCTGGTCTGTTTCTTCTTTAAAACAACAACAAATTCCTCTCTCTGATAACTTGTAAGGTTTATAGTCTTTTTTTCCCAGTTCCTACAGGGGTTATAACTTCAGATAGTAAACACAGTCTCAGTGTATTTCCCTTAAATTACCCTATTAGACATGCTCCTTGAAGAGAGAAAGATCAAGAATCATTTAAAGAGTGAAGATCATTCTACCTACACTTCCATCCCATGATCATATGCCCCAGGAGCATGTCATGGGAGGGGACAATCTGCTGTTCCCATTATGCTAGATTTGGGGCTAGTATTTTTGGATATTCATTCTTTATATAACATGGCCCCTAAATGCAGGCAAACAAACCTTTCTGAGGCTTAAGAAAGAAAAAGGCATATTTTTAGGCAGGTGAGAAAGTTTACTGAGGTGAACTGATAGAAAGACAACAGATTGTCAACGAGGCACTTTCTGTACAGATTTTCAAACTAATCTTGATTATGGCACTTACAGTGGACATGTGGATGCTTCCTCCAAGTCTACTTGCCATTCTGTTGGTAATAACCTGACTTTACATTGTGAACTCAGTCCTCACCAGCAGAGTCCAGGTATGGGGACAGTTGTCCCCATGCCCTAGTTCCTTCCAGGAGTAGGGCATGGTACTCACACCTAAATTAATCAGCTTCACATTCATCATGAGAAATGGCCCTGTGACCCAATTTATGCCAATAAGATACAAGGGGGGGGGAGGGGTAGGTTCTGAGAGCTTCTGGGGGAAAAAAAAAGAAAGGAAAGAAGGAAGAAAAAAGAAAACAACAACAACAAAACCCCCAAAACCCAGTTCCTCACTCTTTCTGAAAGACAGGAAAGCAATAACGTTCTCTCTAGATCCTTAGATTTGACCGAGGGAGCATATTATCCAGATGTTTTTGGCACGCACTTTGCCAACCATGCCTGGGCAGCCCCCCACCCAGCACGAAGCTGATGTCAAGGAAGGAAAGGCAAAGGAGGCAAAGACACCAATTCCTGAGAACATAGCTGAGCCCCTGAGTCAAACGAGTCACGGGTGTGCTCACAAAGTGTGACCCTGCGGTTATGTGAGTCAACACGTCTCACTTATTGGTGAAGTCAGATGGAACTTGTCTTGACGCTCTGCGGCCCAAATGCACCTTCAGACCACGGTTTAGACTTTTCCTGACCTGGGAGCCCACGCCGGTCCTAAGCTATGACTCCCCTCGGATGCTCACTCTTCATTGATCAACTTTAACATAGAGCAGCATCTAACAGCTGCTTGCTGGGCGAGGTAAGAAAATCAGCTCGCTTATGGCCACAGCTCATCCCTCCTCCTCCAAATTTGTGTCGGAATAGCTGAGCATTTTAACATATTCTATATACACACACATTTACATATGTATATTGACAGTGTATGTTTTCTCTCAAGGTTAGTAATATTTATACTTCTCTCTGAAACCATAATTCTCAGTTTTTCCCCTTTGGATCTGTACTTAAATAGAGTGAACGCTCATACGAATGCTTTTAGAGTCCAGCTTCTTGGTTTTCTTTTTCTCCCCGTTGACTTAGCACTTAAACGGCTAAATGTCCTCATGAAATAGATGGTTCGAAATGGGTTGTATTGACGTTGCCAGATTCAGCCAACAAAATCACAAAGCTCCCAGTGGAATATGAATTTAAGATAAACAATGAATCACCTCTTTTAGTGTTTAAGTGTATAGCATGCAACACGTGGGACACACTTATCTTAAAATATTATTCACTGTTTATCTGAAATTCACATTTCGCTGGGAATCCTGTATTTTATCTAAAAACCTTCGCTCACGTGGACTGTATTCTCTGAGTCCCTGATTATGTGAACATGCCAGACTGCGGCTTTTATATCTGAACGACAGCCTAGCAGGGCTTAAAAAGAGGAATGGATTTTTTTATCAACCTTTTACATGCTGCATTTCTACTGTGGGTATAAGGGGTGGGGGAGCTCACAATATTTGTACATCGTGGCCGCTGTGGCTTCTGTTCACATTATTCATCTTTGGGTAGGAAGCTCTGTGTAGACTTTTCTATAATGTGGAAGTGTACTTTATGGTTCCTTGTTGAGAGAGGAGAGAGGTGCAGGGGGAGGATTATCCGCTGCTATCCACGTTTATAACAGGTGAATTCTGTCTCTGTTACTTTGTATTATAAAGTCATTAAAAAAAATCCTATGCTTGGGGCGCCTGGGTGGCTCAGTCGAAGCGTCCGCCTTCGGCTCAGGTCATGATCCCAGGGTCCTGGGATCGAGCCCCAAGTCAGGCTCCCTGCTCAGCGGGGAGCCTTCTTCTCCCACTGCCTGCCACTCCCCCTGCTTGTGCTGGTTTGCTCACTCTCTTGGACAAATAAATAAAATCTTTTTTAAAAATCCTATACTAACATTTCCCCTATCTAGCTATGGAATTATCCCATGTCTGTGCCTTTACATCTGGGAATTTGGTCCCAGTTTAGAGATTGCCATCCTGTCCTTACTTCTGATGGAGACAGTTGTAAATATATCCTCTCCCAGGTCACTACCTTCTCTAAACCAAAGCCCCTTCCACTTCCCTGCCAGCCAGGCGGTAGGTCCAGTAGTGGGTGACATGTGCCATTAACGAACACTGGAACACAAAGGAGACTGTGTGCGTCTCATCCGTGCATACCTGTTCTTTCCCTGGTTCTGGGATTCTTTCTTTCTTCTTCTTCTTTTTTTTAAAGATTTTATTTATTAATTTGACAGAGAGAGAGAGAGAGAGAGAGGGATCACAAGTAGGCAGAGCGTCAGGGAGAGGGAGAAGCAGGGAGCCAGACATGGGGCTCGATCCTAGGACCCTGGGATCATGACCTGAGCTGAAGGTAGATGCTTCACTGACTGAGCCACCCAGGCACCCCTCCTCCTTTCTTCTTTCCTCTTTCCATTCTGATGCATCTCAGTTTCTTGTTAGATGTAATTAGCTCTGGCAGAGCTTTGCTCTTGCTCTCCCCCATTCAGGTGAAAACAGCTCAGTAAATTCTAGCAGGTTTTCTCCCCCAGGCTCTCCTGACTCAGAGTGAAGCCATGCTAGTTAGGAAGAACATCCATTCCACAGTGACCGCCATGTTTGTTGTTTCATGTTAGCTGACTGGTTTCTTTTTGACACCTAGATTGCCTCTTCCTTCTCCTTAAGCCACTTCCCTGGTTTCAGACAGAACAGTGAGATTCTGCTATCATCTTTCTTCTATCATGTTCACCCTCCGTGTAGTTTCTGGTGTGGTCAAGGTGTTGATATTATGCGTTGATTCCTACAGTGGTCCATTCCTCCGGTTTCCAGATGATACTCCAAGATTACGGGTGTGAGACTGTAGTCATTCTCTAATTTGAATACTACTAGCATACTCTTTTCTTCTCTTTCCTTCCTTCCTTCCTTCCTTCCTTCCTTCCTTCCTTCCTTCCTTCCTTCCCCACCCCCCTTGGCTATTTTCAAAAACTTCTCTTTTGCTCTTTTAGTTGGATTGGTGGAGGAAAGTTTGCAAACGTTGTTCTTCTGCAGTGACCTCTTTCTAGTGGTTGCCAGAATTCATTTAAAGGAAGCCACTCAAGGAACTCTGACCTACCTATTTAGATCACTTCCCGTAAAGAGAGAAATTCTTGGGAACTAATTCAGTCAGAGTAAATACGCAATGAATATATATTAGATCACTGAAGGGTGAAGAAATCGTTCCATGGGGGAGGGAAGTATGTGAAAAATCAAGGACACTTCGAGAAAGCTACAAGAGAAGCTGTCCACGAATGTCCCCATCAGTGAATTGCTGATGGAGAACAGTAGTAAATGGAGCAAACTTTGCTGGCCTCCAAGATGATATTCAAATTAATGCTGAAAGTACTCTAACGCTGCGTGACCTTGGGAAAGTCCCTTAGCGTCTCTAAGTGGGGATGCTAACAAATGCCCCCCTGATAGCCTTTTTTAGGGTCAAATGAGAGAATACAGGCCACGAGCTTCAAGTTCCTGACACACAGAGCCCAAAAGACGCCAGATAACTGTGATCCTCATCATCGTTTATGTCTCTGAAAAGCCAGAAGGAAGAGACAAATGTTGCAAATTGTGATATCTCTGTTCTTCCACCCTGAAGTATTTGTTCACGGTCTCCACGTGTGTCCAGTGTAAACTGTGTCAAGCCAGACTTTAAGCTTGCATCTTAACCCTCCACCCTGCCCACCGCAGGGCCTTGTGCTTACAGGTAAATGATGCTCTTTGATTTCACCTGGGAAGTCAATCAACTACCGGACTGAGGATCCTAAGGAACAAAAGAGGGGGCATTTATCCAGGCCTTCGTGGATAAAACAGATCTGATGTCCCCATATCTGCATTCATTCTGCAACCAGGGAGAAATGACCATTGCCCTGGATTCTAAATGAAGAGGGACTCGGGGCACTTGAAATAGCTGGACAGTTTGGATGGGAACCGCGGCCACAATGTCAGACCTCCCTCAGGGCATTTAGACTGGGGATGATCAACATGCAGAAGTTTACAAACAGTTCCCACAAAACGCGGAGTCCTGATAGAATATCCAGAGTTGGGCAGGGCGGGGGAGTACAAGGAACAAAAGTTAACATACTTCTTGGAAAACGGAGCAAGGGAAGGGGAGGGTGTATTAAAGCAACCAGCACAACCAGAGTAGAAACAAAAGTTAACGCTGTTAACAACAATAACCACAGAAACAATAGTAGCAAGCACTTACATAGCACTTACTGTATACCAGGTCTTATTCTAAGATATAGATAGATGATAGATTTGTTTAAGCCTTATAAAAATCTCACAAAGAAGGTAAAATTATACAGAGAGAAGGAAAGTAAGTCACAGAGCAGAACTACGTGTCCAAGTCATACATCCAATGGCCAAATAAACCTGGGATCATGTTAGCCCTCTCTGGGAGCCTGATTATTAATAGTCTTACACCGTCACATAGGGAAGGGCGACTGGCAGCTGCTGGTCTAAGATGACTCTGGGAGAAAGAAAATTTTCTTTTTTTTTTTTTTTAAGATTTTATTTATTTATTTGAGAGAGAGAGAGAGAGAAAGAGAGACCACGAGTGGGGGGGGGGAGAGACAAGCAGACTCCCCGCTGAGCAGGGAGCTGCACGCGAGCTCAAACCCAGGACTCCAGGATCATGACCTGAGCCGAAGGCAGACGCTTCACCAACTGAGCCACCCAGGCACCCCAAAAAGAAAATATTCTAATGAGGGTTTGAACTACGCTCTTGGCCTTGGAGCATGCTGTCGCTTCCATCGTCCCACAGCATATTTAGGAAAAGAAAACCAAAAACTAAAAAGAAAACCATAGGTCCAAAATGGAGTCTCTTATGTTAAATACCCCATGTCAGCAAATGAAAACTTAATACCTAACCTAACCGCAGTTCCAGCCTCCCCCAGGAATGCAACCTTTAACCAGTCGACACAGAATTTCCTGGTCAGGACTAGGAAATTCACTGATAGACCCCTTCCGTTCCCCTCAGGAGGGCAAGCTTGCCTAAAACAATGCCTTCTTTGCTAATAATTTCCTTTTTCCCCCCGCTCCCCATCTGCCTTGAGAAACCTTTCCTATTCTGCTGCTCCATGGAGCCCCTTTCTCTTTGCCAGATGGGCTGCTGCCCGATGCATGACTCATTCGATAAAACCAATGTGATCTTTTACAATGCTCAGTTGAGTTTTTGTTGCTGCACAGATCCTAGCCCCCCAAAGCTAGAATGCCCAGTTTGGATTCTGTTTCTTCCTCTTACTAGCCATGTGACTGGTGCCCTCAGTTACTCAATTTTAAGGAGGGCTCTTTCCAGCCATCTTCTAGCATCAGCTGGGAAGCTGGAGAGCTCCACTGGTAGCATCTGCCCCCCCCCCATGCCCATTCATCAGCTCCTCCCTCAGCTCTGTGCCCTCTGCACTGTCTCTACTGACACTGCGCTGCTCCAAGCACAGCACCTGCGGGCTGACGTCGGGAAAGCCAGTCTCTCTGTGCCTTGGTTTCTTCACCTGCAAAATGGGTATAATGCCTACCTCATAGGGCTATGTGAGGATTTAATATGTTCATGCTGCAAAGAATGTAGAACAGTACTTGGCACATGGTAAGAGTCCAAAAAGTATCAGCCTGAAGAACCTTCCAGAGCTTTCCCTGCATTCACTCTGCCTTCCGCTCTAATCTTTCTGCACTGAAGCCAACATGATCCCTTGCAATAGCAGCTCTGACTGCATGCCTGCCTTACTTAAAACCTTGGCTGGACTTCTCCGTGTGCCCAGCGGATAAAAGCCCCGGCCCAGGGAAACCCTGATGTCTCTCCAGGTCATCCTCCCCCATGCTCCACCTTGCTCCTGACCCACTGGCCACTCTGACCTCCTGTCAGTTCTTGGAATGCCCACGTTTCTTCCCAGCATGTGCTTTGCATAGGGTGGTCCCTCCATCTGTAATACTTCCCCACTCCCTTCCCCCCTGCCCTGCCCCAGGGCTAACCTGCCCCTCCTACTGATCCCCCTTCACTTCCTGGGGAGGCTTTCTCTGATACCTGCCCTCTCCATCCCAGACTAGGTCAGTCTCTTTGCCCACATACAATCTTAGGACCTCATTCTGCACTCACCTCATTAATTAGGGGATGAGACTTTAAAACACTGGTCTCTTCCATTAGACTGAAACCATCACATGGCGGGGGGGGGGTACTCACACATGTATGTTTAATATGAGTTTTCTTAAAACCCAAGTAAGGAGTTCCATGGGACTCCACTTCCTCCCCTTGCCCCCTACTCTCTGCAAAAAACAAAAAACAAAAAAACTCCTTACTCTAATCTCTGCGAGGCTTTCTAGAAATAGCACCCCATGTCCACCCAGGCTGGTGGTATCCCAAAAGTCATGCCTGTTCTTCAAGTCTGAGTTATGTCAGCTAGAAGGTGCTCCAAGGGAGGTGGGAGAGGAAATTCCACAGCCTTGAGCTCCGTGTCCCACAGAATAGTCTGTCCTTGATGTGCCTCTGTGTGGGGGGAGGGGCTGGGCAAGGAAGAAGGGAACTCTGGAAGGAGCGTTTTGAGATGGAGGGAGCACTTCCAGGCCTGTCATCTTCAAGGTGACTTAGAGACTTTCACCCTCCTAATTTTCCAGAAGGTAACTGTTTAATCACACACACACACACACACACACACACACACACGCCACACCCCATCACCAGCACCATCACCACCAGCACCATCACATCTCAGATATAGTAATCTAAACCAAAAATCACACACTGGAAGTCCCAGGCAGGACCAAATCCAAGCCCAGAGTATGGCATGCAAAAAGTATAATATTTTACATAAAAACCCGTATTGCTAGCTTATCTGGAAATAATGGAAAATTTCCATTGGCCAGAGCTGAAGAACAGTGGTCCCTTTGGATGAGCGAGGTTTTCCTTGGTCTGCCGGTGCGTATGATCTCCTACGAGCAGCCCCAGCACTCGCTCACTGCACCTGCCTGGCCCCTGGGAGCGGCAGTGATTTCCAGCCCTAGTCCACTCTGAAGGTGGGTGAGATGTGATTTCCTCGCTGCTCCTCAGTTTTCAAGGCTGTACCCTTTCTGTTTTGCAAAGTACTTTGCCCATCCTTTTCCTCCCTCCCTCTTACACCGTAGCCCTGAGAACTTGCAGGGAATAAGCGATGGCCCGTTCCTGAGTCACCCATCTCTTAATAGCAGCCCCCTTAGCTTCAAAAAGTGCGGCTGGAATTTAAAATTTACTGCTTATAAGGGCCAAACTAAATTCTAAAATTAGGTCCACCCTCTTCCCCCGGATGATTCTGGTTGCACAAGAGAACACAGACTGGTGGGGAATTATGGGCAGCTGGGAGAGGGAGAAGGAGGGGGCTGACGTTATCAGGCAAGTAAGGGGCTGCGGGTCTGAGCTCCAGCACTGACATCGGAAGAGCAGGTGGCACAGATGCCATGGATTCACCATCCAACTATCCAGCGGGGCCGTCACTTCTCTAGAAAGATGACACGCGGACTTACTACCACGTCGTCTGTAATTACACCGTCCACCCCTCCCCGCCCAGAAGATTCCAATGATTGTCTCTTCTCTCATCTCTTGGACCTAAACACACGTTTATAAAATCTGCATGTCTATAATATCATGAAAACATTTACAGGCTCCGATTAAAGTTACACTCAGGATCTAGCTCTTATGAGGAAAACAAAACAAAAACACGTCTTACCGAAATGTCTGACAGTAATTTTTATTTGGGTCCCATTCTCCTTGATGGAACACACCCAGTATGTGTGTAAGGCCGCTTTCCAAACACTACGGTGGACCCTATTTTTTACTGCAAAGGAAATGGGCATGGTGTGGATGTCGTGAGCACTCGATCGATATTTGCTGAGAGAAAGAAAGAAAGGGAGGGAGGGAGGAAGGGAAGAAGGAAGGAAGGGAGGAAGGAATGATGGAAAGAAGGAAGGACCATGGTGGATGGATGGATGGACGGACGGATGGATGGATGGATGGAAGGAAGGGAGGGAGGGACAGAGGAAGGAGGGAAAGGAGGAAGGAAGGGAGAGTGGATGGACAGGAGGAAGGAATGATGGAAGGGAGGAAGGACCATCATGGATGGAAGGAAGGAAGGACGGGGTGTGGGGAGGAAAGATGGAAGGGAAGGAGGGGAGAGACAGGAGAGGGGAGGGGAGAGCACACATACAGGAGTCCTGCGGCTCTAATTCTTCCTACAGAAATGATAATCTTGAAAGCCAGTCTTTGTTGAGAAATGAAAAAGATTACCAACTGCCAAAGTTCCTCTGACCTATTAAAAGCAGAGTTCGGAGATTCGAATATCAAGTTTTATTATAATTCCCAAGCAGATAAAACCAGATACCCCAAGCAAGGGGCCCCTGAATGCCTTAGGAGGAAGTGGAGAACAAGTCCGTGTGCATGAGCAAGAGCTATGAAGGGAAGAAGAAGAGGAGGAGGAGGAAAAAAGAAGTCAGGAGCACGAGTCCCAACCGTCCCCTTCAGTTCCAAACTGCTTGTCAGAGCATTAGTAGGTTAAAAACAAAAAGTCTGCGTTATCCCATTGCAAGCCAGCTCATTCCTCCCCTCTCTGGCAACAGACTGGGACCATTTCAAACACCCTTCCAAATGCTTCAGGTTTAACTGGGTGCCAGACCGATATGGAGCCCATGAGCCAAGGTAGGTGGGCTGTGGTGGATTCTGGGCTGTCCGTACTTGGTATATGGTGTGGAGGGTGTTAGAGGCCCTGTAAGCTCTGGTGGCGGGTACGGAGCGGCTGCAAGTTTCAAGAGATCAGCAGAGGGGTCAGAACAGAATGCAGAAACTTTATGACCAAAGGGCAGGACCAGGATATCAACAACGCTCCAAAAGGCCAGATGGGATTGGACCTAGGTGAGGGGCCACTGGTATGTGGGTGCCCAGGGAACAGACCTCATCATCAACCCAGGGCAGAGACCAGTGTGGACCCAGAGACAGTGATGGACCCAAGGCCTCTTAAAGCATTGCCATGAGGACGCATGAACTTCCCGTTATCCCTACCGACAAACCTGGCCAGAAGAGAGGAAGGAGGATGGTCGTAAGGAATCAGGCAGAGAAGCCCTGAGAGACTGGCATTTCCCCCAAGAGAGCCTCTGCTTTAAGCTGAAAGACGTTCCTCAAATGACCCAAACACAGCAGTGGCAACAGGAAATCAAGAAGCAGCCACAGACACCCCTCGACAACATGAGTTTGACCATATGCAATATAGACAAATGTTTGACCCTGCTATGAAAAATGAGTGGGATGATGAGGATGGGATCAGTCCAGAAACAGAAAAAAAGGACAAAATAATAAAACACTGTCTCCTTTTACCACCAACAAATGATCAGAAGGAATATGCCAAAAAAAAAAAAAAAAAAAAAGCTTGAAAATAGAAAGAAATGACCCTTTTCTGTTGTTGTTCTTACCAATATGAGCTTAGCTCATTTATCCTATGCACAATTAATCTAGTATTATGATACACAAATTAAGATGGGGACATAGAAGCTCTTGGCCATGGCTTAAGGTTAAGGGGCAAGTCTGCCTATCACCCAGGGTCCCTACAGAAAACAGACCGGTCCTCGGTTGCCTGGGTGGCTCAGTCGGTGAAGCGTCTGCCTTTGACTCAGGTCATGATCTGAGTCCTGGGATCAAGCTCACATCAGAGGGGAGGTCTCTGCTCAGCAAGGAGCCTGCTTCTCACTCTCACTCTCCCTCTGTGCGTTCTCTCTCTCTAATAAATAAATAAAAATGCTATAAAAAAAAAGACTAATGAAAACAGATAGGTCCTATAGGAAACAGACGGGTCTATAGCGAGTCACCCAGTGGAAAACTGTTACCTCTTACCTTGGCCAAAAAGGGACAATGGGAGGGAATGATAGTGTGGGAGAGCCTTCAGAGACCTGGGGACACGGAACAGGAGCCCCTCTAGGGAATGGCGCCTGCCCTGTCTTTTCTCCTGCCCTCTAATCTCCTGCTGGCCGAATCCAGCTGAAGTCAGAGGTGAGGGGAGCCCAGGTAATACAATCCACTGGGATCAGTTTCCTGGGCACCAGGCAAAGCAGAGACGTATGGAGAATGACTCGGGAGATGGGTGGGCAAACGGAAGGTAACCAACATAGGCTGAGACATGGAACTCTAAGACGTAGCTGACATCTTAAGCAGGGTCTCTGTATCTCCGCATGATTTTCCAAACCCACAGGAGAACGGCAGCCCCAGGGCAGCACTTGGGTGGCCAGTGGAAACACCTGAGAAGAATTTTTTTTTCAATTTTCCATAGAAATTAAGAAATTTCCATCATCTTCCCCCAAGACTGTGATGTCAGACTGTTTTAGTCTCAACTAAACTACTTCAAACATTGTCACGTACTTCTATAAACTTGAACTATGGGAGTTCTGCTTTTGTGGTTTCGATATACAATCTAGAGGCAAAGGCTGCGTCTATACATCGGGGATGTTCTGATCTCAAGACACACTGCCGCACGGCACAGAAGGCCCTGCCAGGCCAGGCTGACCTCATTTTGCAACGCTGGCTTTGGGGGACTTTATTTTAAAACCTGAGTATTTATACAGTTTGCATTCTTGAGGCGGTCATAGATTCTATTAACCTTCAAGAGCTCTCCTTTGCTTTCTCTTTTTGCTAAGAGAAGTCAGGCTGCCTGGCCCAGAGGACCTGGCTGACTTGGCTTAGCTGAGCCCTACCTGTTGTTATTAAACACAGAGCAGAATTATTTTAAGTTCAATTTTTACATTAAACATAATAATTTTACTATGTTTGGATTCCTGAGGGCTCTCTGGACACTATAATTTATTTCACTCTTCTGATTCTGCTCTTCCCCTCACCTCCTTGAATTCCACGCTCCACACTAAGGGACTGGTGGGAAGTGGTGAGTGAGGGGAGCTGCAGCAGGGAAGAGGTTGGCAAGAAAACAGAAGAGCCACCAAGATGCCTAGGCTTCCCTGGAAGGGTTGGGGGTAATGAACCTGATTAGTTTGAGTTGAATCAGGAGAGTAGAATTTCGGGAAGTGAGAGTTTCTCCTTCCTTCCATTTCATTTCCACGAGAATTCACTGGAAATCTAGGGAATAACTCTGGCCTAATTAGGGCTGACCCTTGAATACCGTGGGGGTGAGGTGAGCCAACCCCTGCCCCGGGGAAGTTGGAAATCCACGTATAACTTTTGACTCCCCCAAAACTGAACTACTAATACCCTGCTGTTCACCAGGAGCCTTGCCAGCAACACAAACCGTCAATGAACACGTTTCGTATGCTGTGTGTATTCTACACCGTATCCTCATAAGAAAGGAAGCTGGAGAGAAGAAAGCGTTATTAAGACAATTGTAAGGAAAGGAAAATATATTTACAGTACGTACTGTATTTACTGAAAACAAGCCACATATAAATGGATCCATGCAGTTCAAACCCATGTTGTTCAAGGGTCAGAGGTACTTTTCCCAGCGTTCTCCACGGTTAGATACAGAGCAGAGGGGCTGGAGTTATCCTGACCTGGACTGGATTTGGAGATCCGCTCCCCGAGCTGAGGCGGGGTGCTTCCTTTCTCTGACGATCAGGTGCTGGTGCAGAGCTCCCACCTCCTGATGAGGTTGAGTACAACGACTTGTAGCAACTTGGCTCTTGCTGGAACATCCATGTGTGTGATCCTTGGGCGATCTCAGTGCACGGGGTATGGACCAAAAGTCCAGGTCTGTAACAACATGGAGAAAGAAAAAGGAAACATTTTTAAAACCTCCAAAACCCAATCAGCCCTGGTCTTTGGTCTTTTCCCACAGAAAGTTTGAGAAGCACGGCAGGTGAGGACGATGATACCTATGCCTCTCGGATAATATATGGGAAGCATCGAAGTGCTGACTGTCCCAGAGAAGACTCACGGGACCTTGCAGTGAACCCTTGAGACCCGTGAACCCTGACCTTGCTCCAACGGAACCTGCAAGGCTGCACCTTGCCAGAAGGCTGCACCGGAAGCCTTTGTTCGGGAAGAAAGATGTGCATGGGAATCCTTGTCCCCAAAGTTCTTGTGAACATAGCAGAGCCCAAATAAGAAACTCCACCATCTCCCCATCGAGGAGCAAGCCCCCCCTTGGGATCTACAGACATTATTACTGTTAAATCAAGCTTTGAGTTGATTTGACACTAATAATAAAAATAATAATAATAAGCAACTGAGCCTGGGTGGCTCAGTTGGTCAAGCATCCAACTCTTGATTTTGGTCATGATCTCAGGGTCGTGAGATCGAGCCCCGCTGCAGGCTCCATGCTCAGTGGGGAGTCTGCTTAAGATTCTCTTCCTCTCCTCCTGCCCCATCCCCCGCTCGTGCTCTCTCTCCCTTTGTCTCTCTAAAATAAATAAACCTTAAAAATAATAATAATAATGTGGCCGTTTTCAAGGAGCTGAGAATTTTTCCCAATCAATTCCTGGATTTTCAGTAGAGGCAGTTCATTCACTGGCATTGAACAATCTCCTTTAGGCCTCTTTTTTAAAAAAGAAGGGGGAAAAAAAGGAAATAAGGGCTCAAACTGCACCTACAACACAACAGTGCCCCTGGTATCTTCTTTAAAAAAGAAAGAAAAGACTTTTTTTTTTTTTTAGAGGAATTTTAGGTCCATAGCAAAGTTAAGCAAAAGGTCCAGACATTTCCCGAGGGCCCCCCCGCCCCCACACATGCACCATATCCCAGAGCTTTGGTGTGTTCTCCCTTCAGACTTGGATACAGCTCAGTGATGAGATGTCAGAGCTGCAGACGACTTGCCTACCCAACACAGCATAATGTATCCCCCGGACCATGTCTAATCTTGTGCAGAAAAATAAACTGTGCAGATCCTATGACGAGTTTGCTGGTGGAGGAGAAGCCGCTCTCGAACCGAGTTGGTTCACCGGCTGGTTCAGCGCTGCCTCGGACGGTCGTGGAGGCGGAGGGAACTTGGAAAATTGTGGAAAGGTGTAAAGTTCAGCAGGGCCCTGGCCAGTGTATTTGTTAAACCTGCTTTCCAATGACTGCTTGTGTACACCACTTCAGAGGGAAATAATGAGCATGAAATTCAATTATACAGGCATCGCTTAGCCATCTCATCCAGAATTGTGTCCCTAATCTTTTATTTTGAAGATAAAGTGAAAATCTAAAGCTACTCTCCTTATGATGGCATTTTATTCCCTTTGTGACTCAGCCAAGAGAATTCCCTTCAACCCAAGGCTCTAAGCTTCAAAGTCAGCTCTCTTCTTAGCTGCTGTCCTGCTTTTGAACCTTAATTTATGTTTTCGGTGTACTAGAGAAGTAGACCAAGGCTGATCCACCAAGAGGACCTCAGGAGCACTGCCCTAAGGAAAGATAAGCAACGCTGGGCTGTCTCGTGGAGAGAGGGCACCTCCTGCCCCGCCTGTGTGGCCACCGAGTCCCCGAGGAGCTCTGGAAGGCCCTGGCCCAGGCCTTGATATGCGCCAGCTAACCGAGGCCGTGGTCCACACCATCCTGGAAAGGCGCCACTCAGAGGACTCTCTGGCCTTCCGAGTCTTGTTCTACCTTTGCCATGTGCCACTCTACACACACAAGTCCCACCCGCAGGACTCACGTCTTACTCCACCTGCTCCGCTGTGGGGCCGCATCTCCTTCGCCTTCACGGATGAGTCAGCACCAAGCACAGTGTTGGGTCCCTGGGCGATGCCATCAAATATCTGCTGAATGACTGTCTGAACGGCAAAGCTTTCAGAACAGGGCCTGTGCCCCGAGGATTCAGGTTATGAAGCTTCAGAACAAGTGTCTAGAGCCATGGTGTTCCCCAAAGCCCCTCTGCTCTGCGTTTCCTGCTACTTCCCACTCACATGAGAACCTGAGAAGCTTTTGTGACATGAGGCCAAACAGAGAGCCATACACGGACAAAAAGCACAATTCTGCTCCCTGGCCCAGTATTATTTAGCTTTTTTTTTTTTTTATTTTTAAGAGAGAGACAGAGCACATGTAAGTGGGGGGAAGAGCAGAGAGAGAGAGGGAGGGAAAAAATCTCAAGCAGGCTACCATGCCCAGCGCAGAGCCCAAAGTGGGGCTCGATCTCACAACCCTGAGATCATGACCTGATCTCAAGATTTGGGACTCTTAACCGACTGAGACTCTATTATTTAGCATTTTTTAAGTTAAAAGAGGACATTGGAAATAGGCGTATTGCTGTTTTTCACTCGCACGGTCTTTTTACCAATGTAAAGGATGACGAACAGAGTTTATGGTGTTGCCACTGAATGGACAATGAGTAGAGTTTATACTGTTTCTATTAAAAGGCAGAAAAAGGGGGGCTGAATTTGCTGAAGGAAGAAGTCCAGCTTTGAAGTCAGACATCGAGAAGAACTTCCTGATAGCCAGAGTTCTGACATTCTACAGTAAGACCATCTTCTCTCCAGAGAAGCTTGTGAGTTTGTGTTAAAAAAAAAAAATCTGAAAACCTAAATGTGGTCTTTTCAGAGCAAAGAGATGGATTACCTTCCTTCCTCACCCCATATGTCCATCTGGCAAAACCCTTCCCATCCTACAAGGCCCATCTCAGATCCCCAGAGAGGGTTAGTCTCCTGCATACCTCCCGCCCCTTGGGTGTACCCTGTGTGTCTTTGTGGTACTTGGGGTTCATCAACACTTCTTCGTTGACGCCTACCATGCCTGGGTACTGTCCTAGCTTTCTCGGGACACAGAGAGAGTTCTGAAAGACTAGGTCCCTGCTGTCACACTCCCACATTGTTAGGAGTTGCAGATGATCGACAAGGAGACAAATACACAAAATAGTTCTCACTAGTTTTCAGTGCTTTGAAAAAAACCCACCAGGTTAAGTATGAGAATGGGTGAGGGTCCCCCTAAAGAGGATTTCCCACAGGAAGGTGGGGGAGGCCTTGGTGACGAGGTGACCATGAGCTGAGGGCTGAGATGGCCAGTATGTTTTGAGGTGGGCAAGGTGATTCCAGGGGAAGAGCAGGGGAAGTCGGCATGTTCGAGAGACAGACACAAGCAAGTGGCGCTCACCAAGCAGAGGTGAGAGAGGAGAGGAGGCTGCTCCTTCCAACTCTCCTCCCCAGAGTGCTATGTGGTCCTGTTTTGTAAAGGTCTTGGGGGACAATGACCTCCACACAGCCATGTTATGGACTGAGCGTCTGTGCTCTGAAAACCATACATGAAGCCCCAACCCCTAATATGATAGAATTTGGAGACGGATCTTTGGGAGGGAATTAGATGAGGTCATGGGGGTGGGGCCCCAGTCTGATGGCATCAGTGCCCTTGTAAGAGACACCAGAGAGCTCGCACATGCTGCCTCCTCCCGCATGGGCACAAGAGGCCATGTGAGCGCAGGGAGATGGCAGCTGCCCACACGCCAGAAGAGGTCTCAGAACGAAACCTGCCTTGCTGCCTCCTGGGTCTGGGACCTCCCAGCCTCTAAGGGTGTGAGAGAGAAATTTCTGTCGTTCAAGCCACCCAACCATGGAAATGTGTAATATGGCGGCCCAAGCTGACCAATACAGGTCTACTGGTACACCTGGAACTTAACAGAGGGTCTGTAAATCTCTCGTCAATCAATAAGTAATGGAGTCAGAGGATTGTCACCCACACCCACTCAGTCCTCCATGACTCACACTCCATCCTGTGTAAGAGGGACCTAGAATCCCCCACTCAAAGCTTAACCAGATATTTTCAAGAGATCCCGAGGGAGAATCATAGCCATCCAAAAGGATGTCATCACATATTCTTCCACTCCAGGCTCCCTTCCCTGCCAAGTCGCTTTCAAAGCTGTGCCACACCACGGTCCCTGCAGCTAAGACACTGAGGTTCGTGCTCAGGGTGACAGGCATCCTCTGTTCCCAAAGCTACAAAACATTCGGTGCCTACACGAGGCTGTGCTTCCCAGAGCCTCCGCTGATTCATGGCATAAAACTGGGGGAAAACACATGCTCTGTTCCATGTCTTTCTCACCTGGGGCCTTAAGAAGTTCTATTTGTGCCATAGCACTCACGGAGTCTTCTGGAGAAACCAGATCTTCAGCTTCTGCCTGCAGCCTTGCTTCTCTCCACGGAGCTCAGACCCCAGATCACATCTACCCTATCCACTGGCCCATCAGATGTGTCTCAGGTGAGCAAACACCTGTGGGAAGCCGGTTACCCCACACCAACTTGTCATTCGTGGCCTGGGTCCCCGGGTCAAGCCACATGTTGAATAAAAGACCCAACATCCCTGGATTCTTGGGCTCTGTCCGTGTCTAGCCTGAACTTTGTCGGGAGGCTTTCTGGTATATGGAAAAGAGTAGGCTGAAAGGGAAGAGCGAGCCGACCCTTTCCCCTGTGAGGAAGGCATGTGTGTGTCCGCGTGTGTCTGTGTGTGTGCCGCAGTCTCTGGGGCTAGAGTCAAGATATATGTCCTCACTGTGCTGCTGCCAGTAGACGCTGGACTCGCACCCCTATGCATGACATGTGTTTGTTCAAATGTCACACAATTCATGGTCCGTGTGGGAGCAGAGCAGTGCTGTGACACTGAGCAGCTCAGGACTCCCGAGCTTGGCAGCCTCCCGGGCGTGCTGCACGGTGGCAGGCAGCCAGAGCGTCGTGGAGCAGAGTGTGTGGGTCTGTGGATACCCACGTATGCATGGCACACACGCACGCACACGCTTACACACACACGCACGTGCACACACACACACACATCAGAGCAGGTGACAGGCGCTTTGTCTTCAATAGATACTTCATTTCTTTTATGTAATTTACACCCACAAACCGTGCGATGCACGATCTTGTCCTGGGGACTTGATTTTCTTTCATGTGGTTCTTTGTGCTAACGAGATTAAATCAGTTCCAATAGGTACTGGTTTAATGGAGATGATAAACTTTTATTGAACTTGAGCATATTAAAATGAAATGTAAGCAATAGGTGATTCTGGCATTCTCCTGGGGTCTCTTCCAATGTGAATAAAGCCAGCATGCCTTCTCTGGAAAATAACAGCTCCTCGCCCGGCTCACTTTATGTGCTTAATTAAAATCTATTTTTGTGGTATAAAAAGGAGCTAAACAATGTAATGTTTCTTCTCTTCCATAGAAGTCCAAAGAAACCCTGTTTTCAACTCGGAGAACAGAGATGGACGAGTCCTTTCTTAAAAACAGATCTTTACATTTCACACAAAGAGCAGGTAACGTGCTGTTTTACAGCGGCCTGTCTGCTAATCTGTGATCTGTTTTGTCTGTGAATGGGATTATCATGGTGGTTTATTGAAAAAGAGCCAAAAACGATGTAAAGTAAACTGTTTACACAAAGCCACCAGGCTGAAAAATCCAAACTCAGACTCATTTCACGTTTTAACGAAAATAAACTTTATTATAGCTTCAAGCGGACAGTTAAACCTTTCAGGGTCTGTTCAGCTGGCTGACTGGGGGGGACCCGAGACCACGGCTCTCAGGAGAAATTACGAAACCGTCAAAGTCATGGTTAACCTCGGACGGTTGCCTTTCTCTGCAGCAGTCCGTTCGGATTTTACTCCTGGCCAGGATGTCAGCCAGGCTCCTCGGCCAGGCTCCTGTCACTGTGTCTGCCAGTCCCGTAAGTCAAGAGAGGGAGGTTTGGCTCTCCGGCATGGCAGGGGGTAGACGGGGAGCTGTCAGTAACCCTTAGCCTTACTCCTCAGGGAAGACATCTTTATGTCTCTGGGGGCTGGCAGGGATACACCTGGCCTCTTCTGACCCCTGGTCCAATAGGGTCAAAATGATTTTTTTTATTAATGTACACTCTGGACCTTTGTGAATCTTAAATTCTAATCCGGGGCCAAAACATTTCATAAGACGTGCTTTGATCTGCTTGAAAACAGACAAAAGACCAAAAGAATAGAAACATCCACCAAGGAAGCCCGACTTCGACACATTGTTTTGTCTCCTTGAGAGTTCTGCAGCAGGAAGCCAGACAGAGAGTTCCAGTCCATGTTCACCATATCCTCAGAAGTCACTTCAGAGACCGCTTCCCTAGTGTGCACATCAGGGCCTCACGGCAATGTTTCTGGACCATTTGTTGTTGTTGTTGTTTTCCCTTTTTCCTGAGCCTGCCTAATTTTTCGAGAATTGTCTTCTGGAGCCCTTCGGACTACAAGGAGCCTGTGTCCTTTTGACCTGACACCAATCATCTCTTAACCTCATTCATTCATTCACTCATTCCTTCCTTCCTTCATTGGAAGGACCCAGTGTGTGCCAAGTACTGTGTGAGACGTGAGGGATACAAAGTAAGACGGTGACCCTGACCTCAAGGGCTCTCCAGCTAGTTGAGTGACAGGTAGAAAAACAGGTAATGATAATAGGAATGACACAGGAAGACAGGTGCTTCTTGGTCTCCATCAAAGCTCTTCCTCTTCCCTGACGCTCTGATGCTGAAGATCCCTTGGATTCTGTACTGGGTCCTCTTCTCTCCACTATCTACACTCTTCCCCGAGACTTCTTCCGCCTACACTCCTCTACCTATAGCTCAGTCCCAGAGCTTTGAACAATTATATGTTCATGATTACTTTTCTGTCTCCGGCCCAGACCTCCCCCTGGAGCTCCACATTCTTATGGCCCTCTGCCTATCTGACCAGCTCCACCTGAATGACTGAAGAGGCATCTCTACACAGTCACTCTTGACCTCTGCCTTCCCACAGTGCCCTCCCCCCATGTCACCTGCCCACTTTCACCATCTGCCCAGCTGGTCTAGAAAAAGCCTAGGAAGCCACCTTGACTCTTCTTTTTCTTCCCCACTCTACACCCAAGTCCTATGGATTCCATCTCCAAAGGTATCTGGATCTGTCCTCTGTCTCTGTGTTCACTGCAAAAATCTACCTTCAAAACCTATCACATCTTGCCTGCATCCCACAATAGTCTACCCATTCTCCCACTTCCGATCTGTTTTCCACGCTGCAGTCTGTATGATCTTGTTAAAACTCAACTGGTGTAATCTTGCTCCTCCACTTAAAACCCTTCAAAGGGATGGGCCTTCTGTTTCTGGCCCAGATGGAATAACAGGGACTAAATTTATGCTCCCATATAAAATAACTAATGAATGATACAAAATATGTGCCACAATTATTTTCAAAACATTAGGCATGAGGTGATGAAGGAGAGTGACAGCTGAGAGACAAGAAACAAGGCAAAGCTGTATGACTGCCCCAGCTTAATGGTGGAAGAGAATTTCTAGGCCATGGCACAGGGACAGGAAAGCAGAAAGCTTTGTGGTCTTGTTGAGTTGAGGAGACAGTACTAAGTGTCCCAGAGGCCAAGGAAGCCAGAGCTCAGGGGGGAGTACCGGAGAGAAGAGAGTTCCAGAAATTAGCAGAGCATCCTCCCTGTGTTTTGAGCTGAGTGCTGCTCAGTGCATACCTGGGAGAAAATTAACTAAGGCGGCGGTGGGGGGAAACACTTGAAAGGATTAGAGAGAACAATTTCTCAGAGGTCACACAAGACAAAATAATTTTTCATCCACCAGAGTAAAAACCAAAACAAACAAAAAGCCTGAGGATGAGTCTCACACCTTGTCTGTAGCTTCCTCCTTGAAAACAAACAAAACCCCCTACAAAACAAACAAAAACAAAACCTACTCAAAGTTACACTCAAAATAATAAAGAATAAAGATAAGAACAAAAATCAATATAAAACAGAAAATACAATAGAGAATACAAATGAGACCAAAAGCTGGTTATTTGCAAAGATCAATTAATCTGATGAACCTCTAGTCTGACTCCTGGGGTGTGGGGAAGGGTAGGTAGAGAAGTGCACAGCAGCAATGTCAGGAATGAGAGGTGTGACATCACTACAGATTCTACAGATGCTAAAAGCATTATTTCTTTTCTTTTCTTTTCTTTTCTTTTTAAAGATTTTATTTATTTATTCAACAGAGAGAGAGACAGCCAGCGAGAGAGGAAACACAAGCAGGGGGAGCGGGAGAGGAAGAAGCAGGCTCATGGCAGAGGAGCCTGATGTGGGGCTCGATCCCAGAACGCTGGGATCACGCCCTAAGCCGAAGGCAGACGCTTAACGACTGAGCCACCCAGGCGCCCTTTACTAAAAGCATTATTTCTTATGAACAACTTTATGTCAATAAATCTGAAACTCAGAACAGATGGACAAATTCCTTAAAAGATGTAAAACCAACATTTGCTCAAGAAGAAATAGGTAACCTGACCAAATAAACTCTGTATTTTTAAAAACTAAATTCATAGTTTAAAACCTTCTAATGAAGGAAACTTCAGGTACAGGCAACTTCATTAATGAATTCTACCAAACATCTGGAAGAAAACCCATTTGAACAAACTCTTAAAGAACCCTGAAGAGAGGGAATGCTTCTCAAATCATTCTATTAGGTCAGCATTACTTTGATACTTAATCCAGAGAAAGATGTTACAAGAAAACTATGTAGGTACAAATTTTCTAAACGAAATCTTAGCAAATTTAATCCAGCAACATATAAAAAGGCTAGTAAGTCATGATCAAGTAGGGATTATTCCAGGAATGTACTTTTGGCTTAACTTTCAAAGCAATCAATTAACAGACTAAAAAAACCAAAAAACAAATGATCATTTTAAAAGACTGAAACATTTGACAAAATACAGCACCCATTCCTGATAAAAACTTTCAGTACAATAAGAGTAGAGGGAACTTTAACCTCATAAAAGATATCTATGAAAAACCGACAAGCCCCCCCCCACACGTACATACTACGTAGAGATATAAGAAATTAATCCTATTTACATAAAATGCTAGAAAATGCAAACTAATCTATAGTAACAGAAAGGAAATCAGCGGTTGCAACGAGGGAAGGTTCTAAGTGGGGGATTATAAAGGACCATACAAAACTTTGGGGGATAGTATGCTCATTATCTCGAGCATGATGGTAATTTCCTGGGTCCACGCATATGTCACAACTTATCAGATTGTACACTTCACACATGTTCAGCTTACTGCATATTAATTATACCTCCTTAGAGCCGTTTGAAGAATCTTTCAAAGGTTTTCCATTGCTTTTAGAATAAAATCCAAAGTGGTTCTCATGGATCATTTATGGCACATTTATCAGAGTGCCTGGAACACAGGAGCAGCTCAACTAATGAGTTCCCTTTTCCCTCCCCAATTCCAGTCACAGAGAAGGGAACTGCATGGGGAAAAGCATGTCCCCCAAGAAAGGGCATGGAATTTCTGGAGAATCATGACAAAATGGAAAATTTTAGGAGCGTGATAGGGGGGAGAAATGGAAGTCAAACCTGGAAATGCACTTTGGCACCAGGTTGTAGAGGAACTGAGTGCTTTGCCTCTGGATTTCCATCTGTGAACAACAGGAAGCTGTAAACAAGATAGGGTGAGCTGGGGGAGAATTAGGCTGGGGAGATTTACAAGGGACAAGAATAACTCTAGTGACTACACGGATAGGGAAGTAAAAGTTGATGAAGGCTGGAGAAGATCGGAAACAGTGAGAAGACTTAGATTTTTTTTTTAATTATTTAGATTCCAGAGATGATGAAGAAGAGAGGTATAAATTCTTCCCAGCACCCAAGACCCTCATCTCCAGCTATGCGTCCTGCCTTAGTCACCACCACCTACCTCTTAAGGGACTCCCAAATAACCCTCAGCATCAAAGCTGAGACTGTGAATTAGAACAGAGCTCTTTACCATTGGTTGAAGACAAAATCAAAATAGCAGATCAGGAAAACATTTGAATGGTCATGAACTTTTGGTATCATTTTTCATACCCAGAGGTTACAGATGAGAACCATGGAGAACTTCAATTCTCTGATTAAGGACAAAGAGAAAGGGGTGAAATGTTTAAAATCCCCAAGGCTACCAAGACACAAAACAAGCGAATTGGCAGCAGAGATCCAAGTAGTCGAGCCTAGTAAAGAACAAGTGGATAAACTGGTTAATAAGGGACTTAGCACTGGAACATAAAAACTGTGGGGTTGAAGGTTATGACTCAGGCTTTCCTAGCAACTCTGTTAAACAGGGACATTCCATAACAGCGGATTCAAATTCAACAAGAAACTAACTGATAAACCTGGAGATGGCTCGCTCTTCCAGAGCAGAGAAAGCGAATGCAAGAGAAGCCCTCGTGACAAATAAATAAAACCATGACTTTGCTGGAACGTACTCCCAAGGGAACTACAAGGGAGTTCCTTGGGAGTGCTAAATTAAAGTTTTACAAGACTTGCCCATCAGAGACTATCTCTTTCCTTCAAGGTAGCATTGGTATTTCTGACCAGCTACCACCAAGAGACCTGTGAATTTAGCTATGCAAGAGAATCATCACAGGTGAAGCTTGATAAAAACACTGATGGCCTGGAGACTCTGATTTAGTAGGTCTGGACTAGATCCTGACGTGTGAATTCTAAATAAGTCCCTCAGGTTATACTGATGTGCTGCCAGGCTCGAGGATCGCTCACCTAGATCAAGGCCTTGTCCAAACAGAGAGACTTCGCACAGGCATGGTGACTAAATGTTATAAAGGAGCATCTGACTTCTCTTTGCGATACATTTGTCCGAAGAAACAGAATACCTACCGACCCTGCATATGTAATTTTAAATCTATATAATAGTGACACACGTTAAAGGAAGATCATTAAAAACACAGGTATGTTTAGGTATCAGTTAAGAACGCTTCTTCCATTTCTTTCACTCTTAAGAGCAGGTTATGTGATATGGGAAAGTTCTGAATTGAGGGAAGAGAGGGTGCAGAGGCAAGTTCAAGGGAGAGCATTTCCAAGCTCTGCGCCAAACAGAAGGAAAGAGATTTTCTGGGGAAAGAGCCCCCTGCCGCTGGACTGAGTCCCACCGCTCACCACCAGGACAGGGTAAGGCGGGGCCTCCCTCTAGACCTAGGCCCAGTGAAGGGCTGAAGCAAGGCCCTTCGGAGCACTGAGATGTGTTTCCCAGAGTTGGGAAGAACAACATGGGCAAGGTAAAGCAGCCTGGCTGTTTAGGAAGTGCCTGCGCTCCTCTCCAATGAGGGAGTCAGAGGTGAGTCCTAAATGGGAATGTCGTCCTTGAGCCATTTCAAATCCTGTCCAAGGGGACCGCTTGAAAGTGCAATGGACGGGGCGCCTGGGTGGCACAGCGGTTAAGCGTCTGCCTTCGGCTCAGGGCGTGATCCCGGCGTTATGGGTTCGAGCCCCACATCAGGCTCCTCCGCTAGGAGCCTGCTTCTTCCTCTCCCACTCCCCCTGCTTATGTTCCCTCTCTCGCTGGCTGTCTCTATCCTGTCGAATAAATAAATAAAATCTTTAAAAAAAAAAAAAAAAGAAAGTGCAATGGAATCCAACAGAGAAAATCCTGTGGAGAGTGGACAACCAGAAATCTAAGGGCTAAGTATGGAGTACCAGCCTCAAGAGGGGCCCAGGATTTGAAGTCTGGGAGCCAAGCAGCAGCAGAGTCTCTGGAGGGATCAGAAAATCACCCTCTGGAGGAAGAGCCAGCTTTCACCCCTGTCAGGTACAATGAGAGCAAAGCCATCTTGGGGCAGTCTCAGTCAAATCAGACTCGTGAGTATTCATTTTCTTTTCCCCTCTTCCTCTGTTCCAGCCTTGCAAGGTACATAAGCTGACATTAGTAAGACGATGGTTGAGGTGAATCAGAAATAAAGAAAAAGCTGACTACACTTCCCTCCTTGGCAGTTGTTAGCTAGTCCTAGTAGGGAGAGCAAAAAGATTCATCGTCAAGTCTGGAGCCCTGGTTACTGTGTGGGCATTTGCATAACTGAGCTCAGACTGGCATGGGAGCGAAAGCACCCAACCTTGTGTCCTGCCAGTTTCTCCCAAAGGCAAGGGCAATTGACGTCATCCCACAGATCAGCATGTCCAAGGTACACGTACAAGTTCATTCTAACCCTCGTCCCCCAACCCTTCTTCACTACTCCCTTTAAGAAAAACAAAGGCAAGGGAGGCCAGGGTGGTACAGTCGGTGAGGCATCCGACTCTTGATTTTGGCTCGGGTCACGATCTCAGGGTCGTGTGATCGAGCCCCAGGTTGGGCTCCACGCTGGGCTTAGAGCCTGCTGAAGGTTCTCTCTCCCTCTCCGTCTGCCACTGCCCCCTCTAAAAAAAGAAAAAAGGAAAACAAAGACAAAACTACTTTTGGTCTACTGTCTACCTCATTGCACAGTTAGAAATCCCTCAGCTTGTAGGTATGTATGATCCTGATTCCAGAGCTTCTATAAGCAGATCAGAGTAGAACAAAGCAAAAAGACAAAGGAGTCCGAAGACCAGAGAGCTTTCCAAAGGCAAAGGAGGGTCACTTTCCAAACAGAGAATGTATGTTTTAAGGGTGCCTGGGATTTCTTTTGATCAGTTGGGGCGAGACACAGGCACGGAAATGACTCTCATGAAGGAAGCAGTTTTTACAGCCACAGATCCCTAGAAACAGACGGCACGGCAAGCAGGGCCACACTCAGTCGGGAGACCAAGGGAACGAGGGAAAACATGAGTAAGAGCGTATATTGTGGTTTCTGTGGGAAAGAACGTGCGAAGCAGGGCAATCTGGCGGAGGGTGGCTAGTCTGAATCACTTCAGCCAGCTCTGGGACATGAGGGTGGCTCTACTCATCTGGTACCTAGTCGTCCTGGGTGATTAGCACAAGGGAACAGTGGCCTTGAACAGGAGCCCCCCATATAAGGGGTGGCTGGGGGTCAGCATTTGAAAGGTGCACTTGAGGGCAAGTTGTTTACTCTCTCTAGGAACAGGCTGGTCCTGAAAGGGGGAGTCTCTCCAGGGTCAGCAAAGCCCCAAGTCGTCAAAGCATCAAGAAGAGAAAAGGACACAGTTCATCTGGGGCGCCTGGGTGGCGCAGTCGTTAAGCCTCTGCCTTCGGCTCAGGGTGTGATCCCGGTGCTCTGGGATCGAGCCCCACATCGGGCTCCTCCACTAGGAGCCTGCTTCTTCCTCTCCCACTCCCCCTGCTTGTGTTTGCTCTCTCGCTGGCTGTCTCTCTCTCTGTCAAATAAATAAATAAAATCTTTAAAAAAAAAAAAAAAAGAGAACGCAGTTCATCTAACTTAAAACAACATGGGGTCAAATGCTGCAAAGAGGTCAAGGATGTTGAATCCTACAAAACAGGTCTTGGATTTGCCAGCCGAGTGGCCAGTTTTAGGAAGCAATGTGGGCACAGTGGTCAGGGCCAAGGGGATGAAGAAGAAAGTTGTTGGTTAAGAAACTCTGCGTGTATATGTAACACTAAAAGAAAGTAAGAAAAGCAGTAAGATAGTCGGATAAGAGAAAAATTATTTCATTTTGTTAGACTTGTTTTCGTTTTAGCAGACAAGAGATATAAATTTGCTTGTAGACAGCAGGGAAGAAACCGGGATAGGAAGAGAGAGCTGTTAAGAGGTTGGCCTGGACTCCTGGGGGACGTCAACCAGCTTTGATTTCTAACAGCGGGCAAGTGGACGTCAGGGCTCACAGCGCGAAGATGCACGTCTCCAAACTCAGACTGCAGTCACTTGTGTGAGCGGAGACGGATCTGCTGGCCCGCCCACAGGGCAGTGACATTCCACAGAGCACGACTCCCCAGTCCTTGTCAGGGTCTGGTTTCCTACCATCTTGGGCACAGAAGCCTCAATAGGTGAGACAGAAGAGTTTGATTTGGGGAAGGATGCATCAGTGTCTTTATCCATTTTTTTTTTCTGTGCCAAGAATATGTTTATAGAGGTCAAGCTCGTAGTAACCACGTCCAGCAAAAAAAATCAATCAAAATGTTTACAGCAATAAAACCATACTGGTTTAATGAAGGGAGCCCCCTTCCAGAACACCAATTCCAAAAGATTGACTTCTCAGATGAGAGAGTCTTAGATTTGTCCTCGAAGCCAACTTTTTGATTGACAAATACACCCTCCCTCCCCACCAGAGTATTTATACATTAGACCCCCACGCAAAAATATAAAATCACTTTTCAATGGACACATTAAATCATCAATTGTAGGCAAGAAACACATCTTGTTTGTTCAATCAACCATCCCATAAAGATTCACTGTGTTCATTTCATCACGAAACCACACCAAGCCTGAGGGGAAAAACAGTAAGGAATTTCCTTTTGAATATGCTCCTATAACTTACACCAAGCATTTGCCAGTGTCACGTCCATGAGCGTGGTCATTAACGCCATGGTCTCCATTTTACAAAGGGGAAACCTGTCGTTTGAGGAGTTTACATGATTTGCAAGAAGGCACAGGGCTGGAGCACAGTAGCTGGGATCCGGGTGTGAACTGAGGGAACTGGATCAGGGGGTCATGCCAGAGACTCCCTTCCTCAGCTGTTTTACTACGAGAAGAGTCATTGTGGGGAGACATGGTGAATGGGGCTTGTGAGCTTAATCTGTGATGCTGAGTGTTCTGCACAACAGGCTTCAGCAGGATTCTGGAGCTAGTGGACACGAAGAGGAAGACGGAGCCAGAAAGACCCCAGGCAGCCAGAGCAGGGTGTATATTTGGTCTCTCTGCCACTAATACCTAGTGCCAGCATGGCCTACTTTCCAACTAGCCCCCAGTTGGTTTGGTCTGTGTGTGACGAGGATGCAGAGAGACAGGGACTGTCACACTCTGAGCTTACTGTTCCAGCTGCCAAGGAAAAGAGAGTAACAGACACGCACACACACACACACACGCATACTTACGTGCACACACAAACATGCACACACAGATGTGCACACACACGAACATGAATATATGCACACACGTACACAAATATCTACACACACAAACACACATACACACATGCACACCCGCACAGGCACACACACACGCACACACAAACACGTGTATGCACATGCTCTCACCTGCAAATTAGACCCTTTAACACATGGCCCACAGGTCGAAATGGCCCCGAATACCCGCAACCTGACGAGCTAGGTTAAACTGTCGTCTTCTGGGAGGAGTCAGAAAGAGTATGGAAGCAGCATTCCCCTCCTTCACTCATTAAAAGTAGGACAATAAGCCAGGTCCTCTGATTCAGAGCCTGGGCCTGTTCAACACAGAAGACAAAAAAAAGTGTCATGCTGGGCCTCCACTGTCAAGAAATTAGCAAACGAGAGAGGAACCGATCCCAGAAAAGGGAGCCCGACAAAGGGGGTCCAAGTCAGTAACACCAACCGGAGGTTTAGAGGAAGGGGAGTGCGCTTTGGCCTTGGCGAGTCAAGAAGGCCCTCTGGAAGGGGTGGGGAGGGTTTGCATGGGTGGCTGCCTCAAACCAACAGACACACTCTTCATTCCCCGAGTCAGGACGCCACCTTCACAGGAAAGGAAGCGGCCACCACGGCTGGTTTCCCACTCTGCATGGGGGCTCGCTGGAGCTCTGGGAGACAGCACTCCCTTCTCAGGGAGCCGGAGTATTAACAGCAAGACAATTTTAAGTTGGAAGGCACTTTCCTCCTGGAGAAAACTAACCATGACAGAGTTTGGCACAAAGCTGGGTTGGAGCTCTAGACATCCAGGGCCCTAATCATCTGCAGACGTTTTAGGAACCGGTCCTGTGCATTGGATGGTTCTCAGGAAATAAACAGGGAGAGACGCTTTCTCCTCCCCAGGGCCCCTTTGCCCTGTTCAAATTTGCCCTGACTAATCGTCTTAGTAGGTGTTGGGTCAGAGTCAGCTACGGGTCTGACTAAGGTCACTTACTTGCTTTGTTTACACTGCTAATTTTATCATTGCTTGGAAGGCTAATGGTATTATTTATACTTTAACTATGATAAATGTCTAGTTAAAGCAGGGTTGGGGCAAGTTAAAGACCGATACAACAAATCCAAAACTTTTTTACACAGGAAATATTAATATTTTTGAGCTCCCCAATCCTTCCAGAATCTTGTACTTGACAAGGATAAGCGGTCCTTGTAGCCCACTGCTTCTCCCGTTCCAGTCGCGGGACAGACAACCAGCATCACAACGCCTGGGGAGGGCAGGAGGATAGGACCCAGGAGCCTGCCCATTAATACCCGGGTGTGGCCGATGGTGCCTTCCGAAGTGTGAGAACTTCTAGGCACTGGCTCCTGGGGCAATGCTGGGAGCTGCTGGAAAAATGGGGGTTCGGGGCCAGGGCTAGAAACCTGGTTGTCAGCTACATTTGAGAGCCATCTGTTCCTGGTTAAGGCTTCGAGGGAGGCTTGAGCTTTAATAATCTGTGCAATAGAACAGTGCTTGTCAAGATTTAACGTGCAAATGAGTCACCTGGGATCCTGCGAAAACACAGATTCTGGTTCAAAATGTCTAGGGTGGAGCCTGAGAGCCTGCCTTTTCACAAGCTCCTAGGTGATGCCGTGCTACTGCTCCATGGCCACACTTTGAGCAGCGAGTCAGAGAGGGCACCGGAAGGTCAGGATATGATTCAACGTGATTCAGGGTTGGCTTGATGAGTCTCCCCAGCTGGACACTCAAGGTGTGGCTTTCCACAGCTCCCCTATTCACACCAACACGGGCTTCTCCATGCTTCTTAAAGAAAGATTTTATTTACTTGTGTGTGTGTGTGTGTGTGTGAGAGAGAGAGAGACAGCATGAGAGGGGGGAGGGGCAGAGGGAGAAGCAGACTCCCAAACTCCCCCCGCTGAGCAGCGAGCCCAGCGTGGGGCTTGATCCTGGGACTCTGGCATCAGGACCTGAGCGGAAGGCAGACGCTCAAACAACTGAGCCACCCAGGTGCCCCTTCTCGAGGCTTTCTGAGTGAGCCGCATGACTTCCCTTCTGCCAGAGAGTGCTCACATTATTCTCCCTCTGTAGACTAGTTTCCTCCTGGCCAACGTGAAACCTAGAACTTCCTCTCAGCCTTCCCGGTCTATCAAATTTGTCTTGCCATGGAATGAACCAGCTCCCACCCTGGATGAGGTTTTTTTCTCCCCTTCATTTAAAATCTTTATAATTAGAAGTTTATACCTTTTGACCATCTGATCTTTCTATGCATTGATTTTTTTCTTTTCTATTCCACATATAACTGAGATCATAGAGTATTTGTCTTTCTCAATCTTATTTCCCTATTATATCAGTATATTGCCCTCGAGGTCCATCCATATTGTCATAAATGGCAAGAGTTCCTCATTTTTAATGGCTGAGTAATATTCCATTGTATATAGACCATGACTTCTTTACCCCTTCATCCATCAAGGGACACTTAGGTTGTCTGCATATCCTAGCTCTTGCATCACTTGTGTTTTTGATAATCATTCCCACAGGCATGAGATGATCGCTCACTGTGGTTTTGATTTGCATTTGCCTAATGACTAGTGATATTAAGTTGCGTGAGACTGAGTAACGGCCTCCCCCACCCTGTCTAGGATAACAGATAAGGAAGCTGTGAAGGGGCAGAGCCAGTCCAATCCCCAGCCTATTTGTTGGATAATTATGACTTAAGAACAATTTCAAAGTACAGCAAGATGAGCTGCTGGCCAAGTGAACTGTGCAGACCATGGATGCTAAAGGTATGGGGGGGGGGGGGCGGTGAGAACAGCCAGCAGGGGCTAGTGAGAGAGCCGAGGAGGGGCAGACACAGGTGCTGAGGTTTGGCAGCAGGTCTGGGTGCCTGCAGTCTCAGCCCGATGGGAAATGGTGTCCTGCAAATACCCCAGACCCCAACCCCACCTAACGCTCCATCTGCCGCGAATCTACACGGAAGTAGACCCTGCTGGGGAATGCGGCTCCTGAATGAACCCTGGTCAGTGCCCAGGGTAAGTGCATTTTACGTAACCTTAAGCCTGTATTTTATCTGATCCTGTTTTGGGAGAGAGAAGAGACACTCTCGGGGGCTGCCTGCAGCACTCGCTGATGACGGAGGTGGAAATGAAGCACAGCCCCGAGGTGGGGGCCCTGGGGTGCTGGTGGGGAGCTGTGCTGCGATTTGAAGGCCTCAGCCTGCAGCGTTTCTCCCTCTTCTCTTGTGACCACATGGTTCAGCACACCCCCGGCCCCTCTGTCAAGGCTGCCCTCCTTCACGTTCGGCCCTCAACTCCTCTCCCAGCCTCTCTGCCCAGGATCTGCCGTGGGAGTCCGGCCGCCTTAAATTCACAGGGAGGAAGCCACAGTCCCTCAGAGAGTTCTGCTCTGGGGTATGTCTGCAGCAGGTGAGAGTGTGGGATGGGGCGGAGGTTTAGGGTATTTTCCTAGCCTCCAGTAAAGCAGCACTCCAGCCCCCATACCCCTAGGATGTAGGTGTCCAAGCCACCCACTAAACCCCAGCACCTCCACCTGTCCCTTCCCCATCTGGCTCCCAGCAGTCCTCCACCCCCCAAACACCTTTATCATCACATAGCCCTTGGCTGATAACTGCTTTCCTTGGATGCTGTTTTCAAGTCAGGTGCCAACAAAAATTGTAAACTTCTCAGTAACAGAAACTACGTTAGACTTTTCCGTACGGTTAGCTCCCAGGCCCATTTCCGGAACACAGATGGTGCTCGGTCAATGTCTTTTGATGGTAATAAAGCAAGCACTGTTAGAGGTCCTGGAAAGCGACACGCCATTCACCAACGTGGGGGTCACAGGAACTCAGAAAAGACAATAGGATGTGTTCCCTCTCTCGCTGGCTTGTGTTCCCTCTCTCGCTGGCTGTCTCTGTCTCTGTCAAATAATAAAAAATCTTAAAAAAAAAAAAAAGAAAAGACAATAGGAAAAAAAACTGTTTCCAAAAGATTAGAGAGAGATGAACCAAGATGGGAATATGAGGAGACCTACAAGTGATGGATGTGCGTGTGAAATTCACCTTCGCCTGTTCTGAAGAATCTGCCCATCCTTTGTGCCCGCAATCCCACGGACTGGCGTGGTGCTGTTCCTGCCTAAGGAGGGTCGTAGTTAAAATCCCACGATCTGTACCACCTCGCTTGGGAACCCCGTTACTACACCAGATTCTGGGGTAGGAGAGTGTGTCCAGTTCCTGCCAGAAGAAAAAGCAGCAGCTATGGGGGACTCTGGGGAAGGAAGCAGTTATAGTCCATTAATCGCTTATGTCATGGGTCTTTCTTGAAAACACAGATCCCTGGGAATTGACATTCGCCCTGGGCTTGTCCAGAGATGTGTTATGTCTAACTGCAAGTCCTTCCCTCGCTGCCCCAAATGCCAGACCAGTGGTGGAGATGGTTGTTTGCTCTGGCCTCTTGGGAGGTCCCTCATGCCTCCTTGGTGACCTAATCATGAGAACCCTTGTGTATTTCATTTATATGAGTCACCATTTGGGCAAAAGAAGAGATCTCTTCAGAATATAGAAGCAAACCCACTAATAATACAAATTAAACACAGAAAATGTATTTGTTCATTAGTGTTCAGTAGAAAACTAAATAAATGTAAGCTAGAGAACTGTGGGACGGTAGATACTTCGCTTTGTTGGAAGTCATGGAAAATAGTCTGGCCGGGACTTTCATAAAAGTCACTCAAAATGCAAAAGTAAATTCCACAGCGAAATTATAAATTCAGCGTCGGACTGCCTACATACGTCATATTTTCCACAATCAAATCGTGTCAACCCTACTGTACTCCTCAATCTGTGTCTCTTTAGTCAAGTATTCTTTGTGACGCTCAGCAGACTGGTGCGCCCTGTGTCATTCTCGTTATGGGGTTTTTTTCGGATTTTTGGTTACTCATGTAAATGGGACCTTTTCCCTGACATTTTCCAAATGTGCCTGTTACATTATCATGGTGTTGAGAGTTTATAATTGACCACATTCCTGTAGTTTCTTATCAAGTCTAGAATTTTTTTTAAGTGTATCTATGTGTGATTCCTTACATTTTGGCAATCAGGTATATTTATTATTACTTTATGAGTTAAAACGCTGAGGTTCAGAGAGATGGAGTGTTTCTCCAACATACAGTTAGAAAGTGATAGAATGTAGAGCAGTTTTTACGTGATGGGGGTTATCTGTCCCTTGAAAGTTGGAAAGAATTTGCCTACAAAAGTCTAGAATTGATACATTTATTCCTGATAATACCTTGACTTTTTTCCACTTCTCTCTTAATGAAATATTTGAGATTTTCTACTTTAGTAAACTTCTCTAATTTATATTTTTCTAAACTCAGCAAACTTATTAGCTTTGGACTTTCTAAATATTTTCACAGTATTTTATCTATTTGATATCTATGATTGTACATATTTTCTAATGCTGAAAGTTAGGTTTATGAGTGATCTCTATTTTTAATGAGACAAGCTGAACTTTTACTATTATTTATAAATCCAAATTCATTAATTTCTGTTTTTGTTATTTATATACATTTCATTTTTACTGTTTCCTTTTTCCCTGCTCCATTTTTTAAATTTTCTTTTCCTATTTTTCTTTTTCCAATTTCTTGAGTCAGGGATTTTTTTTTTCATTTCACTTTGTCTAGGAATGAAGGTATTTATGATTACGAATTTTTTTGAACAATGCTCTATTAGGCACTTCCCATAAGTTTTAATTTGTACTGTTCATATTATCATTGCTTTCTAAACATAGTTTAATTGAAGGACTAATGTTTCCTTTCTTCCACGAACTACTGAGGACACTGCATTAACATCTCCAGATGCCTGGGATTATTTTATTATTACATTTTGGTTATTTATTTCTAGTTTTATAGATTCATAATAAGAATGCATGATTCATACAATTTCTGCTTAAGAGACAGCATGTTATCATATTGTAGCATAGTGTAGCATATTAAAACCACTTTATTAGTCATATTTAAATTCCTTCCATATCCTTTCTCCCCTTGTTGCTTCTGTTTGATTTAACAATGACTAAAAGAAATATGCTAATACCTCAAAAATAGCTCTTTGTGGCAACTGTTCCCGCAACTTAAAACAATTTTTGATTCATTTATTTTAATGATGTTTGGGAGGCCCAGGTATCCATGATTTTATACTTTCCTGGTGGGCTAAATGCTTCAGTAAAAATAAATATTTGATATATTTTTTGCCTTGAATTCTACTTTTGTATTAACATCACAATGTTTTTACTTGGCTTGTATTTGCACAATTTCTTTTATCACTGCCTTTAGGTTTAGAGTTAATGTTATTTTAAACAAAATATTCTATTCCAATAATTTCAAAGTCAAATAGTGCTAAAACGTTTGCTTATTTATTTATTTATTTATTTATTTAACTTAACCTTTCTCTTACTCCTTCAAGTCCCAGGAAGCAACTCCTTCAAAGGATTTCCAATCTTAACTGTCGTTGTTCTTTAATCTCAAATTTCTAAATACTAGAAATTCTTCTATCAATTTCAGACATTAACTATTGGTTCCCTATTATCTAACTCACTTATACCCTTTTCCCTTTTCCTTCATTCTCCCAATATATTTCAATTTTTTGTTAAATCCCTATCTAGTGTTTTTATTATTATAACTATATACTGTTGACCACTAAACAGATCTTGTACAACTATTTGTTTTCCCTAAAGTTAATCATTGCTTCCATTTTTTATTTATTTCTGCCAAGCACTCAGAGTATCTGCCAGTCTAGCAACACTGTAAAGCAAAATTCACAGCCTGAGTTTTCTGAACCACCGAGTGATGTGAATTTGAATGGTAAATCCATAGAGTGCTAGCTTGTGGTTCTTGCTCCTGCTGAGAGCGAGGTGATTTCCCTTGCAGTCCCTGAGTGTGCAGCTGGTCTTAGGTTCACTTCTGTCACCCTCCCTATAAGGATGTGACCCTACAGTGAAACGTTTCGTATTAGCTAGCTTTTCTACCCTAGGTAAGTCCTAGGTTTTAATTCTGTCCTGCCCTACACCTCCCTTCCTACCCCATAGATACAGATTTACCCTGCCATCCTCCTTGCTGTTAAAGTCGCATATCCTTTGTCCTGCTTCCCACCTTCATATAGTGCCGTTTTACACACACACGCGCACACACACACACACACATATATAAATTATACATGTCAATAGCTTTACCCAAATTCCACTAAATTTGTAGCTTCATTTCCCTTCCTGATCTTATTTTTTTAAGGCTTTTCAAGAATGCAAAAATGTCTTTAGGTTACAAACTTAAAATACGAATTCCCAGTTTCCTTATTATAAAAAAAGGTAATATTTTAAAAAATTATAAAAAGTCATAAATATTCATTCCACTTAAATAACATAAAAATAACAAAAAATTAAATGCATGCTTCAGAATATTGCATACTGTTTAAAAGCACACAAAACTACATATATAGATGTGTATGTATTTATATACACTTATATAGACATATACATATATTATATACATGTAGTATGTGTGGTGTAAGTCTAGATTTGTCAAATGGATATGCACCAAATTCCTGGTAATATTTGCCTCTGGGGAAGAAGGAAGAATGAAAATAGCTATTTTAGTAATTCAGGCATGACAAGGACCACTAATTAGTATCAGCAGGAATAAAGAAGATGTGAATATAAGGACTATTTGAAAGAACTCACTTACAGGACATGGTGGTACTTCACACAAGAAATGAAGAAAGCAGCATTTCTAGCTTAGAGATGAGAAAGACAATAATGATACCTTTCGTTGATACTAAAAATTTGTGAATGGGACCTGATTCTAGGAAAATAATGAAGAATTTAGATATATTTACATCTGAATTATACCACTCGGTTAACGAATCTTAAAAAAAAACGATATTAGTTTCATATGTAAAACATAGTGATTTGACATTTATTTTTTTTTATTTTTTTTAATTTTTTTTAAATTTTTTTTTTTAATAATGATTTTTTATTATATTATGTTAGTCACTATACAGTACATCCCCGGTTTTCGATGTAAGGCTCGATGATTCATTAGTTGTGTATAACACCCAGTGCACCATTCAATATGTGCCCTCCTTACTACCCATCACCGGTCTATCCCATTCCCCCACCTCCCTCCCCTCTGTAGCCCTCAGTTTGTTTCTCATAGTCCATAGTCTGATTTGACATTTATATACATTATGAAATGATCACCATAAATCTAATCGCCATCTGTCACCATACAAAATTATCACAATAATATTGACTATATTCCCTACGCTGTGTTTTAAATCCCTGTGACTTACTTCTTTTATAATTGGAAGTTTTTACCTCTTAATCCCCTACCCCTATTTCATCCAGCCCCTCCACACCACTCCGCTCTGGCAACCACGTTTGTTCTCTGTATTTATGAATCTGTTTCTGTTTTGGTTTGTTTGTTCATTTGTTTTTTTTTTTAGATTCCACATATAAGTGAAATCATATGGCGTTTGTTATTCTCTGTCTGACTTACTTCACTTGGCATAATACCCCCTAGGTCCATATATGTTGTCACAAATGGCAAGATTTCATTCTTTTTCAATGGCTGACTAATATCCCATTGTTTATATATATACACCACATCTCTTTTACCCATTTAATCTTTCCATAGGCATTGGGTTGCTTCCGTATCTTGGCTATTGCAGACAATGCTACAATAAACACAAAGGTCCGTGTATCTTTTTAAATTAGTGTTTTTGGTTTTTTCAAATAAATACTCAGAAATGAAACTGCTGGGTTGTATGGCAGTTCTATGTTTGTAACCTAAAGACTTTCGGAGGAACCTCAAGTTTTTATGAAGGGCTAAAAGAGCTTCCCAAACAAAAATTAAAGTTCATTAACACTAAGCTGGCCATGTAAGAAATGTTAAAGGGACCACTTTTAGTAGAAATGGCCATAAGTAGAACTAACAAAATTGTGAAAATTATGACAGACGTAACATTGGCAGTAAATTCTTGGACACTGAAGTTAGCAACATTTTGGGGGAGGGATTTGTCTCTTTAGACAAGGGCAAAAAAAAAAAAAAAAGGCAAAAATAAACAAACTAGATCTAACTTAAAAACTTTTGCACAGTGAAGGAAAACATTAACAAAATGGTTCCAAAGCTTCAGTTTCAAATGGTAACACTGTGAGATAGAGTAACTTGGTTGTAGTTTGTTTTCCGTTCAGCACTGTGCATGTATCAAGCCACTCCCTTCCAGCCTGCGGTTTCTACTGAAAAATCAGCTAGTAGTCTTACAGGAGTCTGCTTGTATGTAACTGGTTCCTCTTCTCTTGCTGCTTTTAAGACTTTCTCTTTAATTTCTGACATTTTAATTATAATGTGTCTTGGTATGGCTCTCTTTGGGTTCATTTTGCTTGGGGCTCTGTGATTCCCGGATCTGGATGCCTGTTTCCTTCCCTGGATAGGAAAGTTTTCAGCTATTATTCCTTAAATAGGTATTCCACCCCTTTCTCTCTTCTTCTTCTGGGACCCCTAGAATGCAAATGTTAGTAGGCTGATGTTGTCCCAGAGGCCAAACTATCCCCCCTTTTTTTACATTCTTCTTTCTTTTTGCTATTCAGCTTGGGTGATTTCTATTACCCTACCTTTCAGATTACTGACCCATTCTTCTGCATCCTCTAATTTACTGTTAATTCTCACCAGTGTTATTTCTCACTTCAGTGATTGTATTCTTCAATTCTGATTCATACATTTTTATATTTTCCGTCTCTTTGTTGCATTTCTCACTGTGTGCATCCGTTCTTCTCCTGAGTTCAGCGAGTCTCTTTGTGACCATTACTTTTGAACTCCTTATCAGGTAGATTGCTTATCTCTATTTCATTTAGTTCTTTTTCTGGGGTTTTGTCTTATTCTTGCATTTGGAACATATCCTCCTGTCTCCCTGTTTTGCCTGACTCTCTGTGTTTCCTTTTATATATTACATAGACCGGCTACATCTCCCAGTCTTAAAGGATTGGCCCTATGCAGAAAGTATCCCATGGTATCTAGAAGTATAACTGCCCCCCCCCACACACACACACGATCACTAGAACCAGGGGTCTCAGGGTTGTTCCATGTGTGGGCTGTGTGTGCCCTCCTGCTGTGGCTTGGCTGCAACTGCCGCAGGTACACTGATGGGTGGGATGATCCCCCAGCCCAGCTAGCCATGTTGCCTAGACATGACTGCTACAGATGAAATGGTAGGTGGGGCGGGCCCCAGTGTGACTGGCTGTGAGGCCTGGCTGCTGCTGCTGCAGGCACACTGGTGGGCAGGGCTGACCCCACCTGGGGCACCAGCCACCTTGTAGGGGAGTGCCAGTCCAGGTCAAGGCTGCCCACCAGGTGTGGTGGGACAGGAGCTTTTTCGGTGAGGTGCCTGCTGGGGCAGGTGAATTGGGCAGAGCACATCCACAGGGGAACACCAGGCAGGGTGAGCAGTGCTAGTAAATGGAGAGTGTCAGAAATGGCACTCACCAGTGTCAGGCCAGGTAGGTAGCTACAGAGTAAAAAAAAAAAAAAAAATGTACCCACCAGTATCTCCATTCCTGGAGAAAGTTCCTATAGATCCCTGCCCCTATGGCACATGACCTAAAATTAGTCAGTAAATGACCTTCACATACAGCCCAGACACTTTTCAAACTGCTGCTTCTATGCTGAGTCTCAGATCAAGTGAGTCTGTGCCGCAGGCCCTTTAAAAAGAAGTCTCAGTTTCTTAGAGTCCTCCAACTCTCCCAGAGTTAATCCCTGCTGGTTTTCAAAGCCACACATTATGGGCGCTTGTCTTCCTGGTGGAGGTCCCCAGGGCGGGGGTGCCCAGCGTGGGGCGTGAACCCTGCGCTCCTCAAGGAGGGCCTTTGTGTTTGCAACATCCTTCTTGTGTGTGGGTTACCGTGCGAGGGGTAGGAGTCCTGACTAGACAATATCTCTGCCTTTCCTACTCCTCTTGGTGTGGCTTTTACTTTATTTATTTAGTTGGGGAAGAGCTGTTCTGCTAGTCTTCGGGTCATTTTCAGAGAGAGTTCTTCCATATGGAGGTGTAGTTTGGTTGTGTCCGTGGGAGGTGAGCTCAGGGTCTGCCTACTCTGCCATCTTGTTCCCAGGCCACTGAATCTTTACTGAGCACCCATGTGTACTCAGGGCCTAGCACACTGCCAGGCACACAGCAATTTTCCAGAAATTATCAATGGCATGGTAAGGGTATAAGGCACTATGCGGGTGGCTGGACATACAGACATGAACTAGGCAGGCTTGGGCTATACTCTTGGAGCTTTGGAGCCTAGAGGATAAAAATAGATAAGGATGCATACAGATGTGCTGGATCTCAAGATTCCTGCAGAGTCCAGTAACAGGGGCAGGTGGCCTAGTTCGGAGAGGTTCAAGGAAGGCTTCCGTATGGAAGAAGTCTTTAAACAGAAGCTGAAGGATGCACAGTCTGCCCCACCTGGTCAGAGGCTCTATGGAAAAGACTGAAGGCTTGAGCTAAGTGAAGCACGTGGGACAAACGGGCACCAGATAAAGGGAAAACCTGTATGAACACCCTGAGGCAAAAGACAGCAGGCAGGTTCCTGGACCTGAGAAGTGACAGGTAGGGATGCCATGGGGAAGAGACAGAAGACAAGGACAGAACGAGCTCCTCTGGAACCTTGACTCAGCTTTTCCTGATGCACACCAGACTTGGGCTGGGTAGAGGGTCCCTGCCAAGGAGAGCGGCACTTGAATGTCTGTCTGGATGATGATTTAGAGAATAAAACTCAGCCCTCCTGAGGTCAGAGTCCCTGTGAATAACAAAATGTTTTGTCCCACTGTGCGAACGAACGCTACGCTGGACGTGTTCTAAAGCTGTCAGTGCCTTGTCAAAACGATGGGAGAGGAAAAGAGCAAAGGAGGAGAAACAGCTGGAGTCAGTTACACTTAAGATACATATAGTTTGGAAATAAATTATCTGTCAAAGCGTGTTTTGTTTCTTGCTTATTCCAACATGTTTGAAAATGTTTGAATTGTTTGGTTGAGGCCAGAAGTCTCTAAGGATCAGGCTTTCACTTTACTGCATGGGTCTGTTAATACTTAACGGCCCTTTTCTGCTTGGCCTCCTGTGATCTGCATCAAATAAAGTTAGTGACTAACCTAAGCTATGACTGGATGAAGCCCTAGATTACCAAAATAAACTGTAGCAAAACTGTCACGTATCCAACAGCAAATACTGGTGGTTTACCTTCAGAGATAATGCAGAATCCTACAATTTCACATCACCTTCCTGCTACTGTGGAGGTCCAGGACACCGTTAACTCTCGCTCAGATTACTACAGTGTCTTCCTAAATTGTCTCCCTGCTTCTGCCCTTGGGTCCTCTACGGTCTAAGTTCAGTACAGCAACCAGAGATTTATTTGAAAGGTGAATCTGATCCTATCGCTTCTCTGCTTATAACCCTCCTTTCGGTTCTTCAGAGAAATAGAAATAATAGGGTGTGTACATAGAGAGAGACTTATTTCAGGGATTGGCGATAATGACTGTAGAGGCTGACAAGAACAAAATCGGCAGGGTGGGCCAGCAGGTTAGAGACTCGGGGAGAGCCAGTGTTGCAAGTCCAAAATCTGTGTGCTGGCCAGTTTTTCGTTCTATTCAAGCCTTCAACTGACTGGATGAGGCCTATCCACATTATGAAGGGCAATCCGCCTTACCCAATGCCCAACAATTTAAGTGTAAACACCCTCAAAATGTAAACAGCCTCTAAAATCACCCTCATGAAAACGTCCAGAATAATGGCTGACAACCTACCTGGGCGCTGTGGCCCAACCAAGCTGACAGACACAACTAACCAACATTTCTCCTAACAATGGCCTACAGGCTCCTCATGGCTAATAGCCCCACTTCCTATCCTGGCTTATTTTTCTCCATTACACTATCATGTTTATATTTATTTGTTTATTGTTCTTATGTCTGTCTCTCTTCTACTAGAATATAAGTTCCAGGAGGATAGAGACTATGTTTGTTCTACTCATTGCTGGATCCCAGTGGCTTAGAACAATGCTTGGTATATAACAGAGGCTCAGGAAATTTTTTTGTTGTTGTTGTTTTTCTAAAGATTTTATTTATTTATTTGACAGAGACAGAGGCAGCGAGAGAGGGAACACAAGCAGGGGGAGTGGGAGAGGGAGAAGCAGGCTTCCCACTGAGCAGGGAGCCCGATGCGGGGCTCGATCCCAGAACGCTGGGATCATGACCTGAGCCAAAGGCAGACTGCTAACGACTGAGCCACCCAGGCACCTCTCAGGAAATAATTGTTGAATGAATAAATGAGTGATGAATGATGTGCAGATTTTTTCCCCTAGCAATTCAATTTTCATATATCCTAGAACATCTATTACGCATTTGAGCCCATTTTTTGCTATCCCCAGCTGAGAGTTTCTCACATATGGGCAGGTCCAGGCATGTAGGTGCTTTGGACAAGTCAATTATCTGGTTCCAGTCAAGCAATAAGATACCATGCCTTCCCAGGGAGCAGAATGGTGGTTACCAATGACAGGATGGCGGGGGAAATGCGGAGATGTTGGCCAAAAGATACAAAGCTATATTGATGCAAGAAGAATATGTTCTGGAGATCTCATGTACAGCATGATAACTGCAGTTAAAAATACCCAATAGCATACTGCATACTCGAAATCTGCTAAGAAGGCAGATCTTAAGCGTTCTCTCCAGAAAAAAACAGAAGCAAATGCTAACTCTGTGGGGCGATGGTCACGTCAATTAGTTTCACTGCGGGGATCGCTTCACAGTGTACACCAAAACAGCATGCTGTACACTTGAAATGAGTACCGCTCCTGCTTGTCAACTGCACCTCAGTAAAGCTGAGGGGAAAAGGAAAAAGAAAAAAAAAGATGCCATGCTTTCAAACTGGAATCCCGAGTTATTTCATCAACCCGTCAGCAGAGGCAGGAGGCTGGATCACAGAGAAGGGGCTTCTTCATCTCTGCTCTGGAACGCTGTCTTCACGAGCCCCAAAGGCATACGCTTCCATTATGTAAAATGATCACTGTGGAGACCTAAATGAACTAGCACCCCATTTTCATTTTACTCTGCCGGTTTCCACCCCTGCCCGATGCGCGTGGCTGCCGGGCTGACTCCGAACCCAGCTTGCTAGGGTAGCTGCCAGTCTCCCAAAGGCAGGCCCCTCCAGTCTGCAACTCCATCTCCCCAGAGAAGCCGCGCACTGGGCATTCGTTACATTTATAAGTTATACTATGTAATTGCTTCAGAAGCTCCCAGAAAAGGAAAGCTGATGGAGGAATGAGTCTAAGACCACTAACGAGGGCCAGAACTAGAGCTTTAACAGAAGGCTCTTGTCTCTGTCAGTTTCTCTCCCTGCCTCTTCACAACACAGAGGAAACTTCTAGGCTCAGGGAATTTCAGAGCTCCGCCCCCACCCCCGGACACACCTCCCTTTTCAGTTTATCCTGGGAGCGTGTTCTTATTAAAAGACTTGCACAGACAGAGTCCTTGACTCAGGGAACCAAACCTAAGTCATCTAGCACCAAATATAAAACAGTTGCTCAACTATTCTTTTTTTTATGAATGAACAAATGCCCAAATCATCTGTTTTCCTTAAAATGCAATCTCAGTGTCACCTGGTATTCAATTACTGTATTAGACTAACTGGCGTTAGTGATAATATACATGTAATTGAGGAAGAAGACACTTTTTCACAGGCTGCGCATGATTCGACGCACCTTTCTTAGAACTTAGATTCTTGGATCTTAAGCTCTTTCTATCTTTGTTCTTTGGTGCACTGGTCAGGTACTGCAAGGTCTATTAATTGTCTATTTATTTGCATGAGAGAATTATCCATTCTGAACTCGTAAGACATAATACCTTCTGGAAAGCCGGATTCATATGAAGCTGTGGAATAATGTGCATTGAAGACAACTGCCTTCAAACTCTTGCTCCATACCCCCTGCTTCTCCGATCTCCTTTGGTTCTAAGACTTACGGGAACCATACTCTACCTCTTCCCCACTCTCAGTTTTAATGGCTTTAGCAGTGGCACTTCTGCTCATCAAGTCAGATAACCTGTGGAGGATCCAGAGTCAATCTCTGTGTGACTACTGTACATGATGTGAGGACATTAATAATATATGAAGAACGATAGCTGAAATTCCAAAGACTCAATGTGATAAAACAGTAAGGGGGGGGGGAGTGAGTTCTGGGTTGGAGACTTGAAGGAAATGATGTGGATAAACATAAAAATAAGAGGGAGATAATATTTAAAACTAACCACCAGATAAGCAAGGATTTAGGATACACTAAGAATGACAGGGAAGTTGGGCTAGAATAGAAGATGAAATAGTGGGGTGCCTGGGTGGCTCAGTCGGTAGGGTGTCTGCCTTTGGCTCAGGTCATGTTCGCAGGGTCCTGGGATGGAGCCCCACCTCCAGCTCCTTCCTCAGTGGGGAGCCTGCTTCTCCCTCTTCCTCTGCCCCTCACCCCAACTCATTCTCTCTCTCCCTCTCAAAAATAAATAAATAAAATCTTAAAAAAAAAAAAAGGTGATGAAATAGCTAGAATTACCCCTTAGGTTCATTTCTGCTCTGCCATGTCACGGCTCCTCACCCTATGTTCTTGTCAACTGCTCAGTTCCACTTTCAAGTCTTATCTCCCCACCCCAGTAAAGGTAATATAGATTAAGGATGATCTTGGACACACATTTAGAAAACCACATCCTAAACATATAACCTTCCAAAACCGAATCAGGAAGAAACACAAAATTTGAACAGATTGATTATCATCAAAAAAAAAAAAAATGCAATCGGGGGGTGGGGGGAAAAAACCTGCCAACAAACCAAAGCCCAGGACCAGATGGCTTCACAGATGAATTCTACAAAACATTTAAAGAAGAGTTAGTACCAATTCTTCTCAAATTATTCCCAAAAACAGAAAAGGAAGACTTACGAATTCATTCAATAAGCCCAGAAATTCCCTAAACGAAAACCAGATAAAGACACTACAAAAAGGGAAAACAATAGGCCAATATCTCTGATGAACACAGAGGCAAAAATCCTCATCAAAATATTAGCAAATCAAATCCAACAACACATTTAAAAAGTCATTCACCATGATCAACTGGCATTTATTCCAAATCAACCAATGTGATACATCAAATTAACAAGAGAAAGAATAAAAACCATATGATAATCTCAATAAATGAAGAAAAAGCATTTGACAAAGTACAATAGCCATTCATAATATATACTCTCAGCAAAATAGGTTTAAAGGGAAGATACCTCAACATAATAAAGACAATATATTAGGGGCGCCTGGGTGGCACAGCGCTTAAGCGTCTGCCTTCGGCTGAGGGCGTGATCCCGGCGTTATGGGATCAAGCCCCACATCAGGCCCCTCCGCTATGAGCCTGCTTCTTCCTCTCCCACTCCCCCTGCCTGTGTTCCCTCTCTCGCTGGCTGTCTCTATCTCTGTCGAATAAATAAATAAAATCTTTAAAAAAATAACACAAAATAAAGACAATATATTAAAAACCAACAGCTAACTTGATACTCAATGGTGAGAAACAGAGCTTTTTCTCTAAGATCAGGAACAAGGTAAGGATGTTTGCTCTCAACACTTTCATTCAACATAATATCGGAAGTCCTAGCCACAGCAATCAGAAAAAAATAAGATATAAAATGCATCCAAATTGGTAAAGAAGAAATAAAATGTTTACCACTTGCACATGACATGATACTACATATACAAAAACCTAAAGACTCCACCAAAAAACTACCAGAACAGATAAATTCAGAAAAATCGTGGGATACAAAATTGATATACAGAAATCTGTGGCATTTCTATATACTAATTATGAAGTAGCAGAAAGAGAAATTAAGAAAACAATCCTTTTTACAATTGCTCCAAAAATAATAAAACTAAGGATGACACAAATGGAAAGATATCCCATGCTCAAAGATTGGAAGAACAAATGTGAAATGTCCATCTACTCAAAGCAATCTACAGATTTAACTCAATCCCAATCAAAGTACCAACAACATGACATGTCTCCTAACGCAAATTTGCTTGGGACCAGAAAGATCAGGCACGACTAAAAATGACAGAGAAGCAGGGCTGCATACATTAGCTTTTCCTACGGCAGAACTGTCTTGAGAGGAAAAAGTGACAAGGAGAAAGAAGTGCGATCCACGGCAGGGAAGGTAGTGCCTCTGGAGTGGAGAGCATCAAAGGGCTATACCTTGGTGTCCCAATCTCTACTGCCGTGTAACAAAGTAATCTTAAACTCGGTGGCGAAAAACTACAGTCTATTTATGTGTATGGTTCTGCAATTAGAACAGCGCTCAGTGTGGACAGCTTGTAATGCTCCCCCAAAATATATGTTACAGTCCTAACCCCTAGTACTGATGAATTTGACTTAATTTGGAAATTGGGCCTTTGCAGATGTAATAAAGTTAAGATAAGTTCATTAGAATGGGCTCTAATCCCATGACTGGTTTTCTTAGATGAAGAAAAAACTTTGGGTACAGACAAAGAGGGAAGACAGCCATGCAAAGATGGAGGCAGAGCCTGGAGCGAGGCTGCCACAGTGGAGGAATACCTGGGGCTACCAGAAGTTGCAAGAGGCAAAAAAGGATCTTCCTCCAGAGCCTTCAGCGGGAGTGTGGTCCTGCCAACTCCTTGATTTCAGACTTCCAACCAGCAGAACTCTAAGAGAATGAACTTCTGTTGTTTTTAGTCACCTGGTTTGTGGTTCTTTGATTCAGCCAGGAGATTAACATACAGTTCATCCGTGTTCCATGTGGCATCAGCTAAGGAGGCTTGAGTGGTACAAGAGGATTCACTTCCAAGATGGCCCCATTCCCATGGCTGAATGATCGGTGCCAGCCACCAGCCATGAAATAGCTGGATCTGATGGCTGGGGACCTCAGTTCTCCTCCACTTAAACTCACAGCATGGCTGGCTTGGGCCTCTTTCTCACAGCGCGAATGGCTCCCCCCACACAAAAACAGAAGCTCCCTGGCCTTCTGAAGACAGGTGAAGAACTGGATCAGTATCACTTCTGCCGTATGCTTTGGATAAAACAGGCCACAGGGCGGCCCAGACTCAATGGCAAGGGATACAGTAGACTGTGACTATCAGGAGCACAGTTCATTGAGGACCACCAAAGTAATATTCTACCATGCTTGGAACTCAAGATCTTAGAGAGATAAGTGGCAGAAACCAAAAATACTAAGACATAACTGAAGCAGGGAGGAGGAAGAGGCCAACTGAGCAGATTGATAATAATTATTTCTCCTATCTGCAGCGCATTTTAACAGCTTATAAAGTAATCACCTTAGTAAATCCAAGTCCTTTCAAGTTCTTCCATTATGCTTACACATAAATACCCAATGACCATTTTTCAACTGACTTGACCCATCTTTGAAGGCATTTACCTGGGATGTCCTCCTCATTCCTTTGTGTTATCCTACTTTATATCTTACTCCCTCTGTCCCAGCTGGACTCGAGCTTCCTCTAGCACGCCATGCATATGTCTCCCTGTGCCTTCACGTACACACTTCTTCATGGCTGGAATCTCCCTTAATAACCCTGTCCTTCCTTCTCAGCTTCCAAGAAACACTCTCCGTCACAGTCACAGTCTACTTCTGAATTCCTTCTAAAACTGCGATCATGTATAACAAATGCGAAGCCCTAATAAGACGGCAGCAGCTCTACAACCTCAACATCTAGACTTGCACACTGCAGACCTCCCGAATGCGTCTGATCAGGGAGGAGGAGCAGGATGTGAAGTGTTTCTCTTCGGCTAGGGGTTAAGCTGTGGCCAACAGGTCTTGTTTGCATTGATTCAGTACCTTCCAAGTTGCAAATTATAATAAAAGCTCAAACATGGGGCACACAGTAGGTCTACTATACACCTACTCACTGGCAAGGGTATACAGGCAGCCAGAAGACCTCACTGGTAGTCAACGATGGCTACCAATGACTGACAACCCGCTTCACTTTATGCCCTTTCAGGGGTTAAGCTCACTGCTCAAAGGCACAGAGCAAGCAGTTGGTGTTTCTAAGACTGCAACCTTGGTTTGCCTGCCGACTCTAAAGCTCATGTTTTCACCATCCTAATGCCTCTTACCATATCACTGTGGCCACTGAGTACCCACAACCCACCAAACATGACGATGTTTGCCTTTTGTCCAGTATTGCTGTTCCTCTCCATACCCTGTAAGACGGTTTCCATATGAGGATCTTGAGTCCTTAAGATTAAAACAGATAAGCACATCCAGGCTTTAAAACAAATTGATGACTATTCATTCCTCTCTTGGCTAAGCTCCTAGGAATGACAGAATTCAATCCCCTCCAACCTGATAATTAGTTACACTAGATTAATGAAGTCTAGAGAAGAGCCCCCAAAGCATCTCTTCCAATTCAAAAGTATGGATGGTTGTTTGAGTATCCATCAAATGCATCAGAGAGAACACTCCACTTGCACCCAGATGACCCATATGCAAACTCTCCCCCCAGATTATAAACCTACAATCACACTGACCACATCACCAAGGGCAGATCATTTCACTTCTCTGAACTTGACTTTTTTTTTCTGTAAATGAAAATAAAGATGCCTACCTTAGATGCACTAGTAAATGACTTAAAATCCCTGAAAAAAGCTAGCACAACTTCTGGATTATAGTGGTATTCCCATAATGTTAGTTTACTCATGGTCTGGAGATAGTACATTTGCCCTGCCGTTCCCAAAGCAGTGTAAGAAAAATAGCAAGGCCAAACGGGTATAAAAGTATTTGTACATGTATACAAATGTGACTATCGTGATTACTGTGCTGAAGGATGGCGTACTGGATCAGGATGAAGTTTGTAGAAATGACAATAAGTTAGCTTCTTTTGTTTGTATTCCTCAAGTTCCAGTGACAAAGGTGGCCAACCAGAACTGGTTTAGACAATGAAATGAAGTCTTTCCACAATGGGCATTTTTGACCAGACAGCAAGTGACAGAGTTTGGACCAGGGGATCAGAATCCATGAGAGGTATCCCAGATATTGGGGCCTGCGTCTCAGATCAAGAATTTGTTTTCCTGGTATACTTTGGCTATCTATGGGAACTACCACAACCTATTCTTTGGGCTGAGGCATCTCCAACAAAGATCAAATACCCTCTCAACAGCCCCCTTCCTGCACCCCATGGTAAAGCTCTAGCAAATGGCCATGGTCACTGACACAGATGTTTTCTCCCTCACTTCCTGTTCCCTGTCCCAATATGGCTTCTGAATTCCTTTCATTTTCAGATGAGAGTCATTCACTTTCCGAAATTTCTGGGGTACTAAAGGAAAAGTTTTAGAAGGTTTAAGTCAATTAAGTTCAAGAAACACTTAGGACCACGAACTTGGTGTCAGGCACTAGTAAATTATCCTTGGCCAAAATAAATACCGCAGTTGTGCTGGTGGGGGCACCCAACAGCCTCAGAGAGAAAACTCCGTAAAAATGTAGACTTTTGTATGTGGTAATTACCTTCTCCCACTAGCTCAGAAAGGCCCAGTTAACACAGAATATGTCAGTGTTCCACGTGACTGACTTACAAATAAATTTCTGGCAGAAGTCAGTACTGAGAAGAGGCCAGGCCAAGCGTTTCAGAGTGCCTTCCTTCTCTCCCTCCAGCTCAGCAGCACCGCCTTAGGTCCCAGAAATGGCTGTTCTTTCAGATCCTGACAACTCAGTGCAGTGTGTTCCCAAAGCACGGTACAAATGCAGGAGATGATTTTTTTTTTCAGAGGTACACGGACAAACGTTCTCTATTTCGATAGCTATGTACCTATTTTAATGTGTATCTAAAAATTATTACTAGTAAATTAAGTCAATTTTATCTTCAATATCACTACTTAGAATCAAATTAAGAAAGTTCTTACGTTTCTACAGAGTCTACTTAAGGGAAAAAGATTAAATAAGTAATCTTATAGACAGCACAGATGTAAAGAATAATGAAAGTGGGGGCGCCTGGGTGGCTCAGTCAGTTAAGCATCTGACTCTTGATTTTGACTCAGGTCATGATCTCAGGGTCATGAGATGGAGCCCTGCAACGGGCCCTGTGCTCAGCAGGGCATCTGCTTGAGATTCTCTCTCTCCCTTGCCCCACCCCTGCTTGTGCACTCTCTCTCTCTTGCTCTCAAATGAATAAATAAAATCCTTTTAAAAATCATTAAGGTGGCAAACGAATGACTGAACTTTGAGAACCACTTGATTTGGTCAAAAGTTGCAGTGTCACATTGGCATTTTTCAAATATCTCTTTGGCTGACCTAAGAATGGAAATATCTGTATTTATGATGATTATATAGGCCACTTTTTAAAAATGTCTTCATTTCAAATATTCTGTGGGCTGTCCCCATAAATTACTGAAGCGTCTAGACTACAGTTCTGATCAGATAGGCCAAACAAGATCTACATCCTTACAACACTGTGTGCCCTGAGTTTTGAAAATGTAGGCAAAGGAAGTCTTGAAATGTGTGCTGATGAGGGCGGGAACGTAGGCTCATTCTGGCTGTGCATGTGGCAAAGCTTCACGTACTCGCTCTGGGAGGTGAAAGGTGTCTTAATACATTCTTCTTCAAATTTAAGTAATTGTCTACTTTATCTTACAAAAACAAATTATGGTCAGTATATCAGCAAATTATTGCAAAAATCTTTCCATGTCCTGAAATATGCATCTGCAGCAGACTGAAGCCTCTATCATATGGATATACCATACAACAATTTAAATAAGCAATCTGTCCTGTTGATGTCATTTCAATTTTACGCTGTTGTAAACAACATATTATCAAAATCATCACACTCTTATTTATTTCCTCTTGATAAGTTCCTAACTAGAATTTTTGCATCAGAGGGTTCTTAGGTTGGGTACCCAGCTGAGCACCATTTGCATGTAGTCAGATCGTTGGGATGCCCTCAAAATCAACACCTGTTAGGTGTTGAGGACAGAAGGAAATAGAGCTAGAGAGAGGGAGCTCAGTTCCGATGCAGCCATGACAAAGACCTCAGCACATCCCCCAGGGAGCTCTAGACCTACAATGGCCCTTCAGAATTACCCGACCTTGAGGCAAGCATGGTGGGTCCACATTAACCAGTCAGTGGATGCAGGCTGCTCCCAGTGAGGTGGCTCTCTGTGGCTAAAAGTAATTCCCAAAGAACTTAGCTGAGATCCAGCAGCAGCGTCCTGCTCCCAACAGCTGGGGACAGTACTGCCTGAGTCCTGCAGAGCTATGGGGCTCTGGGGAGGGGGATCTGAGCTGTGCACCACAACATTATGGGATGAAGGGATGCAGATATTTTTAAATTGTGTTGTTACCTAATTGCTCACCCAGAAGGTTCTATCAGTTCTCACTGACATGAGTTCATGTAGGAGAATGCTCTTTTCCCTGCTCCCTTATAAAGTCTGATGAGTGCTGGACAGAAATATGCCCTGGGAGCACATAGTAGGGAATACTAACCTATGAGCAACATCGAGCCCACTCTTCTCTGTCATTCCTTAATGGTCGATTTGAGCTCTTACCGTGCTAAAACAAGTTTATGACCATGAACCTCAAATGGACCCCTCCTTCAGTTTCCTGGCAGTCATATGATATTTCCCTAGTTGATCCTCTTCCTCATACTCACAAATAGAAATATTTTACACCTGTCTTCTCAGCATTCAACACCATGACCCTGGGTCCTTGTGCACTGAGAAAATTGACACAATCAGAAAAAACTTTCAGAAAGTCCCACCCAAACATCTCCACAACTACCAGAATCATTTTTATTAAAATGATGAACTGCTCCTGTTCTTATCCAAGGCTGAAGTGTCCCTGGGGATTTATACCCATTACTTCTTGACTACGGTAGGTAGGCTATCGATGCAGCAATTCTCCCTCCTCCAACTCCTCCCTTTTCCTTCCCTAGTGGATCATTCCCAGCAGCAAATTGCTATGATTTCTCACAATGAAAGAGAAAAGGCCCTCTCTTGACTCCACATTCTATCACTCTAGTTGTCATTCTTCTTTGCAGAAAAATGACTCCAAGAAGTTGTTTCTACTCCTTGTTTCCAATTACTCTCCTCCAATTCCCTCTCACACTTGATCTCATCTGACTTCATATACACAACTTTGTCTTGGCTTTCCTCCTTTTTCTCTGGCTACATTTTCTCTCTCCCCCTGTTGGCCTCCTCTTCTCTCCCGACTTACAAATGCTGGAAGGCCCTAGAGCTCAGCCCCTGGAGCGCCTCTCTTCTCCCTCCTCGTCCCTCCACTGGTGACCTCATTTGGTCTCATGGCTTTGAAGCAAAGCAGTATGCCGAAGATTCCCACAATTACATCTCCAAACCGGGCCTCACCCCTAAACTCCAGGCTTAGGTCCAACGTCCTACTTGGCATCTCTTATTTTATGTCTAATATTCACTTCAAACTACGAATGTCCAAAACCTGATGCCTGATTCTCCTCGTCAAATCTCTGCCTTCTACTGCCTTCCCCCCCTCACCTGACAGTAACTCTATTATCTAGCTGCTGATGGTCCTGCACACGTCTCCCACTCTCATATTCACATCCATTCTACCAAAAGGTCCTGTGGGCTCCACCTTCAAAGCATATCCCGATCCATCTACTTCTCACCACTTCCACTGTTTCCACCTTGGTCCCAGCCATCCTCATCATCTTTCAGCTGATTCTCAACTCAACAGCCAGAATGATGTGTCTAGATATAAACTGTTACGTCATTCCTCTGCTCAAACCCTCTGTGACTCCCCTTCTCTCTCCTGGCAAAGCCAAAACTCCTTCCCCTAAACCACAAGGCCTATGTGATCTGGTCCCTTGCTCCCCTCAACTTCATCTCTTACTGCCCTTTCCCCCGCCCACTCCATTTCAGCCACCCGGGTAGCGCTCCTAAATGTTCTCCGACCAAGCCAGACATCCTCTCCAGAGCCTCAGAACTGGCTCTACTTCAGTCTAGAACGCTCCTTTATCTAGACAGCCACTCGCTCTACCCTCAACCTCTTTCGAGTCTTCATTTAAATCTCACTTACCTAGTGAGGACGACAATGCCCTCCTCACTTGGAAGTTAAGCCCTGCAGTGGCCACTTAGGGGGCACCTTGCCGATGCCTGCAGCCCATTTGGATTCAGCATACTTTGGAAAACCTTCCAGTGCCCCACGCCAAGTGTATGCACTGGTACCTCTCTGTGTCCCTACTTCAGAGCCATAGAAGACCTTTCCTTCTATGCAAGCACAGCCTGAAAGTTTAGAGGAGTTAAAACTCCTCCAAAGCACCCCTTAACCAATGAAGGATAAGAGCCCCAAGCTCCCCAGTTCACCAAAGGACAGTTCTGGGTGTGTTCTACATGGCTCCTCAGAGGATTTCGAGGGGCAAGTGAGACCCATTTGCGGTAAGGAGTTCTTTAAGGTGTCCTGTATTGGCCTGTCTTCCCACACTGGGTCACTTTCCCCACTGCCTAATTTTACTTGCTGGGATCATCTCCCAAATCAACTATCCACTTCCAAGTTCTTGTTTCAGGCTCTGCTGGGGAGAACCCAAACTAAAATAAATCCTTCCACAACATTCCCGAACCCCGTAACTTAGCACTATTTTCCCCCGTTGCACTCATCAACTTTTTACCTACCAGGTAACTTAAGCATTTGTTGTTTATTGTCACTCCACTGCAACAGAATATAAGCTCCATGAGGACAGTGAATTTTGTCTGTTTTGTTCATTGATCTATCCTCAGCACCTAGAATACTTTCTAGCATATAGTAGGCTCTCCATAAATATTTGTTTGCTTGGTAAACTATCTTGCCCATTCTTTAAGAGCAAGGACCACATCTTCTAACACAATGCTAGACAAACATTAATTTAAACCTCAGATCTACCACTTATTACTGGGTGATCTTGAGCAAACTAACTTCTCTGAAACTCAGTTTCCTCATTGGTAAATGGGGACAATGATGTTTATACTTTGCCATAAATGCCTTCATCTGAAGAAAGCACCTACGAAACGGAGGGCCCAACAATGCAAGTTCCCTTTCCTCCTCTCACCCTGCTCCCCTTGATCACTGAATCATGGTTTAAGGAAGTTAAGCCCATGACTCGGCATCTTCTCCCCGAATTCCTCTGAAGCATCTCCTTACGCCCAGTGGAGGTCAGGAAGCCAGGCTTCTTTCAATCCCCCAGTGAAATGCCAATTAGAAGGACATTACCAGCAGGAAGAGCTACTGGAGGAAACCACACACTTCTTCCAAAACAAAGATCACTCCGCATGTCATAAAAGCTCAGAAATGTCTTCCAGATGTTGCATACTGGGCCTGCACAGATGTTTCCGATGTCAAACCATGAATGTTGGAAACATAAAACATTTGTGCCCCACAGATGTAGAGATGTAATTATACAGTGAATGTGATAAATCTTTGGGTAATAAAAGACCACAAACTGGCCACATTACATTTTTTTTAATTTGATTTTTCCCCCACATCAGAATTCTACTGGTATACTTCAAGGTTTTTGTTTTGTTTTTAAATTTGACTGGGAAAATCACAGGAAAGAAGTTGGATTTACATGAAAAAAAAAATGTATTAGCAACAGTTCCGAATCCTTCTGGTTTTCTGTGTGCGCAGTATTCGCCAGCTAGGAAGCAACGTCATGACTGATGATGGATTGCTGTAAGGCTTCCCGGTTTGAATCAATGTCGCTCCATGGGAGTGCTGAGTTACGCACAGTGACTGCCTAATTGAACTCTCTGGGTGCACAGGGGGATAGATTCCACCATGAGCTCACACTGCCATTCACGATTCCATGTCAAAGCAACTCTGCTTCTGACATCTGGAAAATCAGACCTTTCATCACCTCCAAGTATATAAATATATGTGTGTATCTATGAGAAGGAAAGACGGAATGTAAACGTGGGCCTGCATGTACTCATACATGCACACTCACTCACAGACACACACACACATACTCACACTCACACATGCACACGAGCACCTGAACACTTCACAAGCGTGGAGGCAGAGGAGCTAAAGAACTGTACCCAACATATTCACAGGAGGAGAAGGTAGGGAGCAAAGACAGATGTTAGCACAAGACCTAGCATATTTCTCTCAGCTTTCCAACACATTCTCTTCTCCCTTATGGCTAAAACACTGTGTTTACTCTTACATACTTTTGTTTAAAAATTTTTATCACATTATTGGTAGAAAAAGATACCAAAACTTATAAGGCCCATTTCTGCCCTCAAAAACAAGGTCCGACCATAAGAGAAAGCATGTACTAAAGAGAGGGGTACAAAAATAATTGTGTATCGGGAAATGTGTGAAAGCTTGATCGCCACCATGACATTTTTTAACTTTTATTAGATCAAAAAATGCTAACTTATGCACATAATTTTATTTTTTTAGTTTTTTTGGGGTACCACTGACCAATAAAAGTATAAGACATTTCAAGTGTACATCATGATGGTTTGACATATGCCTGCAACGTGGAAGGATTCCTCCCCCACCGACTTAAGGAACATAGCCATCACCTCACATACTTCTCTGGTTTATTTGTTTTTGTTTTTGGTGAGCACACTTAAGTTCCCCTCTCTTAGCAAATTTCACCTATACATACAGTGTTATCCTCTATAGTCCCTGTGTTATACATCAGATGAAGAAGATGTGTATCAATACAATGGAATATTAGTCAAGAAATCCTGCCATTTGCAATGACATGGGTGGACCTCGAGGGAACTACGCTGAGATAAACCAGACAGAGAAAGACATATATACTGCATGGTACCACTTACACATGGGATCCTTAAAAAAAAAAGAAGATGAAGAAGAAAAGAAAGAAAAAAAAGTCAAATGTACACTTTAGAATCAAGAACAGGAAACACAGCTCTTCAACAAATATTCTTAAAACCCTGATAATAATTCTCTTCTTCTTCACTATAGTCAGCTACATGGAAGGAAAAGAGAAAGGAAGAGATGGAAGGTATATGCTAAGACACAACAATATCGAAGATGGGTTGTACCAGGCATGATGGTAAGCACATTGAAGAGATCTTCCCATTACAATATTTATAATATCCAAAACCAAAAACAACTTGAATGTCTATCAAAGGGTGGATAAGAGAATTACGGAATATTTACACAACCGAATATTATACTGCAATGAAAAAGAATGAATGAACGAATGGAAACCGCTACACGTACCTACGGTGAATTTCACAAGCAAATACTGAGCGAGAGAAGCTGGAAAACAAAGAACCCACACAGCAGAATGGTTATGTACGGTTCAAAAACAGACAAAACTAATCTGTGGTGTTGGGAGTCAGGACAGGGGCCATCTTTCAGAAGAAGGTTCAGGATGGCGACTGGAGGGGCTTGTGAGGTGGGCTCCTCAGGTGCTGGCAATACTCTATTTCTTGATACAGGTGGCACCGAGATGGGTATTCTTATATTGTGGTAATTCGTCAGGCTGCGCACTGGGGATCTGTAGGCTTTTCCGAATGTACGTACACTACAATAAGAATGCTTATCAAAAAAGAACCACAACATCGGTCCTGTCCCTTTCGATATTACTCTCTACCACGTAAGTGGGCACTTTTTTGAGATCAGGTTTCCTGTGTGTTTCTATCTCCTGAGGAGTCCGTGATGGCTGGCCGTCAACCAAACCAGTATAGACAGAGCTCTGAAGTGCCTGCCAGGTAAAGATGACGTTCTTCCAGCTTCCCTGGCAGCTTTTACGGACCACGGATAGCTTTGCCCAACAACCAAAGGGGGATATATGCCTCTCCTGGGCCAAGGCTTTGAAGAAACAAAACAGGTACTTCTCCACTACACTGATCTGCCCTTCCAGCAGCTGGATACGGACAATCACCACATCCTCGAGGCCACCAAACCGTAAGACAGAGGCCTGGATTACCACTCGGAGGAGAGCTATCCACCAAGCAGGAAGAATTAGCTGGAGTGGTTGTCTGAGCAAAAAAAACCAGTAATTTGGACTGTGCTTAGGCCACTGACTTTTGGGCATCCCAGTGAATTCTGGAGAGTCACTGTATCTCATCCGACCCAAACTAACTTTCCTGGTGTTTCTCTGGGGGTGGAATCAGAATTGTTTTTCCTTTTCCTTTTTCTCTTTTCCTTCTTTTTCTTTCTCTCTTCCTCTTCTCCACTCCTCACCAGCCCCTTCACTCTCTCTTGCTGGTTTGCTGGTATCACTCACTGCATGGTTCCGAGATCTGATTTATGACCCAGTTCACAGGCTCTGAAGTCATGTCTGATCTGCCAGCACACCCACTGACTGAATTTCTAATCTCGATCATTTTACTTTCTAATTGCTGGGAGTTCTGTTGGGTTCCTTCTCGAAACTGCTCCATCAGGATTTTAGACTCTCTTATACCCAGAGAATGATTCTCATCTTGTCTTTTTTCTTAGAAACACAGTAGAGGGGATTTGTTTTCTTATTTGTGTCTGCTAATTCCAATAGCTAAACAATTACAAGTCTATGAGGCCAGCTGTTTCTGCTGCCTCCTGCTCGTGGGGTGTTATTTTCTTGTGTGCTTAGCGTTAGAAAATGCTCATTTTCCTCAGAAAATTATTCGTGGAACTTTTCTGAGGCAGGGAGGAAGAGAGAATTTACTTTTGTCTCTCTCGGGCACCTGAGGACAATTACTGGTTCTGGACCATCTAAAACCGAATGAGCAGATGCCATTGTTTTTGACCATCGTGTATATGGGATGTGGGTGACCTACGAGAAGAAAAAACCTGTTTTTCCTACTCCCCTCCTGAGTTCTCCAGCTCTGGCCCTATAAACAAGTCTGACAAAAGACAGATTAACAAAAAGGAAAACCAACAGAAATTGACTAGCATGTGCCTCACAACTCACCTGGAGACAAAATTCCTTTCCGCCTAGGAGCCCGTGAAACCAAAGACAGTTATGTGCTCCCAAAATATAATGGTGGGTCAGGTTAAGTCAATGGGTCACACGCACACCAATCTCTTTATCAAATGGCCAGTCTGCCATATTCTTAGTGTTCACTCCCAAACACACTTTCTCATTTTTTGTAATATGGACAACCTGAGAATTCCCCGAATCTTTAAGTTTTGCTTCCTTTTCGATTAACAATTCTATCTTTGAGGCATTTCTCTCTTCTCACATTTTACTACACACAGCCAGGAGGAGCCAAGCTGCACCTCCAGCACTTACGTTAGAAATCTCTTCAGCGTTGGGGCGCCTGGGTAGCGCAGTGGTTAAGCATCTGCCTTCGGCTCAGGGCGTGATCCCGGCGTTCTGGGATCGAGCCCCACATCAGGCTCCTCCACTAAGAGCCTGCTTCTTCCTCTCCCACTCCCCCTGCTTGTGTTCCCTCTCTCGCTGGCTGTCTCTATCAAATAAATAAATAAAATCTTAAAAAAAAAAAAAAAAAGAAATCTCTTCAGCGGGTCTCTCAAATAAATGGTGCTGGTAGAACTGGACAGCAACATGTGAAAGAATGAAACTGGATCACTTTCAGGGCGCCTGGGTGGCTCAGTCGGTTAAGCGTCTGCCTTGGGCTCAAGTTATGATCCCAGTCTTGAGATCAAGCCCTGTGTAGGGCTCGCTGCTCAGCAAGGAGTCTGCTTCTTCCTCTCCCTCCGCACCCCCCACCAAAACTTTTGCATGCGCACTCTCTCTCTCTCTCAAATAAATAAAATCTTAAAAAAAAGAAATTGGACCATTTTCTTACACCACACACAAAAATAATTTCTAAATAGATTAAAGACCTAAACGTGCGACCTGAAACCATAAAAATCCCAGAAGAGAGCACAGACAGTAGTTTCTCTGACACTGGCCGTAGCAACGCTTTTCTAGCTATGTCTCCTGAGGCGAGGGAAATAAAAGCAAAAATAAACAATTAGGACATCAAAATAAAAAGCTTCCGCCACAGCAAAGGAAACAATCAACAAAACTAAAAGACAACCTACAGAATGGGAGAAGACATTTGCAAATGACATATCCAATAAAGTGTTAGTATACAAATATATAAAGAACTTACAAAATTCAACACTCAAAAAGCAAATAATCCAATTAAGAAATAGGCAGAGTATTTGAACATTTTTCCAAAGAAGACATCCAGATGGCCAACAGACACATGAAAAGATACTCAACATGACTCACCATCAGGGAAATGCAAATCAAAACCACAATGAGATTTCACCTCACACCTGTCAGAATGTCTAAAATCAACAACACAAGAAATAACAGGTGTTGGCGAGGATGTGGAGAAAAAGGACTCCTCTCAAACTGTTCGTGGGAATGCAAACGGGTGCAGCCACTGTGGAAACAGTAAGGAGGTTCCTCACAAAGTTAAAAATAGAGCTATCCTATGATCCAGCCATCACACTACTGGGTATTTACCCAAATAATACAAAAATACTAATTCAAAGGCATACATGCACCCCAATGTTTATAGCAGCACTATTGACAATAGCCAAATTATGGAAGCAGCCCGAGTGTCCATCAACAGATGAATGGATGAAGAAGATGCGGTATATATACACAACAGAATATTACTCAGCCATAAAAAACATGAAATCTTGCCATTTACAATGGTGTGGATGGATCTAGAAGATATAATGCTAAGTGAAATGAGTCACAGAAAGACAAATACCATATGATTTAACTCATGTGGAATTTAAGAAACAAAACACATAAGCAAAGGGGAAGAAAAGAGAAAGAAAAGCCAGGAAACTGACTCTTAACTATAGAGAACACACAGACGGTCACCAGAGGGGCAGTGGGTGGGGGATGGGGGAAATACATTATGGGGATTAAGGAGCACACTTATCCTGAGAAGCACTGGGTGTTGTACAGAAGTGTTGAATCACTATACTGTACACCTGAAATTAATACAACACTGTACGTTAGCGAATTGGAATTGAAATAAAAACTTTTTAAAAATTTATAAAGGTTTTCAGGAATAGGAAAAAAAAATCTCTTCAGCTAAATACCCAATGTCACGCTCACAAATTCTACCTTCCACAAAACACTGGAACGCGAACATGGGTCAGCCAAGTCCTCTGCCACTTTACCAACAAGGATCGCCTTTTCTCCATTGTCCACTCACATGTTCCTCATTTCCATCTGACACCTCGTCGGAAGTGGTCTTTAGCATCCGTACTTCTACCAACACTCTGTTTGTGATTATTTGCATTCTCTAGGAAGAGGGACACTTTCCCTCCGGCTCTCTTCTCTTTCTGAGCTGGTACCTGAATTGCCATCAATGGTCCATTCAGTGCACTGTAGGCTTTTCCTAGCATGACCTTCAAACTCTTCCAGCCCACACCAACCACCCAGTTCCAAAGCTGCTTCCACACCTGTGGGTATGTGTTACAGCAGCACCCTACCCCTCAGGCCCAATTTTCTATCTCGGTTCAGCTGGTATAACAAAGGACCACAGACTGGGTGGCTTGGACACCATTTATTTCTGACAGTTCTGGAAGCTGGTGAGTCCAACATCAAGGCACAGCACTGAGCATCAGCATATTTGGTATCTGTTGAGAACCTGCTTCCTGCTAAATACATGGCCAACTTCTCATTTTATCCCCATACATGGTAAAAGGAAGGCAATGTGCTCTCTCTGGGGTCCCTTTATAAGGGCACTCATCCCGTTCATGAGGACTCCACCCTCATGACCTAATCACCTCGCAAAGGCCCTGCCTCCAGTTACCATCATGCTGAGGTCAGGATTTCAACACACAAAGTTTGGGGAATCACATTCAGTCCACAGCACATCTTTTTTCGTTGTTTTTTTTTTTTTTAAATATTTTAATTTATTTATTTGAGAGAGAGAGAGAGAAAACGAGCAAGGAGGAGAGGGGAAAGCAGGCTCCCTATGAGCAGGAAGCCCAGCACGGGGCTTGATCCCAGGACCCTGAGATCATGACCTGAGCCGAACACAGGCGCTTAACTGACTGAGACACCCAGGCACCCTCACTGCACAACTTTATAGAAAAAACTAGGAATTTCTTATTTCCATATACAGTGAAAAATATGTTTGATTATGACAGTCAAAAATGAAACTTAATCACTAGCAGGATGGAAAAAATACAGAACTTTTACAGTGGTAAGGAAAAAAAAGTGAATGGTAAATCAAATCAGCTGAAAAATCAAAATAAACAAAGGAGAATCATAAAGTAAAATAAACAGTGAACATAAAGATGAGCATAATGAATTTAAGTATCATATGTTAGAGTTGAACGTGAACAGGACGGATTATCCCAGTGAATGAGACTGTCACACTGAGCTAAAACACAGAACCCAGATACATACTGTTTATAAGGAACACTCTTAAAAATGGAAAGGAAATGTTGAAAAGAAGGAGATGAACAAAGAGATGTCAAGCAAACGCAAATAAAAAAAAAAAGCAGGAATGACAATATTAATGTCAGACGGGGTGGGACTCAGGGTTAAAAGCACGGAACAGAGTAAGATGGAACACTGTGTAATAACAAAAGGGCAACGTACGAAGAAGAAAAAATGATCGTAAACCTGAACGTTCCCTAAAAATATAGCACCTATGTAATATGTCATATTATGTAATATTAATTATTAGAGATGCAAAGAATCTTTGATTTAAAAAAAAAAAATCCTGGAAGTTCGAAATGTTTCTCTTCCAAAATCAGACAGTTGTGGGATACAAAAATAAATAATAAGGTTTTTTTGACACAAAATAATTAAATAATACTTAAAGGTTTGCATTATTTTCCCCACACCCATGGACCCTTCAGAGATACCAATCACATGCACAAAGCAAGCTTCACAAATTCAAAGCAGAGGGTTTTCAGGCGATCTTCTCTGAGCAAGATCCAGTGCAAGTACAAATAAAAAATATGACTGAAAAACACCTTCACGACTTGGAAATGAGAAAACACTTCTCTAACTAACTCTGGGATCAAAGAAATAGGAAATTAAAATTGAAATTACCGGCTAGTTAGATAAGAAAAGGAAAGAAGTTAGATAAGAAAAGGAAAGAATCCATCACACCAAAACAAGGATAGCGGTGGGAGCTATCCTCAAAGGAAAACAGCCCCAAATGCTTTTATTACTGCAGATCAAAAAATTAGAATTAATTTCTTTAAAAACAGAAAAAGAGAAGAAATAAATAAATCAACGGGTTTAACCTTGGGGGAATGTCAACAATAAAAGAGGCAAAACTTCTGACAACCCTAATCAGGAAAAAGGTGACAAAAGTAAAACTGGAATCAAGAAATGGAACACAGCAATAAATACAAAGTATAAACAAATACCACATTCCAATCCATGATGAAATGTTGAAAACTGATGAAATTTACAATAAAGAAGCAGTAAAATTACTAAGGGGACCTCCCCTCAAACCACCTGAAAACCTGATTAGGCTGAAAGGAATTGAAAATGTTTTCAAAGAATGTGTCATCTCACAAGGCCCAGGGCTAAAAATGTATTAAGGTAAGAGGAATCGATGTATTAAGACCGAAAACTTACAAGAATGCATCAAATCGTCAGGGTCCTAGTCCACTGTCTGCATTAAAAAAAAAAAAAAAAAATACTGTAGCAGTCAAGAGAAATTAAAGTCCAACATAATGAAGAAGGCAAAACAAACAAAACCAAGGGAAAAAATGTCCAACAAAGTACTCAGGAAAAGAATTCTTTAGAATATTAAAAGAATACCCTCGTTTAAGTAAGATTTAGCTACTAAAGGATGCAAAATGATTTAATAAGAAGAAATCTAACTAGGTAATCTAATTAAATGCATCACACACTTCTTTTCAGCAGCGGTAAGACCACTGTTAAAATTAACAACTGTCACTAATAAGAATAGGGGGGGAATCGAGAAATAAAAGATTTCTCCTCAACATGACAAACTGCAAAATGCTATAAAAGGATTACTACCCTCACACTACGGAGTAAAATTCTCTGCCTTCGAGGTGGGTACCCAATAAGATGTTTGCTTGGGTGAACCGAATGCTTAATGGTGAGTAAATGAATGGTCCAGACAGTGAACAGCACAGGGTTTCAGAGGAGGGAGGCTCTGCAAAGGCTGCACTGGTCAGGGATGGGGGCGTGGTCAGATATCAGATATTTACAAAGAAAAGAGGAGTGTCTTCCCCAGAGAGGAAAGCCAGGAACACAGAACTCAGAGGAGCAGGATGAAGGGACAGTTCTGAAACTGTTTTTTCTCGAGTGGATACAGTGAGCCCCTGGAATTTTTGTTGGGGGGAATTTTTGTAAGATAGTGTTGTATCTTAAGGGTATTCACCTGAAAGGAGTATGGAATCAAAACACAAAACCGGCAGTAAGATGAGCAATTAACATTAGTCTATACTTACCAGTTTAGGTTGAGTCTGTCATCGGAAGGAGTAAAAGACCAGAGGAAGGAAGGGCAGGGTTAGTAAGGGGAGGAAGAGCAAGTGGGTTCTGCTGGAAAAGGCTACAGCACTCTTCCCACCCCCATTCTCTGCCTCTGTCTCTTACACTGTCTGTCTCTATCTTACACTGTCTCTTTCTGCCTCTGCCTCTGTCTCACACACACACAGATACAGGCTCAAGGAATATTTGCTGAGTTCTAGCCATTGGAAATAGCAATTTTGATTTCCCTTCCCTCACAGAGTTTCTATCTAGTACAGTAGGCAGCAAATAAACACACAAAGGTAGGGCATGTCAGCTCTGCGTGGCGACCCTGCAGGGTAGGAGGGGAGGGCAGCCCGAGAGCCAGGGCAGAGGCATGAGGCGGTGAGCTCCAACGGGTGCAGACTGCATAGTGACAAGTCTGTCGGCACCGATGGGAAGGCGGGGGCAGCTGAGAGCTAGTCTTAAGAACATCCTCCTTCACGTTCGGAGACCTTGCAGGTTCACAAGGGCTTTCCCTGGTTTGGGGGAAGATTTCTAAACCTGCAGCTTGACTTCAACTCCCTAGCTCCATTTTTGCTCTGAGCACTGAGAAGATAATAAAATTCTTCTTGGGATCAAGTGATCAGGTTTGCCTTGCTAAGTTTAGAACGTTAAAAAATGCTGCACCACAAGACTAGAAACTATATTGGAAACTACATTCTGAAATAGACCCTTTTTTAGGTAAATAAAAGTCACTTGGCTCTTAGCGACTGTATGACACATAGTTTCCTCAGATTTTTCTAGTACTGAACCATTTGGAAATATATATAACTGGCTTAGAAAAATAAAATGTGGCTCTCTTTCTGTCTATCCCTTTGTTGTTGTTGGTTTTTCCACTTCTAGGAGCTTTTATAAACAATTCTCAGGGCAATTTAAATGAGGTAGAAAGAGCCTTCAGCCTCTAGACTGATCTCAGCTTTAATTCTAGAACACTTGCCACAGTCCAGATGACAGCATTAACCTGCAGGGATTCCTTGTCCCCCATTACAACCAACTTTTGCCTACAGGTAAGTAAACGAAATACGAATCTGAACATTTACTGTGTGAATGTCTCAGGAGCTTTAAAAAATTACCCACTGTACAAAGAAGGGTGGGGACCCTTTCCCAGAGAGTTGGCATTCTGAAATGGTAGACAACTTCGCAATAAAACTCAATATCCTGTTTTTATAGGCTGTCCCCCAAAAAAGATCTTTTGTGAAAGTTTTTCAAGTTCTGAGAGAGGAACTATAGTAAAAGGTAGGGTTTGGGCAAGAAAAAAAAATGCAAGGGTTGTGTGAAAACTCAGTACCATCAATAAATATAAGGAAAGTTGGAGGTTGCTGTAATCCCTTTATAGATGGGAAATAAACACTGAAAATGCTAGGAGTTTGAATAAACCACTGCAGACAACCAAAAAGACGTGTTGCAAAGTAGAAACGCAACAGAAAGGCTCCAGAGGCAATTTTTTACAGTTACGTAACATTTCGTAGAACAAATGTTACTAAAGAACATGTGTGTTTCTCCATGATGTGTGGAGAGGAGCGGTCATTTTTTCCATTTTAGAAGCAGGTCGTTTTCTTGATTTAAATTTAGATTTTTCTATTAATGTTCTATCAGTAAAGAAGTTATTCCAAAAATAATTTGAATGACCACTGTGGAAGACTCCAGAGCCAGTACAAAAGGGCTGCTTTGGGGTGGATTTTTTTTTTTTTAACACATCAAAGAAGCCTGCTTTCTGAGGTGATGAACATGTTCTAAAGTTGACTGTGGTGATGACCTCATAGTTCTGGAAACATCCCAAAAGCCATTATATTATGCACTTTATATGAGTGAACTGTGTGGAATGGGATTTGTGTATCATTTATATGTCCCACCTCACCTGGTCAGGTGCAAAGGCTGGGCCGTGAGAGTTTCAGGGAACTGGGAAGCTTGTATGTTCAGCAAGCCTTTGAGCACAGCGAACTTTAGGATGGGTCAAGTGGGATGCACGGACTGAATGGGGCTTTTATCTCACTGACTTTCAATGTACCTTGCCTGCTTCTCGTCCCTGAATGCCTGTTCATGTCTCAAACCCCCTTCACAAACTTCTCTCCCTAGTTGTCCTGATCGGTCCTGATCGATCCTGTCTCACTTGTTCGTAATACTGAATCAGATTACGGACGGACTACTGCCTATTATATTTCTTCTTTAGAAGTTCTTGATTCCCCCAAAATAAAAAAGTCCTTGATTCCCCAGCTGAACTTAAAAGTCCTTTATCCTTTTTGGGTTTTTTGTTTTGTTTTGTTTTTTTGTTTGTTTTTTTTAAAGATTTGATTTATTTATTGGACAGAGAGAGACACAGGGAGACAGGGAACACCAGCAGGGGGAGTGGGAGAGGGAGAAGCAGGCTTCCCGCTGAGCCAGGAGCCCAATGCGGGGCTCAATCCCAGGACCCTGGGATCACAACCCGAGCCAAAGGCAGACGCTTAACGACTGAGCCACCCAGGCGCCCCTGTTTTTTGTTTTAATGAAAAACTACATCATCTTTTTTTTTCTTTCTGGGCAACAGTGGAGTGCGTGCATGTGTGTGTATATGTTTCAGGAAAGCTCAGTTCAAGAACCATGTCATAGTAAACATCTCAGAGCTCAGTATTTTTTTTTCCTTTTTTTTAATCTACAAGCAGGTTATGTCAGTTGCGGAGTTTGGTCAGGAAAACTGAAACAGGCTATTGTCTTGATTTAAAACATGTCAGAGGGCACCGGGGAGGGGGGGCTCAGTTGGTTAAGTGTCTGCCTTCGGCTCAGATCACGATCCCTGGGTCCTGGGATCGAGTCCCACGCATCAGGCTCCCTGCTCAGCGGGGAGCCTGCTTCTCCCTCTCCTCCCACCTCGCTATCTCTCTCTCTCTCTCAAATAAATAAATAAGAAATCTTAAAAAAAAAAAAAAAAAGTCAGAATTATTTGTGGGTCTCAGATACTTGTAAGGGACTGTGAATATTTGAGCGTGGGCCACATGAAACTCACTTCACATCATACTCTTTAGACACGATTCCTCCTTAAATAGGACCATTCTTTCAAAACCCAGAGTGCAAACTTAGAAAACAGTCTCAACCAAAGGGAGAACACTGGCAAGGTCAAAGAGACTCAATGTCATAGACATCTATGGTAGTGAACTTGCTTCATAAATCTTTGCCATGTAAATGAAGTCACTGAGCTTACTGGAAAATGTGGCTAAAATCCCCCTATTTTGTAAGATTATGGTAGATTTGTTGGAAGGGGAATGCGAGGCTCTCCTCCTTTCCTCCCTCCCTCCCTCATCCAGAACAAACTGGCTCCAGGAGAAGCCCTCCCCAAAGGTCCATCATTTCATTAAGTCCCTTTTTCTTTTTCTTTTTCTTTTTTTTTTCAGGCATGAGCTCATTGCTTTCAGTTAACTAGTAATAAATGATTTGTAAGGAGCAACTTACATCAGTGCCTTATAAATAACCACCGACTGCTACATTTGACTTCCTCGAAATGTTGACTCAGAGGCTGGATGCGCACACGAGTACCAGCCCTGCAACCTCTCAATCCCTTAATGCCAGACAAGTGAGAGTAAGCCCACAGCGCCTGCCAAAGGGACCGGGGACGCAGCATTTCACAGATACACAGCCACTCTGCACGGTGTCACTCGGCCCTAAGCAGGGAAGACAAGAGCAGAGGGGCCCATGCAGTCCCCACCGATTTTCCCTACTGATTCTGTGCTGAGTCAATAAGAACCTCGACTCCACCATCATCAGAACCCTTCACACATGGAGTCCCTCACCGGCTGCTCTCAAGAGCCCCCAAATGCAAGGGGCAGAGTTTGCCACTGTCCATTACTCAGGGTGCAGTGCCCAGCGTCCCACACTGATAGTAAGAGTGCCCCCCTCTCTGCCGCCTGCACATGAGGAAGAGTTACTGTACCTGCTGGCAAAGCAGGGCTCGGACTGGAGGACATAGAAGGGCAGAATCTGACTTTTAGGCTTGATCCTATCCTCTGATGACCCCTCCCCCCCACCTTCTATCAAAAAGAATTATTTTTTAGTTAGAATGTAAAGAATGGAGGCCGAAAGTCAAAAGACCCAAGTTTGAGGTCTCTCTGCTCTTTACTAACCAAGGCTTTGGGCGGTCTTACTCCAACACAGACCCCTCAACTATCAACTCAGGTTGCCTGGAATGCCTGTCCATACCCAGCTCACAGGCCTGTAGCAGGGATAAAACGAGCGTGCAATTGGGCTCTGAATGCCATGAAGTGCTGTGCAAATGTGAGGTACAGAGACCACGCACCCACCTAGAGTCCAAAGCCATTCCCAACACATGGGTACAGAATTCCTAGCCCTGGAATCCTATCTTCTACCCTGTGGTAGACTGAATTATTGACCCCCAATCCCTTACCTCTTCCTGCATCCGTTCCCTTCACAATACAACTTTGTAATTCCTCCAATGGAAGTCAAAATATATTTTCCTTCGGGTGACCAACCATCCTGATTTTCCCAGGACTGAGACATTTCCTAGGATGAGGCTTTCAATGCTAAGACCGGGGAAGTCCCTGGCAAATTGGGACAGGCTAGTTAGAATAAAAGGCCTTCCCACCTTTTACTGCCTTCGAGCTTGGCCATGGTTAACTTGCTTGGATGAGGAAATTGTGGCAGAAATGACGAACAGAGTATGAAATATGCATGGCTGGTGTTATTTTGAGATCCCGTACCTGTGCCATTGCTATGAGAAGAGCACCCTTCCCCTGGGTAGCTGCTGCCCCTTCCAGAATGAACACACACAAAACAGACCTAAGCATAACCAGCAGGAAGAAACCAAGCCCTGGGAGAAATGTCTTGATATGGCTTAGATCAGTCACCTCCCAATGCACCCACCAATATGTGAATCAGAATCAGGACTGGTTGTTCTAAGCCACTGAATACTGCGGCAGTTTGTTACAGAGCAATAGCTAACTGATACACATCATATGGTTTCTTCTGTCCCAGAGCAGCTATGGTTCCCACAGTCTACTTCTCTTGGAGACGGGGGTTAAGTGTGCTCTGGCGGCACAGAACTTCTCAGCAATTCCTTACTGTACAGAAGGAAAATAGCAATTGGGCAATTACTTGCTTTATAACATAGAAGGATGAATGTATGCGTGGGCAAGTGAAAATATCAAACACACTACCTGGTGGTGTAATATATTCCCCTCAAAGGATTATCTGGATATCAGAAATCGACATGTCAAAGGAATAAGCTTTTGGTTAAAAAAAGGGGGGGCTGCCTGGGCCGCTCCGTCAGTGGGGTGTGTGACTCTTGATTTCAGCTCAGGTCATGATCTCCCGGTCCTGGGATTGAGTCCTGTGTCAGGGTCCGTGCCTAGCAGGGAGTCTGCTTGAGGATTCTCTCTCCCTCTCGCCTTCTGCCCCTCCCCCCCACTTATGCACTAATAAATTTTTTTAAAAAAAAGAAAATAAAAGATGAGAGACACATGCCTGGCACCCCCACTCCATATCCCTCTACAAAGACCTAAGAAATACAAAATATGGGAAATTCTTCATGACTGCCAGAAGCTCTAAACAGAAGTTGTCTGCTCCTAAACTGCTCATTCCCTTTGTCCTCTTGCAGCGTATGGAAATTTCTAGAACTTCTGCTTCCCCCTCTCTTACATAATATTTTTGTGGTGCCAATTTCAGCTTTCCTAAAAAGCAAATTCTTGTAAGTCCTCTGAGACACGGCAAGCCCACAATACAATTAATGAGTACGATTATGTAATTGTTAAAATCATGCTTTGAATGTACATGAAATAGCTTGTTTACATGTGCATGATGTATTTAGAGAAAAAAGCAGATTATAAAACAATCTGATCGCATTTGGGGGAACCGGCTATGTATGCACCTGTAGGCATAGACAACGGACAATTATATGTGGTTTTCACCCAGAGCTTTCAACGCAGGTCACATTTCTTTTCTTCTCTTCACGTAATCTGATTTTTCAGATTTTTTCCAAAACTTATGTATTTAATGTATTGGGGGGAAAAATGAAGAAAAACCAAGCATCTTAAAGAGTTAAAGCTTAATCTTTGGCTCTACTCTTCCCCGAGACTCCCGGGGGCAGGGAATCTTCTGGCTCACACACCAGCTTTGCCAGCGCAGGTCTCCCTCTTGAGCCCCATTCTCCTCAGCCTCCCCTCGGTGGATCCTGTGCTGTCAGTCCGCAGCCAGACAGGGCTCAGAGCTTACACCCCCGCTTGCTCCTGGATGGCACTGAAAACCTCTAGCAATTGCTAGAAGGCCTCTCTTACAGGAGAGGAAGTACTGGGTCAAGAGGCAGGTGGGGATTTCCCAGAACCGGTGGAGCATCTATTCGGGGAACGGAGAATCCATTGTCAAGAAATCAAAATAAGACTTTTGTCTTTTGTGGGGGGGGTGTGGGTGTGTGTGTAGGATTAATTCAGTGTCACAGAAAATTGTTAACATTGGCTTTGTTTCTGGGTTATTGGAGCCTTAACAAAGGAAAAAAATCTGTAAAGGCTCAGCTTAATTGTGTAAAGAAACACAAATAACAAGCACTTAGGCGATCTGGTCACCCTTCATTCCTTGTTAGCCAGAGAGCGGCTTTCCAGCGCAATAACAATTATCCATATTGTTAAATATGTGGATGTTGCCAGATTAACTGCTGTAAATTTTAATTAATTGCAACACAAAACTTTTGGCACGTGCTCAGTCATCTCGGTCGGCTGTCCCTGAAGCATTATCATTTGCTCCCAACTTTGAGAAACTTCAGAGAACATTGGCCATGACGGCGAGACGGGTCCAAATGCACTTCATCGCTTTCTGTGTGATTATCACTACAGCACCGGTCTGGTGAATTTCCCCAAATCCTAAATAACAAAGTTGTATTAATTCTTAAAAAGCTAAAATGCATTTCTTATTGTTTCTGACAAGTCTCCCAATTCCGTATTGTTCACTTTGCACCAATATACCAACCAGATGGCTTATATTCATCTTATTTACACTATTTTTTCCAGCCAAACAGTATTAATCCAATAGTATAAACGGATCCATGTAAACTTCTTCCTGCCCCAGACCTACAGCAGCCTGTTCTCTTCTTTCTTGCCCCTGGTTGGGTCACCTTGTGGTCCTCCGTCCATCTGTCCAGACTCTTCACCCTCAGTACTGTTTCATCCTTCTCCAGGGTCTTCTCTTCCCACTGAAACTGCAGTGGGTGGTCCTCACAGTCCAGGCTTGGCACCCTCTCTTTTTCAGAATGTTTCCTTGTCTTGACGTGGCTGTGAAAAAGACTATTTGCTGAAATAGAATCACCCACATGTAGAGACACCCTGAGCCAGCAGACGGAGGATTCTGGAACTGCAAAGGTCTACTGGCCCTTCTATGCATTTACTGCCCCCATTATTATGTAGCTCCATCAGTCAGTCAATGCATATCTACCGAAAGGCTGACAGGTGTCTAGTATTCTGCTCAGACTCTAGAGAACACTAAGGAGCATGTATCATCTGTTTAGTTGGAAAGAGAAGAGTTGACGTGGAGAGATTAACCTACAAGAAACGAACAGAAAATCACACACACACACACCCCCTTGGCCGGGTCTACGGTGCGTACAGTAAGGGGCAGTGCCGTCGGATGGAACGATGATGGGTGGGAAGCAGGTCGAAAGAAGATGGAGCTGACCAGACTCTGAAAAGACGGATGGATAAGACTCAGCTATGATCCTGAGAGGAGTCTGGTCGTGCGAAAGGTGACGAAACCACTGCAGGATGTCTGGGAGGGGGTGCTATACAACATACCGAGAGGTCCATCCTAGAGTTCCGTTCTCCCACACCTCTTTACACCTATTCAAACTCTGCCTCTATCTAAGCCTGATGGAAACAGGGCTCATTTTGAAGGCAGAAGTCGAAGCAACTCGACTGGAGTTTTTACAAAACACCACAGAACACAGAGCTTTGGCATTAAAAAGGACAAAAGGACCGGGGCACCTGGCTGATTCAGTGGGTAGAACGTGTGACTCTTCATCTCAGGGTTGTGAGTTCAAGCCCCATGCTGGGCGTGGAGCCTACTTAAAATTTTAAAAATAAATAAATAAATAAAAGGACAAAATGGCCAACTAACTTAATCTTCCCATTTTACAGGTGAAAATACAGGTGTGCAAAGAACTTAAGCAGCATGCCCAAAGTCCTGAGGCCCGGCGGTGGGGGGGGTGGGGCACTACTCTGCATGCTTAATATTCCCAAAGCTAACATGGAATGAACCTCAGGTTCAGAAGGGGAATACATTTGCAGGGAGATTCTTTATTTGAATTGTCCTTATATGAATTTTCTTCACTGAAAAACCATCTCAAGAGTTCCGTAGCAAATGATAATAGGGATTTCAGGGATACAACAGAACAGGATTTTCAATGTAATCACTATTGCTTTCGGTGAATACCAATACACAAAAAACTAAATCCAAGTGTTATTTCCTGACATGAAGGGTAGAGGATAGGAGAAACAATTTCAAAAATATATACCACCAAAGAAAATATAAGCATAAAATATATGTAAAGAGAGAGAGAGACACAATATAGGAACACCTTGGGGGACTAGATAAAACATGAATCAAGATGATGATGCGGACACCTCCCTGAGAAAAAGTACCAGGAAGTGGAATTTTTCTCCGCTTAACTGTTCCCCCCAAAGCCAGGGTACACCCTAAAATTGTTAAGAATTCCAGACACCCAAACAAGCCGCTCTCTGGCTAACGAGGAGCCTCCTCCATCCGGCTCTCTCCTACTGTCTGCCTGTATCTCCCCCAAGCCCCTAGCCCCACCTGACTCAATCCTCCATCCATCCAGGTTTCTCACGGGGCTCTCCCTGTGCTCTGCTTTTATCTCCAAGACTTGGCCCCTCTCTTCCAAAACGCCCACTCCCTCGACCCAGTCCAGCGGAAGTCCAACCTTCACAGGAAGTCATCGCAGCCAGCCAGTGCATCCTGCCTCGTGCGTTGTTCCTTACGCCTCGCCTGCCCATCCTTCCTGCTCAGCATATACGCTCTTTCAAGGCAGGAAGAGCGGATAACACAGTTTCTGAATATCCCATCATTATGGAGCTCAGTGGGAGTCTTCATTTCAGTGCCAGTGCTGTGTATAAATCTCCCCAAAGCCTCACCTAACAGGTACTGTAAACAGACAGAAATGAAACTTGAACAGTCTTTCCTTTGCTAGTGCTTGCAGTCCTGCACGCAGTTTACTGCTAGACAAGAAACTGGACTAGGCCCTTTGTTAAACCTGCTTCAAATCTACTAAACTACATTTAGCTCCTTGTTGTGCATTTACAGAGAAGTAAGCAAATTCTGTCCTTTCAACTCCCCCTGCAAGAAAAGCAACAATCGGACGGCTGAAGACTCTCTCTCTCGAGGACTGTGGTGACACCCTTTTCCTAAATATGTATTTTGGCTGGCAAGGGGCCAGCAGGAAGAATTAAAGAGAACACGACAAATCAAAGGAAATGGGGCTGCCTGCTAATGCAGCAACTTAGAGCGAGCGCTGCAGGATGCTAAGACCCGGAGCATGACTGACCACTCGAGGGTCCACCAGCCAACACCGGGAAATGGAGCAGACACGAAGGAGAATCTGCCCAGCCTATGAGCAAGGGCCTGGAAAGAGAGAGGCCTGATAAAGAAGGGCCTAGTCAAGAGGGAGAGAAGCATTATGTCAATATTTAGACTACCCCAGAGAGACGGATGAGACCTGGAAGAGGGGGTAGGTCTGTGGTCCAGAAAGAAAGAGCTAAGCCACTCGGGGTCCGGCCTGAAAGGAAGGGAGCTGGTGGGCCCACGCCAGTGCAAGCCCCCTAAACGAGGGCAAGTAATAATTCCATGGGGGTTAGTCTGCACCTCCTAGCCTTCCTCTGACTGTAATACAGTGTCTTTTGGCCTCCTAACCAGCGACCTTCACTATCTTTGCAGAAGATCCTTGGCTGACGGGACTGAAGATATTGCAATGTGGGGTTCCCCTGGAGCTGTTTCTTCCTGCGTGTGTCTGGGGAGAGCGTCGAGAGCAGCCGCTGTCTCTTGACACTGGTATTAACGCTCCAAATATCGTTCTGGCCTCTACGGTGGGGGTGTTAGCACCAAAAAGGGCTCGGGGCGGCTCGGAGCAGCGCGGGCCGGAGCGTCTCAGCGGGCTGGCTGCTGTCCGCAGAGGGGCCAGGCCTGAGAGCAAGCCACACAGGCTTTGGCAGCTCGGGCTGGCCACCCGGGGCAGAGTTCTGTAGGAATGAGCCCGTGATGAAACCGCTATAAATCTCTGTTTAAAAATCCTTGTTAAGTTTTTTGTTTTGTTTTGTTTTGTTTAAATGTTGTTTAAACATCTTCGGTCCTGGAAGAGAGGCGAGCCCTGAGTCCCTCAGTTCTGAGGAACTTCTTGACTACAGCTGAGTGTGTCTGATGAAGTATGAGCATCTTGATAAAGAAAACATTAAACAGAAACTAAGTGTTTAATGTAAAAACCTGGCAGCCGCGTGTACATTTTACTTAGTATCTACCTGTCGAGAGACAGAGGTTTTCCCTTTGTTTTGCTTGGAAAATTCCTCTCTTCTGATTGGAAAAACACTGTCAGTGAGGTTCATTTTTTTTTTTTTTCCAAGACAGAGATACATCTCCCTAAATGTTATGTGTCCTACCCATGCGCCTGTGAAAAAATGCGCAGCCATCTCAGGGAACATGGGAGCATCATTAAGGGACAATTAATATCTGCTCTGACTTAACCTTTATCGGTCTAATGGGAAAACGCACCCACAGTTAAGGGAGAAGAACAGACCATATACAGGCAGCTTTAAGGATAAAATCAAAGCAGTGTGAAATCTTTGGATGCCAGCATGACCTTAAAGGTCCAAGTGAGAGTCGGAGCCAGGAACAGTGTCCAGACGCAGCAGCTGAATGAAGGAGATGGCAAAGCTTGAGATTATTCTCCATAAGTGATGTTCGAGTTACTGGGGATCGAGGGTTGGAAAAATGCAGGCAAGAGTCACCTAATTGCGAGATCAGAAATGTGTGAGGTTTTCAGGGAACACTACACAGACCTCCATGTGCAGAAATGCTTCCCAGAAGTTTTCATGTCAAGGCAAACACAAATACTACTACTAAACCCACACGGGGCTGGAGGAAACGGAATTCACGCAGACCAAGGCAACCAGCCCAGGAGCTGCAGCCACATGGGGCCCCACCCATCCCTCCAAGAGCTAAGGAGATGTCCTGACGGGTCCCTGTCCCCTCTGTCTGGACCCCAGTATGCCAGGTGACACTGTCTGGGAAGCTCTAAAACACGTGGAATTCGCTTCTAACTTCTGTAGTGGTTCCTTTCTTAGGAAATGACTTACAGTATCTAGATGCCTGAGGCTGCATCACCACGCAATGGGGGATTCTCCTAATCACGGGCAAAACCTCTCAGGGGAAATAAATGAGCGTGAAGCCAAATCTAAAAATGTACCTGCCCCAGAATTATTCTGGGGATAGCCCCACCACCACCTCAACCATCCAATTCGTTGAACAGAACATTTTTACCAAGCAGAACCTCGGGCTGCTTCTACCTGTGGCTCTCTATTTCAGTCTGAGTTTTTGGGTTGGGGGCTCAGGCCATCACTGGTTCATGCCCAAATAAGCATCAGTTCTCACAGAGATGTTCGCCAAGCACCAGCCTCCTCTTCCTCTGGCATCCAGCCCGGCCCTATTTCCCAGAAGCTCTCTTGCGGTTAATGTGGCCCCCTGGCTGGGTTCTCTCTGATGCAAAGTGAGGGCTGATCAGGTGACCACATCTGGGACCAAATAAAAAAATAAAAATAAGAAAGAGATGTGCCTCCTCTCTGCTCTCTTTCTCTGTGGCTACATCGAGGTGCCAAGATGGAATGATCCTGGTGCCTCAAATCGCCACATGGAGGGGAGCTGCCCACCAACTAGGAACCACCACCTGGAACGGTCACATGAGTGACGGATAAACATCGACTGTCTCTGAACCACTGGACGATCTGGGGTCTGTCGATTACAGGGGCCGGCATGTCCCTAACTAATGCAAACACCCCTCAGTCATGGGTCTGCAAAGTCCTGCTCTCTGAGCCGCTCCCAGTAATTCGTTGCTCCCTGGGCCTCTCACATTATGGCATTTCATCCATTCCGCAGGGTGTCCTGGACCCAAGAGCCTAGGGATCAGACCGACCACAAAGGGTGACTGCCATAGCACCCCTCGGTTACCTGGGTCAGAACAGAACTCCCAGTCTCCTGGCTCCACGGACTGACAGCTTTATCCCAGGCCCATTCAGATGAGTGGAATCTCCCATCTGCTTTATTGGCTGACACCATAAAACGTCCTGACCTCAAATGAATTTTATGTATTTCTACAAACATAACATTTCTTGCCATTGTTTAATTTGAGATGTCTTGGGGATTTATTAATAGTTTCATAAAGATATTTTCTGTTTTATCTGACTGAAGTATTTGCCGAGGATAAAAAATATTCTTTTTTCCATGCATTTTTTATTCTCTATTTGCTCTTGGCATGCATGAGGCATTAACCCCACACTTGACTCAAAGCCCAGGTAGAACTCATTCCCAGGAACACAAAGCAAGCAGGTCAGACCCCAAAAGAAAGGAAATGAACACAAAAAGATGATTGTTTTTCATAGGATCACGGTAAAAATGAAAATCATTTAGAAGCAAGCTGAAAAGAGATATCAGAATTGCCTAGGCCAACCCCACTCAAAGTGGCCCGGCATCACATGGGAGCGCATTAGAAATGCAGACCCTCAGGCCGCACCACGGACCTCCTGAATCAGAATCTGCCTTTTACCAAAACCCCCACGTGATCCGTGTGTACATGCAAGTGTCAGAAGTGGTCAAAGCACCCAAAGATCTGGTGGTGTAATTCTGCCCTTCAAACGGTTTCCTGCCAGGCGTCTTTAAACTGAGTAAGAAAAAAAAATCAAGGCCAACTCTACACAGTCTGACTGACTCCACTGAGGCGGAACACTTTTCTGGGCGCACACAACCAATGAACCTCCCTGTAAGTAACTCAGATCCGCATCTACGTGTGAAAATTACGTCCACTTAAAAATGCAAAAGGACAAGGGGCGCCTGGGTGGCACAGCGGTTAAGCGTCTGCCTTCGGCTCAGGGCGTGATCCTGGCGTTGTGGGATCGAGCCCCACATCAGGCTCCTCCGCTATGAGCCTGCTTCTTCCTCTCCCACTCCCCCTGCTTGTGTTCCCTCTCTCGCTGGCTGTCTCTATCTCTGTCAAATAAATAAATAAAATCTTTAAAAAAAAAAAAATGCAAAAGGACTGAACGCTGGAGGAATCACCGATTTCCCATCTCTCTGTTATCCATATGAACTTGAGGGAAATGTGGATAGGAGCTGAGGGAGGGAGGACAGGAACTAATCTTGGGGAGCAGAGGAAAGGAGGGAAGAGAACGTTGTAAGCATGGCGATATAGGTCTCTCCAGTATTTTAAGATATTATTTATTTGAGAGAGTGAGAGCAAGCATGCGCAAGCAGTGGGGAGGGACAGGGACAAGCAGACTCCGTGCTGAGCGTTGAGCCTGATGCAGGACTTGATCTCACGACCCTGAGATCATGACCTGAGCCGAAACCAAGAGTCCGATGCTCAGCTGACTGGGCCACGGGAGCCCCTCTTTCTAATATTTTTTTATATGTATCCTTAAATGGCACAAGGATTAAAAAAGTAAATTTCCCTATATTAATAAATATTGTATCACCCAAAGAACATGAAAACACTAATTCAAAAAAGGTACATGCACCCTTGTGTTTACTGCAGCATTATCCACAATAGCCACAGGATGGAAGCAACCCAAGTGTCCATGGACAGATAAATGGATAAAGAAGGTGTGGTGTATGCAGACAATGGAATATCACTCAGCCATAAAAAAGAATGAAACCTTGCCATTTGCAACAACATGGATGGAGCTACAGTGTTATTATGCTCAGTGAAATAAGTCAGAGAGAGACAAAGACCACATGACTTCACTCGTATGTGTAATTTAAGAAACAAATGAACAAATTAAAAAAGAGACAAGCCAGAAAACAGACCCTTAACTAAAGAGAACAGATGGTTACCAGACGGAAGGTGGTTGGGGGGGATGAAGGTGAAGGGGACGTGAGCACAGATATGAGGAGCACTGAGTAAGGTACAGAACTGCTGAAGCACTATATTTGTACCTGAAACTGACATAACACTGCGTAGTAACTAACTGGAATTAAAATAAAGAAGATACAGGGGTGCCAATTAAGCATCTGCCTTCAGCTGAGGTCATGATCCCGGGGTCCTGGGGTCGAGCCCTGCAGCTGGGTCCCTGCTCAGCAGGGAGCCTGCTTCTCCCTCTCCCCGCCCCCATCTGAGCATGCTCTCTCTCTCAAAAAATAAAATCTTTAAAATACATACATACACACACATATAAAAATATATATAAATATATAGGTAAGTAACATTTTTAATGGCTATAGAGTATTCCATCCCATGGATATATTTTTTTTTCTTATGATTTCTTAATCCACACCCTAATGCCGGAGTCGATTGGTGGTTTTTCATTTTTCTAAAAAATGCTCCACAGATCATCCATACAGATAAGTTTCAGTCCACATCTTGGATTTCTCCTTTGAGATAAATCCTTAGAATTCTTTATACAGAAACTTCAAGGCCATGTGAAATTTACCTTGTTTTGAGATATGAAACAGTAATCATATTATTTTTTAATAACTGCTCCAACACCACAGATAACCTGTGAAGTTTTACGACACAGTCACATACTAAGCTCCTAATCCTCTCCAACTGACCTGCTGCCACTTCCCCTCACTTGTACTTATGTGGATCTGCACACATTGTCATTTCTGATAGTGCAGTTTCGATCATTTGTTTTATTCTGAAGTATTTTGGCTATTCTGTCACTCCCTAAAAAAATATGAGACTTCCATGAATTACATTAAACATACCAATTAATGTAAGGCAGACCGGTGATATCATACCTTCCCTTCCAGAAATGTGATCTCTCATAGGGCACCTGGGTGGCTCAGATGGTTAGGCTTCTGCCTTTGGTTCAGGTCATGATCCCAAGTGTCCTGGGATGGAGCCCCACATCGGGCTCCTGGCTCAGCTGGAAGTCTGCTTCTCCCTCTCCCTCTCCCTCTGCCTCTCCCCCTGCTCATGCTCTCTCTCTCTGCATCTCTCTCAAATAAATAAATAAAATCCTTAAAAAAATTGTTTAAAAAAAAAGGAAATGTGATCTCTTTCAGTGGAGTGAAATCTTTCACATCACTTAATAATGTGTGGTCGTATTTTTTGTGTATCCTGGACATTGCTTCCTTAAATTTAATTCTAGAATATTTTTTTGCTATTGAGAATGAAATTATTTAAGGCTTACTGCTGACCTATACAAAAGCTATGCATTTTTTGTATTGTTATTTTGTAACTGGCCACCCTACTGGACCCTTTTCACAAATGTAACTATTTTCCATTATCTGCCTGGGTTTCCTGTAAATTACCTACAAAGCAATGACAATTCTGATTCCTCCTTTGTAGTATTTAAGCCTCTTTTCTTTCATTCTTCCTTTCTTTTCTTTTTTTCATTCTTATTTTGTCTTTTACATTTTCACTGTACACTTATTTGCTTTGGGTTTAGAAAAAAGAGGATGTACAAATGGGATAGGGCCGCTGGTTAACGACACGCTTGTTTTTCAAGTTTATTAGGGTTCTGGTATTATTGGGAAGATATCCATTTTAAGCTTTGGAATCACTGCATTCATGCGGAAATTTTATTCAATGGTACTTAAAAGAATCTGTCCACATGATGTTTTGGTTCAGACCTTTGACTACATGTAAAATATCATTAATGGCCTTAGTCCAGTTATCTCCCCCATCCCAACTTGAGCTGACAGAGGTAGAGTCTAATTTTCGAATCTGGACAACCTAGATTTTTAAAAATGTTTTCATTGTAAACATAATATATTTCAGTTTCCTCCATCCACAGCTCATTCCCCTTTACCATAACATCATGAATGCGGTGTTTTCTCTCCCTCCTTCTTCTCTCACTGCTGTCCCTTCCCGTGCTCATTCTCTAGCTCTATCTTTAGTTTTTTGTTTTTTCTTAACTGACCATTCATTTCTTACACTGATCAGAGTACTCTCTTTCCTGTTTAAAATGGATTCTGGTCACCAATTCCAGTGTGTGCGTGTGTATGTGTGTGTGTTTCGGGGGTCCCCACATCACCACGCAATTCTCTGACACCAGCTTGGGTGTCCTACAATTCAACTCAATTCTGACACCTGACACCGTCTACCCAGAGACAGTCAGAACCCACAGGTTAAGGACTCAGTCCCACAACACTGTCCCAGCCCCCTCCCCTACTTCAGATGCCAATCCCAAGTCCAGGCTATCAGCTATGCTTCTAAACAACCGGCTATAAACTGCAGGTTCCACTGATTTCCCCCAACACCCCTTCTTGGGCTTGACGAATTTTCAAGAATGGCTCACAGAACTCTAAGAAATATTTTACTTACTAGATTACCCATTCAGTGTAAAAGGCTAGAACTCAGGAACTGCCAGATTGGAGGGGGGGGGCAGGTGCGGGGAAAGGATGCCGATCTTCCATGTTCTCAGCGTCCACCCCTCTTTCTGAACCGCCACTAGTGCACCAATCTAGAAGCTCTCGGAACCCCTCTTTTAGGTTTTTATAGAGTCTTCATTACATAGACATGACTGGTTCAATCACTGGCTATTAGCAATCAAGTCAACCTCCAGCCCCTCTCCCCCTACCTGGAGATCAGGAGGGGGGGTCCGGGGGGTGGGAGTGGAGGATGGGACGGAAAATCCAACCCTTTGATTATGTGGTTGGTTCCTCTGGCAACCAGCCCCCATGAACATAACAAAAGGCACCTTTATAGCTCTCATCAATTAGGAAATCCCCATTGTTTTAGGAGCTCTGTGCCAGAAATGGGGACAAGACCAAATATATGTATTTTTTATTATAAATCACAGTATCTCACTGTTCATAGTTTTTAAATGGACTAAACGGAATGTTTAGTACTATTTTTCTTAAATTCATATACATGTGTCTGCACATTTATGTCACATATATTAATATCACATTATTTACGTCACATATATCACATCTCTTACATTTTTATAAAACAAGGATGTCCTATTAGAGTTCAGACACCAAGAGAAGGCAAGAAATCCTGAGGTGCTCAGACGTTAAACTGGGGGGTTGGGGGGGCAGGAGCAAGGGGTGAGTTTGTTTGTTGCTGTTTTAATCAGACAAGGGGTGACTGAAGCCTGTCTTTACGTTGTGGTTAAGGAGCCAGGGCAGAGGCTGGTGGAAGATACAGGTGAGATATAAGGATCTCAGTGGTGTCCGTTTCCTGTGTGAACTGAGACAAGTCACACTCCTCTGAGCTTATCTGTAAAACAGGGGCCCTGACAGCTGTCTCATCTCCCAGCACTGTTGTGAGGAGCAAATGGCATATTTTACGAGCACTTGCATTGTGAATGATGAAGTATGACGGAATCACTAACTGCGGGCCTCACTTGGGTTGGGTGAGACCCCTTCCATGGACCAAACTAAGAATCCAACTACAGAAATCACTGCACACCAGGGACCTGCCTACATACAGTTCTGCCGTAGCTTGCTTGTCCCAAATTGCGATTCTCTGTTATTCCCAAATAAACCCATTTTTGCAGTTAAAATTAAAAATTAATCAATTAATGTACACTGGATCAAAATACATACTTTGTGGAGTCAAGACTTTTGCCCAGTCTCCCAATGCATAGTTCTCATCACCCGACTGAGCTGTTGAGTTGAACACAAAATAAAGGTACTGGTGAATAATTCTGGCAGTCCTTATCCCAATCTTATCTGCTTGGAAGGGTGCCCTGACTCAGGGACCCAACTTACCCAGACTTGGGGACAAGAATTTACCCATAGCAAGGATGGAAACCATCTTATCCTGCTTTCATTAAAGTCTCAAGTAACTGCCCACCCAAAGAAACCACTGTATACAATGTTGCTTCCCCTGAAATCCTATACACAGAGAGAGCAGATGGTAACCATGCCAATTTGAAGCTTTCTGGTCCATATTACAGTAGTCACCTGCCATGACCTGCTACCACTACTCACTGTTCTGTGTACCAGGAGGAGAGTAACTGAGCCACGATGTTACATTATTCCAAGGGCACCATTTATAACACAGTCTAGGTAAAAATGGCGCCCCTTGGAACACAACAATGGCAGGAGCTGCTGACAAAACTCAGTGTTTCATCTTCTTCCTTGGCCCACAGACTGGATACATTTCCAAGCCGCCTTTGAAATTAGGTGTGAATTCTAAGTAATGCAACGACAGTGCAAGTGACCTGCTCACTTTCAGGCTCTGCTCATACAAACGTACCACACGTGCTCCTTCATCTTTTCTCCCTTTCCTCCTGCCTGAATGATGACAAGTTTCACAATGACCTTGAAAACCATGTCTGAAATTAGAAGGATCATTGTTGTCCCGAGTCTCTGGATGAGTCCACAGACCAGTGTTTCCACTGACTTCTTTGTCTGCCCCTCACTTGTCATGTGAGCAAAAAATTATCTTCTATTGTGTTTGCGCCATTATACCTTGTTCTGGTGTGGTCTCTGCAGATAGAATGGGATCTTGAGCAATCAAGCTGAGACTGAAACAAGAAGGAGCCAACTGTGCAAAGACTTCTGAGCAGGAGGCGGCGTGGGGAGGTGTGTCAGGCAGAAGTAACCGCGAGTAGTGAAGTGAGAATGATCTCACTGAAATCCACAGGTATCATTCTAGTTTCCTCTACCAATCTCAAAAAGTTCTGTTAATGTGAATCAGCCCCTAGAAAGATCATTTAGTGTACTGACAAAATTAGGATCCTGAGGCCAGATTCTAGACTACGGTAGGTTACTCACTTAGATAAACTTAACTTTATAAGGCCATTTGCTGGACGGCCAACATCTCACTGTGTCCTATATCTGATCTTCTGTTGCAATGTTATTGCACCAAAACTGCTAGGATCAGGAACACAGGCGTGCTCCGTGCTGTGCTGCTGCCTACGAACTCCTCTGGGTCTTTCTTTTTTTTTTTTTTTTTTTTTTTTTTAGGATTTTTTATTTATTCATTTGAGAGAGAGAGAGATTGAGAGCCGGAGCACATCAGTGCATGGAGGGGCAGAGGGACAGGGAGAATCAGACTCCCCGCTGAGCAAGGAGCCTGACTTGGGGCTCCATCAGGACACTGGGATGAGGACCTGAGCTGAAGGTGACTGGGCCACCCAGGAGCCCCTCCTCTGGGTCTCCAGAGCACTCCCTAGATGGCACTTGCTGAGTCACATTCCTTTCTGTTTTCCTCCTCCAGATTTTGCTGAGTCACTACGCTCTCATCCAGGCCACTGCAAGCCCACAATCGGTCTTATATTTTACATGGTCCAACGATCCCCGAGCCAAGGGTGTGAATCCAGAATGCAAGGCAACATGAGAGGAGCAATGCACCGATACAGATTTTTCCATGCGGCCGTGATCGGCCTTTTCTACTGCACCAGAGTCCGTGGCATTCATACAGGCCCAGGCAAAGCCAAGATTTTTGCATATAATCTCCCTGGAGATCTCAGCAGGCTTTCATTTGAAGGAATTCAGAGAGAATTTTCCCAGTTTTCTATTCTATCTCCCTAGTCCCTGCCTCTTTGCAAAGATAAATCTGATAGAAAGCACACCCAGACCACAGGGCTGAACTCCTAGGAATGACAGCACAGAGCCAACCACACTTCAGGCCTCAGGCAAGCTGTTCAAGCCAGTGCTCTCCAGAGGCCAGGGTAGTGGGCAGTCGGCCAAGTCCAGAGGGTGGCCTCAGCCACAGTGAGGAGCTTCCTCTCACACTTTCTCCTCTTTTAAGTTTTTACTGGGAAATATTGGCAGGCATGTGCCGACCACTAGCCTTCTGGTCTCTCAGGGTCCTGCCATCCTACAAAGCTAAATTCAAATGTAGTTTCCTCCATAAAGACTCTTGAATTCTACCGGTATGAATAAGTCTCTTCCTCCCCTGTCAGGCTCTGCCTATTATTTATTTTATGGCATTTAACATTTTTACATACGTCATCACCACTTGTTTTCTTCCATTGGACTGCCAGGTTTTCAAGGATGGGAACTGTTTCTGTGGCTCTTGGGCTTCATATCATGGGCATTCAAAAAAAAAAAAATTCAATTAGGGGTGCCTGGGTGGCTCAGTCGGTTAAGTGTCTGCCTTCAGCTCACGTCATGATCCCAGGGGCCTGGGATCCAGCCCCATGTGGGCTCCCTGCTCAGCGGGTTGGGGGTGGGGTCTGCTGCTCCCAGCTCCCTCTGCCCCTCCCCCACGTGTGTCCCCTCCCCCATAAATAAATAAAATCTTTTTTAAAAGGTTCAATTAAATTATTTAAAAATTTGACCCTAGAGAACTATTTAATCCATTAAAGGTAGCATTTCTTAACTAACTTAAACACCAATACAAAATCACTTCCTAATTACTAGGCAAAACCTCTTATAATTTGGATATTTTTGTTCTAAATCATTTGCTTTTGCATACAGTGCTGCAAAGAACAACCATGTCGTTCTTCTCTGGGAACAACAACCTTAATGATTACTACAAGTGAAATACCTGGATCAAAGGGTATTTAAAATACCCAGGCTTTAAATTTATACTGCCAAATTGCCCCCAGGAAAGTTCTAGTAATATGCAATACCAGTAAGAATTATTAAGAATATATGTTTTTGGCAATGACACTGAGAATTATTTGGTCAAGACTTTGTCAATTTCATATGCAAGAATATTTTGGTTTTAAATGAAGTTAAATTATTTTCTTGTGTGCTAGTGGTACTATGCCAGTTTTTTTGTGAATTGTCTATGTCCTTTGTCTGTTATCTCCACTGGCATATGATGGGGAAAAGGCTGTCTGAGGAATTCAGATCATTGTGAGAATCAAAAAACTGTTAATTTATCTAGATATCATGCTTTTGTTGTACACTAAAACGTCCAGCTGTAAAGAAGGGAGATCTGTCAATTTTTTCAGTGGTAAAAGTCAAAAATCTAATGCAAACTAGTCAAAACAAAAAAAAAAAAGAAAATAAGGTACTGGTCTCTGCAATATAATGATTTAAAATATATACATACCTGGTCATTCACTTGACAAAAACACATTTCTCAGATATATTTGGTCTTCATCCTTAGTTTCTAAAAACATTTCAAAGCCATAAAGGTGAAGTGGGTGTCTTATTATTAATGAAGGTGTTTGGACCCCATCTAAGGGTGGGAGCTGGTTGCCGGGAAGATCAACCATGTGATTCAAGGGTTGGAACTTTCAGTCCCACCCTCAACCTCTGATTAAATCACTCAATGGTCAATGACTTAGTCGGTCACGACTATGTAATAAAGCCTCCATAAAAACCAAAGAGGACAGCTTTTTGGTCCTTCTGTTGGAACACTTCCCCATGTGGGGAACTAGAACACTCCTACATGCCACCAAGCCAGACTCCAAGCTCCAAGAGGACAGAAACTCCTTTGTTCTGGACCTGGTCCTATGTGTCTCGTCATCTGGCTATTGATTCGTATCATTTAATAAACTAGTAAATGTAAGTAGCTGTCTGCGTGAATTCTGTGAGCCACTCTAGCAAATTAATTGTAGGTAAGGAGGAGATCATTGGGAACTCCATTATTTAGCCAGAAGCACAGGTAATGGCCTGGAGCCTATGAATGGCATGGGTGGGGGGGCAATCTTGTAGGACTGAACCTTGAATTTATGGAATCCGATGCTGTCTCCGAGTAGATAGTGTTAGAATTGAGTTGAACTGAACAGAATTCTTGGACATCCTGCTGGTGTCCGAGAAGTACTTGGCATTGGGGGAGGGGATGAAGAGCCCCTTCCACACTGGAATTGGGTCTGGAACGCTAAGAATGCCAGGAACTCTCCTAGCTTCAGGCATGGGTTGATCAAAAGTCTCAAACAATGCTGTAAGACCCAGTATTTCTCTCCTCCTGGCTCTGCCTTCTGCAGATCCCACATGAGGAGAGTCTTGATGGCTTCCATTCCAAGGGCCTGTGTCTCTCTCCCACCAGGCCCAGCACCATTCTCATTGCCTCTCATTGTCTTTGGTTGGTTGTTACCCACCCCTAGACCAACCACTGCAGCCAGGGGACTGAGGTTCTGTGTCCTTATGTTTGAATGTAACGTCCACCTCTAGAGCCGAGATGGAGTCAAGTCCACTGCAACAGCACATCGGTCTAAGAGTCGGCCAAACAAAAGGACACTGAATGAGTGCTGGGCCATCAAAAACCCAACAAATGTCCATCACAGAGGCTGCTACAAGCAAGCTGTAGAGGCTCGAGATCAGGGATTAGTAAATAAGAAATAAAATAATAGTAACAAGGGAAAGAGATTCGGTGTGCCCAGAGGAAGAGCACTGTCCACTGGCTTACCATGGAAAGAAAGCACGTCAACCCAGAAAGGGTGGGTCAGACTTAGAGGACCGGGTAAGACTCCAGGAGGAGGGTGAAAATTACGACAAGAAGAAAGAGCGGAGCAGGCTCAGTGGGCTGGGGGGGGGGGGGCAGAGAGAAGAGGCTGTGATGATCAGAAAAGGCATGCTGAGTGCTTACGTTTCTAGCAGGGAAGCAACCGTGAGTAATGGTACAATTGCAAGTGTGGCTTCCAGAGAGCACAGGGAAAGTGGGAAATGAAGAGATTGAGGAATGTTTAGCCCAGAGACCTGGAACAAACACCAATGTGTTCTTAGAAGTTACCAAGAAAGACAGCACCGAAGAAGCCGAAGCAGGGGATGAACTCACTGAGGAAAGTGATACTGACTTCAGAGCACCACCACCAGCAAGGATAGTAGAAGAGTCATTTGAATAGATGAGGGACTTTCAAAGAAGCCAGAACTTTGGGGAGCCTTGGTTTAGCATTGTTTTTAAAATGTCAGGAGCAAAATTTAAGAAGACAGTTTTCTTCTGCCCCAGGAAGGGAACAAATCGAATGGAATGGAATGGGATAAGTAACTGTAATTCATAGGGGAAAAAATGAAGAGAGCAGAAATTGTAAATAAGGTTAATATAACGAACTCTATAAATACATGCTTGCTAAGGAAAAAAATAAATGAAAATAAAAAAGCATGAAAGGAATTAAGATGTCACACTAGAAAACAGGGACTCTGAGAGAGCCATGCTAATAACAGACAAAACAAAGTTTAAAGCAAACAACAAAATGTTACCAGAGATAAAAGAGAATATTTTATAAGGATGAAAGGGTTAACCCATCAAGAGGACACAATGAGAAGCATATATGCACCTCACATCTGAACCCCCCAAGATACAGGAAGCACAAACTGACAGAATGGCAGGGATAAACACACAAATCAACAATAACAGCGAGACTTCAATATCCCCCTTATAATAAAAGATGGAACTAGACAAAAGATCAACGGACTCACTGACAAACCGAACACTATAAAACATCAAGACCTAACGGAGACCTCTAGATGACTCCACTCACCAGTCGTAATATACGTAATATTCTCAAGAGCACATGCAACATTCTCCAGGATAGACCACCCATAAAACAAACCTCGATAAATTTAACAGGATTAACACCAATCAAGTATGCTCTTTGACCACAATGGAATTAAATTAGGAGTGAAATGGAACTGCATTCAGTTCAGGGTTTCTATAAGAGAGGACTGTATGGGGAGTGGTGTATGTCACAAAGAAAAAACAATTCAGCTAAGGCTCGAAGACGGAAGAAACTCGGCGGAAGAGGTACAGCAGAGACAGCAGGGTCTCCCAAGCTGTGGCCCATGGGTGGGCTTCAAGAGTATTAACCTGCTAACACTGCATACGAACCTACAGAGGACGCACAATTTTATGAGATTTTTCAGAGGGACCCGTTACCCAAAAAAGGTTAAAAATCTCCAATGTGCTTTCACAGGTCATGATAAAAGCAGAGAAGAGAAGGGCCCCTCGAGAGGGAGGGGGACGGAACACTAAGCTGGACAGGGTGGGGAGCAGAGGGAGGCTGTGCTGAATGGCGGGGTGTAAATAACAGGACTGAGGCAGTAGGAAAGGGAGGTTGCAGCACAGGAAGATTGGGGAGTGAAAGAAAGCCTGACACCAGTAAATTGTATGACCACTGAACCAAGATTCATAGGAGTCTTTGCTGGATGCTTTGGAAAACACTGCTGTCTACAGGGTCCAGTGCCCATCACTCGGTATCGTCAGGGGGTCATCAGTCCCCAGTCAAGAGAGAGGCACTGCCCACAACCCCACTATTATCTAAAATGTCCTTTTTTATCTTGACATATAGAAGGTGAAGAAAGGTTTAGAATATTTATAAAATGTCAGTAGTAATATCTGGAGCACACAAATGAGGACATGGAAATTATTTCCAGCCCTTTCATCTTTGAGCCAAATTTATTTTTTAAACATTCAAATATATAAAACTTGGAAGTCAGTTAACGTCTTGGAGTCATGAAATCTGTAGGACTCTGCAGGCCTTCCATGTAAACATGTGTCCAACAAATCACATAGCCCAATTTTCCAACCCTTCGATCCAAGAAAAGGCTTACGGCAGCTTGCGGCCAGTGGTTCTCTGAAGGGTGCTGGGCTTTGGGGAGAGAGGCATCGCCAAGGCGTCTCCTAAAACTGTGCCGCGACATTTTAATGTAATGCATGATGCTTCAGATCTAGACAAGTGCTTCATCTTAGATATCGACCTTTGGCCGGATAGTTCCTACCTTTGCAAACAGGCAGGGCCAGCTACATAATTTTGCAAGACTCACTGCAAAATGAAAATGAGGCACTAAGAATTTCAAGATGGTGGCAGCAGAGCGTTAAATCAAGTGTTCGGTCTCTATGACTGCCCGGATCATACGCCTACCAAAGCTGGCCCTGCGCAAAGGACAGGAAGGCCATTCCACAACCTCGAGATTAGATTCTCTTACATTTTTACTCATACTTTTTGTGATTTCATTTTACATTAATATTCATCAGTCTGGAGTTTGTTTGGTATGTGGTTTGAGGTATAGATGATAGCTGACCATTGAACAATGCGGGGTTGGGGGCACCGATTCCCCCACATGGTCGAAAATTCATGTATAACTTTGGACTCCCCAAAAACTTAGCTACTACTAGCTTACTATTGACTGGAAGCCTTACCAACAACATAAAGTCAGTCAATGAACACACGTTCTGTGTTAGTAGAACATATAAAATTATAGTATATAATAGTATATAATTAGTACATAGTATACAAATGTATTATATACTAATAGTATATATTATAGTCTTCCCATAAAATAAGCTAAAGAAAATGTTATTAAGAAATCATGGGGCGCCTGGGTGGCTCAGTCGTTAAGCGTCTGCCTTCGGCTCAGGGTGTGATCCTGGAGTTCTGGGATCGAGTCCCACGTCAGGCTCTTCCGCTGGGAGCCTGCTTCTTCCTCTCCCACTCCCCCTGCTTGTGTCCCCTCTCTCACTGGCTGTCTCTCTCTCTGTCAAATGAATAAATAAAATCTTTTAAAAAAATTTTAAAAAAAAGAAATCATAAGGAAGAGAAGATACATCTATAGTACTGTATTTATCTAAAAAGTTCCCATGTGTAAGTGGACCCACACAGTTCACACCTATGTCGTTCAAGGGCCAACTGTACTTTGCATTTTCGGAAGTGGAGAGACAAACGTCCTGCCGCCTCTTCCTACAGATGTGAAATGCTACCATCACTGTATTCAAAATTCTGGTCTCACTATTCTTTTCCTCTGGTCTGTCCATTCTTGTACCTGTTCCACACTAGTTTTACTGTATTTCTATAAATCATTTTAAAGTTTGGCAATGTATATATGTGCCGTGTCATCCATTGGTTCCTTGGATTATCTGGTCTTTCATTGTCCCTGCCAAACTTTAAAATCACTTGTCAGGTTAAGAAAAAAAAGAAAAAAAGAAAAAAAATCCTTCCTGTCTTAACAGGAACTGCATTAACTTTACCAGTGAACCTCAGAATCACCACCATCTTTAAAATCACCTCAGGTTCATGCACTATCAGCGAACAGCATCTCTTTCAAAGTGCCTCCAGCAATAGCCTGTCAGTGTAAGTATAAAAATAGAAATAAAGAGATAAAAAATTTCTCAGGAACCCAGACAGCTCATTAGGCCAGAACTCTGCGAGAGTGAAAGGCCATCTGAGCATTGGAAGAGGCCTCTAGACCCAGAGAGATTTAGGGACTGGTTATCCATCCTATCTGTCCCGCCACTGAGGCGGCTCCCTTCCCATGGAATTCGGCTCCTACAGCCCCTGGTGCCAAATGCCAGCTGCCTCACCACGTACTCTCCGTTCGCTCTGGTTTCCACTCACTCGTGCCTTCTGATTCCCCCCAGTTTCTGCTTCTGCTCACTCTCGGCTGCTCACTGGCCTTTGCTACTCTGTGGCTCTGAATCGAATGACATAGTTTCATACCAAATTTTTTTTAAGGGCAACCTTCTATTTATGGCCAAATCTTCCACGATGGCAGGGAGTTTCGGCTTCCTTGGAAATCAATGCATTGGAGTTGAAAAAAAGTGATGGATCTCATGAGAAGACTTTTTTTTTTCTTTTAGAAATTTCGCAAGGTAGGTATAATTATCTTTCTAAAGCCGAGAAAATAAACCAGGATAACGCAGTAACCGTAAGAGCCGGCAATTTGCTCGCAGGTCTGTCATGCCTCACAGCTGTCATCTTTCCCATGTACTCTACCGCTCTAGAGAAATCTAGGCTGTCTCTCCAGATGTTGTGGTTTCTGACCCTGTGATGATGAGCAGGACACGTAATGCTGGTGAATATGGCGACGATGCGTACTTAGCAAGGCTGCCACCAGCACCGTGACTGTGCTCCCTCCTCCTTCCCTTCATGCTGCTCTGCATAACCCCCAGTGTTCCGGCAGGGCGCAGGAGGAGCAGGAAGGGGTGGGGCTGGAATCTGCAGTTCTGACTGTGCTCAGGGGAGACGGCCCTCACTCACTGCACCCGATTCTCTGATTTTTCTCTAGATGTTCCACTTATCCAGCTGAAGGCACCAGCAAGCCAAAGCAACAGCATCACACATAGCAAAAAAAAAAAGGACACAAAGTACAGAAATAAATGACTAAAGTCTGGAAATCACTGGCTGGTCTAGGAGAAATCCACGGAACAGAAATGAAGAAGTGTTTAGACCCTTCCCTGACATCACCAGCCACAAGCTACGCAACTCCACACAAATCATTTAAGCTTTTCTTCGGCCTTTTTTCCCCTCACCATCTGTCCAACTTGGGCTGATTATACTGCATGTCCCAACTCCTGATGAGGAGGATGTGATCACAGGGAAATGACTGACAGCGTTTCGGAAAGCCCAGCAGAGGAGTGAGGGATGGGAGGGGATGGGGCATGCTGGCAGCAGCGAGAGAACCGTCCTCCTCCTGTCCACATCAAAGGAGCTCACGAGACGCATCCTGCAGCTGGTCGGCTGGACTCCTGCCTTCTATACACAGGAAAACTGTCCTCGGCAGGATATTTTTTCTAAGATCGATGCAGAGCCACATGACATCCTTTACAAAGTCATAGAGTAATACAAAGTAATTAACATAATTCTCCCCAGGAAATGAATGTGGGAGAAAGTCAAGATGAAAACGTACCAGTTGGCACTGCACTGTGCTAGACATAGCACATGTCAAAGGTCAGCCATGTGACCCTTGACCTCAAGGAGGTTCTAACTCAGTAAAGATCAAGTAAGTATTTTAGACTCTCCTATAAAAAAAAGTGTGACGTGATATGGTGAGGGAACAGGTTAAGTGCTGCCGGAAAGAAGAGGAAGACAATGTCTCTGGGGGAAGCAGGTAGCATGCTGGCTACATGGCAAAGGTTGAGCCGCATTTCTCCACAAAGGGGTGGAGGGAAAAGCACTTGTGAGAATGGAGACACCAGGAGCAAAAGTGCAGAAACAAGGAATCCCTGAGCACGCATGGCAAACAAGGAAAGTTCAGCGTCACGGTAGCACCGAGAGCTAGAGCTACAAAGGAAGGCTGGACCTGATCGTGAAGACTTTGGACGTGGGCTGGAAGGACCCCGAGCATCCAGGTGAAGGTGTCTGATTCGAGCCATATCACGATCAAAGATCTGCCTCAGAGAGATGGCTAATCGCATGGGGGACGAATAACAAGGTGTAAGAGCTGACACCGGTGTAAGACGGTTTACACGGTGATGGTCATGACGATGATAATTAGGTTGAGTGCAAAAGCACTGGTAAGCAGCAAAAGGAAGAGGAAAGAAGAAATTCGGGGTCTTAAGGGTTTTTTTACTCTTCAAACTTGATCTTCACGACTTCTGGAGTAGATACTCTCCTTCCCATGTTTGAATGAAGAAAAAAGCAGCTCATAAACAGGGTTAAAGTCTTGCAAAAGTCACACAACCACTCAATGGTAGGGGAGAAAAAGAAATTAGAAACTAGGTTCCACGGACTATAACTTACCCTTTATAATTTGTCACCTCCCTTCCCCCAAATCAACCAAAACACCGTCGAAGAAGCCACAGTTTTGTGTTGTTTATCCCAGTGAAAGTAAATTTGCGTCCCCGGTGCTGCCATATACATTATCAGAACCATAAGGCCAAACCTCCCTGGAACAATGTTCACTGTCCAAATCCCCTCTTCGGTAATGTGGTGATGTGATTCGCATGACAGCAATTGGTTCTACCCAAGTATACCAGCCACCACCCTGCGACCTCCTGAAGGGCACCTGGCTTTGATTATTTGGGGACCAAAATAATCTCAGCTTGAAGAGAGTTCCCAATCACAACTTTCTAAATAGCGGACACCAAAATATCCAATACTCGAAATAGATGGTATCCCCCCTTCTTTTTCTGCAAGAGGCAATGACGAGCGTCACAGTGCGCCACAGTGCCAAGAACGCATTATGCTTCCCAGATGCACGGACTGACATACTAAGCAAACTATTTATGAAATTTCTTTGGAAGAGTCAAGGCAAATAACAGCCTGGTCCCTACCCCCATCATCACCACCAAAGTTAACTGGAGTAGCTCTGCTCAGAGTGACAGGGAAAGCAGACTTGAGTGCTAGGGTGTGGTTGGTACAATGGGACTTGCTATCTGTCACTAGCTATGATTTTTCTTCCCCGCGTTCCAAAATTTCCTTTTTTCTCATGTATCTTAAATAAGTGGCTATGTTATTGTTGCCAAATTGGATACAAGATTCTCTCTGACCTCCTCCCCCTCCCAGTAGCCACAAGCAGTTACTACTCTGTGCAGGACCCAGGAAAATATATATGGGGTCTTACCTCCCCCAGCCTCCCAACACACACACACACACGCACACACACACATACAATGCTAGTAACAGACATTTAGGAACTCATAGATATTGTGGTCTCATGAGAAAGATGGAACTTAATCAAATAGTATAAGAGATTTATTAATTACATAACTAACCACGATCCCCCTCGCCCCCAGCCTGACTCTTCATAACCTCTTTTCCCACTTGTGGCTGCTCTCAACTAAGGGAATGGGCATGAGGCTATGATTTGGTATGATTTGCCCTTGGAACTCATCCCCTACAGGAAGGACTTTCTGGACTCTGGGTATCTCAGGGTCATCCCACCCCCACCTGCCAGTCACCCCTGGGAAACCAAGCTGTCAGGTGAATGAAAGATAGGAGAGGTATCGAGGGTCAAGCATAGGGATTTCCCCGGAGGAGATGCTGCCAATGCCGCCCCCTTCCCATCATCCACACTTGACTTCCAAGGGAAGGGAGGCGCTTTGAGCATTCTGTTTGGCTGGTTGCTTAGTTTCTATAGAAACTCTCCTACCAGGGGCTTAAAGTTAGTACCAAAAAAAGACCCCTACACAAATAAGAAACATTGCTTAATATGACAACACTGACAATGAATATAAGGAATGGAAAGAAGAGAAATTTATCATCTCATCTGGGGCTGTCTTGTTCAACACTCCCTCCCTCCCACTGTCAGCATCATCACCAAACCTACGCTTTATTTTTTTAGAAAGTGTGTGAAGGTCCTTTGAAGCACTAAGAAAGTCAAGGCCAGACAGAGTTCAGATTCATTTAAGAAATGCTGTATCTTATTTCACCCTTTCATACCTTGGAGAATCACAGTGCATATTTTATTTTATTTTATTTTCTGACAGTCTTTTTTTTATAATAATTTTTTATTATGTTATGTTAGTCACCATACAGTATATCCTTTTTGATGTAATGTTCCATGATTCATTATTTGCGTATATTAAACACACAAACTTCCCTGAGAAGTGACCCAGTAAATACACTTGGCTGTTTAATTCTGTTGTTCTCTCCTCACCCAGGAGCCCTTCCCTGCCCTGCACCCCACACTCCATACCCTTAACATTTAACATATGAATCGTGTCACCGATAAAAGTAGAGTCTATGAGATACTTAAGGAAGCAATGCTCTAATAATTTAAAACTAATTCTCTAAAGTTAACCAACATTTAGGGAACTAACTCCTAATCCTCATCCTGCACAAAACCAGCAGGCCCCCTTTAGTCACTGCCCCTACACATGCTCTTGTCTTTAACTTCTAACCTATCCAATTAATGACTATGATCCTCTATGACGAGAATCCATTTTTACGGACAGAGAATATCAAGGGTGTGGAATCCGATGTATTCGCACAACGAAACCCAAACTCAAAGTCAAGCCTCAACAGGACATGACAGAGTCAAAAGACCAGTATCAGAAACACATTCTCTCTTTCCACAGTTCTACGTAAATCTACGTGGCAGATCTTTTTCATCAACCTGTTATTTCCTACCTCACGCAGAATTGCGGGAGGGGCCACTTGTTTCCATTAGTAGAACCCAGAAGATCCACAACTATAATATAAAATTTTTAAACTACAGAGAAAACTGGTAAATATAAATAATTCTCTTCCTGTCATGGAAGATTGAAAAACACATCCCTTAAAGACACAAAGTTGGGAGAATTTTCTAGCAGGAGTATTTTTAAAATTATTTCTGTGACCTCCCCCCCAAAAGATGGCCGATGAACTGCGTAAGACTGGAGAATAAGTGTACTCTTATCTATCATACATAACCTCCATGGGCTTCTAGAACAAGGAAGTGAGGCTAATTGCACAAATCTCATGGTTCTAGGACCCTAAAATGTCCACCAAAAAAGGGTCTGACTCAAAGATGAAAATTTTAGAAAGATTTCTGCTTCTGACTACAAAAACTCACCTTGTATCTGCCACTCATAACTAGAGCTGCTAGGTTTTTGGCGGGGGGGGGGGGGAGAGTAATCTGTTTAAAGGATTCTAGAGCTACCAAAGTGATGAGCCAAGATCACAAGAAGACAAAAGACTCAAGACATTTGCTACTTTGTAAGCATCACTGGGAAGAAAAGCTAAGAAGCTAATTGGCTGGGGAAAACGGTGAAGATCTTACATAATTTTTATATGCAATATCTACCAATCAGTCGAAAAATATCATGAATGTGAGGACATAGGACTCAAAGACCAAAGGCAAAAGGGAAAAAGGATAATAGAAACAGATTCACATAATACAGAATTATCAGCTATGGCTTCTAAAATAACTAACATTAATATGTTCAGTAAAACACAGGAAACCTGATGAATGTCATTAGAAAATTGAATCTGTGAGAAAACAATCACATCTAAATTTGAGAATTATAAAAGTCATATCTGAAATTAATAACTCAGTAAGTGGGTTTAACAGCAGGCTAAGCACAGTTGGAGAAAAAGACAGCTATGCTCCCACCTGAGACACAAGAAAAGACAACAGAAAGTACAGAGAAGAAGAAAAGAAGAAACATGTGGCTCATGATAAAAAGTCTACATGTGTAACTGACATCCCAGAAAGAGGTAAGAAAATGGACCTGCAATTTTATTGAGCAAGTGAATAAAAGAAAAGTTTTGAAAACCTTAGAAAGACAAGGCACAATGTCAAGAAACACTATCCTATCCAAGGAAATGACAACAAGAGAAGTCATACCTTGGCATATCATGGCAGAGCTGCTGAAAACCAACAACAGAGGGAAAAGATAACCCTTCCTGAATAGGAAAAGTAATGAGATTTCCGGATGATTTTTGAACAGAAAAGAGAGAAGTCAGAAGACAACAGACTACTGGGGCACAGATTACCTTGTCCCAGCTACCAATCCCAACGGAACAAAGGACCATGTACCAATCGCCAATCCCAGGGAAGCCTCCCAACACTTCTGCCCACTGCATTTTGGGATCAGTCTCCAAGGCACACAACGCTGCCAAGCCCTGGATCACACAGCACCTTGCTTACATAGAGCAGAGACGGTAAGATCGCCTTCAATAGAGGCATCAGTGCCCCCTGGAAGCAAGCCTCTCCCAGCAGGTGACACGGGACACTTTGCCTACACACGCCCCTCTCATGCCACAGTGGATGGAGCTCCATCCCCTCCCTGAGGAAGAGTTGGCGAGGTACCATATGATACGTGTGCCTTACGCAGCGTGAAAGAGCAGCCCGTGAGCAGGAAGCAGGGGGAAATAGCCCCACACAAGGCAACAAGCCCAGCACAGGCTGTGTGGGCTCTTTATCTCTTGGTCGGGAAGGGTTCCAAGCTGCAGGCCTACTCTGACGCAGCTGAGTGGGGGCCGAAACGGGCATGCACAACACGGTCTTTCCCAACACATACCACCCTTTCAGTGCTGAAAGATAACAACCGTCACCCCAACTGACCAGCCTGTGAAAATACTCTTCCCCCAAAACACCAAAGATGAAATGAAGAACGTTAAAATAACCTGTCATCAACAGGACTGTTTTAGAAGGAATACTGAAGAAGTTCTTCAGGACAAAAGGGAACTAATCTCAGAGGAAAGCCCAGAATGCAGGAGGGAATGAAGACCAACACAAAGAGTATGTATGTGGGCAAATCTGAACGAATATTTGCTGTCAATACAATAACAACACCTTGTGGAGTGTTAAATGTGTGTAAATTAAAATACATGAAAATAACAGAAAAAAGGGGAGGAACCTTGTGAAGAAAGCAATGATAGAACCAATTTCTTCATACACTTATAAATCAAGGAAGTATGCTCTTGTCACTGACAGTAAGCAGAAGGAAGAGTAAAACATATGTGTGTGTATTTAACGATTGAAAAAAGAGAAAAAATAGAATAAAAAATGCTGATATGACCACAAAAAGAAAACAAAGGAAAAATAACAAATTCACAATCAAAATGAAAGATTTAAATACACTTCTTTCAGTAACTGATAAAACAGATTTAAAAAGTGAAAATGTAGGAAATTCGAACAAACTTGACTGATTGGCATATATAAAACACTGAATTCAACACCTGCAGAATGCGTATTTTTCCACGTTCAGAGCATTGTACAGTTAACCTGTAGCTATCTGTTAGTCCATAAAGGAAGTTCCAGTGAATTCCGAAAATCTGAAGCCATGCAGAATATGCCCTCTGAGTTCAGTGGAATCATGTTAGAAACCAATATGCGAGACACAGAAAAATACCTCAAATGCTTGGAAATTAAGCAATACTCTTATAAATAACTAATGGATTACGAAGAACTAGGAATGGAAATGAGGAAATACATGTGATAGAAGATTGTGAGGCCACAGCATGTCAAGAATAGGCTACTGCTAGAGTAGTCCTTGCTGGGAATCATAGTTTGAAGACACAGATCAGAACAGAAAAGGGCTCAAAACCAGTGACTTATGTAACCATCTCAAGAACACAGGGATAGGGGTAGGGGGCCAGGCTGGCTGTCTGTAGAGCACCCAACTCTTGATCTCAGGGTCATGAGTTTGAGCTGCACTTTGGGCATACTAAAAAATAAAAATAAACTTTAAAAGGAAGACATAGGGATAAAAAGCATATTAAACTCAAGAAAGGTAGAAAGAAAAAAAAATATGTCTAGGACAGAAAAACTGATGAAATAGAAAACAAATTTAATAAAATCAAGAAAGTCAAAAGCTGTTCCTTTGAAAAGACCAAAACAACTGAAAAGAAGCAATACAGCAGATACCACTGATCAAGAGCAGAGAAGGTACAAATTTCCAATACTGGACCTCAAAAGGGGGTTATCACTACAGATCCTACAAATAATCAGGGAACGGTAAGAGAATATTTTTTGAACAATTTTGTGCAAACACATTTGAAATTTCAGACAAGGCACATTTCCAGAAAAATACAATTTACAAACTGGCATAAGAAGAAATGGAAAATCTAAATAATCCTATATTTATTAAAGAAATTGCATCCATAATTTAAAACCTCCCCACAAAGAAAACTCCAGTCTCCAAGAGGTTCGCTGTCAAGATCCACTGAACGTTTAAGGAAGAAATTAACTATTTTAAACAAAACTTCTAGGGACTAGAACAAAAAAGGGAACACTTCCCAACTGATTTTATGAGGCCAGTATAATCTTATTACCAAAAAAACCTGGCAAAGAAACTACAAGGAAATCATAGGCCAAGATCTCTCATGAGCGAAGTAGCAAAAGTTCTAAACAAAAGGGTAGCAAGTCAAATTCAGCAATATAAAAATAGTACGCCACAACAAAATTGGTCATATTCCCACTCTTAAATGAGTTCAGTTTAACATTTCAAATTCAATCAATGGAATTTTCAAAAATCAACTGATCAACTAAAAAGATATAGAAAAACCATGTGATAAGTCTCAATATCCAAGCATAATAAAATGTAGTAAACTGGAAATAGAACATAATTTTCTTTGTCTGCCAAAAGGTGTCTATAAGAGAATCTACATCAAACATAATACTTAATGACAAAACACTTAAAGATTTTCTCTTCAAGTCAGGAACAAAACAATGATGTCCCCTCTCACCATTTCTCTTGAACATTGTACTAAAGATCCTAGCCAGCACAACGAAAGAAATATTATTCACAAACAGCAGGACTGTGTGTATAAGAGATCCCAAAGAACCTACAGATATGTCATTAAAACCAGTAAACAAACTTAGACCACTCAGATCAGCAAGGTCACTAGATACAAATTCAAAATACAAAAGCACGTTGTATTGCTATTCATTAGCAACAAGAAAGAGAAAATTAAATGGTATGTTAACATAACAGCACCAAAAAAATACCAAACACCTGAAAATAAGCCAAACAGAAAATGTAAAAAGCTACTCAGAAAATAACAAAATATCACTGAAAGAAATTTAAGACCGTCTAGTAAAATAGAGGGATATACTATGTTCATGGATTTAAATGTTTAATATTATATACTGCATATGTATATTCTCTCCAGACGGAGCTAAAGATTCAACATGCAATATACCAGCAGATGTGTGTGTGTGTGTGTGTGTGTGTGTGTGTGTGTGTCATGAACAAGGTGATTGTAATGTTAAAAGCCAAAACAGTCCTGAGGAAAAAGAACAAGGTTGGAGGATTTACACCACCAGATGTCAATGTGTGCTATAAAGCTGCAGTAAGTAAAACAGTATGGTACTGGCACAAAGACGATACAATGGGGTGAAAGAAATACAGACATATACATCACAGAGGGAGAAAAAGAAAGAAAGAGAAACTTCATTTATGACAAAAGTATCACTTCATAGCAGCAGAGAAAGCTGATCTCATTAAACAGGTGCTGGGTCAACAGGGTATCAATATGAAAAAATGCATCACTAACTTCTATCTCATACCAAGCATAAAAATATATTTGAGCTGGATCACAGGTATAAATATGAACAGTAAAAGAGTGCTTTAGATTACTTAAACCAAATGCAAAAACACTAATTACAAGAGAAAAGAATGATAAATTTGATTACATTAAAATTAAAAATTTCTGCTCATTGTTAGATACCTTGAGAGAGTAAAAAGGCACGTGGAGAGTGGGAGAAAATATTCATATGCATACACCCCACAAAAGATTTTTTAAAACACATATTTTTTTAAAAACCTTCAAATCGGTAAGAAAAACATAAATGACCTCCAAAAACAGCCAAAAGATTTAAACAGGTGGGGCGCCTTGGTGGCTCAGTCAGTTAAGTGTCTGACTCTGGATTTTGGCTCAGGTCAAGATCTCATGGGTCATGAGACTCCATGCACAGAGCATGGAGTCTGCTTGGGATTCTCTGCCTCTCCTTCTCCCTGTGCACCCCCTCTCAAATAAATAAATACATAAATACATAAGATTTAAAAAGCTTCTTTACAAAGTAGGGTATTTAAATGGCCAATAAATATATAATAAAGCCGTTCACTCATCTCCAGGGAAAATCAAATTACATCATGGTAAGGATCACAACACACCACCAGAGTAGCGACATTTAAAAGACTGACACCAGAACAAACGAAGTCTCGTCTACCGCTGGGGTGAGCCTAAATTCACGCAATCACGTAGGAACCCTGTTTTGCGTTATCTCCTAACACTGAGAACACGCAAATCCTCTTACCTAGCAATTCTCCTCCTAGCACACATGTGTTTAGGTGCTCACTCAAAAAAAAACATATACAGAAGTTTCTGGCAGTCAGAGTTAAAAACTCAAAGTGTTCATCTTTCGTAAACGAGACAGATGCACTGTGAGTTGTGATTCATACCACAGACAAATAGCATTGAAAAAATAGACAGTTCCTACCAACATAATGTAGGCAAAAGCAGCAGACATTAAATATATGTGGCATGATTTCATTCATATAAACTTCATGAATTTGCATGTCATCCTTGTGCAAGGGCCGTGCTAATCTTCACTATATAAACTTCAAAACTAGGCAAAACCAATCAATGGCGGCAGAAGTCAGGACAATGGTTTGGTTACCTTTGGGGGGGAAATAGTAGCAGTGATTAAAAATGAAGCCAGTGAGATTGGGTGGAGAAAGCAGAGTCAACAGATGGAGAAAGGCCAGCTCCTGGGGATATCGCTGAAACCCTTCACACAAGCACACCTGACGCTACTTCCCTCTGCTGCTGGACCTCTCGATTCCCTGAGACTTTAGTTTCCGATGAGCTGTCTTTTGCACCAGCCTTGACCTCTGCCTGGAACCCAGCTCCTGCTAGAAATGGAAACCTGGAAAGATGGGTTTCTCTCCATGTATGAAGGTGAGAACAGAGTGATCAACAGATCACAATAGAGAGAGGATTTTCAATCCAGCTGTGGGAAGGTTCTATGGGCCTTAGTTTCCTTCTCTTTGAAAGCAGAAGCTTGGGTAGGGATGGATCTAGTTTATGAGGGGACTGGATTCGGTGTGGCTGTAGTAAGCTAGTGCTTTCTCCATCCATACCTCCAAACCTGCTCCATATCTCACTTCCTTGTTCTAGAAGCCCCTGGACGTTATGTCTGATAGATAAGAGTACACTTATTCCCCAGTCTTATGCAGTTCATCGGCCACCCTTTTTTTGGGGGGGGTGGTCACAGAAATAATTTTAAAAATACTCCTGCTGGAAAATTCCAATCCAAACTAATATGAAAACACCGATCATACAGCTACATCACAACATCTGCTCTTGTGTAATGGGTTGAATTATGTTTCCCCCAAAAGAGATATGTGGAAGTCCCAACGCTCAACATTTCAGAACGCAGCATTATTTGGAAAGTGTTTTAGATGTCATTAGTTAAGATGACGTCCTGCCGAAGGACGGTGGGCCCTTGATCCGATGTGACTGTGTCCTTATAAGAAGACTACGGGAAGACACAGGAAGACGATGCCAGGAGACAGAGACAGAGATGTGTCTACAAGCCAAGAAATGCCAAGGATCGTGGGCGACACCAGACGCTAAGACAAAGAAGAGAACTGATTCTCCCCTGGAGCCTTGGAGAGCGCACGGCCTGCCCACTTCAGACTTCCGGCCTCCAGAATTGTGAGACAAGGAATTGTTGTTTTATTTTTTTTTTAAGATTTTATTTATTTATTCGACAGAGATAGAGACAGCCAGCGAGAGAGGGAACACAAGCAGGGGGAGTGGGAGAGGAAGAAGCAGGCTCATAGCGGAAGAGCCTGATGTGGGGCTCGATCCCATAACACCGGGATCACGCCCTGAGCCGAAGGCAGATGCTTAACCGCTGTGCCACCCAAGCGCCCCAGGAATTGTTGTTTTAAACACCACGCCCCCACCCCCACCCCGTTGGTGGCGCTTGTGAGAGCAGCCCTGGGAAACGAATGCACCTCCCACCGCTCAGGCCTATTCTGCCTGCTCAGACCCACAGCACGAAAGGGGAACGAGCATTTACACATCAAAATGGTCACCGTGTGGACGCTGGAGCTTTCACTGTTCCCCTTTTCACAGGACGCTGCCCTGTCTCCAGCGTACTCCTGCTCTCCTGCCCAGGCAGTCAGGCCCCTGGTCTCCCCACCGGCAAGAGCACTGCCAGGGACCTGGGCCGCAACCGCACAGCAGCTGAGAGATCTGGGGCTGCGGGAGCGGTCAGGTACTTGGTTCATTCTCCTGTGCCTCGGCTCCTGTATGTGAAAGTGAGTTCCAAAGCATGGATGGGGTCAGAGGGTCACACAGACAAGAGAAGGTGACCGTAGTGCTTACACAGCATGACATGAAGGACTCAAAAGCTCTTCGTCCAACCTGGCACTGTTTTCCTCGAAGGCCTGACATGCCACCACTGGGTGAAAGGGTTACAGGTCCCGGGTGTAATGGGCATGGCGGGGGGCATCTTATTAGATGACCCAGATGAGGGACTGGTTGGCGTGTTATTTTTTAATGGGGTGGGATTCCTACGAGTAGCCTTGGCTGGGGGACCCCAAGACGACCGCAGGAGAAGGGGAGAAGACACGGGAGCAGGCGGCAGCTTTGGTGGTAAGAAGAATGATCGAGCAAAAGGAATCTAGAGAATCGCAATGCTGGCAGGGATCTCCCCGCAGATTAAGCTGGAGAACTTCACTTTCAGGTGAAAGTAAGAAGCAGGGAGGCCTGCTTCTTTGGAATCTGCCAAATATGCTCAGGGTGGGGGCAAGGAGGCTTCGATTTAACTCGAAACACATTTCTTGAGCTCCTCAGGAGCTCAAGATACTACACTGAGGTTTAGCTACTAAAGGATGATCCTAAAGGATGAGCAGATATAGCCCCTGACCTTGAGATGACCCTGTCCATGCAGCAGGGGAGCGTGAGTCATATTTCTAACTCAGGATGTGAGGCAGAGTGAGCGAAGCACACTGAGAAGTCTAGACAAGAACTAATGCTTACACTGAGTGCTCAGCACGCACCAGGCATGAGGCTAAGCAGTTTATGGCTACTCATTCCCTTTACCCTCACCACCACCCCCTTGTGCTATTATGATCCTCATTTTACAATGGAGACCAGAGAGGTGAAGTTACCTGCCCAAGGAGCACAGCCAGCAGGCAGTTGGAAGAGTTCCAATGGCAGAGAATGTCCCCTAAAATGCACGTTGAGGCAAGAGTAGGTCACACGGGCCCTCCACACCATGCACGAGGGAGGGCCTCCCTCTCCACGACGGGGACCCTCAGTGTCACCTGGCATTTAAACACAGCCTGCCTTAGAGGAAACCAATAAATAAATGATCAATTGCCCAAGTGCCTTCTATCTCCCAGGCCCTGAGTCCACAGGGCGGAGAAAGCAAAAGCCCTGGGGCCCTAAGGGAGCCTGTGGTCCTTCTTCCAAGACAAAGAAAGCTGAGAGGTCAACAGGGACAATGTGAAGAACGAATCAGTGAAGCTGCCGATCTGACTTCAAGCAGTACCGGCAGCATCAGAAAATTGTTAGTGTCTGCTACCCCTGACCCTTCTTCCAGGGTTAACCCTTCCAGGCAAGTGTTACACTAAGAACCCTTTTATGTTAGAGGATTTTGGGGGGTGTGCAGTGAAAACAAAGGCAGCATCACCCGATGTTAAAAGCGTGGGTCCAACGTTGTGACCCAAGGCATCGAGAAGGGCGTTGTGAGGCTAAATGGCCGGAAGGAAGACAGAAAACCGGAGAATGTGACTCCCCTTTGGCGCCATTTGGTCCACAACCAGCTCGCGTTTGGAGGAGGGGAAGGGAACTGTCAGTTCCTTCTTTTTCCTACTGGGTCGAGGGCCCAGTACCACCACAGGGCTGACTTTAGCTCCAGCTCTTTATTTAGTAAAACGAAAACTCCATGAACATTCTGGCACTAGGAGGCATGAGTTGGCTCCTCCGAACGGAGACCTCTGCTATTTAGGGACTCTACAAAACAGAAAAATGTGTATTACCAAATAACTATTTAGAGAAAATATTGAAAAAAAGATGGAGAGAGAACTGTTTGTTTTAATATGGTCTGTTTACAATGCATTATTACTGGACTGCAGAGTGTGTGCTAAGGGAACAAAAATGCATTTGCATTTTTTCAGGGTCAAAATAGCCATGTTCAGACAGCACACAGCAATCTCTCTTACAGTTATTTTTCTTCTCTTTTTCTGGCATTTGATAGATTCTAGAAGTTCATCTAACTTGACCTTTGCTAAACTGCCCTTATTGCTGCGAAAATATATTCTCCCTCAAACGAGGCCTCCTTCTCGAGTAAGGAGTCAGTTTCTCGAAGCCAATGGTCCTCAAACTTTAATCTGCACCAGAAATTCCCAGAGGGTTTGTGAAAGCACACATGGAGGCCCACCCTTAGATTTTCTGATTTTGTAGGTCTGGGGTGGGGCCCAAACATTTCCTTTCTTCCAAGTTCCCAGGTGATACTGATGCTGGTGGTCCGAGCACCACACTCTGAGACCAGCTGGTCTATGTGCACAGCAGGAGTGTGTCATCATGGACATGCTGAGATGACCCAGGGAGGAGAGTGAGCAGGCTATGTCACTGTCCCTGGCACACAGGGCCCTTCCTTCTCCTCTCTGTGATAACAGGGTCTGAGACAGCTCTCTGGTGCCCATGAAAGGACAACCAAGACAGCCAGGAAGACAGAACCAAGTCAGAGATGAAGAGAATCTGATTGTGCTGGCAATGTTGGCACCCCTGCATCCAGCTGAACCCCCGCCTTACCAATTACGTAAGTCAGTGGATTTGGTTTTTTGCTCAAGTAGGCTGGGTTATTTATCCTTTGCAAGAAAAGAATCCTGAATCGGTCATCTACTCTCTGGATGTTTATAGCACGGGGTCCTTCCACTTCTTTCGTTCTCCGATCCCTCACTGTTGCCAAGGGAGGGTCTCTGGCACAAGTAAGTCATGCTCCCGTGTCTACTATCCATTCACCTAGTTTCTTTTCTCAGTAATTAACCCAACTCAGGAACGTCTCCCACACACAGTCACGCTACCCAACCCTGAACTTCACTCTTCTGGCTGTAAGCATCTACACGTTTGTACCCTTCTCTGCTTCACTCCCTGGATGACTCACACTCTGAAGCACAGCCCCGTGCAAGTCTACGTCACAGGCAGGAACACTGACTACCACCTTATTCCGATAAAGTGGAAGGGCTCTAAATACGACGCTTTGCATTCTTGATGCAATCTATTTGGTCAAAAACACTGATAAGGTTAGCTTGTGAGCACCTCTGAGGCTGCTGTCATTGCAAAGTCTTATGACTGCTCCAGAGACCCTTTTAGCCAAACCCTACTGCTAAGAACAACCTGGCACATCCTAGAATTTGGGATGATTACCCTAGCAATCATACCACATGAGTAGGTGTCCACGAATGTGGAAGATCCCAAGCACAGTATGTCGTATCCTGGAGGGACTCAAGGAACACGAAATCTGTCATTTAATCATTAAATAAGCATGTCCTTAGTGTACACAAAATACATGGAATTCTAAATACACGGTGGCATAAAAAAACAAATATCGTCCTTATCTTTTTTAAGCTTTTTAAAAAGATCTTATTTGTTTGACAGAGAGAGCACAAGTAGGCAGAGCAGTAGGCAGAGGGAGAGGGAGCAGGACCCTGGGACCATGACCTGAGCCAAAGGCAGACATTCAACTGACTGAGCCACCCAGGCGCCCCTAAATATCATCCTTATCTTAAGGAAAAATGCAATTTAATAGGAAAGATAATCAAAATACTAACTAAAAATTGGAAAGTATGAACAAAGTCACGACTATTATTTTGTAACCAAGTGCCGGAGCGCATATGACCAAATCAATGCATTCTTCAAATATTCTAAAGGTTCCCACTGTTTACTTTGCAATTCTTTTTTATTTGTGGCAGACACAGTTGGTGGCCTACCCCATTTGCATTTCATCTGTCATCAGAACCCCTACTTTGTTATGAAAGGTAATGTGCTCCTATCCAGGCTATGTATTGATCACCACTGATCTGACTCCTTTGTGACAAGCTTATCCCCTGCTCTCCTGGGATTCCTGCAGATGGGATGGCAGTGTGACCTAGTCCTGACCAGCGACACTAGAGCAATCATTGCTTTTCCTGTTCAACGAGGAACACGCTGGCTTAGTTCCCTGCTCTTGTGCTTTCTTCCAGCCTCGAACACAGGAGTGATGCCTGAAGACACCCCAGCCATCCTGTAACCCCGGGGCAGCAGTCCCTGAGTGAAAGACCAACAAAAGAACCTCAGCCAATACCAGCCCTGACATCATGGAGCAGCTGAAAGCCATGCCAGCAGTCTGAAACTTCTTTATATGTCAGAAAAAAGGAATCTGTTTCCTTTAGCCACCGTAAGTGGATTTTTATGTTACTTGAAGCTGACCACAATATTGTAAGTGATGGAACGATAGTCTCATCTTTTTTAAGTAGGCCCCATGCCCAGTGCGGAGCCCAATGTGCAACTTGAACTCGCCACCCTGAGATCGTGACCTGAGCTGAGATCAAGAGTCAGATGCCTGACTGAGCCATGTAGGCGCCCCAATAGTCTCATTTTTCATTAATCAGGTGGATCCCCCAAACACAGTCCCCAAACTTTAGTCCAAATTTCTTTAGGCTGTTGCAAGGACGTGTATCTTCCCTCAAAGTATCCTGAGGGCAGCAAAAGGAACATATTGCCAGCCCTTAAGGCAGATTAACAAGAAAATTTTGAGAGATGTTTTAAACTATGGCAATTTTGTGATAATGAGTGGCAGCACTAAATGGAACAACACTCCTTTGGCTAAAATATTTGGTTCAAAAAAGTCATTTGAGTCCCATCTCATATGTGTTATAACTAAAACCAAATGCTGATTAAAGCTATAGTAAGAAGATCTAGAAGTATAATTATTAATTACCTACTTACTTTTAGTTCGGTTTTCAAGAAAAATATTTAATTAGCTTAAAACCATCTGTGAAGGTTGTTGAGCTAATTAGGACTCTGGTTTATTTTCATTCTCTCTTCACAGCAAATGCTGAAAATCATTTTGGGGTTAACATCCAATATAACCTGTGTTTTAGGTTTTCACCAGCAGATTCTTAAATTTCACTAGATGAAGCTAGTCTGATGTTCTATATAATTTGTCACACAATTTTATCCTAACCACGTGGTTCTTTCTATTAGTACAAAAACTGAATTATTTAGTCACAGATATTTTGGGAAATATAAAATGAATTTCAAAGATATATCACTCCACATTCCCATCAGAGCTATCACCAAGGAAAAAATTTTCAAATAACAAAACAGAAAAAGTTCTGATGGCAAAGAGTAACCGTAAATAAATTCTGCAAGTGGTAGAGTCCTATGAAAACCTTCCAACAACCAGAAAAAATATGAGAGTATCCATGTGATCTCAAGGTGTGGGACAACTAAGCACAAAATTAAAAGAAGAAACCTGGGAAGAAATTTATAACTATGACTGCGTTATAAAAATATTTAAGCTCTGGAAAGCAGGAATTACTAAAAATTAAGAATAATAACTAGGAAAGCAATTTGTAACAAGTAAATTAGATGGGAAAGAAAAACACAATATGGTATTATAATCAAGGAAAGAACTACGCAAGGCCACGAGCGTGAATTGTAGCTGAGAAGAGGAAATACAAGTTAGTAATAAGCATTTGTTTAGTAATTCCTAAATACCGGGACAGAGCAGTGAATGAGGAGCTCCACCACTTACAGCTGATAAAAACAGGTAAGGTGTTAAGAAGTTTAGATGAGCACCAGCTGCTGCATGGAAGTGCTGAATCACCACACTGTACACCTGAAAGTTATCCAACACCATATACAAGCTAACTGGAATTACAATAAAAACTTTTAGGGGCACCTGGGTGGCTCAGGCGGTTCAGTGCCTTAGGCTGGGGTCATGATCCCAAGGTTCTGGGACTGAGCCCCCCACTGGGCTCCCTGCTCCGCGGGGAGCCTGCTTCTCCCTCTGCTGCTCCCCTTGCTTGTGCGCACGCTGTCTCAAAAAAAAATTTTTTTTTTAAAGATATAAAGATCTTATTTAAATTATATAGGCAACTACTGGAAGAACAAAGAAAAATAACACAGCAATGCCCACTTACCCATGGGGAATATGCTTGAAAACCGCCCAGCGGACGCCGGAAACCGCGGATCTGACCCAACCCTGCACGAGGTCTTTTCCTCTAGATACACGCCTGTGATGAATTCTGGCTTACAAATCAGGCACAGCAAGAGGTCACCAATAACAATAATAATATAGGACACTCAGAACAACAGACTAATAAAAGTTACATCCATGGGGGCTCGAAAATATCTCATTGGATTGTACTCACCCTGCTTCTCCTGAGGAGCCGCAGGATGCCTTCCCGATGAGATGACGTCAGGCGAATGACGCAGGCGTCCTGACGTAACGTAGCGTTAGGCTCCTATTGACCGTCTGCAGATTCGTCAGGAGGAGGATCACCTACTTCCGGCGGGCAGGAACCGAAAGCGAAGAAGGCGAAAGTGCAGATAGCCAAGCGGCAGATACTGGGGAATGAGTGCACAATCCACTGCAAGGGGGTGTTCGCGGAAATGCAAGGCGGGATGACGTGACAACGTGTGATCCCTGTCGTCACAGGCGTCAAAGGCTACTATCTAAAGAAATAATGAATTATATATATAATGTAAGGTTAGGTTTTAAAAACAAGCAGAACAACAACAGAGAAATGGATTTGAAGGATCAGAAGGAAGACATACACTCACGAACACATGCAAAAAAATTTTAAAAAGCAAGAAAAGATTTTAAAAGAAAAAAGCTCCCCCAAGGAGTTCCCTCTCTCTCTCCCTCTCCTTCTCTCTCTCCTCCCCTCCCTCTCTCTCCTTCTCCCCTCTCTCTTTCTCCCCCTCCCCTCTCTCTCTCTCTCCCCCTCATTGTCCCTCTCCCTCACTCTGAATGTGTCCCCTGGAAACTCCCATCACTGTTCCTGTCCCATTTTATACCTCCTTGGCTACCAGTCCACTAGAATATATCAATTATGCTATAATGGGCCCCTGTGCTTTCGCTCCACCATGATGTCCACTGCTTGGCATGGATCAGTGATCCGTTTGAGATCTTCGGACACGCCTGAATCAAATCTTTCAGTTAATGAAAGAAATTGTTTAGGCTGCCTAACCCTTAAGTTAGGGCTATGGAGAAACCCGTAAAGATCTCCTGTGTATTCCAAAATATTGTTCACTTGCAACAAGTTCCATTGTGTGAATTGTGGTCCTCTTTCTGTAAAACTGAAGAGGAAAGTTTGCGATTAAATTAAGCGAAATGAATTAGGTAAAAACAAAGATCTTCTGTAAAATCTGCTCTAACCACATTGGTTACATATGTATGTTTATGAAAGTGTATATGAATGTTTGCTCCTTCATAACTTATGTACAACATAGTTTTAAGTGGTTAATATTCTGTAGTTAAAATATAATAGAGATTGGGGTAAGTTATCCAGATTTGTATTTTTAAAAAGCAGTTTTTGAAGGGAACAATATTTTGACTCCAATTAAATGAAAGAATTCACCAATTAAACAAAAGAAAGAGCAGAAATAAAAATAGATATAATACAATAAATAAAACCAAATATGTGTATCATATAAATAAATATAAATAAACAGTCCCTCTCAAGAAAAAGACTCTCAGATTACAGCAAAGAGCAAAATTCAATCATATACTCCACCCTATACAAGGGTCAGACCTAAAACAGAGTGATTAAAAATGGCTGAAAATAAGGGTGCCTGGGTGGCTCAGTCAATTAAGCCTCCCCCTTTTGACCTCAGCTCAGGTCATGATCTCAGGGTGGTGGGATGGAGCCCTGCATGGGGCTCCATGTTGGGTGTGAAGACTACCTAGGATTCTCTCTCTCTGCCCCTCCCCCCTACTACCACTAGGGTGCACACATGTGCTCTCTCTCTAAAAAAAAAAAACTGGTTGAAAATAAAAAATGAGCAAATGCTATCAAGCAATATATACAAAATAATGTCCAAATCAAGCAAGTTTGACTTGAGGACAAAAAAATACTGAACAAAAGAGGCCACTTCATATTTACAAAGAATAACTCCACAGTAAGCTCTTCAGTAATTAATAACTATGCATCAAAAAGAGCACTGAAATCATAAAGCAGGGGCGCCTGGGTGGCTCAGTAGGTTAAGTGTCTGCCTTCAGCTCAGGTCATGATCCCAGGGTCCTGCGACCCAGCCAGGCTCAGGCTCCCTGCTCAGCGGGGAGTCTGCTTCTCCCTCTCCCTCTGCGCTTCCCTGCTGGTGTTCTCTTGTGTGTGTGCGATCTCTCACTCTCTCAAATAATAAAATCTTTTTTAAAAAATCATAAAGCTGAACATACTAGAAATAAAAGGGAAAAATACATTTAGTAAAAGATTTCAATTTACCTCCCTCAGTTCAGGACATATTAAATGAACAAAAATAATTACTAAGGCTATAGATAATATAACAGTAACAATCTTAGCTTTTTATAAGCTAAGATAGACCTAATTGCCAAATATCCAATTCCATAATGAGGAAACAGAAAACAGATATTTGGGGGGCGCCTGGGTGGCACAGTGGTTAAGCGTCTGCCTTTGGCTCAGGGTGTGATCCCGGTGTTCTGGGATCGAGCCCCACGTCAGGCTTTTCCGCTGGGAGCCTGCTTCTTCCTCTCCCACTCCCCCTGCTTGTGTTCCCTCTCTCACTGGCTGTCTCTCTCTCTGTCAAATAAATAAATAAAATCGTTAAAAAAAAGAAAAGAAAAGAAAAGAAAAGAAAAGAAAAGAAAAAAAACAGATATTTGGAAATGCTCACAAAAACTGACCCTAAAGGAGCTCACGTTGAATTCCTCATCAAACTGCAAAATGTACTGAAATAGCACTTATGCCCTCAGACTTCTGTGCAAGAAAAGAAAACGTAACATAATAAACATACTACCAAACCACATGTTTTGGTTGGGGTTTCCCCAAAAGCAGAATCTAAGAGAAGAACTTTGCCGCACATAGTTTATTTGGGAGACAAGACAAATGGGAGGAAGTAAGGAAAGTGAGGCAAAAATTGTGTGGGAAATGAGGGAAATACCAGACCTCAGTTTTGCTGGGGACCCTCTAAGGAATCATGAAGAACACACCTCGGAACTTTCCCACTTAGGGAAGAAGAAGCTGGGTATTTGTCCACTGACTCCTGCCCCTTATCAGTTGTAGGTGGCTCCAGAGAACATTCTATCTGGTATTACCAGCTGACCAACATGCCCTGGGCTACTGGAGGAATTACCTTTACGCAGAGAAGGAGAACATTGCAGCTGGCAGCTGAGATGGAAAGCTGTTGATGTGCACACCTGTTCTCCAGTTAAACTCAGAGGAAGGCTCAGGGGGTATGTCCTGGGCACACCCTAAGGGGACGTCCCATGATTTGTGCCTTTGCACAAGTCCCTCCCCTTGAGTGCTGGTGGAACGGGAGACCACTCCAACCAACAGAATATGGCAAAGAGGATGGGAGGTCACTCCCATGTTCAGGTTTCGTTGAGTTACGTTTTACAGAAAAGGTGAAGGGGTTTTGCAGATATAATTAAAGTCCCAGATTAGTCAGTTTTGATTTCCTCAAAAGGGAAATCATCTTGGGTGGGTCTGACTTAGTATAGTGAAAACTTCTTAAGAGTGACTGCACCATCCTGAAGTCAGAGAGATCCTCTGGCTGACTTGAAGGAGCCAAAGTCATGTTGTCAAGTGTCTGAGGTGAGCTCTCTGACAGCTGACCTCGTGACTGCGGCTTTGTAAGACCCAAAGAGGGATAAAGGTCTGAACTCCTGAGTCACAAAGGTTGAGAGAGAACAGTACCGATTGTGTTGAGTCACTAAGTTTGTGGTGATTTATCACTTAGCACAGAAAACTAATATGGGATGTGAGGTATGAACAGCACTTTTCTCACTAGAGAAAAGTCATAACACCTGACATTCTCGTCTAAGAGTCATCAAAGCTGGAAGCACAGATCACAGGTGTTAACAGCAATGAAGACACTATCAAAACCCATGGGTCACAGCTTCACAGTTCTCAGAGCAAGACCCACAGCCTCACCTTCTTATGCTGATGAAAAATAAAGAACAAGGGGTGCTTGGGTGGCTCAGTCGGTTGAGCATCTGACTCTTGAATTTGGCTCATATCATGATCTCAGGGTTGTGAGATCAAGCCCCGCATTGAGCTCTGCATCTGGAGTCTGCTTAAGAGTCTCTCTCTCTGGGGCGCCTGGGTGGCACAGCGGTTGAGCGTCTGCCTTTGGCTCAGGGCGTGATCCCGGCATTGTGGGATCGAGCCCCACATCAGGCTCCTCTGCTATGAGCCTGTTTCTTCCTCTCCCACTCCCCCTGCTTGTGTTCCCTCTCTCGCTGGCTGTCTCTATCTCTGTTGAATAAATAAATAAAAAATCTTAAAAAAAAAAAAAAAAAGACTCTCTCTCTCTCTCCCTCTTCCTCTGCCCCTTCCCTTCCCAAACCTGATCTCTCAAAAAAAAAAAAAAAAGACAACAAAAAAGAAAGAAAGAATTTAAATGTATTTAGGATCAACTCAAGAAGCTTGGGAAAAAATAACAAAATTAAGAAAAGCAGGAAGAAGAAATTAGCAAGATGGGGAGGGATATGGTAGAAGAATAAAATAAGGGGAAAATGGTAAAACTAATAGACAAATTCGAGAGGCAATTCTTTAAAAAGTAAAGGAGACTAGAACTGTAAAGCTACCCTAAGCAGAGGAAAAAGAAAACTATGTAAATACACAAAAGATGAGAAATTAAATGGGGAGGGGGAAATAAACACAAATGCAGAGAAAATAAAAAGAATGAGAAACTATTGTACTTCACTTGACATGACACAAACATTTGTGAAAAGGTGGATTAAATGAAGTTTGAATAGGAAAATATGAATTACCAAATGTGACCCTAGAAGAGAGTTAGAAGGACACTCGTGTCCAAAGCTCAATTGAAGCAAAAATGAGTTGATGGCAATGGCAGCAAGAGGTGAATCTGCAGAGATGGGAACTGACTGAGAACACCTACAAAGCCAGGTAAGGGAACTCTGATTTGACTTTGAACTTCAAGACCTGAAGCTATGTGATGTGGAACTGAGCCACTTCCCAAGGAGGGAAGTGAGGGGATCTGATTCTGCCCTTTTGAAAGATCACTTTCAAAAAAACACACAAAATCACAAAAAATGAAAAAAACACAAAAATCAAAATGGAACAGTTATAGTGGGAAACAGACACAGTTAATAAACAGCCCCTGCCCTTCACAACAAAGACCCAGATAAATTCACAATCTAATTGTGTTAATCCCTTAAAGTTGAATTCCAATGCCATTTTCATTGTTCAAGACAAAGAAAAAGAAAGCTTCCAATTCTTTTATGAAGCTAGACATTTGAGAAATAAACACCACAAAGATAGATAAATTTCATTTGTGAATACTGAGATGAAAATCTGACATAAAATGTGAAACACGATAGTATCTTAAGAATTTGATGCCTGGGGCGTCTGGGTGGCTCAGTCGGTTAAGTGGCTGCTTTTAAGTTAGGTCATGATCCCAGGGTCCTGGGATTGAGCCCCATATTGGGCTTCCTGCTCAGCGGGTAGTCTGCTTCTCCCTCTCCCTCTGCTGCTCCCCTGCTTGTGCTTGCTCTCTCCCTCTCTCTCTCTCTCTGTCAAATAAATAAATAAATAAAATCTTAAAAAAAAAAGAAATCAATGCCTGAGTTCAAGTAATATCAGGAACCATAATCAGAAAAAACCAAAGAATAATCTGGTATTAGAAAATTAACATATTTTGTTTTGTTAACAGCTCACAGTGCAAAGTTACGTGATCCTCTCCAAAGATACTTAGAATGGGATAGAAATAGGCAGATATGGATATGGTATGGCTATATATATAGGTATAGAAAAGTACAGCATGAAACCTGGAAAGAAGGAAGTAATTATATCATTATTTGCAAATGATGTGATTGTATGCCTAAAGAGCACAAAAGGATAAACTCCAAAACTATTTTTTAATTGAAGTATAATTAACATACAGTGTAATGTTAGTTTCAGGTGTGCACCACAGTGATTCAACAGTTCTATACGTTGCTCAGTTCTCATCATGATAAATGTACTATTAATCCCCTTTATTTCACCCCTCCCCCCACCAACTCCCCTCCGCAACCACCAGTTTGTTCTCTCTAATTAAGAGCCTGGGTTTTCTGCTACACTGCTGGTGGGAATGCAAGCTGGTACAGCCACTCTGGAAAACAGTATGGAGGTTCCTCAAAAAGTTAAAAATAGAGCTACTCTATGACCCAGCAATTGCACTACTGGCTATTTACCCCAAAGATACAAATGTAGTGATCTGAAGGGTCATCTGCACCCCAATGTTTATAGCAGCAACATCCACAATAGCCAAACTATGGAAAGAGCCCAGATGTCCATCGACAGATGAATGGATAAAGAAGATGTGGTCTATATACAATGGAATATTCGCAAAATGAAATCTTGCTATTTGCAATGACATGGATGGAACTAGAGGGTATTATGCTGAGCGAAATAAGTCAATCAGAGAAAGACAATTATCATATGATCTCGCTGATATGTGGAATTTAAGAAACAAGGCAGAGGATCATAGGGGAAGAGAGGGAAAAAACAAAACAAAATGAAACCATAAAGGGAGACAAACCATAAGAGACTCTTAATCTCAGAAAGAAACTGAGGGTTGCTGGGCGGGGGGTGGTGGAGGGATGGGGTGGCTGGGTGATGGACATGGGGGGGGGGGGGAATGTGATGTAATGAGCACTGGATATTGTGTAAAACTGATAAACCCCTGAAACAAATAATACATTATATGTTAATTAAAAAAAAATATTTACAACTATCACAGCACCTAGAACAAAATGGTAAAATTTTTGAATAATAATAGCTGGTTTTCTAAAAAATTTAAAAATTGGAAAAAAAAAAAAGAGCCTGGGTTTTTGTCTCTCTTTTTTTGTTGTTGTTCATTCATTTGTTTTGTTTCTGAAATTCCCTATATGAGTGAAATCATATGGTATTTGTCTTTCTCTGACTTATTTCACTTAGCTTAACACTCTATAGCTCCAACCATGTCATTGCAAGTGGCAAGATTTCATTATTTTTTATGGCTGAATAACATCCATTGTATATATAGACCGCCTCTTCTTTATCCATTCATCTATGGATGGACACTTAGGCTGCTTCCCTATCTTGGCTATTGTAAATAATGCTGCAGTAATAGGGATGCATATTATCTTTTCCCTTTTTTTTAAGATTTTATTTATTTATTTGACCGAGAGAGAGGGAGAGAGAGAGAGAGCACAAGTAGGGGGAGAGGCAGAGGGAGAAGCAGGCTCCCTGCAGAGCAGGGAGCCCAACATGGGGCTCAAACCCAGGACCCTGAGATCATGACCTGAGCCGAAGGCAGACGCTTAACCGACTGAGCCAACCAGGCGCCCCTGCATATATCTTTTCAAATTCATGTTTTTGTTTTCTTTGGGTAAATACTCGGTAGTGGAATTACTAGGTCATATGGTCATTCTATGTTTAATTTCTTGAGGAACCTCCATACTGTTTTCCACAGTGGCTACACAAGTTTGCATTCCCACCAACTGTGCATGGGGGGTCCTTTTTCTCCATATCTTTGTCAACAGTTGTTATTTCATGTGTTTTTGACTTTAGCCATGCTAACAGGTATAAGGTGACAGCTCATTGTGGTTTTGATTTGCATTTCTATTTTGCAAAACTATTACTAATAAAAAAAATAAATCAGTTAGATAAAAAATTACCATAAACAATAGTTTTTTACATATTTACCATAAGAAAGTAGAAAATAATTGAAAACTTACTTCACCTATAGTAGTGATGAAAAGGATAAAAAGCTAGAAATAGGTGTAATTTAAAATATGCAAGATCTAGGGGTACCTGGCGCCTCAGTCAAGGGAGTGTGTGACTCTTGATCTCGGGGTTGTGAGTTGGAGCCCCATGTTGGGTAGAGTTTCCTTAAAAATAAAAGAATAAAAATCTTAAAATATGAAAGATCTGTATCAAGAAAAATGTTAAGTGCAACTAATGAAGTTTTTAAAAAACCGAATAAAAGGAAAGTTATTGAATAGGAATGCTCAATATGATAAAGATTTCGAATGTCCCTAAATTAATCTATAATAAATGCAACAAATATTACAAACAGAGTTTTGATAGCACTAGAAAAATGTATTCTAAACTACATATAGAAAAATCAACATGCAGTGATAGTTGGGACACTTAGGAACAAAAGAATGGGAACCAGGACTGCCATACTAAAAAAATAAATAAATCCACAGTAATTGCAACTCTGTGGACTCATGTTTGAATAGACAGGCAGATCAAGGGAAAAGATTGGGGAGTCCCCAAATCAACCAAAAATATAGGTGAGTTTCATAAGTGATAAACACAACAGAGCAAATCAGGGAGGAAGAAAATGGGCTCTTTTTTTTTTTTTTAAGATTTTATTTATTTGACAGAGATAGAGACAGCCAGCGAGAGGGAACACAAGCAGGGGGAGTGGGAGAGGAAGAAGCAGACTCATAGCAGAGGAGCCTGATGTGGGGCTCGATCCCACAACGCCGGGATCAAGCCCTGAGCCGAAGGCAGACGTTTAATGACTGCGCCACCCAGGTGCCCCGAAAATGGGCTCTTCACCAAATGGTATTCATAGCCAATCTCAGAAAGAGGAATCCCTACTTCCCTAACACCAAAATAAATTTTAGGTGATCACAGATTTACACATCAAAAAACTAGAACAGGAAGGATGAAGACATGAGAAAAAAATTTTACATAATCCTGGAGTGAAAAAGACTTCCTTAATTATGATCACCCCCCTCCCAAAAGCCAGAAAGCCCTGAAAGAAAAGATGGATACATTTGACTACCATCAAAGTGAGAAGTTCTGAAAAAGAGAGAGAGAGAGAGAGAGAAATTCTGAATGGAAAAATACCGTAAACAAACTCAAAAGACATGACATACCGGGGGGAAAAACTTGTTCCCATGTATCACAAAGGGATCGTTTCCTTTCTCCATAAACGGCACACACGAACCACAGACAAAATGTGTGTAACTTGACCTAGAATAATGAAAATGCAAAAATATAAAACCAAGATGCATTTCCCCTGTATCAGAGAAGCAAAAATAAATTCTGGCTGCAATCTGTGTTGGCGGGCACGAATGCTGGCACAGGGACCAGCACAGGTGTGAGGAAACAGGTAAATTCCAACCACACCGGGTGGTAGTAGAGTCAGTCATGACCTCCGTGGGGGCAATAGGGTCACGATCAACAAAATTGCAATTACACATGCCCCGGGGCCCGGCAATCCAACTTGCTTAGGAATGAAATGATGCAGTCAATTGACATTCCATAGAATGAATATTTGCTGAAAGCCTATGATGTATCGGTCCTGTTCTAATTGTCGAAGATAAAGCAGGAAACAAAACAAAATCCTTTGTCTTTTCCAGGAAGGAAATAATGCTTTCCTCCTTTTTTAAGGAAGGAAATAATTCTTGGTGAAGGCATACTGCAAACAAATAAAAGAGACCGATGCAACAAATTCTGGTTCATACATACAAAGCTATTTTAGATAGTGAGGCAGCTCTATGATTGAGATGATACGTATTGATATGAAAGATATAGCAAGTGTATCAATATGAAAGACACGGCAAGTGAAACCAGCAAGGTTAGAAGCATATACATAGTACATCGCTATTTGTGTAAAAACAAAAACAAAACCCCTCCATACACACACACACACACACACACACACACACACACAGAGGGACACACAAAAAGCTAGAAATTGTAGCTGTCTCTGGGTGTCAGGGAAATCAGGGTGGGAAGGAGACATAGTTCGCTGTGTGTCCTTTTGTTCCTTTGGAATTATGTGCCATGCACATGTATTAAATATAAAATAATGCATGAACATTGCTACCAAAAATATAATTAAACAGAAATGACTGAGCATATATTGCCCAAACAACTGTTAATTCTGAGTACGCTATTATACTAAATAATAGCAAATTTTAAAACTATGAGGAAAAGAGAATGCAAATCTACAAATATAAAAGGTGCTATGTTTCTTCTTAAATTCATGCTTGCAAAATTCCAGTGCAACTCCTAGGCACGTGTTCTCACCTGATTCTCCACTCTTCCTTGGGTCAATGTATTTTCGGTGTCTGTGTGATGAAATGCTATGGTAGCCCGCACGCGGTCACTTCATCGTCACCATGGCTCCGTCCACCAGTAGAGAGCTCTCAGTGCACTGGGCTCTTTATTTATCCCTTGTGTCTCCAAATGATCAGAATAGACTGAGGGGCTCCCTGGGCATCTCAACTATTTCCAAACCCCAGTGGTTTATCTTCTTCCCAGGAGACCAGCCCCTTCCCTAGCTCTCTAATGATTTTTGAGCAATGTCATTAGGACCCTGCCAATCCCAATGGTGGTTTCTACTGAGCCCTTTATAATCATCAGGCAAATCACCATTATGGACTGAATGTTTGCGTCTCCCCCCAAATCCATCAGGTGTATTACCCAATAAGGTGAATAACCTTATTCATAAGGTGTATAACCCAATGTGACAGTATTTGGAGATGATGGGAGTAGCGCCCTTGTAAGAAGAGAGTCCCGAGAGCTTGCTTTGTCTCTCTGTGCATCCCCAAAGGAGAGGTCACCTGATCACGCCGCAAGACAGCAGGTGCCTACAGGCCAGGAGAACTCTCAGAATGAAATCTACCTTGCCTCACCTCGATCTTGCACTTCTCAGACTCCAGAAGCGTGAGGAATGGATTTCTGTTGTTTAATCCACATGGTCTATGGAATCGTGTCATGGCACCCTGAGCTGATGGATACAAACATTTTCCCTAACTCAGCCACGTAACTGTCTCAAGGGGCCAGGCCATTTTGAAACACCATCCACTCTGGAGGACGGTGGTGATGGTTGCACACCAGTGTAAATGAATTTAATGCCACGCACTATACCCTTAAAATGACAAAAACGGTAAACGTTGCTATTTTTGTACCACACACACACAAAAGGCATTGAACTCATTTTCTCATTTTAAATTCAGTTACCCCACCCCACTCCCTTCCCCACTTGCCCCAAAGACAGACGTATCTATAGCCTCTCCATGGAATAGGATACTACAGGAGCGATGCTCATCGCATAGTTATTTAATGTTTGAAAATAGAACTTTGGGGGGAAAAATGTAGGCATGGGGGCTGCAGGGTAAATGAACCGTCACATTGTAAGTTAATAACCCCCAGGAATCCTGGAGGCTATTTTAAAACATTGTATTAAGAGCCCTGGAAGAATTTGTGATGAAGATAAAAAAAATACTAGACCCTTGGAAAACGAAATTCCCGGCTTGCTAGCTCTCAAAGTCAAGAGTGCTAGAACAGCCACAGGCTTCAGAAACGTAAGGAGAGAGAGAGAAAGGGAATGTCTCGAGACGGAGTAGAAATTGGAAGAGGAAGCAGGACGTAAAATAGAGAGTCTCAGAAAGAAAACTCAACCCCTGGGGTCTTGGGACACCCCTGGGATACTAGCTTACCGGAGTCCCCTTGAAATAGACTAGTCTTTGACTAGATGCCTTGATCTCACAGGTGACTTACTGCATCAGGGGCTCGTAATTTTAATATGTATGTTTCCCCGAACTTTAAGACATGTATGCGCCCGGGGATATCAGCAGATCTTAGCTCCTGGTGAAGATTTCCATTCTGCAATGCGTCCTTCTCTGCCTCATTACTTCAGGGAGGTAGAATGGAGAAGTCTAGGGTTCATCAAGCCAGTTCCTTTGAATGTCCTTTTCTTGCCATATTTATACTTTATTCTCTGTCTTGTCACCATCAAATTCAGTAGTTCGTTCACAAACAGCTTTCCCGTCAAATTCTATAATTGCAGTGGTTACTTGTTACATTTGTATTATCCCTAAGTCCGTAATATTCACTTCCCTGTTTGAGATAGAAAAGTACATTGAATCATTAAAAGAGTTAGAATTAATTCAGCCAGTATTAAAAAAAAAAAGAAAAAAAACCACGTCAGGTCCTCTTGAGGTTGCGGGGAAGAAATCTCATTTCTTCTGACTTCAATTATAATAGAAATATTTCTAAATGCAACACAGAATCTTGATGTTTTCTTCAACAAATACAGGGAGTAAATAGTATTATTTATCTTAAAGTCAGTGACTTATCTGTGATATCTTTAGTAAAGCTTTTGTTAATTGTTAAATTTATAAAGGGTAACGATCACCAGTGTAAGACTTCACTGTTCATCGACCACGTACAGAAAACTTCCTGTATAAGCTACGTTTTGACCCAAGACTTAAGGATGGTGCAGGGTGAAAGAACTGTTGAGAAACAAAAGAATTAACATAGCATGCGTGAGGTATGGAAGAGACTGGTCAAGAAAACCAGCCTAAGCTGGTCTGACATCCAGGCGGAGTCGGATCCTTGTGTTAAAGTCTGGTGGGTGGGGATTGGTGACAGGATCGTCCACAACCTCGCTACCAGTTCAAATCAAGTCTTAGAATTCCAGAAGCATGCACCTGGCAGGTGCAGCAGGCAGAGAAGGCAGGGGCCTTTGGGGGGAGGGGACTTTGAAGTGGAGAGGTGGGGCTGGTGAGCTCCCACTTTCACTGCTGCAGAGTGGACACAGACTTCAGGGGTGGTTGGTTCCCTCTACCTGACTCGTGCAGGGTTGGAGGATGGTCACACTACTTCATCAATCACTACACTAATTTCATCGATCTAAAATTAGGTCTAAGTATGCTTCATACCATTTGGACAGACCTAGCACTGAATCTGATTAGAATACTTGACTGGCTAATCTACCACCCGGGGAGGGGGTGAATAGCAATAAATTGCTCTTACACATGAGGTATTTTAGTATGACAATACCAATAATAAAGTCACTGTTTAGACTGAACTGTGGGATGAGAGGACAAAACAGTCATTAAAACGCTAACATTTAGGGGCACCTGGGTGGCTCAGTCGGTTAAGCGTCCCAGTCCTGATTTTGGCTCAGGTCATGATCTCAGGGTCATGGGATCGAGCCACGCGTCGGGCTCCATGCTCAGCACGGAGTCTGCTTGACCCTCTCCCTCCCCCACTGCCCCTCCCCTCGCTCTTTCTCCCTCTTAAAAAAAAAAAAAGGATAAATAAAATCTTTTTTAAAAGCTAACACTTATTAAACATTCCCCGCGCGATGAGTATTATGTTACTGATCAGTTTTATCTTACTTAATAATTGCAACAATCCTGAATTGTGAATTGTGTGGGATTATCTCCATTTCACAAAGAGGAAACTGAGGCATGCAGTTGCAGTAACGTCACCCACGGTCACCTAATTAACGAGTACTGGAGCCATAATTCAAATCTAGGCTTGCTTCACACTCTTCGAGACAAGAGGCATTTTGAAGGTAAAACTGGCTAGTCTGGATTTAGACCCTTGACCACATCATCTACAGAAGAAACACACTTTTCCATCATGAGTAGAAAAATGGGCAGAAATCTCCAGTATCTCAGGTATGAGAGGTTGAGGACATCTGCAAGCGTGACTCAGAAATGCAGACCGTGGCAGTTAAAAGGTCTCCGATTTTATAGGAAACTGGAGAAATGGAAGGGAACGACCAACAAGTCAGGAGAAACTGGCAAAGCTTCATGAACAACCAGGGAAACAAGATTTTTTTCAACATGTTTTGTTTCCAGCTGCATCTGGGAATAGAAGGCCCGCTACAGCGTGATGATCTGGGGACACACTTTTCCCCCGTGCACTGAGGATGGAGACGAAGACTAGTTCTTCATTATAGGCCCCATGGGACAAATACGAGAAAGGAAAACAAACCAAAACAAGCCAAACAAATGATTGCATTCATTCGATTCAACGCTGAGTAGCGTCTACCACAGCGAGATGGTGCAAGAATTTCCTGTCTACGCTGCAGTGTACAAAGCGCATTGACAGAGGCAAACACCCAGCCCGTGGAAGGACACAGGGCGGACACTTCACCTGCGCCTGAGTGGGACGAGCATCCTGGGAGAGATGATCCTTGAGTAACCCTTGAAGAATGTGCAGGGGTTACACAGGTTGGGGGGCGGGGGCGGACCTGTGAATGAAATATGCGAAGGAGGATGATGTCCAAAGTATAGATTGGCCCAGAAGTTGACATGATCTGGGTTCAAACACAGGAAATGTAAGCTATGGGGGGGAGAAGGGGGGAGCTGGTCACTGGAAGATCTTGTACGTATTTGCCATTTCTGCAAGCCTAGATTTCTCGAAGCAAAAAGGTGTGCCCTTGGGTTTGAGGGAAATTAGGTATTCATGACTAATACCTAATTGAAGCCCTCTCTCAATGGACTAGAGGGGAGGTGGGGGGAGCTTTAGGGCTGTCTGTTGCACCAATGCCCAGAGCAAACGCAGTGAGTCCACAAGGGTGTTCAGAACCTCTCCTAGAGAAAGCAGAGGGAATCTTTCAGGTTTCTATGACTTCCTGCCAGGAAAGCCCACGGCGCTCTTTAATGCACTAAAGTGTTTCCGTGCATGGATTACAAGTCATGGAGGTCAGGGGGGCATGTCTCTCCAACTCACCCACCACCGTGCCCGGCCCCGTGCAGCCCGCATTTGGGGAAAGCGATGCTGATGACAACCACCACGCCGTCCTGTCTGATAGAAGCTCCACAGTGAGTAAATCTGTTCGCATTCAAATCTAAGGTTTCTTTCTTGTTTTTAATCCTCTGCTAACTGCTTGCTGGAACAGATGTTGTATTCTGAGCCTGGCATATTATTGGAATGACTTAACAGCATCTCCCGTTGCCAACTCATTGTGTTTAGGGTTTGAAGGCTTTGCACTGTTTCCTTTTCTTCTTTTGGTTAAAACGATGTGCCAAAAGCCATATAGAAATCAGAGACTGCGAGCCTTCCAAGACACTCACTGCCTTTGCAGGGGCAAAAAGTTTCTCCGAATAGCAGCACCCTCTCTCCTCCACTCTTTTTTTTCCTCTCCTTTTTCCCCCCTCCCTTCCTTAGAGCTGGCTCCTAACATGTTCTCCTCTGGTGCAACTTGAGGGGCTGTGTCTAACTGGCAGTGAGGTCACGGACATGGGGGAGGGAAGGGCTACCACCCGGGCCACAGCCTGCACGAGCAGATCCTTCTGTTTGTGTAGGAAACCCCCAGCATGACTCCTCACTTTGTCTCACTCTGTGTGATCTCCGCCGGTTTCCTGAAACATCCAGTTCACTCAGGCCATCTTTGGCATTCCCAGTTTGAACACAGAAGCGGGCAGTGTATTTCTGCATCGAAAGGAAAAAAAAAAAATCAAGCACGCTGGCACAATGATAATTGGCCACACACAGCTCACCTGGGAGGGTGACATTAGGGAATGGTGGGGACCGTGGTGAACGGGAGTGAGCTTCCCGTCTGAAGGGGGCAACCGCCACCCTGCTTTAGCCAAGTTTTGCTTGGTGAGACTGGCAGGTGGACACAGCTTGAACCAACCTTCCCATGGTTTTTGAAGAGAAGGCAAAAATTTGATGTTTTTAGGGGAAATACACAGGACTTTAAATGTTGGGGTTTTTTTGGTTTTGCTTTTCTGTTTTGGTTTGGTTTTGCGGGCAAGAACCGACACAATGGCTCTGGGCTGGATTTGGCCAGTTGGTCTCTGAGGTCTCGGTTCTGAGCTAGATTTGCTGCTGTCGAACAACGACTCCAGCACATATATTATATGTTCTTACCCTGTATTATATCCCCCTTCACATACAGATATCTTTTGTATCACCTATTGTTCCTAAAATGGTGTTAGGTACATTGTAGATGTTCAGCTGATGCTTGGATGGTGGAGGGATGGAAGGATGAAGATTGAGTGGGTGGAGAGTTTGGCAAAATAAAGGAACAAAGGAACCAGCAGTTTTCTAACGGTGAGTATCACTCAGCTGGTGAAAATGCATTGATACGAAAATGGGGAACCCTAAATTCTGGCTTATTTTAGACTCAGCTTAATTCAACCAAATTAAGAGATATTCTTAAAGCTTCATCAAGAGTCCATATCTGGACTGCCCTCAACCGCTTCCCCCACCCCAACCAGACTACTTTGATTCCTACTTGGTAAGACGCTATGTACAGGAAGGTTTACTGTAGCAACGTTTGAGGGAAAAAATTAGAAACAAAGTGAATGCAGCTCAACAGAAACATGGCCGTGTATACTGTCACTCTATCTATGCTGTGGAATGTTTACACGATCAATGCAAATCATAAATCAGAGCCATCCCCTTGACTCGGAGAGAGTTCCATAAGGCATAACTGAGTGGGGAAAAAATCAAGGTGCAGAAAAATGTGTGTAATGGCATCCCAATTTAAAAAATGCAACCCCCAATATAGGTGTCTGTTTATTTGTATATATATATAATCGGTTTTGAATTATACATGTATGGAGAAAATAGGACATATATACACTGATTTGTGGATATAGACTAGCTTGCTGTGGGAGACTAATGACGGCAAGCGGCATGGAAGGCTGCGGGGGTAACCATGCAACAAGGGAAAAGCGAGAAAGGAGCTTCTTTTCCAGCCCTTGAGGAAGAAAAGGCACAAGAGAAATGAGGTCTGTCACCTGGCTACACGTCATATTGTCATGTAATCAACTACATTATTCTGTTTTATGTTAAAGACACAATAAGAAAGTCACATCGATAATGGGCCATGCCTGGGCACCTGGGTGGCTCGGTCGGTTAAGCATCTGCCTTTGGCTCAGGTCATGATCCCAGGGTCCTGGGATCGAGTCCTGCATCGGGCTCCCTGCTCAGTGGGGAGTCTGCTTCTCCCTCTCCCTTTCCCTCTACCCCTCTCCCATGCTCCTGCTCCCTCTCTCTTTCTCTCTCTCAAATAAATAAATAAAATCTTAAAAAAAGAAAGATAATAGGCCATGCCAGTAGGACTTTATTTTATGTACATGTCCCTTTTTTTCAAACATCAACATTCTACTGTGTCCCAGGGATGCAGGAAATGTAAGTTGCTTGAAAAAGAAGATCCTTTGCTTAGTGCTCATATATTCGCTCTGTAGAATTATGAGTTCCAGCCATATTGTTATGTCCGCACACGTTGGACCAACCCTCTGGCCGGGCTCACTCTCTGTCTTACACTGTGTCATCCTCTCTCCCACACTTGGCCTACTGAGTTATGCACACACCTGTACCTTTTACCCCAAATATTATGACCCTATTGTTCACCAAAGGCCCTGAAATCGTCTTAAACTATGCTGGAAGATAAAAACGTAATGAAGTTACACCAGGGCGATACTGGCGTCCCAAGAGTGATTAATAGGTCCAAAGAAGAACACCATCTAATGAAAATAAATAAGAACATAAATAAGGGATGTTTCTAGAGTATCAGGCACAGCTGAGCAGGGAGAGTCATACAAAACATCACACACCGGCCTGTAACCTCCGTGGGTCTAACCAACTTTCTCTGGGAACTTGACTCTTCGGAGCATCTTTTGAATTGCACCCTTGTGGCCTAAAACTCGCAGAGTTCAAACAGCACATTCACGAATAACCAGAAAAGTCCCCGAGAAGCTGTCTGTGTGATCACTCACTGATAAAACTGGAAAAGGCCAGAATGTACCTGAACGATGAAGATTCACGGTTCCAAATGCCACATCCCCCAGCAGCCAGAGAAGAGGGACACAAGCCGGGAGACAAATGTAACTCTTCATTCTGCAACGTTGGCCAACGTCTCCACTTTATAAACTGCTAACCTTCAGAGATAAGAGGGTTATGAGCAATAAAGAAGGCTGGGGAACCCCCGAGGAAATCATTTGCTAGCTATCTCTCAGAAAATTGTTAAAACGCAGCCTACGCACAGAATGTGAAAGAACTATATAGACGTGAGCAAAGCTCGCGATGTTTCCTGCGAATGGAATGACTCGGCAGGTGACCAAGAGAGTTCTTGGCCAAGACGGGGGTGCCCAGGGAAGTCCCTGGGCTGGAGAGGCTCCTGGACTTGGGGCCTTGATAAATTTGTTATCAGCCCTCCTGACCCCTAGAAACCAGCACGGCCTTTATGAAAGCAGTGTCTCCCCATCCCTTTCTCCACCACCATCAGCACGTGCTGGCAAACTATCCATAGAGGGGATGGACTTCATCTCTGTTGCGAAGTTGGAGCTGGAAAGCAGCCCTAGACCATACGTGGATTCGGCCCACAGGCTCTATAGGTGGACCCCTGACTGATAGACACGATAAATGTCCAGGTACTTAGCTTGGCATTGAAGACGGCCCACTCTCATACCTTAATCAGCTTTCGTAGTCTTACAGACCATCATTCTCTTCAACAAATAGTGATCAAGTCCCTGTTACATGGCCGGCACCGTGCTAAGCAGTGGGGGTAGGCTGGGGAGAAGCCAAAGTCCCTGCATTCAAGGGCTTACTGTTTCTTGCTAGAACAAAAATTAAACACACCTTTGTATGACACTGTAATGGTAGAAACATTTGTCTAAACCCATGAAATGTACAACACCAAGAGTGAACCCTAATATAAACTGGGGACTCTGGATGATGATGTAGTCATGTAGGTTCATTCGTTGTAAAGAAAGGTACCAGTCTTGGGGTGCCTGGGTGGCTCAGTCAGTGAAGCGTCTGCCTTCAGCTCAGGTCATGATCCCAGGGTCCTGGGATCGAGTCCCACATCGGGCTCCTTGCTCAGCGGGGAGTCTGCTTCTCCCTCTCCCTCTGCCTGCTGTTCCCCCTGCTTGTGCTCTCTCTCTTGCTCTCTCTCTGACAAATAAATAAATAAAATCTTTTAAAAAAAGAAAAGAAAAGAAAAAGAGAGGTACCAGTCTGATGGGGCATGTTGGTAAAGGGGAGGTGAGGCATGTGTGTATGAGAAATCTCTGTCCTGTCTGCTCAGTTTTGCCATGAACCTCAAACTTCTCTAAAAATTATTAAAAATGTGAAAAATCAAGATTATCCACTGTTAATTCACTTCACTGATAATACGTAACTATGAAGACCGGGCTGTTTCTTATGGTATTAGTCGACCTGCCCAAAGTACAATCTGCTCTCCTAGGGGTCTACTCAATTTTTACGCCTTCTTCAAATCTCAGCAGAAGTCCCTTTCCGACCCAAAAGCTTCCTCAGTCAGTTCAGGCTGGGGACAGCCATAAACGGGAACACACTCCCTGTCCTCATGGGCTCGTTGTCCAGTCCTCAAGAATTCGCCTCCCTTGAGTTGTGAGAGTACTTACTGTACATAGCACTCACTGAGTCTACAGTATGAACTAATGTATGTGATGCCAAGGCCCTCACTCTCTTTGCAAATAAATTGTAAGAGGTACTTCCTTCCGCATTGGACCTGTTCCTCGGTGCCTGACAGAGAAAAATGAGAGGAACGGCAAGCAGGAGCTTTGAATGCTTGAAAGCAACAAATAAACAGTCGTCCAAAATTGGCGTCATAAATACGAATGGAGGGTAAGTGAATTTTTAAATAGGATAAAAGGAGAGGCCGGTATCTAGACCAGGAGCTGGTGAACTTTTTCTGTAAAGGGGCAGGAAGTAAAGAGTTGAGACTGTGTGGGCCACACATGGGTCTCTGGGCCCTCTCCTTCCTTGTCTTCCTTCTTTTTTTGACAACCCTTTAAAAACATAAAAACCTTGGGTGCCTGGGTGGCTCAGTTGGTTGGGTGTTTGCCTTTGGCTCAGGTCATGATCTCAGGGTCCTGGGATCGAGCCCCACATGGGGCTTCCCACTTGGCGGGGAGTCTGCTTCTCCCTCTTTCTCTCCCCCTGCTCCTGTGCATTCTCTCTCTCTCTCTGTCACTCTCTTGCTCTCAAATGAATAAATAAAAAATCTTTTAAAAAATTAAATAGGGGCACTTGGGTGGCTCAGTTGGTTGGGCTTCTGCCTTCGGCTCAGGTCATGATCTCAGGGTCCTGGGATCAAGCCCCACATTGGGCTCCCTGCTCGGCGGGGTATCTGCTTCTCCCTCTTCTCTACTCCTCCCCCTGCTCATGCTCTCTCTCTCTGTCTCAATTAAATAAATAAAATCTTTTTTAAAAATGTAAAAACCATTCTTAGACTAGAAAGGCAGGCCGTGGAGCCTGGGGTTTGCCAGCCCTGATCTACACAGACGAGTAACGTAATGAAAAGCTGTCAGTTACTCCCATCTGTTTAACCTGAGAGGGCTCCAGGGAGGAGGTGGTGGTATTTTGAGCTCTTGAGTGAGAGCCGAGACTTGGCCTGACCGTGAGGTAGCAGGGGAGCAGAATGACCTCATGGAAAGGAACCAGGCTGAGAATCACAGTGCTGGCTCTCCCGCTATCTGTGTGGCTTTGGCCAAGTCGCCCCTGTGCCTCCAGTAACTTCTGTGAGTTATCGCCGTGAAAAATGAGCAGAAAAGCAGCTCGTGGCGAGAATAAGATGAGATCATATCGGAGCACTTTGGAAACCAACAAGCATCCCAGGAAGACCTTGATAAAATTAGCAAAAGCCAAAAATGTAAGCTTACACTTGAAAATTCCAAATTCGAAATGTCACATTATTTAGCTCGCGAGACAGGAGGCAAACTGTGCGAGTCGAAGGGGATCTTTTATTGTACGGCTTTGGCCCCAACAGCTATTTTCTAGGCTGTGAGCCTTCAGAAGATAATAGAGTGGTGAGCAATCAAGACAGCCAGGGACCCCTGAAGAGGATCCAGAGACCATCCGTATGACACCAGAAGGGTGCGGAGAAGCTCCAGCCCCACAGAAGTCTCTCCCTTGCCAGTCTGCGTAGAGGGTCTCCTGCACCCTCGACCTGTTCTCTGCTCCCCCAGCACCAGGGGCAGGGCTGGTGCTATTAGAGGTATGGTCTGGGAGGACCATCGTCTGTCCTGCAGACAGGAAGGAAGTAAAGACAGAAAGACAGAGCCTTAAGGCAGAACAACTTCTGGTTTACAGCTTTCGGCTTCTCACTGGCAGGGTCTGACATGACCCGTCTCCTTGTCCCAGAAAAATACTCTTTAAGACACCAAAAAAATGACCAAAGGCCCAAATTCACCTCCGGAACTTAATATTCCTGGGAAGATTGGAAGATTGGTTTTCTGTCAAGAAAACCTGTAAGACCTATGTACCAGCTAAGAAGGCTGATGGAGTGGATTCGGAAAGACAGTTAGTGGTCTACCCACTCTCGTTTGCTGCATGATGAGTCCAAATGACCTTTCTTCTCCTGGCAGTCTTCCTCAGTGTGACGGGTTGAACTGGTCTGCCATCCCCCAAAAAAGAATACGTTCAAGTCCCAAGCCCTAGAACCTCAGCATGCGACCTTACTTGGACACAGGGCCCTGCAGAGGTCATCAAATCCACGTGAAGTCATTAGGATGGGCCCTAATCCAGCATGACTGGTGTCCTCCTAAAAGGAGAAATTTGGACACAGACAGACGTGCACACAGAGAAGACGGAGGGAAGAGCCACGGGGAAAATGTCATGTGGAGATTAAGTTAGGACGTGATCCAGCTGTGAGCCAAAGATCTCCAGAAACACAACCGAAAGCTGGGAGAAGGGCCTGGAACACAGCCTCCCCTGCCAATACCTTGACTACAGACGTCTGGTCTCCAGAACCACGAGATAATAAATATCTGTTGTTCCGGCTGCCCTGTGTGTGGTACTTTGCATGGCAACCCGAGGCAATGAAGACACTCGGGTACTCAAGGCTCGTGACAATGGCAGCTCTCTCTTCATTGCATGAGGAACCCCCTTTTCGAGGCAACCAGAGTACCTCTCTCCCAATACCATTCACATACAGCAAGAGGAATTCGGAGAACGTTACGAACCTAAGCCGATCTGGCTGTCCACAATTTCCAGGTTCTTTTTGGAGGATACCAGCAAGTTCCAAATGCCAGGAGCCTCTGGGGCTCCAGGTCTGCCTCCCACGCTGATGTATGTCACGGTGAAAGCCGAAGTCTCACACCTGAAAATACGTATTAATGAGCAAAAGCAAAAGCAGATATACAACCAAGGGAACGCCCAGCCCTCTGGGACTCAAGACAAATACTACTATTCTAGAGGTAGAATTTGGCTAAAGAGACGTGATCTGATCAGGAGATGGAATCCTCCTTCCAGGGACAGACTCAGATCTGAACCAAATCCGGGTCTGGAGGAACCACTATGGAATGGATTCTAGAAGCACGAAACCTGATCTGGAAAATAAATCCATCGAAGAAGCCAAGGAAGTTACGACAACATCACCTCCTGAACATCACCTTCACGTCCGTTCAAACTTTCAAGGAACAGATAATCCTCATGCAATATAAACTGTTCCTGAATAATAAAAAAATAAAATGGGGGGCGCCTGGGTGGCACAGCGGTTAAGCGTCTGCCTTTGGCTCAGGGCGTGTTCCCGGCGTTATGGGATCGAGCCCCACATCAGGCTCCTCCGCTATGAGCCTGCTTCTTCCTCTCCCACTCCCCCTGCTTGTGTTTCCTCTCTCGCTGGCTGTCTCTATCTCTGTCGAATAAATAAATAAAATCTTTAAAAAAAAAATGAAATTTTAAATGGGCCTGGCACATAAGGATCCGCTTGATACCAGAACCTCACAAAGATAGCACCCACAGAAAAGGACTATAAACCAAACCCATCATGAACACAGATTACAAGACGTTAAATGAAGTAGCAGCCAATTGAATGAAATTATATATTAAAAGATCATCCATCCGAGTCAGCTAGGGTTATTAAGGGATGCTGAAGTTTTTGTGTTTTTTTTAAGTAGGCTCCATGCCCAGCGCAGAGCCCAACAGGAGGCTTGAACTCGCGACCCTGAGATCAAGACCCGAGCTGAGATCAAGAGTCAGACGTTTCACTGACTGAGCCACCCAGGTACCCCGGAATGCTGAGGTATGTTAATATTAAGAACGCAATGAACAAAATACCTCAAAGATAGGTGTGCCATCATTTCTGCAGCAGTAAGCAGGCATTATTGAAATGCAGCACGTTTTCAGAATAAAAACTGAAAAGTAGAGACAGGATATGATCTTCTCAATATGGCAAAGATAATTTGTCTTCAATGAGTCAGACCTTAAGAGTCAAACACCGGACACTTTCCTATGAGAATCAGAAGAAAGCAAGAATGCTTGCTCTCACCAATATTATTTAATATTTTTATGGAAATCTGGCCGATTAAATGAGATATGAGATGGAAATTCATTATAATAGTTACAAAGAAGCAAAATTATTTTTAGAAATACGATTATAGGGTGCCTGGGTGGCTCAGTCGGTTAAGTGTCTGCCTTCGGCTCGGGTCATGATCCCAGGGACCTGGGATCGAGTCCCAGATTGGGCTCCCTGCTCAGTGGGGAGTCTGCTTCTCCCTCTGCCCCTCCCCCCACTCGTTTTCTCTCTCTCTCTCTCTCTCAAATAAATAAATAAAATCTTTAAAAAAATCTGTAGATCTCCCCTATACCACCCACGTGTGTTACATAACATAACAAAAAGGTTTATATTCACAATAACAAAACGTGCAAAATATTTCGCCAAAGACTAACAAGATGTATACCGATTCTATATGAAGAAAACTATCGGCCGTCTCAGAAACCTAGGCAAACAGTGCCTTAACAGTACTTCCTAGAGACATTTTCCACTTCCCCTAAGTGAAACAAGAGAAGGGGCTGTGTCTGTTTGGGATCTTTTTTTCGTTTTGTTAAGATTTTATTTATTTATTTGACACAGAGAGAACAGGCAGGGGGAGCAGCAGCCAGAGGGGGAGGGAGAAGCAGGCTCCCCGCTGAGCAGGGACCTGGGCTCGATTCCAGGACCCTGGGAGCCTGACCTGAGCCAAAGGCAGACGCTTCACCGCAGGCAGAGGGAGAAGCCAGCTCCCCGCTGAGCAAGGAGCCCGGTGGGGGACTCGACCCCAGGACCCTGGGATCACACCGCTGGAGCCATCCAGGTGCCCCTGGGATCTTAATTAGACCCTCAGACAGATAAAACGGGACACACACATATTCGTCGCTAAATGATGCTGCATTCGCGAACGATGCCAAAATCTCAGAGGCCACAGCAAAGGTTTGTTTCCCACTCACATGACACGTTCTTGACACTGGCTGTGGTACTCCACGCTGACTCTGTTCAAGAACTTGGGATGAAGGAGTGGCCCCTATCCGGACGTGCTTTTCTTCGAGCAGAGAGCTCAAGAATGCAGCTGAAGCAAGGACATGCTAAGCGTGGCGCTCTGATATGGCTAACAACACTTCTGATCACGTCCCATTAGCCAAAGCAAGTCAAGGGCACAGACTGACCTCCCATAATTTAAAATAATTTTCAGTAAGTACATACGCAGTATTCAGTGGAGATCTCTGCCAGGCATCTTCGGTGGATATACACTGACTAATTAAATGAAGACAGAAGCAAAAATCCAGAGAAATAGAAAAACTCACATCCTCATGATAACCAAGATTGAACTGGTGTTATAAAGTGGTCTGAGGGGCGCCTGGGTGGCACAGCGGTTAAGCGTCTGCCTTCGGCTCAGGGTGTGATCCCAGCGTTATGGGATCGAGCCCCGCATCAGGCTCCTCTGCTAGGAGCCTGCTTCTTCCTCTCCCACTCCCCCTGCTTGTGTTTCCTCTCTCGCTGGCTGTCTCTATCTCTGTCGAATAAATAAATAAAATCTTTAAAAAAAAAAAAAAAAAAGGAAAGTGGTCTGAATTTCCTCTAACCTAACACCAATCAAACCAGAGCAAGCAAAATTAAGCCATGCTTTCCAGTAACGTACCCGTCCCTGGCAGCATCTAATACAATGCAACAGAAGAACTGTTGCAAAACCTTCACTGATCCCCCTGATGGAAATAGAGCAAAACGCTGTCGAAAACACAAGGAGAAAGGGACAAAGTCACAGTTTTAAGGGAGTTATTAATACAACATCTCCAGGCTTGGCCAGCTCAGGTAGACCAAAGACACAGACGCAAATGTGGAAAAACAAAGTATAAAAAGATGTTTTCTACACCTGAAACTAGTATCACACTGTATGGTAACTACCTGGAATTTAAATAGAACTTTTTTTTTTAAGATTTTATTTATTTATTTGACAGAGATAGAGACAGCCAGCGAGAGAGGGAACACAAGCAGGGGGAGTGGGAGAGGAAGAAGCAGGCTCATAGCGGAGGAGCCTGATGCGGGGCTCGATCCCATAACGCTGGGATCACGCCCTGAGCCGAAGGCAGACGCTTAACCGCTGTGCCACCCAGGCACCCCATAAATAAAACTTTTTGAAAAGACCTTTTCATATGAATGATTTAAGAGATGTACATCGAGCTTCAAATAGATTCAGAAAATAAATATTCTTTTTAAAACCTTGTAACATGAACAAAAATTGATTATGTATTAGGCCACACAGAAAATTCTGATGGTTTTCAGAAAGTAGAAACAATGCAGACCGTGTTCTCACGCTCTCTAATCACAAGATAATAAACCCAGAAATTCGTAACAGAAGAATTTTTTTAAACACTAGAAATGTTAGACGCCCTTAAATCACTCTTGAGACAAAGAAGAAACCAAAACTATAAATATGGACGGTTGTTAAAATTATAACGGTAAGAACAGAATTGTGAAATGTCAGGTTTGTGACAAAGATATACTAAGGAAAATTAGTAGCATTGAGATTTCGTAATTAAACAAGAAGGACTGAAAGTATGTGAACTATCTGATTCCGGAAGCTGAAAGAGCCCAAGATAATAAATCTAAAAAATGCTAGTGGAAGAGAGAGACAAATATAAAATTATTTTTAAAAATTTATTTAGAAAACTAAAAAGATTGTAAACCAATCAATAGAGAACCGTGTTTCTTTTTTAAAAATAATAGCATAGACCCAGTTCTGGACAAGGTTAATTGACCAAAAAGAAAATCATTCGAGCGCACTTGTTCAATAGGCATATATAACTCCTATATCAGAAATAAGGAGTAGAAGCCTAATTTTTAAAAAAGCAAGAGCAGCAGCACAAATATCAGGGGCATCAGAAACACAAAAATCAATGTAACCATAATTGTGAAAAAGATGATTTAGAATTTATAAGAAAAGTTAGTAATAAGTATATGCTCTTAATCTGAAAAGTCATAATTTTCTCAAAAAGATTTCTATTAAATTTCTAAAAATTTTCCTATTAAATTCTATTAAATTTCTATTAAAAATTTCCCAGAAAGAGTCCAAAAAACTTAAACAAACCAGTAAGGATGGAGGAGGGTATGTGTGTGTTGAATAACTAGTCCCCAGGTGACATCAGGAGCAAACAGTGTTACGGATGAAGGGAACTTACAAACTCTATAAACGTTCTAGGAGCAAGGATTCTACTCCACAATATTAAAAAATAAAATATGGTATGCCGCAAAATTTACTTAATGGTGGGGGTGGGGGGAGGGAAACACGATGTTACAAAATCTGCAAAGAAATTCCCTGCGTGACACAGACAAGTGCTGAGTGGCCGTCAGCACCACGGAGACGTGGGTGGGTCCCAAGCTCGGGGGCTTTGTTTAAAAAATAAAGAAGTGTGTGCAGTGTTAAGAAAAATAAAAGAGTAAAATAATAGAAAATAATAAAGCATAAAAAGTAAAAAAGAGCATGAGGTCTGTAACGAAATAAATTAATAAGACATACAGCACGACGGCAACATGCATTTTCAAAGGAGTCAGTGAAAAAATGCCCTTTTAAAATGTCATAATGCTTATTTATGGGGGGAGGGGGAGAGAAGGGAGGGAGAGGAGGGGGTGGGGATATATCGTGACAGCTGCCGCAGACCAATGACAAATATATGCCACAAAGTAAGGCATCTGAACAATTCAACCCTCTATACCAGAGATGATCTAAAAGGAAAAAAAAAAAAGGAAAAAAAAAAAAACCCACTATAGATTAAATCTCCCTTATGAACATGGATGCAGAAGGGTAAACGCTGACCAATAAATACACAAAGGCAAAGTAAAGCTTATAATGAGATTAAAGTATGACTAAATGTTTAAAATCTAGTAAGTTAAAAAGAAAAAAATATATAGTATGTCCTTGATAGATGCAAGAGAACATGAAGCTATTTTTCAACATTTTATTCTGATTCAACCTCTTGGAAAAACTAGGATATTTATTTAAAATAACAATATGACCTATCTTGGACCAATACACAGTATCCTACAGAATGGGTAAAACACCAGAAGGATTTCCATTAAGATCAGACACAACATTAATAATATATTCAATATCAAATCAGTGCACGTGTGGAAAACTAAAGAGAACCAGCAGAAAATCTATTAGAATTAATAATAAGTAGGATAAAAAAAATCAAAGTTATCAAAGTATTTAATAGTGTCAACAGACAAGTTCTTTCAAATTTATGGCAATGCTGACTGCAAATTTAATGTAATTCTTTGAAGAACAGTATTGGAGGGAATTCACTTGGTAGATCGCACAGAATCACAAATGGACAAGACTGGGCAAAAAAAATGATAATATAATTATAACTGTACTTAAGTAAAATATTAAAAATTATAAATATGCTAGACGCCAAACAAAGTTTAACTCATAACTATTGAAATAGTACTATGCTCTGAAATAGGGCAGTGCCAGAGAATAGAAACAGCTAGCTAGATGGGACAATTTGCTACTCCCTTTCTTGACTGTACTATTTCTGATATCAGGATGCGACTCAAGAATTTTAAATTGCTCTGGTTTTAAATGAGAGGTGAATCTCCCAGTCGATTGCATCTGAGAATCAAGGAAATCAATTACATGTTATTCCAAATCAGTTGAGAAAGAAGGGAGAGCAAACAAAGAAAATGGCTCTGGGATAATAGATTACATTTTGAAGGGGAAAAAAAAGTAAAGGTTAAAGTGTTTCCTTATACCATACATCAAAAGAAATCCCATATGATCTAAAAAAATAAATTTGACGTAAAAGAGAGAATAAGACAGATTGCAAATATCCTTATTTTCAATAAACTAAATTATCTACCAGAAGAGCCTGTAGTAGCTATGAGCCATTTTTCGCCCTCCTAGCAGCTGCTCACGCCCTCCAGTGATAAGGAACTTTGTCTTGGACGCCTGGGTGGCTCAGTCAGTTAAGTGTCTGCCTTCAGCTCAGTCATGACCTCAGGGTCCCAGGATCAAGCCCCATGGACTCCCTGCTCAGTAGGGGGTCTGCTTTTCCCTCTGCCCCTCCCCACTGCTCATGCTCTGTCTCTGTCTCTCAAATAAATAAAATCTTAAAAAAAAAATAGAAAAAGAAACTTTGTCTTTTATGGGACATAAGAGCAGAGCCCCTCTTCCCACTGCAGACACCAAGTGCCCAGTAACACCGGGATTGTGAAATCAAATATTGGTATGTCCGTGAAATGAACTATTGTACACGTCTACAAATCAGGTTTTGCAAATAGCTAAAGGCATAAGAAAATGTTCAGAATATAACGTGTGACTAAGAAAGCGAGATATGAGCACATTTTAAAAATATACACTCGCACGTAAAAACACACATGTGTATATATGCACCTATCATAGAAAAATAGCTAGAAGGAAAAAAATCATAAAAACATAAACAGTGTGTATGACTGAATAGCAGGGTTTGGGGTGATTTAGATTGCCCTTCGATATTATTTTCCAAATGTTACCTGAATCTCCTCCTTGTCTGCCCGTCCCTGAAGAGATCAGGGACGTAACCAACTCATCTGGCCAGCAATTTATGGTAGAGCCTGTGTGCCAAGCCATACTCTAGTAGAGATAAGCGTTATTAGCTGAATAAATCAGATTCCCTCTCTGAAGAGTTGGAACTGGGAAATGTCACACAAATGGTATGCAGAAGGAAAGGCCCCGAAGGTGGAAGGGGGCCGTGTGGGAACCACAACCAGCCAAAACTACAAGAAATGAGAAATCATGTGTGAGAAGATGCTAGCAGGTAGAGAAAAATGGATGTTGGTAATCAGTCGTGGGAAGAAAAGTAGACAGAGGGTAAAGGAACAACACGGAGAAAAGACCCGTGAACTTCAGCTGTTTCGGATCCTACAGAAGCTTTGGATCTCCTACCGGGCCTGAGACCCAATAAAATCAAGGCTATTGGTCTTAGATGCTATGAAACATTTATCTCTTCTTGACCTTTACGATAAAAACAACAACAAAAAAAAAACAGTTCACAACAGAGGAAAAGAGTACCTTTTGTACAAAAAAATAAAAGACTCTAAAAACCCACTAAAAAAAAATGGGAAACTCTTAAACATTAATGTTAACGTTGGTTATCTCTAATGTTGGTAATGGAATTACAAGCAATTTATTTTTTCTTCTTTATACTTTTGGCATTTTTCGAGTTTTCCATCATGAACATATACTACTTTTATATTCATTTACTAAACAAATAAATGCTATTTTAAATGGCATGTGTGTGAATATGTTCTGTTGACCTCACTCTGATAAAAAACCTTCATAAATTTCACCACGAGTTTCCTTGCGGAGCAAAGACCAAGACCTTTGCTGATAGGCATCTATTTCCCACATTTTTTACAACTAAATAACCAAGTGTTGTTGTTCTGGGCCAAAGTTTGTATCCAAGGTCAATAGATTTCCCCTGCTATGACTGAGTGGATCCAACATACTTAGAATGGTCACCCACTGACTCATCCAATAGGCATTCCTGTTCTGGAACAGGAAATATGTATCCATCTGTTTACAGAGTAATCAGCTTGCTCTAAGAATCTTTGCTAAATAATGCTGTAGAAGTAGGGTTTTGCATCGAATATTCTATGTGACACTCTTCTGGCTACAGCCCATTCCCTTCAGAGTTCCTTCTCACCCGCCTCTTCCAAAAAGGAGACGCAACCCCAAACAGACAGACACTCAAAGAGGGTACACCACGCAGAAGTAAGGGTTCAACCTCTTTCTCACGCTCCCCAAACGGCACTGCCCCCCTGCCCAGACCCAATCCCAAGCCCCCAACTCATGCCCTTGCATTTCATCAAATAGTCTTCTCTTTTGGATGGAATGGGCGTCGTGGAAGCTTGCAGAGTATCTCAAACTCGAGTGTGTGAGATCTTGGGCAAAAACACTGAACCTTGCTGAACTTTGATTTCATCTATAAAACAAGGGGGTGGAGGTGATCTGGAATGTTCCAGCGGCTCAAAGATCTACGCATAAGTATCTATGAAAAGAAGCAATGCCTACCAGGGAGGACACACGGGCCATGACGCTTCCCAGGCGTGCAGTCTTGGGGAATATTTGAAGCAACCCGGATGACACTGCTGTAAACACAGATACCCCTTCTTCACCACTTAGGGGAGTTGCTCCTTGTCTCCTTGCCCCGTCCTTTGCTTACGGATTTGCTGTGGAAAATACAATGCCGTGGCTTTGAGGGTTTGCTGCATTCAGACTCTGTGTTCTGATCTTAACGAAAATTTTTGAATGTGTTTTCAAGACACAGCGAGCGAAAGAACTATCTGGTTCTAAAAGTCCTGGACTTTAAAAGGCTTCTCAAGTACCAACTCATGCTCCAAAGATAAATTTGAAAGGAGTGGAGTCGAAATGAATCATAAACATGTGGATTAAATTTCCCACAAGTACCCAACCTTTTGAAAACTGAGAGAAATATGCTTGGAGAAAAAAAAAAAAGAGTCTTAATTCTACAAAACTCAAAATCATCTCTAAAAGAATGAGACATTTGCCAAATGCTTGAGTCAAGGGGGCAACGCATCAGATTAATCTCCTTTGATCTGGTCTGCGGAGTTGGGATAACTCAAATAACTATTCACGGTGTTTTGCAGACCCTTGTGAGTGTCTGCCATTACGAGGTACAACCTCGGGGACCCTAACGATGTGTGAGTTACAGAGCTGTGAGCCCACCCCGGTCTGCTCATCAACCCAGGAGCCCCACTCACCCTGGGGGCAACTCCCCATGCCCTAAGGGTCAGATTGGGTCCAGATTTCCAAATCCAAGATCATCAGTGATGACATAAGAAGACAAAATAGCACTTTCAGGTTTTTAGATTCTAGGAAACGCTTGCCATACGTGGACAGAAAAGAACATACGCAGAAGCTTAGCACCCACTCTCACCAGGGTTCCAGCCATCTGAAAATCTGGGCTTTCCTTGCAACTAATTTTTTTCCGTTTTACCTACAACTGTTCCCTGCAGACCTTATTCTCCCTCACCTACACACAAACTACCTATATAACTTCATTTTTTTTTTTCCCTTACTAGCAAACTACTCATAAGAACTTTCCAGAGTCTGGGGCGCCTGGGTGGCTCAGTGGTTAAGCGTCTGCCTTTGGCTCAGGGTGTGATCCCGGCATTATGGGATCGAGCCCCACATCAGGCTCCTCTGCTGGGAGCCTGCTTCTTCCTCTCCCACTTTCCCTGCTTGTGTTCCCTCTCTCGGGGGCTGTCTCTCTTTGTCGAATAAATAAATAAAATCTTAAAAAAAAAAAAAAGAACTTTCCAGAGTCTATCTCTACATTCTCTTAAAGCCCTCCCTGCCCAACCCCCTGAAATCAGGCCCCTGCCCCAATATCTCTCTGTCACTCTCTTTACCTCTTGGAAGCAGTGGACACATTGGACCACTGTCTACTGTATGACTTCACACTGCTCGCTCCAACTTCCAAGGGTCTCTGTCATCTTGCCCCAACCCACGCCTTCTACCTTACGTATCATTCTTTCTCTACTGTAGTTTACCGTCCAGATAAACCAAATTTCCTACTGCTTCCTTTCCATGCCAGGGGAGTTCCCATCCCAGTAGACTTACTCTTAACTCCCATCAGCACTGGGCACAAATCTTACTAAGTCACCCCGATTGCCCTTACATGCCAAGAACTTGAAGGTCACTACCAGTTTGCACTCTCCCCCAACAAAGAGCAAACACCCAAACTCCAGCACAATGCCTTTGGTCTTTTCCCTCATTTACAGCTCCTATCACATCGCATATTAGTTATTCATAACTTGTTTTTACCTCCCTTACCATATGAATGCTCCTGAGGACAAGAACATTGCCCCTTGTATGTTTGTGTCCCACCAAGAGCCACTCATTGCGCTTTGCATGCAGCAGTGTCCACTGAAAGAAGAGAGTCAGTCCCTTCTGGGCGTCAGCCTCCTCATGTACAAAACTGGCAAGTTTAGCGAAATAGGCTTTAAAGTCACCACCAGCACGTGAGTTCTAAGATCGAGGCCAGCCATCCCTGCTACAGCTGGAACTGGGCTACCAAGTGCAAATAGAGACTTGAAATGGCGTAACAAGGTAGGAAAAAAAAAAAGCATTGAGATTTGAGGTCCACTAATAAATACTTCATAAGGGATCCCCCTGTCCTGCCATGCTGCCTAAAATTAACTGTGCTGTTTTGTTGAATGAACAACACACCCCAAGTGGACAGGGCAAGATAAGAGGAGACGGATCCCATTCCCTGCAAAAGCAATGTCTCTAAATAGCCTCAAATCGATTTCCTAAGAATTAACCTATAAAAGTTGTTTTTTAAACCTTCCAGATAGACCCAGTCTATTTTATAAACACTTTCTCAGATTTATGTCTGGCCTATAAAAACCAGGCTGGGCCTTTGGTGGAGGGCAGGGAGACTCATATTTGGCTCCAGTACCCAGGGTGCTACACTATAATGCTGTTTGCTAAGCCAATGCTGGGGGCTCTTCCTTCTAGGTAAAACTTCCTTATAAGGAGGTCTTTTTTTACACTTCAATAACTATCCCCACTTTGGAGAGCATCCAACATGGATTGTCCATATACCTAGCTCTATAGCCAAGAGAGATATAGTGAGGTCCCAGTTTATTTAGACAAAGCTTTGATAACCAGAGTCAACGATTCTTTCTTAGCCCAAGGCTTACAGTGCAGCCAAAAGTCTGCTAGGAGCAAATGCACTTGTAAAACATCGAGTTTGTGAGCACTTGGGAAAACTGTCACCTGAAAACTGCACAGACAGGTAGATCCTGCCTGGGTCATCTGAGTTTATGTAAGAATAAACTTGGGATCAAAGATGGGGTAGCAAGTATAAGTTCTCTTAATGAAGCCATGGGGAACACACACTCAGGTAGTGAGGGAAAATAAGCCTGTCCCCGCTGGTCCCTGTGGAGATCAAGCCCAGAGGGCGTTTTCGGGGTGGGAAGAGGGAGGAAATGTAATTGACAGAAGTAATTGACAAAATGACAAATACAATGTAACTGAACTCCCTCCGTCTAGAGATTCTTTCTTAAATTCTGGCCTGCCCTGTTTGGTTAGAAAGCTTTAATCAGTAACTGTGAGCCCTGGGAAGACTTGTTTTTTTGACATAGCTAAGCAGAGAGGAGAACTTGAACCCCATAGTCAGTGGGAAATGGGGTCAACACGGAAGCTCCGTCTCCAGATGCAGATCTCATGCTGAGCTTACGCTGCAGCCTTCTCCTCCTGCCCCGAACCCTGGAATCGGCAGAAGAAAATAAAATAGTTCAAAATTATACTAAAATACAAGACCTCAGTAGGCCAGAAATTAGTAGTTAATACTGAAAAAGAGAAGACAAGGACACTTGGGCAGCCAAAGAGGACAGGTGCAGCCTCCCACTCCCCACATCCCCCTCCCCACCAACCACCTCTCTGTCAGGTTCGAGTGTTTAAACCGTAGCTAACCCGATTTTTCACCTGTTCTCGCCTACTAGGAATGATCATATGCCCACCTCCCTGCAGGTCATGGTCCCTTCCACGTGCCCAATCTAAAGCAATCCATTACCCCTGGGGCTATTCCCCACATTTCGATATCCTCTCCAGTCCGATCCAACCCACCAACCCTCCCCACATTATCTCTGGAACGCCCAATTTTTAGTCAAAAGCTCTCCTGTGTCCTCGATCTCTTCTCTGAAAGCCCTTGCCTCTTCCTCACCCGGTTGAAACCTTGGTGTCACCCCAGATGATACTGATGTATTTCTCCAACTCTCTCAAGTTGGTTTTTCTCTCTCTAAATCCACATGTACCAAGACTCAAAAAATGGAGTAGGAGTCTTCCTTTATCCCATTGCCACTTTCAAAGCATTTTTTCCTGCTTCGAAAATCCAAACGTATGGGGTGCCTGGGTAGCTCAGGCGTTAAGCATCCGCCTTCCACTCAGGTCATGATCCTATTCGGTCCTGGGATCGAGCCTCGTTTCAGGCTCCCTGTTCAGCAGAGAGCCTGCTTCTCCCTCTCCCTCTCCCTCTCCCACTTCCCCTGCTTGTGTTCCCTCTCTCGCTGTGTCTCTTTCTCTGTCAAATAAATAAATAAAATCTTAAAAAAAAAAAAAGAAAATCCAAACTTTATGTATGGAAAGGCATGGCAACTCTTCCACCATCTTTGTCAAGATGGTTTCTTTTGGCTTTCTCTTTTGCTAACTTCACGAGTTGAGTGATTCATTCATTCATTCTTCAATCTTTCCCATTATATAAATCTGAATTTCACATGTTTTGGCACATATTGCAATGATTATTATGTGATTCTAATTATTTCAGAATTTTCAATACAGTCTCTTCTTGAACCACTCCTTGTAAACGTATTTATTGAGTTTCCAAAGAACAAGGGATTTTTATTTTTACTTTTTAAAAACTGTGCACTGTGGTCGAGGGATATACTCTGTATGTTATCAATTATGTGGTGTATGTAGTCAGTAAACATAAAGGTTCCATGCGCTTTGGGGAAAAAAAGGGGGGGGGGAACGCTGTGTCCAGGAATACGTATTTTGACATTAAGTCATCTTTGTTAATCATGACTTAAACATTAAGTCATCTTTGTTCATCATGTTTTTCATATCTGGTATAGCCTTCCTAATATTTTGTCTTCTTTTTCATTCGTGTCTGATAGAGGTATTTAACATCTCTTACTATAATTGTGAATTTGTTAGTTTTTCTTTGTACTTCTATTTTTTTCCTTATGTATTTGAGTCTAGATCATTAGACTAGGATTGCTGTATCTTACTTGTGATTTTTTTCCACTTATCATTCAGTATAATCTTCTTTATCCATATCAACACATTTTGCCTTACAATCAATATTGTCTAAGACTATCACTAACCAAATTTCCTTTTGTTCAATGTTTTCCTGGTACATGTTTTTTCTCCTCTTAATTTTCAATCTTGTGTCTTCTCTCCTGACTTTTATTAAATGGATTCATGTTTTTCATTCTCCTTTTCCCCTTTATGAGCCGAAAATTGTACATTACATTTCATTATTTGAGATACTTAAAATGCATACTTGACATTTTAAAAAAATCCAATCAAAATCTCTATCCTTCAGGTCAAGAAGCAATTCAGTTCCAATCTCCCTTCTCCCATCTGCCCTCTTGTTTAGTATTTTGATTTCTCTTTGTTTTTAACCCCCTCCTCCAAATTAATCTCTTGCTTATAAGTGAATGTTTACAGTTATAAAAATGTTCACCAATTTCTTTCTTTGCATTGGAACTCCAATGCCTCTCTGATCTTCTGTGTTCAATTTTCTCCTTACTGATGAACACATCTTAGTGGTTATTTCAGGCAACGGTCAATGAGGGTTCTTTCGAAAATGTTCTCATTTGGCCCTCACTCTTGAACGACACTTTTAGCTGGGTATAGAATTCTACGATGGTGGTTCTTTCCATTAGCGGACTGCAGGTATAATTACACTGTATTCCAACATTTATTGTTACTTATGAAAAGTCTGCTGTCAGTCTCATAGCTGCTCCTTTGAGACTACTCTTTCATTCTCTCACTATATTTAGAATTTTTTCCTTTGCAGTGTTTCAGTTTTACCCTGACGTGTCTACATACAAATTATCTTTTAGTCCTCCTTGGGACTCCATATATTATTTTAATCTGAAGATCTACATTTTGTTTTGCTTTTCAAATCTGGAAAAGTCTCTGCCATTGTTTTTTTTAAATGCCGCCTCTCCTCCACGGTCACTATTTTTTTCTGTTCAGAATGCCTATTAAACGCATGCCAGGCCTCCTCATTCCAAGTTTTCACTTCTTTTTTATATTTTAATCTCATCATATGTCTGTGCCCCGTTCTGCGTGGTTTCCTCAGACTTGTCTTCTAAATCTAACTGATCCCTTATGTTTGGGTTTGGTTCTTTTTTGAAGTTGCTATATTCTTCATTTCTTAAAAGAAATCAGTTGTTTTTCAAATCTGACTGATTTGAAGAATGCCTTTGTTTTCTACGCTTCTCACTCCTTTCACTTTTAATACTTTTCAACATTTTCTATTTTATAGTCTCTTTCAAGTTTTCTTGTTTTCCAAATATTATAATATTTTGTCTCCTGTTTTTCAAATAATATTTCAAATATTTTTCAAAAAATATTTGAGTGCCTACTAGGTGCCAGGCATTGCTCTTGGGACTTGGAATGCATCGGTGAATAGAACCAACAAAATTCCCTGTCTCCATGGGACTCACACTCTAGTGGAAGGACAGAGACAATACATAATATACGTGAAATATATACTATGTCAGGTGATGGTAAAGCTAAAGAGAAAATACAGCAGGACCTGAGACAGGACTATTCCTTGCCTATTGGAGTAAAAATGATGATATCAGTGCGGCTGGAGGAAAGGGAGCCAGCGGGACAGTAGAAGGTGAGGTCAGAGGAAGGCCAAACCTGGCATCAGAGTCTCTGGAAGGACCTTGAGCTTTATCTGAAGTGATACTGAAGCCATCAGAGGGATTTGGTCAGAAGAGTGACATATCAGACCTATAATGTTGACAGATAACTCTGGCTGCTTTGCTGTGGAGAGACCGAAACTGGACCAGGTCCGAATCCAGGAGACCGACGAGCTGCTGCAATCACCCAGTCAAGACATGATTGTGGCCTGGACCAGGACAGTATCTGTGGAGGGGGTAAGAAGGAGTCAGATTCTGCCTATATTTTAAAGATAGAGCCAACAGGGATTTGCTGAAAACTTGGATGCGGGATGTGAGAAACACAGGGACGACTCTACCTATCTCATCATTCAAAGATGACTCCAGAGGTTTTGGCCTGAGTTGTTGGAAGGACGGAGTTCCCATTTACAGACACAGGAAAGACCACAGGAAGACAAGGTTTGGGAGTTGGTTTTGGATGCACTGTATTCATTATCCATTTCTGCATAACAAGTAGCCCCCAAATGTAGCAGCTTGAACAACAAACCCGTATTATCTCACAGTGCCTGAGGGTCGGCAATCAGAGCTTGGCTTATGTGCTTGGTTCTGCCTCAGTGGCTCATGAGATGGCAGTGAAGCTTCGACCAGGGCTGGAGGCACAACTGAGGCTGGGGAATATGCTCTCAGGGGGGCTCCCTCGCAGGCCTGGGAAGTGCACGCTGGCCATCGTTCATGAAACCTCAGTGCTTCACTCCACGAGCTGCCTAAGTGTCAAGGCACGGCAGCTGGCTTCCTCCAGAGCAAGAGCCCCAAGAGAGGGTGAGAGACAGCAAGAGGAACCCAAAGAGAAGCCACGGTGGTTCTTCTAACCTAATCTCAAAAGTGAAATAATATCACTCCTGCCATACTCCATCCATCACACTACTCAGCCCCTAGGGGGGCATGGGAGGGATTGCTCAGGCTGCAAATGGCAGAAGCCCAGATCTTTGGGGCCATTCTGGGAGCTGGCTGCCACACACGTGTCACTCAGAGTTCTTCTCAGATGCCTCAGCGCAGCCGTCTTGAAGGTAACCTGGACTTGAGGACCATCCCAAGCGAAGAGGAGAGAAAGGTCCAGGTTGATGACATCATTGTGGAAGTCAGCAGCATCGAGGGAGTATTTAAATAATACTATATGACATCACCTAGACAGTGAGGAGGATTTTTTTTTTTTAAGCATATGCAGACTCATCCTCACAGTGTACCGTTCTTCATCTCCCCTGCGGACGCTATGCCATGAATTGTGAAACCAGCCCTAGGAAGCAGTATTGGATTGCTTACCCCAGAGGTTCCATTCCTTGTAGAGGAATTTTTCTGTTAATGTCTTGGCTTAGTCTTCTCGTACCAAGTGATCTTCTCTCACTTCTATTTACATGGCGGGACAAGCTGGGCTTTGACCTCCAGGTGCAGCTTTCTTGCTGGAGAGGTTTTTACAAAGGAGGAGCCTCTGAGGGCTCTGGGCTCTACACGAGAAGATCCGCTCCAGCCCCCCTCAGCGGCTCCTGCCCATCCCACCTGCCCCACGCGGGATACGCCAGTCCTCGGCCAGGGCCTGTGTGCGGGGCTCACTGTGCCTCATAGACCCTACTTGATGTTCTGGCCTAGATTTTCTTCTTAATTTCTGTCATCTTGTGACTTCATCCTCTGTCTTTTAACTTGATTAGGGATTACAAAATATCTTTTATAATAATTTATCCAGAATTTCTATGCATTGTGATGTGAAAGGGATGCCTCATCCAAGTCAGATAGATCTGCCAATTTGTGGGCAAACCTTCCACACACTGCTTTTCTATTAGGAAAAAATGATGATCAATCTAAAATTTGTTTGTAAGAGGCTTGACAAAACACTTTCTATTTCTCTCTATTACAATTGTACTAACCACCATTCTCCCCATGTAATTCCCAGTCACCATCCTAAATGCTTCTCACCCTAAAAAGTTCCGTTTCAAAAATTATTTTCTCATAATCTCTTCCCTTGGTTAGTCTAGAATTAGTAGTGATTCTCTCCTGTGAAGTCGTTGAAAAAAAAGAAGAAAACTAAACGCCTAGAAGAAAGATTTCAGCCCTTCTATGGAGCAAACTCTCGTTCCTTTGCTTTTTCTACTCAAGTCACATATGTGTTGAAATTTCTTTCATAAACTATACTAACCCAAAACTCTACCTTTTTTTTTTTTTTACATAGCTATAAATGGTAAGAAAGTTTCTTCTATCAAAGGTTTGAAGACAAAACACAATGAATAGCAGTTGAACCTTTTACTCAGCTGAGAAAACATTCTTTTTGTTTATCATTAGGGACAAATGATCTTTTATGTTCAAATCATGAAAAAAAAAACCTGTGAACCTATTTGGATAATTAGAATCTCCTTAGATAATGGAATAAAATCTCAAAGCCCATTTACGAATGGCAGTAACCAAACATCGGGCCTGATGCATAGTGACCATGAACTTACCTCCCCATCTAGCCGATCATTACTTTTCAACAAACCATCTCATTTCAAACCAACCTCCAAAAAGGTGGCTGTCCTCGTCTTTGGGGCTGTTCCATGTCATAGCTGCAGAACTTTGGGGTGTGCTGGCAAGCCCCCTTTGTGGCCCTAACACAGCCATCAGCAGTCATAAAGGAGGGTCCCAGAGTTCAAGCCATAATTTGAAGCCCTCCAGGCTGCAAAATACCAGAAGTGGAATGAAGCAGGGGTCCAGGTCCCCCCACACCGCTCATGCTCCTGACAAAAGCCCACCCACCATGGCCCTATGCTACTCCAGTGGACTCACTACCACAGTCTGCCCTAGACTGCACACGGGCCTGTCTCCACATTGAAGTTGGTCACCGTAGGAAGCCCAAGGTTCCAAGCCTTCTTCATCCCTCATCACACGTCCCCTCTGGACCTCCCTGAGCCCAACCCCATCTCTCACGCTTCCCCACCTCCCTACACTCACCCAACGCTAGCAAACGCCCTATATTCCGAACCTTCTGAACATTCCCGTTCCTTTCTTGCTGAAACTAAAACCTGGCTCACCCCTGAGGGTGCAGCTTTCCCTGCAGGGCTCCAAAGTGTTGACTATGGTCTCCTTCATGCTGCTCATGCCACTGGACTTGAACTTGGGCTTATGTCCTTCCCGCTCCCCCAGGCTGTTCCCAAACCATTGTCCCTCGCTCCTCCCCAACACCCTCAACTGCAAAGCTCATGTCTTCAGATTTTCCCATTGGGCAGCCCCTCCATGCTTCAGTCATCCAGACTTACACCGTCTAAGTGTGTGGTCCTTCCAAAACCCTGGTCTCTCATATCATTCTCCTTGCCTCCACTTATATCGTCCTCTGCCTTTTCTCAGCCACCCACTTTATGGCTACAGACCTAGTTATTACCTATAATTGCACCCACACTCCACAATGCTAAGTGGATTGACCCTCTCATGACTGCCACCCACTTCCCTTTGACCTGATGACTTCCTCATGACTGCCCCCTAGTTCCCAGCTCCTTCTTTCCAATTATCACCCAACTCCAACAATCCTGTGATCCCACCAGGACCTCAGTCCATTCATCCAATGAACTCTCTCTCCCCTCACTCTATTCTTGTCCTTACTTCCTCCTTTACCTGCTTTAGATCCTACGGTCCACCATTATAATCATGTACTTGCATATGACCTCAACTCCTTTTCTTACTTTGCTTTGCTAAATGCCCTCTTCCCCTTTTACCTGTGCATCTGAACATGGCTGGAGGAGAACAGCCCATCATGATAACCAGAGTCACCTTCAGTTCATGGCCACCTGTTTCAGGTGGGTGCTCAGTGCTGCTCAGCCGTTCACCGTACTTCTCTAATCCAGTCATGCTCCTGTGTACCTGGGGAACCCTTTCACATCATCACCCATCTTCAGATCTTAAACATTCCCTTCCATTCTCTGCTAGTGCCCTTGCTTCTAATTTGTCTGGCAAAAGAAAAGAAACCAACACCACCCCCCACCAAAAAAAAATCCTTCTATACACTCTTACCACCCCCTTTGCCAAGCTACTTATGTCTGTAACCATTTAAACCTCCTTTCCTCACCTGTCTTCCTGTTAATAATGGACTAATTATACATACTCCCCAACACAGCTAATCTTGATACTGGATCCCACAACTTCTCACCTATTCAAAGCTATCACTTCAACAATCCTGCCATCTCTCCCCATCATTAATTTTTCCCTCTCTACTGCCATTGTCTCCATCAGAATATAAAATGCTATATTACCTCCCATTTAAAAAAAAAAAAAAAGGATCTCTCCCTTGACCCTATACTCTCCATCAGTTATAGCAACTTCTCCACTTTCCATAAAGATAAATTCTTGAAGAAATTGGAGACACTAAGTATGGATAATCCCTCTCCCAGGCCCTGTTGAACCCACTTTAAGCTGGCTTTCATTCCGTTTACTCCCCAACATGCCCATATGATAGTCACTAGTGACTCTCACATTACCAAATCCCATGGCCAGTTCCCAGTGGCTGCTGTGCTGGCCACAGATTCCCCCACCCCATCCCCAAACACTCTTCACCTAACTTCATGGAATCCACTTTCCCTGGTTTCCCTCCTGCTCTGGTGGCCATGCATGTTTCTCTCCTCTACTTGTTCTACTCTAAATGCTGAGGGACCCAAGGGTCCATCTGGAACCTCTCCTCTCCTCCAGCTCTGTTTATTCCCTAGCTGATTTAATCTCATACCATGGCTTTATATACAATCATATTTGACAGCTTCCTGAACTCCAGATGCATATCTCTGAACACCTACCTGCCATCATACTTGGATGCCCCAAATTATCTCAAACTCAACACGTCTTAAATCAAACTCTTATTTCTATCTAATACCTGTTCTCCCCACTTCAACAAATGGCAAATTCATCCTTTCAGCTGCGTGAGCCAAAAGCCTAAGTAAGCATCATCTTTCAGCCTCTTCTTGCTCTCACACCCCATATCCTATTACCTCCACAATCCCATTGGCTCTTCCTTGAAGACGTGTCTTGAATCTGACCACCTCTCCTTCTGCTTCTATCAATCCAGTTGTGGTTCAGGCTGTCATCAATTCTCCCTTGCAGTGCCCCCCCCCCCGCCCCGTCTCCAACTTCACCCCCTCTGTCTATTTGCAACAGCACTGTTGGAAGGATTCTTCCAAGATGTGTACCCAGTATGATACATTGCTACTCCAATCCCCCAGTGATTCTCCAGTTTACTCACAGGGAAAAACCCATAATTTCTTGGATCTCATCTTTTGTTTTTCTGTCTCTTTCTCAGCTGTCTTCCAACACATGGGCTTCCTGTTGTTCCTGGAACATGAGGAACATTCTCCCATTCCGGTCTCTGCCCGGAAAGTGGATATCGGCATGGCTCACTGCCTCAGTTTCTTCAGGACCATAGTCAAATGTCACCTTATGAGGTCTCACCTAACCATCCATTTAAAACATCAACTCACCAACTACTTAACCTTTGTTATGGGTTGAATCGTATCTCCCAAAAATACATTAAGTCCTAACCCCCAGTGAATGTGACCTTATTTGGAAACAGGGTCTTTGCAGATGATCGAGTTAAGATGAGGTCACCAGGGTGGGCCCTAATCCAATAGGCAATATGACTGATGTCCTTATAAAGAGGAGAAATTTGGACTCAGAGACACAGGGAGAGCACCATGTGGAGATTGGAGTTAAACTGCCACAAGCCACGGAACGAACAGAAGCTAGCAGAAACACCTGGAAGAGATCCTTTCCTAGCACCATTACAGGGACCATGGCACTGCCAACCCCTTGACCTTGGACTTCTGACCTCCAGAATTACGCAAGGATAGACTTCTGCTGTTCTAGCCACTCAGTCTGTGGTACTTTGGTACAGGAATCCCAAGAAAACTAATGCAATCTCCTCAGATTCCTTTCTTTATCTGGACCATTCAACCATCTGACTTGTATTGATTTGTTTATTGACTGCCTTCATCAAGAATTATTTCCTTATAGAAGACAAGAAGAACTATGTTCTCTGATATATATGCATGTGTGTGTGTGTGTGTGTGTGTATATATATATTCCCAGAGCCTCAAAAGTTTCTGGCTACGTTCCCAGAGCCTCAAAAATTGCCTACTGCCTAGACATGCTCAATAAATATTTGTTGAATGAATAAGAGAAGGAATAAATTCCTTAATCAAACGTCAGCTGCCCCTACTGTGTGAGGAGCTGAGCTGAGCACTGTGACTTTACCGGGAATAAGACAAGGGAAATGTTTTTGGAGACAGGAGTACAGTCTCTCTTGCCCTTCATTCCACCCCAGCCTCGGGATTTTTCTAAACTCCTTAGTAACCAACCTGAGGACTCTTCCCCAAGCACTGATGCCTCAATCACCTTTGCTTCCAGGTTAGACCAATCATTTCCTTATCGTATGAAAGGGAATAAGACCCTAGAATTCTCTTATTTTTAATCTAAATTATGTGCCAGGGCATCTGTGAGCAAATTAATGTCAATGAACTCCCTTTTCATTCCTGTTAAATCTTTGACTGACCATTCCCCAACCATGCTGCTACCCTCGCCACACATATCATGTGTGTTTAAAGTGTTTTTCTCACTCCTTCTCCCCTTTTTATGCAAGTTTAGCTTTGCTTGCAAATTCTCCAGCAGCATCTTTGCCGGAGTACCAGTCCCTTAGTTTCTTAAATCCCTGCAAGATTACTGGATTAAGATTCAAAGATGAGAATCTGGTAAAAAGAAAACTCTGATATAAACTTGATGAAGAGAGAGAGAAATGTTGCCAGCCTTTTTCCGTAACTGTTTCTTCTCAACTGAACTGCACATTTGCAACTTGGTTCCTACCCTCCAAAAACTTTGGGAAAATCAAATCCTAAACCTGAAAGGACTCAGAAAGTTTCAGATTTTGGGGGTCCCTGGCTGGCTCAGTAGGAGGAACATGTGAGTCTTGATCTTGGGGCCGTGAGTTTGAGCCCCACGCTGGGGGTAGAGATCACTTTAAAAAAAAATCTAAAAAAAAAGTCTCAAACTTCAAAGTCAAGACAGCAAATGTCAACTGCCGTACCCCAGTTGTACCGGCAGTTCCTTGGTGAGTCATGTGTTACCATATATTTTTTCTTTTCTTGGCTGAGAAATCATCGAAGTGTCTTTAACAAGGAAACATCCCAGTACAGACTCTGAGAAAGGCATTCCTTAGAATCCAAACAAAACACATTCCCTTCTCCAAGCAGCTTTCCCCGACTGTATCCAAGGCGAAGACCCCTCGTTCTGAAGTATACTAACGCCACTGAATTTGAATACTTTGGACCCAATCACGTCTGCTCTGGCCACCATTTTCCTCTATAGGCAGGACTGCTCTTTCTACACAATAAAAGCTTTGAAAGATGAAGTCATTATACTTTTAAATAATCTTCACAGTGCCTTTTACAGTATACAATAGACTCCCAAAAAGAGATTGGGTAAGTGAACACAAGAATAGAAAAGGGAAGACTGAAGGAAACAGATCACCTGACCGTGGGGCTCCCTCAGGGGAGATATTCTCACCACTGCTCTAGCACCTGCTCATTTCCCAGAATCCATTGCATTCTTCCTTGGCGCATTTCATCACAGAGGTTAAATTCCCCCAATTCCAGAAGACTCTCCAATTGATCTCTTGTACTATAATTCTGTAGCAAATGTTCAACTTGCTTGAGTGTTATCACAAGCAGCCTCCAGTCACAAAGGGACACAGCTAGTCTGTGAGGCAAGAACCACCATGGCTAAGGCATGAGAACATTCCGGGCCACCCAGACTCACCATATGAGGAAGTATGGGGGTTTTTAGAAGGAGAGAGCCAGTCCCTGACTCTGAAGAGTAAATTTCCCCCTCTCTTCATACCTTAAGCTTCAATTCCATTTTTCTGGCTGGTTCATGTTTCTTTCAGGAGAAAACATACCTACCAAACAAGGCAATAAAAAATTGCACTCAATAGCAGCGTTATCTATAAGAACCACAAAGTGGAGGAAGCAAGTCAGATGCGTACCAACAGATCAACGAATAAGAAAAATGTGGTATATACATATAATAGAAGAGTACTCTGCCTTAAAAAGCAAGGAAATCCTGATACCTGCCCCAACATGGAGGAACCTTGAGGACAGTAGGCTGGGTGAAAAGCAGCCAGTCACCAAAAGTCACAAAAGGAAAAACATTGCTTGATTCCATTCATATGAGGACTACTCTCCCTGAAATAGTCACATTCACAGAGACAGAAAGTAGAGTGGTGGTTCCCATGGCTGGGGGCAGAGGGGAACGGGGAGTTCTTGTGTAACGGGGACAGTTTCGGTTTTGCAGGATGAAAAGAGCTCTGGAGGTGAATGGCAGTGATGGTTTTACGAGAATGTGCTTAATACCACTGAACTGTGTGCTAAAAAATGGTCACAATGGGAAATTTTACATTATATGTATTTTGCTACAATTAAAAAAATTTTTTAAGTTGGGTTCAGAAAAATAAGAAATAGGAAGATCGGTAGGAGAAGGAAGGGAAGAATGAAGGGGGGGAAACAGAAGGGGGAATGAACCACGAGAGACTGTGGACTCTGGGAAACAAACTGAGGGCTTCAGAGGGGAGGGGGGTGGGGGATTGGGATAGGCTGGTGATGGGTAGTAAGGAGGGCACGTATTGCATGGTGCACTGGGGTTATACGCAAATAATGAATCATGGAACATTGCATCAAAAATGGGGGTGTACTGTATGGTGACTAATATAACAAAATAAAAATTATTTTTAAAAAAGTTGGGTTCATAAAAAAAACAATCAGAGGTGCCTGGGTGGCTCAGTCATTAAGCATCTGCCTTCGGCTCAGGGCGTGATCCTGGGATCAAGCCCCACATCAGGCTTCATGCTTAGCAGGGAGTCTGCTTCTTCCTCTCCCACTCCCCCTGCTTGTGTTCTCTCTCTCTCTGGCTGTCTCTCTCTCTGTCAAATAAATAAATAAAATCTTTTAAGAAAGAAAAGACAAGAAAAGAAAAAGAAAAAAAAAACAATCAGTTCCGATCAGGAAGTACAGGAAAGATACCACGAATCCATGAAAGAGCTTACATTTTGGCATCTCAACTGAGCCTCCAAAGTCAATTGGAAGTTCACCAGGTGGAAGTGTTAAGAAGTATATTCCAGGACAAAGGGAAAGAATAATGGAGAACGAAGCTTGCTTGGGGACCCATGGAAGTCTATACAACTAGTGTGGATGGTCTGGGTGAAGAGCTGATGAGAGAGAAGAACGGAAAAATGCACCAAAGTAAGAGTGTGGAAGACTTCTCATAGTAGAAGTTTGCACTTTCCTCTCTGAATTAGATTCCCCTCCAAGCCTCCAAGGTGTCCAGGGCTTCCTGCATGAACTCTCTCTCACAACTGTCAAAGGAGCCATGCCTCCATTTAGCCTAAGAGAGAATATGAGTGAGGCCTAATGGAAAATCCTGCTGCCTCTGGAAGCCACAGAAGAGCCCTTGCTTGGCCCCCTCACATCTCTCCTGCCCAGCCCTGCTGCCCAGACTTTTTTCAAATTATCCTGGGTGACCCCTTCCAAGAACTCCAAGATCTGGCAAAGGCTAAATGTGGTCCTGCTTAGACAACCAAAAGGAAAGTATTAATAGTAGACCTCTTGGCAGAGAGCATGGTTATCCATGCCCCAGCCTACGGGGAGAAGAACAGCCTGTCCTCTGGAGAGAACAGATAAGGGGTCCTTGTGGGGTGAAGGCCAGCGTCGCAGCACACCCAAATAGGCCAGGCCTTTAGTGCGTACGCTGTTTGGGATTCAACCTCTCAAAGCCCAGTAGGAAACCTGGCATTCTCCACACTTTGTACCATCATCTTTCTTAGCACATTTACTGATATTGCACGAAATTGATAGTTCTTCAGTAACATTTATATCCCCTCTTAGCCTGTGATTTCCTTAAGAACAGTGACTATTTTGTCATCTTTCTATTGGTAGTGCCTAGAAATGTGTTCAATAAATTCAGTAAATGAATGGATGGATGGATGGACGGATGGATGGACGGACGGATGGATGAGCTCCCAATCTTGAAGGTAGCTTTCTCTTGCTGATACCACCCTCTGATAAAGACCTTACTTTACACAACAATGTAACTGTTGAACTGGGAATACACGTGGACTTCCCAAGAGCTGATGCCCACGAGGGGAGCAACACCTGAGAATCCCACATCGCCTCGTCTGGGTGCAGCAGTAGGGAAGAGGTTAGTTCTAGAACGCTCGGGAAGTTCTGCAACCGAACTCCAAAGGCACCTTCCCCTCCATACAGAGTTTGGAACGCTCCGGGGATCTTTAGCATCTTCAACTATTATTGTTTCTTGAAGAGCCTCATTGTCTGCAGGTCAAATCTCAAAAGACGTGCTGTTGTGTCCTAGTTGGATTGGCTTTTCATTCTCACTTTTCTTCTTGCTTCCTCTTGCATGCAGTTGCTGAAATGGGAGTAGTGTTCGCCAAATAATAATGATGACGATGCTGGTGCTGCTCTAGCTGATAGTGATAGTGAGCATGTATTAAGCACTCACTGTATGCCAGGATTTTACAGCGTTTTACAGCATTATCTCACTTATGCCCCATAATATCACTAAGAAGTGGCTGCTATTATTATCCTACTTCATAGACGAGAAAATAGGCACAGGAGAATTAAATATTTTGCCCAAGATCATACAGCTGGTAAGGAATGGATTTTCATCCAGTTTAGTGTGGCTGAAAATTTTTCTAAGCTAGACTTCCTAAGCCAGATGGACAGCATCCCTAGAGTTCGTAAGTCCTTTCCAACGATATCATATCCATCTCCGTATATAAGGTCGTATCGCTATCCAACACAGCAAAGGTTACTGATTAAAGATGGGCTGTGGAGTCACGTGTCCTCGGTTCAAGGCCTTGCTCTGTCATTGGGTAGCCTGTTAGTCTCTTGGGATTCCCATTCCCTCATCCATAAAATGAAGACTTAAATAAAAATGCATTGTAATGACTGAATGTGACAATATACAGACAGTGCTTGACATATAATAAATGATTACGTGTTAACCATTAACTTTACTCTCCGTGGTGGTGATTGCACATACCAGGAATAGACTCTGACCAAGAGAGGCTCAGAGAGGCTCAAACGGGCAAGCTTCCAGATGCGGGCAGGTAGATGAAGTCAAGACGCTGGTCAACGAAACACCTCAGTACTCCAGAGAGGTGGGCATCATTATTTACCATGGTCCTAGTGCTATAATTTATAACATCCAAAAATGGGAACAGATTGGATTATCTCTACTACATCAGAAGGCAGTCAAACAAAGTGCCCCATAGTGCCTCACCACTCTGGGGGCTCAATTCTCAGAACAGAGCGTGCCCCGTGATGTGACAACCCCTGAGTGTTCTATGCAACTGATGAATTATTGAATGCTACGTCCAAAACTAAGGATGTATTTATTATAAGTTGGCTAATTGAATTTTAAATTTTAAAAAATTAAAAAAAAAAAAAAGAATAGAGCATGCCCTGTAGTCTATGTGAACCACTCCCGCTGGACTCATGTAATGTGGTGGGCCCGCCAACAAACCTTTGCTCCCCTTCTTCTGTGCCCCATTTGTCTCCAAAGGCTGATTGCCTTGGGGGAATCAAGATGGACCAGAAACTAGGAATTGGGTCCCAGCTCTACAGCTCTACAGCTAGACTGACTAGCTGTCTAAACTTCACCAAGTTCTTTAACTTCCCTGAGCCTTGAGTTATTTATCGTTACAAGAGAGATGGTCACAATTGTCACATACAGGTAATGGAAGGATTCTGTGAAATGACTAGGTAGTTTGACCCTTAAAAGTCTGGTAAGAACATCAGTAGTTCCATATGCGTTTGTCTTGTTTCTTATTCCACTTTTCAATGCAAGATCCATTAGCCAGAAAGGTTTTAACTAAATGATGGTGAACTCAGAATAGGTCATGTAAATTGTAAGAAAAGTTATCCTTATAAAAGCCCATCTTTCCCTACCCTCTAATTATAATTAAATTATAAATAAAATAAAACTATAAAATATGTTAAAAGTATAATATATAAAATTATAAATAAATCTTAATTATAATAAATCTTAATTATAAATAAAATAAAATTATAAAACATTAAATACAAATGTATTAAAATTATAATAATATATAGTATAAAAATATATAAATAATATACAAAAGTATAAATAAATAAATCTTAATTATTCATAAAGCCAGAGTGTTTCCTGCCTTTGGGGTCCCCCACATAGCAAACATATGGTCATATTCTCCTCCTGTTAAGGAAAGAAGTGAGGTCCTTGGTAACCTTGCAGAACTTAAATCACCTCCACTTCCATAAGATGAAATCAGAGAGGGAGACGAACCGTGAGAGACTCTTAACTCTAGGGAACAAACTGAGGGTTGCTGAAGGGGGTGGGGGGTATGGGGTAACTGGGGGGATGGGCATTAAGGAGGGCACTTGATGGAGTGAGCACTGGGTGTTACATGAAACTGATGGACCACTAAACTCTACCTCTGAAACTAAAAATACACTATATGTTATCTAGTTATTTTTAAATCAAAATAAAATAAAATAAAATAAAATAAAAATAAATCACCTCTACTTCCAGCGTCCTCACTGCTTTCTGACTTCCCATTTAACCTCAGCTCAGAAGTTGGGCTTGTAAATAAAGGTGCCATTAAGCAGCTCTGCCTAACCACCCCTGCAGGAGCAAGTGTCTCCCACAAGAGGGGACACCAAGCACATGTCCTCTGCCCACCCTCCCAGTTCCTTCTCTCCTCGCCTGCTTGATTCTTAAGGCCCCTGGTCTTGCTGCTTCTCTGTTGCTATCACTAACACGCTCTTCAAATGCAAAACACCGCTTCATCTTTCCTGGTTACAATCTTAGTTACACAACTAAAGGAGCACGTACAGGGCCAAACACATGCTTTTAGAGAACGTGACCAGAGTCCAAAGTCACCCTTCTTCCTCCCAAATCCTCCAAACCACCGCTGTAGGTGACACTCCCAGTTGATGCTTCCTGGACTTGTGGGTTTAGATGTTCTCAGAAGTAGAGGTGTCCCTTGTTTCTTTCAGAGTTGTATTTGAGTTACTTTCTGGATGAATATAAAATTTTACAAAGAGCTCTTCCGTATGCACAGATTTTTTAAATCCCATTGATGAGATTAGTTAATTAGTTAATTAATTAAAAGGTCTTTATAAAACTTTTAATTTTTCTAATGAAAAGAAGCCCTTAAAAAAGGAAAGTGTGGTGGTGGTGCTGCTGCTATTAGTGATTAATTTTCTAGCTTTTCTTTGTAAGATCCTCGTATCTCTACTCTTCAGCCATAAGAAAGGAAAATTAATACATGCTCATCAGGGAAATAGTGACATACCCAAAGAGGTTGACTAGAATCTCTGTCACTAAAATAGAATCTAGATATGGGCTGTTACTGTCACTTCTTGGCTTCTGGTTTGTAATTTTAGCACTTATCAGGGTCCTGTATTCTCTTTAGCAAGGTTTTGTAATTGGGGTACACTGCCACCAAGTGGTGGTAAAAGCCATGCTCACTATAAAAGTAAACCTAATCTGTGCCTGCAATTAATGGGCCATCTGTTCAGCAAATACAATATATGAACCAAGGATTATCTACTTTTCAATAGCAAAAATATGAGTCTTGATCAAAATAGCTGAAGATTATAAACACTTTTTCAAGACAATATAAGGTAATTTCAGAAAGAAAGAAGTATGTGTGGTAATGAGCATCATTTAATTCCACAGAATTATTGAGCAACTACTGATTTTAAGGAAAGGTCCAAAAGACAAGAAAGACCATAGTCCCTGAACTTCAGTAATTACGTAGATAACATACACAAATAACTGATTCACTACTCAACAAACATTACCAAGCACCTACGATATAAGGGCTATAAGAAAAGTACTTACAAAATGCTGTGTGAGAACAGAGAGAGGTAAGATTGATTCAGGCTGTGAAATTCAAAGAAGGATTCCCCAAGAAGACAGAAATTGTATTTTTTTTTAAGATAGATTTATTTATTTATTTATTTATTTATTTATTTATTTATTTGAGAGAGTGAGAGCACGGGGGGGGGGAGGGGCAGAGAGAGAGGGAGAAGGAGAATCCCCACTGAGCAGGGAGCCCGATGTGGGACTCGATCCCAGGACCCAGGGATCATGACCTGAGCTGAAGGCAGATGCTCAACTGACTGAGCCACCCAGGCGCCCCAAGAGGACAGAAATTTGTGCACGGCTTTGAGAAATGGGTAATCTTTTGAAAACTGAAAGTGGCAGGGAAGGGCACTGTAAACAGAGGAACTGATACTTCTGAGGCACAGCAGTAGAAAGTTTTTTTGGAGAAGGTGAACTGGACAGGAAAGCTGGAGCAGGCATGTGGAGGGCCTTGAACGCACATTAAGAAATATGATCGTCTGCCGTATGCAATGGGGAAGAAGTTGAAGCAGAGGGATGAAATGCTCATGTCCGCACACCAGCAAGAATCTCCAGCTGACAGTTGGGCAGATAGAGGGGCTCACGTCTGCCTGCTTAGAGAACATGAGAGAGGAGTGCATTCTAATTTTAGGACCCTAAGCTTTTGCAGAGCCTTATTTTTCTGGGTGCTGTGAAATGCATGGGGAGGTGAGAAGACCAGGAAGAGAGGAAGGGCCAGAGGAAGGGAGAAAGGAGGGAAGTCTGATGAGCCCTGTCCCTGTCCCCAGTAGTCATTGATTCCACGAGGCCAGGCGATAGTTTGAGCTCAAACCTGCCTTGCCTCAGGTCGGAGTCCTCAGAATCGATTTCTGCAAGATACCAAAGCCTGAACACACAATAGCATAACTGAAACTGCTTCTTGAAATGGACTTTGAGATGGGCTTCAGTAACCAGCATTGCAAAAATGGCCATGGACGTCGCATCATAGGGCTGACAGTTGTTTTTTTAAAAATGGAGAAAAGCATTGTTCTCGTTTACATTATGCATGACTCCACTTGCTCCCCAGCAGATGCCCACCATGGACGAAGGGGGCATGCTCTCCAGATGGAGGTTGGATCCCTACACAGTGAGGTTGGAACCTCTGCGGGGCAAAGACACCAGATGGAATCTGGACGTTGGCTCCCTGGCCCCACAAGTTCCATATGCAGCAGTGCCTACAATCCGAGGCTCAGTCGACAGCCAGAAAAGTCAATATTGTTTCCTGGAAGTCCCCCCGTGGGAGAGCTTGGGTGAGGTTGTTTACGTAACAGAAAAGGTCTGAAACCAGAGGACCCTCCTCCCATCTTCTGTAGTGCTAGCTCACCCCAGGTGAGACCCGCTGAAACCCAGCAGGACCATCCAGCCTGGGAAGCACCAAGCCTCTGTTCTGCACTGACTTCCTACAAGAGCTGCCCAGAACCCTTTGCTAAAGAAAACCGGGCTCTGTGAACTCCGCTGAAGGCAGAGGCGGAGGAGGAAAGATGGGTGGTGCACGCCACTTAGGGTGGTCATGTATGGGTCCCTGGATGGGATTCTGGGGAGAGATGGCTGTTGGGAGTCAGCTGAGCTGCCTGGGCTGTGTGAGCTCTCGGCCTCAGTTTCCCCATCTGTTAAGCTGAGGGCATGGACATGACAACTCACGGAGCTGTGAGGACTGGACAGGAAGTTGCCATAGGAGATACTGGAGAGCCCCTCAACAGAGGACCATGGTGTTCACTGGGGCTCCATTACGTTCAAGGGACGTCGGTGTGGAGGTGGACTGGGGTGTGGTGGGCCATGCCTGCTGCCTTGCTGCCCTCTGAGTGGTAGGCACTGAAGAAACCACCAGGCTGGGATGAGTTTTTGATACATACAATGGACTTTTCCACAAACCGTGTCTGCACGTGCTGTGAGTGTAAGGTGGGGGGAGGGTACATCCATGGGGTGTATCATTTACAATAATATCCCAGATTCTACCGCCCTTGTCTGCTTTTGTACCTCGAGATCTCTGCAGGGGACACCCCCATGCCACACTGCCAAGTACTTCTGGGGGTCGCCGAGGGGTGTCTGCCATGTGATGTGCCCAAGTTGTCAGCTAGCACCGGCTGGTTCATCTTCTTCCCCTCCCAGTGGGGGGGTGGGGGGCCGCATGGGGGGACTGGCTACACTGTGCAAGCAAGTGACAGGTGCTTTCCCAAGAGCCCATACGGGGCAGGAGCTGCCCCAAAGTCCCTTGCAGAAGAGGGCAGAATGCCTCTAATGGCAGGTTCAACAGGACTATACATCCTTTGACCCTCCTCCTAACCTTCCCCTTGAATGTGGGCTGGACGATGACTACTTGCACGAATGTGAATGTGATGTCATTCTGGTCTGTGACAGGACTAGCAGCTTCCGCCATGGTCTCTTGGGGCCCTGAGCCGCCATGTTTCAGCAGGACCACCCTGCTGGAGAGACCACACAGAGAAGCCCCAGAGAAAGAAGGGGGCTTGGCTGAGCCAAACCATCCAGCCACCCCTACCGACAGGGCAAGGGCTTGAATGAAGCCATCTTGGACCAGACGAGCATCAGATCGACATGTGTAGGCGGTCCAGCAGAGGCATGCCACTCCCAGCTAGGCCCTGCCCAGCCTCCAGACCCACATAAACCCTGAGATCTAACAAAATGGCGGCTGTGTGAAACCACCGAGTTCTGGAATAGGCTTTGTCAGGTGGCGACGGATAATCGAACCCAATTCTCTACCTGCTCCACTGTTCTGTTTCACACCAACAGCAAAGCGATGCTGTTTGTGCCCTGACTTACGACTCGATTTTTGGTAGCTATGGTTTATTTTACGACCACGACCCCCATTAAAAACCCACACCTTGCCCCCCACACTCCAAGCACGGGGAGAGTGGGCCAAGAAATCCCGTTCTCACAATCACCCCATTCCTCCAACAACTGAGAATCGAGGCCACCAAGAGTGTGCCCGACACCTGGCATTCCCTCGGGCTCGATCTGCTTTCTCACCAGAGGCTCCTCAGACTCTCACGCAAAGGCTCGCGTGGGCACAGCCTGCGTGGCAGCAGGTCCCACAGCTCAGAGGTAAAGCTTAAGCCTTGCTACACGTACTCTTCCTGTCCACTAGCAGAGGGGGACGTCCTCACGACGCCCAAAGCTTCTCTGGATCCAGAGAGGCTCCTGCCGTGTCTCTTGTAAGACAAATGAGGCGCCTCCCAAGCCTCTTTCCTCCCAAGATGGGCCTGGATTTCAAGGACTTTAAAGGGTGCTGCTAGCACAGTCCAGGCCGAGGGTTTTCAATAGGTTTTGGCACATCAGCTGAACACGTTGGAATATTGTCAACACAGATTCCGAAGCCGCTCAGGGCTGTGCATGGGGGCGGTAACAGGTCAGATAAGATCTGTCTGGCATGCATTCTGCATGCGGAGAAGCATGAAGTCCTCTTGATTCAATTCCTGTCCGTTTCAAGATAAATAAGGGATCTGGGTAAATAAGATCTTTTACAGTCACTTAGAGTTGGTGATGCGGAGATTGACAACCGTGTATCAAGTTCACTCCATTTGGGGATCCGGGGGCCTAAACACTTACTAGATTAGAACATGCTGGCCTTTCTTATATGGGCCTTTTAAAGTTTTTATGCTTGACTATCAAGTCAGTGTGTGTGTTCACCGGGAGGCCCTCAAGACGCCGTGCCAAAGACGCACCCCACCTATAGGATAATGGAGATCCAGGAGCAGACAGAATCACGTAGCTGGTGCTCGTAGCCCATGAATCAGCCAGTGGGGTGTCATTTTTACAGCACTTCAAGTTACCTGTTTCAACAGTGTGGCAAGGGAGCTACTGTTTCCCTCCCTTACCGGCGAGAAAACAGGAGCCCGCAGAAATTATGACCGAAATAATACACGGCAGAGATTTCAAATATGGCTTTTCTGAAGCCAGATCTGTGCTCTCGATATTCACCTGACTACCTGTAGTAAACACCTCTAGCTTTTGCCCACCCCGAATTCAGGCCTTCTTCTTCTAGTGCACCGTGTTTTCCTCTAAAGAGCCAGCCCTTCCCTTCACGATGCAGTCTTTTTTTTTTTTTTTTTAAAGATTTTATTTATTTATTTGACAGAGATAGAGACAGCCAGTGAGAGAGGGAACACAAGCAGGGGGAGTGGGAGAGGAAGAAGCAGGCTCATAGCGGAGGAGCCTGATGTGGGGCTCGATCCCACAACACCGGGACCATGCCCTGAGCCGAAGGCAGACGCCTAACCGCTGTGCCACCGCATGTGCTCCATCATGATGCAGTCTTGATAAGAATGGCATCAAGATCCCCCCCATCTTCCAACCTCCAGCCAAGGATTCCCCTCGCTGGACTCTGACTCCTGGATATTGAAAATGCTGGAGGAGACCTATGCCAACGATGGCACTTCTGCGCTTTCAGAAGCCTGGTGGTACCTTTCCTTCTACCTGAGTTACTCTGTATTCCATCAACAAATTTTTGTTTGTTTGTTGTAATCGGATGCCTGGTACTCCTGCTTGCGACCCAAGAATTCAGCCGCAGAGCCCCAATCAAAAGTCCATTTCAGCATATGCTACTTTCTTTTCTAAGGCCTTCAGTTCCAATGTGAAAGTTAGATAATATGAAATATGATGTGTTTTTTGCTGATGATTACGTGACAGGATGTTAGATGGGATATTTCCTGTTGTCTCAGAATTTACAGCCAGGACCCCCCCACTGGAGTCAAAGAGGTAGAAAAAATCATACATTCCAAAAAGAACCCAAAGCAACCAGAAACCTCCCCCAGAGCTGGTTATGGGACAAATTGGCTGTATTAACCATGTCTTTGATTTTCTGTCTTCTGATGCTTTGTCATCTTGGGGCTTTGCTGGCCATGGAGGGACTCAATTCCTAGTGACAGCAATCACTGTGCCCCTGAGACTATCATTCAAATGCAAACCAGCCAACCCAGAGGCTACACTCCCAGCTACTCTCTCTTTAGAGTCTGACATTCTCGGCCCATCCACCTGTGTAGTCATCCCAGGCCAGGACCCAGACAGCTAGGGACAGCCCCTGCGCCCCAGAGGCAGCTGAAACTATTCAAACTGGCCAATCCCGAGCCTGCTCACCCTGCCTCGCCTATTCCTTCCCACAGAAACCACAAGAAAGGCTCCTGCCACAGCTCCCCCTCCCCGCTCTGGCTCCTGACTGACCCTGGGGCTCCCCATGTGGCCCTGTGTGCCACATGTCCTGTGTTTAGGGAACCTGTAAGCATAATAAACTTCCTGCTTCATGACAGCCATTTTTGGGTCTGTGTGCTTTACCATGCTTACCATGCTTGATTAAAGCAAGTGTCGGTTACCCTTAAAACACTGGTGTCGCTCCCCAGAGACTCCCCGCCCCCACCCGCTTTAGAAAGAGAACGAGAAGAGAAAGGGGAGAGATACAGGTGCAAGTGTCATCAGCCTCATGCTAAACAAGGAAAGGGAGAGAATCCAGGACAATCTCCTATAGAAATGATGGAGCCCCACCGGCAGGGGATCCACCATTGCATTCTCCAACTGGGGATCCCCATTCTTAACAGACTTGTTAAGCTGCACATGAATCTATATGGACAGGATAAAAGAGACCTGGAGACAAATGCAGGAGAGAGAGAGAGAGCACAGAGCAGGCCTTAGCCCACTGCCGGGCATGGCCAGGACACACGTTTCCCATGGGTCGAGGGGACACTGTGGCAGGCAGCTGGGCTCGGGCCATCTTTCCGGTACCCCACCAAGAAGGCTGCCTGCCAAGCAAGCGGACTTTAATAATGGAGCTGCCGAAGAATGGACATCAGTCCAGAGCCAGAATGCCTGTGTCAGGGAAACGGGCAGGAGGGGAGGCCCCACAGGGCGTTCCAAAGACTTCAAGCAACACCCCCAAGACAGCCAGCATTTGGACATCTGCCACGCCACACAGAGCTCATAACTGGCTGGTCAGTATCAACCAGGGAAGCAGCAGCGGCAGCCTAGAGAAGACGTAAATGGGCCCAGCTGAGGAAAATGAGGGGTGATGGGGAGAGGGGGCTGGGAGGGCTTCAATGAAAAGGGCAGCAAAAAAGGAGCTTCTGGGAGCTTTCTACTTCTCGATCTGGTTTACACAGTGTGTTAGTGAAAACTCAATGAACATGTTATAGTGTGTACACATTTGTATGTTTTTCTCCAATTAAAAATCTACTTTCAAAAAAAAAAAAAAACCAAAACAAAACGTGGGACACCCAGAATATCCACTCTGCCCAAGGACGAGTCCTCCATGACTCACTTCCTCACCCATGTCCTGTTGACTCTCCTTGGTCTCTCTCGGTTCAACCTTAGTATCTCTAACACCGCCCTCAAAGACAAAACATAGGCATTGTTTCCTCCAATCCATCTGGGTCGTTCCTTTTCCAGCTTTGGGGGTGTGGCTTCCCATACCTGAGCTGCTGAGCCCTCACCTGAGACTCAGGGGGATCCTTTGCTGGGCATTTACAGGGCTCACCTCCTTTGTTTTCCCTCTCATGATCCCTGTCCTCTGCGACCTTATTCCCAATGTCCGAAAGCCATCGCTTTCTATATTTTGATTTTTCATTGTTTCTGTGGAAGGGTAAACCTGGTACTCATTACTCCATCGTGGTCAAAGCCAAAGTTCCTGGATTTATGGATAACCAAGTCATATCTAACTCAGCAGCATTTTTAAGTGAATCAAATTTATCAGATTCTTTGTAAAGGTTTTTAAGGATAATAGGGTTTTCATGGCATCAACAACCCTTCTTGTTCATATTTCATTGTTTTGCACGATAAGTACCGGTGACACAACCAAGCATGAGAGAAAATGATTGACTCTCCGGTAGGAGTATAAATGTGCAGGTGAGCCCCTGAGCTCACCAATGCTCTGTGCTGTTGTCACTGTGACTTCCAGAGAGGATGAGGACTATCTGTGCGTCCCAGGAGTCTCCTGTTGTAAAATCATTTTTGTGCATGTTCTGTGCGAATCACCTGGGGAACATCCACAAGATGTTGAGTTTTATATTAAAGAGAGATGTCTGGGCTGGAGACATTGGTTTGGGTAGTTGCAAGCACACAGGAGGTAGCTGAAGCTGAGTATGGGGGCAATAGAGACACAGGAGAGAATGGAGAATAAGGAAAAAGGAGACTAAAGGTAAAGTCCACGGAGCATCGACATTCAAGAGACAGGCCAAAAAAGAAATGCTAGAAGCAAAAGAATCACCACGAATGTCCCCTAAGGCTGAGTTACAGCAACTAAGAGGGTGGGCAAGCCATGAGGCAGTCCATGAAAGGTAAGTGTTAATCAGCTTCTCTGATAAAACGAGCAAGTATTAGAAACACACGGACCCCACAACTTCCAGTGAACACAAAGGGCCCAGTAATGAAGGCAGGTGGCTTCCAACATCTGGACAAAGTGTTGAGTGTTTGAACAAACACTCACTCTATGTCGGACAAAGACCATCTTCACTCTTCATTTTGGAAAATCATAAACAGCTCACTATACAAATGAACAAAGAAAAATCACTAAATAAAACAAAAATATCTATACTTATATAGAGAACTTATCAGTTCTCTTAATATAGAAGAGAACTGATAAGTTAAAAGCATGTGTTATTTCAGTAAATCAGAGAAAAATTCAGGAAGACCTCTAGTATGTCATCTCAGTGAGATCCAAGAGCACACTGCATGTATAAAACCACAGGAGAAACAGAAAAAAAACCCTTCAAATCAGGAAAAAATACTTGGCGATAAAAGATAAACATCAAATTTAAAAACAACCATGGAGTGACGAGCAACATATTACATCCTGAAGAAAACTAAGCAGGGAACTAAAACCAGCTCAAGAAATCCTCCCAGGACTTAAGGAAAAGGACAAAGAGAAATTCTAGTTAATGTACTAAGAAAAAGTATAAATGCTAGAAAGGAAAAACAAAAATTATCATAATTTGAAGATTCCATAATTGTCTTCCCAGAAAATCTAAAAGCAATGGCTAAAGAATGATTCAACTAATAAGGAGATTCAGTACATTAGCTATTCACAAAATGGTTTAAAAAATAAAAAACTGAAAAAGATGAGAAAGTAACTTAAAACCTAGGAGTTAAAGTAACAGTAAACATAAAAAAAATGTATCCCCATTACTTAGCAAGTAAGTGCTTACTGAAACCATATATTGTTTGTTACGCAGCGAATTAGCAAAAAAATTAAATAATCCATCAGTTTTTATCACCCATGGGGGAAATCAGCCTTCTCACAGATTGGTGGCGGGAAGATAAATCTACACAGACTGTAGGCAACCAGACAATACATTTATGTGTTTTAGAATTTTTGCATACCTTTTGATGCAGCAACCCCAACTTCCGGGAATTTATCATAAGGAAATAATCAAGATCATGTACAAATATATAGCTACAATGACTATCATCATGGTATCATAGCCCCGGTAATAATGGTGAGTTACTGGAAACAACCTAAATTTCCAACAATAGAGCATCAATTCCGTAAGTTATGGTGTATCTGTTTGATGAAATAATGTTTGCCTATTAGGCTATAATGGCAGAAAACATTTAGAAAAGAAAAAGCATATAATAAACTACGTAACAATGACTTCTAAGAGGCCATTCGAAATGATTCCATTGCTTACCTATCTCCCGGAATTGTATACACCAACATGTTTAAGTCAACGTGGTGGAATGGTAGCTTAATTGGTTTAACTTCCGTCTTGGGTTTTCTAAAAATGCCAAAATTAATATTAAGTAACTTTTGTTTTCCTTTGTGTTTTTTAAAAGCTATTTTAACACTTTTCCCTGAAGTCTCTCTCTCTCATAGTTGCATTTTTCCACTGGGATGGCAGGGTTGACAGAATGTTGAACACAGGATAAGGATCTAGTTCACCTCTAATTTGAAAGATTCTACACCTGTTTGAATTTACCTATGAAGGCACGAAGAGAGCAAAGGAGACTCAAAGATGGGAGCATGAAAATACACACCTGTAAATATTTGAACTCACACACTTAGGAGGAGCGCAAAAAATAGGACTAGCGATACGATGTTATGAGGGTCAAAAATAAAACCTTGCTGAATTTTTTTTTCTGTTTAAATATGGGGTGAATAAGTAAGCTGTAAGATAAGTCCCCTGAGCAGGGGAAATTTCCTATACTTTCATAGCAGATGATAACATCCACAGAGCTTGGCCGAGCATCGGCGTGGGAAAAACCCTCAGTTCTCTACATTTTCTTGCATTCTCTACCGACCCTGCCCCACCCTCACCCTCATTTCTTCTGGAAGCCACAGAAGCTAGGTTACCTTATCTTGTACACGTAGCTTCTGGGCGTAGGAGAAAAGGATGGCATTTAGAGCCAATTTTTAGGGGGCAGTTAGTCTGAATTACACTGAACATCTAACAAGAGAAGCACGGGCTTAACTGAGTGAGTTTCACTTTCCTCATTAGAATTGGCCCATATTTTGCTGAAGGACATGGGTTTTATTTGTGCAACGCAGCCCCTGCCCTGTCTTGCATACTGGGGGCACGGCAGCGACCCCCATCAGTCAATGTGTCTTAGCAAGAGCTGGATTTACCTTGGGCACAGAAGTTTAAGAGGACTACAAATGGGCCATCAGAAATCATTCAAGCGGTTGGTGCTGGAGGGAAAACCCCACCTAGTTTGGGCTTCAGGCCAGGAGCCCAGACTTTGGGGCCTAAAATCTGGTACACTACAGTGTGATTCCACAGACAGAGGGAATGTGGTAAAAACAAACCAACATGCCCCTGGGTCTTAGAGGTCGAGAGGAGACCAAATCGTCTTCCCTCATTAAATTTTTATCCCATAACAGGAGCGCATGACCTCAATTTGCTTTTGTGTTTCCCATAATAAGCCTTCTTGGGAAGAGTAATTCAAATGGGCAGCGAACATACCCATTTGACTCGGAGGCCCGGTCTGTTTGTGTTCTGCACAAAGTAGAGGAAAGGGACCTTCCCGAGCCAGGAGTCGGCCTGCTCTATTCCATCAGGGTCCAAGAGAGAGCTGAAAAGACTTTCCAACACTTGGCTTCTGCAAAAGGGCCGTAATCAGGCCTGCTCCTCAGGAGTGCAGACAGACAGAGCAGTAAGGCCCCTGGATCCAAGAGCGGCTCTTTTCCACCAACGTCAAACACGTTTCACAGCTGACCTGCCAAGAATGTGGATCCCGCTTCAAGATACACAGTCCGAGACAGCTACACAGCAGCCAAAAGAGAGATTCTCCATTGAGCCTGCATTCTGGTCTATCCCCTACAGATGGACAGTGTGTATATGGACTGGCAAGGAGCCCAGCCCTTGGCCTCAAACGAAAAGTTCAGGATTACTTCAGAAGTAGATGAAAGAGATAAAAGAACTCTTCCAAATATGCCTTTGTTTTCCGTGGGGATTTGTCAAGTGCAATGGAGGGAGATTCTCAGGTCAATCCCTTTATGAGCGGTTGGACCAGGACAGGTCCCCTGGGCAGCCATATACCCACCGTGAAGACCGCAGAGACACCCGGCCTAGGAGAATCTCCCCGGAGTTCCTGTGTTGACACTTTTCTCTGAGCGTCGGTATGGCCTCTAGATCTGCTCAGTCTCAAGGAAGGTCAGTGTGGTATAGGGGAAGAACACTCCACCAAGAGTAGAGACTGGATTCTGGGCAATTGGAAAGTTTATTTGGTCTTGCTTAAACTCGGTTTTCATATCCTTAAAACATGGGGAAAAGTGGATAGCTCTGAACCAGAGGTCCCCCACAAACACGACAGCCTATCATTTTTCCTGCCCTGAAGATCCAAGAATAGGCAGTCCCGGCAGAGTGCAAAATGTGTGCAAAACGGCACTAATCCTCAAGCTGGTGGAAGTCCACTGGGGGGTGGTACCCCCAGACCTTGCGTGATGACGGTTAGCAGAAAATCATTTGGGTGCTAGGCGATGGGGGTGGGAGGCCCACAGTCGGCTCCCACTCCCCGGGTGCTACGTTCCGTCTCCACTCTCAGAGTAGAACACCTGCCAAAAAGAGCTTCTACGAGAAGCGAGGATCAACTTGGTCTTCAGTGTTAGTGGCTCACCATCATCTAGATCAGCTCTAAGTAGCCGAGGATCTGCTCCTGGGCCCCCACATTCTTTGCCCCGGCAAAGGCCCTAGCTCACTGTCTGCACGTATATACCAACTGATTCCCGTCCCTGGGCTTCACGCGCGGGACCCCACAAATCGGGAGTGCCCTACTCTTTCCACTGACGAGACAACAGAAACAAGCATGCCTAGTTCTGAAAAGAAAATGCTAGAAATCGGAGGTGGGGGGGAGGTACCAAACATACGAGAATAGAAAACGCAAGGCAAAATACTATCTAACAAGTCTCAAAATCACCACGAAATGGATCATTTTCCGTTTTTGCATTACCCAAAATCCTGACAATAGAAGATGTAGGAAACTGTTAGAGACAAGAAATAAGAAGAAGGTTGGGGAAAGTTTCTTTAAAATGTATCTCCAGGGGCACCTGGCTGGCTCAGTCAGTGAAGCGTGCAGACCCTGATTTTGGGGACGTGAGTTCAAGCCCCATGTTGGGTGTAGAGATTATTATTTTTTTAAAGATTTTATTTATTTATTTGTCAGAGAGAGTGTGCACAAGCAGGGGGAGGAGAAGAGGGAGAAGCAGGCTTCCCGCTGAGCAGGGAGCCCGATGGGGGTCTCGATCCCAGGACCCCGGGATCATGACCCAAGCCAAAGGCAGATGCTTAACAGACTGAGCGACCCAGGCGTCCTGGGTGTAGAGATCACTTAAATAAATAAACTTTAAAAAAAATTTTTTTATCTCCAAAAAGATTTTAGGCCCAGATGGGTTTTATGAATGGATTCTTTAGAACTTTCCTGGAAAAAAGAAAAAAAGAATTGTCCAAACCCTTCTAGAGAAGGGAGGTAGGAATTAAAAATTGGTTAGTGATTTAATTCCAATGAGTGGAGAAGAGAAAGGGAAAACAGACATTACAGTGGAGGAACTTGCAAACATATCTCCATCAAAGGATGAGAGTTCACATACCCGGGTGTCAGGTATCCCAATTGGGGGAAATTCGGCAGGAATTCCCAGCACTCTTCCAAACTCTCAAGGCCATTAAAAATGAGATGTGACTGAGAAATTACCACAGACCACAGTTTTCATGGCAGGCATGAAAACTCACTGTCATGCGGTACCATGAATTAGAAAGAGGTCGTCAAACAGAGAATGTTAATAGAAAAAGAGTGGAGGGGCGCCTGGGTGGCACAGCGGTTAAGCGTCTGCCTTTGGCTCAGGGTGTGATCCCGGCATTATGGGATCGAGCCCCACATCAGGCTCCTCCACTAGGAGCCTGCTTCTTCCTCTCCCACTCCCCCTGCTTGTGTTCCCTCTCTTGCTGGCTGTCTATCTCTGTCAAATAAATAAATAGAATTTGTCTTTAAAAAAAAAAAAGAAGAAGAAAGAAAAAGAGTGGAAATCCAAATAATGATGGAAGTTTAAGTAACAGTAAGTTTTCCCTTTTTTTTTTTTTTTAAGTCGGCTGCACACCCAGTGAGGAGCCCAATGCGGGGTTTGAACTCCCAACCCTGAAATCAAGACCTGAACTGAGATGAAGCGTCGGACGCTCAACCAACTGAGCCACCCAGATGTCCCAACAGTAAGGTTTCTTAATTTTGACAAATTCACCATAATGCAAGAAACTGGGTGAGAGGCATAGAGCAACTCTCTGTATTTTTACAACTGCTATGCAACCTAAAATTGTTCCAAAATTAAAGTGTAAAGGAAAGGTTAGAGGGGGAAACGGTTACAATTATATCCATAGACAAGGCGGAGATTTAGGGCAAGAACTTCTACAGGCTGTGGCTTAGGTGGTCATGAAGTTGGGAGGTGTGACTGTGCTTTACGGAACTCTGATCAATGACATAAAGGTAGCGACTAAGGACGGAGGTGCGTGTCTCTACACACCTGCTGGGGCTTAGGAGCATAAAAGCACCATTTGGGCTTCCCCCATTAAAGAATGAAAACTTAGGAACATCAGACCAAAATCAGTTTCGGTTTAGGAGCCCAACACCCAACTCGGTCTAATTAGTGTTTTCTTCTTTCCTTTTCTTCCTCTGCCAATTGTCATCAAGGCCAATCCCAAATCACTTACGGAAAGTGTAGGATTTCTGGCACGCTCCTATCAAAACTGACATCTTACGGACCCCCAGGTGGAGGACTGAGGCACTCTTTTGCCCCTCCTGATGCCGAATGAACCCCTGCCACAACTCCCTGGCTCAGATCGCTAACCTGTTCGCTCCCACGCACACACCTGCTAGCAGAAGCCTGCTTTAACACGATATGCTTTATCCTCTCCTGCTAGCCACACGACCCCACTCATTACAGCCAACTCGTTTTTCACGGTAATCTTGAATCACTAAGAATGTAGTTGCTTGATTTCTGCCTGAAACCCACGTTCTGACTCAGCACATACATTCAATTGTCAGGAAAAATTGTGAGAGAACTTTGAAATAAGCAAACGAGTTTTGTGAGTGTCCTTCCAATCTAACACTAAGTACACCCTTGCACTTCCTTGTCCCTACAAGGATCTGTGCCACGCATGGTCACTCAGCTATTTTTACCACTCTGTTAAGTACAGCAAGTGACCCTTGACCATAGAACACAAATGAATTTTGTCTGCTAAAGATGTACTTGAGGGGCGCCTGGGTGGCTCAGTTGGTTAAACGTCCATCTCTTGATTTTGGCTCAGGTCATGATTCAGGGTGGTGAGATCGAGCCCTTGCCTGGGGCTCTGTGCTCAGCAGGGAGTCTGCTTGAGTTTCCCACCCCCCTCTATCCCTCTGCCCCTCCCCCCACTCAAGGGTGTGCGCGCTCTCTCGCTCTCTCTCTCTCTCTCTCTCTCACTCTCTCAAAAAAAAAAAAGTTTCAGGGTCCATCAGATCTTAATATGGTTTTTTACTATTTTAGAAAACTCTCAAAAATTTCGTGTTATGTCCCTTTTGGATTTAGGCCTTTCCCCAAACTGTTTTTTGTGTTTTGTGTTTTGTTTTGTTTTGTTTTTTTTAAGGAAAGATAAATGGTTCTTCTCTAGAGGCTCCATCAGTGCCTAGAGGGCAATTGCTCACCCTGGGATGTGATTATCCCACCAGGCTCCCAGGTCTCTGCTCATCAGTAGGGCTCATGCTGTCCCGCAATTCCAGGTTGCAACCCAGCGTTGTACCAGTAATAACAGGATGGAGAGCATGAATGTTTTCCCATCTGGTGTTCCACTGACTCTCTGGGCAACATCCAGACTCTGAAGTGGCTGTCGTACACCCTAGAGACATGGCCATCATCTCCGGCTATTTCACTTGAAAAATAAGATCACAAACTGCGTAGCATGGATTCAACTGCTGCCTCGCCATTTACTAGCCAAGGACACTCCCCCACCCTGTGAGCTCTCACCTCCCTGAGCCTCAGTTCCCTCATCTGTAAAATGGGGCTAACAGTAGTACCAACCCCACAGAAGTTCTAGGATGTTTAAATGGGTTACTACACGTACCAGACAGACAGCTAACTCTTTAATAAAAGCTTAAACATTCTCATAGGAACTACCATACGATACGATACCTCTAACTTTCCCATTTGAGTTGATTTTCTCTTACCAGAGGCACAGGTCAATGCAGCAAGGGGAAATCTTCCCATGGGTTGTCTCTAAGACAGAAATTCCTTCCTGGTTGAGTGAAAAATAAATAAACTGTGGAGCTAAGACATCTCCTGACTGAGGCTTACATTTTTCAGTCAACTGTTTTTAGCAGAAACTTACTGGCGAATTCTGTCGGCAAAGCTTATGTTGCAGACAGCCAAGCTGCAACCCCAAAGTGACTCACTCAGGTATCCAGCATCCACGTCAACCTTGAAGTGGCCAATTACTCCTCTGACATTTTTTCTGGAAGATTCTTTTTTTATTTAATAACCACGAATCTGGGGGCACCTGGGTGGCTCAGTCGGTGAAGCGTATGCCTTCAGCTCAGGTCATGATCTCAGGGTCCTGGGATTGAGCCCCACATCGGGCTCCTTGTTCAGTGGGGAGTCTGCTTCTCCCTCTCCCTCTGCTCCTCCTCCCCTCTCAGGGTCTCTCTCTCTCTCTTTTTCTGTGTCTCAAATAAATAAATAAAATCTTTAAAAAAATAATTGCACATCATTGACTGTTTTCCTTGATTTTTTCATCAATACTATATATTTCCAGCCAGCCTACCCCCATTGGCCCAAATCATCATTCTCTCATTTCAGGACCTCAAAGGGAGCCCTGATGCCAGGCATGCTGTTGCTGAGGCCCTGCGGGCACTGTGGCGCAGGGCCATTCCTAGACCAAGGCTGTCCCTCCACCAGCCTCTCCACATGCCTGTCATCCTCCTCTCCTCAGCCCACCCTCTCGAATCAACTTCTCTGCTCACATCTGCCTCTAGGATGCTTGTGGCGCTGTCCTCGGGCTGCAGCCCATCTCCTTCCTCTCTACCAATCCTGTGTCTTCCATCTTTAACCCAAGCCACATACAGACAGCGCTCCCAGAAAGGGTGGTGGGCCAGAGGTAGGCAGGAGGAACAGACGATACAAACAATCATGTTTTTTATCTTCTCTACTGCTATTTTTATCTGCAACACTCCCTACACCAAACGCATGGGGGATTTCTCCGCACCAATCCAGTCTCCCACTCTCCAGACACCAACTGGGTGCCCAACAATTCAACTCATTTCTGACATTAACTATCCAGAGTGAGCATGGACTCCACAGTTCAAGGGTGCAGTCCTGCAAAACTGCGCTCCCCCCCCAACTTTGGATGCTGGGCTACGGTCCCAGCCCGTCACCTGTACTTAACAACCAACCGGCAATAAAATCAGCATTCCCTTGACCCCGTTCTCAGGTCCTCAGGTTTAATAATTTGCTACAGCAGCTCCCAGAACTCAGGGAAACCCTGATATCCAGGGGGCAGAGACCAACTATATATTTCTTATTAGGTCACAGAGGGTCAGCAATTGAGGCAGGCGTTCAGTGTAAGTGGAAAAAGGGCAAAGCAGCAAGATCCAGGCCACCCAGTGAGAATCCCTGGAAGCTGGGGCCAAGAGGGAGACACCAGCCATTTCAGCGCTGACCCTGGAAGCACAGATCATGTGGTCGTCATCGGCCATTAAGGTGGGGAACTCTCCTTTCTATGGAATGCGTTCTGGTTGAGAACCGGGTGATGGATGGCAGATCCGTGCACTGGGGTCAAGAGTCTACTTCAGAGGGAGCAGATCTCTGTCTTTACCATCCAGTGAGATACCCCATCACCCACTAAATGTTCCTTTTCTGTGTGCACAAAGCACTTTGGTTACTCTGCTAGGACATTTTATTGTACGGGGATACACTGTGTTTTTTCCTTCATCTAGCTGGGATTCTGTGAAGAAAGAGACTACATTTTTGCTTATTTGGCCCCATCAATAAACAATCCACTTAGCTGCAAGTGATAGAAAGGTGATCACAGCAGTTTGAGAAATAGATGTTAATTTTCCCCACGTAATAGAAAGTCCGGAGGTGGGTGACCTGAGGGAGTTGCTTGAATACACCCTTCTAGAGACCTGGGTTCTTTCTATCTTTGTTTTTTTATCAACCTTAGCATCTTGGCCTTTGTCCTCATGCTGTGACCTCAGGGTCACCAAATGGCTGCTGCACCTCCAACCATCATAACTGTGTTCCAGGCCAACTGTTTCTCTTCTAATCAGGAAAGCAAAAGATTTTCTGGAGGTCTCAGCAAGAAGGTATTCAGTTGTATCTCATTAGCTAGAACTCTGGGTCAGGGCCATCCCTAGACCAACCACCAGCCAAGGACGAGATTCCCCCGCCATGACTCTGAATCGTTGTTGTCAAACAATAACTCCGAATTTTACCTCTGGGGATAAGAAGCCCACCCTTTCTGAGATCAAATTCCCTGGCTACGCATCCAGTGTGACAGCTCACACTGATTAAGCGCTTACTGAATGTCAGGTGCAGTTCTCAAGCCTTTGCATGAATTCCCATGTCACCCTCACAACGACTCTCTGGTCAGGTCAACACCATCATTAATCCCATCTTACAGAGGAAAGTGCAGAGAAGAGCAAATTCCCAAGGCTGCAGACCTCATGGGCCACAGAACCAAGACCAAGTGACTGGAGAGGTGGCGTTTCTAGTGGCTTCATCCCCTCAACTCTCTCCTATGCGTCAGAGGGGTCCGTAAAACTGGCTGGCTGAATGAATGAATGAATGAATGACTAATGAATCCTTCTCCCGGAAGAAGCTCTAAGCAGTGAAGGCCTTTCCGTGCTGTTTGAAGTCACTGTTCCCCATCCGTTTTCTTAACGGGGTCAGAGTGTTATTACACGCACATGATTTATGTCAGTTCTTTGTGCTGCGGGGGAGAACAAAAAAACCCTGACTTTTCTTGCTGGGTTTCCTGCGTAAGAGAAACGAAGCAGAAAGAGTCTGCAGCCGTCTGAGCTTTATCAGCAGACTAAGGTAAAACAACCGTACGTACATGCGAGCGGCGGGCCAAAAAATGAATGAAATGCAAAGCACGTCCACACTTTAGCTGAATCCTTGAACATTCTAGTAGTGTGTCCCAGGCCCCGTTGGGAAGGGGAGGGAACAGGGGATGCAGGGTCAGCAGAGATCAGACCACGGAGTTTGGAGATACTGTCCCAGCACAGGGCGAACTCAAAAGCTATTGAGCAATCCTGCCAAACAGCTCGATATTTTGTCTAGCTGGTGCGAACATCTCGGCTGCGAAGAAGTGATTGAATTGTTCTGGTTTCATATCGAGATTTGGCCCCACTGGAGATATAGCACAGTCTTCCTGAGAACTCCCAGAAACCCTCAGACACTGACTCTAAATGGAGACCCGGGACCAGTGTAATACATATAAACAAACACGTGGTGAATTTCTTCTCCTCTAGGGTTGCCAGGTTCAGCAAATGTAAACGCACGATGCCCAGTTCAATTCGGATGTCAGATAAACGGTGAATGGATGTTTGGCATAAGGTTTTTGTGTGTGTGTGTGCTATTTTTTGTGTGTGTGTGTGTGTGTGCAGAATTTTCTTTTGCAGAAAGCCAGACGCACACAGCTGAGACGATCCATCTTTCTAAATCCTACCTCGGTGTAAATGACTTTCTGCAGAAAGACGAGAGGATGAAGGCAGTCCAGGGATCGTGCTGTTCGGCATGGCCTGGGGTCTGCTGTGAGGTCGGTCGGGTCCTCTCTCCATTTCAAAGATGCAGAAGAAACGTGGCTAGACATTGGCACAGCAGCGACTTCCAACCGGGGTGTTCAGACTCTATGTCCGGGGTTGACCCCACTCCCTCTCATTTCTGTCCACTCCCCTCCGGAACAACTGATGCTGTGAGTATGTGACCACAGGTGGTGGCTGGCATCTGTATGGGCAAATGGCCACATGCAAGAGGCATTTGCAACACAGTAGTGAGAACAAAACAGCGGGTACATGGGACACACCTCATCTCAGTAGCTGAGTCCAGGAGGAGGTGCCCGTCAGGTGCTTCCCAAGGACCCCCATGTCCCCGAGCAGGCTGTCAGAACCACGCTGGCTCTGGGCAACTGCTGCCCCCCCACCAAATAATTTTAACTTCTTGCAATCCACCTAGAGGCGGGAAAACACTCAATTGTTTGCACCCCACATGTTCTTCCTTGTTGGGAAGGAAGGTGCGCTGGTAGCATTATTCACCCCAGGAAGCAGAATGCAGAACCCAGCACACACCCATGCGTGTGCGTTAAAAAGCCCCAGACCCTGCATCGCCCTTCTCAGGGCTTTCAGGCACAAGTGCAGCCCCTTGCTTAGAGGAAGGGCCGTTGAGGTTGGCCAGCGGAGCGGGGCAATGCTCTCCAGCTGATAAGGAAGCACAGAGAGCCCCTGAAGGACAAGGCCCACCTTAGGGCCGAGATTAACTCTGAGAGCTGAGCAGGGAGGAGCGAGCTATTCTGGGCGTCTGATAAGGACAGGATTTTCCATTTTCTCAGTGTGAGCAGGAAGCCAGGCCCCAGGTTTGAACGTCCTCATACTTACACATTGTTTCTCGCTGGATTCGATTGCATCAAGACCGGAGTCTGTTACTCTCATTCAAAAGCCCAGTGGGGATGGGACAGCGTCTTGGCTTCGCCCGTTGCTCGTGGGGAGGGAGTGGAAACCCACCTTTGCTGAGCACGCCCTGGGGGTCGGATGCCTGTGGCATGCTAGTGTGTCCTCATGGCACCCTCCTAGAGGGTGACAGGATGTCCTGAAGCAGGACACCCCCCCAATCCACAGTCCAGCCCCTCCTGCAGGGGAGAGAAGACTTGGGCTTCTCCAGGCGCTGGGGAAAGCAGGATGGAGCATGCCATGTGTCCCACCAGCTCAGGGATCCCGGGAGACCCTGGAAACAGGAGGAGGTTGGTGGGGGGGACGTGAGAAGGACCTAGCCGCTTCAGAACGCACAAGTAGGTTAGTGGATGGCGGGCAGGATGCCTGCTTTCCAGGTTAGCAAACCGCGGCCGTGACAGCAAACAACAAGTTCTCCCAGCAAGGCTACGCCCTACCGAGATCGCTCTATTTCCATCCTTTTTTTTTTCCTCTGGTTGAGTTTTGTGCACCCAGTTTATCCCTCCAGCCACAGCGGACTTGTTTTCCGTTCTTGGAATATGCAAATGGATTTGCTGCCCAGGGACAGCTGGCCTTGCGGTTCCCGCGGCCTTGAACACTCTGCCCCAGATAGTCCTCTGAGTATCAGCACCGTCATGGCCTCCTCGGCGAGCCTTCCAGAAGCATTCATATTAAGGTGCCAAAACACCCTCAGTCTCTCTCCATCCCATCCCCCACTTCCATCCATGGCGTGTCTCGCTATCTGAAATTACTCTGGTCATTTATTTTATTTTATTGCTAATTTACTGTCTGTCCTCACCCCACAACTAGAGCGTAACTTCCACTGGAAGGGGGCTGGCCTGTCTTGTCATCAGGATGTCTCCGGCGCCTTGAATAGTGCAGGGCACTCAGATGGTGCTCGGTAAGTAATTGTTAACTCAGTGCTGGTTAATGCATGAGTAACTAGATACAAATACCCCGCTCCTGCCCCTCCCCCGAAAAAAAAAGGAGGAGAAGGAAAGAAGGAAGGAGGGAGGGAAGGAAGAGGAAAGGAGGAAAGGAAGGAGGGAAGAAAGGAAGGAAGGGGAGAAGGAAGGAAGGAAGGAAGGAAGGAAGGAAGGAAGGAAGGAAGGGGAAAGGAAGGAGGAAAGGAGGGAGGGAAAGAGGGAGGGAAGGAAGGAAGGAGGGAAGGAGGGAGGAAGGGAGGGAGGGAAATTGATGTATTCGTACTGGCCTGGAGCCTGCAAATCAGTATTTCTCTTAAGACCCTTAGGTGATGCCACTCTGCGGCCGGCACTGAACCTGGACCACAGTCCGACCCACTTTGGCAGGAAGAAGTGAAGCCAATCATATTCCTCCCCAGCCCTGTGGAATCAGCCATGCACTTAACACCCACGGTGATTGAGATGAGGAAGGGGATCGGCTAGCTGTCACTTTGGAAAGCGAAGAGCAGCCTTTCACCATCAAAACATGACAAAGACACAGGCAAGTGGTGATTGGGACTCTCGGCACAGACCTGCGTGGAGCACAGGGGGCAATCCGGGAGGCCGGGCCCGGGAGTGGAAGGGGCATCCAGGAAGGAAGGAGCCATCGCAACAGAGAACCACCCCCAGCATCCAGAGGGACGGGAAGGACACTGTTCCCCGTGGTGCGGAGAGCCGACCGCCCGAGCCCAATGCCAGGTGGAAGGTCACAGTGAGGCAGGCCAATGGCCAGGGGAAAACTGGGTCTCCCTGGTACAGCCACTTGAACTTGGAAGCCCAAACCCAAATGTGCACTATGTCCCATATCTGCCCGTGGATTCTTCCTCCCCTTCTCTCTCCAGTCCCGGCCAAATCCTCCCCGCTGCTCCAGGCTCTGGAGGGAGACACAGGCTGCGCGGGACTACGTGTTTTTCTGTTTTAGGCAGAGTAGGAGCGGAGCAAGTATTAAAAAGAAAGAGGTGCACAGTGACCAGGAATGCCCTTTACACCGTGCAAATGCATCGTGCTCCAGACATCACTCTGGGCAGCTCTATCTGACCCCAATCTGCATCCTGCTCCTTGGAGCCCCCACCGGATGCATATACCCCCAGGCCATTCAACACGCACAGCCCCATGAAAGCTCTAGCCCTTGGGAGCTATTGTTCTTACAGGGATGACGTCTCTACTCCAACTACTAGTACTTCTCTTCCCAAAGCCATTTTTTTTTCCTACATCAATCTGTTCTGTTTTCTTTCTCTCTCCATGGAGCAGCTTCTCATTGCTGTTGTAACAGATGACCAGGAGCTCCAACGGCTCAAAACAACCAGAATGGACTATCTTATGGCTGCAGAAGTCAGAAGTCCAAAATGGGTTTCCCTGGACCAATATAAAAACGCCAGCAGGGCCACGCCGCCTCCAGGGGCTCTAAGGGAGAATCTGTGTGTCCTTGCCCTCTCCAGGTTCTAGAAGGTTCTGAAGTCCTCGGCTAACGCCCCTTGCAGCAGTTGTAACATCCCCAACCTCTGTTTCCATTGTCGTATCTTTCCTGGCCCTCCTGCCTCCCTCTTTCTGCCTCTCACTTTTCTTCCAACCTTAAGGACCCTTGTGATTAACTGGGGCACATCCGAGTACCCTGAAATAAATGTAGCTCAAAATCCCTAATCCCAGCTGCAAAATCTCTTTAGCCACGGCAAGTAGCATAGTCACAATGTTCCTGAGACTAAGTCTTGGACATCTTGAGGGGGGTCATTATACTCCCTGCCACCCTCTTTAAACTTAGAGCATTGTTTTAGTTTAAAAACAACAACCAAAAAACCTCAATTCTCCCAAATTTTGCTCTTTGCCCATCTCGGTGTCAGAAACCCCACTGTTCGGCTTAGAGGGCACCTCCTCTTTATGACGGACTCAAGCAGCTGAAAATGCCTGGCCAACAAGTCAGAAGTCACCCCAGCCCTCCCTGATGGCGTGCAAGAACCACAAGAATCTTCCTTTCAGAGCTTCGAACATGGTAGTTTGATTTCAACACATTAATCGCCATGCCGTTCACATTCATCTTTTTAGGGAGCGGGTTCTGGGGATTATCCCATCGCAGAAAAATAACAGTATATTCTTTCTTTATCTATTTCCAGGCAGTGAGATTTCCTCATCTCCACTGTGCTCTCCTATGGTCAAAACAGCTCTCAAGGTCAAGACACTTCACCCCGGGTCTCGTATTTTCTTCTCTGGCTGCCATATAACTGGAAAACAGCCACCTCCTCCTTACGCATCAGCCTTTTCCCAAAAATTAAAGTGATACCTAGAATCACAGCGTCGAGGGCTCGAAGCTACGGTATGGATCGTATCGTTAATGGGTTACGTGTCCCAGAGGAGCAAATGGAAACCCAGGAAGAGAGAGGTTCTGCCCCAAAACCAAGCTACCAAGTCAGTCGTCTGCTCTCAGATTCCCCTCCCTGGGGAGAAATCGTCCACATCCTCTTCCTATTTTTTTTTTTTTTTCGCCCACCATTCTCAAACTTCATCCCTTTGGTAATTTTTTTTTTTCTAAGTTTCCTTGACCTGCTTGCAAAGGCCAAGTCTTCCACATGGGCTAACGACCCCAGCGGACGCCTGGCCCTCGGAGCACCGCCTTGCACACAGCTGTGGAAATTCCTCCATCCCAGACCACATTCCTTGGCAAGTGTGAGAGGCGGGGAGGCTGGAAGGTAAACGTCTCTTTCCCTCTCCTTCCAAGCAGGCACAGTCTAAGGGGGAGTCGGGGGGCCTTTATTTCGGGCTTCCTCGTTCACACCCACAGAGGGCCCGCATCGCACAGCAGGACAGGTGTTTGTACAACCTGAGCGCCCCGAACCAATCCCTGCGGGCACAGGAAAGCTATTGGCCAATTGGTGAGTGAGGGGGCGGGGCTTCCTAGGCTTGCTAACTCCAGGAGGGCTCAGCCCTGGAGCTCCGAAAATGCAGGGTTTCTACCAAAGGAACTTCCAATGGGCGGGGAGAGGAAGAGAAATGGTTGCCAAACGCATAACCAATGAACACCCACAGCAACCGGCCAACCCCACCTGTCCCCCCAACTACCACTGTACCCCCAGGTCCTAAATTGGCTGCCCAAGTTCCTGGCCAGATTACTAGTCTATGCACACATCTATTGTATGTTCAATAGTATAATTTTTTTTTTAAAGGACAGGATTGATTTTGAGAGACCTCCAAATGCACCGAAACTCGAAACTCGTGTCACAAAGACTACTCTGAATGGCCCTACCCACAGAGCTGCACAATCTTCAAAGAACTTTTCCCAGAGTTTAACCCTAAATTCACTAGGGCAAAAGAGAAGGGCAGTCTCAGGTCCGAATGGCTTTTTGCAGCATTCAGAGACCCTTCTTTCTCCTCTGAAGCATTAACAAAGTTGGTTTTGATTTAGAATTGCTTTTACTTCGGGGAAGAAAGTTTTGGCTGCATTTCTCCACAAGAGGGATGGGTCGAGATATATCTGGACAATGTGTTCGGGCGAGACAATTTTTAGACCGTCTGTGTGCTTGGGGGGCAGGAAAATGTAAATTTTATCAAGTTTGAGGGTTTTAAGTTTTCCAGGTTCATATAGATTTTTTTTTTTAATTTTCCATAACTAATTTGTAGATGTGTTTCTCTCCTGGATTTAGAGTATTAGTACAGAAATAAAAAGTCATTGGCTTTTTCTCTGGCAACAAAAGTGTAAAAATATTGAATTGAGGTACAGATATTTAAAAGGTTTGAAGAGTAATGAACTTTAAAAGGTTTTGATTTTATAGTACTACTAAAAACTGTTATTTATGCTTTAAAAATAAAAGATAAAAGTTTTGATTTTTTTTTAATAATTAGAATGTTCGGGCAAAAAGGACTCTGTGAACAGGCTCACCTTTTCATACTACAGATGAGAAACCCGAAATGAAGGGAGGTCTCCCCAACACTTGGCCCAAAAGCTCTCGCCATCCTAATATGTCTTTCCTCCTCTGGGAGGCATCTTCTCTGGGAAATACCATCCGAAGGAAGTTAATTCTCACTCCCAGGTTAACCTGAGCTAAAAGCTTGACATAGTTTTTCTCTAACACCCTGGGCTTGCCTTCTACCAGTGACTTTGTAAAGACACAAAGGATTCATCAGGCAGGACATCTAACTCTGGTCCCCAGTGGAATCTCAGACATTCCACACAGAGATTTTCTACCATTAAATGTTCCTCCAACAGACCCACCTTTCCCCTCCACAAGCACTGGTCCCTGGGCTTTTGGTGAATGCATAGAATTGCCATACGAGATGTGACGGAAAGTCATCGATGGTCCCAGGACCCACAGCGAGAACGCTGTCACCCCTGCAGTGTCCTCGGGGATCACAAGCTCTGAGACACGGAAGCGGGCCTCGAGCAGATGGCCGGGGCCCAGCGTCGGCAGATGGTTTGATCAGGGAGGTCAGGGAGGAAGGGCACTCGAGGGCAAGCCTTCTGGACATGTGAGGGCTCACTCCGTGCTGGGAAGGAAGCCAAAGAGGCAGGATATGTATCCTGTTGGGAGCGGAAGGAGGGTCAGGGCTGTGACTTTGTCTGTGTACCCAGCCAAGGTGTGGGGTTGGGAGGGGAGGTGAACAGGATGCCCCTGGAGACCAGGGATGTGTCATGGGGGTGAGGGAGTGGGAGGCGGTCTTCAGGACGTAGACCAACTGAGGCTCGCAGAAGCAGGGATTACAGAGAGCAGAAGCTGAGAGATGAAATGCCCATCTGTTTTGTGACCCCCCTTGTCCTTTACCACATCTCCCTATGCTATGGATGAATTGTGCCCCCCCCAAAAAAAGATATTTTGAAGTCTTAACCTCCAGGACCACTGAAGGTGACCCTATCTGGAAATGGGGTTGCTGCAGGTGTAACCGGTGAAGACAGGGTCAGTCTGGAGTAAGGTGGGCCCTTAATCCAGGATGACTGGGGTCCATATAAGAAGAAGGGAGTGTGGACATGGACTCACATAGAGAGCGACACAGGAAGACACAGACACAGAGGGAAGACAGCCGTGTGAAGACACGGGTAGGGCTTGGAGTGATACCACCCCATGCCAAGGCAAGCCTGGGGCCACCAAAAGCTGGAAGAGACAAGGAAGATCGTTTGCCTGAGGCTTCAGAGGGAGCACAGCCCTAATGATGCCCTGAATTTGGACTCCTGGCCTCCAGGGGTGTGACACCACACATTTCTGTCATTTCAAGTCATGGGCTTATAGTAAGTACTGTGTTAGGGGAGCCCTGAGAAAAAAATGCACGCTACTTCTATGATTTTCCATCTCTGCCAGTTAAAGGAGAGAGAAACAGAGGCAAGACACTTGCAACAGGCTTTTTAACTAATGAGCCAAAATCGACCCAGATATCCGCTGTCCCCAAAGGGCAGGCTTTGCTCAGCCCTCTGCCAATTCTGATGCAGGGCCACTTGGGTGGGGAGAGAGGACAGAGCGCTCAATATCGATTTCCCTAAAGAGGTCTCTCTCCCTCAAATCTTTTCTCTCGTCTGCTCTCTTAATCCTTTTATATTCTCAAAGTCATTGAAAGACTCTAAATGTTGCAGAACACATTCTCAGAAATTCCTGATGAGTATCTGCATATGGCGATTTGTCACCTCTGTTTGAAAGTTTGTATCTGTTCTATCTTGGTGCTTAAACAAGACTTTATTTTAACAAATGTTGTACGATTTAGAAACAACAAAGGCTCGCAAATATGATCAAGGAATGAGAATCTATTTGGGAAAAAAACAAAAAACAAAAAACCCCAGAGAGATTTGAAAAAGAACCGAACATGCCTTCTAGAAGTAAATGTATAATAACTGGAATTTAAAACATGATGGATGTGCAATGGGGTAAGTAAGGCTTGAATGTCACAGGAAGGGATCCGACAATAATTCTGTAGGTTAAAAGAGACAGTGTTTTATTTCCCTCTCGTGTAATGGTCTGGAGTGAGCACTCCAGGTTGGCAGGCAGTTCTGCTGGGGGGAGGGGGAGGTCACTCAGGGACACAGGCTCCTTCCATCTTGCTGTTCAGCTCACCCCCCTAGGCCATTACCCTCATCCAGCCACAGGCAGAGGCGACAGGACAGTTTTCTTTCCCCTCGATTCTTTTTGAACCATTACTTTTGTAAAATACAAGAAAAGAAGGAGAGGGAGGAGGAGGAACAGGAGGAAGAGAAGAAGGAGGAGAAGAAGGAGGAGGAGGAGGAGGAAGAAAGAAGGAAGAAGAGGAAGGAGGAAGGAAGGAGGAGAAGGAAGAAGGAAGAAAGAGGAAGGAGGAAGGAAGAGGAGGTAGAAGGAGAAGGAGGAAGGAGGAGGAGGAAGAGGGAGGAAAAGAAAAAGAATCACCGGAATGCTCAGGTATTGTGAGAGGGCTGAATTGCTATAAATATCTAAATGCTGTTCTATTTTTTAACTAATCCCATTGCAAAGCAGACAACTCTTTGAACAACATTATCCCAGCTGCCGAGAGGGAGAAAAAGTACAGGAGAGACACACGGTGTGTCGAGTGGTGCCCACCACCACCACTGCCATCTACTAAAGACTTTGTCCCACAGCCACGTCCAAACACAAAGCAGCGCAGGAAAGTCCACAGGGCTGAGGAGCCGTGTGTCCATCTACAATACTACTGATACAGAGGAAGGAGAGAATGAATGACGGTGCACAGCTGCATGTCTCCATCACCAATGGATTACAAAGCATCGTGACAGAGCGCATCAGAGTCTCAAGAGAACTGAAGTGTAGAACCAAAGAAGTCATCCAGGAGACCCTCCAGAGACAAAGAAATGGAAAAATAAAAGACACTCTGTGAGTCCTGAGATGGTCCCATAGAATGGGGAAGAGATACTATTTAAAGCAATGTATACCAAGAATGTTCTAGAATTGTTGAGACACCGAGGCTCAGATCCATGAATCATAATGCATCCTGCGCTGGGCCCTGTTGTGAAGGCTTTCTAGAGCAAGGCATGTGATCTGCACAGCGCCCCCGTATGGGAGGTATGGTTATCATCACTGTTTTACAGAGAAGACCCAAGGCACAGAGAGGGCGAGTGACTTGCCCAACGTCACACAGCTGGTGTGTGAGGAAGCAGAGCTAGGTTTCCAGTCTCTTATCACAATACTGTCCTATATTATCTCTCCAAATATCTGTACTGTTTTAATTACAATCGCAAAAGCAATGCTTTAAACAATAAACACGTAGAACGGTTTAATTTACATCTAATAATTTAATTTAAAGCCTTCTCTAGGTCCATCGACCTAAGTAAGACTCCAACCTGAATATTAAATTCGCACTACTTGGAAATATGGTACATGTTTCCAGAACCGCTCCCTGCCGAAATCCATCCCCAAAATGATAATAAACAAGAAAAGGAGAGAGGAAAACCTTTCTTTACAGTGAAACGGGTTAGTGGCTCAGTCCCACACTGCGGACTCCGGACACTACGTGTTCTCATCCAGTTGTAAGCGAGACCACAGCCCAGGCCACGTGTGCACTGCTATTCTCTGGGACCACAGGGAAATACCATTTTCTGGGGCCCAAGAGGTGTTTCAAGACACCCATCCTGCTTGGCATACCAGAAAGATGTAAACACCCTAGTTCCCACGTTCTCCCTGCTTCTCAGGGTGGCAGCGACAGGGCAGGGCTCCCAGTCCAAACTCCCTTACTGAGAAGCTGGGCAACCCCAGGCAAATTGCTCTACCTCTCTGAACCTCAGTGCCCTCCTCTGTCAATGAGAGGCCTGATTTGCATTGGCGGTTTTCAGACCTCCCCAAGACTCTGATCTTTTCCTCCTTACACACCCGGATTCAGAGCTGGCCCACATGACATGGAGAAGAGAATCAACCCCAAGCCCCGCAGCTGAATCAGACTATAGAGAAGAGAATCAACCCCCCCACCCAGTAGCTGAAGTAGCTGAATCGGAGGGAGTCAGGCTGAAGTCCCCCCCCCCACCGGCTTTTCCATCCCTTCCCCTAAATGTCTCCAGACGACCCCTCGGACTCCTCAGAACAGTTTGAAAGCCCTGTTTGTATAATTTCTGACCTCCTTTCCAGGTGTGATAGCTGACAATTCTCTCAGGAGCCAGACTACTAAATATTGGTCTCTGCTCTACTCTTTGGAAAAAAGAATGTAAGGAGGTTGGGCAGGGGGAGGGGAAGAAGGGACAGGATGGGGAGGGGAAGAAGGAAAGAGGAGGGGGGAAGGAGGGAGAGGAGGGGGACGGGAAGAGGGGAGGAGAGGAAGTGGAGGAGGAGAGGGAGGGGGGAAAAGAGGAAGGTGAGGAAGACGAGGAGGGAGAACAGGAGGGAGAAGGGGAGGGAGAAGGGGAGGGAGGAAGCAGCAGCAAACCAAGCCCTCCAACAAGAGCTACAAGTTATTTTCAGGCTTGAGCCCAACGAGATGGGACAGCTGTCTTGGCTTAGTGAATAATTAACATGAGGTAACTGAACAAGACATTCATTAACAAGAATTATGTCGCCATCTCCCTTTTATGCCCCATCCTATTAAAATGTCTTGCGAAGAAAGAAGCGTTTGGCGGCGGCAGGTCTCACCTGGGGAACAGGCACAGGGAAAGCCAAGAGCCCCATCCCTCTGAGGCCCCAGCAGGTTGGGGTGACAGCTCTGGCCCAGACCAAACAAACATGTCAGCATCTTGTTTCTTCCACCTGGAAATTTATCTCAGCCCCCTGTGCAAGCCCATCTGAAGAATCCCAGCAAATTGGAAAGATGGAACAAGAACAGAAAGCCTCTTTTGTCCCAAGGGCAACAAAATAAAAAGGGCTTTTTTTTTTTCAGGCCCCAAGAAAAGAATTATTCACTCCAAGTGCTAGAGCTGACATTTTCATGAGAAAACAAATTTGGGCGATTTCGTTTACTGCTTGCAAACCCTGAACGACCTGGAGGGACAGTTAAACAGGATTTGCACAGAGGGCTCCCCTCCTCTCCTGGACCCCCAGATGTTGGCTCCTCCCTGTCTTTTCCTCTTCCCTATGTATCCCTAAGGGATGCCTGGGACCAGCTCCTATTTATTTATTTGGGGTAATTTGGAGGGTAAGTATTGCATCTATGCATCATGTGTTTTTCCTCCATGTCAGTAGCAAAGTAATCCTTACATTTAACTTGCACCGAGCGCTGTCAGGGCACTGAATGACCTGGAGGGGCAGCTAAACGGGGTTTGCACAGACGGATGCAGCAGGGAACAGCCCCGGAGTTCTACCTGGGAGTCATGGTCCCTTCCCAGGGTGCCTGGTGTCCCAGCCGGAGCTCCTCTCCCTCCCCCACCTCCTGCCACACCAGGTGCCCCTCACCACCTGTCCCTGTCACCCTCCACTCCAATCTCCATCCTCACTGTCCAGTACTGCATCAAATCCAGGATCTCACTCATTCTCAGAGGCATCATTATTGTACCTGACTTTGAAAAAAAAGATCGTAATAACCCTGTCCATGAAAGGCTGACACTATGTTCTCTTAACGTTCAGGAGTGCTGGTTTATACTCGCTGAAAAGAGTTCTTGGGTCATTTGGGTGGCTCAGTTGGTGAAGCGTCCAACTCTTGGTTTCAGCTCAGGTCATGATCTTGGGGTCCTGGGATCGAGTCTTGCATTGGGTTCTGTGCTCTGCGGGAAGTCGGCTTGGGATTCTCTCTCTCCCTCGCTCCCTGCCCCTCCCCCAGCTCTCTCTCTCTCTCAAATAAATCTTTAAGAAAAAAAAGAAAGAATGAAAGCGTTCTTTTAAGGTTTATGTACATGCGGATGGAGGACTGAAGCATTTATTGCTCCTGCTCCTATGTAGAAAGGAAACTATATGCGAAATAAACCGATCGTGCTATTTCTAAAGTCCCTTCACGTGAACAGTCTTGCACTGGGGAATCACTTCAACTCTGAGTCCCCAGTGTCCACATTCCTTCACATATTCCATCTTCCATGCCCTTGAAAGTGTTGGTGACGTGGGGTCTCTTCCTCGGTGGTCTTTGAGAGTTTCTTGTGGCCACGGACATGCATTCTGCAATTTTCGATGTTGGCACTTTCTTAGTTGAGCCACGTGTCCCTGGAGGTTTGCAGAGGACCATCATGCCATATTTCTTTCTCGAAACGGCTCTTAAGCTGTCCAGCCATGCTATCAGCAGGAATAGTGGCATGCTCACGTGGGCGGGCAATGGCTCGGTGTCACGACTGCCGCCTGGCTAGAAGCGATCGTGAGATGCCCTCCGTGCCGAGACTCATGCCGCACTCAGAAATGGGAGCATGTGTGTCCCAGCAAGCAGAAACCACAGGGTACACGCTGTTTTCTCTGAATGTTCTCTCCAGCCCCTCTTGATCTCCATCCCCAGCTCAAGGGTCTCTTTCTCCGGGTGGCCTTCCTCTCATGGTCCACACTGCCCGGCTTCAGATCTGCTGTCTCAAGTCTGTTATCGTGTATCTACAAATGAGGTTACAATACCACAAGAGGAAAAATCATGTACTGAAAGAATGAGTCTGGGAATTCCTGCGGGAATCTGCATGCAAAGGTATAATCTGCGGTGCAGTTTTATCCAGGTGTAGGGAACGAACACAACCGTGACTGGTTCCTTCATCCAGCATAGACGTTGGAGTCCCTTTACGCAGTGTGCATTTGAGTGGGAGAGACAGATACTAAACAAAGATCGATATGATCTATAATAGGGTAGTAACAAGTTCTATCAAAGGAGGTAAAGCAGGCAGGGGGGATAGAATTATTAAAAAAGCTGCTTTAGACGTGGCTTCGGTAAGGCTTCTCGGTGGGTGATATTTGAACTAACCCCCAGAAGAAGGGAGAGGAAGTCCATGAAAATCCTTGATGGAAGAGTGTCCCAGGCAGGGCGGGAAGGCAGGGGCCTCAAGCTGGAAGGTTCTAGCAGGTCCAAAGGACAGCAGAGGGGCTGCTGTGAGGAGAGCATCGCTGCTAAGAGGGCAGTAGACATGAACCACGATGTGAGCAGGTGGCCACAGGATAGAGTTGTAGGGTCATGACAAGCCACCTGACAAGCACTTTGGACTGGTTAAACCGGTCAGTTGTCCCAACGTGTGCCCAAGGGCCCTTTAATTCGACTGTGCTGGTCTCCTCGGAGGATTTTAGGGGTGATGTCTCAAATAGCAACATGAGTGAGCCTCCCTGCTCTCCTTTCATACCTGTTCTTCATTCACTGCAATCCTTGCTTACCCAAAGCTCCTGGGGATAAGTAGGTTTGTGCTTTGAGGTACCTTCTCGCAATAAATATTGAACAAGAAGGCACGAAGGGCATAAGGATTACAAAGATTTTTTCTTTGTCCCCTTTTCCCCATGCAACCATGCCCTAGAGGACTCCTTGTTCCCCTGGCCTTGGATGGAATTCAAGGAGAAGCCACAGACACTCAATTCCCACATCTGGATGGAAAAGTGGCAAAGACACGGCGTTAAGGAGCCTGAGGGATGGAAGGACTGTCATCCCTGCAATCAGTAAACCTCTGAGAGTGGCATGGTATCTAGACAAGGAACCTCCTTCCCACCCAGACGACTTCGCGAGTCTGCACTGACTCTCGGACATGGAAGACCTGTCTGATATTCCCACTGAAAAGCCGACAGTGAGGGTGGGGCTGTGGGGCAGACCCAGGTGCAAGGTGACGGCGGGAAACCACAAGAGCTAGGCCTCTGGAATATTCTACCATGCTCACATACTGGCTTATGTGTTCTTTCAGTTTTCAAATGATTCTAAACAAACCCAAATTTATATTTCTATATTTAGCAGCCCCCAGTTTGATTCTGATCCTGTCTGGAGGCTGCATGGCCTCCTGCCAATGGTTAAATTAGTCTGTGGGACATCTATTGCTCTGAGCTAACCAATGGCCGTGGGATATTTTTAGCAACTGTAATATAATGTTGGTAGGACTGTGCATTTTTTATGACTTTGTCAAGTAATCTCTAATATAGTCTAAAAGTTACGTCCCTTATTAACCCCATCAAGGCCACAGCCCTTTGCAATAGGCGTGGGAGAAGCAGACCGATGCCCTTGTTTATTGAGAAAAGCAAGAGCAGGGTTCACCCCGGTCGGAAGTCCCTCCCACGAAACACTGGACTCAGGCTGTGTTGAGCAGAGTCTCTGCTCTCCCTGGTAAACCGTGTCCTTTGCCTGGCCTGAGAAAGAGACAAGAAGACGTCCTCCCGGATGAGAGCCCCTTCCCAAAGAGCCATGCCCACGAGCCCTGAATGATGCACTGAATGTATTAGAGCTTCCCCATCACCCCCACGCCTCCTCTTGCTGGACCGACCACCCATCCCCGTGCACACACAGCACGACCCCCCTGCCTGGCTTCCCTCACACCCTCTCCTCTGCCTGGATGCTTCTGCCCCAACTCTGCCTTTAAAACCCAGCTCAAGGGGCACCTGGGTGTCTCAGTCGGTGAAGCGTCTGCCTTTGGCTCAGGTCATGATCTCGGAGTCCTGAGATCGAGTTCCGCATCGGGCTCCTTGCTCAGTGGGGAGTCTGCTTCTCCCTCTGCCTCTCTCTGCATGCTCTGTCTCAAATAAATAAATAAAATATTAAAATAATAAAACCCAGCTCAAGACGTTCCCTGAGGAGGCTTCTTGCATCCTCGCAGGCGGAACTCACCAATCTCCTGTGTCCACTCTGATCCCAAGACAAGTGCTGCTCAGACAAGTGAAAAAGAAAATTTTGCACAAAGACCGACAACGTGGGTGACATTATATGAACAAAGGGTGTGCCATGTCATTTTCAATGGAGAATAAAATGTCTGATACTCCAAAAAGAAAAAAAAATGACACAAACCTTTTTGGAAAGTAATATGCTGAGAGCTATGAAGTTGAACAGTATGCACACACCCTTCGACAAAGCGCTTTGCTTTGTGACTCAGCCTTTAAAATCACATCACAGCAGGGCCACGGGAACATGCCAACGCGGGTCTTCCCCAGGGCAGCGCCCCGCGTCAGGGAAATGGTTGGCTAACTGTGGGAACAGGCATATTACAAAATCATACTGCTTTCCCTTAAAAAATGAAGTCCTTAGCACTGGAAGGATTTTCCCGATGTCTGGTTAAGTGAGGAGACCCAGTCGTAGAGGAGGAAATGGGGAATGGCAGCTTATTGGGTACAGGTTTTCTTTTTGGGGGGGGGGGGGTGGATGATGTTCTGGAATTATGTAGCAATGGCAGTCGCCTAACATCATGAAGACACTAAAAGCCACTGCATTGTCCCTTTTAAGATGACTGAAAGGGGGAATTTCACATTCTGCGTATTTTATCTCCATAAGGAAATAACTCATAAATCCTATGTATGTGTATCATTTTGAAAGCGCTGCTCTCGGAATTCCTTCTTGGTAACGAAGACATTTGGTGTTGATGAATGTGCTACAGGGGAACCGAGCCTCCTCTTCTGGGGCCTGTGGGGAGCCCAGGGTTGATGTGGAAGGAAAGGAGTCTCTCCAAGGGGAAAAGAAAGGAGAGGGTGGGCGGGTCTCCCAGCAGAGGCTGAGAGGGGAGATTAGGGAGGGACCTGTCAAGCAGGAATGTTCCAGGGAAATTCTAAGTGCTGAAGAACGTAGTCCCTCTAGTGTGCTGTCACAAACCCTCAGTAAAGCATCAAACAGGCTTACTGATCCCGACCTACACTTAGGGTGTTGTTTTCTTGTGGAAATCAAGGAAGAGCTCAAGGCTTAAATCAGGATCAAGGTGAAGCCAAAACCCGGTGAGCCCATGGAGACATGGAGGACAACCTTCAATGGGTTACACTTCTTTAGAAGTCCTGTTCCTCCGTGTCCCCATTACCCAGGGGCACGTCTGTTCCATGAGGACACGGCTGGGGTCTTGTCCATCTGTAGGGTCCCTGCAGTACTCAGTACAATGCCAGGCACATCCTGAGCCTTCGACAAACATTTATGGAATTAACATGGATACTTTTAATTTGAGAGGTAATTGACATATCATTTGTGTAAGGTTAGGTATACAATGTATTGATTTGATACATTTACATATCAACTTGATACATTTATATATCAATCTGACACATTTATGTATCATTTAGATACATTTACCTATTGATTCGATACATTTATGTATTGCAATGTGATTACCACCATAGTGCCAGCGAACATCTCTATCACAACACACAAGTACTTCTTTTTTTTGTGCTGAGAACACTTAATCTAGTCTCTTGGCAATTTTGAGGTATAGAATACAATATTGATGATGACTAATCACTATGCTATACCCTACATTCCCAGAACTTACTCATCTTCTATCTGCAAGTTTGCACCTTTGGCCAACACCTCCCAATTCCCTCCACACCCCCGGCAACCACCATTCTACTCTCTGTAGCTATGAGTTCGACTTTTTTAGATACCACATATTAGGGGACAATGCACACAGCATTTGTCCTCCTTGGTCTGACTTACCTCACTTATCATCATGTCCCCAAGGTCACTCATGCTGCTGCAAATGGCTGGATCTCCCTTCTTTTGCATGGCTGAGTAATATTATTCTATTGTATATGCACCCTCTTTATCCATTCATCCATGAACAGACACAGGTGGTTTCCAGGTCTTCGTTATGTAAAATAATGCTGCAATAAACATGGGAGTGTAGATATCATCTGAAAATCCTGTTTTTATTTCCTTTGGATATATGCCCAAAAGTGGAATTTCTAGGTCATTTGGTAGTTACAATTTTTTTGAGCAATCTCCATATTTTTTTCCATAGTGGCTGCACCAATTTGCATTCCCACCAACAGGGCACAGGGTTCCCTTTTCTCTACATCCTCACCAACACTTGTCGCTTGTCTTTTTGAAGATAGCCGTTCTGCCAGGTGTGAGGTGATATCTCCCTGTGGTTCTGATTTGCATTTCCCTGACGATGAGTGACAATGAGCATCTGTCCGTGTGCCTGATGGCTCATTTGGGTGTGTTCTTTGGGAAAATGTCTATTCAGCTTCTCTGCCTGTTTTTAATTGGATTATTTGCTTTCTTGTTATTGAATCGAGTAAGTTCTTTATATGTGTTGGATATTAACCCCTTATCCAATATATGACTTGCAAATATTTTCTACCATTCTGCAGATTTCCTCTTCATTTCGTTGCTTGTTTCTTTTGCTCTTGCAGAAGCTTATTAGTTTGATGGAGTCCCACTTGTTCATTTTTCCTTTTGTTGCTTATGCTTCTGGTGTCACCTCCAAAATAATTATGGCCAAGATCAATGTCTAGGAGCTTGTTTGCTTCTAGAATTTTTATGCTTTCAGGTCTTAAGTTTAAATCTTTAATCCACTCTGAGTCCATTTTTCTGACCGATGTGAGAGGGTGTTTTCCCAACACCACTTGTTTAAAGAGACTATCTTTTCTCCACTGAGTGTTCTTGGCTTACGATGCGTTGTGTTTTTTTTTTTTAACATTTTTCTAATCCAGAGATAAGTCAACAGCGTACTGTATTGACAGAGTTAACATTCATCTCCCAAACCAAAGGTGTTTAAAAACCTCTGTCCAGTATTCTCTCAATCAGTCTCCTTTGGAGGCTTTTCTTTGCCCAGTTTTGTCCACTGCCGTACCAGGCACATCTGTGCAAACACATGTCTTCACCTAGTACTTCCACCTGCGGGAAGGAATTATATTCAGGCCACACACCAGGGTGTGCGGAAGAACTGTCATGGTCCTGGTGACAGCGTGGAATCAGCTCAACATTTGCAAGGCCAGATTCCTCTTCTACCCTTGTGGCTCCTTCCACACCATCCCGAGATTGGCTCTCTGCCACCCTGACACCCCCCCCCCCAGACAGTGGCTGCAAACCACACATATAAGCAGATCATACATTTAGCCTCACACCACCTGCAACAAATTTAGAGTCAAGGAAATAGCCTCTGGTATCTGCTTAGCTCCGTCCATTTTCCCGAATTCTTTCACGGGCAGCATCACTGTGATCTCACAGTAACCCTAAGAGGTACACAGGCCGCCATGCTAGGGGCGATCAAACAAAAGGTCAGAAGGTCGAAGACGAAGCAAGCAAGCAATGGGATTCCCACTCAGGATCGAAATCATATGGACAGTTTTTGCGTGTGAAGTCCGCCCTTTGGGGAACAAAGTCTACAAGTTAAATAAAGCCAATGTACTTGTTCTTCTGTTTAATTATTGTCCATGTGTTAATCTTCATATTTCTCCCACCTGGCACACTGTTTAACAAGAGTCAGCCTTGCTGAACATTTTAGAATTAATAAATGGTACATTCCCCCCACCCCCAAAGCACACCATCGGTTTGTAATGATACAGGTAAACAATCAAAATACAGTGTTATAATTATGTTGATTTGATGACTATTTGTTGAGCACCTATTATATGCCAGGAGCTGGAAAGAGACAGAGAGGCAGATATAGTGTGGAATTGAAGCAATGCATGAAAGCCTGAGCATTTGGAGTCAAATCCCTGCTCTGCTACTTCAGCTTTGGCAAATTGTTTCACGTTACAGGGTTTCAGTTTCCTCCTCTGTAGGATGGAGACAAATAAAACACACTTCAGAGGATAGTTGTGAGGATTATAATAGTTGCTATATCTAAAAGTTTCAGAATGGTGCCAGGTCAATGGGAATTGCTCAATAAATGTATCACTATTATCATTAGTAGGAATCTACGATGGAAAGGGCAGAGTCTACAACTAGAGAGAAACTCAGATTTTTTAAATTACAAACTTAAATTCTGTGATTTTAAAAATGATTACAACCCACCAACATACATACATATATACATATATATATATACACACACATACATACATATATGGTCAGCTGATTTTCAATAAAGGTGACAAAGGAACTTGATGGGGAAGTGAGAATTTTTACAACAAATGATGCTGAAAAAACTGGAGATACATATGCCAAAAACAAAAACCAAAACCCCACCTTGATCCTTACCTCACACCATAACACAAAATTTATCTCACAACGGACCACAGACCTAAATGTAAAAGCTAAAATTACAATATATCATTCTAAAATGATCCCTCATGCCACTTTGCAGCCAACCCTCTCCCCCCCACACCCCTCCCCATATCCTTGACAATCAATCACCTGCTTGCTTCTGTCACTATAGTTCTGCCTCTTTTTAGGAATTCATGTAAAATGGAATCGCACAACATTTAGTTGAGTTTTCTTGTGTCTGGCTTCTTTGCTTAGCATAATGGTTTTGAGATTCATCTGTGTTCTTGCATATTTCTGAAGCTTGTTCATTTTTACTGCTGAGTGGTATTCCATGGTATGGATAGAACACAATGTGTTCATCCGTTTACACGAGAACACTTGGATTATTTGTTTTTTTCGGCTATTATGAATAAAGCTGCTGTGGACATCTTAGTACAGGTCCTTGAATAGACATCTTCTTTTCACTTAGGTAAACTCCTGTTCATTGGGTAGGTAACTGCTCATGAGAAACTGCTAAACTCTTTCCCAAAATGGAAAACAATTTTGCATTCCCACAGCCTCTAAGCCAAATTGGGAGGAAGATGAGGACAGGAAGGACCACTGAGCGAGCCTCCAACCCTCAGAAGGGGCACCAATGATGACAGACCAAGCAAAAGAGCAATCTTTACTCCTAAGACAGGCCCTCAGGAAGACAGAGGCACAAGCAAAGTACAGAACAAATACCCACTGCTTGAGCCCAAACCAAAGGCAGGGCCTCGAGTTGGCCTGGTATCAAAACGTCTTAAACACACGCTCACATTCTTCATTCATGTGCTCACCCTTTGGCATGCAGAATTGCAAATATTTAGGGAACAAGAGGATGGGGACTATTGTATATACAGACCAAGGGCCCTCCTCCTGAGCTGTTTCCACTTCATGTGAGTATTTAATTCATATTTGCCTCATTTGTTTGAATTCATTAGACAGGGACTGAAGTCACAATGAAATCCAGTAGTTCTGTAAAATGCTAGAGGAAACATGAATAGCAGTGGAGCATTCTGTAAAAGCGTCTCCCTGCAAGTCCTTCACGGACCACATCAGCCACAAGGCCACACAGACCCGGGCACACAGGGCTATTTATCCACTCGGCAGAGGAAAGAGAGCACTGTGTGCTGGACAGAGCCGAGGGCAGGGGAAGGGACTCAGGCAGACCCAAAGGTCTAGCTGGCTGTACACAGGGTTGCAGACTGTCAGGCCACGATTAGAAGGTGGCAGTAGGGTTAGAGTTTAGACGGACTACACAGTCTAGGGTGGGGCTTCTCAAACGACAGCCTCACAGTGGACATGAGGGGATAAGGGGTCACCAGCTACCCTTCCTAGCCGTCAATCAAAGCAGCTCTGCTTTTAAATTTTTATGTATTCAACTTCGCACAAGATTTTATTGTTTTCTTAAGAAAAACAATTCTTGCTAAAAACAATTTGAAAATGACTAGTTCAGAGCAAGATCCCAAAAGAAAGCCTCTACAGAGGCAGAGAGGGAGCATACAGGAGGAAAGCAGGCTGCAGGGCACATCAAAGGGAGCGGTGGGGACTGTGGCTAACGTAAGTCCTCGAAAGGCAGCTGCTACTCAACTCCAAAGAGATAGACATTCCACCCATTGTCAAGGGCAGAGTTCCATGAGAGTGTCCATATGGATCAGACGTGGGCCACAGGAGAGAGGGGATTTTCATACGACCACCTAAATACTGCCCAAGAGACCTACCTACAGAGGTATAAAGACCTCGGCCAGAGGTGGGTAGTTAAGCCTAAATTCCTAAAAGCAGAGGAAGGAAATGTGAGTGGCCATTGGGAGTAAACATATCAGACATACCACAGAAGCATACTTGGATATTCCCAGTATGGACACCAAAGAACCCACCGATGAACTCCAAGAAAAGGAGTCCACTTCGCTCATCTACTAACTTGCTACAGTTGGAAGTATCAACACTTGATTACATGAATACTAGTCATGCTAGACGTTTCCGGCTGTCATCTCTCCTCCCTCCCCCATTCAGACCTAGAGGGTCTTCTAGAAACTTCAGCCAGTATGCTGGGCAGGGCAGGAGGAAGAGAAGTGTTTCTCACTCACTCCCTACCCAATGCACACACACACACACACACACACACACACACACACCCCTTCCATAATAGGCATGGCTGGGATGGGGAAAGGGGACGGAAACTTTAACCTTGAATAAATGTGGAGGCCTTTTTTTCTCAAACACTGCATTGGGCTAGATATACTAATTACTAAAATAAAAATACTCTTGAAGCTAAAAATGACCAAGGACTTTTTAATTCTTAAGAATGAGCTGGCTGATTCTGTTGGCCACCCAGGATTTCACCAAAGTGCGGAGGAGTCCATATCCCCAGGGAAGTGAGGGGGAAATAATAAAATTATTAAAGTAATAGTTTTTTTTTAATATATAGGGAAAGGGAAGGGCATTCCAGACCTTGGAAATACGATGCCCAGAGGTATTAAAATGTGAGAGTTTGAAGAAGAGCAGGTGGGCTGTGGTGACCAAAGCAAAGGAGGTGAAAAGGGGAGACAGGGCCAGCTTGCAGGGAAGACTTGTTTTCGGTACTATGAAGTGTGTCCTTTATTCTGCCAGAGAGGGGGGAGTTCTCTGAGGAGGCAGAGATAGGTTCCATCGGGCACTTTCAGAAGATGCACCTGGCGACAGTGTGGACAGAGACTAGAGGTTCTTTGGAGGTCATAACAACGACCCAAATGAAAGATGAAGGCTTCGATGAGGACCATGCTGGTTGGGATGGGAAGAGGATGGATCTGAGAACCTCTTGGGAGGCAGAACTGACGGGAACCAGACACTCTTTGGATGGGAGGAGTGGGGGAACGGAAGGTGAGAAGGCCAGTTCTTAGAGCCTGAGCAACAAGGAAGTAATGGTGCCAACAGCTTGGATATGAAATAGAGGAGGAGGAATGAAGAAGGAAAATGCTGAGTTCAGTTTCAGATACGGTGAATGCCAGCTGCTACCAAGGCAGGACGTTCTTGGGAGGACGTGTGAGAGCAGCTGGAAACCCTGGTCTAGGAAGTGCACAGTGGTCAGGGCTGTGGGACCAGTTCTTCTCCCTCTGGCTCAGCGTCCTCCTCAAGGGGGTAACTCCAGCATAAGGCACTCATCCACACTTGGAAAATTCTACCAATTATTTCTTAGCACATCCTAGGGGTAGAGGAGAAAAATGGTTCTCCTCTTAACATTTTCATTACGTTCATTCTAAAATTATACTCTCCTGATTTCCAAGGACTTCCAGTGCCTGGTGTTAATATATAACCACATAACTTTACCCTCTGTATATAAGGCTGAATTACTTACGCCTCTTCCAGGGCTCACTCCTGACATGTGATGTCAAACAGAAATAGAACATGCATCTCTTGCATCTGAGGGTGAAACCTTACAGAGAATTCTATGGGCTACAATAAATAATCCCTGATGTTCCTGGAAAGGAGCTCGGTGCACAGACAAGGTAGGGTCACTGCAAATTTATGAGTGCGTCCTCCAGTCCGCAGGCTCTACGCAGCTCGGGCCGGGGCCTGCAGACAGTGGGAGGTCCAGGGGAAATGCTACCCAGGGACAGCTGGTCCCGTGGCTGCGACACCTGCGCACCCCAAGAGCCACATTAACAGAGGCTCCCATGTTTTGGCTTTTTCATTGCTACGCTCACTGCTAGAAGAAGAACTTGAGGTTACTGAAATCTGAGGGTGTTTTCTGACAGCCATACAAGTGTGATACCAAGAACACTGGAACACACTTGTACTGTTGTGAATCCAAGATCTCCTGGCCCCTCAGCATGCACAGAGTTGGCCTTAGATGAGCTGCGCATGGATGAAGATTGCCTCCCCTCCCTGTCCTTGCCCACTGTTCCTAACTGGCTTTTCTTCTCTCATGTGCACTTTCTCTCTCTCCCCAAATTTTCCTATGAAAACCCTTTCTTTGGGCACAGCTGGGGGACATAACTATACCTCTGACGATCTTCATTTTCTCACCTGCAAAATAAAGGGGTAAGATCAACTGCTCCTCAAACTTGAACATGCAAACTATTCCCCTGAGGTTGTTGATAAAACACAGATTCAAATTTGGAATCAGAATCCTGTGTTGGGGCCCAAGAGTCTGTGTGTCCAACAAACTCACGGGCGATTTCAGTGCTGTTGATCCACGAAGCTCACTTTAAGCAGGAAGAGGAATCATGATGGCAGGGAGTCCTCACCTGCAGGGCTCTCTCCGATTGTGTCCACACTCCACTGGTAAAGCCTGCTCACAGAACTGGGCTGTGAGTTCTGGGGATGCATCCAACCCCAGGTGGGGAAGGTGAATGTGGTAAAAATGTATTCGAAAGAATCCCATGGACTATTTGCCTTCCGGGGAATAGATGATCTCTACTCTTACGAGTCAATGTTCCAGAACATGTGTGGTTCTCTCCAACAGGGAGCATAGCTTAAAAGTGGTCCATGTATGAAAGAGTCTAATGGACTCATTGGTGTTGATGATGGATCATGGAGGAAAAGCTTACAGAAATCATAAAGACAAGGGTCAACAAAGTAGGACCAAAAAAATACAGATAGTTAACAAAAGTTAGTTCCTACAAAAGGCTAATAAAAGACTTTCAGGGATGCCTGGTTGGCTCAGTTGTTTAGGTGTCTGCCTTTGGCTCACGTCATGATCTCAGGGTCCTGGGATTGAGCCCCACATCAGGCTCCTTGCTCAGCAGCGGAGCCTGCTTCTCCCTCTGCCTACTGCTTCCCCTGCTTGTGCTCTTACTTGGACAAATAAATAAAATCTTTAAAAAACAAGAACTTTAGAAAAAGTGTTTAAGGGAAAAAAGAAGAGAAGGTGCAAATAAACACAAAAGAAAACAGAAAAAGAGAAGTAACTACAGACATAGAAGATATTCTAGTAACTGTAAAATAATATTATGAGCAGACACCAACAAATTTCAAAACTCAGAAACAATGGGTGAACTGTTTAAAAAGTATAAAATGCAAAAATTTTAATATGAAAGATTGGAAAATTTATTTAGACCAATAATGTTAAGAAATTAAGAAAATAAGAAAAAAACCTCCTCTCTAGCCTCACACCCAGACACAGAAGCCAGGCCCAGAAGGACTGACAGGTGCTACCAAACCTTTAAGTAATAAATCATCGTCATGTTATATAAGTTGCCTCCCCAACAAAAAGGTTTTTTTTTTTTTTTAAGAGGGGGAAAAATATAACTTTGATACCAAAACCAAACAGGGGAATGCAAGGAAAGAAAACTGTAGGCCAATTTTACTTATGAAAAGAGATGAAAATCCTAAATTAAATATTGACTAACAGAATCTAACACATATTTCAAAATAATTCATCATAATCAGAGTTTATCCCAGGTATGGAAGGATGAATCAACATGAGAACAACCTAATTCACAAAAATTAACACAGAAAACTCAGATGATGATCTTAACAGATAATGGAAAAACATTTCATAGTGTCACACATTCTCATTATAAACATTCCGAAAACAAGGATATAGAGGCTCTCAAATTGATTAAGTTTACCTTTCGAAAACTATCGCAAACAAATACATACTAGAGACTCTTTAGAAGGTAGAGAACAAAGCAAGTGTGTGCTCTCATCACTACTGTTTGCCGTGGTTTGATAGGTTTTATCTTATTCAATAAAATAAAAAAGAAACAGAAGATTGAAAAAACTAGGAGTTGCTATTATTTGAACAGGCTGTGCTCATTTACACAGAACACTCGAAGGAATCAAACTAATAAATGGTTACTAAACAGATGAATAAATAAACGGATGGATGGATGGGATGGTTCAGCAGGATTCCCTGACACAAGATCAACACACAAACACAACAGTGTTCAAAAAGCACTTTGGGATGGCATACAACCTGTCTTAGTCGTTTCGGGCTGCTCTAACGAAAGACCACAGACTGGGTAGCTTTTGAACAACAGAAACTCATTGCTCACAATTATGGAGGCTGGAAGTCCAAGATTGTGCTGCCAGCGTGGTTGGGCGAGGGCCCTCTACCAGGTTGCAGACTTCCTCTCCCATGGTGGAAGGGGCTAGGGATCCCTCTGGAGCCTCTTTGATAAGGCACCATTCCCAACCATGAAGGCTCTGCCTAATCCCCTCCAAAAGCCCTCATCTCCTAAAACCATCACCTTTGGGAGTTAGAATGCAACATATGGATTTGGAGGGGGAACACGCTCCAACCATAGCACTCTCCCCAGTGAAACCACCATAACTGGTGAAAATTACAAAAAACCACCACCTGAAGTCTCTGGAAATTGTCCTAAAGGCATACGGCAGAGGGAGCAACATTTATTCAAGAAAATCTAAATCTCAGTAAGACAGTGAATCTGTGAGTCTGAGCCACAATCTACTCTTTACATGCCCGCCCCGTCCAGCTCAGTGTAAAAGAAGTTCTACCCTGGGGGTATGCAGCCAAGAAGACAGGGCTCCCTCTTCCCCAGCTCTCGTGGTGAGGGTGCCGTTTCCCCTTGCGAGGAGCAGATTGCCAGCAGTTCCCATGCCTCCACATAGCTCCCTGTTTCAGAAGTTCCGTTGTTGGAGGATGAAACCCAGAGGTCTGGGGTCTCCTTCCTCCACCCAGCACAGTAGTACTCCATCATCAAGTGGAGGTGGTACGAGTAAGTTACAGGAAGAAGTAGCCCCAATGCCCATGGTCCCCATTCCCATTACAGTCCCTTCTCTAGATAGCACCTGTAGCCTTATGGGGTGAGGGGTAGGGGAGGTGTGAGGGGGAATCCCTATGATCAGAAGGAGAAAACTCAGGTATGGTTTGCAGATGAACTGGCCTGATAGGCTCCAATCCCACTTGTGCGTCTTACCCCACTCCTGCCAGATAGCGGTGCCTCCTTGTTCACTGGGAAGTGGTACCTAGCAATAAGCTCCTTTATTTTTCCCTAGTCCGCCTCCAAACGTTTACTCTTTCTCCAGTCTGCCCGCATTCCTCCAGGCTCCCTGAGTGGGAGACCTCTTTCCTCATAAAGCACAACCTTGCCAGTCGTGCTCCTTACCTATTATATTTGATCTCCCGACTGCCCTGGTTCCTTTTCTCTTGCCTTCAAACCACCACAGATCTTCCCATGTAGAAAAGAATGTTCTCTTGAACATCATTGATCTGTTGACCTTGCGTCACTTGGGAATGCTCAGAAAGGGACCTCAACCCTGAGTCTCCTCTCCTATAAAATGCCGGGAGCTCATAGTATAGACTGTTTGCATCCACCCAAAATCCCCAGTGTGCTGGTATCTGGAGGTGGGGCTTTGGGAGGTAACTAGGGTTACATCAGGCTATGAGGCTGGGTTTTCGTGGTGGGAGTAGGGGAAGAGGAAGAGACACAATCTCTCTCTCTCTCTCTGCCTTGTGTTGAAGGAGGCGGCTGCCTACAAGCCAGGAAGGGAGCTCCCACCAGCCACCAGATCTGCCGGCACCTTGATCTTGAACTTTCCAGCCTCCAGAACCGTGAGAAGTAAGTGCTTGCCGTCTAAGCCTTCCAGTCAAGGGTTTTTGTTCAAACGGCCCACACTAAGAGATTCCATGAACCTCTCCCCGTCCTGCACAACCTAGCTTCTTCCCCGCCTTCCCCTTTCTTCCTTCCGTTACTGGTCTGTATACTTAAGTGAGTTTCCTCTTCTGCCCCTTCTTCTCCTCCAATGTTCTAGTTCTTGGAACTCAGTTCCATTCCCCCTCACGACATCTCTCAAATACGTTCTCGCAATTCTAGCACCACTGGCACCATGTTGGCTCTGGCCCTTATCATCCCAGGAATAAAAATCTCTAACAGCCTCCTCACCGGCCCCTGACCCACCTTCCTCTAATCTCTCCTGCATAAATTAATCTTTCTAAGCTCCTAGTTGGATGCTTTCCGGCTCAAAACTGTTTGTGCCCAGGGCCATGAAATTCCAGACCGAGGGGTTTGGAGACAAGTCCTTGCGGACACACCCTCGACCTATCTTCTTAGATGTGTTTCCCATCCCCCCCCAAGAACTCTTCTGTTCTTGCCCAGCCTGCCGTTCCCCCACCTGCACACACTTCCCGCCTGCGGAGGGCTGCCTTGTGACATCTGACTGAGCCTCAGGCACTGCCTCCCGCCTCCTAAGGAGGGTCCAACGTGCAGTATCTGAGTGCGGTCCGTCACCGTTGCAGGGTCTGAGCTCACCACACCAACATTTTAGAGCAAAAGGACACCCCTGCATCCTCATAGGCAGAATCAGTAACTGGGCTAGCTGACTTCTCACTCCAAGAGGGATTCCGTCACTTGCCCAAAATCAAATGGGGATAAGCAGGCCCAAATCTTTTACTCTTTTCCTAGCACCCCTTGCCCCACATCCACTGGTTTGTTGTTGTTTTTTTTTTAACTGTAATTAACATACAATGTTATATTACTTTCAGGTGTCTGGTGTAATGATTCGACAATCCTACACATTTCTCTGTGTTTCCCGTGATAAGTGCAGTCAGCATCCGTCCCCAAGCAACGTGTTACATCTTAGACTAGAACTCCCTATGCCGTTCACCTCTGTGACTTACTTATTTCGTAACTGGAAGTTTGTAGCTCTGATCCCCTTTACGGATTTCACCCACCCCTCCCGACCTCCCCTCTGCAACCTTAGTGACTTGCTTTCATTCCTGCAGCATGCTAAGCATTGTTCTATGCACTGGACACGCAGCCATGACCAAGACACCTGACCTCCCTGAGCTGGAAGGGGGAGGTAACCATTAGACAGAATAAGTAAGTAGAATGCACTGAACATTGGGTGGTGAGTGCTATCGAAGGGGGGAGGATGTGTGGGTGGCAGGGCACTGCAGTCTTTGAAAGAGAAGTGAGCTAAAGGTGACAAGGGTGTAGATGGGGAGGAAGGAGGGGAGTGGGGGGCTCTGCAGGCATGGGGATCAGCACAGGGCAGGCAGGGGACACAGAAGCAAAGGGGAGAGCACTCCAGGACTGCTCACGAGCAGCAAGGAGGTCCACGCAGCTAAAGCTGAGGGGCCAGGTGGGAAAGGAGGGATGGCCAGAGACCAGACCTCTGGAGACACCACTGGGGAGGGCAGCCCTCAGGGTGCAAGTGAGAGGGGACACACTGGTGGCCCTGAGACAAGCAGCAGCACCGTGGGCGGGAGGTCAGTAGGATGTGGGGCAAGAACTGGAAAGAAGATGATCATGGCCGGGGCCACCATGGGAGCAGTGGAGGTGGTATGAAGTGGTGGGATCCGGGATTTGGCTGGAAGGCAGGGCCAACGGATTTGCCGATGAATGTGGACGATGAGAGACAGAGTGACGTTCAGGGCAACGCAAAGGTTTTGGCTGAGCACACGGAGACATGGAGTTGCCCTCCATCGAAATAAGAAAGTCTGTTGGAGAAACAAGTACGGGAGAAGATAAGGAGCTCAACTCTAAATAACAGAACATGAGATGCCACGCAGGTTTCCAAATGTTGTGTAAAAAGTTAGACAAATGAGCCTGGGTCCAGGGGAAAGATCGAGGTTGGAAATATAAATTAGAGAATTATCCATTTATAGGGGGGTAGAGTTCTGAAGCTGAATGAGATGATCCCAGGAGTGTGCGTGTGTGTGTCCTTATTCTTGTGTGTAAGTTTCTTTGAAGCAATGCCCATCACCTGTATTTTTATAAGAACTGTGTATACATCAGGGTAGGATATATATTTAACAGCATCTATTAAGCTCCCACTTTTTAAGCACAGACCTCAACAAAATAAAACGTGCACCACAAATTCATCAGCTGAGAGCTTGGGGAGACTGAGATTATTTTAAACCATCCACAGGCCTGCAAGGAGGAGGAGTAAATTTCACCGTGCTTGGAACCTAACAGGCTTGTAACCAACGTTGATGTTTATCGGGTGATTTGTGAATGATCTGGGAAATAAAAACTCTAGCCTTCAGATTACCAGTTACTTGCATGACTCTGAGCAAATCACTTCTCCTCCCTGAGCCTGTTTGCTCAAATGCAAAAAAAAAAAAAAAAAAAAAAAAAAGGAACTAGATGACTAGATGACCCTTAACTCTCCCTTGGTCAGAAACTGAAACCTTAGCCTTTCTGGGAACGGGTTTGGTTTTTGGCTAGATGGCGCCCCCAAGTGGTCAATGGGGGTGAACGCAGCTTGCGTGTCAGGTTGTTATTAATCGAGCCCAAAGACTGATCCCTCAGACACTGTAGCTACCATTTTAGATGCATTCTCTCATTAAATCTTCACCAAAACATTAGCAGGCCATCATGTTTTTATCCCCACCCCAAGGGAACTGGGACACCGGATTCAAGGTTCCAACAGTCAATGATGACCCGGGCTTCACACCGAAATTAGTTTTGCTTGCTTCCACGTAGTTCTGCAGAATGTTTCTGATTTGGGGTTAAGTGGCTGAGAGCAAGTGAGCAGAAAGTGGCTGAGCCTGGGGAGACCTGGCTCTTCTGAACCCACATCCCAGTCCTTGCCCTCTCTCGCGTGCTGTTGCTTAAAAATTAATATTCTATGTTAGTAAAATTCACACATTTGGGTATACACACCTCTGAGTTTTGACAAAGCACAGTCGTGTCTCCAAGTTTCGACGTCTTTTCCCCCACGCACCTGCTCTTGGGTGCTTTCCAGAGTCCTCGGGTGGCTGCCTCTTGAATTCTGCCTGGAGTTCTTGGCTGCGGTTGGAGGGAGAGATGGGCTGGGTGTCCTGCATGGCGGCCAGCCTGAAGCCTTCTAGGTGGCTTCGGTATTCTGGAAGTAATGACTGATTTGCTCATTAGCTGGGCTTAGCGTGGAAAGCCACAAGAACTCAGCCCACAGCCCCAAAGCTGGTAGTGTATTGGTCCTGGCAGGAGTCCGGGGAGAAGGACACTTAGAAGCAGGAGCTACAGTAGGCACGGGGCTCAGAGGCTGGCCCTGTAGGTTGCTTGGGGTCCATGGCAGCTGTAGGGCCATCCGGCTGGGGTGTTGAAGGAATTTCACTCTGTACCCCCTGCCTCCAGGCCATGGGTTTCTGTTCCCGCACAAAGAGCTCTGGTTCTCCATGTGGATACCTCATCGCTCCTGCCCCCTTGGACTCTGACTTGTCCACAATGTGCACAGCACGCGTCCTTGAACTTGGGGGCACTCCATTTCCGTGCTTCTGTTCGGCACTGGCTCCCACTGTTCTCTGCTTCCTCATCTCAGTGTTTCCCTGTGCATGGTCCTGACAAAGAACAGATGATGGGGCCACTCATCTTTTTACACCAGGCCCTGCCGTGGGGTAGCCGAGGGCTGGACTGATTTCCCACAATCCAGGAGACCGTCACTCAGCGGGAGAGAGTGGAAGGTGGTGTCACGGGTTACTTTCGCTGCTGTCTGAAGGCAGGTCACCCGAACTGCTTTGTCTAGCACAAGCAGGATCACCAAGGTTCCTCCCCTAAGACTTTGCGTTACTGTCCCCTACTAAGTTTTTACAATTTGTGTGAAATATTTCAAATAAACAAGCATTTATGAAAGATGTGCCATTCAAAGTATAAAGCAAACACCAGTGTGCCCACTGTGACCCACCTTAAGAAACTGATTAAAACTATCTTAGAGGTCTTGGTCCCTCTCTCTGTCTCCCTTCCTCTCTGCCCAGAGAAAAACCAATATCCGATGCTTTGAATTAATCATTCTTTTGGTTTAAGGGTTTTCCCACCTCTGAATGTGTTCTTAAAAGAGGTTTTCCTCAGTTTTGTCTGGTTTTGAACTTTATATAAATGGATTCACGGCTGAGAGAACCGTCTGCGATCTGCCTCATATACTCGGGGTCATGCTTTTGGGATCCATCCTGTTGATACATGGAGGAGTCCTTCCCTTTCAATTCTTTATGATACCCTATTATTATATACAGATATATCATAAAAGATTGATATATAGCCATAGCCCTATGTATCTCCAGACGCACGGTTATATATCGGCTAGGGGTGGACATTTGAGGGTTTCTGGGTTTTGTTAGTATAAGCAATATAGACATTCTTATATATTTCTCCTGGTGGGTGCTGGCAGAGCGTCTCTGGGATGCGTGCCCAGGGCAGGACTGCTAGATTGCAAGTTATCGTCACACTCAAATTTATTAGGTTACAGCAATTTTTTCCCAAAGTGCTTATGTCAGTTTATGCTCCCAACAATAGTGAATGAGAATTCTCCGAGTTCCTCATTCCCACCAACATTTGGTTTTGTCCAAATTAATTACCGACATTAAAATTAAATGTTCCTAAGCCATGGAGGGTGAAAATGGTATCTCACTATGGCTTTAATCTACGATTCCCGAGTACCAATTATGACCAAGCTTCTTTGCAGATGTCGATAGTCTCCTGTTAAAACATCTACTAATGGGGCGCCTGGGTGGCACAGCGGTTAAGCGTCTGCCTTCGGCTCGGGGCGTGATCCCGGCGTTATGGGAACGAGCCCCACATCAGGCTCCTCCGCTATAAGCCTGCTTCTTCCTCTCCCATTCCCCCTGCTTGTGTTCCCTCTCTCGCTGGCTATCTCTATCTCTGTCGAATAAATGAATAAAATCTTTAAAAAATAAAATAAAATAAAATAAAATAAAATAAAATAAAATAAAATAAAATAAAATAAAATAAAACATCTACTAATGCCTTCACACCTTTTTTTTATTGGGTTGGTTGTACTTTTCGAATTGAGTCATAGGAGTTCTTATACATTGTGGATGCCCCGGGCATTAAGGTATTACTTTCCATTGTCTTCTAAAGCTTTACAAGTCTGCCGTCCCATCTTCAACAAGTATGAGAACATGGAGATTACATGGCTTTCTTAACGGAAGAGCGCTATCACTGTGGGACGGCTACGATGACCCTAGGTCACAGGATGGCGGAGACTGACTCCAGATAACTCGGGGCCAAGTAAGGGAGGAGATAACCGTCACTGAACATGACTAATGCCGCGCAGAGATACGAAGAAAAACAAAAGAAAGAAGTGGTTTGAGCTCAGAGGACAGAATTGGAAGTCCTCCCAGAGGTGGGGCCATTTAACTCAGGTCTTAAAGAATGACTAGGTGCCCTCACGACACAAGAGGAGAAAAGAGTTTCAGACAGAAGGAACCAGCTCAGACAACAAGAAGGCACTTTGAGTAGACAGCAGGTTTGGTGAACCGTGAAAGGTTGTGCATGGCAGGACAGATCTGTAAAGCAACATCTGTCCAGAAAACAACATCTGTCCAGGCTCCCTTACCTCGTTCTTTACCCCACACATCTGATCAGAAACCCATGGAGCTAATTCCACCCTCTACGTTTTCTCTTAAATCCTCTCCTCTCCATTCCCACTACTTTACCTCCCCTAACTTTTGCCTAGAATATTGCAAGTCGTTCCCTCCTTCCCTTTCTTCCTTCATTCCTTCCTTTCTTTTCCTTCTTGTTCTTTTTTTTTTTTTTTTTTTGTAGGCTCCACGGCCTGCTGGAGCTCAATGCGGGGCTTGAACTCATGATCCTGAGATCAAAACCTGAGCTGAGGGGCGCCTGGGTAACGCAGTTGTTAAGCGTCTGCCTTCGGCTCAGGGCGTGATCCTGGCGTTTCGGGATCGAGTCCCACATCGGGCTCCTCGGCTGGGAGCCTGCTTCTTCCTCTCCCTCTCCCCTGCTGTGTTCCCTCTCTCGCTGGCTGTCTCTCTGTCACATAAATAAATAAAATCTTCAAAACCTGAGCTGAAATCAAGAGTCAGATGCTTAACCGACTGAGCCACCCAGGCGCCCAGATATTGCAAGTTTCTTAAGTGGCCTTCAAATCTCTCCACTGCCAGCCTACATCGTCACTGAAATGCTTTTTTTTTTCCTTTTTTCTTTTTTTTAAGATTTTATTTATTTATCTTGGGTGGGGGGGACACAGAGGAAGAGGAACAGGCAGGAGCAGACTCCCCACTGAGCAGAGAGCCCAACGTGGGTCTTGATCCCAGGACCCTGAGATTATGACCTGAGCCAAAGGCAGACGCTTAACCAGCTGAGCCACCCAGGTGCCCCTGAAATGTTTTTTCTAACGTACAGTCAGGTCAAAGCATTTCATCACTTAAAATCCCATATGGTTCTCCAGCACACAAGAGAAATTCATCCTTGGCGCGATGTACAATTTCAGTTACGATTAAGACCCTGTCCACCTTTTCAGACTCATGCCCTACTCCTGACCCTTCCACACTCCTCGCTGGCTCTGTGTAGTTGCACAGGTTACAGTCCTAGTTACTAGGAGAAGTTACCAATCACAGTGAGCCCACTTCCTCTTTACCATGGAGAGAGGAGTTCCTACCCATGTGTTCAGGATTAAACTATACATCTAGAAGCATAAAATCTTGGCCTTCATCTTGCATATCCCCAGGACTTATTAAAGAATTTCAAACAGAAGAATGATGGAATTCGATCAGCACTTGAGAAAGATGAAAGGCAGTAGTAGGGACGGATGGAGGGAGAACAAAATCAGAGGAGAGGAAGACCAGTGAGCAGGAGGAAAGTCACGGTGAGAAATGAGTGTGTCGTGTAAACCAGAGTAGAAACAAAGGAACTAGGGAAAATGAAGGGATCTAATCTAAAGGACTTGGTTCCTAACTGGAAGTAAAATATTCAGGAACAGAAGCTGATTCTAACACGTTCTGATGCTTTTTCTGCCCTCACTTGAAACAACTCTCCATGGCTTTGAAACTGGGTTTACTTTATTGAAACGAGCAAAAGCGTGCTGGGATCCAATCTTGCAAATAAGGAAGTTAAGCTGGGAACTGCCACTTGGGATTAAAAGTGAGCAGGGATGATTGTGGAATGATGCTTTTAACCAATATACTTAAAATAGTTTTTCTGAAGAAATGAAGAATGTTCTCATCAATGGCTCCAGGGACTGGGATAAATGTAGAGTTTATAAAACAGGTAGGAATCAGGTGCATGTAACAAATCTTGGCTAAAAAAAACCGAACAACCTAGCCACTTTATAAACACATCTTCTAGTCTGTTACATTGTCTTTTGCGAGAAGACTCTGGAGGAAGCATCAAGAGCCCTAGATGGTTTGACTCTATCAGTGCATTGCCTTCCGGAAACTACCAAGCTCTTGAACACTGGGACCCTTCTGTACCTCTGTATAGAAGAGCTAGGAAAACCTAGAAGTCTCATTTTGCAGATATTCAGCAAAACGTCCACATAGCCAGAAATTTCAAATGCAGATAGAAATTTGATTCCTTCTACATTCTCATGACTCAACTGTGACTTCACACCGTCTGCTACACAGATGGACCATTTTAGATAGCAGGGTCGCATCTTACAGTTAAGTATGATACGCTTTGGCACGTCCTCCGAAAAACAAAGCAAAAATGCTAACGCAGAAGTTGCGTTACCTTATAACGATTTCAAGGTTTGAGATGAGAATCCCTGGATATTCGTTTAGCGTTAAGAATTCCTGGATGCCCGTTTATCTGAAAGAAATACATCAATTTAGAAGATCTATGCAGGCTGATAGTTCACATACTAATGGTATTCCCTATACTTGTGGTCTCATGCCAACTCTCCAGGACACCTGTTTCTTGGAGTGTGCTCTCAAGAGAGTCACCAGTGCTTTGGATTTTCCCTCAAACCACTCCATGAGGTATTTAAAGGAGTTAACAAGTTCAAGACCAATAAGTTTAGGGTCTCGATCCTTCACATCCCAAGTAACAAGCACAGAGGCTATAGGCCACTGGCTGAAAGATGGAGACACATACCACCTCAGACCTCCGAGACAGGGCGGCCAGTGCTCCAAGCCATTTTCGAGACCTTCTGTGTCCTGCACATCTGTCCTCCTGCAGCTAAGACAGAACCAATAAGTGAAAAAGCGCTTTAATACTAACTCAAAGCCAGCTTAATTCCTCTTCTGCCACGTCCCCATTATCAGTGACTGCCACACAAGAGCATTATGCTAATGGGGACTTGAGGCCTCGATCCTGAATTCTTGGGTGTGCCGTGCCTGAGATTTAGACAGCAAAGGCGGCCTCAGTCAGGTTAACGAACAGAGGATGTCCGGCTGGAGCTGGAGACTCTTCTACTTCTCCAACCCCCCTGTACTCCACTGTGTTTGTCAACTGATGTAATATTCCCTACAGTACGTGTGATAGACTTGGATTTGAATCTTGGCTCCCTCCCTGCTGTTATCAGAGACAGTTTACTTCTCCCAACCCTGTTTTTCTCTCTCTTGTATCTGAAACAGGACACTATCACTTGACTTTAGGAGGCTACAGTCAGGAGCAACTGAGATGAACAGCACAGGTAGGCTCCCACGAAGCACGAAGCACAGAGCCTCCCTATTTCTCGTGATACTGTCTTGCAGAGCTGGGGTCTGGAAGCACCACAGGCTGTCCCCTCCCCTAGCAGCAAAGGTGGAGCTGGGGCGGGGGGGGCGGTCAGGATATTGACAGCCATCCCTCGGAGAACATTTGAGACTTACCGTACCTGGTTCTGGAGCGATTACTTCCTGCACCTCAGAGCAGGTTAGAAACAGGCATAGGGAAGGGTAAGGTGCCGAGTCTGCATGTGATCAGTGAACCAGGGTCTGGTCAATGACCGGGAGGTGGTGGTAGCGTAACGGGTAAATTCAGTGCCGGAGCTTCGAAGCTCCTGTCTCCCATAACTTCCGGGCCTCTGTAGCTTTTTGCTCGGCTCCGTCTGTCCTCCCCCCATCATTCTGACCCAGAATTCTCCTCCTTGTCCTTCTGTCGTGGGTAGTGGGGACTGCAGTCGGAGCTGGTGTCTCGTGCCCACCCGGCAGCCCCGGCACAAGGAGCAGAAAGCAGGGCTGGCAGGCAGGCACCAGGCAAGGCAGCCCAGGCTCCCACGGGCTGTCTCCAGCATGCCACAGGTTGAAGAACGGTACCCCTTTTCCTTTAGCGTCGAGAAAGCTAGGGCAGGGGAGGGCAACCGACGAAGGAATAAACTTGAAGAGGAGACTGCATCCCACCTGCTTGGACAGAAAGCAAAGCAGCTGTTTCACGGGTACACCTGCGGTTTCAAGATGAGTAAGCAAAGAGCGACAGCACCTGCAGGATGGGAGGAGGGAAAGAACGGAGCCATAAACACTTCCAGAAGAAGAGAATTTCTCTCAACGTGAAATGCACAGATAATTTAATGGAATTTACTTGATTTTCCCCTCTCAGGGTCTGACTTCAGGAAATCAAATTACAAAGTCATCATCACAGCCTAGATTTATTACAACTGACCTGCAGGCAAAAGGATAGAACTATTACATAAACACTTCGATTCCATGTATATATCTTAAATAGAGGAGGAATTCAAACAAGAATACAGGATAAAATATTCCAAAGCTCCAAGAAGCAGTTATGTTACTGAGCTCCATTTTTACAGACAAATAAGGCAATATCCCTGCACATTAGCTTTTTGATAATTTTTATACATTTTTCTATGGTACAAGAGAAAAATAACCAGAGCTCACAATGTACAGTTCTTACACTATTTTCACAGTTTGTGAACACTATACACCCTTTTGTTTTAATAAAGATACATTGTAATAAACTCCTTGCCCTTAAGTTTATAGTTTATAATAATCTATGATTAATACACTAAAATTGCCTTTTGATGTGGTCATCCACACAAGAGAACGGTCAGATGAAGCTCCTGGACAGTCAGAATTGCTTTTATCCCCACGTGTCTGATGGCAAAGTGACCCTATGCGGAGCCAGACAGGAAGTGGACAGAAGAGCAACAGATCTCCTCTTGAGTCCCTGGGAGCGACGGAGGATGATGGCTTGGTGTGGTCGAAGGAAGACGTGCGGCAACGCTTCCTTCCAGAACACTGGGAAGTCTAAGGTTTAGGAAGCCGGGCTGGGGGAGAGCTGGGGAAACTAGGCGAGTGGACCAAAGCGATAATTCATTTCTGATTCTGAAATTTACAGGGATGTCACTTGAAATGGCACCGTTCTCCCTCGACTGTTTTACAGCATTTGGGACGGTCGCCCTGGGCGGGGGGCCCCGGCACCACCTGCCACCCCCTGGTTCTGACGGCGCCACCTGCCTCTCGGCCCACGGCTGCTGTCTGTCCCCTGCACTAGAACCGCGCACAGTGCTGCTTAACCCCATGCAAGGCCGGACGCCCAGGCCCAGCGAGGCCACAGCGACACAGAAGGGGAGCCCGGCTACCGAGGAAGTGAAGAAGCTTAGCAACAGGGGCAGGTTTCAATGGCCTCACAACTATTCTGGGGTGGTTTGGGGGCTTGGGGGGTTTGGGGGTTGTTTTTTAATAGGGTTTTTTTTTTAATAGAGTTCCAATTCCAAAAAATAACAGTGATCTGCCAGAGACTCTCACAGGTGATGAGCTTCTCTAAGGGACTCTGCCGTCTCAGACCCTCCTCCGGTCAAACGGGTCTCTAGAAGACGCTCCTTCATCACCTACCACGTCAGCGGGGCCCCACGTTTCTCAGCCTTTCAAACGTTAGAGCGTAGGAGGGATCTGGGGCTAAACATCCCTGGTAATTAAAAAGGAGTTTGATATAGGAAGGGGGGGGAGGCAAAATATTGGATTAAGCAAAAGTCACAGAGCGGCGACAGCCCAGATGGGCGGGGAGGGGGGATTCAGAAACCAAAGATCTGGGCCAGTGAGAGCAAAAGACTGAGGTTTGGTCTTGTGCTGCCTACAAGCAATCTCTATGTCATCAGTCAAGGCACATCGCTTCTAGCTGCTTCTCCCTGGGAGCGAGCTGTGATGGCTGAAGGATCAGGCTTGGGACCGAGGGGATACGTAGCTGCTACGAGTCGTCCCAGATCAGGCGCTAGGGTTGGAGACATCTGTACACTCTGCCCTCCGTACGTCTTTCTTGTTTCAGTCCGGCTGGTCTGCGGCAGATGGAACATCAAGTTGGCAGCACACCGAATTCTGAGAATGAAGATTCTTGGGATCAGCACCTTCTTTGACAAGTGGCCGACTCCTGAGTCTTCCCGATGAAGAGCAGAAGGACCGGTAAAGGAGAAAAGAACGCATTCTGTCCTGTCTCAATATTTCACTGTCCACCTCTTTGAACGCAACATGGTTTTTGGTAAAGATAAATTCATTCTAATTTCACGTGATATTTCGAACAGGAAGTTTGGCTGAGCACACCGATCCCCGAACGTCGACTGTGATGGTAAAGCAACAGGATATCAAATCAGTAAATCTATTGCACTTGGTGAAGAAAGTAAATTCCTCCTTTGTCTCCCAGCTCCAGAAGGCCGTGTGTCTCGTCGGCTGTGCCAGCTCTTCTCACTCCAGCCCGAGTCTCTCCGTTCAGACATAGCACGTCCATCACCGCGCCCTTCCGGCACTTGGAAGTCTGACAAACACCGTTCCAGTAGCTGCGCCTCCAGGTTTCGAGTCTAGAAATGAATTTAAGATGTGATCTCATCACAGTCAATGAATTGATCGTACTGACTTCCACATTTCATGAGTAAGTTCATCACAAAAGAGCAGGATGAGGTCTCTCTGACCAGCACTAACACTGTGTGATCCGTCGGGTGTCACAGGGATGCACGTTCTAGGTGACGGGAGTAGACAGACATGATGGAAATGAACACCAGATTTATTGCACATGGTGTCTGGGCGAGCAATAAAAACACTGTGATACGGGATGAAAATTCTTTACGTCTTGCTTCCTCTCAGCCCTTTTTTCTCGAGTCTGACGTAGCAGCGCAATCAGTCGACGTACATGGGAGAGCTGGGGGTCGCTGGCATCTGATCCAGGATTTTACACACGTAGCAGGCGACCTCTACGCTACGCTCTTCATACATCAAAATAAAGGGATGTTTCTGCAAGAAAATTGAACAGGGAGAAAGAAAAGACAAGACATCAAAGTTCGTGTCAGAGCCCACACTGAGCTTGTCCCAACTGCAACGGGGCACAGAAGCGAAGGCTCCAACCACACGTGGCTGCACAGAATCGTGGCAGCGGCTCAGAGAGAGGCAAGCGGAGACGCGGCGGCGGGTGCGGGCACGCCCGATCTGGAAGAGCCACCCAGGCAGCGGAGTCGGGAAACTAATCTCTATACCGGGAGCATCTGTTGAGGCAGAGAGCGGAGCTGGGGCCTCTGCTGCCATCTGAGAGCCAAGAAAAGCTGCAGGAAGACCGGCCGCCGTTGCTCCTGGGACACAGACCTCAACTTCACCTCCCATTTCCCCACGAGCAGAAGAAGGATCTTAGAGAAAAGACTGCCAGTGCCTCAGACCCCGCTCCAAGAGGGTCAACGGGACCCCATCCAGAGCTTCTGCCCTGCCTCCTGCAAAGCCCCCCCGGTCACATGCCATCTCTGTCAGTACTTTTCTTTGCGGCTCCTCTAAGTCTGCTGACCCCCCATCTGTAGAGTCACCGCTGGCGCTGACCACAGGCTGGACCTAACACCCTGCACAGCTAGACAGCGGGGTCTTTCCTAAACAGATACCCACATTATTAGATCAGGATTTTCTTCACTGCTGAGACCAATGCCACATCCAGGACAGCTTACGACACCCAAGTCCCAGGGATGGGTGAACTGTCAGAGACGGGAATCTGCTGTGTGAAGTAAATTTGCGCGAGAGCATTTCATGAAGGCAGAAGAAGCACAAGAAAGTCTTACGGGTGTGTTACGCACACACAGACCATGCAGTGGAAGGTGGCTCCTCTAAAGCGAGTGGTACAATTCTTTGGGGGTAATTTTTATGACACGTCAAGGCCAAAATTTTCCGTGAGAATCCAGCTAGTAAACTGATAGGAAAATTATAACTTCCAATTTTCTCTTTCCAAATATCTGTTTCAAACATTTTTTAAAATTGCTCAATTAGGTCAAGCTGTTTGTCTGGATGCAGAGGACCATTACCTGCTTAGTGAACTGGCACGCTAAGAGAACTCGCAGTGAGGAAGTATCTAAGCTTCCCAAAGGTAAAAAAAAAAAAAAAAAGAATATAAAATAAAAGAAAATAAAATTCCCAAAGTCTCATACTCACCAGAAGTTCCTTATACTTTGGCCTTTTGGATTCATCCTTCGTAAGGCTAAAATAACATAAAAATACCATTAATAAAATGGAGACACAGTTACCAAGTATTTTTCTTTTCACAAATGAAATATTACAAAGAATCAAGCAGTTTTTTTCCTTCAGTTACAAAAGTAACAATGAGGACAACCCACCAAACATAAAAAACACAAAAAATTAGACAATCTATAATCTAAGGATTTATCCTGAGGATATTCAGTGTAGAAGCATTAGCGAAAAATCAGAAACAAGGTGACTACTGAAAATTGGATAAATTATGGCACAGCTGCATGGCACAATACTACACAGTTAAATATATGAATGTGTAAGTATAAAATTCTGTGTGTGTGTGCGCATGCGTGCACGTGTTTTCTAAATATATACACGGGTATTTTTTTTTTAAGATTTTATTTATTTATTGGACAGAGAGAGACAACAGCAAGAGAGGGAACACCAGCAGGGGGAGTGGGAGAGGAAGAAGCAGGCTCCCAGCGGAGGAGACTAATGCAGGGCTCAATCCCAGGGCTCTGGGATCACGCCCTGAGCTGAAGGCAGACGCTTAATGACTGAGCCACCCAGGCGCCCCTCTAAATATATACACGAGTATTTATACAGACACTGCCTCAGAGAAGCTAGAGTCTGAGAAGTAAACTACATACAAACTTTATCAATTATCCTTAGATTTTGAAAATTTTTGCATTCTGAATCTCAATGCTGTGTTCTCTGGTCCAAAAGTCGACAACGCTGCAACCTCACTAAAGACTATACTGATATACGGAACCCTCTGCCCGGACGATATTCCCTCTTGAACCCTACCTTGTCTAGTTCATGTTGCCAGAAGTATCTTCATGTTGTTTCTATTTTCCAGATTCGTCCTGGACTGTATCTTAATCACGTCTCCTCCAACTTCAATTAGATGCATTTTTTTTCATTATCAAAAGTTAATTAGGGGAACCTGGGTGGCTCAGTCTGTTAAGCGTCCAACTCTTTGATTTTGGTTCAGGTCATGACCTCAGGGTGTCAGGCTCTGTGCTCAGTGGGGAGTCTGCTTGAGATTCTCCCGCTCCCCCTGCCCCTCGCCCCACTTGTTCTTTCTTTCTCTCAAATAATGAAATATTTTTTTAAAAAAAGCTAATACTGGCAACATGGTTCAGCGATTTCTACAGTCGGCGCCGTGTTCTGTGCCACCCAGACTGCCGCTACGCAGAATTCCCGAACGCACGGCGCCCCCCAGCAGCCAGCCCCCAGCCCCTCGGGGGCGACCCCGGTGAAGACAGCCACCTTAGCCCCCCTGGGGCAGCCTGAGCTAGTGACTGTGCCACAAAAGGGTAGAGAAATCCAGATCCTTGACCACGTCGGGCCGACCTCGGAGGGCCGCCCCCAGAGGGCCACCCCAGCGGCACGGCTCGCTCGGGGGTCCGCGGAGCCCCCACTAAAAACGCGCTACAGCCCAACTTCAGCTTGAGAGCTGCTGCAAGGTCACTGCCACCTCATCAGTTTCCTGCACACCGTTCTCTGCCTTCCAGGGAACCAACCTGCAACCCCCTTCTGCTGGGTTCACACCCCTTCTTGGCCAAGTCTCTCTTTTCTAATAATCTATGAGTGGTAAACTCTTAGTCTTTCCACCCCTGAAAAAAATCTGTATTTCCTCCTTGTTTTGAATGATAACTGTATGCCCTGGTATAAAACTGGAGGACAAGGTTAACAATTATATTTCTTCCATACTCTGGAGCTATGACTCATTTTCTGGCAAATATTGCTGATAACAATTTGGTAGCAGTCTAATAAATTGCTCCCTCACAGACATTCTATCTTCCTTCTAACTTATACCTTATCATTGTTCTGCATTTACTTCAATGCATTTAGGTATAAATTTACTTTGGTTTATCCTACATGGTACTGAGTCTTTAATTTCAATCTGAGAACATATCCTAGATCACGTCTCAAATGCTTTTCACTATTGTCTCCAATATTGCTTCTCCACTTCCAAAATTATCTTGTCATTTTCACTACATACATCTGAGAAGTTCCCATTCTATTTTCCTTGGTGCTTAACTGCTTTTTTTTTTTTAAGATTTTATTTATTTATTTGTCAGATCGAGAGAGAGAGAGAGAGAGAGAGAGCACATAAGCAGGGGGAGCAGCAGGCAGAGGGAGAAGCAGACTCCCAGCTGAGCAGGGAGCCCGACGCAGGACTCAATCCCAGGGCCCCAGGATCACGACCTGAGACGAAGGCAGACGCTTAACCCACTGAGCCACCCAGGCACCCCTAAACTGCTCTTTGATACAGTTTAATCTGTGTCATGTTGGGAAATTCCTCAGGCCTATCTGCCAACTTCCCCAATTCTGTCCTCAATTGTTTCCAGTCTAGAGTTCATCAAATCTGCTGTCCTTTGTAATGATATATTTTTTCATTTCTAAAACTTCTAATAAGTTTTCATATCCAACTATTTCTTTCATTGCTGTTTTACTTCTTCCCCAGTTTTAACAGAACTTACACCTTCATTTCCTTGGACATCCTAAATATTTTAGGATTTTATTTTTAACTATATTCTAGACTATTCCATAAACTCAGCTCGATTTAAAGTAAACTCACATTCTGTTTTATTAGTTCATTTTCTTAGCATTAGATCCCATGTATTTTGGAATTCGGGTTTGCAGGGTGTGCACGCTTATCCATACCTCTGTTCAACAATTCTCCGAGCGCCTACTAAGTACTATGAACTGAAGCAACAGCTAGACAGACAGCAGTTTCATATGTTCGGGTCCACCGGTATAGAACAAGGTCCCATAATGGCTCTTTGAAGTTCCCGTCCCCTGCTGACGTTAGGATTATTACAGACCCAGTCCTCTGGTTATCTACGACCCCGCCACTGCAGCAATCTGTGGCCCAGGCAGCGACTAACACGAGTATGTCGTTCACTCCCCAGATTCTGTCTTCTAAGCAGAGCCAGATCCTGTGGATCCCTGTCTAGAAAAGAGCACTGGTCGACCTTCGATGCCGCAGGAAGTAACGTCCCAGCTGCCACTGCCTGCTTCTAGGCCTGGGGAGAGCAAGGCCAAAGCCGCAGACCCCCACGGCATTTTATACGTCCTTCCATCCAGCTGCCATCCACGCTGATATTTACTTTGTAAAGCTGCCACGACTTTTTGGTTTTCGATTTTTCCATGTCATTTACTGGAGCAAAAAGCTGTGCCAACGTAGAAACTCATAATGCCACATGAGTAGGAGCGTTGAACCAAATTATTAACACTGACTATCTTCTGTTTCAGAATTCCTGCTGCCATTAGTAATCACGTTAACCCCAACTAGTTAAGACCCATCAGCCAAGAAAGTAGCCACATGTCAAGTTCATTCCAATGAAATAAAATTTTAAAATGTATTCCCTTAGCCACCTCTCAGGTGCTCTGGGCTGGGCAGGGAGGGCTGTGACACGTTTCCATCATCTCCAAAAGTTCTGCGGCAGCCTCAGACCCACTTCTCAGTTTACTGATCTCCCTTCAATTACACTGAATCTATCTGCTGCTTTTAATCCAGCTACTGAGTTTTCAGTTTATGCTTTTTTTGTCTGGACGTTCAGTTTGGTGCTTCGTAAGTTTCTGTTTCTTGCTTATATTTCCAAGCTTCTTCTTTGTTTTTCTTTAAATTTATGAAAAACTTCTTTCTGATTCTCATTATTCTCATATCTGAAGTCCTCAGATGTATTCCTGCTATCAGTCGTTTCTACTAGTTCTCATTCCCTGGATGAATGTTGGAATTTCTCCTCAACAACTCATACTGCATTTGACTTTACCTTTGGGAATTCTTGGGTCCCAGACTGATGGATCTGGTCTTGCTTCTGCCGATCGAGTGAGTCTTTCCAATCAGTAGCCTCTTACAATCCTTACCTCCCCTAATTTATTTCTTTAAGTCACTTTTTTTTTTTAATTGAAGTACGTTGATACACAATGGTACATTGGTTTCAGGTATACAACAGTGATTCAACAAGTCTATTCATTACACTGTGTTCCCACCTGTCACCATACAACGCTATTACAGTATCACTGACCATGTTCCCTATGCTGCACCTGTCACCGTACAACGCTATTACGGTATCACTGACTGTGTTCCCTATGCTGCACCTGTCACCGTACAACACTATTACAGTATCACTGACCATGTTCCCTATGCTGCACCTGTCACCATACAACGCTATTACGGTATCACTGACCGTGTTCCCTATGTGGCACCTGTCACCGTACAACGCTATTACGGTATCACTGACCGTGTTCCCTATGCTGCACCTGTCACCATACAACGCTATTACAGTATCACTGACCCTGTTCCCTATGCTGCACCTGTCACCGTACAACGCTATTACGGTATCACTGACCGTGTTCCCTATGCTGCACCTGTCACCATACAACGCTATTACGGTATCACTGACCATGTTCCCTATGCAGCACCTATCACCATACAACGCTATTACGGTATCACTGACCGTGTTCCCTATGCTGCACCTGTCACCGTACAACGCTATTACGGTATCACTGACCCTGTTCCCTATGCTGCACCTGTCACCGTACAACGCTATTACGGTATCACTGACCCTGTTCCCTATGCTGCACCTGTCACCGTACAACGCTATTACGGTATCACTGACCGTGTTCCCTATGCGGCACCTGTCACCGTACAACGCTATTACGGTATCACTGACCGTGTTCCCTATGCGGCACCTGTCACCGTACAACGCTATTACGGTATCACTGACCCTGTTCCCTATGCTGCACCTGTCACCATACAACGCTATTACGGTATCACTGACTGTGTTCCCTATGCGGCACCTGTCACCGTACAATGCTATTACGGTATCACTGACCCTGTTCCCTATGCGGCACCTGTCACCATACAACGCTATTACAGTATCACTGACCCTGTTCCCTATGCGGCACCTTTCATGTCCATGACTTATTCATTCTACAACTGGAAGCCTGGACCTCCCACTCCCCTCCACCCATTTCACCTATCTCCCCTCCCTCCCTCCCCTGTCAACCATCAATTCTCAGTATTTATGGGTCTGTTTCAGCTTTTTGTTTATTCATTTGTTTTGCTTTTTAGATTCCACATATAAGTGAAATCATTTCATTTGTCTTTCTCTGACTTGTTTCATTTAGCATAGTCTCCTTCAGGTCCATCCATGTTGTAACAAATAGCAAGATTTTCGTCTTTTTATGGCCAAGTAATATTCCTCTATTCCACTGCATATATGTGTGTATGTGTATACATATACACACACACACACAGGCATGCACACACACACATGCACGCACAACCCCCCCACATCCTTATCCATTCATCTATGGATGGACACAGATTGCTTCCATATCTTGGCTACTGTAAATAATGTTGCAATAAACGTAAGGGCACATATATACCTTTGAATTAGTTTTTTCATGTTTTTTGGCTAAATACCCAGTAGTAGAACTACTGGATTGTACGGTATTTCTATTTTTAATTTTTTTAGGAACTTCTGTACCGTTTTTCACAGTAGCTGCACCAATTTACATTCCCACCAACAGAGCACGGAGGATCCTTCTTCTCCAGCTCCTTGCCAACACTCATATTTCTTGTCTTTTTAATTCTAGCCATTCTGACAGGTAGGAGGTGATATCTCATTGTACTGTTGATCTGTTTTCCTTGATAATGAGGGACATTAAGCATCTTTTCATGTGCCCTTGGCCATCTGGATGTCTTCTTTGGAAAAATGTCTACGCAGGTCCTCTGCCCATATTTTAACTGAATTATTTGCAGTTTTTTGGTGTTGAGTTGTATGAGTTCTTTATATATTTTGGATATTCACCCCTTATCGGACATCTTACCTCCTGTAGTTTCTGATTTCACTTAGTTTTAGAACTCTGTGGACTCCTTAGTTTTGTGCCAACTCTGATACTTTTAAAAAGATAGCGTAAAATGTTTACCCAGTATTTTAGTATTTCAGTGCAATTATTGTCCAAGACTGAATCCAGCCTAATAACCTGCAGCCCACACTCATCACTCCGCAGCTGTCTCTCCACTCTTCGGGTATTGCTCTGATTTCGTGTCTTTCTTCGCTGGTGTGTACGTTTATGTGTGCCTGTTTGAAATGGAAACTGGTCAAGTTTTCTTTACCTTTGAAATGCATAAAACAACAGCAAAATCTTACAATATCCCTAGACATGGTGCTCTTTTCCCCCTTTTAGTTAATTTGGTCTGATACTTCTAAGGACTCAAGTTTTTCTTCAAGTAAAGATCATTTTCATCTTAATTCTCTGTCCACAATCAGGTAAGTGGAATCTCTGGATTTTTTTCTCCAAGGCTCTCAGCATTCGTCTTTTGTTCATCTTTTCATCCCATTCACCTGCAAGATTAACTCGAGGGTGTTGCCATGCTCCCCGGCCGCTAACCAACACAAGTGTCCTCACGGGGAGTCACTGCAGCAAAGCCTGAGCCAAGTGTAAGGCGGGAGTGAACACTGCCACCGAGCCCCAGCCGTGTCTGGGATCCACTACAGAAAACACTCCCTCAAGACATTTCTAGGATCAAGATCTGCTTCCTAATGTGGCCTGGCCCCCAAGCTGCCTCCTCTCCCAGGTCCTCTGTGCCAAGCTGAGGAATTCCCGAGCAGGTCTCATATCCTGCCTGTGGCGTTTTCCCTCCGCACACAGCAAACTGGAGACCAGTCGGCCCATCCCGGCGTTCAGCCTCATCTTCCCAACTTCACGAGAACTCCTCAAGGATAGTACTTTTGCCCCTTTTCAGAACAAGTGAAGGCTTTTAAAAATTCCATTAATGCTTTAAAAATAGGAAGTTAAAGCAGGGAGGAACGTAAACTGTGTGCTGGTAGCATCCCTTTGGTCCCTAAGCCCTCATCTCCTTTTTAGTCCTTTAGCAAACTTTTAATTGAAGCATATTTTCAGCAAAGAACACACATCCTAAGTGTAGAATAAAAATAAGAGGAACCATATTCTGACCCTATTACCTTTTATTCCTTCTTGTCTGCTTTTTAAATTTCATGTAAATGAAACCATACATGCTGTCTTACGTCGTCCTTCTTCCACTCAATACCGTTTGAAATTTACCCTGTTGCCGAGCGTGGCAACGGCCCCCCTTCGATGCCGTATATGCTGTGGGAACAATGCTAGAACTTACTGTCTACTCTACTGTTGATAGAGGCACTTCTTTCCCGTTGGAGGTGATGAGACATCCTTACGTGTCTTCTAGCGTGCTTCTGCCTGAGCTTTCACGGGGCACGGACTTGGGACTCGAACTGCTGGAGCACAGCGTATGCACCAGCTGTATTCCACCAGCTCTAAGAGATCCTGCCACAGCTTCTCAGAGGGACTGCTCCAACTTACAGGCCTGCAAGTACCATATGGGACTTCCAGTTGCTTCACATGGCCCAGGTACCATCAGTCTTTTAAACTAGTCATTTCTGGCGACTGTAATTGTGTTTCATCGTAGTTTTGATTTGCGTTCCCCTGATGCCTAATAATGCCGAATGAACACCCTTTCATATGTTTACTGAGCACCTGAATGTCATCCTTTTAAGCACCTTTCCAAGTACCTGGCCATTTTTGGTTGTCACTTTCATATTTGTAAGTGTTTTGTACTCAGGAGTACTCCTTACATATTCTGATTGAAATCCTTTGTCAAAAATCTGTGCGGCAAGGACACTGCACGGCTGGCATTTTATTCAGTGGTGTCTTCTAATCAACAGACATTCCTAATTTTAACGAAATCTCTTCTTTTATGCTTAGTTGCTTTCTGTGTGCTGTTGAAGAAATCTTAATCTATCCAAAGGCCATGAGAATCTGTTCCCGTATCTTCCATACGTGTTTAACTTACGCGACTGAAGAAACTCAGTTTGGCCGAAAAACAGCTCAAGGGGAGGATTGAGAAATGTGGCTAGAGTGATAAACCAGGTCCAGATCAGAATGGGTTTTGAAAGCCAGGTTAATTTAGTTTTTTAAGGGCCATAGGCAGCCTCTAGACCAGGGCTCCCCAGTCTTTTTTTATCATTGCCCCTTCCTTTCTGTGAAATTTAAACATATCTGTTTATATTCCGTAGCAGCCCTCTGGAGGGCTGCAAACAGTTATGTTACCCAAGAATTTCTGCCTCTCCAGAACACGTTTTTGCCCCCTTTGGGGTGATGATGTCACTCTGTTAAAAACTCTAGACAGTTTTAAACAAAAAGTAACATGACCAGACATGCACCATAAAAAATACAACTCTGACAAAAAGGAGCGTGGTCTGGAACAGAGTGATACTGGGTTATGAGGAGAGCCAGTAGAAACCTGAATGATCCAGGTCAGAGAGGACAGAAAATGCCCCAGGACAGTGGAAGGGAAGATGGACAAATGTGGAGAGCTGATAGAAGCAGGTCCTAAAAACAGATGTACTTCCGACGACAGCCCCGGATGATCTGGAGAATGAGCTGGAACCATGCACCTACTCAGGGAAAACAATGAGACGCTGATGTCTACACCCATTATCTGTAGGGGAGAACTGGCACCAAGAGACACAGAAATAAAACAAACACAAGTACTACGCATATGGACAACAAAACCAATAAAGAGATCAAGGGATTAAGAAGAAAACACTTCTGGTGGAGGGTTCACAGGTGATCACTTTAGGAATTCTGCTCCATGAATCACACAGATTACTTTAACCAAATTGCTTCATTAAAATGGAACATATACAACGATCACACACAAGTCTATGATCTGCACATTTGTGTGCAAACTGGTAAAAGTAGGTATTTTTAAAAAGGAAGAAGCGCCAATTTGAATCATCCCAATGGCCTTCTACCTAGAAAACCTTGAGGTATTCCTTTCCCCCTGGAAAACCAATGCAAAAGTAGAACTTAATTACAAAAGATGAAGTATTTTTCTAATTGTACTTTCTAATTATTCAAATATTTCCTAATTATTTGAAAAGAGGGCAATGCTAGACTGTGAAACGTAAGTCTTAAAGGGACTAGAGGAGCAAGAAACGGCAGTGCTGGCAAGAAAAAAAATTCTGAGAAAAAGAAAAGCATTTTCAAGAAGGCTTTTTGCTCATAAACATATCTTATTTTTAAATCATGTTGGATAAATTATCAAAAATATTCAAATGGTAATGAAACAGGTTTCATTTAAAACACAGACTGAAACAGTACAAAGCACGACTGGATTCCTGCCGTATCTGCACGTTTATTTTTACGTTCTACGCACACGGGTGTGCATGTGCACACACACCGTTAGAAGGGCACAAACACCACCAGGGGTCGGTTCACTCCTCCCTTGGAACAGGTTTCAGAGAGCCAGTATGTGGTCCGCCAGCTGAGCTTGCGGCCTGGCTCCAGCACACGGACGCCGCTGCATTAGAGGCCGCGTCAGAGTGGAGATCCGCCCCTGCACCTGCAGTCTGACCTGGGCGGGTCCTGACTTAGCAAAAGCTCCAGGTGATTCTAGTACAACTGCACTGTTAGACCCACATCAGACTAGGACGACCAGTCCCGCCTGGGTTGTATTTGTGGTACAAGGTACTCGGAATCTGGAGGCAGCAGCCCCCCCACCCCGACATCTGTTTTTCATCAGTATTCAGTTGTAGAGTGAGAGAGTGATGCCCTCCAGGCCAGCTGGAACCTTCCGTGTGGCCAGTGTGACCCAGAGTCGCAGCTAGGAAGCAGAGTGATTGGAAGAAGCTCCCCTTCCCCAGCGTAAAGGACCAACGCAGCTAAGAATAAGTAAGCCTTGCTGTACTCACCACATGGTTTTCGAGAACTCAGAAATCAAGTACTCACCACAAGTTGACAAAGTTGATGAAGCTCGGGGAGAACTCCCTTTCTTCAGAGTTACTCAGCTGTGGAGGGTCCCCTTTCACGACTTGTGTGAGTTGATCGAATACACTATTCCACTTTGGATAAGGAAACCGGCCTGTGGCTAACTCGTACTAGAGAGAACACAGAGAGAAAAACAAAATATACTGGGCATTACCGACTGCTCCTTGCTGGAACACCCACATTGAAAATCTGAATTCCAAGCAAAATTCTTGTAAAGCCTTGAATCGAACCCAGATGAGGGTGAGGGGAAATTCTCACAGGTAGTAAGGCTAAGTGGAAGGGCTATTTAGAAATCAAGATAATATAAGATCAACTGAGTTCGAGGATGGGGACTAAAAGGAAACGCCAGATTTAAACCCAGACACTGTCACCGCTGCCTGAGCACCAGGTAGCCCTCAACTCTGACTCCTTTGTATGAAGAATCCTGGAAGGCTGGTTCTAGACCTTTCCTGGTGCAAAGTGTGCACAATCTGTAGTTATCTGAATGGAAGGCCATGTCCAGAACAGTGGCCAAAGTCATTTTTAAGGTAAGAGAACTTTCAACCAACAAAAGCCCAACCTGAGCTCAAAGGAAGCAACATGCAAATTCTGTTCTCCAGCCAACCTGGGGTTACTACAATTTCACCCACAGGCAGATATTTCTGTAACTGAAGAAATCAAGTCTGGGTGAAACCCCAAACCCTGAACCCCAATAATGGTGCTCGGGACAGTATCTCTAAACCACACCAAACCAGATCTGAAGGGTCTTACGGACATATGTCCCAATGCGCCAAAGGTCAAACTTACCTGTGGACTATTTTCTCATCTTTCTCTCACTCTGTTCTGAGGATAATGAAAACCCAATGAAAACCAAAAAATTGTGCTTCTTCCAAAAAATGGGTCTAAATCTGCAGCATGGCCTAAATGAGCCCCTTGTTGGGTGCACTGACAGGTGATGGATATGGGAGGGTGACAGCTCCAAGCTTATCGGAGAAGAAGGCATCTGAGAGACAGTGCTGTCTGAGGTGACTGTCTCATAGCTTTCAGCTTAGGGCTATCGGATGGCGTCGACTTAGTCAAATATTAAATTACTAGTTTATACAGTGAAAGGAAAGCTACCAAGCAAATGTGAGAGCATCCTCCAATGGGAGGCTGGGATGGGAAGTCCTTCTTCACCCTAAGATGGCACCTTCAGCTCACCACTGTCCCCAGTTACACACACGTCTGTGGGGGGCAGGCAGGCGTGCCACACACATGAAGAAATTCAGTCCTCTGGCTGAGGTTTCTTTTTTTTTTTTTTTTAATTTTTTTAAAGATTTTATTTATTTATTTGACAGAGACAGAGACAGCCAGCGAGAGAGGGAACACAAGCAGGGGGAGTGGGAGAGGAAGAAGCAGGCTCACAGCAGAAGAGCCTGATGTGGGGCTCGATCCCAGATCGCCAGGATCACGCCCTGAGCTGAAGGCAGACGCTTAACCGCTGTGCCACCCAGGCGCCCCTGAGGTTTCTTTTTGACATAAACACAAATGCTCGGGACAAAGTAAACCTTACTGGCTATTTATAACACTAGGAATAACTTCATCAGATTCATTCTTGAGAACAGATGTTAATAAGAGAAGGGAAAGGTAAAATGTACCACAGAAAGTGAAGGACTCAGGAACTTAGAAATTAATTTCACACATTTCTTAATTTTTATAAGATTATCCATATGGAAAATAGATTATGAAGCAATTGTAAGTACTGAATGCTTTGCTTTTAAACAAAGTTTAGCCAGATATACTAAAAGAACTTGCTGAAAATGTTTCTGTTAAAACTTTTCATAAAATTCTGTTTTTATGATGTTTTATGACGTCTTTAAACATAACCGGTCTGGACATAGGTGTTTCTGAATCGTGAATGTCCTTTACATGCACGCAGTTAGGGACCTCAGCGGGAAGCTACAGGTCGTGCTGTAGGCCTTTGGACCAGTCACCACACCTAAAAGATGCCCAAGTTCCATGTTCCCTCCTAACTAACAAAGAAGGGATTACTTCCCTCCTTTGGTCGGTTGGCTTCACAATGAGAACAGACTCCAGGAGGTGTTGCCCGTACCAGGTCACAAGGGAAACCGGAGGGAGTCTGCCACAGAGGTGAGCTCGTAGCCTTCAGTTCTCGGTACAGAGAATTCTCGAGGCCCGGCAATGTGACTCGCCAGGACAACAAGCAAGGGTATGTGATTCTCATCTACAGGAAGACCTCAAGACCACGTAATGCCAATGAACAGATGGAGATTATTTAGTAAGCTACACAAGAATTCCCTGCTCAGAACCTGTGTTACCTCTGGGCTGTGGGACCTTTAAAAATGGGAGGAAATGAAAGGAAAAGTTTGGGCCACCTCCCACACAGGACACGGCCCCATCTAGTGATGGGAAATTCAAAGAACGTAGAAGAAGCTGTCCCAAGTCAGAAAAGTGCCGAGCTGTGGTAAAACAGCAAGTGCAAGGAAACAGATCTACAATTTCAAAACAAAATTTACTAATAAGGAAGTAATAAGCACATAAAGATACTTCTAAGACAGAAGGAAAATTTCGGTACAGTCACAGGTGAGAAAGAAGAGTTTATTTCATTGTACTTAGTTGCAAATTAAGTAGCTTCCTCACTCTTCTTTCTCGGTGTCTCTTTAAGAACTTTTATTAGAATTACCCCCTAGGTAGCTCGTGTTCCTCCAGAACTGAGTTACTTTCAGCTCACTCGTTTGTGACTTTTCTATTCAGTGAACAGAAGATTCCAGGTAGAAACTATCCTCCTACAGGTAAACATGTCCACCTGACGCACACGCCGTACAGAGTATTACCAGACGTGCTCCTCTTGCCTCAGGTGGGAGGAGCCGGTCACCGCCACACCGACTGCAAGTGGGCAGCCCTCCCCTGTCCCTGTTCTCGATGCAGGTGCTGACTCCTAGTATCTCTGGCCAAGAGACCCAGAGAGACACCGAAGGGCCTGAGGCACTGCATAAAACCTTGAGGGAAACCGTCAACTCTGGTTTGATTTTTAAAGCAAAACACAGACTTTTTTTCAACAACTAGAAGACATAGTCCCTGTGATTATAACCATAGAGAAAAAATAGGTAAATAAAGTCAAAGACTAGAAGAGGCAAAAAGGAGAAAAAAAGCAGTTCTCATGAGGGGTGGAAGGCTGATAAAATGTTCTTTCCATTCTAAATTTCCTGCTACACCACCGTGACGAACATACCAATGTGATCCCCAAACTCCAGACATCAGAGCGGACGTCATATCCTTGTCGCGACGCACTCGGGTCTATTCTTTCAGGCTGGAACAGAAAGAGAAGTCATGGTCATTAATTATGCATATTCTCAGGGAGCAGGACGGAAGCAACAGCTGGGTAGGGAGCCGAAATGCCAGCATACTCCTAGAAAAATCCACGTCTAGGGTCAGACTGGGAGTAACAGGAAGCCATCATCTTACTGAAAACCAGCAACAACAACAACAAAACCCAACCCAATACCACCTCCATAAAGGGAACACAAAGCAACTCTTCTAATTTTTTCCCCCAAAGGACTCACCAGCATTTACAAACCGGAAGCTGAGAACAAAGAAAAAAGGAAGAAAACTGGAAAAGCGAAAAAAATAATTACAGGGTCAGATTAGTAAGCAAGTAGTGGTAAACAGAAAGAAAAAAAAAAAAAAAAGAGTAAGTCTTCTCTGTTTCACTGAATAAGGCCACACCACAATATATCTGAGATACAAGCACAAACATGAGCTAAATCCATTATAATTGCTCCACCCATTCTTCATCATAAAGCTAAATGCATCACTATGCGTATCTTTAAAGATATCTATTAGTCATTTTTAACCAAATTAAGGCACTGTCAAAATATATTATCCTATCATGCAAACAGGAAAAGTCATCTTTAGTAATTTCTGTGAAGGGAGCATTCTTTACATTTCCTTGAAATAAGGGACCATCATTTACATAGTGTGTCGGGGATGGAGAAGGAGGAGAGAGCCACTAGCACAGAGCTGACAACGGTCCTCAGCCAAGGCTGAGAGTCACTGTTACTGAAAGAAATGTCCAGGACTACAAGAGTTTGGAGACCTAGTTTACACAGTTTTGTTTTGAACATGAGTACTGTGGCTGCATCAGTATTCACTGGAAGCTACTTTGTTTTTAGTTGTGAAAATATGTATTTAAGATGAGATATGAATTACATAAAAATCCCAGAGAGTCAACCAAGAGAGGACAACATTCTGTCCAACAACGGCAGGATACACAGTTTTCTCAAGCTTTCATGGAACATTCACTGATATAGACTATATTTGGGGCCACAAAACACACCTTATTTTTAAAAAGACAAATCACGCAAAGCACGTACTCAGATCACAAAAATCACTAAATTAGAAAGCTAACAGAGAGTTACGTGGGAACTCCCCAGATATCTGGAGATTAAACAGCACACTTCTAAGCAACACACCAATCACAGAGGAAGCCTCAAGTGAAACAACAACAACAACAACAACTAACTTTGCACTAAATGAAAACGAAATAGAACTTATCGAATGTTGGGAAATGCAGTGAAAGTAGTAATGAGGGGGAAATTCATAGCACCAAATTCAAATACTAGAGGACAAGACAGATCGCAATCAATACGTCACTTTACAACTTTAAGGAATTAAACAGAAGAACCAGTAAAATAGACAAAAACAAACAAAAACCACAGAGAAAAGACAACAAAATCCAAAAGGATTCTTTAGAATGACCAACAAAACTGACAAACTTTCAGCTACGCTGATAGAGTGAAAAGGAGAGACAAATGACTAAAATCAGAACAAAAGAGGGGACATTACTACTGCTCTTCCAGAAATGAAGGAAACGGACATATTATTTGAAAATGAAACCTATTCAAAAATAATACAGAAATCTGAATAGACTTAAAACTACTTTTTCAATGAATTTGTTATTTAAAAAACCCTCCCATGAAGAAAAGTCAAAACCCAGATGGGTTCTGGTGAACTCTTTCAACAATGCAAGAGAGAAATAACACCAGTCTTACACAAATATACTCACTTGCGGCAACCTAACAGAGACATTACAGCACAATTCATAACCCTCGTAAACACAGACACAAAAATTGTTAACAAAAATAATGACAAAATCTAAATGACAACATGTGAAGAGGTAATAATCACGACCAAGTGGTGTTTATCTCAGGAATACAGCACTGACTTAAATCTTGAAAAGCAATGTGATGCACCAAATTTACAGAAAAATGAAGAAATATCATACCACCATCTCAGTAAATGTAGGCATCTAACAAAATTCAAAATTCAGTTTTTAGCATACTAAGAGAAAAGAAGGAAACTTCATTTCACAACGGGCATCCAAAAATCACCAAGAGCTAACATCGTATTTACCTGTGAAATCCAGAACACTCCCTTCCTAAGTAAATGTGGAACAAGGTACAACTTTTTTTTAAAAAAGATTTTATTTATTTATTTATTTGACAGAGAGAGAACAAGCAGGGGGAGGGGCAGAGGAAGAGGGAGAAGCAGACTCCCCGCTGAGCAAGGAGCCCAATACAGGACTCGATCCCAGGACCCTGGGATCATGACCCGAGCCGAAGGCAGACGCTTCACTGACTGAGCCACCCAGGCGCCCCCAAGGTACAACTTCTATTCAGCATTATATTGGAGGTCCTAGCCAGTACAAAAAAGTAAGGAGGAAAAAAAACGACGCTATTTTACTCACAGACACTTGAACTTCTGCAACTGTTTACACAGAAAATCCCTCTAAAGTTAACAGCAAGGACACAGGGCACAGTGACAAAATACACAAATTGTCTGTCTTTATTTATAACAACGGGAAAATACTGGGAGGGGTGCCTGGTGGCTCAGTCAGTTAAGCATCTGACTCTGGATTTCAACTCAGGTCATGATCTTGGGGTCCTGGGATCAAGCCCCATGTCAGGCTCTGTGCTCAGCGCAGAGTCTGCTTGCCCTTCTCCCTCTGCTCCTTCCCCCCCACTCTCTCTCTCAAATAAATAAAGAAAATCTTTTTAAAAAAGAAAAATACTGGAAAATGTATTTTTAAATTCTATTTACAATAGTAGCATCAAGAAACATGAATTCCTCAGGGATAATTTAAGAGTTCAAGAGTTCCTACACTGAAAACTACAAAACACTGCTGCTAGCAAAATGACCCGATGAACAGAAACAGCAGGTACTGAAACACTTGGTAACGTCAAGCTATCCACAGGTGAATGGACGAATGAACTGTGGTCTATCAGTGCAATGCAGAACGTCTCAGCAATAAAAAGAATGAACTAACACACCCAATAGCATGGCTATCTCTTCAAAACACTATGCAGAGAGAAGAAGGCAAGACACAAACCAGCACAGAGTGTAAGATGACATTTAGATGAAACTCCGGGAAAAGCAAGTCCAACTGACACTGACAGAAAACAGGACCAATGATCTTTTTTTGGTGACAGACATCTTCATCTCTTGACTGATGAGGTGACTACATGAGTAACTACATTTGTCAAAACCCGAAGTGTATACTTACAACGGGTGCCTACCATTTGTGGTTCTGGTGGTCATGTCCTCCTGAAACGGCTTTATGTTTATGTCAAAGAGCTGGAATTTCCAGCCCATGTGTGCTGAGAAAACTTACCCAACTCCTGTAAAAAAGTCAAACGAGGACTTCTTTCGATCATACTGGAGCACTGGCAAGCCTACCCAAGGATTATTTACGTGTCGTTTCATTTCACTTGATACTTATTATTCATTAGGGCCAGACACTTAAGTTACGTGATTACTGGAATATTTTTGCCCGTGAGGGATGCGAATGATTTCTGTTCGGTAACCCCAGAAGTTACTTCTTTGTGGGCCTGGAGATGAGGAGCAGTACTGTATTTGAATGAGCCATCCCATCCCAGTGTTCCTTCCTCAGGGACCATAAATACTGAATTACACAAATGTTCTTGAGCTAGTCTCACCTTCCTGCCTGTCCAGTGTTCTTATGAATGAGTTAAATGTATTTCTGACAGGTTCTTTCTTTACTTGTATGTATAATATTTTTAACATTTTGAAAATTATTCTTTGAGAGTAGATATTTAAGATTCATGAAATTATTTATAGACTCTGCATCCTAAATCTAAATCCAAAGTACAGGTTTGAAAAACAAAAAGCTTTTTAAAAGTATGAAGTTTAAAGGAAAACATCAACTCGGAGAATAGGCTATGTAACATTAACAAAAATAGGAACAACAACAAAAAGATAAAACAATTTTATACCCAAAAGTATATATAAAAATGAATACACAACTCAAGTTACTCTGTATTGAAATATATAAAATACAAACCAAGAAATAAGGAGAAACTGACGATCGTAATGTTAACAGATTTTGAACAAATCCTTAATTTTCTTGGATTAAAGAGGCAAAAAAGAGGGCTTAATAAACGTAGTTAATAATACAGAACTGGCCTTTTCCAATATTTCATTTTTAACTGATCACTGATCATGCTAAAAAGAATCTCAGTATGGGGGCGCCTGGGTGGCACAGCGGTTAGGCGCCTGCCTTCAGCTCAGGGCGTGATCCTGGCGTTATGGGATCGAGCCCCATATCGGGCTCTTCCGCTGTGAGCCTGCTTCTTCCTCTCCCACTCCCCCTGCTTGTGTTCCCTCTCTCGCTGGCTGTCTCTATCTCTGTCGAATAAATAAATAAAATCTTTAAAAAAAAAAAAAAAAAAAAAAAAAAAGAATCTCAGTATGTTCCAAAAGGCAGAAATGCACAGGCTAAAAAGCTCTGAAAGGAAGTAATAAGCCAAGAGATTAAAAAGAATCAATGAAACAACTTTGTAGCGGTTAGCTATGATGTGTAACAAATTATCCTAAATTTTAGTAGCTTTAAAACAACAAACGTTTATTATCTCACAGTTTCCGTGAGTCAGGATTCAGGGACTATTTTTGATGGGTGGTTCCGGATCAGGGTGAATCATGACTACAGTCAAGATGTCGGGCAGGACTGACGAATTTACTGGATCCTGGAGGATTTGTCACCAAGCTCATTCACACGGTTCCTGGCAGGAAGCCTTAGTTCCTCACCACAGGAGTCTCCCATAAAGCTGCTTAAGTGTCCTCACAACATGGTAGTTAGCTCTCCCCAAAGTGAGCAATCCAAGAAAGAAAGAAGAAAGAAGCTACAGTGCTTTTTTATGACCTACTCTCAGAAGGGACACAATGTCCTTTCCGCCCTATGTCCTTCATTAGAAGTGACTCGCTAAGTTCAGTCCATGCTTCAGGCTGTACTTGGTCTCCACCTCGTAAAGGGAAGTGTAGGGAAGAAACTGTGGACAAATTTTTAAACTACCACACTTCTGGATAGTAAATAACATTCCAGTAAACAGCTCCCACATCTAACATTTAAAACAGCTAGGAAAACAAAAATATGTATGTGTATACACGTACACACACGTACCCACCCATACGCACGCTGATGCTGAGGAAATAGTACAATTTCACAGGTTTTGAAGAATTCTCTATCTTTCCTCAAAGACTCCTGGCTAAGATGGATTTCAATCTCAAAGAACAGAAAACTCTGCCACCACAGATGTTCTGAAGTCCGGGGAAACTTTTTTGAGCTCAAGGAGGTCAAAGATGTTTCGCTCATGAGATAACCATTAACTTTTTACTATATGAATAAAATAAAGATGGAAATTTTCCCAATTCGATTTTTAAAGCTGGCATAGCCCATATAAAACCTTCACAATATGAACTATAAACCAATCTCATTTAAACATTTTTATGCAGAAATTATAAAAATGTAAAAATATATTAAACATATAAACGATGAGCCAGGTAGGGGTTATTTCTCAAATGCCGGAACGATTCAACCACAGGAAACAGATTACTATGATCATCCTATCAGTAACTATGTGGGAAGAAACATTTCCTCATGGGTCGACTGACACCAAAAAGGCACTTAATAAAATTTTAACAGCTGTTCCTGATTCGTTCTCATCTTCTCTCTCTCTCTCTCACACACACACACAGAGAAATGCACACAGACTTAAATCAGAAAAAAAAATTTGCTTTCAAGTCCAAAAAACCATGAGAATCCTGCTATCAATATTATCATTCAACATCTAGATGTTCCAGGCAAAGCGACAGAAGTAAATATGAGAAAAGTAAATACATATGCATGTAGGAGAAAGATCAATACATACAAAGAGGGCCAAGGCAAAAATTATTTGCAGAATGGTACCTTGAGTACAGTCTGAGACCTATTCAAAAATGAGGCAGATGAGTAATTTGGCCGGTTATAAAATTAACATATCAATCGAAATAGCTTCCCTCCGTGTGTCAGCAATTATTAGGAAAACACATTACATTACATTCAAAATAGCCACAAAAAACTGTCTTAGCACCCGAGAATACAGCAGGGAACAAAGACTCAGGTCTCAAAGGGCTTACAATCTGGTTGGGAGATACAGATACTGAAACAAATCATCAGGTGGTGATGAGGGTTACGAAGCAGAGCAGGGTCAGGAGGTAAGAGAGAAAGGGAGGGCACCATGCCAGATGCGGTGGTCCAGGAAGGATTATCGAAGCATGTGCTCCAAGACCTGACCTAAGTGAAAAACTGGCACATTAAAAATATTCACAGGGGAGAGAGTTCCAAGGAGAAAGGAAAAGACCACGAGGGAGGAATATCCTCCCATACACATGGGGAACAGAGAGGTCAGTGCGGTGGCCGGAGCTGGGCAAACGAGGCTGAGGGTAACATGAGGGCAATTCAGAAAGACAGCTGAGGGCCAGATCACGCAGAGCATTGTGGGCCCACTATGAGGAGTTAGGGATGAGGCGGTGTCATCTGACAATGCTTGGAAAGGACAACTGGCTACTGTGTTGAGCACGGACTACGTAGTAGAACAAGGTTAAGCAGGGAGACCATTCTGGGAACAACAGCCATCAGGCAGGTGAGGAATGCCAGCGGCCGGGCCAAGGAATATCCGTGGTTTTTAAAAAGAGGGTGGGTTCCATGCTGTGAAAGTAAAGCAGACAAGCCTTTGCTTATGGACAGGATGCAGAATATGGAAAGTAGACGGAAACGAAACTCCCAAGTCTATGTCCTGAGCAACTGGAAAGAGGGAGCTGGTATTTACTGAAATATAGACAAACTGACCGGGCGGGGGGTGGGGGGATGCAGTTCCCTGATCTTGTAGGGAGCAGAGAGGTGATATGATGCGGTCAAGAGCTCAGTACTGGACTTCTTATATTTATGACTTCTATGGGATCTAAGAAGGGTTATAGAGTAGGAAACTAGACACATGATTTTGGAGTTGACAGCTGAGGTGTGGACAGGACAGAAACCATCAGCATTCGTCATTCCCGAGCAGCCACTAAATGACAGATTCTGCACCTCCCTGAACAAAAGAGACAGAAGGTCTTACTCCTTAGGATTGGATGGACTCACTAAAAACAACTGGGTGGTTAAGAGGAAAAAAAGAGATTGAATACTCAGCCCTGGGGCACACCAGTGTAAAGAGACTGGGAGCATGAGAAGGCCCTAGACAACCAGGAGAGAGAGAGAGAGGCCAGCCAGGAAGGTAGCTAAGAGCATGGAATGTCACGAAACCAAGTGACAAAGTCCTTCAAGAACACAGCATTTCAAACATTACAGGAAAATTATGGAAGATCACGACTCAAAACTCACCACGGTCTTCGGCAACATAAAAGATGGTGTTCACTCTGATGACAGCAGTTAAAACGCAGTGATGGGGGGCAAAAGAACCCACTAGGAAGGGTCCAAAAAGAATTAAAGAAGAAAAACGGGTCACCTGGGTGGCTCAGTTGGTTGAGTGTCTGACTCTTCATTTCAGCTCAGGTCTTGATCTCAGGGTCATGAGCTCAAGCCCCATGTTGGGCTTGAAAACAAAAAAAGGAGAAAAAGCACACATAGTGGGTATAAAGTATTCAGAAATGACAACAAAATTTGAAAAAATTTATTAAGAAATGTGTACCGCCTGTGAGAAGGAAAAATTAACAAGAAACATGAAGATAACCAGAGTGAATGGAGAGAAACAACATATTCTTCATTGGGAAGACTCAAGAACATAAAAATCCAATAACCAAAGGAATTTATATGTCTAGTGAGATGTCAGTTAGGCTCCTGCTGAGTTATTTTTAATAATGATACACTGTTCATATGAAACATACAGAAAGATGACACAACACAGTCCAGAAACAGTCCCAAATCCAAGGATTTAGTACAAGAGTACTGATTCTAAACAAAGGAGTTTGAATAAACAGATAATTAAAAATAAAATTTTTATTTTATAGGTGAAGGGGATTAACTTGTCGCCATGAGTGCTGAGTAATGCACAGAATCGCTGACTAATTATATTATACACCTGAGACTAACACCACCGTATATTAATTATTCTTGAATTAAGAAAAAAAAAATAGGGGCGCCTGGGTGGCTCAGTCAAGCATCTGAGTCTTGATTTAGGCTCAGGTCATGATCTCAGGGTCATGGGATCAAACCCCGCATCCGGCTCTGTGCTCAGCAGGGAGTCTTCTCTCTCCCTCTTCCTCCAGCTCATGTTGTCTCTCTCTCAAACAAATAAATAAAATCTTTTAAAAAAATAAATATAAAAAAAATAAAAGTTTAAAAAAATTCTTAACTGATTAACCATCTGTGGGGAGAAAAGTTACTCTCTTTCCCTTAATAACACATCAACACCAATCACAGCAGGACTAAAAACCTAAAATGTAAAGAACAAAAGCCTAACCTTAGGTACTGCAACGTGACTCTGCAACCATGTCTAATCTTGGCATAAGAAAGATCCTTCAAGACATGCTAACAGCCAGAAACCGTAAAGGTAACACTGATAAACTCGCCACAGGGAATTTTTCTATTTCTGCAATTCAACCACAAAATATGTAAAATTTCAAGACAAAGGACAACTTCTGGGAAAACATATGTCACCTAATAAGAAACGGGTTAAAATTCTCATTATATTTTACATCAGTACCGAAGACTGGCATCCTCATAGAAAAATGGGCAAACGTTAATACATAAAAGTGGCCAAATATAAGAAAAAATGCAGAAGTATCTAACCTTTTCAATGATCTTAAAATACATAACAAAAATCCCAGGAAATTTTTCACAAATTCCATTCTGGCCTATCAACTCAACAAAGATAAAACTATAACACTCTAACCCAGAATGACACCTATTTAGAAAACACCCTTTTAATTGTACATCATTTCCCCAAAGGTCTCGAGAGGCGTAAACTTTTATAGCCAAAGAAAAATAGAAAGAGTTGTGTGAAGACACAGCTTAAAAATTTTGCAGCAATATTCAGAATAACAACACACACACACACACACACACACACACACACAAAACCCACAAGCAGGCAAAAATAGAAAGTCAGTTAATTTATAGTGGCTAAATTCATTATATATATAAACATGCATCGGCCTGGAAACATGCCTGCAAATGCCTACAGAGCAGATAAAAAGCATATGTGTAATAAGATTACGTTTACATAAAACTGTAGCAGGACATAAGCTCACAACAATTTTTTCCCTTCATGAATGAATTGACGGGTAATTAACTCTCCATTTTATTAGTCAGCATTTTACCTTTTATTTATTGAACACAGACATAATCTTCCAATAAGAAATATATTTACAAAACTATCAATAGTAGAGTTCTTCAAATGTAGAGTTATTTCATTTAACATTTTTAAAAACAGGCATAATGCGATGGGATTTCAAAGTCACTAGGAAGTGAAAATATCAAGCCACTGGGGATAAGCTGTTCGTCTCAAAGTCACGGGTACAAACAGAAAAAGTGACACGTGAGCCTCATTTGGGAATGTGCACATACATGCATTCAAGAGAGAGAGAAAAAAAATCAGATCTTGACTCTTTCCCCAATATTACAAAATGTTTTACTAGGGGCGCCTGGGTGGCACAGCGATTAAGCCTCTGCCTTCGGCTCAGGGCGTGATCCCGGCGTTACGGGATCGAGCCCCACATCAGGCTCCTCTGCTATGAACCTGCTTCTTCCTCTCCCACTCCCCCTGCTTGTGTTCCGTCTCTCACTGGCTGTCTCTATCTCTGTCAAACAAATAAATAAAATCTTAAAAAAAAAAAAAGTTTTACTAGGCAAAAAATATTAAGAATCTTTAAGAAATTCAAAATTAAAGTAGAAACCTCTTCTTAGAAGAAAACCATCATGGGGGAAACCTGGGTGGCTCAGTCAGTGAAGCATCTGCCTTCAGCTCAGGTCACGATCTCAGGATCCTGGGATCGAGCCCCATCTTGGGCTCCCTGCTCAGTGGGGACTCGGCTTGTTACTCTGCACCCCCCGCCTCGTTGTGTTCTCTCGCCCTCTCTCAAATAAATAATCAAATCTTTAATAAATAAATAAATAAATAAATAAATAAATAAATAAATAAATAAAAAACCAGCATGGACATAACACCCAAGACGGGGTAGGGGTGGAGGGCTGTTGTTTTCTAACATTCAGAAATAAGCATTCCAACTGCTACACAAAGATAGGGCATTGGTTACTCAACTACGAATCCACATTTCCAAAGATAACAGAAATGTTGCTGGACGCTGTTTGCTAAGCTTGATTTCTGTGAAGTCAAAATTCTCCGGGACTGTGTGCAGTCTCACTACTGACTCAAAGAAGGGTGGCCTTCAGTTAACGTTTTTCTAACAGCTTTCCTGAGATATAAATCACACACCATACAATTCACCCATCAGAAGCACTCAATTCAATGGCTTTTCCTATATTCCCAGAGCTGGGCAACCATGACCAGAGTCAGTTCTAGGACCTTCCCCCACCCCACACTTTTGGCCATCACCACCTCACTGTCCTGCAACTGCCCCCCCACCCCCACCCTGCAGAGCTCCTAATCTATCTGCTGTTGCTACAGGTTTCACTATTCTGGACTTCCATATGAATGGAGTCACAGAGTGTGTGATCTTTCCATAGCCGGCTTCTTCTACTTAGCATCATGCCTTCAAGGTCTGCCCGTGTCCGAGCATGGATCAATGCTTCGTTTTGGTTTCAGACTGAGTAATATTCCCTTGTAGCCCAGACCACATTTTGTTTGTGCCTTCATCCACTGATGGACATTCGAGTTATTTCTACCTGTTGGCTCTCATATATTCATGCACAAGTTCCTGTGTGGACATGTGCGTTCACTTCTCTCGGGTATATACCTGGGAGTCCAATTTACTGGGTCCTATTGTACTTGTACGTTGAAATGTTTGAGGAACTGCCAGGATCTTTTTCCAAAGGGGCTGCACCCTCTTGCACTCCCACCAGCAGTGCAGGACAGCTCCAGTGTCGCCACACCTCCAACAACGCGTGGTGGTCTCCGACTTGGCGCCTCCTTGTGGTTGAAAGTCTTCAATTTTTAGCCCAAGAAGAACTGGAATGTAACTGACTGACGAAGCTGTAAAAGCAATAGCTAACTACCCTGAAGAAAACTTATTTTTCCCAAACGAAAAGCCTGACTGAGACAGTTACATCATTTATAACACTACTGAATAAACTGTTTTCCACAGACTAGGCTCTCTTCTAGTTATTAACACGCATGCCACAAAAACGAAGTGGGTTCCACTGAGAACATTTGCGGAATGCTAGATTTAGAAAAGATGTTTCTTTATTGAGACTTTTCTCGATACTTCTGATTAGTGTGCTAATAGACGTCAGGTATCTATACCACACGGTGATTCCCACTGCGTTATCTGGCCCTAGAAAGCTTTCTTGACAAAATACCCATAACACGTCGTCCAGAAGTAAAATTTTTAAAAAGCCACTTTGTATGCTGTCTCCTAGTTGTTTGAACAGAATTCCTGTGAAGTCACACTGTCTTCGTTAAAAATGATATACAGAGTGACCGCAGCAAAAAAGAGCAGAGCAGGTAGCTCCAAGGGGCCAACCCTCCAAAGAAACACGAAAAAATAAAGCAAAAACTATCACGACCAACTCTGTCAGAATTCTGGGGGAAAAATATCCAAAGTTTCTAACAGCCAAGCAAACAACGAATCAAGAACAAGCCAACTTAAAAATGGTAGGAAACGTCGGCAGCGTTTTTACTTGATCCCGCCCCGTCCCTGCTCCAGCTCAACTGCAGTCTGGAAGACGGCAGCCGGCATTCCCGGGGTTGGACCCGGGGGGACTCCGGGTCCAGAGGGAAGAGGAAGCAGCAGAGCAGACCTTAATCATGAAGAACTGTGTTTGTCTGTTCCAACCTGTCTGGGGGCGATGAAGACTGGGTGTGGTGCCCGCCTCTGTTCCGCCTAACCTGGATCTCACTCGAGGCATGAAAGCAGAGGACATTCCTCGAAAACACTGTAAGGCAAACGAATGACCTGAGGATGGCTGGGGCAAAAGATGGGGACAGAGATATATTAGAGCACCCGAAGCACGGCAGGAAAAGTAGACAGCAGCGTTTCTTTGGAAAATCAAGCCACTCAAAATCCCCTGTGTATAATGAGAAATTTAGAAAGCCATGGGAAGGCCCGGGGCAGGACACAACTCGGAGAGACCTGAGAAGAACTTAAGCTGTAACGTCTGGCTGATCTACAGACTCAGGGCAAACAAGAAGCAGAAGTGAAGGAAGGTTTGTAAATGGCTGGGCTAAACAGGAGGGCCCAAGGACAAAGCCAATTTGCAAAGACTGGAATATTTGGGGTTTTTTTCCTCTTTGTTTTCTTTATGGATTTTTTTTTCCCTTTTTGGGTCCTGGTATCCAAAAAACAAAACAAAACAAAACAAAACAAAAAACCCTAAGAAAACAAAAAACAAAACTGTCAAAACACTAGCAGAACACAAGCTAAGAAAACAGACATCAGAGACCACATAGGAGTAAGAACACAGACTTTAAAAAGACTATAGGAAAAAAATCACTAGAAGAACAGCTACATCTCACAGAAAGGAACAAAACCATGAGAAGAAGGGAAGAATCATCACACTTTATTTCCAAAATTAATAATTTAGTTCCAAAATCACCACACTTTATTTATTTATTTAAGAGAGAGCACGCGTGAGCCGGGGTGGGGTGGGGGAGCAGAGGGAGAATCTCGGGAAGACTTGCCACTGACACAGAGCCCGATGTGGGGCTCGATCTTACGACCCTGAAATCACGACCTGAGCTGAAACCAAGAGTCGGAAGCTTAACCGACAAAGCCACCCAGGCGCCCATAATATCGAATGTCCACATTTATCACCACATAATATTCAAAGTGTCCAGTTTCTCACACACACACAAATATAAAGCATGCAAAGAAACTGGAAAGTTTGACCCATTCGCTGGAGACGTGAACAGAAACTAGAAAGCACCCGAGGAAGCACAGACATTGAATTCACAATACGAAGTCAGATAACCCAGATGGAATGGAAAAATTCCTGAAAGCACACAAATTACCAAAACCGACTCAGAAGAATTAAAAAATCTGAATAGAATTGTAACAAGCAAAGAGACAAGAGTCTGTAATAGAAGCCTACCAATAAAAATAAGTCTTACAGGAACTGGTAAATAATTTCTTTACCAGATATTTTGAAAACGTGAATGGTCTTCCAAAGGGAAAAAAGTGAATACCACTGTTTCAGTCTTAGACACAAGTGGAAAATGAAAAGCGTATCCTGAAGAGTCATTTTCTGAAACCAAAGAGACAGAGACAGAATATGAATGAATGAATGTATATTACTCAATTTGTTGAACAAAGATCAAAACAGACATAAACATCAACACTTTCCTGATGTTGCTGAGCTAGAACTTGATTAGATTTTCATGCCTAATAGGCTGTATCTATTTTAAGAGGAGATTATGTCAGGGTTTGAGAAATACCCGAGATAAATGAACAGACATATTTCAGAAAGTACTGCTATAAAATGAGTTCTTACTGCTACTACCAATTAGGACTAAGTATCTTACAAACCGATACGAATGGGATTCTATCACAGAAGGAGAAGAGGTACAAAGAAAAAAAATTGAGAAAATGAATTTCTATTTTAAATGTCTCAATTGTTTAAAAGGGGGGAAGGAGAAGAGGAACAAAGAAAAAAATTGAGAAAATGAATTTCTATTTTAAATGTCTCAATTGTTTAAAAGGGGGGAAATAAGCATTTCTAAGAGCACTACAGTTAGTGAAATACCCTGACATGATGTCCTTTGCTCTGTAACGCAATACGAGTCACCCATGGTCTACGAAGGACCCAGGCTGAAAAACGGACAGCCTGAAACTCCTCACAGGGGAACGGTAATCAGACAAATCCAGACTGTGGGACACTCCTGGGAAATCTGTGTATGAACAATGGATCAGGTGATGCCATGAAATTCTCGTTAATTACCTTAGGTTTCTGTTTTAGGTGTGGTCACGGTATTGTGGTTATATAGAAGATTGCCCTTTTCCGTGGGAGATATATGCAGAAACATTTAGGATGAAACTCATGATTACCTGCCACTTACTTTCAAATGGCCCAGAACACACACGCACACACACACACACGCGCGCGCACACACACACGCATACACACACATACACACACGCGCGCGCACACACACGCATATACACACGCATATACACACGCATACACACACACACATGCGCGCGCACGCACACACACACACACAACTAGATGGGGAGGTGCGGAGTTAACAATTGGTTTATGGAAAAACCTGTGTTTCAACTCTACATTTTATACATCTTTATGTTAAATAATGTAAAAAGAAATCACAATTCCTATAGACTAAAGACAAATAATAAATCTTAAATAAAAAAGACAAGATACATTTCTGAGACCTACGGTCAAGGTGTATCAAAGAAGAGTCAAGCCACCATAAGGCTTGTAATAAAACGAATGCCGATCACACTCTTGTCCGTCTATAGGCCGTGAAAGACTAGAATGGACAGAAGCATTTCATTTAGTCCAGTAAAGATCACAGGCAGAGAGTTTATTATCAGCTTGCTGACTCCAAGGCTGAAGAAGCTTAGTAGGGAAAGAAAATCCCTGCACCTCCTGGGCCTGTGAACCTTATTCCTACCCAAAAACTGAAAGTCTACTTCTTTCGTAAAAGTTACCTGAATTCAAACATTCAGCTCTAGCTGCGCTGCAGATACATTTTTAAAACCTGCATAAATCAGGGGCGCCTGGGTGGTCCAGTTGGTTAAGCGTCTGCCTTCAGCTCAGGTCATGATCTCAGAGTCCTGGGACGGGGTCCCACGTCAGGCTGCCTGCTCAGCGGGGAGTTAGCTTCTCCCTCTGCCCCTCCCCCTGCTCATGTACTCTGTGTCTCAAGTAAAAAAAATAAAATCTTAAAAAAAAAAAAACACCTGCATAAACCAAACATAATTCTTAGTCAATGTCACACAGCAAAAACACTTAGTCTACCTCAGCACTGCGACAAGCCCTGTAAGTGTAGATAACAGCTTCTAGTTAATTCTCAGGGCATTATTATTAAATGCATAAATTATATGACTTCCCAAATGCTCCATATTTAATACATTTCGTTTCTTGCTTTTGGAATTGTTGTTCCATTTATCCCCTAATTATCATGATGAGTGCAAGACCTTCCAAATTTTCCCAATAATCTGCCTCACCAGTCAACATCCACAAAGCCCAAACTTTAAATGGACGTTTCTTTTTGTACACGCACACACAAGTCCATAAACACCGCAGCCCAAGCTGCTGACGGGAATGCCTCAATGCACAGCCTACGTGCCGCCACTTAAGAGCGGCGTGCTAGTCCGCAGAGACCATGGACACATGAAGGAAGACACCGAAACCTATGGGAAGTGCTTAAAATACAGACACTAAAATTCCAATCAAACACAGATCACAATCCAGCCTGTAGGCACAGCATATGCGCATACGCTGGGTAAGGGCAGTGTGACACGCGTGGAAGGCTAGTGTCAGTACGTCGCCTGAGGGGCAACAGGCTCCAGGCTGGCAAATGCCTGTGACCTCCCCCCTTGAACCTGTCAGTGTGCTTCATCCACCTCTAAGGAAGGGACAACAATATTCAGAACATAGCCTTAGAGCCTAGAAGTCATACTGAGTTCTACTACGAACTCTGGGACTCCAGTCTCCTGTTCTTCTCCAACTGGAAGAGAAGCGTCACTTGGTGGCCGAGGCCACATTTCCCATGTGTTAATGGACGACGTGGACACATGATCCTACAGTGTTACCTACGACAGTCTTGAGAGCATACGGCGTGCTGGAAACGCGGAGGCCTTCTGAGAACCAATCAACCATCTAGTGGACGAGCGGAATAGGTAAGACAATGCCACGGGAGTTCCCTGGGATAATATCACCGTTTCATGGAGAAGCTAGAACCTCAGTTTGGTTTTTAGGGTACGGGAGAATATTCTAGTATGGTGAGACTGCATGACCAATGGCAGAAGGAGGGCTCTCTGGGCAAAGACTACCAAGTAGGAAGGTCTGGCCTTTGCACTTACTGCCATGTATGGCCTACACCCGGCATCTCTTGTCTTGGCAATGGAGTCCACCAGCTGTCCACTGATGCCAAAGTCACAGAGCTTAATATTTCCACTCCTGTCCAGAAGAATATTGGAAGGTTTGATATCTGCAAGAGAAAGAGAGAGAGAGAGATCATTTCGTGTAAAAGTGATCGATCAAATGAGCTACATTTTGAAGCAAAATAAGCAAAAGTACCGAAAAACCTTAGACAAGATAAGTGATCAAGTCCTTAAAATTCAGATATATAAGAAGATGAGGAAAACTGAAGAAACATTGCTCGGAATGCCAATGTTTAAAAATTCAGGATCAAAAATGCTTCACAATAGGGGCGTCTGGGTGGCTCAGTTGGTTAAGTGCCCCACATCGGGCTCCCTGCTCAGTGGGGAGCCTGCTTCTCCCTCTCCCTCTGCTGCTCCCCCTGCTTGTGCTCTCACTCTCTCTCTCAAATAAATAAGTAAAATCTTTTTAAAAAAATGCTTCACAATCTATGTAGGCATTCTATAACGCTTTCTTTCTTTTCATCAAAAGACTTACATTTACTTGTTTCAAATTCATCACTTACTGGTCAAAATATGAAGAATGAATTTAATCTACAAGAGTACACCGAACCACTTCAGAGACACCTAAACGCAAACTGTACAAATTATACACCCACAACTAAGTCAAAGTTGAGTTTTAGGGGCTCCTGGGTGGCTCAGTAAGTTAAGTGTCTGGCTTCAGCTCAGGTCATGATCCTGGGGTCCTGGGATTGAGCCCCACATTGGACTCTGCTCAGTGGGGAGTCTGCTTCTCCCTCTTCCTCTGCTCCTCCCCCCGGCTCGTGCTCTCTCACTCACTCTCTAATAAATAAATAAATAAAATCTTTAAAAAAAAAAAAGTCGATTTTTAGCTAACCTAGGAAAGTATCCAATCCCGTACATCTAAAAGACCACAGCTTTGGGATCAGAGAAGCAAAGGTTCAAAATCTGGGTCCAAAATTCACCGTGTAACCTGGGGCAAACTATTCAACTTTGACTCAGCAACCACAATTTCATCATCTATAAAATGAAAATAATTGCTAATTCATAGGATTCTGGAAATTAGAACTTCTAATACAGTACCTGAACTTCATTTGTATTCAATAAATGCATCCACTTAATAACTATTTCTCCTTGAGAGATTTTTTTCTGACGTTGGAGGACTTCATCAAGTTCCCCCGACCAACCCTTTCTCCCAGTCGTCCTTGAGGTTCATTTTCACCCCTTCTGAAGTATGTGTGCTTGCTTTCCTGCAAATTTGAGAAAGCCTAATTCCTTCTGTTGGGTTCTACAGGTTTTCCAGGTTTTCCATCTTGCCAAATTGGGCCCTTTCACCCCTTCCTCACTGACCATGAACTCATCGCCACTAAGTCCTAATCCACTGTCGGGTCAATTTTCCTCCTTTGCTCATGAATTCTCGATCCCTGTCTCAATGCTTCTATCCATTTCATTGTCACTATCATGGTTCAGTGAATAGAAAGGATACAAATAAATACAAGATACAAAAACATCCGTCTATAACTCAGAAGGGGATCTACAAAAAAATCCAGGAAAGGTCTCCCGCCATCACTGACAAGGCTGACTGCCTATCAAGCATCCACCCTATCCACCCACCCCAGCCCTTCTGCCGGAACTTGCAGCTGATTTTACGGAGGTATCCCTCCTCCTCTCTGCAGCCGTAACCACACCTCCCCAACCTGGGGCCTGACTGGTCCAAGCGTATCAGGGGCGCTGATGCTCCTTGCCTGGAACCAGTTTAGGGTAAGGGCCTGAAGCAGTTATGGTGAGTGAGACAAGAGAAAACATTAGAGCAATGTAAGGAAGATGTGCCGGCTCCTACGACAGGCACACAGAAGAGGGACGGCTTCTCCAGGAGGCTGTCACATCTACATGTGACACTGGGGACTTGGCTTTGCGTGTTACCACCCTAAGGATAGAGCCAACAGATTAAGAAAGGTGGAGCCAAAAGAAGGGAGCTTGAGCCCTGAACATTTTGTGCCTGGAGCCACCCTATCCTTGGGCTTGTTAGGCCAGATAGTGAATTTCCCTGAAGTTTAAGGCAGTTACCTGGATTTTTTGTAACTCGTGATCAAAAGCACTCTTCATTGTAGCACAAAAGCTAACTGATCCTAATTAATAAAAAAGACTGCTATATTGGGGCGCCTGGGTGGCTCAGTTGGTGAAGCATCTGCCTTTGGCTCAGGTCATGATCCCGGGGTCCTGGGGTAGAGCCCCTCCTCTCAGCCAGCTCCCTGCTCAGCGGGGAACCTGCTTCTCCCTCTCCTTCAGCGCCTCCCTTCATTTCTGCTCCTTCTCTCTCAAATGGATAAATAGAATCTTAAAAAAAAAAAAAGGCTGCCATAAACTCATCATTTTATTTATTAATAGGACAACTGAAGTTATTTTTGACGCTTTTCCCTTTTATTCAGCTACTCCTCAGGCACTGTCTTAGTGCTTTATCGTGATTGGCAAGTATCTCCAAGGTAATCGTTAAATGCCCTAAAGGTGATACTACTTTTAAGTGCAAAACACAGTCGAAAAGGAAGGAAAATTCCAAAACAAGAATGCAAATGAACTACAAGAAGAAAAAAATAATTTTGTTTAGGGATCTAACTCTACATGATCTTAGGCCAAAAGAGAAAATAAGATTTTAAAAAAAAATCTACAATTATTTTTAACAAGCATTAAGCCAAAGCAAAATTAAGTGAAATATTCTGATGTTCAAGGTTAACTAATTCCAGTGGTCTTGAGTTAACCTCAAACTAAAATTACTTAAATAAATGAGTCAATTACTAATTTCTTTAACCACTAGAAACTATGTTTCCTAGAATGTAAGGCTTTTCACTTCTCTGAATATGACCTTTTACTTTCTGTCCTATTTACTGTCAGGCTGAATCCCACACTGTCGTGCATTGTCTTGGGTTTGTCCATTACAAGTTTCTTGAGGAAAGTGAACTTATGTGCCTCTTCAAAGCCAACACCACACTACCCTGAGTCTAGCATAGTAATAAAGAGAGCAACTATTTAATCTATCTGTTGAATTAATTTCATGGTTCCCACTGGCTTCCAATAAATCTACATCAAATGTTTATATTTGGACCTGTGTCCAACAAGGCCAAGATCACTGTTTTCATAAATACAAACGCTTTAGAAGAATGTCAATGTACAATAATCATTAAAGCATCTCTATTTGCAAAAATATCCTCTAAAGTAAAGAAGAAACACCTGAAAGGGACAGTAGCATGGCTTTAAATTGCTCCAGGTACCATCCTCCAGATCCCTGAATGTCCCTAGGACCACCTCTGGGCCCATTTGTATACACAGAGAAACATTATCTATCAAGTAAATGAATAATTGTTTTTCAACTAAGAGTAATAAGAACCTTGCAGCAAAATCTATTTCAATTTTTAAGCTCAATGTACTAATAAATTAAGCTGAAATTTATAGAATCTCAAAGGAAAATACCCTAAATTAATAACAAAAGTTTTAGGGAAAAATAATAATAACAGTGTTAGGGTACATATAATACATTTTGTTAAAAATACAAATATTTCAGGAAGGCTTATACAGAGACACTGTAATTTTCAATAATGTTTTCCTATTAAGGAAAAATATTAATTTTTTAAGGAAAAAATATTAATTTCTAATCTATAAAAAAGAATTCATACTCACCTCTGTGAATGATTTTCAAGTTTTCTTTTAAGTGGTTTAGTGCTTTCACAGTCTGGGGAGAAAAAGCAAAGATGGGATAAACAATCAATACCCTTTTAATCACATAGCACACAGCTTATCATAGATAACAGACCCAGAAGTCCTTTGCATTCCTTTAAGTTTAATTATTTCAATATTCTGTCCACTTCTTACGTTAACTAAAGATGCTAAATGATTACTTTAGATCTGAAAACTTAGTTGCTGTTACATGCTGTTCCCTGATGGCTAAAAAGAACCCAGTAACTTATAATTTTTTAATAAGTCATTATAAAGTTGTACATTTCTTGCATCTTCAAACTTTTCAAGAATGGAAATATTCAGTAAGAGAAAGTCCACAGTCTGGTTCCATTATCAACTCTAATTTAAATAAGTCCTTCCAAATTTCCTCGGTTTCTCAAAATTATTCATTCACCTTCACTGGGCACTGAGCCTTCAAAGTAATTTTGGCAAAGTCAAAGTATCTCTGCTCAACCACTATGGCAATCTATGAAGAATTTACGATATTGTTTGATCAATGTTCAGGATCGGAAAATCAGGCATTTCTCCAGGAATACAGGGAACAGGGACTTGAATTAAAATTTCCCACAACCTCAAACTAAAGGGACTAAAGAATATGCCAACCATTTGCTATCAAATGGTCAAGTCTCTGCTCCATCAAGCTGCTGGGGGCAGGAATGCACAACTGGGCCTGTTGTGTTCACTGGGTTATTAATTAGCAAAAAGAGATTTAACACAAAGTAATTTTAAATGTTGTGCTTCATCTAGGATGATCACCAAGTCTAGAAACACAGGCAAATATATAACCAATGATTTATTTGTCTATTACACATACTGCAATATACAATAAAATAATTTTGTCTATGTTTTCCAACTTCACGATCATCCTGTGATCACAGGTGGTTAGGAGCGGGATTCTGGGATCCAGCGGCCTGGGCTTAAATCATTTACCACCTACAACCATATAAAGTTCAAAGCAAATTAATTACGTAACCTCTCCAGATCTGTCATCTGTGAAAAGGGGGTTACACTATTCACCACAGAGTCACTATGAAGATAAAATGTCATAAGATCTTAGCCTGATGCAAATAAACACTCAATAACCATTAGCTACTGTCATTATTCTACTATTGTTTATTATAATTATTATGAATAGTAAAAGTTCCAAGATAATACTGGGTCTAGTATACTGGAGAGAGAGATGACAAAATTGATCAATATAAAATGCCATATATTTTCCCAAGAATAAACAAGTTTCTAGAATAACTCAGCTTCTTTTTATAAAATCATAGGACAAGGTCTATAATGTAACATTTAGCTCATAAAATATTTTAATTTATGCATCAATTTGGCTAAATAAATTATTAACACAAATCTTAAGATTATTATGACTTTAATCTGATTTTTGAAATTCCTATTATACACACACACGCACACCCCTTTCACAACTAAAATCAGTTCAAAAACTATGCATTTTTTACATGAACTCTTAAGGATCAAACAGGATCAACTGGCCATCAGCAGGCAGACTATGCTGGAGGTGCAGTGAGGCAGGAAACTACATGCGACAGGAATATCTACTTACAACCTCCTATAAAACTTAGTTTACATATGCACTAACCTACATCATGTCATTAGTTCAGATTCTTCAGGCTTTCTAAGAATCTAATTTTACTCCATTGAATAGGATTTTGTGAACAATCGTTGTCAACTAAAAGAATCAGAGCAAGAAAGAGAATGATCAGGAATTCACTTTCAAAACTACGAACGCACGTGTAAAAGAGGACCTCTTTTCTTCTCGGTACTCTGGTAAGAGTGAGTGGGCCAAATTGGTAGCAATGCAGGTTACTGAAATTGCTGTCAAAAATGTCAATAGTTTAGAGCAGACAGCTCAAATCCTAAACACCGGAAAGATACTGCGTCTAAGAGTTTCCATCAAGGTACTTCAAGGAGAATGCTGTGATTCTGATTAATTCGGAGATAACGGTGAGAATATAACCGATTTAAAAGTAGAGCAACAGGCTACAAAGGAACAGAGAATTTCTTCTTCTGGTTTTGTGTACAGCACAACCTATTACGGTTCACTGTGATTTTAATGAACAGAATATTGTAGTTTTTACATAGAACATATTTTATAAATTGTTCTTATGACTTGTTGTATTAACTACCCATAGAAGTGATTTCGTTTCTTTTCCTATTACAAACGATTTTCCAGGAAGGTCAACAACATTCTGAGAAGGTCATTCAGATAGGTGCATTCAAAACTCCAGCAGCATCTTCATATAAGTATATACAGAATGAACAATTTGAAAACCAGGTACTTACTGCTAAAGTGATTTTGCCTAAAATTTCTTCTGGAATAACATCATCTAATACACTATATACATATTTGTAAAACTTATCAAACGAGGTAGACATGAGTTCCATACAGATCCAACAGTCACCCTATAAAATAACAAATATCTGTTATTCCTTTACATCTTAGAATTAAGTACCAAGTTTCCTTTACTTAAAATAGAAATACAATTAGAGAAAAAGCAATCTTCTTTTTTTTTAAATCTTGCACTCGAGGTAATTTTTAGTTCCTCATTAAAGACCTGAGCAGGACAGTCTCCTCCTGTGTGAACACAAACTTATTTGCCCAATTTCCCCCACTCTTAATTGTAAAGACAGGGACAGTCTTACATAGAAACATTGGTGCTTTTATAAAAATACCAAATTTTGCCATAATTAAATACAAACATAGAAAATGTGGGAAACTGTTCTTTGTCATTAACAAAGAAAGTAGATGACAGTAATCTGGAGGTCCTATATAAACTTCTAAAATTAGAAGAAAAAAAAAAGGAAAATAAAAATACACAGAGCAACCCCAATGCCTCACATCCTTGTACAAATGCCACCTTCTCAGTGGGTGACATTTAAAACGCAGGTCATGCCAGCTCGCAGCATCCCCTGACCCTGCTGTGCTGAAACCTTCTACAATAGTACTTGCTAGGTTTGTCACCCATCTCCCTTACCTAACTAACACGCACTCTACCGGCACAGGGCCTCAATAAACATTCCCTAGATGAATGAATGCTGGCCATAATTTAACTGAATCATCCAAACACTGTTGGCAGCATCACAGTGTCTTTTAAACCAGGCAGAAGGCAATTTGACAATAAAACAAGAGAAACAGAAGTATTTATACCCCTTGATAGAGTCATCTCATGACTGGAAATCTAATAAATAGTCCATAAATTCCAAAGAGAGAAAAAAAAAAAGACAAAACTCGACAGCACTGAACGCTCTCACCAAGAGGGAATGGCGCACTATTAAAGGGATTATCTAATATTACGTTACTTGAAAAACGACATGGATTGTGAGAGGCATGTGTGAGAACACACGGAACGTGAGCAGATACCACAGTTGTGACGTGCTGAAAGGATGTGAACACATGAACAAGGGCCACAAAGGACCTTACGAGCGCGAAAACAGCTCACAGGACGATGACAAAACTGGTCTCAAATGAGTTTGCGTGTTGCTACTAACGTATGGGTCCAGCGGTATCCTTGGAGATTTCTGCCCACTCATCTCCCAGCTGGACTGACCATGTAGGAGATGAACGCCCGCTAAAGGACGATGGCGTGGCCAGAACAACAATGCCAATCAGTGGCAGAGGCATGAACAGAATCCAGCGGACTGAGCTCCTGGCTCCCACCAACACCTGCACTTCCACGCAGGAAGCGCGGCTGGGCTGAACATGGGGACAAATCACAGCGCTGACAGCAGGACGGACACCTGCTAGCGCATGCATGTGGCTAAACGGCTTCACACAATGCTTATGTGTAAAACACATTTACAGTGAACTTCTACTTTCCTCATTTAAGTCTTTCTTCTCTCTCTGTGGCTCTTTCTTTTGGGTGCTCTTGCAGTCGGATGCTCACAAAAGACTGAGTAACACCCCTTGCCCAAAACAAACACTTGAATTTATCTGAATCTAAAGACACCATCTTAGGGGCGCCTTGGTGGCTTAGCCGTTAAGCGTCTGCCTTCGGCTAAGGTCATGATCCCAGGGTCCTGGGATCGAGCCCCACATCGGGCTCCCTCCTCCGCGGGAAGCCTTCTTCTCCCTCTCACACTCCCCTTGCTTGTGTTCCCTCTCTCGCTGTCTCTGTCAAATAAATAAATAAAATCTTGGGGCGCCTGGGTGGCACAGCGGTTAAGCGTCTGCCTTCGGCTCAGGGCGTGATCCCAGTGATCTGGGATCGAGCCCCACATCAGGCTCTTCTGCTATGAGCCTGCTTCTTCCTCTCCCACTCCCCCTGCTTGTGTTCCCTCTCTCGCTGGCTGTCTCTATCTCTGTCGAATAAATAAATAAAATCTTTTTAAAAATAAATAAATAAATAAATAAATAAATAAATAAATAAATAAAATCTTAAAAAAAAATAAAATAAAAAATAAAATAAAGACACCATCTTAATAGATGCACTAAATTTTTTTTATTAGAGCAAAAGATAGCATATTTAACTCATCTGTTTAGGAAAACAATAAGGAAGGACCTTAACTTCAGTAGTATAGCAAAGTGGAAAGACCACTGATAGTAGGGTCTGAAAGGCCTGACTTACTATCCAGGCTCTCCCACTTACGTAAGCTGGGACCCCCTCAGTTCCTCACCTCGGAAGCAGGGTTGCCCTACCTTCCTCAATAGACTAGAACAAAAATCAAATGAGTTATCATACATAAAGTACAAAATAAAGTGTCCGGCAGGTGCGAAAAATGCCAGTTAAGAAAATGAGGGGAGAAGGAGGAAGGATGGAAAAACAGGAAGGCAGCCAAGGGGGAGAGACACAGAAAAGGGGAAATCAAGGCAGGAGGTAAACTGGAACTTGGCGGGTGGGGGGTGAGCAGGGAACAAAGCAGCAATCAGCTCCAGAGAGATCTTCGTGGTTGCTAAGGCACAGAACCTAATGTGAACTTTTAATTTCTTCTGGCGGTTCCTTTTGACCGTAACTGAAATTAGGTAGCAGCAGCAATGAGCTGCATTAAAAAAAAAAGGGGGGGGGGGGTCTGAGCTGCCTCAAAAAGCAGCAACAGCAATGTTACTTTCATGGTCAAGCACAGGATGGGACACCCCCACAACTGAAATGCAAAGGCAGGAATTACTAAATATGGATTTACTGAAAAGAAAGGTGGAGGATGATGAAAAACTAAACCACTAAGATCAAGTGTTCCTGGAGACAAGAACCAGATAAAAACAAAGGCACGCTTATACGCCAACGGTAACCACTCAGAAAATAAACTGTTTAAAAGCACACCACTCACAATACAAAGAAAAACGATAAAGCACCTAGGAATGTATCTAACAAAAGCAGCAAAACATGTAGATGTGACTAAAGACATTAACAAGGGACCAAAGAGAGAGGCAAAGCATGCTGACGACTGTGAAGACTCAAGATCATAAAAATGTCAGATTCCCCTAAATTAGATTAAGAACTCAAGTACATTCTAATCAAAATCATCATGCACCTGGACAAGCTGATCCTAAAACTCACATAGAAGAGCAGAGCTGGGGCACCTGGATGGCTCAGTCCGTTGAGCACCTGACTCTTGGTTTGTTTGTTTGTTTGTTTTAATATTTTATTTATTTATTCGACAGAGATAGAGACAGCCAGCGAGAGAGGGAACACAAGCAGGGGGAGTGGGAGAGGAAGCAGCAGGCTCATAGCAGAGGAGCCCGATGTGGGGCTCGATCCCAGAACGCCGGGATCACGCCCTGAGCCGAAGGCAGACGCTTAACCACTGTGCCACCCAGGCGCCCCCTGACTCTTGGTTTTAGCTCAAGTCATGATCTCAGAGTCCTGGGATTGAGCCCTGCACCGGGCTCCTCCCTCAGTGCGGAATCTGCTTGGGATTCTCCCTCTCCCTCTACCCCACTCCACACTAGTGTGCACATGCTCTCTCAAATAAGTAAATTTATTAGATATTTTTTTAAAAAGAAAAAGAAAGTAGAGCCAAGAATAGCCAAGACAATTTTAAAGAAGGGAACCCAGTCTACTAGACAAAGACTTTTTAAAAAGCTGTCACATTAAAGACAGTGGTATGGTACAGAGAGGGGAGTAAAAATACCGATAGAACAGATTCAAAAGCTCACGAGCACATGGAGATTTGAAGGATGATGGACGCAGCAAAGCGAACAGGTGCAAAAGCACAGAATGTGTAATGAATGTTGCTGGAACCAGTCGCCTTTCAGATAGAAAAGAGTTAAATTAGGTCATTACCTCAGATCATTCACCAAAAACAGACCAAAAAAAACAAAAAACAAAAACAAAAACCAAATGGATTTTTTGAAAAGCAAAGTTTAAAACTTTTTTATAAGAGTTCTTCAGGACTTCAGGATAGGAGACAAATTTCTTCTCCAAATCACACATGAAAAGAATATATCACAAAGGGTGAGACCTGCTACACTGAACTCCATTATAACGGATATTTCTGTATGACAAAGGACACCATACCAAAAGTTCAAAAACAAGACAAAAGCATCTATTTGGATATAAACAAAGAATTAGCACCCTGAATACTAAAGCACTATGCTGAATTAATTAGGCAAAGACAAAACTTGACAGAATAATGGCAAAGGGATATGCACTTGACAGGCAATTCACAGAAAAGACGACCTGAACACACACATAAAAAACTCTGTACCTCGCCAGTCATTAGGGAAACGTCATTTTAAAAGTAAGATGCCATTTCAAACTCACCTGACTACCAAAAATGAAAGCTTTAATAATACCAAATGTTAGCAACGAGATCTGTGTCAATAAACGTTCATGACTTGCCCAACAACCACCCCGTGTTATATACGATGTGCCCAGCTGAAACTACACGTCCTAGGCTTCTATGTAGAGAAGGGCAGCCAACAAGATGTCAACACAATCGGCTGATGATTCCAGAACAGCCTTTTTGGTTCTTCCCTCTTCTCTTCCTTTGTGTGGACATTACAATTGAACTCTAACGAGCCAACCTGGACCACAGGACAACCTTAACAATGTAAACCACAAACTCAGTAAGCCACTAACAGCTTCCAGTACTAACACCTGAGTACAATCCCTGATATGGAAACCCTCATTCCTACTGGTAGGAACAGAAGTCAGTACAACCACTGTGAAGAGGAATAGGACAATATAAAGTTGAAAACAGTTCGTATCATTTAACCTAGCAATTATATTTCTAGGTATAGGCTACAGAGAATCTGTAACCTATGTTGCCAAGGAGAAATGCAAAAAGAAGTTCATTTTTACACTTTAAAACTGCAAAAAACTAGAAACAACCTATATTAGGATTATTAAAGAAACACCAAAAAAGATATATTTAATTACAGACTACTACATAGCAGTTAAGATAAATTAACCAAATCAGGGGCACCTGGCCAGCTCTGTCGGTAGAGCATGCAACTCTCGATCTTGGGGGCGTGTGTGTGTTCACTGGGCATGCAGCCTACTTTAAAAAATCAATAAATAAAATAAAATAATAAATTAACCAAACCTATATGTTAAAGATCTGTATTTATCTTGAAAACTGTGCTGAGTAAAAGTGTTATGAGGGATACATACAGGATAATTTCATTTATGTAAACTTTCAGAATACAGAAAACAATACTATGCATTTTTTAGGGAAAGATACATATATGGAAAGGCTAAATGAAAAAGTTGAAGGAAATACTAACTTCAAGGTAGTGTTTAGGTCTGTAAAGTGAAAGGAGGATTAGGATGAAGGCTTCCACTGCATCTATAATTTAAAGAGTAAATATGCCAAGTGCTCATCTGAGGTGTTGGTGATTCCCCTAGAAGTTTCTGTATGTTTGAGATATTTCACAATTTTAAAAAAGCAAGCTACCTTAAGAAACTAGAAAAAGATGAGCAATTTAAATAAAGACATTCAGAAACAGGAAGAATGATCAGAATGAAAAAATTTTTAAACAGAAAAAAAATACAGAAAAGTAATACAACTGAAAGCTGGCTCACCGAAAGATCAATAAGAACTGATAAATCTCTGGCCAGACTCATCAGGAAGAAATAGAAAAGATGCAAATTACCTATTAAATTGCCAATTAATTGGACAATTTAGATGAAAGGGACATATTTCTTCAGAGAAACAAACTACCAAATTTCACTTCAGAAGAAACATAACTTGAGTCAAATGCTATCTCTGAAAGAAACTGAATTTGTAGTTAAAAATCTTCCCACAAAGAAAACTCCAAATTCAAATGGCTTCATTGGTGAATTCTACCAAACATTTATAGAAGAAGTAATACCAGTTCTATATAAATTCTTCCAGAAAACTGTAAATCAGGGAATATTTTCCAACTCATTCTATATAGCTAGCATTGACACAAGCTGATACACTGATATGAAAGCCAAACAAAAACATTATAAGAAAACTACAGCTCAGTATTTCTCAAGAACTTCCTAATAGGGGAGCCTGGCTGGTGTGGTCAGTAGAGTGCACAACTCTTGATCTCAGCGTCCTGAGTTCAAGCCCCACACTGGGTGTGGAGCCTACTTAAAATAAATAAATAATAATAAAAAATTTTTTAAAGAACTTCTAAATAAAATTTTAGCAAATTTAATCCAACAATATTTAAAAAGGTAATACATCATAATCAAGTGGACTGATCCCAGAAATGCAAGGTTGGTTTAACATAAGAAAAGCAATCTGTGTGACTTATGATACAAAAAAAAGAATCTCTTTAACACCACACAATCACCTTAAAGATGTAGAAAAAGAACGGGAAAAAACTCTAACATCTCTTCCTGATTTAAAAAAAAAAAAATCTCAGCAAATTAGGAATTGAAGGTCACTTCTTCAACCTGATAAAGAACATCTATGAAAAACCTACAGCTACCATCATCGTTCCTGGTGAAACCCTGAATGCTTTCTCCCTAAGATCAGAAACAAGACAAGGTTGTCTACTCGTCATGGTATCTGTGGACTGGAGGATTTAGCCAGCACAATAAGGCAAGACATAAATAACTAAATGAAACCCAAACTGAAAAGAAGAAATAAACTCTCTTTATTCACAAACAACATGATAATCTAAAATGTCATGGAATCTATAAAAAGCTACCAGAACTGATAAGTGAGTTCAACAAGGTTACAATACACGAGATAAACAAAAATCAACTGTATTTCTTTATATTAGTCACAAAACAAGGAAACAAATTTCTTTAAAATATCACTTATTAAAGCATCAAAAAATATTAAAAACTGAAGGATAAACTTGACAAAAAAAGTGGAAGTCCTGTATGGTGAAAGCTATAAAGTATTGCTGAGAAAAATTAAAGAAATGTTAACAAATGAAGTAAAATACCATGTTAATGGGTCATTAGACTGAATGTTAAAATATCCACACTTCTCCAATTAACCTACCAGCTTATCCCAACCCAAATCCCAGGGACTGTGTTTTGTAGAAAATGACAAGCAGGTTCCAAAATTCATACGGGAATAGAAAAAACCAGCCACCTGGGTGGCTCAGTCGGTTAAGTGTCCGACTCTTGATCTCAGCTCGGGTCTTGAGCTCACAGTTTTGAGTTCAAGCCCTGCATTAGGCTCCATACCCAGTGTTAAAACAAAACAAAACAAAACAAAACAAAACAAAACAAAACAAAAGGAAGAGAAAAAAACCTTAAAGAGCCAAAACAACTTTGAAAGGAATCAAGTTGAAAAACCAGCATACCTGATCTTCAGACTAGCTAAAGGAATCAAGACAGTGTGGAACTGGTATAAAGACAGAACAAACAGATCAATGGAAAAGACTAGACAGTCCAGAAAGAGACCTACACACGTGGGGACAACGGACTTCTGACAAAAGTGCAAAGGATATCCACATGCACAAAAGTAAACATCAATCCATACCTTTCACCATATAAAAATTAACTCCAAATGGATGATAAATATAAATGTGATATCTGAAACTATAAAACTACTATAAGAAAACATACGAGAAAATCTGAGTGACTCTGAGTTAAGCAAAGATCCTTTAGATGCAACACTAAAAACACAATACATTTTTTTTAAACTAACAAATTGGCCTCCAACAGCATTAAGAAACTTCACTTTCAAAAAAAAAACGCTGTTAAGAATATAATGGATAAGCCACAGATGGGGGAGCAAATATTTACAATCAGATATCTGATAATAAACCTATATCCAGAATAGATTTTTTAAAAAATTCTCAAGGGGCACCTGGGTGGCTCAGTCAGTTAAGTGTCTGCCTTCAGCTCAGGTCATGATCCCAGGGTCCTGGGATGGAGCCCTGAGTTGGGCTCCCTGCTCAGCGGGGAATCTGCTTCTCTCTCTGCCCCTCCCCCTGCTCGTGCTTTCTTTCTCTCTCTCTCTCTGTCAAATAAATAAATATTTTTAAAATAAACAAATACATAAAATAATCTTAAAAAAAAAAACAGGGGCACCCAGGTGGCTCAGTCGGTTAAGAGTCCGCCCACAGCTCAGGTCATACTCCCAGGGTCCTGGGATGGAGCCCCACGTCAGGCTCCCTGTTCAGTGGGGAGTCTGCTGCCCTCCCCACCCCTCTGCTCATGCGCACATAATCTCTCTAAAATAACTACAATCTTTAAAAACAATAAAATAAATTTTAAAAAATTTAAAAATTAAAAAAAAAGAAAAGAAACAAATTTAAAATACAATGAGATTCCAGCCTACGCCAATTATAATGGCTAAAAATTAAAAAGACCATCCCAAGTGTGAGGAAAGATGTGGAAGAAAGAAAATTCTCATAGATTATTGGTGAAGGTTGAAAATAGTACAACTACTTTGGAAAACAGTTTTAGAAAGTTAAACATTCACCTACCACGTGATCTAGCCATTCCACTCCCAGATGTTGACTGGAGGGAGATGAGAGCATACACCAGCTCACAGACTTGTACACACACACTCACAGCAGCATTACTTACAACAGACAAAAACCACAGAAGTTCAGAAGTCCCTCAGCAGGTGAAGGAATAAACCAACTCCAGTGTATCCCTACCATGAAAAACGACTTCCACTACTCAGCAATATAAATGAACTATTGACACGTCCCACAACAGGAATGGTAAAACAATTATGCAGAGTAAAGAAGACAGAACACATATACTGTACGATTGCATTTACATGAAATTCTAGAAAATGCACAGTCATCTATAGCGGCAGAAAGCAGCACAGCGGCAGCAGAAGGGAAGCGTGTGAGTGATGGAGATGTCCACCATCTTGATTACGGTGATAGTTCCACAGGCGTATACACTTGTTCACACATATGAAACTATACCCTTGAAGTATGTACATTTTGTCGTCTGTTAATTTTACCACCATAAGGCTGTGCGAGGGGGAAGGAAAGGAAAGAACATGAACAGCAGCAGGGATAGAAAGGGAGAAGGGCACTACATTCGGCTAACATCAATGCCTTTTATAAAATCCAATGACCTTCTATAATCACAAGTTACTCAGAACAGTATTTCCCTCACTAGACTTTCTCCAACCTCAAAAGATACTTGAAGTAAGGGCTTCCGTGCTTTCAAATTCTGAAATGTATATATGAAAGGACGTTTTTAAAGTGAGTCCAGGTTTCGGTGTTGATGAGATAAATGGATGGTGTGGACCTTGATGCACATTATTGGCTAGAAGTGATGTTTATTGTTCAATACTGCCAAGCTCTCTGTTTTCCTGTCTACAAAGTCTGAAAAGGAGTTTAGAAACCTGCACAAGTAGGTGTCGTAGTAATTTATCTACATCACATCCAAGTTGTACTTGGGCTTTTTACTTGAGTTCAGTTCTACTGCTGAAAGAAGTATAAAGGGTTGGAGACAATGGCAAGAAATAAGTTTCCAGCTTCCGTATTAAGTGTTATTCAGTCATTGCTCTGAGTAAAGCTATGGAACCTCGGGGGCTCAATTATTACCCAACAGCAAGATTCATCTCTACAGAGAAGCTGTCAGAAGAAGAAAACTAACACCTCACAAGCTCCCTGACTGATGGCTGACTGAACCAGACCACAAACTGGTATTTTATGGCCATACAAATTACAGAATGCAATGTTCTAGAGGGTTCCTCACAGTGACAGGAATTAAAAGGCATTTGTCTTCCTCACAGCGGTGGTTAGGTATGAAGTCCAGACCGCATACGTTCACTTCTACTCTTTCCTCTCATAAACCCAGAATTGTGGGTCTATTATTAGAACTGAAGGTCATGTCACCAAAAAGATCCTCTTCGAGTGATCAATCTCAAAAGAAAACTCGTTTCTCTAAGCTCCTATTAAATCTGTTTAATATTTTTAATCTTTGTAACCATAGGAAACACACTCTGCCTATGCATTCTTTAAAGGTGAACCTTTTGCTTCTAAACTTCTTTTTTTTTTTTTTTATTCAGAAAGTACCTATACGTCTTGGGGCGGGAGTCAGTGCATAGTTCACATTCAGCCTATCTGGGCATTTTGTGACTTTATACAACTTAACACTACAGTTCCTCAGCCCTCACCTGATCATACTCAAAAACTGTAGCAATGTTAAAAAGCAGATTTTTTTTTTTTTTTTAAGTGAAGCTGAAAGTTCCTCATCCCTGGACCACTTGTTCTATAACAGAAAGAACAGCGAGAGTTTTGTCCCTGAAGTCCCATCTCTGCCACTTAATGGCTATGTGACTCCCATCAAACCTCAGCCTCCTCTCTGGAGAAAGGGGATAATGCCCCCGAATGGCCTGAGACTACTGCGAAGAGAATATACATGGAAACGACAGATGTTTGTGCTTACGGCTGCATATCTCAACTCCCTTCAACCTCCCTGAGATATTAACACTGAATTTTACCCAGCTTCTCATCAGAAACAATAAGGACGCTGTTCAGACACTATTCCAACCTTTGTCTCGTCTCCAATACTTTGCAATCCTGGGTATCACTTACTCTGCCTTCTTTTCATAAAATCAGACCTCTACACTGTGTAGTCTGGGGTTATACATCTAAATGCAGCTTAAAGGGATGATTAAACAATGAACATGAGAGAGAGCCTGGTGTATCCTAGCTCTATGGAGGTGAAATACAGTTAAGATAGAGCCAGTAGGAGCCTCGAGGGGCAGAGACTAGAGCGCTGGAAAAGCTGACTGTGAAACCCAGTTAGGACCGAAAGTCTAGTCCAGGCCCCAACTACTGCCCTGCATATGATCTGAGGAGTAAAATGGCCAGAGGATTTAGTGATTATAAAGACTAAATTCACGGTTTGGGGGAAGAAGGGAGGAGGTGATGGCAAGATTCTTGTGTGACATGAAGAAAGTTCCAGATTCGTGATCTTACAGACAGCACGGCATCATGGAAGAACTTAGGTGCAGGATACGGTCTATTCCTGAATACAGGACTGCACGCTGCTGCAATGTGTTACCGGTGCTGCAAATTCAGTGTATCTGGCCACAGAAACGAATATTCGAGTCATAAAAAGTACAAGGACACAGGTAGAAAGAAACTGCAGGAGTCTAGAATTAACAGTGATTAATTAGTGATTCAATGAAGCAATGGACGCTTCCACCTACTAGAGTACCTACCTACTGAGGGCACAGAAAAACAAACAAATAAAAACGTAGGGACTGAGCGGGGAATTAACTGACTAACCTCAAAGGTCGTCTCCAATTACAAGACTTCATATATTTCTAGTCAGTGGGACAGTCAGTCCTGTCTTACAACACAGTATTTTTTAAGTCAGTAATTATAACTTAACCCCCAAAGCTACACACATACACACCTTGTGATCCAGTCCCAAAACAAAGAGAGGGGGATTCTCACCAGCTCATAAGGACCCACCAGCACAATCCTAACATTTTCAAAATGAGAATGGTATTTTATAAAGAGTATTAAAAGCGTTTCAGGGTTCATTCAGCTGAAGTCCTCCTCACCTAAGTATCACAAGTGTGTGAAGTGTCTGACTCAGGCCCAGCTCCAGCTCTACCCGCTGCCCTAACTCCCTTCCCTGCTTCAGGCGGCGGGATGACTGGACATGAGGTCGTGGGTTTGACAGCTGGAGCAAAAGTGACAAGCTCTGTCAGGACACAGAATACCCAGAGGCCAAAAGAAGACACACGATCCCGAGACTATGCAATTTCTACACAAAAATCTGGATAACAAGATTAACTAAAAGAATGTCTACTATACTTGTGAATTTCCTCACGGGCTGTACTGAGGGTTCTGGATGAGAGCAAATAAATGCTTACATTACATGCAGACACAGTTGATGACAGAAATAAAACGTTTTTAAGAGGGGGTAGGGGCAACACTGAGGGAGTTCAAAGCCGAGATAGTGAGTTCAACCTATGGCAAAGGGTTAATATTCAGAAGTCAGCTGATTTGTCAGGTTCTTAAAGAACAGAAACTCTAGTGAAGAAAGGAAATATGGGATTCACAAATGACAGCCATAAATATATATTTAAAAAGTACGAGATTCACCCCTTAACTAAGGAACAATGACTGCTAGAAATGAATGTGCAGATTTTCATGGCCTATATACTAAAATATTGAGAAATCAGCTTATTGCTGATGTATGGCAATGAACTGAAGATCAGAATCTAAGCCTGCCATCCTCTTATTTATTCCAATTAGATATTTATTTGTCAGCTAAAACCCCAAATTGTTTATTCCTACCTCTCTGAAGAGTGCACCATAAAACTGAACAATGTATGGGCAATCACTACTCCGCATTACTACATCCAAATCCATAAGAAGTTGTTTTTGTTCTTTTTCATCCACTGTTGACCGAATTCTCTGGAAAAGAATGACAAAAGATGTCACAAAAACATAAAACAACTTTAGAAACCTGAGAAAAACCACTACCATGACAAGACTGAAAATTTCTAAGCAAACATCATAAATACTAACCAGACATAAAAATTATCATCTTCCTTAGACTTTACAAGAACAATTTTTATCACAGAAAAACAAAATAGCACTTAGGATTTTTTTTTTTTTTTTTAAACAAAATAGCACTTAGGAATTCTTTAAAGGACACAGGGCTTTTTAACCACAAGCATCCAGGGATGACATTGGAAGTTATATAACAAAGTTCCTAAGCAGTGAAAATCAACCCTCACGTGCAAAGATAAAGAAAAGCATAAGGAGCTCTATTTTAAACATGTGCACAGATTCACAGATACCTTTATTGTATGGAATCTAGGTTCTCAAAGCAAGAACAGCCCTCCTCGCTCCCTGGCAACCTTACCCGCTAGCATCCTCATTTGTTAGAGATGGAAAATAGTCCACAACAGGTCACAGTGGGAATCAGTGTGGGTGCAGCACACAGACGACCTTCCCGAGCTCCCAAATCCTACGCTGGAATTCTCCCCCTTTTACCACATTTGCTATACACGTTAAGAACAAAAAGTTCTACCTGACTCTCCACCCCATGGGTCAGAATGGAGGGCAGCAGGAACATGTGGAAGAAAATCTCCAAATGAGGAGGGAGAGGGCTCTTTGTTCCTACCCTGATGAGCCCCTCTTCCCCGTACACGGCAGACCTGGGGTATACCCCTGACCCACCTGTACAACTTCTCTGCACACTTCTAAAAGACTGCCACGAAAAGCCAGTACCCCCACCGCCCACTGCCCACCCGGGAACAGCAGGGTACACGGAGACGTTCAGAGGGACAGTTCCCACTGCACAAGAGAGACAGGAAAGAATCAAGTTCAGAAAACGTAAAACACGAATAATGAAGTTATAGTTTCACACCGAGGCATGCAAACAACTTTTTTCTCATAAAAAAAGTTCACAATGTCACACCGCGCCACTGCGTACAACACATGGTACATACTTACAAGGCAAGTTAGTATATCAAAAAATACACAAGCTGGCATTTTGTCTTCCAAGGTATCTGTCCTCAATGCTCTTGAAAGGGATGAAGGCAGTCAATTAAATTCTTGAGCCCATTTTACAGAAGAGAAGCCAGAGGCACAGAGAGATACAAAAGATGTATTCCATGTAACATGACAATAAACAGTTGTAGAAGGAATAGAAGCAAGTTCTTTGATTTTCCTTTCTCCCCACTAAGGAGGAATTCTATATATTCCAAATATGAACACATTTAATTTTGCTGTTTAAAATGGATAGCCTGATAGCTACAGTACTTCTTATCAAATAAAATTCACTAACCAGCAACTGTCTTATATACACACTTTTACACTGAATATCACTACCCAGATAAACAAGAAATAAATAATAAGAACAAAAAATAATGACAAAATAAGACTGACACTTTTAAAATTAAGAAAAATTGCCTTCTTTCTCTCATTTCTATGTTTTCATAGTTTGAAGATTAATGATCTTTCTTTTAAATCAACATCAGGATAATGTTTGCTCAAAAAGTGTATTTTTAAAAAGTCGAAATAGCCCAGAGATGTAATTTGTTATTAGTTCAAAAATTTTGGTAAACATTTTAATTACATTTATTCCTGTTTTTAAAACAATAACATTAAAAGGATAGCTGTGAAAATACTAGTTTGGGAAGGCAATTTTTTAATAAAAACTTAACAATCTCATATATCTACATTTAAAAGACAGAGAGCCGGTAACTAGAGACAAATGGGGAAGAAAAAGGAAATGATACTCTGGGGAAGACTGCCACCAACCGAAGAATTCTCACTATTAAAAGGTTTAAAAACTTTTTTTTTTCTATTTTCACTTGTACGGATATATGGGCAAGTATAAATACACTAACTCACACTCATAGGGCACTATTAAAAAAGATGTCCTCTTTCCTAATTTGTTTCCCCAAACTGGTTATACGGTTTCTAAATTTCCATTTGTACAAATGCTTGCATTTCAACTATTGGAAAACATATTACAGCCAAAACCTCGATCGTTATCATGAATAACTGACTCCTGAGGACAATTTCTACACATACTGCAGCAGCTACAGAAGGGATGCATGTTACTACATGGACTGGAAGCCTGACTGAAGACCCAGCATCGGACTGGTATCTAATTCTCAATCCTGGACCAGATTAACATGAACCGGGATGCAGAGAGTTCCTGGCACAGCTCAAACCTTTGAGCTCATCAGCATGGCAGTAAAATCTATTCATCTGTAAACTATTCTTCAATGCCACTAGTAGTACAAAACAGAACACGGGGCTGCTGGATGGCCTACTGGTCTACCAGGAAATGGATTCCACTCTTGGATAGTGGTCAGCGGATCATCATCTCTTCGCGCTCTCTGAACATCTGGTCCAAGGGACAGTGGGAAGAGGGTCATGCGTAGAGAAGTAGCTGCTGGTGTGGAATCAGAATTGTTTGGGGCTGAGCAAGAAGAGCTAACTCTTCATTATACAGAAGTTTTAGGATCATACTGCAACATGTTATTACATGAGAGCACTTAATAAAATAAACCAATTCAAAAGGCCTAAAGGGCTCAAAAAGGGGATTAACCACAAGCACATACCTATAATAGTGGTCGCTTCAAATTAATTATTTTAACTCAATTAATTCAATAAATGTTCAATTTGAAGAATACTTAACCATAATCAATGACTCAAAAGAGAGAATTCTTAATATAAGAGTTACGACCAGGAATGCTTCTCTGATGGAACAAAAAAATGTGTATGGATAAGATTTTTACCACTGGAAATAAGTACAGCCAGGACTTTCTAATATTAAGGGAGAATAATCACCCAAATTGGGACACGTGAACAAGAACAAACTTCCCTTCCCTTTATGAAACTGTCCTTGGGAGCTCCCCTCTCCCTGCTAGATGAGACGCTGCTTGATTCATGAATCGTTTCATAAAGCCAATTAGATCTTCAAATTAAGGAAGAAAAAAAGGCTTTCCTTAATAGAGGGAGGAAAATGGAAAATGGAAGTGCAAAAGGTGACACCAATTATACATAAAAATCTCTTGTAACTAGAATGTTTAGAAAGCAAATGTATTGACAAATGTCTTGAATCACAGAAAACTTTTATTTTATATCATAAATTTGAAAGTTAAATAAAACTGATGTTTATTTGAGTTTGGAAAACTAGTTTTTTTTTTTCCTCTTAAAGAATGGGGTTGAAAAGCTCACACAAGACCACAAAATATTCAAGCAAATCATCTCAAGAACCTTAAGTTTTGGGGTGCCTGGGTGATTCAGTCGTTAAGCATCTGCCTTCAGCTCAGGTCATGATCTGAGCCCCACAACCCCGCATTGGGCTCCCTGCTCAGCGAGAAGACTGCTTCTCCCTCTCCCACTCCCCCTGCTTGTGTTCCCTCTCTCACTCTCTCTGTCAAATAAATAAAATCTTAAAAAAAAAAAAAAAAAAAAAAAAAAGAACCTTAGGCTTTTTCAAAAAGTTTCATTTTCAACCAAATATCAGAACTCATTAAAATCAGTAATTTTTTCATTATGGGACTATTGAGCTCTTTTACTTGTCACTATTTCATTAACCTAGCTTGTTAACATGCTCGTAGGACAAATTATACTTTTTGAAAATCCACATCGCTTTTCCAATAATAAAGTGTTCAAATTATCACAAGTTTTACTTTATTTGAAAAAAAATAAAGAGAAAACACTTAAAATCAAAACAAGAATTACTGCCCTACATTAAAAGCTGTTTTACACAGTAAAGAAATTGATATACTTGAAGCTAAAACAATTTTTATAGTTGCTGTCCAGATTTGTATTCAAGGTGGTTTTATATTCCAACAAAAGCAGGTAAGTGCCAATAAAAACAGCATGAAGCTACAGATCAGCAAAACCAAAATGACCCCAACGAAGTCTTCCAGAGACACAGAAAAAGGATAAATACCCAGTTCTCGACTTTCATGATTATTGGAGTTACACATGGTTCTTCTCCAATTAAAAATTAAAGAGCCCAGGGGTGCCTGGGTGGCTCTGTGAGTTAAGTGTCCGACTCTTGGTTTCAGATCAGGTCAGGATCTCAGGGTTGTGAGATCGAGCTCTGTGTTGGGCTCCACACAGGGTGTGGAATCTGCCTAAGATAGTCTTTCTCCCTCTCCCCCTGCACCGTCCTCTCCCCCACCTGCTCTCTCTCTCAAAAAAATTAAAAATTTTTGAAAATTAAAAAAATGTAAAAATCCACAGAGCTTCACTTTTCTAAAACAGTCAGTCCAACTCATGCCATTGGCTGGAGCAGCCGCAAACTCAGATAGTGGGAATTCCACACAGATTAAGCTGCAGTGATAGAAAGTTGACAGGTTCCATGAGACAAGCTAAAAAAATTTAAGTTAGAAACTGTCCTCTTGCCCTGTCCTACCTCGTGCACAAAACACAACAATGTCCATTCTGAGAACAGTCCAAATCACGCAGACAGAAATACCAAGAAGTGGTTGAAAGGTTGCTTTCCTTCTCTCTGCGCAACGTGGCATCTGGAAGTCATTGGTAAATTTAAATGTTGGCAGCTTAAACTTGGCCTTCATTTGGAATGCCTCAATGTTTAACAATTTAAATTTAAAGCATAAATATTCCTTTACTGATAGCGAACAACTATTTAAATGTGGCGTGGTTCCAGATGGCCTCTAAATATACTGGGACCTTCACACTGAGATGATTCTTGCACATTATCTCTTAACCCTGCCAACCCAACCTCCCCCACATAATTTGTTGGTACCCATCAGGGATGAATGGCTGGGGATAAAACTAACATAAGTAGGAAGAACTTTCCAGTAGATTAAGACCCGTTGTTCTAACAGAAAGAGATTGTGGGAACTATTAAAAATACATTCACTGAAGGATTGGGGGTGGGAAGGACAGAGAAGCAAAGGAGATGGACAGAAACAGGCAGCAGACACTCTCAAAGAAACCGTTCACCTTAGAGATATTATATTAGGACTGCATTAGTGTCATTGTTTCTCTTCCTTTCCTAACTGATTTTCAGAGTCAGAAGAAACATGGAGAAGGGATAAAAGGAAAGAGTGTCATGATGACCCAATCGCTGTTATGGGGTAAGGCCAGCACGGCCCAACTGTGGCAAAGAGAAAAGGAAGAAAGGCTGACAACACAATGGCTAAGGGACAAACTGTGGAGGAAGCAAAATAAGAGAGGCCCACAAGGTAGGTCCCCAAAAGCAAGTGGCATTTTGCCTAGGTGCTAACTAAGTACCCAGCTACTAGTGGTGCTCACCACTCACTCTGACTCAGAGTTAACCCTTACATCCCCATGTCAGAGTTCTCAAAGACATCTCAGTTGCTAGAGAAGCCATGCATACACCGAGGACTTGCCTTGCAATGACCCGTCTGTGTCTGCCTGGGTCCTGGTGTGAGAACCTCTGACCCTCACCAAAAACCCAGAGCTCTTCCTACCAACTCAAGCTATAAGAAAAGGTCAGACAGATGATGAGCATAGATCTATCTCTTGGACAATGTGGGTGTGGGGAAGGCCCTCTGGGTTACCTGATCCCATTCTTGCTCACAGAAGGGGAAAAGAGCTCATCATACGCGCGAAAGACTCAGACAGAATAAGGCAAGGCTGATGACAAGTCATAGATGCCCTTCATTAAAAACAGCAGCTCCACAATGTGTGTGACAGATGTTAGTTCCTAGGAACGGATCATTCCACGCAAAAAAGATACGAGTCATCTGCAAACAGATCAGGAATCCAGAACTGAGGAGTCCAGGAAGGAACTTTAGAAAGGCAGACTTGAAAACAGCAACACACTCAAAGAAACTTACAAAATATCTACTTATTCTGATATTCTTGTTTTCATTTTGTTTTGAAATGGAGAAAATATATGGGGGGATGAGATGTGGGGAAACAGAAGAAATAGGATAATTAATGGGGAAGGGCATGACCGCTAGTCCCAGCAGACAAGGTGTCTAAATTCTCACAAATGCATGTCAGGTTTGGGTGGAGCTCAGCTGAGGGTCCAAGGGGCAGTATAACAAGGTCCTAAGAGTGAGATCGGTGACTCACACCCCTCCAGCACATGTTCATCTTCAGCTACTTAGAGTACTCAAAGGGAAAAGAGAAGTTGGTTCGCTGATGAGAAATTAGGGCATGGATACAACGAGACTCAGCAAGGTGATGGGTTCAATCACCGCAAAGGAAGTCAGTGGATGGCTTCAAAGACTATCTAGGCATTGACTAAGACAATCTGACACCAGATAAAATGATGCTAGCTCTTAGGATTTTGACCCCTAGCATGGCAAGGTGTCATTTTCAACTTGTCACCAACCCAAACCAGGGCACTAGCAGGTATATACTCTTCAGCAAAGCAGTGTGGGATCTGCAATCACTGGCAGGTAGCTAAAACCCATCTCCGGGATTGTGGCTCATCCCTACACCTAAGCACCCATCATCATCAAAGGTTACCAAAACATTAGGATTCCGTGTTTCAAGTAATTGCCAAATGTCTTGCCAGAGTGGTATGATAGCTAAAACAACCACTCCCAGCACAAGAATGAAACCAAAAGCTCCCTGGGCTGACCTTTGGTACCAAGTGGACGTTGATAAATATCACTCATGCAGAAATCCTAGAACTGGTACATGAGCAAACAGATCACGTGGGATCTTAGGTGGAACACCTCTCCAGGGCAATTATTTCATTTAAAATTAAAAGATGAGGGGGTGCCTGGGTGGCTTAGTTGGTTAAGTGTCCAACTCTTGACTTCGGCTCAGATCACGGTCTCAGGGTCATGGGATCAAACCCCACATCAGGCTCCACACCCAGCAGGGAGTCCCAGATTCTCATTTTCCTTCTCCCTCTGCCGCTCCCTCCTCTAAAATAAATAAATCTCTAAAAAAACAAACCGAAGATGAAAAGAACAAAGATTATCATAATTGAAACAGTTGTGATGATGATATTTTGAAAATGCGTCCTGTGTCTGGAATCCACAAACCCAACACTGCCAAACCAGGAGTGCATCCTGTTCCGTAAGCTTCCCTTGCTGAAGAACCCTCCTAAGGTTAGTATCTGTGGATCAAATATGAAGGGGAGTCCACTGCCAGTCAGTAGTTGACTTCAGGCCAACCTAAATCAGTGATATGGGGGATAGGAGAGCAAGGATCCCACTCAGATCCCCAAGTGTCCCGGTGGATCCTTACAAATCCTCTGCTTTCCCAGCAGAAATGTCCAGAAGTCAGTTCTAATACAAAGTTGGAAAACCCCAGAAGCCATTGCAGCACCTCAGTGTGCCATGACCCCCTTCCTCTGGGCTGCAGGAAATCTCAGGCATTCTTATGTTCCTAAGTTCAAAACCAAGATTCCCTATCCCACAGATGCAGGAAGACTTATCCCTGCCACACAGGTTCATCCTTAGCTGCTAGAGTCTCCTAGACAGACCGCATACAAAAACGCCCACTGTCTCTGCCTCACGATACTAGCACTAATGAGGTCAAAGCAGAGAGCAACATTAGCTGAAACAGTTTAAAAAGCCAAGTATTTGGAACGCTGATCACAGATGCAAAACTGGCTTTCATGTCAAAGAGTAACAAATAACAAGTGTCTGTTAAATCAATTGTTTTTAATTATGAAAACATGTTTCTACTGAGGCAGGAAGAAAGAACACATTCTTAATTGCCAAAATCATCCAAGTCTTTAGAATCAATTTAATGAACTCTCAATTGTATCGTAATCAAATTAATTAACAATAACACCTCCTATTCTCCTCACTGAGGATATTGAGGCCCAATTAATTCCTAGTTCTCCATAGGCTCTGTTACACATCACCCGAGAATCTGGGAGATCAGTTCCAAAAATATATGGGGTATTTATTAAATCCTGGGCAGAGCTGCCCCGAGGGCAAAGTTGACGGGACAAGCTGGCTATGTCTTGATTAAGGATGGTATCATCTTCTTCCTCTTTACTAATTACATCATTGACATACAGAGGGCATAATCTTAGCACTCACATTTTGCAAGGGCCTAAAGGTCATAAACGACAGATCATTACTTCAATACCCACGACACTGAAGTGAGATATGAGAGGAAGTCTGATGTGTAACCAATATCGGAGGCATGGCCATAAGACCACCACAACAAAAAGGACAGAAAATGTGCAGCAGGTATACCAAATACGGGGTCAGGTGATCCTCATTTAGAGTGAGGTGTACGGTTTTTCTCCAAATTACTACATAGGCTGAGATACAGATCCCAGCTTTCCTCTGAGTTCATGTCCCAAGAGATTCCAGTAGGGGCAGGTGGGGTTCACATCTCCTATCTCTTACATCAGCCAAAAAAGTACCATTTTGTCTATATTATTTATTAGGGTCTATATGCAATTCTTTTAACACAAAGAAGCCATGGTGCGAAAAACACTAGGAGCAAAAGAAACGTACATTTGAGGAGTTCCAGCCCCGACTACACGAGGAATCTGAGTTCAAAACCAAAGCTGGCAGAGGGACAGCCCTGCCACATCCTTGGGATCTGCCCACTCCTGGAGCCACTCCGCTCACATTTTTCATCTGCAACACCGCAACATTCAAGCAACCTTAAGAAGCATCCAATAATATGGCTCCACCAACCACGGATTTCTTAATTAAGCCACATGCTCGAGCCAATCAAATAAGAGTGGGTGATGCTGGAATCGAGTCTCAACTCAAAACAAGACAGCCATGATTTCTGCGCCCCAAAATGATCTGGAATATCAGACACTCGAACGGTGGCCTTCTAAAACTCAACGAGATTGCCTAACAAAGCACTCCATACCCTCAGAAAGGCGCTTTTCCACTTTAATGCCCCTCCTGTCAACTATCATTCTAGTGCTTTCAGAACAGTGTGCAAGACCAATGTTTAAGGACTAAAATGAACCTTGTCCAAGAAGGCTCACCGCTCCCACCAAAATTACTCAGAAATGGAACTTCTGGTAGAAATGGCAAGGTGTCTGCAGTGGCAGGGAAAACGAGCAACCGCCCTTTGCCGACCCCTGCGTTCCCACACGTGCAGCTGTCTGCATCAAGGAGGCCTCCCGACTGAGCAGATCGGAGCCCCACACTGCTCAGGCAAAGGCGGAGTGGGGGGCTGCTGGTATGGGCAGGCGGAGGGCTCTGGTGCTTCCCACAAGGCACGAGGGTTGACCTAGGTCTCAACTCCCAAAAGACACAAAAGGCAAAATCCAAATATCATGGGAGAGGCAGAAATGCAGGAATCGAGATCAGGTCACCAGCTTAGGATCGATCAGGAGCACTCAAATCCATGCAACAGGAGAGTTGGAAGAGTAGAGAAAACACCCTGAGGATTGAAGGAATAAGACCAATTAGGCCCATCGGCAAGAAAGGGAAAACACCCGAAACCCTTCACGTCGCTAACTCAGGCTGACCTAAGCACCTAACCTCAGACAGCCTAATCAGTCTCTCTGATTAACACAGACGACTTCTCAAGTAGAAGACTGAAAGCTCATCCATAAATATCAACCAAGACAACCTCAATATGACACGGTCCCACCCCAACCTACCTGCCCACCATCCGCTCCATTCGCCCGAGACGTTGACAGCTTCACTCCAGGGGTACCCCTATAAGTAACAATCCCACTGCCTTCCACCTTTAGGGGTATCAATTTCCTCCCTTTAGATTCCCTCTCATCTGCATTCTTTTCTACTCTTCCCTGTCGACAAGCCCACAGACAGGCAGAAGCAGACCTTCGAGAGTCAATTTGGACACGGTCTGTTAGGAAACAACCGGGAAGCTGGTCGTCCAGCGTGGGTGCAAGGTCTCTGCTGCAGGCAGGGTCACGTGAAGGCCACGCTGTCAGGTGCTAAAGGCTCAGGGCTCCCTCTGTCAGCAGCCTGAATCCGTCACACTGTTCCATTCCAGCCCACGGGCCTGAGCTGCGACCCGCAGCCACTCTTCCTAACGCTTTATTCCTGCCTCCCCGGATTTGCTCTGGCATGCTGATTCTGATCATCGTGGACCTGACTCTGCTGGCTGTTTCTCCCAGATCCCAATTCCTCTGACCCCAGCCCAGAAACGTAATCATCAGTCAGTGGTTATTCCACCATCGTGCAAAATGGGACCTGAAATGAACGTTATTTGCAGAGGATGCTGAGCAAAGCCTGACGTTCCCAACCAGAGTCGAAGGTCGTCCTTCCTGAGCTTCAGAAAATCCTCCAGCAGGAATGGCTTTGCCCTCCACAGCCCCGTGACTCAGTCACTCAAGCAGTTAGACAAACCAGTCATAACACTCCCACCCGCAGAAGAGTTAAGACCTGTTTCCCAGCCGTGTACAATTAAAACTGAAGGGTCAAAACTTTCCCCGTCTTAGGGCCTAATGCAGAACCTCCCTGGCAGCTTGAAGAACTGGCCTCAGGCCAAAAGGTCATGAAATTGTTGTCAGTACAACTCTTACATAGGCTGTGTGTTATCTTGCTGAATCTGATTTATTAGATCGTAACTGGTTTTTAAATTACATCTTGAAGATCACTGTTTCTGGTAACTAACAAATCATCTTGCCAAGCATTTCTTCTATGTGGCAAAATAAATTTGGGGAAGGGTTCCCTCAAAACTAAAAACGAGGAAGAAGAAGAAGAAGAAAAATCAGACTAATACCACAGCTCACTTTCGTACAAATACTGCAAGTAAATCTTAAGGATAATGTATTTCCAAGCTAAGCTTAATATCTAATCCAGTAATCCCTCCACAAGAAAGTGCATATTAAACACTAGTATAGAGGCACTTGAGGTACATTTCTCATTTACCAAAACAATGGAAAACTCACAGGAGTGGGAACCACTGTCTCCTCCTCTTTTAAATCTGCGTAGTCCTTATCTCGAAGCTAAACACCGCGGGTCCTTAGTCATCAAGCTGTCTACCTGGAAAATGTCAAATCGAACTCCTGAACCACACACTGCCTCTGTGTGTGTACTTATCAATGTGGTCCATGGGCCTACATGATAAAGGAACAAACTCTCTCAGGTGTGACAACAAGATACACATTTAAAAACTGTAGGGGAACCTGGGTGGCTCAGTCAGTGAAACGTCTGCCTTTGGCTCAGGTCATGATCTCAGGGTCCTGGGATGGAGCCCCGCAACGGGCTCCCTGCTCAGTGGGGAGCCTGCTTCTCCCTCTCCCTCTGCCCCTCCCTGCTGCTGGTGTTCTCTCTCTCTTTTTCTAATAAATAAAATCTTTAAAAAAATAAAAATTGTAGTAGATGGCATCTATAAATCATCAAATTGGTATTAAGGAAGAAACCCTCTTCAAGGATTGTATGATGTCATGGAATCCAATTGCTATGCCCCACCGACATATCGGTGGAGAGGTCCTATCACCACCCTCCGCATGCTAAACTAACATACTTGCTCAAGAATTCAAGGGGATAAACAAAGGGAGACAGTATCAACTGGGAGGTACAGATGTGACAGTTACCAATCTGGAGGTCCCACAACCACCTCAGAAGTACTTCTTAAGAGCTGGGATTTTTTTTTTTAAGATTTTATTTATTTATTTATTTATTCGACAGAGATAGAGACAGCCAGCGAGAGAGGGAACACAAGCAGGGGGAGTGGGAGAGGAAGAAGCAGGCTCATAGCGGAGGAGCCCGATGTGGGGCTTGATCCCACAATGCCGGGATCACGCCCTGAGCCGAAGGCAGATGCTTAACCGCTGTGCCACCCAGGCGCCCCTAGAGCTGGGATTTTTAAAGGGATTCCAACAGGGCTCTCAAAATAAGGTCAAATTGCAAGTGGCAGACAGCAATTTCCTATATTCACTCTTAAATTCCTTCAAAACTTGAACAAGCATCGCACAGTTCCAAATGTTCTCAAATTAAGAAAAACTTTTTTCAAGTCACAATGAAGTCCCTCCCTTCTCTACTTTGAAAACCTACGGACCATGGCTCAAGTCTGTCCAGATTACTAAAACAGATTATGATGTTGATCAACATGGTAAAGCAGAGAGCACAGACTGAAAAAAAGCAGTATGTATTTATTTAAAAGTTCTTTCTGTAGCATCTGGAAGAAAGTTTAGAACTTCAGTTATATAGGCCCGCTCCCCCTTAAGACCCAGCCAAGGAAAAGCAGAAGTCACGCACAGGTAGCTCAGAAGAGCAATGCGACACTCGTCCAAAAGGATGTAAACAAAATGACTTTCCACTTACACTGCAGTGGCATAAATAAAAATGGAGAAATCATTTCACATTGCAAGAAAAACACTATCTTATTTCAACAGATAATCCAAAGCAGAGGTCTTAGCCTGTGCTTCCTTAGAGGTCCACCAGTTCTATGCAAAATCTGGTCAACGTATGCATCATCCTAAGAAAAAAGTCTATAGGTGTCAGCACATCACGAAAGAACGATGACCAAAAACAAGGTTAAGAACCTATAAGGAGAATCATAAAATTTTTCCCCGTCATTAATTTCTCATTAGTTTCATATGACCCAACAAACAGAAACGCTCAACAATGAAGGAGGCAAACAGGGTTAGAGTAACATTTTGCTCACAATAAACTTCAGCACAGACAGCATTTCATATTAATGTGATACAAATCCACTCCCAAAAGTCAATTATGAAACTGAGGCTCCTCCCCTATCAGGTCAGTGTGACAAACTCTCCAAATAGGGCGTTGACAGGAAGATGAGTAGCTCAGACCGTCTGTAGACCCATTCTCAATTGTGTAAACTGAGGCGTTACTGGTTCCCCAAGGATTTTAAGTTGGATAAGGGAACGACCATATCTCATTTGTCCTTTTTCTTTTTAAACTGCTGCCCCCAACACTGTCGATCTTCCCGTAAGATCTTACACACAGCAAACCTCAGTTCAACATCTAAACAGACGAACACATTACAACTACACAGGCCCACAGGCGTCGGATGGAAACCATCGGTTCATAACAGGTACCCACGTCAGCCTGCCAGGTACAGTCTATGGGCCAATCTCCATTTCTGGCCATTTTTGATTTTCTTTTTTTTTTTAAATGAACATATGAAGTGGCATGGCACTCACAGTAAGGACAGAAGGTGACAGCGTTATCACAAGGTATGCATTTCGATACAACCTTCAAGCCGGGGAACAGGGCAGTACTGAGTGGAGATGAAATAAACAGTCAGGAGCTGAGCCGGTCAGGACCGAGTAAGGTTGAGGTTAGTGGCAACAGCATGTGCGTGGTTTCCAGGAAACCTTCAGTGAGACTGCTGTTAGCCCTAGCCCCGCACCTTGCCCAACCCAGTGCACTGCCTCTTCTTCCAGCTCCCCGCCTGGCTCAGGGCAGCACTGCCCTGCTCCCAGGGGTGCAGCCGCCCGGCCTGAACTCACCTTGGCAGTGGAAGGGCCTGAAGTTTAAAACACGTTAATGCATCACGCCAAAAGTGCAGTGAACATGCGCGCTTCATACACTCGTGTTTCCAGAGCGATAGCAAACATGCCACCAACAAGACAACCTCTGTACAAAACACCCTCAAAGGATTTGGAGAAACAGTTGTACAAACACCCATGTTTACCACACAAGCAAGAACAGAACAACAGGGGTATCACTACACCAAGAAATTGCACCTAATGGAGGAAAGCGCCAAAAAGAATGATGGGCATCACCTACTTTAACTGCCATTATTTGCCCACTTGGTTTGTGGACCATTTTGTTGACAGAACCATAAGCTCCTCGTCCAATTTCTCCAAGGTCTTTCAAGTCCTCCGCAGTGAAATCCCAGTGTTGCTCAGGGGAGATCTTCAGTTTTCCTGACGATTCAATGCTGTGTGTTCTCAGTCTCTCTCTGTTAAAATATTGGGAAGCAATTTTTCCACATTTTAAATAGGTTTTGACTTTTTTCTTATAGCTAGCACTGATGAATGCGTGGGAAAATCTGTTTTTCAAGTTGCTAACACAGTCTGACCTCCAGGTTTTTGGAGTTTTTTGTTTACGTCGTCTTGGTTTTTTACACACTGAACTCATTAAGAAAGGCCTAAACTTAGGGAGTCAATAAACACAGCTTTAATGCGATTCAGAAAACCAAGTTTCCAGTTACTGAAGAAAGGAATTCTGTAGACCAGTTTTCATTTCCAAATACAAGATCTTTTTCAAACTGTGCAAAACTGCGTTATCCAGTGCAGAATCCCAGGAGCTATGAACCTCATTTCCAAAAAGTTCTTATCCTACCTTACCTGACATCGATGACCCCAGGCCCTCCATCCTTAGTACAGCTGCTACTGAACTTTGCTGGATATTAGAATGACCTGGCGAGATTCTTAAAATCCAGATGCCCAGGTAACATCTCACAGCAATTAAATCAGAATATCTGGGGACAAGAGTCAAAGCACAGTATTTTTAAAGATCCCCAGGTGATTTGGGCCATGTTTGGGAACTAGCACCTTACCACACTGCCCTGTTCCTGCTAACGCCACGCTGAGGTAGGCGGATAGTTAAATGAATGGCCAGCTGGTTCTAAGAGAAAAACTGTCATGGACCAATCAAATCTGAAACCCTTCAGCCTAGATATAGCGATGAGGTGAAAAACAAATGCTTTGTGGACAAAAATCTCGTTGTGGATTTTCATGAAATTAAAACAACATCTCCAAAATTCCAACCTGGAGATCAAAGCATTAACCTGTAATCATGCTTTGTAAAAAAGCAAATCCAATGAAAAATGTAAAAACAATCTCATTCCTCTCTCTCTCCTCCTGCCCCCCCAACACACCAATGGGTAGGAATGAACTGGATCAAACTAGAGCATGCAAGATACATAGAGAAAAAGATTCCACTGACAATCATCTATGTTTTGTCAATTTCATATTAAGTGGTTGGACTCTTTAAAATCTGATCTGGTAATAAAAGCAAGAAAAATTTACATGCTTGGTTATTTATTTTTCTTCTTGAAAAATTTAGAAATGTTTTCTCAGGTTAGCAGAACTGTTTTTGTAGCTACTTTTAAGGTTCTCAAAATATTCAGAATTTTAAAATCATTTCCCCAGAATTATCGTATGTACTAATATTAATAGTAACCATGATTCAGGGTTATAGTTCAAAGACTAATACACTTTGTCTAAATAACCACGTAGTGCATCCAAATGCCAGATTCCCAGATCATAATAAGTCAAAATACCAGTTTTATTCACAGAAGCTCTTTTCTGCTTACAACATACTCTCACCAGTCAAGCCTACTGACTAATTTTCTTAGCAATCTTTTTCATGACATAGAAATACCTAACACAAAGGAGTTCATTTGCAATAATTATTGTTCTATGATCACTGGCAAGTAAACACCATCTGTGTGGCTCAGTTCAACCAATGGTGAAATAAATACACAGCACTGGCCAATCACTGAGGGTAGCTGAAAAAAAGTTAGTTTCAATTACGTGCAAATTGGAAGCAACATTTTTACATTATTCACTAATTCATGGGGTGTGGCAAATGGGCTCTAAGGTGATTCCCATGAGCTGCACTTCCCTGGGGTTCACAGCACTGCGTAAGCTCCTCTTTCTGAGTGTGGACAAGACCCACAACTTGCTTCTAGCCAACAGAATACAGCAAAGGATGTCAATCTCATGAATACATTGTGTTAGATAGCATCTGTTGCTGGCATTCCTGAGACATGGAGTATTTCACTACTATATAAACCACACAACAAGTTATAATATTAATTATTATTGTAAGATCAATTTTTAGAATTATGGAATATCTTCTAATAGCTTGATTACTGCTACTTGATAATCTGCTGTGTAGTCTCTGGATGAGGTCTTTTTTTTTTTTTTTTGAAAGTGAACAGATTGACAGCTAAGGGATGCAAGTTATCTTCTTGGGCTAACACAAATGTTCAAAAACTGAGTAAGCTGACAGGAGCATAACTCTGAATACAGGAAAAGCAACTGAAGTGTATAGTCTAAGGGGTAAATTGTATGGTACATGAATTAGATCTCAATAAAGCTGCTAAAACAAAAGATGAACAGCAGAGTGTGGCTATTCCCCAGAGTCCATCTTCTCATTTAACAGAAAAAGTTGTGAAAACCAGAGAAAAACATGCTATGGTTATGCCATCATGAAGGCAAGTTCCTGGAGTCTCCACTCATACAAGGCTGGCCATCTTTCCTGTGAGACTGAGTCCAATTTCACAGTCATTGTTTGAAGAGTTAGTCCAATCCCAATGGCTTCCAAAGAAGGAGTGGACAGAGATGTGGCACTGTGGTGACCACACCTAGAAGCCTGACCTGACCTTTTACCATTACACTGGAGCAGTCAATCACAGAGGCAACTGTACTGAGTGTCCAAAACCTTGGCAGCAGTTTTTTACCTTGGGGCAAATGTGTCAAACAGGGTTTAAGTGCTACTTCTACTAGACAGGGTCGAAAATTCCCATATTTCATATTAATTTCTTACCTGAAATTTAGTTCAGCTCAACGCCACTAACCTGTAAGTTAGCCCCAATGCCTCTGCCTCATCAGTAACTAAGTTCAGCCTCCGACTTTTTATTTACTCTTATATTCATCCTTCTGAAATGCATATAAAGTGCTCCACATGAGCAATTCTTAACCCAAGCATCTCACCACTCCCTCTGTTGGGCTCTCTTCAAGAAACAAGGAAGGGACTGAGGTTCCAAGGCTCAAATTCACCCAAATCTCATAGAGGACCACAATCACCAGCCCCATATCTAACCACGTACACAGAAAAGTCCCTAAGTAAATCGGTAACATTCTCCTCTGGATTTAAAGGTCTTTAATATGAAAACAAGTTAGAGTGGTCTTTGTTGTAATAGGTCTTGTAATTAGACTATCGAATGATACACATTCTAGTTTAAAAATTAGCTATACACTTGTATTTTTTAATGCCTACAGATCACGAATCTGATTGAAAGGGCACCTCTGCTGAACACAGTATTTCCAACAGCAGCATTTGGGGATAGACATTAACACCAGGGAAGCTGTTCCAATACAGACTGATGTCACCATTACAGTATTTTCTCCCATATAAAGGTAAGTAGAACTCTAGTGGCAATAATAAACTTTGGTGAAATCTACAGACACAAAGGTCTGAAACCTAAAAAAAACCAAACACAATAAACTTTACTAATTGATTGGAATCAAATTTGGAAAATCAATTCATGGACACGCTGCATCTTACTACCAGATTCATGGATTATCATAAATAGGCTGGGTCCATGTCCCCTGTGGTTAGTATGTTCACGTTCCTTTTCAAAAGACTCTATTCCCTGGTTTTGTAAAGGGATGACACAGGAATGACCAAATAAATAAATAAATAAAATTTTAAAAAATAAAAAAATTAAAAAATAATAAATAAAATAAAGATTCTAAGGCTTACCTCTTCCAATTGTTTAAGGGAACACTTTTTCCCCTCCCCCATGGTTCGTCTTTCCATGGAGAGGGATCGGGTCTGTCACCCGAGCCTTTACTGACTGACCAGCGAACGTGGAAGAAGAAACTGAACACACTCGGTTCAGTTCCCCTCTTTTGAAGCCAGACGTCCTCCAGAGAGGGTACATATGCTCTGGCTATTCCTCTGCCATGCCTTATAAGAGGCTGCCACTCAAGGGATGGGTAAGTCTAATTATGTGGGGCCAGGAGGAGTTAGCGAACTATTCTGGCTTCAAATACAGAGCTACATTTCCAATCTTATCAAGAAAGCCTGGGTGACTCAGTCAGTGAAGCATCTGCCTTCAGGTCAGGTCATGATCCTGGGGTCCTGGGATAGAGCCCCGCATCAGGCTCCCTACTCCCCGCTCATGATATCACTCTCTCTCTCTCAAATAAATAAAATCTTAAAAAAAAAAAAAAGACTACGATAAATCTTGGGGCGCCGGCATGGCTCAGTTAAGAGTCTGACTCTTGGTTTCGGCTCAGGCTCAGGTCATGATCTCAGGTCATGAGATCAAGCCCTGCTTCAGGCTCCATCTCAGGCAGGGAGTCTGCTTGGGATTCTCTCCCTCTCCCCCCCCAACCTGGCACACAGGTAAGCCCACTCTCTCTCAAATAAATAAATAAATTCTTTAAAAAAAGAAAAAAGAATATGATAAATCTTATAATCTCCTATGTCTGGCTCCTGCATCTCTCTCAATTGGTGCCAAACAAAAATGGAAAGGAGGCTTTTTCATTTTTTACTGGACTTCCATATACCCAAAACACAAAATTTTAAAAAATGTTAAAGTATTGGATAGTAAGAAAATGAAATGCAATCATGCAATTTCTCGAGTTCAGAGAGAATAAATGATTTCCATGTCACCTAAGAGCTTCCAGGCGCCAAGAGTTTCAGAGCTCTGCCAACTGACCCTACAACCTACAACCAACCCCCTTTAGCCCCCTTGCAGAAGTTCATAGAAGTATAAAAGACAAATATTGTTAGTGACCTGAGTTATACCTGTAGCTTCAAAGCCCTGGTTTATTCCACTTCTAGAAAAAGCTCACCAAGAGTCTCAAGGGCAACAAGGAGATGATGTGCAGTCTGCTGATGGTGATTTCCGTCCTAAAATACAAGTTCTGCCCTAAACTAAAGCAGGCCTAGAGAAAAAAATATATGAACAGCAGAAAACACACTCAAGAAGAAGACTGGGAAAAAGCAAAAACCAGCAGCAAGGTAAAACTGCCTTTAGCTACACTCTTAAGGACAAAAAGGTTTCCTGACTTCTCTTTGGGGTATCACTTTCTTGAGAATGGAGACTGTGTTTTATCAGCAATAACTTCTAACTCTCTCTCCCCCTCCCAGTTCTCCATGGGTAATCTTCTACAGAGTATCCTGAGCTGCTGCTTTCAGTGAATACTCCACAGGGCTCCAGCCTCAAGCACCTGATGATGCCATCCACCCAGGGAACTGAGCCCGCTGCCACCCAACCCCCATCCTTTTCTTCCTGGTAAGTTCTTCCTTTGCTGGGGCAGCAATACACCCAGCTAACATGCTACACTTCCTGCTATGGGATGAATTGTGCCCAAGCCCTTATCCTCTCTTGCCAAAATTTATGTCAAAGCCTTAACCTCCACTGTGACTGTATGGGAGACAGGGCCTATAAGAAGGTTAAGTAAGGTTAAATGAGGTCATAGGATGGAGCCCTGATCTGATATAGGATTAGTGTCCTTATAAGAAGGACACCACACAGTTGTTCCTAGTGGAGAGTGTCTCTCCCCCACCCTCATGCTTACGCAAAGGTCATGTGAGCAAGATGGCGGCCACCTACAAGCCAAGAGAAGAATCCTCAGAATGAAGCCCACCTTGTCAGCACCCTGATCTGCCCAGCCTCCAGAACCACTGGAAATAAATTTCTGTTGTTTAAGCCACCCGATCTGTAGTATTTTGTTATGATGGCCCAAGCAGACAAAGAAGTCAAACCTCCTTGCAGTTAGAAGCAGTAATATAAATGGAGTATTTAAAAGGAGCTGACCCAGCTGGAAGGAAGGTTTTTTTTTTTTCCTTCCTCCCTCCCCCATCTCCTTCTTATTGCCTAGAATGTTGGTGATGGCCGGAGTTCCAGCCACCCACAAGGCCCTTGACAAGGGAAATCACGTACTGAGAATGAGGGAGCAAAAAATTAAAGCTCTCTCGACTCTGATGACCGTGAAGCCATTACACCAACCCTAGGCCTGCCTACCTCCAGACTGCATCTCCAGAAAGAAAGAAACTGTCTGATTTAAGCCATCATTTGTCTTCATGTTGTTTATATGCAAACTGACTCATTTCCAGTTAATACAGCCCCTAACACTATTTTATTTCCCAGGGACTGTCCTGGAAGGAGGTATCCAGCATCTGGAAGTGGCGGGGAGAGAGGGAACAGGCCACAGTTTGGTCATCACACTGACTGGGAAGTGCTATGAGCATTTAGTATGACGGCCAATGACGCGACTGGCTTCAGACCCACAGGCCAGTTACAAACAGGACAAAAACACTTCTTGAATAAAATCCTTAGCTCTGGTATCCCTGATTTCTTACAGCCCATCTAAATCCCATACCTAATCTTTTGTGTTCCCAGAGACCAGCAGTTCCCTACTTAGGGCAAACAACACACACGTAGATAGACAGAAACAACTGACACAGATACTATGGGCATCGCAAACAAGTGGAATAGGTGTGCTTTTTACAAAACATGCAAAATGATGGGTAGAATGCTCGAATCTACGCAATACAGACCTTATTAAAATACAACTCAATATACAGAAATTACTTTTTGAAACCAGGGGATCATTTTGTTACATAAAAATCTGAAAACTGTAATTTCTGAGCCCACATGTTTGCACAGAAGTCCTTTGTGTACCTTCTTTGACGGCCGATCCTCTGGATAGAAATGACCAATTTGTCTAGTTACTACTTAGCGAACCACTGCATTCTAGCCATCATCCTTTCACTGCCCCAGACTCATTTACACATTTCTGAAATCCTACAGACTCCCCCCCAAAAAAAACACAAAAAACTGTGATATAATGTTCAGAGCACTCATCAGACTGGGCACTGAGAAAAGCTTTATTTCTATCTAAAGTGTCTAATAAAGCTGCCCGGGGCTTTGCGCATAGGTGGGTCGACCTGTTTTCTGAAGAATTACAGGTGCCCCCACCCTCTGCTAAATCCAGGGTTCTGCTGTGCTAATCCAGCAGCAGGACAAGTACTCAAACCTCTTTTCTCACCAGACCATGTCATCCTAAATCCCTCCTAAAGCCACACAGGTAAAAGAGAAAGGAAAAACGGAAAACTCCATCATAATCCAGAGGAAGCCACTCTCGACAATTCAGCACGTACCCTCTGTGTCTTTCTGTACTACGGGGACAGGTTACAAAATGAGATCTCATGCCTATTGCTTGATAGACTTCATATGATTCTGACCTTTTAGCCCTGACCTGGTCCACATGGTCACTTGCTGTGCGGCATGGCTCGTCGGCCCTGAGTCAGTGGCACCAGCAGCCAGTGCCCACAGAGCCCAGGCCGCAGCACGCTTTCCCTCATGCCAGCCTGAAAGGTGAGAAGGGTGAGAGCACACTTTTAAGTTGCATTTTGATTTCTTACCCTTGGAGTCGGACACTCTTCGCCATCTGGTGAACAAGTGTTTCTTCGTTGGTTAACTGCCTGAGGGAACTCCCCTGAGCCCTCCTTGCCCAGCGTTTGCTTTGCTGCTGCTGCTTCTGACAGACATCCTTTATTAACATGCAGATTGACTCTTGGTCCTGCATTGTAAATATTTCTCCAGGGCGCTGTCTACCTCCCCATTCTATTTATGAATTTATATATGTAAAAAAATCAGGGAGCGCCTGGGGGGCTCCGTTGGTTGAGCGTCGGACTTTGATTTTGGCTCAGGTCATGATCTCAGGGTCATGAGATCAAGCCCCGCATCGGGCGTGCCCAGAGTGTGCTTAAGATTCTCTCTCTCCCTCCGTCCCTTACCCATGCCCCCCACCCCACGGGTGCACACGCAGCACTCTCTCTCTGAAATAAACAAAAATCTTTTTTAAAAAATTCAGAAATGTGTATGCTTTCAAATCGATCACTCCATTCCATTCTTTTCTTTTGCTATCATGCAGTATCCTTTAAGTTCACTTGCACGTGTGACGTGGACTTCATTCCACCACTGCATTTTCAGTTTCCTGGCAACGTCGTCTTTTCTCTATCACCCTATCAGTAATCCTGTTCCCCATTTGTCCACATTTGCTCTCCCCTCGAGATCTGTCAATCCTCTCTTTATAAACACCATGACGACTTCTATTCTAATAGGAATGCTGCAAAATATCACATTCGGAGATGCTCTTTGCCCCAAAGTCATGAAGATATGGCTCCCCAGTTCCCTAATTCCTGCTCCCATCTCACAAGGAGGATCCGTGTGGCACTTGTGCCTGGGCGACTGCACAGCATCAGCACACAGACTTCCTCTCACACCTGAAACAACTACACAAAACAGACAAAATACAAGACGGTCTTGAAGACACTGGACATCAGACAACAAAGGGCACTGAACTCCGACAGACAAGAAATACACAAGGTGAGCCCTATAACTGCCCCCAGCTTCCTGCCTGGAAGGGCTCACAGACTGCGATGGGGGTCAGGGGGCTCTTGCCAGTATTCCTGTGTTGAGGAGCTGGATCTGAGCACCTGAGGAGACCAAGGGAGCTAGAGTCCGAGAGCAGAATACCGGATAAGAGAGAGCTGCACAGAAAGAGAAGTCCACAAATATGTGCAGAGCCCTCCTTGGTCAGCACACTCTTACAAAGAACCATCCAAAAGGATTAGCGGGAAAATACCCAGGCTGGAGCAGTACTCAGAACAGCCACCAAAGCTAAAATGAAAGACCCAAAGGATCCAACTATTTCCAAGTAACTTAACCGAAGAACAAAGCTTAGAAATATTTATAAGAATGCAAAACCAGGGGTGCCTGGGTGGCTCAGTTGATGAAGCGTCTGCCTTTGGCTCAGTTCATGATCTCAGGATCCTGGGATTGAGCCCCATGTGTGGCTCCCTGCTCAGCAGGGAGTCTGCTTCTCCCTCTCCCTCTGCCCCTCTCCCCACTCATGCTCTCTCCCTCTCTCTCTCTCAAATAAATAAAAATCTTAAAAAAGAAGAAGAAGAAGAATACAAAAACATCCAGCACCCAATATCTGGCCTGCAACCTAAAACTCACCCAGTATGCAGAGAAGCAAAATTACACAACCCAAACCAAAGAGAAAAATCGGTCAGTTCTAACGGATTCAGAAATGACAGGGATGCTAGAATTAGTAGACAAGGACACTGAAACTGTGTTGATTACTGTATTCTAAGTGTTTGAGAAACTAAAGGACAGAGAGAATACATTAAACAAACATGGAATATACAAAAAAGAGCCAAATCAAACATCTAGATAGAAAAGCTACAGCAGGGGCGCCTGGGTGGCGCAATCGTTAAGCGTCTGCCTTCGGCTCAGGGCGTGATCCCAGCGTTCTGGGATCGAGCCCCACATCAGGCTTCTCCGCTGGGAGCCTGCTTCTTCCTCTCCCACTCCCCCTGCTTGTGTTCCCTCTCTCGCTGGCTGTCTGTCAAATAAATAAATAAAATCTTTAAAAAAAAAAAAGAAAAGAAAAGAAAAGCTAGAGCAGGGTAGGAGGAAACTTGGGGATGATGGGTATGTTCACTACCTTGCCTGTAGCGATGGTTTCACAGGTGTGTGCACATCAAAACTTAGCAAACCGTACACTTCAACTACGCACAGTTTATTGTACGTCAATTATACCTCAATGAAATGGATAGGAAAGAGAAAAAAGAGAGAAAGAGATTGTCTTTGAGCCTCACTCTTCTTGTGTGAAAGGGATTTGTCTATCCTGTGTCTATAGTTCAAACCATGCCTATGGTTCTAAGCTTCCAGGGCTCAGCCTATTACCAATCAGAGCATGCACTGCTCCAAAGGCAAATTCTCCTCTCCTGATCTCGCTGCTCTTCAACTGACGTAGCAAATATAAGAACATAATCCTCGTCTATGTCGCTACCACAACCCTTCTCTGTGTCCACCCAATACACTACTCAGAATGACCACCCCGTCCAAATGCTATGTGCCTGCATCTATCTCGCCTCCTTCCTCCCACCCCTCCCCATGGTTATTTTCCGGCAGTCAATATTGGGGGGGGGGGGCGGGCAGGGAAGGGGTAAAGGTGCTCTGTCTTTGAAACTAGTGGCTCAGAAGGAGAAACCCTCTGTAAATTTTTCTTTATTCCTATAGGGATCCAATACAGAGTTTAGCATCAAACTGTCTTAATTTTCTGTGCTTGATATATTCATCCTTGTTTCTTTTTTTTTTTTTTTAAAGATTTTATTTATTTATTTGACAGAGAGACAGTCAGCGAGAGAGGGAACACAAGCAGGGGGAGTGGGAGAGGAAGAAGCAGGCTCCCAGCCGAGGAGCCCAATGTGGGACTCGATCCCGGAACGCCGGGATCACGCCCTGAGCCGGAAGCAGACGCTTAACGACTGCGCTACCCAGGCGCCCCTCATCCTTGTTTCTTAATAAATATTTCAGCAGGATGCTGCTACTCCTACGTCATTTTGTACCATGAATCTGAAATTGCTTTTACAAAGTCAGAACTTTAGTCCCTGAAGCAAATAAGAAGCAAGAGTCTTAGCCACTTTTCATTCACAACCTGTAGTTACGTGAATTGTCTTTTAAACACATGACTACGAAACATTCTCAAGCTTACTTTTATTATTCTGGGGAAAGGGGTGGGACATTTATCCAAACAAGTCTTTGGGGAAAAAAAGATTTTATAGAAATAAATTTTATTAACAGACACATTTAGGATCACATGCTATTTTATATAATATACCTACTTGAAACCGAGGGTATTTTTGAACCTCTTCCAGTGCTTAAGTTTTAGCTTGCAAGAACTATGATCAAACCAGCTTAATTTAATACCAGTCTATGCTTTAAACCTTCGCTTACTCTATTTCCTTATGTATACTGTAGATGCCAAGAGAAAAATACAAAGTTAAAATCTAATTGCAGTTGAATTTTATTCCTTCTGTGAGGCTATCCATAAGCTGAAGCAAACAATTCAACATGTGTGGTCGCTCGTGAGCACAAGACTCAGTGGAAGGGAAAAGGAAGAAAAGTTTCATCCCCATAGCTTCTGGACCTTTCAATCTGGTGTTCAAGATGCATGCTGTCAGAGACGAACAGAATGCAACCAGAAAGGAAATAAAGACTTCATCCCGTCTTGTCCTTCGGGAAACTCTGCCTGAAAACCCTGGATTGGGCCTAGTGTTCCTCCTCAGTACCCACGGACACTGAAATCAGGAAACACCCAGCCCATGCCAATTTCCGATCTACAGTCCCAGCAACATGTTGTTTTGGGTTTTGGTTTTTTTGTTTTTTGAGGTTTTTTTCTTGTTTTTTTTTTCAATGTATATTAGGCTACTTTGGTACTTTTTTTAGGTAATTTATATTAGGCTAGTTTATTCTTGATGAACCCTAATTTGGATCCACTTCTAACCATTTTTGCTTAACTCCTCTGATAATTATCTCCACAGAGTCTAAATCACAGAGGTTCCCTTTTAAGGGGCACAAGTGAGGATATGGGCAATAGGCCGGGATCCCTTAAATGACAGAATAAAGAGGGTTTTCCCTGCAGCTCCCACATCCACGCTGGAGCCCCTTGTCTACTACTTGATTCTTCATGGGTGTGTATCCCTTCTTAAATATTCCCAAATAGGCCCAGCTATGCTAGAGGAAGCAGCCCAGGGAAGCAAGGACAGATGTCTACTCCTATCACCACAGCGTACAAAGGCGCTCCGCTCATAGGAGGAGACCAGACCTTCTCCCACCACAACACGGAGCCCTCCAGCCAGTGTCAAGGCTCAGATTCACAGCTCTGTCCACTGCCGTGTATGTCCTACGCTGCCACTCCTCCACGGCTTACGAAGTCTATTTATTTTGAATCACACATACACTCCGCACTGTCGTAATCTAGACAAGAGTCTAATTCCTCAAAACTCTGATTTGGTCGGTGCCAACCGTCTTTCATCAGAATGCCAAATCCACTGTGTTGTTTTGGGGGGTGGGAGCCGAGGAGAGACCCATATGAGGCATGAGACCCTGCCCTTCCTCAGTTTCCCGTGAATATTTTGATACTTTTTCTCCTGTGATATTCTGGGACTACAAACTCTACCCAGCTACTTGTGTTCACATCCCAGAGGCTGTCTGCTCTGACTTTAACTGTGCCTGTCCCACTCTTCCTTGAAAAGTGAGTGTAACGTCCTCTTCAGCAGCTCAAGTCTATTACAGAGCACATACTCCACAGGTTTCCAAAGGACACTTGCCAGGAGCTAGCTAGCCACTCTTGACACAGAACACGGTCTGAGAAGCCAAAGCCCAGTGCTTCAACACCACATGCACTGCACCGAACTGAGACCCCCTCTGCCCCCAACAACAGATGTGTCCATTTGGAACCTCAGAAGGTGACCTTATCTTTACAGATACAATTAAGATACAGATCTTGAGAAAAAGTCATCCTGGATTCGGGTGGGCCCTAAATACAATAGCAAGCATCCTTGTAAGAGACAGAAAAGAAGACAGAGACACAGTGAGACACAGGGAAGAAAGCCAAGCGAGGACAGAGGCAGAGACTGGAGTCATGCTACCGCAACCCAAGGAACGCCAGGAGACAACAGAGCTGGAAGAGGGAAAGAAGGATCCTCCTTAGAGCCTTCGGAAGAAGCATCGCCCTGCCGACACCCTGATTTTGGACTTCTGGTCTCCGAAACTGCAAGAGAATGAATTTCTGTTGTTTTAAGCCACCAAATCTGTGATAATTGTTACGGCAGCCGCAGGAATCCAATGCACCATCTAAACCATGAGTCACCAAACTTCTTCTGTAAAGAAAGAGATAGTAAGTATTTTAGGCTTTGCCGGCCAGTCTCTGTAGCAACTACACAACCAAACAGGTGTGGCTATGTTCCAATAAAACTTTATTTACAAAAACCAGCAGCAGGGCTACATTTGGCTCCTGAGCTGTAGTTTGTGTACTCCATGATCTAAATGACACCTATCATTAAAATCATCTATATCCTATCTCTTCATTTTCGTAGCCTTCCTCTTTCAAATGTACAATTATTCTATGGGAGATAAGAAACTCCAGTCATGTACCCAAATCTTACAGTTTTATTTCTAGAATTTAATCTCGAGATACATTTCTGGGTTTGTCTTAACCCCCACCGCACCCCCAACACACAAATCAACAGGCAGTAGAATCAAGGGTCTGCTAACCCATCCGTGCCTCTCTCACCTCGTAGGTAAATACACTAAGGAGGCAGCAAAGCTCAAAGCCTTAGGCGTCCCTCCCATCTACGTATCCTTCAGCAAGTAACAACAGCTAACTACCTTAACCCGTTTCCTCTTCCCGGACATGAGAACTTGATTCCCCAACCCTGCCAGTGCCTACACATCTTCCTTTGACAAGTAAATATCTCCTTGCGCCCAGAACCTTCTATTATCTAATTAACTTGACGTGTGTTTTCTCCCCTTCTTTCATTACCACATTCATTTATCTTAATCTTGATTTCCTCCAAATGCTATTAAACATGTCTTTCTCTCCAAATTATTTATTCCTCCTTTTCCCCTAAGCATCCTTGATATTATCAAGCCAGCAAACACTAAAATGCCTCAAGCTGCTATATGCTCTCCTCAGCATATATCTATATATGTAACTCGCAACCCTCCTTAGACAGGAAAACAAACAGAACACATACCCTGCACACCACTGCAACTGTTCTTCTCTGTCCGTACTGTTAGGATCTCTAGATGAATACTGCTTTATGCATCCTTCTGCAATGCAGCTCTGTTAATTCCGGAAATTTCCACAGTAAACCCGGTCTGTCAGTTGCCATGGAAACTGCCTGCTTCCTGGCACTACTAACAAAATGAGTATCTTTACTCAGATTTAAGATGAGGCAAAGGTAAGAATTGAAAAAAAAAGAGAGAGATGCCCAGAAGAATTGCTCAAACCCTCCAAACAGAAATTTTTGAATTGATATTCGTATTCAGTGAACAGGAGATATTAATTACACGAATCTGCAGCGCTTTGAAGCAGTACTGATTTATGAAGCAGACAGCAATGTTTTACCACTAAGGAAAAGAGTCATAGTAGAGAGTGTGAGATAAGCGTTCGTGTTTGCATGTTGCTGCTACAGACGGCATAGTCCCTCCGAGCTGAACGTGTGTCATCTGTACTGATAGCTTACCATTAGAACAGTTTTTCTGGGTTATGTTTCTTATAGAGAAAGTTCAGAAAGCTGCCCTCAACCAACAGGTTTCAAGTTTTCTTAAGATCCTTTCCCTGCCTGGGCCCCAACCTCCACTGGTGGCTAAAACCCTTTCCCTGCTAGTATATAAGAAATCAGAGTCCTTAAAAGTGTATCTCAGGCGAACGTACCAAGAAAGCCACCTTATCAGTACTCTCAGAATAGCAGACATAGCTGACCATGATCCCCCTCCACGTGCCCTTGGAAACAGCGCTTGGTTTCTATGACATCACACCTAATGGTCTGCTTCCTACCTCTCAAGAGTCTTTCTTTTCTCTGTCTATAGCTCCTCTTCTAGTCAACCTCTACATGTTAGATTCCCCCGGGGCTCAGCCCTGGATCCAACTTCCTTATCAAGATATGCTTCCCAGACAATGTTAGCATCTACGTGCTGACAATTCTCAACCTTTACTCTCCAATCTCCACCCCCCCCCCCGCCTCCTCTGGGTATCAGAGTCATATTTCCAACACCAGAGTGTGTGCGGTATTATCTCCTTGACCTAACAGGATATTTCATGGACATCTCAAACTTAATACATGTCAAGCTGACCTCTTGCTCTTTTGTGTTCTCACCCACACGCACCCCACACCCCACACCCCGCGGTCCTCATGTCAGCAATGGCAACTGAACCCATCATTCAACCCAAAATTCTGGAAGTCACTAGGAACATCTTTCCCTGTTTACCATCCACATTCAAATTGTTGCTGATTTTTGTTAATGTTCAAAATTCCTTTGTGATGTCCACTTCCCTCTACCGCTGCCGTCATCAATCTAATATCATTATCACCCAGCAACACCACCCACAACCTTACGAGGACTCCTCAATTCCTTTTTTTGCCTCTGCACAGCAGTCAGAATTATCACGCTGGGATGTATCAGATGGTGTCACTCGCCTGCTTATAATCCTTGCACAGTTTCCTGCTCATGTTGAATGCCATCCCAACTCCTTACCTATAAGACCCCACGTTATCTGGCCCATGACTACCTCTCCACCCCTAAGTCCACTTTTCCTTCTCCTTCTCTGATCACATTGGCGTCTTTTCGGTTCCACGAAAAGCTGAATCTTTCCCACCTCGGTATCTTGCAACCCAAAATACATGCTACTCCCTGTACTTGAAACACTCATCAGTCGCTTCCCCAAATCTAGTAAAATCCTGCTCGGGGTTCAGAAGCCTTCAAAGACTACCTCTTTACCATCTCCATTCTAAATCAGCCCCCTTTTATATGCTCTCATAGCTGGTCCTTTTCCTTCAATAGCATGTATACTGTTTATAAGTGTACACATACACACATATATACATATTTGCTGAATGTGTCACCCCTAAACCTTAAGTTCCATGAAGTGGTAAATAGCATCTCTTTTTTTCAACATGCCACACCCAGTGCCCACCAGAGTATCTACCAGGTGGTGGGCATTCAACAAACACTTGCTGGATGTATAACAGAGTATGTACAGGGCTGCTGCCAAGTCAGTTGCTCACAAAGCTTTGATGCACTCCCCGGACTCTATGAGATACCCCTATAACCATCCCTAAGCTCCCCCTCTTTTTGCATCCATTCAAAACCCAAGATATGGAGGAACACACCACTTACATCTGACTTCAGCAGCTCCTAGGTGAGGAGAGAGGCACTAGCAGCCATCTGTGTGTACCTGCAATGCTTCTCTGTATCAATGCTCATGGCCACAGGCAATTTTGCACTTCCAGGGGGCATGTGCCAATGTCTGGAGACAATTCCGGTTGTGACTACTGGGGGAGGAGAGTGCTACTGGCATCTACCTAGTGGGTAGAGTCTGGAGACACCAGTAAGCATCCTACAATGCACAGGCCAAGCCTCCTATAGCAGAATTATCCAGCCTAAAATGTCAATAGTGCCGAGGCTGAAGAGAGAGAGCTACTTCCACAGTCTCCTAAGACAGGAGTAGGGCCAAAAACCGTCAGTCCAGGAAGAATTAGACATTATGTAATCAAAGAAATGTAACATTTCATGGGGCGCCTGGCTGGCTCAATTGGTGGAGCGTGCAACACTTAACCTCAGGGTTGTAAACCTGAGCCCCAGGTTGGGTGCAGAGATTACTTAAAAATAAAACTTCGGGGGCGCAGTCATTTAAACGTCCAACACTTGGCTTCAACTCAAGTCATGATCTCAGGGTCCTGAGACTGAGCCCTCCGTTAGGCTCTGTGCTCAGCGTGGAGTCTGCTTGAGTTTCTCTCCCTCTGCACCCCCCTGCATTCCTGCTCTCTCTCTCTCTCTCAAATAAATCTTTAAAAATAAATTAATTAAATAAATAAATGGTTATCAGTAAGGAACTAATTAAATATATAATACACCTACACAAACGTAATGAAAAGATATATATAACTGACTTCTGAAAATGAATAAGATATGTGCTAACTCAGAAATATCCTCAAGAGCTACTAAGTGAAAAATCAAGCTACGAAGTCATGTACTAAACTGCTTTTTCTTTCTTTTTTTTTTTTTTTAAGATTTTTTTTAATTTATTTATTCGACAGAGAAGAGACAGCCAGTGAGAGAGGGAACACAAGCAGGGGGAGTGGGAGAGGAAGAAGCAGGCTCATAGCGGAGGAGCCTGATGTGGGGCTCGATCCCATAACGCCGGATCACGCCCTGAGCCGAAGGCAGACGCTTAACCGCTGTGCCACCCAGGCACCCCTAAACTGCTTTTTCTATAAATATTTTCAAGGATTTACATCAATTATTATATATTTTGGCATTTGAACAAGTTTTTCTCTAAGGACATATTACCCTTAATAGTGTTTTATCTTTAGAGAAAAATAGGATAGGCATGAAGCTTATATTTTATTCTATAACTTTCTGTACCAAATGAATTCTCTTACCAGAAGCGTATATTACTCATTTTTTAAAAGGTAACATGAACTATCTGGATGGTAAGATTATGGGGCATTTTGGTTTTCTTCTTTAAACTTTTCTGTATTAAAGAAAAAAAGGAAAAAGGAAAGAGAAGAAAAGGGGTGCCTAGGGGGCTCAGTTGGTTAAGCGTCTGCCTTCAGTTCGGATCATGCTCCCAGGGTCCTGGGACCCAGCCCTGCATTGGCTCCCTGATCAGCGGGGAGTCTGCTTCACCCCCTCCCTCAGCCCCGCCCCCCTGCTTGTGTTCTCTCTCGTTCTCTCAAATAAATAAATAAAATCTTCAGAGGAAAAAGAAACACTAGTAACTGTTCTTTTTATTTTTTAAAAAAGATTTTTATTTTTTTTAAGTAATCTCTATACCCAACATGGGACTCGAACTTACAACCCCAAGATGAGGAGTTGTACGCTCTATGGACTGAGCCGGACAGGTGCCCCTTTAAAACACAATAAAGAGAACATGTCCCCACACTTTGTCTCGGGACCTCCAACTACTCAGGGGTACACCACACCTGATGTGACTCCACAGATGCTATGGATTAATCCTCAGATGATACTTGTTAAGTTCTTAAGAATTTCACTCTAGGCTTGTTTCAAACATCATGACAAGGGAAACCAAGTGGGCAGAAATAAAATTTGTCACAACACTGTTCTATGGGCCTAAGAGCTGCATTCATTAAAAACAGTGTTCAGACACTTATCAAGCGATTGTTGAAACACATAGGTGCTTTAAGGACAGAAAACCATAGGTACCATTCAGTGAAAGTAAATGATATACACATAATTTTTATTGTTATCCTTCTGGCTTTTTATCTTCAAAGATTCTTTTCTTTTCTTTTCTTTTCTTTTCTTTTCTTTTCTTTTCCTTTCTTTCTTTCTTTCTTTCTTTCTTTCTTTCTTTCTTTCTTTCTTTCTTTCGAGAGCACGTGCATGAGCTGGGGGAGGGGCAGAAGGAGAGAGACTCCCAAGCAGACTCCCAGCTGAGCTTGGGGCTCAATCTCACAACCCGGAGATCACGACCTGAGCCAAAATCAAGAGTCAGATGCTAACCGGCTGAGCCACCCAGGCGCCCTTCTGGCTTGTTTTTTAAACTGAAGTGTCATTTTCAAATAGTGAGATGCACAAATCACAAGTATACAGTTGGCTGAGTCGCCAAATGCACACACCCTTGTATCTCACACCCTAATAAGATGTAGAACATCCCATCACCTCGGAAAGTTCTCCTGAGCCATTCTTATCAGTCCCCTCCACAGGCAAACACTGTCCTGATTTCAATCACCATAGGTTAGTTTTATCTAGGATTTCACATGGATAAAATGAAGCGGTTTTCTCTTATGCCTGACTTGTGCTCAGCATTTCTGGAGATCCACCAATGTGACTGCAGGCATCAATATTGCTGAAAAGTATTTCACTGAATAATATGCCACAAGCTGTTTATGCATTCTTCCCTCATTGGACACCTGGGTTGTTTCTAGTTTGAGGGTTATTATGAAGTAAGTTTTTGTGAACATTCATATGTAAGACTTTCTGAGGACATTTTTATCTTGGGTAAATATCAAGAAGCAGAACTGCTGAGTTATGGGGTAGACGCACATTTAATTTAGTAAGTGACTATTCTAAAGTGGTTGTACCATTGTCTGCTTCCGCAATAATATATGAGAATTCTGGTTATAACACATACTTGTTAATTTCATCCACTCTGGGGGCTGTGTAATAATGTATCTATTTGGTCTCTGCCCCCAGCTCCCAGCCCAGCGCTCCTAAAACCCTCATGATTTCCTGAGTGGTAAGAACACTGGCAGCATCTCTTGTTCTAAAGAGACAATCCTCGAAGACTCCCGGATGCAACCGGTCACCACAAAGACCAAGCCAGGATTAGAAGTTTGCAATTTTCAGTCCTACCACCCCATCCTCCAGAGGGGAGAGGAGCTGGAATGGAGTTAATGATTCATCATACCCACATGATGAAGTCTCCATAAAATCCCAACAGTAAGGAGTTCAAAGACCTTTCGGCTTGGTGGACACACCCACAACAGAAGGGTGACGCACCCCAACTCCACAGAAGTTCTGGTGCTCAGGACCCTTCCGTACCTCTTCATCCTTTATCGTGTCTTAGAATAAACTAGTAAAGCTAAGTGCTACCCTGAGTTCTGTGAGCCACTCCAGCAAGTCATCGAACCCAAGGGGGTTGTTGGAACCTCTGCTCTATAGCCAAGTCGCCAGCACACATGACAACAGAGGCTTTGGCCAGCGGCTCAAGGAGGAAGTGGGGGACTCTTGTGGGACTGGGCCTGTACCTATGGGATCTGATGCTGCCCCTCACAGTGTCAGAACTGAGGCAAACTGCAGGACACCCAGCCGGTGCCGGAGGCTTGCTTGTTGTGGGACACCCCCACACACACACATCTGGCAGAGTGTTCTGTGGGAAGAGCAAAGGAGACTCACGGGGAAGAAACACACTGAACTGCGTTCTTCCCTTACACAGGTGGAAAATCTGAGGTTTTTTTATTTGCAAACAGTATCTCCTTGTGGTTTTAATTTCCATTTCCCTAATTACTAATGTTGTGAAGCACATTTCTCATGTACTTATTATCTACTCCTAAACCTCCTTTGTGAAATGCATTAAGTCTTTAACCTGTATTTTTTTTAAAAGATTTTATTTATTTATTTGACAGAGATAGACAGCCAGCGAGAGAGGGAACACAAGCAGGGGGAGTGGGAGGGAGAGGAAGAAGCAGACTCCCAGCGGAGAAGCCCGATGTGGGGCTCGATCCCATAACGCCGGGATCACGCCCTGAGCCAAAGGCAGACGCCTAACAACTGCGCTACCCAGGCGCCCCTTTAACCTGTATTTTTAATTGGGTTGTTTTGTGTTATACTTCATTATACACATTAAAGGCTTTTGTAGATATATAAACTATGAATATTTTTCTCCCAGTTTATAGCTTGGCTACCGATTTTCTTAAGAAATTTCTGAAAAGCAGAAATTTGTAATTCTGGTAAAATCTAATTTATTGATTTGTAGTGGTTATATCTTTCTTTGTTCTGAAAAGAAATATTTGCCCAGGGTGCGTGGGTGGCTCAGTCGGTGAAGCGTCCACCTTCGGCTCAGGTTATGATCCCACGGTCCTGGGTCTGAGGCGGCTTTGGGCTCCCTGCTCAGTGGGGAGTCCGCTTCTCCCTCTGCCCCTCCCCTGGCTCGTGGGCACACGCGCGCTCTCTCCCTAATAAATAAATAAAATCTTTTTAAAAATTAAAACAAAAAGAAATACTTGCTTATGTCAGATCACAAATGTACCTGGATGTTTTCTTTTAGAAGCATTACAGAATTTCTGCTTTCAGGACTACGATCCATCTCAAACTAATTTTTGCATGTAATAAGAAATAGGAATCAAGATTTATTCTGTTCCACACCTTTTTCCAGGTGTTCTACCACCACGAAAATTCTATCCTTTCCCCCCCTGAACTGTACAGGCACCCTGGTCAAAAAACAACTATGTGTGTGTATCTATCGACTTTCTATTCTGTTCCACTGATGTATCTGTGTATCCTAATGTCTCCCCACAAAGCCAATAGTGTAGCTTTACAGTAAACCTTGCAATCAGGTGTAAGTCTTCCAGCTTAGTTTTTCTTTAACAAAATTGCTTTTGGCTATTCTAGGTCTTCTGCATGTCCACATAAATTTTAGAATCATTGTGTCAAATTATGTATATTTTTTTAAAGCTTGCTGGAATTTTTTTGGGATTTCAGTGAATCAGTAGATCCGTGTGGGAAGAACAGATATCCTAGTAATACTGTACCTTCCACGCCACAAGCAAGGCGTCCTGATCCCTATATAGGTCTTTAATTTCTCTCAGCAATGACGTAGAGCTTTCATTAGAGAAGCCTTATACAATTGTCGTTAAATTTATCTGCAAGTATTTTATAATTTTTCATGGTACTACATGAATTTTTTTCAATTTCATTTTTCCAAGTATATTTTTTAAATTGATTTTGGAACAATGATCACGTATCCTGTGACCTGCTAAAGTCACTCAATGACTCTAGTAATGTTCTCTAACCAGGATTTTCTGTATTTACAATCATATCATCTTAAAAAAAAAAAAAAAAAAGACTGTTTGCTTCTCTTTCGCATCTTTCTGTCTTTCCATTATTGTTCTTACTTTATTGCACTGGGTAGGGCCTCTGGTCTAGTACTGAATAGCATTGGTGAGTGCAGACATTCTTGTCTTGTTACCAATTTCATTTTTTTTTTTTTTTTCCTCAGAAATTCTGATTTAATTGATCTAGGGTAGGACCCAGCCGTCAGTACATTTTATTTTATTTTATTTTTTTTTCTATTTTATTTTATTTTATTTTTTTTTTTAAATGATTTTTTATTATATTATGTTAGTCACCATACAGTACATCCCCGGTTTCCGATGTAAGGCTCGATGATTCATTAGTTGTGTATAACACCCAGTGCACCATGCAATACGTGCCCTCCTTACTACCCATCACCGGTCTATCCCATTCCCCCACCCCCCTCCCCTCTGAAGTCCTCAGTTTGTTTCTCATAGTCCATAGTCTCTCATGTTTCATTCCCCCTTCTGATTACCCCCCCTTTCTTTATCCCTTTCTTCCCCTACCGATCATCCTAGTTCTTATGTTCCATAGATGAGAGAAATCATATGATAGTTGTCTTTCTCTGCTTGACTTATTTCACTTAGCATTATCTCCTCCAGTGCTGTCCATGTTGTAGCAAATGTTGAGAACTCGTTCTTTCTGATAGCTGAGTAATATTCCATTGTATATATGGACCACAACTTCTTAATCCAGTCATCTGTTGAAGGGCATCTCGGCTCCTTCCACGATTTAGCTATTGTGGACATTGCTGCTATGAACATTGGGGTGCATATGGCCCTTCTCTTCACTACGTCTGTATCTTTGGGGTAAATACCCAGTAGTGCAATGGCTGGATCATAGGGTAGCTCAATTTTTAACTTTTTAAGGGACCTCCACACTGTTTTCCAGAGTGGCTGTACCAACTTGCATTCCCACCAACAATGTAGGAGGGATCCCCTTTCTCCACATCCTCTCCAACAATTGTTGTTTCTTGCCTTGTCTATTTTTGCCATTCTAACTGGCGTAAGGTGGTATCTCAGTGTGGTTTTGATTTGAATTTCCTTGATGGCTAATGATTTTGAACATTTTTTCATGTGTCTGTTAGCCATTTGTATGTCTTCATTGGAAAAGTGTCTGTTCATATCTTCTGCCCATTTTTTGATTTGTTTATTTGTTTCTCGTGTATTGAGTTTGAGAAGTTCTTTGTAGATCTTGGATACCAGTCCTTTATCTGTAGTGTCATTTGCAAATATATTCTCCCATTCCGTGGGCTGCCTCTTAGTTTTTCTGACTGTTTCCTTGGATGTGCAGAAACTTTTAATCTTGATGAAGTCCCATAAATTCATTTTATCTTTTGTTTCTCTTGCCTTTGGGGATGTGTCATGAAAAAGGTTGCTTTGGCCGATGTCGTAGAGGTTGTTGCCTATGTTCTCCTCTAGAATTTTGATGGATTCCTGTCTCACATCGAGGTCTTTCATCCATTTGGAGTTTATTTTTGTGTATGGTGTGAGATAGTGGTCAAGTTTCATTCTCTTGCATGTAGCTGTCCAATTTTCCCAGCACCATTTATTGAAGAGACTGTCTTTTTCCCACCGGATGTTTTTTCCTGCTTTATCAAATATTAGTTGCCCAAAGAGCCGAGGGTCCATTTCTGGGCTCTCTATTCTGTTCCATTGGTCTATGTGTCTGTTTTTGTGCCAGTACCATGCTGTCTTTGTGATCACAGCTTTGTAGTACAGCTCGAAATCCGGCATTGTGATGCCCCCAGCTTTGTTTTTCCTTTTCAACAGTTCCTTGGAGATTCGGGGCCTTTTCTGTTTCCATACAAATTTAAGGACTGTTTGTTCCAGTTCTTTGAAAAATGTCCTTGGTATTTTGATCGGGATAGCATTGAAAGTGTAGATTGCTCTGGGTAGCATGGACATTTTAACTATGTTAATTCTTCCGATCCATGAGCATGGAATATCTTTCCATCTTTTTATGTCTTCCTCAATGTCTTTTAAGAGTGATTTATAGTTTCTAGAATATAGGTCCTTTACGTCTCTGGTTAAGTTAATTCCAAGGTAACGTATGGTTTTTGGTGCTATTGTAAATGGGATGGATTCCCTAATTTCTCTTTCTTCGGTCTCGTTATTCGTGTATAGAAATGCAACTGATTTCTGAGCATTTATTTTGTATCCTGCCACGTTACTGAATTGCTCTATAACTTCTAATAGTTTGGGAGTGGCTTCTTTTGGGTTTTCCATATAGAGTATCATGTCATCTGCAAAGAGAGACATTTTGACTTCTTCTTTGCCAATTTGAATACCTTTGATTCCTTTTTGTCGTCTGATTGCTGTTGCAAGAACTTCTAGTACTATGTTGAATAATAGTGGCGAGAGTGGGCATCCTTGTCGAGTTCCTGATCTTAAGGGAAAGGCTTCCAGCTTTTCCCCATTGAGAATAATATTTGCAGTAGGCTTTTCATAGATGGCTTTTATGAGATTGAGAAATGTACCTTCTATTCCTACACTCTGAAGGGTTTTAATCAGGAAAGGATGCTGTATTTTGTCAAATGCTTTTTCGGCATCGATTGAGAGGATCATATGGTTCCTGAGTCTTTTCTTGTTGATATGATGTATCACGCTGATTGATTTGCGAATATTGAACCACGCTTGCATCCCAGGTATGAATCCCACTTGATCGTGATGGATAATCCTTTTAATGTACTGTTGGATTCTATTAGCAAGTATCTTGTTGAGGATTTTGGCGTCCATATTCATTAGGGAAATCGGTCTGTAATTCTCCTTTTTGATGGGGTCTTTGCCTGGTTTGGGGATCAAGGTAATATTGGCTTCATAGAATGAGTTTGGTAGCTTTCCTTCTGTTTCTATTTTTTGAAATAGCTTTAGGAGAATAGGTATTATTTCTTCTTTGAATGTTTGGTAGAATTCCCCAGGAAAACCGTCCGGGCCTGGAGTTTTGTTATTTGGAAGGTTGTTTATCACTGACTCAATTTCTTCATAATTAATTGGCCTGTTTAAGGAATCAATTTCTTCCGGTTTCAATCTTGGTAGTTTATAGGTTTCCAGGAAGGATTCCATCTCTTCCAGATTGCTTAGTTTATTGGCATATAGCTGTTGATAAAAATTTCTAATAATCCTTCCAATTTCAATGGTGCTCGTCGTGACCTCTCCTTTTTCATTCATAATTTTAATAATCTGGGTCCTTTCTCTTTTCTTTTGGATAAGTCTTGCCAGTGGTCTGTCAATTTTATTGATTCTTTCAAAGAACCAGCTTCTAGTCCTGTTGATCTGCTCTACTGTACTTCTGGTTTCTGCTTGATTGATTTCAGCTCTAATTTTGGTCAACTGCTTCCTCGTGCGTGGATTAGGCCTGTCCCTCTGTTGCTGTTCCAGCTTCTTGAGGTGAGAATATAAAAACTGCAGTTTAGATTTTTCTATTCTTTTGAGTGAGGCTTGGATGGCTATGTATTTCCCCCTTAGGACTGCCTTTGCAGTATCCCATAGGTTTTGGACTGTTGTATTTTCATTCTCATTGGTCTCCATAAATTGTTTTATTTGATTTTTGATTTCCTGGTTTATCGAGTCATTCCTGAGCAGGATGGTTCTTAGTCTCCAAGTGTTTGAGTTTCTTCCAAATTTTTCCTTGTGGTTGAGTTCCAATTTCAGAGCGTTGTGGTCTGAGAATATGCAGGGGATAATTTCAATCTTTTGGTATCGGCTGAGACCTGTTTTGTGTCCCAGAACATGGTCTATTCTTGAGAATGTTCCATGGGCATTAGAATAGAATGAGTATTCTTTGGTTCTGGGGTGTAGTGTTCTATATATATCTATGAGGTCCAACTCGTCGAGTATGGCATTCAAAGCCTTTGATTCTTTGCTTAGTTTTTGCCAGGGTGTTCTGTCTATTTCTGATAGTGGAGTGTTGAGGTCCCCTACTATTAATGTATTTTTATTTATATGTCTCTTTATTCTGGTTAAGAGTTGGCTTGTGTATCTTGCTGCTCCCCTGTTGGGGGCATATATATTTATAATTGTCATATCCACTTGTTGAATACTTCCCTTAAGAATAATATAGTGCCCTTCTGCATCTCTAACTATAGTCTGTAGTTTAAAGTCCAATTTATCTGATATGAGAATTGCTACCCCAGCTTTCTTTTGAGGTCCATTTGCATGAAAGATGGTACTCCATCCCCTTACTCTCAGTCTGAATGCATCTTTGGGTTTGAAATGAGTCTCTTGTAGACAGCAAATGGATGGGTCATTTCTTTTTATCCAATCTGCAACCCTGTGGCGCTTTATGGGATGGTTCAAACCATTTACATTAAGACTGATTACTGAGAGATATGATTTTAATGTTGCCATGTTGCCAGTAAAGTCTTTGTTTGTATTGGCTGTGACTTTCTGTTCTGTATCACTCTTGGGGCCTTTTTACTTTTATAGAACCCCCCGTAATATCTCCTGTAGGGCTGGTTTCGTGGTTACAAAATTGGTTAGTGACTGGCGATTCTGAAATGTCTTTATTTCTCCATCAATTCTGAATGAGAGCCTTGCTGGATAAAGGATCCTTGGCTGCATGTTTTTCTCTGAAAGAGCTTTAAATATGCTCCCCCAACCCTTTCTCTCATTCCAGGTCTGTGTAGACAGGTCTGACGTAATTCTGATGCTTTTGCCTTGGTACGTGAGAAATTTCTTTGCCCTGGCCGCTTTCAATACTGTATCCTTGCATCTAATATTTGCAAATTGCACTATGACGTGACGTGGTGTAGGTTTGTCATGGTTGAGCTTGGGAGGGGTCCTCTCTGCCTCTTGGACACGAATGTTTGTTTCCCTTGCTAGATTAGGGAAGTTTTCAGCTACAATTTGTTCAAATATCTCTTCTAGACCTCTGTTTTTCTCCACCCCCTCGGGGATGCCGATGATTCTAACATTGGATCATTTCATGGAGTCAGTAATCTCCCGTAACCTACATTCGTGGGCGTGGATTTTTTTAAGACCATCTTCTATTTTCATTTTTTCCTCTATTAACCCATCCTCCAATTCACTAACCCGTTCCTCTGCTTCTGCGACCCTGGCCGTCAGAGCCTCTAGTTTTGCCTGCATTTGGCTCATAGAATTTTTAATTTCTGTCAGATTCGCTCTCATTTCTGTCCTTAGGGATTCTATATTCTCAGTAACCTTTTCGTTAATAGTTTTTTCAATTCTACTCATCATTTTGACCATCGTTACTCTGAATTCCATTTCTGATAATTTGGTTACATCCATATCCATTATTTCTGTGGCAGAGGCCACAGAATCACTGTCTTTTCTTTGCTGGGGGGGGCTTCTCCTTCTTGTCATTCTGATGAAGAGAGGTTGCGGGGTTTCCAGAGCCCAAATTATTGACTGGGTCCCAGGCCGTGCCCCTTGTTTTATAGGGATCTTAGGGATGTGGGCTTCTTCTTTAAAGATTTTATTTATTTATTTATGTGGCAGCCAACCAGCGAGAGAGGGAACAGAAGCAGGGGAGTGGGAGAGGAAGAAGCAGGCTCCCAGCGGAGGAGCCCGATGAGGGACTCCTTTCCGGAACGCCGGGATCACGCCCTAAGCCGAAGGCAGGCGCTCAATGACTGTGCCACCCAGGCGCCCGGGTTGTGGGCTTCTTGATTTTTCAGCCTGCCTTCTGTGTTCTGGGGGAGGGGCCTGCCGCGCCGATACTCAGGCAGCCATGTTTGGATAGAGTCTCGGCGTCCCCTGCGAGGGGGGATGGGGATGGGCACGCTCTGAGCCGGTTTTTCCAGGCTTTTGTTCTCTGGCGGCTTTCCCTGGCGGCCGGCTATGCCTCTTCTGAGGGTCAGAGCAGCAGCGGCCAAATTTCAGCCTCTGTCACAGAACAGAGGGATTGCGGCCTGTTCTCTACTAATGTTCTGTCCACTTTAACTCTGTTTCTGTTGGTGCTGCTCAACCCTGCAGCGTCCGGGATGTGCGCCCCACACCCGGCGTCCCAGCCCTCACTTCCAGGGCCGGCGTCTCTGTCCTTTGTGTTTCTAATGCCGCCAGCCGCCAGCCGCCCCGCGCGCGCGCTCCCGGATCTCCCGGTCTCAGTCTGGATCCAGTGAGCGCACCAGGATTCCGGGGTTCCGCGAGATGCCTGGTGGCGCGCGCACCCGGCTCACGGTCTCAGTCTGCTGTTTTGCGGGTGCCGACCACGAGCCCGCCCGCTCTCCCGTGCAAGTGGCTACCGCTTCCCGGCGCCCGAACGCGGCGGCTCCCTCCCCCTTCCGTTTATCTTCCGATATCTGTGCGCAGTTTCATGGCTCCCCGCTTCGTACCTCAATACTCAGCGCTGGAGATGTTCATTTGTAGAGATCCAGATGCGTCTTCCTGCGTCTCAGGCTGGTTCCGTGGTTGTTTAGGCTGGTCTGGTACCTATCCAGCTCGACTCGGAGGACCGGCTGAAAACGGTGTCTCCTACTCCTCCGCCATCTTAACTCCAAGGACCCCTTGTTACCAATTTCATGGAGAAAGCATTAAGTCTTTCATCATTAAGTCTGATATTAGCTATAGATTTTTCATAGTTGTTCTTTAAAAGGCTGAAAAATTCCTCTTCTTTTCCTACTTTAATGAGAATTTCTACCACGAATGGATATTCAATGTTGTCAAATGATTTTTCTGCATCTACTGAAATGATTACATAATTTTTCTCCCTTATATTAATGCAGTGAATTATATTAATTTTCTAATGTAAAATTAAAATGAATCCCATTTTGTTGTGATGTATTGTCCCTTCTATATATTGATGGATTCCATTTGCGAATATTTTGTTGAGGATTTTCAAGTGTATGTTCATGAGGGATAGTAATCTGTAGTTTTCTTTTTTAAAACCTTATCTAATTTTGATATTAGGGTTATGCTGGGCTCATAAAATGAGTTAGAAAACATTCCCTACTCCTCTATTTCCTGAAAAATTTGTGGAAGCTTAATCTTATTTTTTTATTTTAATGTTGATAAAATTTATCAGGAAAACCATCTGGAGCCTCAAGTTTCCTTTGTGTGAAAATTTTTAATTGCAAATTCAATTTTTAAACAGATATAGGGATATGTGAGGTTTTCTATTTCTTCTTGGGTCAGGTTTGATACTTCTTTTTTTTTTTTTTTTTTTTTTTAAAGATTTATTTACTTGAGAGAGACAGCCAGCGAGAGAGGGAAAAAATGCAGGGGGAGTGGGAGAGGAAGCAGGCTCCAAGCAGAGGAGCCTGATGCGGGGCTCAATCCCAGAACTCCAGGATCACACCCTGAGCCAAAGGCAGACGCTTAACGACTGAGCCACCCAGGCGCCCCAGGTTTGATACTTCTATCTTTCAAGGAATCTGTCTCCATCATTCAGGTTACTGAATTTTTGGCATAAAATTATTTATATTTCCTTATTATCCTTTTATTGTAGTGATATCCCTTCTTTCATTCCTGACAGTGATAACTTGAGCTTCCTCTCTTTAATCAGTCCTGTTGGGGTGTTCATCACTTTTATTGACCTTTCCAAGAAATGACTTTCGAATTCATTCATTTTCTATTTCATTGCTCTCCACTCTTATCTTTATTATTTCCTTTCTTCTGCTTATTTTGGATTTCATTTGCTCATCTTTTCCTAACTGCTGGATGTTTTTGTTACTCTTTCCAGTGATTCTGTGCTTGTGCCTTGCCTAGACATATAAATATTTGGGAACAATATCATCACACTTTGTTTCTTTCTGATTCGTTCAGAATCTGTAATCATTCCCTCAAATGAGTTTAATTCATGCTCATTTCTTTTTCTTTATCCCTAAATTAAGAAACAAATATTTAGATGATTAGTTGTAAAAGAAGCATATAATGTTTGACATAATTCTTATTATGTCAAGAAGCTTAATTTTAAAAGCCTACTTAATGAAGAGATTTTCAGATAAATAGTCACCAGTCTCCCCTCCCTCCTCAAACACCAACGAAACAACAGAAAGGGATTTTTAAAATACCCAAACTCACAATGTAAAAGAGACTAAAAGAGACCACACCAGATGAGAAGTTGCAACACATTTTTGGAAGATCGAAAGTAAATGAACATTTAACAAGGCAGAAAAAAGGTATAACTAAAAATTACCTGCAAACAGAGGATACCAAAAAATGTAAGCTGATTTGTACTACAGAAACCCAGAAAAGTTCAAGAATGAGAAGCATCAGCTAGGGATGAGGGATGGGGTTAAATCCAAAGGCAATATTAAAATCTACAGACGGTGCAATTAGATCCCTGGATTCCTCCAACCAGGTGATGATCTCTCCTTTCCCTCAGCTGATAAACAAGTCTGTATATTCCAGAGAAACTACCAGAAGAAAATGTAGTAAGCTGGATTAAGCAAAAACCTACACGACAGAGATATACATAGCCTTCTTTGCTTAGATCTACTGTAGAATTTTAGCAGCCTGACATATATACCTTCTCTCAGCAACCCAGGTTAATCCCCTCCTGTCTTTGCCTCCCCTAGGAGGAAAAAGACAGAGAGAGAGAGAGAGAGAGAGATGCCCATGAGAAAAGAGAAGAAGACCTCCAGATCTGACATCTGCGAATCTTCCAAAGGAAACAATCAGACCTCTCTCCTTCATCTCACCATGAGTTCTACCAATCAAATCACAAAGTTTCTAGTCAACTTTTTGTGGCCTCATTGTGTGTGTGTGTGTGTGTGTGTGTGTGGGAGAGAGAGAGAGAGAGAGAGAGAGAGACAAACAAGGATCAAAAAAGACAAGAACAAAGAAGTGAAAATACATAGAAAGTTGAAGGACAGAAATGGTTAAAAAAACTAGGGGCTCAAACTAAGAGGTCCAAAGCCTGAAGCAGGGTTCTAGTAGGAGAGCTCCTGGAAAAGAGAAAATGAAAAGAGTAAGAAAAGACTCAGTTGTGTACTCTAGAATGAAAGATAGTGATTTGAAAGAGACCACACCAAGAGCTCAGAAGAAGGAAAGAAGAGAGGAAGGAGAAGAGAAAAGAAAGGAAAATAAAACCAAAATAGAAAAGTGAGATTTCAGACATGGGGGAGAAAGTCCAACCCTATAGTCATCCACAAAGGAAAAAACAGGTCACATTCCAAAGTTCAGGAATCACAATGGCATTTAAGTTTTTAATAGTCACCCTGGAAGGTTGAAAACATCACAGCAAAGCCTTCAAAATTGTGAAGAACAATTTCTACCCCGGAATTCTAAGGCCAATAAAGTTATTAATCTATCAAGAGGGTTAAATAAAGGCATTTTCAGACCTGCAAAGACCCAAAAACCCTACTTACTAGGAAAGAAAACTTACCTCAGGAAGCTATTAGAAGATACAATCCCTCAAAATGGAGGGAAACTAAAAACCAATGAAAGAAAGACAGACAGGTATGAAACCCCAAGACAGGAAATCAAAATCAGGAGAGTAACACAGGCATTCACAAACCAACGGCAACAGCCACGAAGCAGGCCTAACATGCAACCACTCCAGATTACAGAAAGATTATGGCTGGATAGACAACTCTGAAAAAAAAAAAAAAAAATGAATGATCACCTACTGTTTCATGAGAGAAGATTCACAGAGAACCATTAAATGGGGCAATCAGGGGCACCTGGGTGGCACAGCGGTTAAGCGTCTGCCTTCGGCTCAGGGCGTGATCCCGGCGTTCTGGGATCGAGCCCCACATCAGGCTCCTCCGCTATGAGCCTGCTTCTTCCTCTCCCACTCCCCCTGCTTGTGTTCCCTCTCTCGCTGGCTGTCTCTCTCTGTCAAATAAATAAATAAAATCTTTAAAAAATAAAAAAAATAAATGGGGCAATTATTAACTCTGAAGAAAACAAATCTGAACGAGGACAGTAATGTAATCTTACTGACTCAGTTGTAAACAATAATAAAAAAGAACACTCTGAAAAGATACTATGTCTCCTTTAAATAGTTTAATTCCTTATTAACAGAGAGGTTTCCAGAAATATGCCTACAATATAAAGGCGAAGGACTTCTATAACATTCTGTACTAAATCGGAACTCAAAGTCTTGCTGCCTGATCAGAAACAGTTGAAAGCTTATGAAAAACAAAGAAATCAGCTACTTCTTTAAAGAACAGAGCTTTGCAGCTCTATAGGTTAAAGAATCAGGGACACCTTTCAATGTCAGCCTAAGTCTCTGACTCAAGAACAAAGACACTTTAGGGGGCGCCTGGGTGGCACAGCGGTTAAGCGTCTGCCTTCAGCTCAGGGCGTGATCCCGGCGTTACGGGATCGAGCCCCACATCAGGCTCCTCCGCTATGAGCCTGCTTCTTCCTCTCCCACTCCCCCTGCTTGTGTTCCCTCTCTCGCTGGCTGTCTCTATCTCTGTCAAATAAATAAATAAAATCTTAAAAAAAAAAAAAAAAGAACAAAGACACTTTAGAACACCAAAACTAAATTCATTTTTAGTAGACAAGCAACTCAACAGCATTTATTATTAATTTCTTTAAATATTCCAGAACATTCAATATCTCAGCTATAAACATCCAGCTTGATGAGAATTATACTAGTGAATCTCCATGGCAGTGGGGAGTGGGGCACACAGAGAATCAGTTCAACCACAGCTATTACCACTATGCTCTGTTGAGAATCTCGTCTCCCGTGAATCTCTAACTTAAGGAGACGTACCACAACCATCAGGTGCACCAAGGTAGGATGTGGGACTGAGGAAAAGATTAAGTACCTCTGAACTCTAAGAAGTATGATAATGCAAGCTCTGGAAGATGATCTCACTCAGCAGGATTATTCAGTAGAGTCCAAAGGTTAGAAATGCCCCAATGTCCATCAACATATGAACAGATAAACAAAATGCCATATATAAATTCAATACTACTCAGCCTTAAAAAGGAAATTGTGACACATACTATACACGGATAGTGTGAAGACGTTATGTTGAGTGAAATAAGCCAGACACAAAAGAACAAATATTGTATCATTCTACTTAGAGGAGGTGCCTAGAATGACCAGATTTAGAGACGAAGTAGAACCAAGGCCGGCAGGAAGAGGAAGGAGGAGTTAGTGTTTAACGAATATTCTTTCAGTTGGAGAAAATGAAAGCATCCTGGAGGAGGACGGTAACGGCGGCTGCACAATAATGTAAATATACTCAATGCCACTGAGCTGTATCCTTGGAAATGGTTAAGGTGGTAAATGTTGTGTTACGTATATTTAGAACAGAGAGTCAAAAAGAAAAAGGTTGCAGCAGTAAATCTAAACCAGGCCAAAGTTAAAAGATGCCATAGTATTTCAAACACTTGGTATTTTCCATTTTGGAGTACTAATCTGTACCTATGAATATTTCTACCATGACTGCCATTTTGTGAAAGTACTCTACCACAGAAGGGTAGAGATTCCAAATTACTATCACCGCATCAAAAAATCTCGGAGATGGGGGAAAAAACCTTTAAGCTCATGGAGACTCATGGTTTTCACACTTAAGAATTAACCAGAGGTGTCCTAAGGGGCTACTTTAGGGAACGAGGACAGTCAAGACTACAGCCCTCTCCCACCTCAGAAACACTTAGCCTATGAGGCTTGTCCATAACATTTTATTTGAAGAAAGTAGCACAAAACTGGCTTTCTCTTCCTCCCCTAATTCACCCTCTAAAATAACGAAAGTCATGGGGTGCCCGGGTGACTCGGTTGGTTAAATATCCAACTCTTGATTTCAGCTCAGGTCATGATCTCAGGGTTGTGAGATCAAGCCCAAAGTCAGGCTCTGCGCTGGGCATGGAGTCTGCTTAAAATTCTCTCTCTCCCTCTGCCCCTACCCTCCCGTTCCCTCCCTCTTTCAAAAAAAATAAATAAATAAAATAAAATAACGAAAGTCACTATCCTAATTCAACACCTGAATTGACATCGAAGTGCTAAGTGACACACTCAAGGTCACAGAGATGATGATGATGATGATGATGACGATGAGGAGGAGGAGGAGACAGAAACCAGGACTTCAAATTAACTAAAATGGTTAATTCAAAATAATAAAGTTTAAAAGATAAGGTATCCATAACTTAACTGGGAATAGTGGCTGGATAATTTGTAATTGTTGTTGAATGCTTTACAATAAAGTTCTACTGAGTAGAGTTACCATGAAATTAAGAACACCACTAGTTATTAACTGGGGACTTTAAAACTTCTTTAAAACTACTTCCTAGATGTTCGATAGCACAACTGAGCATTTTTGTGCTCAAATGTAATGAAGATAAATGAGATCCCAGAAATCTTCTTGGTCTCAACAAAGAGATACCTTTAAACTTAGAACATATGGTTTCAAAATGTTTAGCTCAAGTCCCAAAATGTATCTGTCCTCATCATTATTTAGTTCTCATGTCAGTATTTAAGCTAGTGCTTCTTCTTGTACAATTCTGATAGGTTGTGAAGATAAAAGGGCTGTTCTTTCAGGACAACAATTGTGTTTGGTGCCTTCTCAATGATTCGGCGCACTGAGAGCACTCACACATTACTCAGCATGATGAAAGCACAGACCTAACAGTGGAATATCTGACTTTTATTCATGTCAATTTCATATACAGAACAGACTGCAGCACAAGTCTGCCACATTTATAGCAATATCCCTGTGGTATCCCAGAGACCTGCAGCACCTGCTATAATCCAATCCTGACAGAAATTAAAAGGTAGCCACACATTTTTCCTTTGGCTTTTCCTTATACACACTTTGTTTTTATAGCTTAATCTTTCATTTAAAGAGCCAAAGGACAAAATATTAACATCTGCTACATCCAGGTAGTATCAAGAGTCTCCACTACAATACTTCCTTCTTTTCATGTGTGGGAAATACTTACAATTTTAACCAGTAATAATTAAGAACCTACATTTCTTGTTCACATTATCTCCTCACTCTCTAAGGACTCACAGGAAAAGAACAATGAAAAAAAAAAGAAAAAGAAACAAGGAAGAAACAGAGATTTCGGCAAATTTCTGAATGCCTGAAAGCAGACAAAAATGTGTAGACAAAGCAAAACTAATCAACTCCAAGAGAGGGGACTTCATAGTCTCAAAGACTTACCAGCCATCTGGAGTAGAGGACCTTGTTTAGATCCTGCTTCCAACCATAAAAGAAATTTTTTGATGAAGTAATCTACTTATATGATGATGTCAGAGTTATTTATTCTACTAGACATAATAATGATATTGTGACTATGTTTTTAAAAAGGAGTCCTTATCTTTTAGAAATGCATGTCAAGGGGCGCCTGGGTGGCGCAGCTGTTAAGCGTCTGCCTTCGGCTCAGGGCGTGATCCCAGCGTTCTGGGATCGAGTCCCACATCAGGCTCCTCCGCTGGGAGCCTGCTTCTTCCTCTCCCACTCCCCCTGCTTGTGTTCCCTCTCTCGCTGGCTGTCTCTCTCTGTCAAATAAATAAATAAAATCTTTAAAAAAAGGAAAGAAAGAAAGAAAGAAAGAAAGAAAGAAAGAAAGAAAGAAACAAAGAAAGAAAGAAAGAAAGAAAGAAAGAAAGAAAGAAAGAAAGAAAGAAAGAAAGAAAGAAATGCATGTCCAGATCATCATAAATGGAATAATGTCTGAGTTTGGTTAAAAGTAAGGAAGGTGGAGGAGCAGATAAAACCAATCCTGGCCACATTAACTACTGAAGCTTCTAAAGCTGACCGATAAATACATACAGATCCATCTATCACTCTCTATTTCTGGATATACTTGCAACTTACCATAATAAGCAATTAAAATAAAAACCAACCCAGTAATAGGGGTGCCTGGCTGGCTCTGTGGAGCATGCAACTCTTGATCTCGGGACTGTGAGTTGGAGTCCCACGTTCAGTGTAGAGATTACTTAAAAATAAAATCTTAAAAAAAAATTTCAGTGCTCAACATCACTCAGCATCAGGGAAATACAAATCAAAACCATAATGAGATACCACCTCACACCACTCAGAATAGCTAAAATTAACAAGTTAGGAAATGACAGATGTTGACGAGGATGCAGGGAAAGGGGAACCCTCCTACACTGTTGGTGGGAATGCAGCTGGTGCAGCCACTCTGGAAAACAGTATGGAGGTTCCTCAAAAAGTTGAAACTAGAGCTACCCTACGACTCAGCAATTGCACTACTGGGTATTTACCCCAAAGATACAAATGTAGTGATCTGAAGGGGGCACCTGCACCCCAATGTTTGTGGCAGCAATGTCCACAATAGCCAAACTATGGAAAGAGCCTAGATGTCCATCGACAGATGAATGGATAAGAAGATGTGATAGACAGAGAGACAGATAGATAGATATATATATATGTATATATGTATATATATACATATATATATATATATATAATGGAATATTATGCAGCCATCAAAAAAATGAAATCTTGCCATTTGCAACGACGTGGATGGAACTAGAGGGTATTATGCTGAGCGAAATAAGTCAATCAGAGAAAGCAATTATCATATGATCTCACTAATATCTGGAATTTGAGAAACAGGGCAGAGGATCATAGGGGAAGAGAGGAAAAAATGAAACAAGACAAAAGCAGAGAGGGAGACAAACCATAAGAGACCCTTACTCTCAGGAAACAAACTGAGGGTTGCTGGAGTGGAAGGGGGTAGGAGGGATAGGGTGGCTGGGTGATGGGCATTGGGGAGGGTATGTGCTATGGTGAGCGCTGTGAATTGTGTAAGACTGATGAATCACAGACCTGTACCCCTGAAACAAATAACACATTATATGTTAATAAAAATATATAAATGAACAAATAAAAAAATCTTAAATAAAAATTTTCATCTTCATTAAAATTTGAATCCTGCCCATCACTTTAAAAAAAGGGTGGGGGGAGGAGAGAGAGAATTCTCTGGGGAAAAAAAAGAAAAAAGAAACAGTAATAGAGAAAAGTCCATGCATAACACATGGTAGGAGGGGAACACGCAGCAGAGATGAGAAATAAACAATGATCCCAACAGAACTGCAGAGAAGATGCAAAGTTGAAGATATGAACACCTAGAAGCAGAAGAGTTCATTAAAATTCTTTCTGTAAGAAAGGTCTAGTCAGTTCCTCCTTTTCTCTCTGCCTTCCCCCCCTGGAAAGACAGCATATCTTTAAGGAAAATAAACATATTACCTGGAGAGAACGAGGCCTCATAGGGTGAATGTTGGCCCTACTTGTTCTGGCATCTGAATATTCCTGGTCTAAGAGCCAGCTCTCAAACTATTCACAGAAAAGTAGTCAAGTCCACCAGTTCACCATCTATACCAGAGCTACCAATCAGCCTTCTAATGTCCTCATCCTCAACTACCAGCGGACAACCAAGAATTACAAGACACATGGAAAAAAAACTAACACAAAGAAGAAAGACAAAGATTAAAGAAAAACTGACCCTTGAAGAAATGAATTGCCTAGTGGATAGAGAAAGAACTTCAAAATTCCAGATTTTACACCCATAAATTAAGAATAAGATACTAAGAAGAAGCCACAAGCAATTCCTAGAAGTTAAAATCAATTGCCAAAATAGAATATTTCACAGAAGGATCAGAAAATAAATAAAGGGGTGGCTCAGTCAGTTAAGCATCCAACTTTTAACTTTGGTTCAGGTCACAGTCTTAAGGTCGTGATATAGAGCCTGACATCAGACTCTGCACTGGGGGTGCAGCCTGCTTAAGATTCTCTCTCTCCATCTCTTTCTGCCCCTCCCCGCCCCCCCTCCCAAACCCGGTCACCTGCATTATCTCTTTTTCTAAAAATCAAGAAAAGAAAAGAAGGGACTCCTGGGTGGCACAGCGGTTAAGCGTCTGCCTTCAGCTCAGGGCGTGATCCTGGCGTTATGGGATCGAGCCCCACATCAGGCTCCTTCACTGTGAGCCTGCTTCTTCCTCTCCCACTCCCCCTGCTTGTGTACCCTCTCTCGCTGGCTGTCTCTATCTCTGTCAAATAAATAAATAAATAAATAAATAAATAAATAAATAAATAAATAAAATCTTTAAAAAAAAAAAGAAAGAAAAGAAAAGAAAGAGGGATAGGGAGGAGGGAGGGATGGAGAGAGGGAGGAGTAGGGAGGAGGGAGGGAGGGAAATCTAGGATATAGAGAAAGAAAACAAAAAGATAAAAAGTATGAAAAAAAAGTCACAGACCCAGGAAATTGAGAAAGTCCACAAACAACAGGAGTCTAGGAAAAATATGAAGGAATCAATCAAAAGAAAAGCAAAAATTTTCTCAGAAAGAGATATATGAATCTCGAAACTAAAATGATTCTTCTAGTATACAGAGAGATGATCCAGACCTAGAAGTATCTTCATATAACTACAGAACACCAAGCATCAAGAAAAAATGCTGAAAGTTTCCAGTGATAGAAATAGGTAATCTGTAAGTACCATCTCTGCTATAATTAAACAGATCTACACATAGTCCCCAAAACTTATCTTCGACTTCCACTCACCACAATGCCATTCTCCCTTCTCTATGTGTCTTTCAAAATCCAATTCAAATCTTGTTCTGCTGTGAAGTGTTTCACCAAGCTGTTTATCCTAAAGTGATCTTACCCCCTCCTGCACCATTCATTTGACATTCAATCTGTATTACCTTATGCCTACCCAAATTGCTCTACCCAAATGTTACTTCTTAGAGTTTTGTTTAAACTGCTGGTTCTCAGAATATAAGGACGGTCTTAAAATTTTAAATCTTCTACAGAATCTGCACCCAGGAGACATCGAATGTCAGATGGATGTGAAAGGAGTTCCCGGGGCATATCTTAACGTCATTAGTTGCTTACATTTCATCTTATCTTTTCCTAAATTCATGAACAAGTTTTCTATTTATATCTGTAACCAAAATCCATGGACATTTTAGAAGGAGGAAATATGTGTAAATGACACAGAGGTATCTTTTTCAAACCCTCACATACTGCAAGTTATATTTTCTACTTGCAAACTACCTACCCCAAACAGTGACTGACGGTGGTTTTTTGTGCCTGACAGTACAACTAAAGGAAGAACACAAAAGGATCCCTTACAGAAGGGGGTAGGGAGGTAGAGGAGATATGCTGCCCTAAGTAGTGAAACAACCTTCTTTGACCAGTATCAATGCTAGTAGTTACCTGTTCCTGATCGAGGTAATAACAGACCAGTGCAATAACAAAATTCAAACGAGATCTGGGTCTAAAATTTTTACATACCAGAATCAAACTCTAAAGATTCTATCATAAAGTAAAAATGCTTATTACCGTGTCCTCTCAAACTTTCAACATGTGCTTGAAAGAGACAAAAGATAAGAAACTTAGCTGGTTATAGGAATATTATGAAGGGGTAGGTTTAAAAAAAAAAAAAAACTGATTGACTCAAATTTTGGAAGAAAGCGTTTGTTCACCCAGTTTACTGTTTGGAAAAAAAAAATCTGTCCATGAATTCCTTAATACATGAAACTCATCTCAAAGGAAGAGAGTATAAGTACGTAAATGTTTTTGCAATTCTAAATGTAAGTAAGGTTGTCTTTGTGTCCAAGGGGGCTTAAAAAAAAAAAAAAAGAAAGAAAGAGAAAAGAAAGAGCTGTTAATTCTGGCAATAACTACATACCTTTTCTTTCTTAGACTTCAAATACGTGGTTCAGCTAGCAACCAAGGTAATAGAAATGGACCATGTTCAAGAATTAGTTTTGTACTGGCTTTCACTAGAAATTCTAGGAAATGAGGAAGGAGGTTCTTTTAAGAATGTTTCCTTGCTGCCAGAGCTCTGACTAATTAAGAGGTACTAAGAGTTTCCTTCCTCAATATAGCCCCCACTCAATGTTTCAGAGGAGGTAAAAAGGCTAGGACTCTAAGCTGAGCTCCAACAAGAAATCTCATTATGAACACCAGTCTAATAAAATTAGCAGACACCAGTCCCAGGCAAATGAACTGTTACTCCAGTTTTCATTTGTTTTAAAGTTACAGGTGAAAGACTAAACGCATATACACACACATCCACAGTGCTCCCTTCTACACACTGATGTTCTAAAAATCACAATATAATTTCGGCTCTCCTGCTCCAGGACATTCTACCTTCTACCAATTTGTTACTGTTTGCAAATACAATGCAGACATCAAAAGGAAAGAAACAGCAATAAATGTGCCTTTTGGGGGAAGCATGAATATATTTGTAATCCAATAAGGCTTGAATAAAAATTGTTGAAGAATTATTAAAAATTACAAGATAATATATTCTGACTACTTTTTTAACCATACCTTCCATCATTTGCTTTATTGTTCTTGATACTGGAACTAGGTAAAAATTATTTCTATGAGTATAAAAGCAAACCCACTGGCTTTGACCCTTCATGCTCATGACAGGTCTAGTTGGGGGGAGGAGGGAGGCATCATTATTTAATATATTACTTCAGATTCAAAGGTGTCTATAAATATTATTCTGAAGGTATTATTTTAAATTAACAGATGTTTCTAATACTTTAAGTGACCTTCAGTGAGATGCTAAAATATCAGTTTTGTATTTTAATAAAAATATTTAGGGGAAAAAATATAAATATATATACTGAGGGAAAAAGTTTTAAAAGTAATCACTGACACCTATACACAGACACGTACATATTCTTTCAATTTACCGTGACATGAAAATCTTACAGGAATGTCATTTATCCAGAACGGGACTCTACTTTATCATCTGGTAAATGGGGATGATTTGTGCAGATCTACAGGGGAGAGTTACGCTTCCTAAATACCACTTACGATTTAACTGGAGATCCAGAAGATAAGGTCTCAACAATATTCTGAGAGTTCAGCAAGAGAAAAACTGAAAAGATATCAATATATCTGGATCTTCAGCTCTTCTCCCTTTCAAGTAAACTTTAACAAGGAAAATTGTGTCCACCTACTTCAGACTACAGAATCAACAGCTTTCTATTTAAGTTCAAATAGTAGTATTTCAAATGGCCTGTAAGATAACGGAAATACCAACACCTCGACTTGGAAAAATTCACAAAATACAGTAAGTTTGAGACCTGTGCTTGAGTTGAGCCTTTTAGTTGTTACCAGGAATACTCACATGTGTGGGTTTTGCACTCCTGTAGGGTTGGGGTTCAGAGTAAACCTTGCTGTAGATTTGAAGGGTGGATTTGCAAAATTCAACTTCAGTGCTTTGCGTTTACCTAAGAAATAACAAATAAACAGTAAAAGTTTCAAGTACTATAAAACAGATACTACTCTGAGGGCATAAGAAATTTATACCAAAAAAGCAGAAAAATTCGTTTTAACATACAGTTAATATCATATTTTGAAAGGCAACAAAGAATTTCTCAGCATTAAGAAAATAGTTAATAGTTAATAGCATCATAGTTATGCTCCAATACAATAGAAAACAACACTTCAAGTTTATATTGTTCAGAGGCTAAAACTTTTGCAAATGAAAATACCGCTATAAAAATCATTTACCTCAACAGATATACTGAAAAATACTAAAATATTACCACCTTTCCAGGGTAACACTTCAAAACCTTCATGTAATAAAATGATTTTCCCTCAAACATGAGGGAACATGAACAACTGAGTGAAGAAGCCGAAGCAGTCTACAACCATAATGAGCTAAAAAGAACATCATGGCACTTGTCAACTTCAAGTTGGTCACGTGGGTATTTCAAATAATTTTTATTTATTTGAAGCAATTATTTGGAGCAACTTCTTTGGGGTAGGGAGGTAACAGTGTTTTATATTACACAAACAAAATATGTCTGGTAGAGAAAAGCTGGAAAATTCAGAAAAGATAAAGAAAACAAAAATATATAAAATAGTATATATGCATCTACAGAATATATGGGTTTTTCAAAATATATGTATATTACATACATTTCTAAGTCCAATTACCCCAAAATAATCAGTCTCCTAGAAACTATTTTCTATACATAGATACACTTTTTTCCCTCTACAATTAAAATCAGACCACAGTACGTTTTGTAACATGCTTTACTCACTGACCATGTTTCTTTCTAGGACAATAAATCTTACGAAATCATTTCCTTGGGATTGTACTGTATGGAGACTCAGCAACATAGCTGGGTTTGTAAGCATTTGTAGAACACCTTAGTTTCACACAGATATTAAGGATGCTTTCCCAGTATGCACTCTTCACAGTTACTACACCTATATCCACCTTCTCAAACAGCTAGCTCCTCTGCAATCCAAACACTTTCCCACCCCAGTGGATTTGGAAGATGTATGAACGGGCTCATTCTGCTCGGCCCGGTGCTTTCAATGTGATCTGCACGCTTCAGCTGGACGGGACCACAGACAAGAGCATGGCTGTGGCTCCTGGATCAGCTCTCAGGGATGGGCCTGTCTACAGGATAACGTGAATTCCCAAGAAGACCAGACACATCATTTTTAGAAGTAAGCATACTACAACATGAATTTCCCGAGTAACTTGCCCATTCAGGTACCAAACATTTATTTTAAATTAAGTTTTATTTGACAACAAGTAGAGGAAGGGCATTCAACTTATACATGCAAAAGGTACTCTTTTTGCAGCAAATGTGGCTGTATTAAAAAGCAAACTCCGTATATTACCAAAAAAAAAAAAACCCTTAAAAAAATGTAAATGAAAGCTGGGGAAAATCCTTCCAATACAAAATGAGAAACTCTAAATATATACAGGCATCACACAAGTCAAGAAAAATAGAAAAATTGGCAAGGGTGTGAATACTAAAGCAAAACTGAGAAAAAATTATGAAAGGCACTCACTAACACCAAAAACAGTTAAAAGTTTTGTTCATACAAGGGGCACCTGGTCTGTTAATCTGTTAAGCGGCCAACTCTTGATTTCTGCTCAGGTCATGATCTCAGGGTCCTGGGATGCAGCCCTGCATCAGTGGGGGGTCTGCTTGGATTCTCTCTCCCTCCCTGTCTGCCCCTTCCCACCCCCAGCCCCCGTGCGCGCGCGCGCGCTCTCTCTCTCTCTCTCTCTCTAATAAATAAATAAATAAAATCTTAAAGAAAAGTTTTGTTCATGCGAAATCGGCAAAGCTTAGGTCTCATTTTATACATACACCGATTTTTTTCAATGATAATGTGTTAATCAGTGTGACCAGGTAGAAGAATCCCTAGTACAATACATTGCTGGTAAAAAAGTAAATTGATGTAAGTTTTTCTGATGAAAGGCTCAGCAACATACAAGAAAAAACTTTTCATGAAAATGCTCTTTAACTTCTTAGAAATTTGTCTTCAGGAAATATTTAAAGGCAGAGGACTGTCCCCAGGCCTTGCAACCTAACAGAATTTGCCCTGCTGGATTTGGAAACTGCTTGGGACCTCTGCCTCCTTTCTTCCTTCAGTGTTCTCCCGTTCTGAATGACTATCTCTAGAACCAGTTTCCAAAGCCTGGCCCACCCCTGTGTTTTGGAAGCAAGTGAGCTGTCTTGTTTCCAGGTCTGCAGAGGGGAGGAATTCTGTGTCACCATGGATCATACTCCGTCTCGCCATATGTGATTTGGATGATTCTGATGAGAAGCCTGGGGAACTGATGGTGTCTAAATCAGATCTGGGTTCGAGCTGACACTGTAGTGAGTTGACGTTCTAGAGGATGCTGGAGCAGGGTAAATGTACTTTGTACACAAGACAGATGTGTACTGTAAGTGAGATGTAAGTGAAAACGGTGGCCTGCAAAGATACCAGGTCCTAACCAATCCCTGGAACCTATGAATGTTACTTTACAGGGCAAGGTTTCTGGAGATAAAATTAAGGTAAGGACTTTGTAATCATAAATCTGAATGAGCTTAATGCCCACAAACTCCCCAAACCAAAAGCTGAACACCACCTGTCATGTGGTGTGTCTGAAACCACCACAATCTCTATACGGTGAAAAACTGGAAACATACTAGGATCAAAGGCAGGACAATAACAGAACAAAGAATCATGGTGAAAACCATCCAGAGAAAAACACCAAAACTGGCTCTTCCTTCAAAAACTCAATTTGAGGGGACAGTTGCTAACCTCTGCAGGCAGATAAAATCTATTCTGACAATTAAAACTCACTAAAATGCTTTCCTTGAAAATAAATATTTATATAAACACACACACGCGCGCACACACAGATTCTTTCCCGGCACTGCATTCACACTTAAACAAAAACAAACCAGGACCTTTATAAGGGCATTTCCTGCATAAATGGACAAGCGCACAAACGCAACACAATGTGGCTTACATAAGTTAGATGTGGACACACCCCACGCTTTAAAAACATCTGCAACTATCTTGAGAACTGTCCAAGCTTATATTCTGATCGTCCACCAACAAAATACACTAAATAATTCTATAAAAGTTCACAGCCTCAGTAGAGCTGAGTCAGAGTCTGCAATTGGAGCCAGGGGGTGTAGGGTAAGGTCAAGTTATGTGGGCTCTGCCAGCAGGGCTCCCCACTCTCCAAAGGATGATCATTTTGAGATGAGCTCACAAGGCAGTCTTGAGGAGGAGAAGGAAGGCCGCAGTCAGTCAAGGTGAGATTCAGGGAGAGGCAGAGACAGCTTCTACGACACTTTAGCAAGGCTACCTCTGGCTATTTGTAGACATGAGCATTTTTTTCCCTCCCCACTCCCACCAGCATTTCTTCTCCCATTCACTTTCTCCAAGAAGAACCTTTATTAGGATTCGTGCTTCTCACCTTTACTTCTCTTTCTCAAGGGCCCCCAAAACCTAAACCCTAAAGGCAACTAATTCATCACTACACGCACACTTATTCTTAAAGACAAAACTGCAAGCAAATATGACATTAGAGCAACGTGGATTTTTTTTCAAAGGCCTGCAACAACTTCCATGGGGAATAAAGGGCATAAGGAAGGAAGTGATACTACAAACGGCCTGTGGATGTTTAGAAGCTAACAGAGTGCTCACTTCTGCAGCACATACGCTAAAATTTAGAAGCTAACAGAGATTAAAATATTTGTACAACAAATGCTGATCAAGAAAGATTATAAATTTGTGATTATAATTCCCCTGTGGTGAGACTGTCACCAAATAATCAATTCCCAACTAGTCAACAGAGATAAACAGAGCCTCCCCTTTAACTACAGCAGGATAGAAACCAGGCATGATCAAACATCTTAAATTATTCATATGGAAGGAGTTTCCTGTGAGGGAAGAGTGTCTTTGTATACTTAACAACTAAGTTCAGTGCCTGATACATAAAATGCTTTCAGATGTGTATTAGATTGGTCTAACAATAAATTTCACATGGATAGCCCCAGACAACTCAGATGTGGGGCAAATTAGCTAGAATAAGTTTCTGCTGTTTATAACCCAGAACCCTGATTCTTAAGGACAACAGTATCTGTCCTCATCCCATCATACTCCCAAGGCACTGCTGTATCCCTTAGGGGGCTACTGCCCAACTTCCTCATGCTGTGGCTCACACAGAATACGAGGACACCTGTTCAACACACTGGCAGCGTCGCAGTCGGTTCAGTGGCTGAGCAAAGTGGTTCAGCAGCCTCGTGCCCCGCTCAGCCGCTCCAAGGACCGGGGATCCACCTCTCTGCACCACCCTGGAAGTTCTGGTTTCAAAGCTCTGTCTTAAGAAAACATCCAGAAATTTTAAACAACCTTTCCTACATCATCCATATCCAACCTCTTCCTCAGACTTCTCATGAGAGAGGCAGTTCCAAGGATGGGATCTTTAAGAAGATTCCAAACCATGATTCTGAAGAACAAGGATTTGTCCAAGCATATCCATACTCACTAAGGCCTGGCAATGTGTTTTGCTCTTATTCTGACCAGAGAGCAACCCACAGACACACAGAATAGTGAAGGTGGAGGAAAGACATCTTTCAACTTTATTTAGCCTTAAGCAAGAGGACACAGAGCCCTGAATATTCTCCCTCCACTAACTTCTCAAGCAATACAAATCTTTAACATCACTTTCCACAATCAGCTAAGCCAACCCAGTAGTTGAGTTCAACCTTGGTCAAAAATTCCATCTAAAGGCAGCTGAGAGTCTACCAACCAATCAACTATGGACAATGACCACTCTCTGAAATCTAGGTTACCAAAAACATCTCTCCCCAACCTTCCACAAATGAGGAAAAAGGAGCATTTCCTAAGCACTCTCTCTGGTTTCCAAAACATCAAAACCAGCCTGTCCTCAGAGAGATACTATGTTCACACGCGGTCCACCTTGTCACCCTCTCCCATCCTCCTCAAGCCTGTTCCCATCATCACATTGTGAGTAATTTTCTGTTCTAAATGTTTATCTTGATTTATCTTTGAATTCTACAAATCACCCGTAATAGGCAGCTACAACAAAATAGCAGTTCAACAAATATTTATTGAATTAGAATTATTCGATTTTTTTTTTTTTACCAACATTGCACTACCCTCTCATACAACCTAGTGGGCTTATTTCCTTTTATATCATAGGAAAGCAAGATTCTGCTATCCTTACAGTCAGAATCAGAGAACCAGAATCTTCCCACCCAAGCTGAAAGAATGGAGACCATCTCTAAAATATCGTAGTCAAGCTACATATCTTCAACACCAGTGGCTTCACCAAATCTGAAAAAGCAACAGTAAAATTTCTTATTGTCGAGGCAATAAAGATGACAGAAGGATGTGCAATAGATGCGTGTAGAAGGTGGTCTTTTTGATATAATGTTAATGGATCACCATGCATTATGTGGTAGACTATTACCAAAACAGCCACCAATGAATCACCTCTTTACAATGTGACTTTGCTGCTCCTCCCATCACGATGTGGAGTCTATTTCCCTACTTGTTGAATGAGGCTGGCCTTCAAGGACTCGCTGTGACCCCAAGAATATAGCAGAAAGGATATTATAGCACTTCCAGAGCTAAGCCTTCCACATTCGCCCTCTTGGAAAGTGACCAAGTCTAAAGGTGAAGCAGCTCAGTCTAGCTTCCTTGATGATGAAACTCCACATGTAGCAAGAGGTCCAGAGGTCCCAGCCATCCCCACCTGAGCTTAGTCTCCACCAACAGACCTACTAGCTAAATGCAGACACGTGACAGAGCTCAGGCAAGACCAGCACAACCACCACCCAACGAACAAACAGAATCATAAAAATTAAACAGCTGCTCTTTAAAGCCACTACTCAGAGGCCAAAGGAGGAATCATCAAAAGGCAGTAAGAATCAGTCCCTCTTGAGGAAGCCCCACTGCCACTACAAGGGATTTCCTAGAACCTAGCATAGGGAAAAGTGAGAACTGGCCCTACAATGTACAAGTCACTCAGAGAATACCTCCAGAAACGTGAGTGACTGACCTCCCAGGAACCGGAGCATCCCACCAGGGGTGGAGGGGAAAAGACTGCCTGAAATTCTCATTTCTCCCTTGGCTCTAACTCTTAGTACCTCGTTTTCAAAACAGAGTATCCAAAGTCACTTGTTAAATTATCTGCAATCACTGGTTATAAAATGAGGAACACACAATTTCAGCTGGGCAACTTTATATTCAAACAATCTCAGAAATGAGGAATTACGTGGTAGACAAGAAGTTACCCTCATTCCCTTTTCTACCACAATTCCTCCAGCGGTGAGTGCCCTAACTTATTTGATAAGCTCAAGAGAACAAGACAGGGAGGATGTGAGACTCGGAATCAGAAGAAATGGACGACTTTGTCCGTTCCATCCTAGACTGCATCTCAGGCAATCCAAGTATTAAATGGGTCACTGAGAGCTTATACTGTATCGTCCCTCTCCTCCTCCAGCCTTTGATACATAAGAGTGAAGAAGTTCCAAAAATTTATAAAAATCTCACTTAGAACTCTGAACTCCCAACAATAAAAGAAAACAATGTCACTCATCCATATAGCTAAGCAGTTTGGAAACTGGGTTGTTCTCAGTTTAAGAAACAAACAAAAAAGCATATATATATAAATACACACACACACACACACACACACACACACTCTCTCTCTCCCTCTCTCTCTCTCTCTCCAACAGGCCCTTTTAGCACACAGTTCAACACTTTGTGTGTGAGATTGGACTTGGGGGAAGTCCAATGTAATAACTGACATAGCCACAGGTGCAGAAAGATCACAGTTATACACAAGCTGTTGTGCCAGGTAGTACAGACAAAAAGAGAGATAAGGCAGCTGACCTATCCACAAAGACTGTTTTGTTTGGTATCCTAGCAAAATTAAAAAGGAACGTGGTAGGAGGAGACTAAATGGTAGGAATAGGGAAGAAAATTACTTCTGCTAGACACAAAATGATGATCACTGAAACACTGATAAAGATAAAACAGGGGTGTTTCTGTGGTCAAGTGCCTGCCGCATCTGTAAAACCAAGATTAAAACAGTCCCTTACTTACCTGCTGTGTGATACTGTGCTGGGGAGTCACACACCTTAAAAATGCAATGGCTGGTAAATAGTAACTATGAAAAAATGGTAACTACTCTGATATTAGCTATAAGTATTAAAACCTAATTGAAAAGTTAATTATTAAATTCTCTTAAAAGAGAAAAACTGGAAAGAATGTGTCTGGTATCTTTTAAACCAACCAAATATATGAGCAACAGAGAAAGAAATTCAGCTTGCTTTGTAGGTTCCTTGTAACTCCTGTGCCAATAAAAATCCCTGTTCCTACCCAAAGCCAGCATCCCAATGGTGTTCATTAGGAAAGCCAATATGGAAAGGTAAAGCCAGGCTAGCTGGTCCCGAAACTCAGCTCTGCCTCTTAGTAGCTATATACTCTTGGGCAAGTGACTTCACCTCTTTGCCACAGTCCCTATTCCTGCCACCTGGGACTAATATTCCCGTCCTCTGAGCAGGGCTGGCTGGAGCAAAGGTGTTACTGTGGATGACACAGTCAACCATCACTCATCTGTCCCCAGCTTGTACTATCAGTTGCGTCTGGGTTGATGGTAGCAAGGTCCTGAACCAGGGTGGGAGGTCACGGACACAAGTGCTTTCTAAACGTTGAACATTTTCCTCACCTGCCAAGCTTGGGCCTCAGAGGCTCCGCTGCCAAAGAAAGAACAGAAATGATTCACTCTCAACCTTGCCCACCCCTGGCAATGAGTCATACGGCTCTTCTTGGGTAGAAAGATTTTTGCAACCTGGAATATCAAGGACTCTGTCATTCCTCTATCAGTGCCTGAAGGGGCCCTGCTCTGACACAAAGGCATAACCATTTCTAGCAAATTCTGTGGAGTCCAGGCAAAGGCAAAAGCAGCATTTACTTGGAGACCTTGTTTGGTTAACAAAAGTTCTCAGGGAGAGTGTGAAGGCTGAAAAGCCCCCAACTTGCTCCCAAAGGTGATCATCCAAAATGGAAAAAAAAAAAAATTTTTTAACTCATCTTCCACCATAGTAAAATGGCGAGTTTACCAAATTTCATGGAATGAAGCACACAGTATGCCCTAACATCCTTCCTAACCTAACATCAGAAACTCATACTGCCTCTTCATTCTCTGATTCCACTAACCATCAACTCTGACATTGACTATATGCCCCTTTATGGTCACCAGTAATTTTGCCTCAATTATGCACAATGTCACTATTATGAGTTTCTACAGGTAGCCACACCTTTGAGCTAGCAATTAATTAAAGCCAACAACAACACCCCGCCTGGATCAGACTCTGAGCTGGATATCTACTAGCAATGAACAAATATAATTCCCCAGGCTGAACTGGCCCAGTCCTGATTAGTCCAAACTCTTCGAAAATATGGGAGAGCCAGCTAATTGAGATTACCAACACAGCACAAATGCCAAGGCTTTACTTAACTAAACAGGACTTGAGATGCTCCTCCACACCGTCGTGCTATTGGAATCAACAGATTGTCAAGCAGAACCTTGGCTTTGGATTTCCATGGCCCCCCTTCTCCAGTGAGGTCCCCAGGCTCACTGAGAGGAAAAAGAAAATACCTTTGTACCTTTGTCTAAACTACACAGCCTCAGCTGAAGTCATAACCTTCTGAAATGATAAAGTGTGTGGGGGGGGGGTGGATATAAGGGACTTACTGCTGGATTTGAGAGCAAATACCCCAGTTAGAAAATAAAGACTATGAATAGGTAATTAACAAAAGGGAGGATACACATAGACTCCAAAAACACCATCCAATTCTTCTGATTATCCACAAAATTAAAATTCAGTTTTTGCCTCTAATACCACATCTAAATGAGAAGAATGCCAATATCAATGGAACAGGGTATGCAGAAGCAGGTGGTCTTTTGGGACTTTTCACAGCTGCACGTTCCACCGCGGTCCACCTGCCCTGCCACGGCCTAAGCTCCTGGAGTGCAGAAACTGTTTCTGACTTGCCTCCACGCCTAGAATTACACCTGAGGCATAAATCCTTAATGTCTGTTCAGTAATCAAATGACCAGAGGCAAAGAAGTGTATTATTGCTGTGAATATAAACAGCCCCACCTTCTGGAGGACAATATCTTGCAAACATCTCAAAATGTCCTTAACGATTAATGCAGTAACTCCATTCCTAAGAAGTCATCCTTTAGGAAGTTAAAGATTATGCAAAGAAAGTTAGTCAAAACAATGATATTTATGCTAAATTAGATGAAACATCGTCCATAACTGGAATACTACGCTACCACCCAAAAAACACCATAAAAGACTACCGACATGAGGCAATGTTAGTAATAGGGTCTTTTTTCTATCAAGCAGTAAGTAATGGGTCTGATAAACTGTTTGAGTGAAGCATATGTGCATGTGACCATTTGTAATATGCACACAGGTCATTCTGCAAAAGTACAACTGATGATTAGTTCAAGGTGCTAGAATTGTGGGTGATTTTTTTTTTTTTTTTTACGTTTCTGTGTTTCCATTTTTATACAATCAGCATTTACTGTTTCTGTCTCAATTATAACCTCCTTACTACTCATACCAGAGCTTTCTAAAAGAGACCAGTCTGTTCTCTAAACCCAAACATACTAAGGCCTACAGAACAAGTAAAATGGCCTTAGAAATACAAATACAGGCACTTTCATGCATCTGCTCATACAACTTGGACACTTCCATACCCCTAAAATCTGGTAACATTTCACAAATGATATCTTTTGAGATTTTTTTTAAGGCATCTGTACCAGCTCAAGTAAACAATATTTTAATCGCCAGCAAAACAGGAAAAGCTTTCCAAAGCAAAAGTCATGCACCTATGATTTCGGAAGCACAGCCTCCATGGGAATCTGAGAGCGGGAATTCCAGTTACACACCCACCTTGAGAAGGTTCCAAACGGATACCCAAAAGGTGTCACCCATTACTCCCACCTCCGCCCCCAGTTCAGTGCTGCATTTGCCCTGCCTGTGTAGAGTTCTCTCTTATACCATCGCCCTTCACAACTCTTTCTTCATAAGAAAGACCTGACCTGGGGGCGCCGGGTGGCACAGCTGGCTGAGCATCTGACTCTTGGTTTCAGCTCAGGTCACGACCTCGGGGTCCTGGGGCCAAGCCCCGTGCCCCATGTCAGGCTCCACGCTCAGCACAGAGTCTGCTTGAGACTCTTTCTCCCTCCCACTCTGCCCCTCCCCTCTGCTCTCTCTCTCTAAAATGTATAAATAAAATCTTAAAACAAAAAAAAAAAAGGCCTGACCCGCTACTCACCTGCACGAATTCCATTCCCAGAGACACACAGCTGCCACGAGGCTGCTGAGGGTCCTAGCCAGGACAGGAGAACATTTATAGCGCAGCCAGTCAGTAAAGGTACTGAGCACCCTGTCCAGGTGCTCAGAACACTTTAAATCCATGTCATGCCTAAAACTCAGCCAAACCCACAGGGCACTTACGTTAAGCCTTAAATCTGTGAACATATCCACAGGGGCCCCGCGGAGACAAGTGAGACATAAATGCTGTGTCGCTCAAACCCAACAAAATTTGCTATGGAGGATAGTCAGTGATCCTTTCTTCTGTGATATATATAGGCTGTGTGGTGACCTCTGCCTCCCAATTGGGCCCCTCGACATGCTATTTAAGCTCTTCATCAGCTCCCCAAAGTTTCAAGTTACTATCTTACCATGTACCAGTAGCAAGATACTAGGATTTCTGGAAAATCATCCACGTGACGGACTCACACTTCTTGGCAGCCATCTTTCTAGTGGGACAAGGCACATAACACGTACACTTACAAAAACTGGGTCAAGAAAAGTCACAAGGCTTGTTCCGGCTGTCACCAATACCCCAGAGCCCATGCCGCTAGCTTCCAGCCCACCGCACTGTCCAGTAGAGGCATACATCACACCGCAGATATTCTCAGAACAGCAGGCTTGAACTCTAACAAGGAACCAAGGTGCCCACTGGTTTCAGGCCATATTTATTCTTCCTGCTTGGTAAACCCGACCACATCCTATCACTACCACTTTAACTTCCAGCCCCCCGTAAATGAAATAAGCACCTGAACCATATTTCCTAACTATGCCATCAGTATTGTTTCAACCAGTGCTTCAAACCTTTCTTGTATGTGCCGTGATGTGAGGGAAAGAACACTTGTACAACACAGGGGAGGAAATACAAGTCTGTTCTTGGCTAAAGGCCACTGACCCGAGCTCCAGCAAGGAGCTCCAGGCCACAGGTCAAGGCGAGCTACATTTCAGCCGACAGGTAATGGATTCACAGCAGCACCCAAATTGAGGAGCCCGCTAAAACACCAGACTGGACTTCCCCTTTTTGAAGAGTTCACTTAGAGTAATATTAGCCACAAAACAGATTTTTATCAAACATTAATTTCTTCCTGTTTGCCTGAAATACCAATGAGGATTCCCACCAGTCATAAATAACTCTTCCAGACTCAATCTTCTAACAAGTAGGTTAGGATAAAGAAAACCGTAAGACACAGGTAATTTCGCATCACCGTGAAGGTACCCCTTTGGTCCTAGGAGATGGGGCATACTGATTCTTTTCACAACAGAAAACCAACCATCCACTGCCTCAATGATACCGCTACCCATTCTTCTTTCTAGGTATAGGTGGAGACTAGCCCTCCTAGAAAGCTTACAGAGTCAAAGCTATGGGTCTGTTGTGTGCAAGGGAGTTTTGCTACAGTGTCTGTGATGTAATAAAAAATACACTTGGTACTTGTCCCAGGTACATGGCACAGAGCTCCTACAACCGCTGGAATATTCCAAGTGATAGAAGAATCTTTTGTTATTCATAATAAGACCCTTTCAACCAAACCAGAGATTATGCTAATGAGGTGACAGGAGGGGGACTCCCCCACAGGCACTACATCTACATAGTTTCAGGATGGGGTGCTGGTCTCCAGAAAAATCAACCTAGTGATAAGAGCAACCTTTAGCCCCACCCCCTAACCTCCATGCAGAGGAGAAGGGCTGGAAATTGAGTTCCATCACTCAATGGCCAACGATTTAATCAATTGTGCCTACAGTGAAACTTCCATAACCACCCCCACCCCCAAAATGACAAGTTCCAGGAGCTTCCAGGTTGATGAACAATCAAAGTACTAGGAGGCTGACATACCCAGAGGAGGCATGGAAGCTCTTCGCCCTCTCTCTCCATACCCTGTCCCACGCATTTCTTCCATCTGACTATTCTGGAGTTCTTTCTTTTATAATAAACTGATAAACATAAGTGTTTTCCTGAGTTCTGTGAGCTGTTCTAGGAAATAATTGAACCTGGGGGTGGAGTCATGGGAGCCCTCTAATTCAAGCAGACATGGGCACCCCATTTGCAGCTGGATCTGAAGCAGGGGCAGTTTTGTGGGGCTGACCCCCTTAACTTGAGGGATCTGATGCTAACTACAGCTAGGTGCTGTCGGAATGGGACAGAATTGTTGGGGCATCCAACTGACATCAAAAAACTGGAGAACTGCTCGGTGTCAGAAAACACTGCAGTGTTGGGGCGCCTGGGTGGCACAGCGGTTAAGCGTCTGCCTTCGGCTCAGGGCGTGATCCTGGAGTTATGGGATCGAGCCCCACATCAGGCTCCTCTGCTATGAGCCTGCTTCTTCCTCTCCTACTCCCCCTGCTTGTGTTCCCTCTCTCGCTGGCTGTCTCTATCTCTGTCGAATAAATAAATAAAATCTTTAAAAAAAAAAAAAAAAAAAAAAAAAAAAAAGAAAACACTGCAGTGTCAAATCTGAAACACTGAGAAGTGAAGAATATTAAGTCAGTTTCACGAAATAAATATTTTCTTATTTCCATTAATACTTGTGATTGATTTTTTAATGCTATCCAAATCTATAATGAAGCCTAAAAACAGGTTAAAAGTATTGCAATTCAATTAAAGTGGGAAAATATGGTTTATGAATATATTTTCTCTATCATATATCAATAGTCAATATATAAATTGAATGGACATAACATATTATCAACTTATTAAGTTGATTTAAGAAAGGTCTTCTTAGAGCAAAGAATGAGCATACATGACCACATGAGGCTAGCTCAGGAAAATCAGACAGAGGGTCTTACTTCTTCTCCTCTCTATTTGGCTCCACAATGGATCAGAGCTAACTTTTTGTTCCAAGCTGACTTCTCCCTGGTCTCCAGGAAACACTTGACTCTCTTACACCATGCCCAATTTGCTTATCCCAAAGCGAAAAGTTCATGCCACCATGTCAAATTTCACCTGTAATATCCCTTTTGTTTTTTCACCACATGTCCTTAGGAATCCAGGAAGGCAAAGACAGGAATCAATTTTGTTCCTGGAGATAATTTTGCATATATTTTCATTCAATTAAGATAATTTGGAGAGCCTTCAGGTAATCTTTTACCCCTAAACGGCACTCTTAAATGACAAGAAGGCTAACTTTTACTGACCATGTGTACTGATGGAGAGACAACCTGCACCCAAACACGCTGGCTACTTACTGCTGCAAAGCAGTGGAACAGAAGCCTTCTTGCGGTAACTTGTGCTACCTAATGCAGAAGTAAAGCCTTATTGCAAAGATAACTTCCCCAATTCCAAGACACCAGAAGTAGCTCAGCAATAATTTAGTAACTGCAGAGGAGGGGCAAAAAAATAAAAATAAAAAGCACACTATGTCATTTTTACTAGACATCCTTTATTGCCTGATAGGACAGCTTCTCTCTTCAGGAACATAGTCAACATCTGAGTAAAAGCATTCTCCACAGGCAGAGCCTAAATGCTCATCTGGATGATTTCTGACCACTGGTAATCAGATCTAGCACTCCAGTGACTCAGTACTTCTCAGAACAGCTTATCACAAGAACACAAATATTTCTCGAATAACTGGGTAACCCAAGCTTGAGTTTTGCTTTTTTGTTCTCATTAATCAAAATATGTGTAACTAGAAATTCAGCTCTCTAAAGAAGTTAGCCAGAAGCTTTAGCTAGAGAAATGCCCCTGACAGAATTTCATGACACATAAATTAGTCAGCCATATTCTGGCTTTCAAAAAGATATTTGGTGGGGGATTTTTTTTGGGGGGGGGTATTTTTATTTTTTTAGATTTTTTTTTTTTTAAGTAATCTCCACACCCAACATGGGGCTTGAATTCACAACCCTGAGATCAAGAGTCGCCTGCTCCAGTGACTGAGCCTGCCAGGCACCACAGATACTTGGTGTTTTTAATGGCCTTGGGTTGCAGGACATGTGACGATCTTTTGTATACTCAAATGACTTTTCCATTTTGGTGCTGTATTACACTATATATACTTTTTAATTTTTAAGTAATAATCTGTGATCTAAGTTTAAATTCAAATCCACCTGTGTTACTACCAAATCAAATAACAAAGGTGGAGAATGAGTAAGGATCCTGTACACAAAGCTAATACTATACACATACAAGCAACAACTACAGAACTATAATACTCCTCTCATTATTAGCATCTGAAGAGCTTCTTTGGACCCCACTGAATAATTCCTTCCAATTTAAAAAACAGTAAGACGTTAACACTTTCATTTCGTAGCGAACACAAATACTGTTTGATGCCTATAAATGTATTCTATAAATTGAGGCTTTTTGAAAGATTAGAATAAAGTAAGATTAATCAAGACAGTAAATGCAGTCAAATGTTGATCCCTTCTGCTTCCTTAATATATAGTCCACGAGGGTATTCTGATGGTAATTTCTCCGATTGGTTTTTCACAGATTGGGCATGATCGAAACAGTTGTAGAGCATCATAAAGGGGAGACTTCGATAATTTAGTTACAAAGATGGGTAATTACACAGGAACAGTAAAAGAGGAGAGCTGGGGAAGAGACTGTTGCTACTGAAGGGTGAATAAAGACACCTGTTGGACAAGACCACACCATCACTGAAAAGGCAATTGTTCACTGGAATGCCAAGTAGTTCCCCAGGTTTTTTATATCCTGGATGAGAACTCTTTCTTACTTCTATTCTCACCAACCTTCCTTTTGATGACTAATGCTGGCTCCCAAGTAATGGGAAGGCAATGCCCTAGAGGACCTGAGCATTCTAAGCACTGAATAGAAATTAATAAGCAAAGCCAGACTCCAGCTTGGAATTGGATCTTAATTTGGCAGAACCAGTCTCGCATGCCCACTGATTCTTCAACCTCACCAAAAAATGTCAAGAATGAGTATTTGACATGTTTTTTAATCATCTTCAGAGATTAAGAGATTTTAAAAAGTGAAAAAAGAACCCCAATTAAAGAAGACATTGACTTATGTTCCAGGGCATATAGATTTCCAGTCTCAAGTCTCTCAAAGTACAGAAAAGCACAATAAATGTGTGTGTGTGCGCGCGCACACGTGCATCCAGAGACACATACGTTCATGTTCCTCAACACTGGTGCAGTTAAGTCAGAGATGATTAATGCTTCACGTAATCTGCATTCAGTGGTATGCCCAAACACAAACGCTGTTTTTTTGGCTGAGTATAGCTACTATTTGCAGAGCCCACAAATGCTTGGCAGTATGAGTTAACCAGTCCCTAACGAAATAATTTAGACAGAAATCATTGATGATGGCCAAAGCCATCAGGTGAAAAGCTGATGGGGACCTTTCTCACTGACAGCACCTAAACCCAGTGATTAATCTTAACAAGACCTACAATCAGAAATCATATGCCTCCTGATGGGATGCAACGAGAAGTACACGGTACCACCTACCAAAGCGTTCCTGCCAAAAACTTGAATCTCTACGGGATCAAGCCTCTGTCTCTAACTGCCAATTAACAGGAGCTACAGGGCAAAGAGGAACCTGGAAAATACTAATTACTAAAAGGATGTAATCAGCCAAATCCAAAATGTGCAAAATGCTACAAAATGCATGACCCAATTTTTTCAAGGAGTAAATGGCAAGAGAAAAAAGAAGAGGGAATAGCTATAGATTTAAAGAAACCGAAGAGACCTATCAACCAAAAGCAGTATGTGTGGACCTTGTTGAGATCGTAACTTGAACAAATCAACTGTAAACAGGCATCCTTACGGCACTCAGGAGAGCTGAACATTGAGTGGCTAACTGATAATACTGTTTTATCTATTTACCAGTGCGACAATGGTCTGAGGTTATGCATTTCAGAGTCCTTATCACTGAGAAGACGTGTGACTGACACGGACGTGGATGACATCATGAAAATCAGAATCAGCTTGAAGATACTTCAGCAGACATGGGTGGAGGGAGGCGAACACATGAAATAATGAGAGAAGCCACATGTTGGTAACCGCTGATGCGAGGTAATGGGTACGTGGGGGATTGTTAATACTATTCGATTGTTGTGTAGGCTTAAAAACTTCTTTCATCCGAGGTTTTTAAAAACAAACCAATGTTCTTTCCTCCATCCTTAACAGAAAGAAAGTCAGAGGGAAATACATCTTTTGCCAGTAGCATCGACGGGTTGTTCCGAGTCCATATACAAATCCATCCGCACGCAGTGCGCGGCTCCGCCACCTTGTTCCCTGACTCTCCTTTCTCATCTTGGTCAGCTGCTCCCCGGACATACAAAGTCATGTGAGACTCCTGAAGCAATTCGTTCTCTGCGTCACAATCTTTTTTTTTTTTAATTAAACAATTTTCTCCTAGTGGTCGATCCCCTATGTTCTAACATCAGAGACAGAAGAAGGAATCTTTCTTTCCGCTTAACGTTCAGCCAGGCTAATGAGAGAACACTATGAACTCTCCAGGGCCAGAAAATCAGAAATGATACACACAATGAGTCCAGCTCTCATGACCATTTGCAAGTGAAGGCCTCCTGAAAGCCATCTGGTTCAGAAAATCAATCCTAGGAGCACCCGTGCCTTCTTTCAAGGAGTAAGAAAGCACGATGGTTTATAGCATGTCAACTGTGACCAGAGCAAGGTCACACAGTTCTGTCACTCATTAGCTGGATGACTTTGGAAGATTTACTTATTAACCTTTCTGTGCTTCCGTCTCCTCCTCTGTAATAGTTAGAATACCTGCCTCTGTGGGGTTGTAAGAATGAAAGGAGTTAACAGCATGCTTGGAACAGGGTTCGGCACACAGTAAATGGGTTACTTATTATTATTATCATTTCTGCCAGTCTGTCTCTACGTGTTCCGTCTCTCAGAGAACATAAGCTCCCTCAGAGTAGGCTCTACAACAAATTCATCTTTAAAGACCCCAGTGCCTCTTCTCATCAGCGGTATCTGTTAAATGTTACATTTGTGCCTCTGTTTAACTTTATACAAGGTTCTCTACAGGGGAGGGACTATGCTTGTATATGCTTAATTTTCATTTCTGATTAATGTTCACCTAACTGCTGGGGCGCCTGGGTGGCATAGCGGTTAAGCATCTGCCTTCAGCTCAGGGCGTGATCCCAGCGTTATGGGATCGAGCCCCCCATCAGGCTCCTCCGCTGGGAGCCTGCTTCTTCCTCTCCCACTCCCCCTGCTTGTGTTCCCTCTCTCGCTGGCTGTCTCTATCTCTGTCGAATAAATAAATAAAATCTTTAAAAAAAAAAAAAATGTGGGGCGCCTGGGTGGCACAGCGGTTGGGCTCCTGCCTTCGGCTCAGGGCGTGATCCCGGCGTTATGGGATCGAGCCCCACATCAGGCTCCTCCACTATGAGCCTGCTTCTTCCTCTCCCACTCCCCCTGCTTGTGTTCCCTCTCTCGCTGGCTGTCTCTATCTCTGTCGAATAAATAAATAAAATCTTTAAAAAAAATAAAAAATAAAAAATAAAAAATAAAAAAAAAATGTTCACCTAACTGCCTACTGAGAAGATGAACACCAACCTGGGTTGTGTAAAAGTTTCCTCTAGTACACTTTCTCATATAGACACTTGTGTCTGGATTTTGAAAGCACTCATAAAATCATGTCATGAGAATCTCAAGTATTTGCTACATACACCTTGTTTGAAAACCATCACCCAAACTTCTAAGCTAAATTGAAAACCACTTTGATTAACTGGAAGTTTAGTTGGGAATACACTCTGGAGACCTTCCACATCATTTCTGCCCTGTAGCTGCCAACCACAAAAGTTTTGTCAAAAGGCCCGACACTGCTAGTAGTGAAGTTCAACGGACCAGTGAAGGGAAACTTTGCACACTGTGGGATTATCACTCATTTTTTTCTTGCTCAAAAATACCACACATTAAGCTTCTCTAAAAGACTTTTAAGGTGCAATAGCTATTCAAAAACCTTCCTTCTCCTAGCAACAAAACCATTCTTCAGGAGGAATTAAAGTTCCCAACACTTTCAAGATCAAAGACAATCAGGCAACATTCCCCTTGGAATGATAAAAAGCATAAAGGGATTGTGTGAACCTTGACTCTGACTATACCACTACTACAATTCCTGGGCTATAATTTGTATAAAAGCTGTTTCCAAGCAGATGGATTTCCTATTGGCAGTTTATCATGGTCCACAAAGATAGTGATGAATATCCTGGATGCTAGTCAGGCTTATGGCAAATGCTACAAAAGTTTCATTTTTCAACTAACTTCAGCATATATAAAATATAAATAAATATTAAATTCTATATAAACTATACAAACTTAAATAAAACCTGTTAGCCACCCATACCAGCATTTTGTTTCTTATGATTGCTAAAAAAACTTAGTTGAGTTTCATAAATTCCAAATGATGAAATTTTAGCCACTGGGTACAGATTTTTGCTACATCAAATGGAAAATTAGAAATGTGGGGTGCCTGGGTGGCACAGTGGTTAAGCGTCTGCCTTCAGCTCGGGGCGTGATCCCGGCGTTGTGGGATCGAGCCCCACATCAGGCTCTTCCGCTATGAGCCTGCTTCTTCCTCTCCCACTCCCCCTGCTTGTGTCCACTCTCTCGCTGGCTGTCTCTGTCTCTGTCGAATAAATAAATAAAATCTTAAAAAAAAAAAAAAAAAAAAAAAGAAATGTAATCAGCTGAATTTTCTAAGCTGTTAGTTTAAATGCAGGATGGCTTGACTCTCTCCCTCCACTTCTTCCTTCCCCTGATTTTCTACATACTCAACCTCCAATACAGTTAAATACATTCGTGAGCAAAACACCATCCTTTATAGACACTTCTTATCAGGTCAGTAAACTTATTAATGACTTCCTCAAATTTCTGGAAAGATTCACAAAACGTCCTTCCTCCTCTTTATGGTTTCCTTTTTATTATCAACTTAAAAACAATTAGGGATAGTTATTGTAAAAGAGTAGTTTCATAGGGCGCTTGGGTGGTTCAGTCACTTAAGTGTCTGTCTTCGGCTCAGGTCATGATCCCAGGGTTCTGGGATCGAGCACCGTGTTGGGCTCCCTGCTCAGTGGGGAGTCTGCTTCTCCCTCTCCCTCTGCCCCTCTCTCCGTTCATGCTCTCTCTCTGTCTCTCTGTCTCAAACAAATGAATAAACTCTTTAAAAAAAAAAAAGAGTAGTTTCACAATTAAATGAGAACCTGTCATTAGGACACTTGCATTTTTTTCTCCAAATACTCTGATGCACAGTGTTACCAAAAGCAATCAGTGCCTGTAATCCAATTTCTATTAGTGACTTCAAGAATAAAAGTCAGCTCTGGAGCACATAATTTTCTAAATAAAGATTCTGTTGTTTACGTAAACTTTCCCAAGTAAAACAATTTTTAAAAGTTACTAAAAAAAGTTTTCAAAGCTGCCAGAAGAGTAAAGGCTACAGAAAAGCTACAAGACTCTACCCAAACTTGTTTTTAGCACTCAAGAACCCAACAGCGTGGGCTCCTTAATAAGTCATAATTCTCAACCAAACAAAAAAATCAGAATGCTAATACTGTAGGGTAAATTTGACATCTATAAAAGCACTTCTCAAAAAGTGTTTCTAGGCATATCTCCCCCAGCCAAAAAAAAAAAAAAAAAATGATTTTACAAAGCAAAGCAAATCATATTCTAAAGAACTGTGTTTAGGTTAGCTGATTAAAGCTATCAAGATACGAGCATTCAAACTTGGTCAGAAGTCATATAAACACCTTTACAAGTACAAAATCATTATCTCCAATGATAAATGATGAATTAATCAACCTTCTAAACGTAGGCACTCTAAATGAGAAAGAATATTTTTCCCTAGTCTTACATTCAGACTTCAGAATAATGTGACAATCCAACAGTGTTAAAAGAAATAAAACACCGTTGTCTTAAATAATTATAACTTCATCTATTTACTTCTTATCTTAAATGCATATTATCTTAAATATATTTAGAAAACCAAAAAGCAAATAAATGCAAACTATAATTGATTTAAAAAGAAGACGACCATGAGGTGCAAAGTGGATTTTTATTGAATTTCTATAAAAATCTGGTTCCAAAATTAAATATGCAATCTCACACTGTGTGTGTAAATACCCTCACACACATTTCCAATAAAACTCCACTAACTTATAACAGACAATTGTAATAAACTAATTGGAATAGTGATGTAACAATATAAAAAACAAAAACTATGTGAAAGTCAAACAATGGGGAAAAATTAATCCTTCAGAGCTTCCATTAGTCATCAGAATCATCTTACAATAAGTCTTTCTGATTTATGATGGAGAATTGAACGTTTGAAGCAGTTGTACTCACTCACTGACTTTTAACAATATCTAATTTTGTGCTCTTTGCACCCATCCCCTCCTATTGCTATTGTATGACATATAAATAATCTTAATGAATTAAATGTAAGGTCTTCTGATAATTTTGAAACATCCTTAGACTAAAACAGAAGATTCTGGCACTAGAGTATGCCCTATTAGATAAGAAAAGACTACCTTAGTGATTTCAAACCCTGTATTTTTAAAGAGGCAATGACCACTTTTAACATCAAGTTAATGTCTATATTTCCAATGTAAGACTGTCTACAAACATTACAAAACTGTATTTTAATTTTTAAGGCAGGACTAATCTTGGAAAAAAAGTTAATGTATGTAAGCAACTGAAAACTTACAGTTTAGTACAAAAATAACTAGTGTCAACTTAGAGCTGGCCATACCTACCAATATCCCTGCTCCAACCCTCCTCCCTGATATGGGTGCCTGCTTCCCTGGAGTCTTCCACTGAGGTCCCAGCCACAGACAGCTCTGCTTCACTCCAAAGTAGGGCAGACCCATTGCTGGATCTCTGAGCCACGTTCTCCAATCAGGAAAACAGCTCTCATGAGACCCACAGCAACCCCCCCCCATCGACCCCCCTACCGTGCTGTTCTCCCTCAGGACACAACAGCAGAGCAAAGGCGCCCAGTACACCTCTCCTCCTGCACCACCCCACCCTGGGTTCAGCTGCTAATCAATCTATAGCATCACCAGCTGAACACTCAGAACCAACCCAGGATCAACTCAAGTCCACTATACTGTGAGCCCACTAAGGGCAAGGACCTAACTTATTTCTGGGCCAAATCTTTCCCTCTCTTTATGCTAAGTGTCCAAAAGGCGCTTTGGGAATGAATGTATCACACTGTGCTGAATCCCAAAAGTTGGAAAACAAAGAAGATGGCCACCCGCAGAGAGGGGGAGAAATAAAAAAGGAGACAAGAAGGCAGGGTGAAGGGGTAGTGAAGACAACCAGAAGCGAGTATCAAAGTGGGCATATACATGCTTCCTTGTTCCACTCTTCCATGTGGGCAGCACTGCCAATCTGCTGTTTCTGTAACGATGGAAAAGGGACAGAACCACTTAGACGGGCTAGAGGCACTTTTCATCTAGCTACAGAGCTTTCTATGGACACTGCATACACAATTTTAAACTTAATAAAATCAATACATTTCTCTTGTTTTGTGTCCACAACTGGGCTTAGTTAGGAAAAAAGGACAACAATGTGAATACAGCTTTAAATTTTAAAAATATCAGCATTTTTTTTTAGATTTTGTCAATACAGAAATAAAAATTACATTAAATATTGAACAGAAATATTTTTAAACTAAAAATCACCGAAGTGTATTAAAATTAAAAACAACATAAAATAGAAGTTGTAACTTCATTACAGATACATGTAAATCATATATGTAGGTTCATTACGGGCAGGAAATCGCATAATGTTTTTAGTTAAAGGTAAGAGAAGGATGATAATAATGAACCAATTAAAAAAATTTTATCCTAGGGCCTAGCTGCCCTACTCCCTATCATGAGTGAACCACTCAAGAAATAAATTTTTACTAACTATATTTCAAAGGAAGTCATAATGTTCAACCAATGGAAATTATAAACATTTTGATTCCGTCAGAAAATTTTAGAACAGCAGAAATGTTTTCTCCAGATTAAACGCTGTTTCCTTTGAACTAACTTAAGAATGACCTATATTGGGGGATCTAAAACGTACAGCATGGTGACTGTTGTTAACAACACTGTATTATATACTTGAAAATTGCTAAAAGAGTAAAGCTTTTTTTTTTTAAGGATTTTATTTATTTATTTGACAGAGGGAGAGTGTGTGAGAGGGAGCAGACTCCCTGCTGAGCGGGGAGCCTGCCCCGGGGCTCCATATCAGGACCCTGGGATCATGACCTGAGCTGAAGGCAGACGCTTAACCGACTGAGCCACCCAGAGGCCTCTAAAAGAGTAAATCTTAAAGTGTCAGCACAAAAAGAAATACTAATTATGTGAGGTGAGGGAGATGTTAACTAACCCTGCTGTGATAATCACGTTGCAATATGTAAGTGTACCAAATCATCACACTGCATACCTTACACTTACACAAACGTTATATGTCAATTACGTCTCAATAAAGCTGGGGGGGGAGAGTGATGTATATCAAAAAGTGGTCCCCATTCTTCCTCATTCTGTGAATAAATAAGCAGAAGATGAAACTAATTACATTATATTTGGGGATTTTTTATGCTTACTGGAGCCTCCTTGAGTGAGGATTTTTTGAAACTGCATTTATACAAATGATATTTAAGTTTAAAATGAATTTGTTTTAGCTGAAAAATATGCTTTTTTAATAGAAAACTCATTCTGTATTCTATAAAGACTAGTGTCCTAATACAGAACACTAGTCTATATTGGGGTAAAGGGAGGCAGGAGGAGAAACAAACTTTGTCTCAAGGAAAAAAGTTAAAATGCTCTAAATGTGTGGTTCAAAAAAGTCAATTTTAAAGCATGAAACTTCTGAGTACAGTTACATACTTTTTGCACCACGATATTAAAAGAAAACTTTCCTCAACTTGTAGTCAAAATCATGATTAAGTCCAAATTCCTACATATATCTTTTTATAACTGCATCACATAAATATATCTTTCTATACCTGTGCACATCTTCCTAAATCCAGTCTGCTTTCTCTACCTATCTACATCTCAGTATCTACACACATCTGCATATTTATGTACGTCTTTCTATACCTACATACATTTGAATACCTGTATCTATTTCCATTTCAAGGGAAAACAAGAACAATTTACAATCAAGAATATAACAATACAATTTTTTTCTTTTGTATTTGGAAAAAGAATGAGAAATGGAAGCTCTTTTAATGTAAACTTGCCATGGTTGGTTAGTTGAAACAATAGTGGACACATTCCCAATACCAAGATGGATATGAAAAAAAATAAGTAGCATAGTATCATAAAATTTGTAGCTTACTTTGTGCCTTTTCACAGAAGTTTATCTGAAAGCCTAAAGTAAAAGAGATAAGTTCCAGTTCATTGACTGTAAATCAAACAAACCAAAATCAGAACATGACGTTGCATTTTTATGTTACATTTGAATAAAACCAATTCAAGAACAGTTCAAATCATATAACCCCCACCATCACCGTGATAACTGTAACATATGGGCTTTCTTTAAAAAGTCAGCTCTCTCTGGGGTTAGAAGTACTTTATTAAGTGGAGCTGAAGTCAGGTTTAAATTCTAAATTCTGCCATTACCTTAGTTTTTCACATTTATTTGATAAATAGAATATAGCTGTTAGCCCCTGGAAGTCAAGAGTAACTTTAAAAATAATCTCATCAATTTTTTCAATCTACAAATTCATAACATATTACAAGTTATTTTTATTAACTCGAATTACTGACTTAGAACTACTCATGATTAATTGCTACCCCTGAACCAAAAGCTTCAAAAGTAGTTCATAAATTGTGAAGCCCAAATACTCAAAGCAACATTTTCTAGTCAATTTGCTAACTTCAGGCGTAAGACAGTGAACTACTGAGGAGGAGCTGAAATTCTTCTAAAGGAGGCCTGACAAGACAGTGTCCCCAGGAATGATACGGCGGAATAGAACCTTAGAAGTCACAGGAAGAAAACCTGTGAATTCTCCTTGGGAACTTGAGCTCATTTCCCAAATCCAGCTGGACCAGGTTATATCTTCTGCCTACATTCATACGGATGTAATTCTTTGTAAAATGCACCCAGCAAAATAAGCTGTTTCTGACAAAACCTTCTCAAAATATGCTCTCACCCCCTCGGTTTAAGTGGGTGAGTGTCTGGTATTCTTAGTAGTCTACCTATGCCTGTGTTTATTAATGCTTTAGGAAACAACATGGGGAAATTCAGAATGAGGATCACTCAAGCTTGTATTTATGCAGACGCAGGCAAAACTTAAAGGAAAAGAGCCAGGAGTAAAGGAAGGATGTGTTTAAGTAGTCTTTTCCATCCAGGTACCAAAATACTTCAGATTCTAAGATAAAGATCTCACCTATAAGGTACAAAACCTGAAAAATCTTAAGGTAGCTACTTTGCCCAAAGGTAACCCACTGCTTACTGCCTAATCACACAAATGACAATGCAGGAGGGAGTGGGAATGGACAGACTTCTCGGGCTGAAGTCCTGGGGCCAAACCTGGACACAGCTACCCCTCAAGCTCAACTTGCTACCCCACCAGATGTAGGGCAGGAATAGACTTCAGAAAGAGAAAGGTTGGAGATCCATGAGTCTTAGAAGCCTAAGCAACTAAAAGCCAGCCAGCCTCCTACTGGGCAAAATGAGGCGAGCACAGGTCCAGGAGAAGAAACTGGCTCTCCGGAAGCAGAAAGAGATACAGGGAGATAGAGAGCACAGCGGCATTTCAGGCCAGGGTCAGAAGCCGGTCTCCCACTCCCGTGCCCCCCACCAACCCCGGGAGAGAGAAGGGAAAATTCACCTGCAATAACTGGAGAGGAGGTGGATGAAAGACTGAAACAAGTTTAAGTCAACAGTCACTCTTTTCTTTTTAGCTCACTGGTTGCTACGAGGTAGCAAAAAATAAATGGTGGGAGGAGAGGCAAACAGAATAGCAGTATGAATGGGGAAAGGAGCAAGATAAATAAACTTGAAAGATACAGGAAAAAGAATGAGCTGGATCTGTCTGCACAATTATGTAAAAATAAGTTACAGGATAATTCTAAGAAACAGAAAAAATGTGTAAGGGTAGACGTAACTGACAGTGTTAGAATGTCACCACCTACTGCTCTAACACATGAGGGGTTAAGCCCACTTTAAGTACAGAATCAGTGCAGGTAGTTCAAAAGGGAGGAGGCTTAAATCCTCACACCGTTACTACAAGATGTGCTTTTTTTATCTAATCATGGATAAAGTGACCAGGTGAACAGATTCTGAGGCCTCACACAAGCAACCATCTTCGCATCATTTCTCACTCAGATAGACTTGCTAACAGACCCAGAGTTCAACGCAATGAGGACTAAACTAACCCAAACATAATGGCTCACCTTGGAATTCCAGTTAGTCTTATCAATTAAATCAGATAAAAGGCTATTAGTTACATCTTTCCAGACCTCCCCTAGTTCCTTATACTCAAAGAGCAGGGAGGGGCCAAGGGGACCACCGGCAATCTTGTACAAGAACAAAAGATGGTGGGAAAGAAACGGTGAGGAAAACTTCCAGTATCCTCAGCTGTATACGAAGCCCGTTTGTGGCTATATTATAATTAGTCCATTAATATTCATTCACAGATGTTCCATTTTTGAGGTCTCCCGTATCTCAGGAATTCTGTCTAAATTCTGTCTTCCCGTCCGCACACTTTAGGTGTCAGTTGAATCTGTTGTTAGTAACCAGTTAATTCTGAATATCTCGGGTGCCTTCCTCCTTCTTATTCTGGTACCTGTATCCTGGGTCTAAACTCTACATGATCCTCCGCTTCAAATTTGAGTCTTTTTCATTTTCTTTGGCCCCAGGTGAGTTTATCTGCATTAAATCTTAGACCCCCCAAAATTAAGTAACCAGAAGTATACATATGGCAGTGTTAGGAAGCCGACGACAGAAATGGAGCTCTGTGGGACTTTCTCCTCTCCTCTTTCTCACCGGGCCACACTCTTCCCCACATTCCTCCTCATTCTCACACTCTTACCTCAATCGTGACAGCCCTTCACTGGCCATGACTCAAAACCTACCATTACTGTATCTGCCAGACAAAGTGAGCTTGTCTACGTTAGCACAGAAGGGTGTTTATGACGTGCATTAAGTGTATAGAAAAGCAAAAGGCAAACAGTCTTTGTGAAAGTAAAAAATGAAAGGAGAAACGTCAGCCCAGGGTCCTAGTTCCAACTGTGAAAATCAAGTCATTTCGCTTAAGCCCCCGTTTCCTTCTTAATTATAAAATTAAAAATAACATCAGGATGGGACACCCCATCCTGGCTTGGTTGGTTAAGTGTCAGACTCTGAATCGCAGCTCAGGTCTTGCTCTCAAGGTCATGAGTTCAGGCCCTGCATTGGACTCCATGAGTCCAGCTCCCTGCCCATCCCAGACGTGGGTACTGCTGACAGTGAACTATGAACTACAGAACGAAGCCACACTAGCATAAAGAAAATCAGAGCCACCTTACTGGGTCATGCCCACACAGCAAGCTACCAAGTCTTCCTTCCGACACAAGCATGAAGAGTCTAATTGTTTGCTGCCTTCCAAAGTCAACCTCAAATTTGTGGCATGTGGCCTCAACTGCAAAGTTACTCAGAGTACATCATTACGGCTCTAACATCTAAGGATTTATCTTGGCTTGTCCAAAATTTCTATGTGCATTGTACTTAGAGTGGTTTCCACAAGATCTGATTCCTGCTGTGTTGTTTCTTTTTGCTTTCCTTGCTTCACCATTCTCAAATTTAAGAGGGAGCCACCTTAATTTAGTTAATCCCAGCTTGTTTGCATCATCCAGAACCATTCGTGATTTGACAAATACTGATCAAATCCTTTCCAGAGTTGTTTTTAATTGGGGATCTTGTCAGTCCTCATAAGCCATGTCTTCTTCCTGCCAATGACTATCGCATCTACTCTTTGAGTATGTAACCAAATGCTAGAGTATCATCTCCAGCCTGTTCAGAGAAGCCCAAGTACACTTAGGGAGGACAACTGATTAACTATGTGACTGTGGGCCAGTATCTAACCTCTATGAGCCTCGATTTTCTCATCTGTAAAATAGAACAGCAATACCCCAAAGTGCTTTATGACGATTAAGCAATATATCTAAAATGTCCAACACACAGCCTGGAATAATGCAGGTTATTATTACCATAGTGATCATTCCTGGTCTCTGCCTCAGGTGAGCAATGATTGTGGCACCTTCCCCATCAGACCAGCTCCACCTACACAAAACCAGTCCCTCTCCTTTCATTCCCCGTCACCCTGAGAGAGGTAAAAGGGAGGGACTCCAGACAGCATGGGGATCCCCACCCCAGGTTTTACATTCTGCTGCAGTCCTTCCCAGACACGGTCTGGTGTCCTGGTGTCCAAGAAGGTGGATACTTTCCCTGGCAGGAGCCTAAACCAGATCTCAGAGATACAGGCACACAACAGGGGAGCCAATTAATGTCACTTATTTTTTTAGTATAAAGTCAGACAATGAATGCATAGCAGATGTATCTGGTAACACTTCTCTTGTTTCTCCCTTTTATAAATTTTGAGTGATCTTTGGTAAGCCGAAACAAAATATGCCTTGAAAAAGGGGCTGTGGTGCCTACTTCGATCATCTTTCCGTGTAGTGGGGAAGGATGTGTTTGTCAGGAATCAAGCTGTGTGTGATATGAATGTTATCTTCTTTCGAGAGGCCCATCTTGAGTTAACTACTAACCAATGGTCCCTTTCACTGTGTAGACACAAGTTAGGCTAATCTTATCACTCCTGGCCCTTGAAGCCTTTCTATAAGTACACATTAATTCTCTACCTTGCCAAGAGTGTGAAGAGACGACCCATGAAGACTTTCTGGAGCTCCTGGGGTGGGGCATAAGGGTAGAAGCGAACACATGCCCATTTGGTCACTTGCCCGGGTGACAAATTTAGTCAGGATGGCAACATAAATTATTAACTCTCATGCTAAATGGGTTCTTTTTACATATTATGTATAGTGTTGAAAGAGTTCTATTACCTTTCAAATCTATACAGCCTCCCGGGCCGAAGCCCAATTAAAATCTTCTACTTACTTGTAGGTTCCCAATCAAAACGCCTCCTAATTCAAATGCCACCGTCAACCCTCCAGCAAATTTAGAACTCTATAACATAAAGGAGCATCAGGAAGCAACAAGGCTCCAAAATCGACCCAAACATGGCTGGCTGCTTAAAGCTGCCACCCCCTGGCTGAAACCTAAAATAATTTCCCCTTTCTATTCCTGAATCTGCATCACTTCTGGCAAAGAGTCTTCTCTTGGACCTGAATGGCTGAAACGGCTTGGAGCCTGGAAAACCTGTGGGAAGCTGTGTTATTGAGCAATAAGAAGAAGAAAGGTTACCAGTCAGATGGGTGGGTCAAAACCCACTTCCACCAGTGCAAATCACCTTATTGAACGTTAGCTCCTTAATCTATGAAAGGGCACTATGCCCACCTACCCTTAAAGGGTGCTTATGAGCATCAAATTAGGTAAAGACAGTGGGAAAAGAGCTGGGTTAACTATTAGTTTCCCTTCTTAATTTTAAATCTGAGTCAAGATCTCCCAGGTTGTGTAACTCAGGCCAAATCTCTATCTCCGAGAGATGGAGACTGAAGAGGAGACTGACCTGGGTTATGTATGATGGAGCTGATTATGATCTCCTGAACCTAGGAAGCAGAGACAACTCTATGAGCCCAAAACAATCCTGCTTCTCACATTAGGTAAAAGAAATGGAAGGAAAATAGGGAAATTTATGAAAAAAGAAAACAGGACTCAAAATACAGGGTTAACTAATATCCCATCTTAAAACGAGTTTCAGTACACATTCACTTAAAGGCACATGACAGGAAAAGGTGAGAAAATAAGTATCTTGAAAGCATTGTTTTTGTACTTTTTCTCTTTTAATACTAGGGTTGCTCTCATTTTTAAGAGAACACAGAGAAAGGCAATGTGCTTTGAGGGGGGACCAATTTGCTGAGCTGGACTTTGTATCAGGTTATGTCACATAAATGGTAAAGGAATAGTACTCAGCATACTGGGAAGGAAAGGCAAGCAGTTCGAGGGTTTGGAACTATATCCACTGTCTGCTCAATTCAGTTCTTTAAAATCCAGATAAAGGCATCTTCCTATGGTTCTTGGAAACCACAGACTAAATGTTAAAATAGTCTAATGTAATCACAAATAGGGCATTTCACACATATTTTATATATTTAAATATTATTGAGAGAAAAAAGTATACTGATTTTAAATCTTTTTTAACAGACATGCATCATTACACCTGAAAGTTCTGTGCCTCTTTTTATTTTGTAACTTTTTTTACTATTGAGGTGTAACTGACATACAACATTACATTGGTTTCAGGTGTACACCTTAATGATTCGATATTTGTACATATCACAAAATGTTCACCCTAGTACGTCTAGTTAACATCCATCACGTACACAAAGAACTTGTATTCTTGTGATGGGAACTTTTAAGATTTACTCTTAGCAACTTTCAAATATGCAATACAGTATTATTAACGACAGCTGCCATGCTGTACATTATTGTGTGTGTGTTTCTGGTTTTGTTCTTTTTAAGTAGGCTACATGCCCAGCGTGGAGCCCAACACGAGGCTTGAACTCATGACCCTGAGATCAAGACCTGAGCTGAAATCAAGATGGATTGGATGCCTAACGGACTGAGCCACGCAGGTGCCCCCGTGTGAGTGTGTTTTTTAAGGAGAACCAAGCGATCATCTTTTTACTTAAACTGATATTTATAAATTGTTCAGGTGAAGGTAAATAAGCAAGGACTGGACTAGTCCGTACGTTTTGCTATACATCTACATCTGAGACCCAAGAAGAAAATAGGAAAAACTGTCTTCCTAGAACAGCTCATTAAGAGAATCAAAGGTACCTAGAGTGTACACTTTGTAACTATTTTCTGTAACAAGTGCTTTCCAAATGCCTCCATGTTTTCCAGAATCAATTGTAGATTCTAACTATTCTAACCACATTTTAAAAATTGTTTTAAAAACTGACACTTTTCAGCTGAGTAGTTTTCAGAAGTTTTATTTTTTCCCTACTTTAAGTCTTCTAAAATAAACTTCTTGTGTTTATGAGATCTTTAAAACCTATACATGTTAAGCGACTAGTAACTCAAGCAGGTAAATAACCATGTCTATTAACAATCCTTACATACTTATAGTTTATAATTTTCCAAGCACTTCCGTGTGCATTAATCTAATAATGTGATCCTCACAACAGCCCGGTCAGGTAGGTTTTATCCCTATTTTAACAGATGAGAAACTCAGAGTTCAGAGAAGGTGAGTAGTCGCCCCAAGTCACAGAGCTTGTACATGACTAAGCAGTTACCTGAATCCAGGTAGAATAAAGACTCACCAGGAATATTCTTAAAGGAAAGGCTCAATAATGAAAAGTGGAAATCAACAGATTAGTGAGAAGGGTAGGAGCCAGTAATAATGAAGCTGAAGAAATTGTGTAGTGGATCATGAGGGGTTAGGGACACGTCTACTAATAATGAAAGAGACCATTAATGGCACCCTTACAAATAACAGCATTGTTGCTATTAACAATGGTGATGGCTGGCATGTATCACATCCTTACTATATGTCAGGCCCATGCTCTACGTGCATTCTCAAAGAAGCTGTGACATAAGCATTATTCCTACATTCCAACTGAGAAACTGAGGCTTGGAGAAGTTAAGTATCTTGCCCGAGGTCACAAAAATCTTAAATCCTGATGAGGGGATTCAAATTCAGGACTCCAGAGCTCTGGCTCTTAAACATTATGATATTAAGAAAGCAATGCTTCCCACCTTGGGCCGCTACCAGGCCACAAACCTCAAGCCATGAAAAAAAGTGTACAGGGTTATCCAGTGCCCAGCACAGGGCTTATCACACAAAAGGACCTCCAACGTCTGTTAGATGAAATGTATTCCATATGTCCTACAACTAGCTGTTTGAAAGGTGGAGAGGAGGGGGCAGTCTACTGACACCTCCCAGAAAGGCAGTGTTTTGGGGTGGCAAGCAGAAGTAGACTGGAGGAAGGGGGTGGTATATACCAAACATTCTAAGGATCTGAAGTCTGATCTAAAACTGAAGGTCTCTAGGGTATGAAGCATGAAAGGTTAGGCTCTAACCATACAAAACAAACAGAAAAAGGTCCTAATTTGCTGTTGAGCTCATGGTCTATAACCCGGACTGTGCTAGACGACATCCTGAGACCTTCAAGTGTTTTTCTTCATTCTGAGGAAGCAAAACAGGTTCAAGAGCAAGATATTAACTAGCAGGTTCCTGAATCAATCAAGGCTAGACACAGTAATGGTAAAAGAAAATTCATCAATAATTCAAAGAGAAGTCTTATGCCCTCCTTCTCCTTTTGAAAATAGGTTCGGCTTGTTAGAAAGTTTAGTTTACTAGGCACCGAAACTCAGGGGTGGTGGAGAAGAATGGCGAATGTCAGAATAATGCCCAGCCACAAGGACTTTGCATTCCTAGAACACTGCAAGCTCTTTCCCACTTTAGAGACTTCATACACAGCTTCCCTCTGCGTTTAGTATGAGTGTCTTCTTAAACCATCTTATTGAAGCAGTCTACCTTTCCCCAGTATCTTCCATCACAAAACCCAGCTTGTTACCTTTGTAACACTTTTCTCCATTATTTTACCTGCAGATTGTCTTCCCTCCCCCATCCCATGGGGGAGGGTAAGCTCCATCAGGGATTCAACTGCCCAATTCACTCTTTTCTGTATACCTAGCACTACAGTCTATGCCCAGCACTGGGCAGATGCTCAATAATTTTTTTTTGAACAACAACAACAACAAAAATGAATACATTTATACAGCTTTTTCAAACTATCAGCCTACCTACCCCCCCATGAGCTCCCCACCAAAAAAACTTGCATTATTTTTATAAGCTTTGTAAGTCACCCATTTTGCATAAGCAATACAATCCTAAGTTGTCATTTTGCTGTTTCATTTCCCCACCAGCAACAGATAGACTGGAAAGCTGTAAGATCAGGAAATCCCACTTCATCTGTATAGTGTGCTGTGAAACATAGTAGCATCCAATAACTAATTCAATTTGAATTAATTATGAGAGTCTGCACAGAAAGTGTCCTCTGAGCTCTGACATCATCCTGTCTATATATCACCATTCTTTATGTGTATTAAAATTATCTCATAGGGAGGGCAACCGGGATATAAAAATGAATAAAATCCTGTCTCTACTTCCTGAATCAGACACTCTCATAAACACGAAATAGTCAGTAAATGCTGAGCCTAACACGGTTAAGACACACCTAGACACACGGTTAAGATAGACCAAAGCGCCCTTTAGGAAGATTTTCATCAAAGAGTAACCATGGCGACACTGACCACGAAGGGTACCCCGACGGATTCCGCTAATAATATAACATAAGCAGTTAGCTGAAGTCGTCAAGAGATTTCTGAGATTCCCTGTTTTAAAAATAACATTACTACTCGAAATTCCACAGGAAACTTAAGGAAATGGCCCCCGATGGGCTGGGGCCTGGTATTTTCACAACAACCCCCCCCCCCTTGTCAGGAGCCATACGGATCTAAATGCGCATTCCCGGTGGGGAAAGCCATTAATTAGGAAGCTGCCTCGGATGTCCAGACACGGCACAGTACCACTTTGACCCCTGCCTTTCTATTTCCTGCGCCTCTCCATTTAAACCGAATCCGCTCTTCTCGCTTCTGTACTGATATTTTGTGCCTACCATGCTAACACGGACACCCCCGGACCCGGACAAACCGCCTCTCCCAGGCCCGCGGCTGTCTACACCACCACCTTACAGGTGGCACAGGCCTGAGCACCCCCTCCCCCATCCCCCCTCGCCCTCCCGGCGCACAGAACCCCCGCGAAAGTTTGGAGGCGCGGGGTTCCACAGGAGCGCCGGGCCCGGAGGTCAGCTCGGCGGGCGGGCCGGCTCCAGCTGCGCCCCGCGGGGAGCCAAGATGGCCCTGCGCGGGGCCCCACTGCGGCGGCGGCAGCGGAGCGCCGGGGGGCGCCGGGCTGGGGCTGGGACGCCGCCGCCGCCGCCGCCTACCTGCGCGGCCGGGCCCCGGGGCCAGGCGGGCGCGGGCCGGGAAACGCGGGCGGGGCGGCGCCAGGTGAGCGGCTGCGGCGCGGCGGGGGCGGCCGCGGGGGCGGTCCCGGGCCAGGTGGGCCCCGCGCGCAGGGCCGGCGGCGCCGAGCGGCCGGGCGCGGGCGGAGGCCGAGGCCGCGGCCCCGGGCCTGCGCGCGGAGTCCGGGCCGGGGCCGGGGCAGGGCCGGGCGCGCGGCGGGAAGCGCGAGGGAGGGCGGGGGGCGGGCGCGGGCGGCTCCGGTGGCTTCCTCAGCCGGGTCCGGGGGCGTCCGCGGCCGCGGGGACAGGCCGCGACGACGCCGACGGCCGCGCCGGGGGGGCCGGGGTCGCGGCGCTGGCGCGTTCCTTACCCTGCATGCTGCTGACGGCCGGGTGGCCCGGCGCCGGGGGCCCCACGGGGCCCGGGGTGCCGCTGCCGCTGCCGCCCCCGGAGCCGCCGCCGCCGCCGCTCGGGCTCGGAGCCGCCATTGTTGGGAGTGAGGAGCCGAGCGGCGCCGCGGCGGCTGCAATGCAGCAAGCTCGGCCTCTCGCACGGCCGAGGGGCGCGGCTAGCGCCGCCTTGGCCCCGCCCCCTCCCCGCCCCGGACACGCCCCCTGGCACGCCCCCGCCCGCGCCTGACGCGGAGTCCGGCCAGCTGCGGAGCCGCAGAACCGCCCAGGGCGCGGGTGCCCGACCCCGAGGGAAGGCGGGCGGGAGTGCTGCCCCCGGGGCTGCGGGCCGGCCCGCGGGGCCTAAGGCGGTTTGCACCATTAGGAGTGTGTGTGCACCGGGGAGGTTAGGGGACACAGAGCTTTCATCGTTTCCACAGAGGCCTGTGACCCCAAAAGTTTAAGAACCCCGTTGGGGGGGGGGCACCTGGCTGGCTCAGTTGGTGGCGCATGGGACTCTTGATCTCGGGGTCGTGAGTTCCAGCCCCATGCCGGGCATGGAGCCTACTTAAAAAAAAAAAACAAAAAGACACCTCCTTGTTGGAAACCTCAGAACCCGAAATTAGTTTAGAGCGATAAAACTGAAAAGGATCCCAGGGGTCATGCTTCCTGTCCAGTATCTGAGGTGGCTTCTCCAGAGGGGAGTTGGCTCTAGCTGTGGTTCCATCTGAAGCTACTGTTAAACTCTGCCTAACACCCCAACCCTCTACACTGGCCTGGGGGCTGCCAGGGGGTGCCACTCAAAGTACAGTCTAGGACTCATCCTGAAACTACGAATCAGAAGCTACATTTTCATACTATCCCCCGCGTAATTTGTATAGACATTAAATTTGAAAAACAGTGTCTTAAGCACCCAACATTCCCTGGCCTCCCCAAATATACTATTTACATCACCATCTTCCCCTCAATACACACTGGGTTCCCTCACCCACCTCCTCTGCACCTTGTAAGACCAGGTGTGGTCATTATTATGAACTACATAAAATGACAGCCTCCCCCATAAAAATCAAGTTTCTTCCATTGCTTTGCACAGAGACTTTGATTTTAGGAAGGCAGCAGATAAAAGCAGCAAAATAGTCCTCTGTGAGGCTGAGAGTTTCTGGGCCAATGGAAATGTGTTTGGGAAAGTGGAAACCTGGGTGTCTGGGTAGACGTATCTCTTCCCGTAATAGAATGACCAATGAGAGAACATCGCAAGTAGTCTGAACCACAGAGCTGGATGATCCCTGCCCTTTGGAAGCGTTGCACAATGCACACAAGGACCTCCTTCTCAAACCTCCTTCCGCACAGACCTTATCTGTGCTGGAACTCCTTCATAGCATGTTAGAAGTGTGTCCTTGGTCAAAAGAGCTCCGCCTTCTTGCTGTAAACCCAACCTCGGCCTCATCATGATTGCTCAGTTGATAACAGTGGCTGGAGATAGGGCTTAGGAAAAGTAAACTGGGGAGGCAATAAAGACATATTGAAGATGGGTAGATCTTCTTAAGTGGAGAGGCTTTCATTTTCCACTCTGCCTCAGAACTCCCCTCAAGGGTTTGGCTGACCGAGCAATATCTCCAAGTCTAAGTCATTATAAACACTGCCGAATCCCCATCTAAGAATCAGTAGCCCATCTTGCCCTTGTTGGTCCTGGGGAATCCTAAATGTGGGGTCCTTCGTGGGGATAGCTTATAAGAACTGGAAAGAAAAGGTTCCCATCCAGGCTGTCCATCCCGAGTACAGGCTAAATATTCTGTCTATACCTTCTGCATGGTGCTGATAAGAAGAGAACAAGTGACAAAGAAAAGAAGAATCTGTGGCTCCCTACCATTCTCTCCTTTGAAGGTGCAGATTGGAGGTTTATATTCTTTGGGGTTTATATCTTAGTGCCTGGAGGGATTAGTATAAAAAATCAAATGAAGTTCTTCTTTCAAAATGTGAACACAACTTACCAATACTTAGAAAAGATTGATGCAGAAAAAGAAGGGATTCTCCTTCCCACACCATTGTTTTGCATTTCCATTGGCTTGGCCACTTTGGCAGATTAAGAAAAAGCATCCACAGCCCTATAGTTTTGCTGACAAATGAACCAAATATAGTATCTTGTCATCATCAAGCCCCAGATGCAGCATGACCAGATATGAAATGGTTCTATTTAAGCAATTTTCAGACACTTTATTCCAGTATCTGCCAGTAGGGTTCCCAACCAGTCCCTGTTGTCTAAATGTCACTGTTGTGTGTGTACGTCACCTCATTTCTCATTTCCAGCTCTTTGGAGATGGGAGCGGTACAAAAAATAGCTTGGAGGACTTTTGGTCATCCCAACCGCATAAATACCATAAGAACCCCACTCCCATTCTTTGATGTGGATAGTTGATTTATTCACAGTCTTATCATGAAAAGGCTACAAGCCCCCTTTTCCAATTATACATATTTCTTTAATAAAACTTACTGCTTCTGTGATAGAAATCCTAGAGATTAGGCAACTGCTAGGAAATTTTTTAAAAAACATGCAGTGTTCCCGTATTATTTTAGATTATACATAAAAAGTTACATTTAGAGGGTGCCTGAGTGGCTCAGTTGGTTAAGCATCTGCCTTCAGCTCAGGTCATGATCCTGGGGTCCTGGGATCGAGGTCCGCATCAGCTCCCTGATCAGTGAGGAGTCTGCTTGTCCCTCTACCCTTCCCCCTGCTTGTGCTCTCTCTCTCTCATTCAAATAAATAAATAAATAAATAATCTTCAAAGAATTTTTTTTAAAGTTACAATTAGAATTGTTCAAACCATCAATTAGGTCTGCCCATAATTAGGTCTGCATATGGGCAAAAATGAGGAACAACCTTGATTTGTCCAAACTGGCAAAGCTACAGTCTTTTTACCTTCTCTTATGCTCATATTTTTCTTATATTTGTATTTTATCATTCAGTATGAGGTGAATTGTGTCCCCCCCTGAAAAAAAAAAAATTGTGTGTAAGTGACTACATTTCAAGACAAAGTCTTTAAAGAGGTGAGTAGGGTAAAGTGAAGTCATATAGGTGTGCCCTAATGCCATATGTCTGGTGTTCTTTTAAAGAGAATAAGACACAGGCACACACTGAGGGAAAACTATGTGAAGACACAGGGAAGAGGTGGCCATCTACAAACCAAGGAGAGAGGCCTCAGAAGACACCAGTCTTGCCAACACCTTGACCTCAGACTTCCAGCCTCCAGGGCTGTGAGAAAATAAATTTCTGTTGTTTAAGCCACCCCAGTCTGCGTTACTTGGTTATGGCGGCATAAAAAAACTCATACATGGCTCAGAATATGAATTGCTTATAAGGATAGCCCTTTAAGTAATAATAATAGTAGCTGGCATAATATTTGGGGGGACGGAAAGCCAACAAGGCAGTAAGGACCAATAAGCAAGAAATTCACAGGACACCTGGCTGGCTGGGTCAGAAGAGCTTGTGACTCTTTTTTTTTTTTTTTTTTTAAGATTTTATTTATTTATGTGACAGAGAGACAGCCAGCGAGAGAGGGAACACAGCAGGGGAGTGGGAGAGGAAGAAGCAGGCTCCCAGTGGAGGAGCCCGATGTGGGACTCCATGTGGGACTCGATCCTGGGACACCGGGATCACGCCCTGAGCTGAAGGCAGACGCTTAACGACTGCACTACCCAGGCACCCCAGAAAAGCTTGTGAGTCTTAATCTTGGGATTGTGAGTTCAGGCCCCATACTGGGTATAGAGATTACTTATAAATAAATAAATAAATAAACAAATAAACAAACAAATAAATATAAATCTTTGTAAAAATTCACATTTAGAAGAGCCTCTTGAGAAAATCCCCACATGAGCTTGAAACTCTTGGCTCTGCCATGTAATAACATTTCTCTGTCATTAAAGAGGATGGGAATAACAGATTAAGACCATTGCTATGAGCAATGTATGTCAATACCAGAGTGCTTTGTCCCAAAAAAGGGTGCAGAGAAAAGTTACGTGCCTATCTCCAGCTGAGAGCACCTTGTTTAGAAATTTGGCTTGTTGGTTCTTTTCAATACCTATGTCTCAATGGTTAGATTACAAAGACATGTTTCACTTCACATTCCAAATGAGGTAAAAGTAAGTATAACTAGATTTCCCTTTTGGACCCCAATTTCAGCCTCTGAGAAAGTAAGGGTCAAACACCACTATTTGGCTGGAACAATCACCAGATATCTCCTATAAGGGCTCAGCAGTTGGCATTGAGCAAAACCCATCTCCTGTCCACCTCCAATCACTGAGGACTCAAGACCAGGTCATCCAATGACTGATTTTGCCTCTCCAGGCAGAGGGCTGCAAGCTGTGTGGGTTTCTAGATATTGATTGAGCACTGTATTTAATTGGAAATTAACAGCATGTGAGAAGCTTTTGACTGTCATTAAAAGAACTGAAGTTCTGTCAGTTCAGCTAAAAGATGTTAACTAATTATGCTTATTAATAATCATGCATGCATATAAAGATTTATGGGTAAATGTCATCACAACATTATTTGTAAGAGTGAAAAAAAATGGAAATGCCTCACTGTAAGTCACTAAGTGAAAAGTAATATTGATAGTATTAGCCATCATCTGACCAGATACAAATATATGCTAGAAATCTATGATTCTCATGTACCAGCCCTATATACCCACAGCTTGTCCTCATATTCTGTATTCTGTTCATCTATCTTCACTATTAACACACACACACACACACACACACACATACACACACACACACACACACGAAATGAAACTAAAACAAACAAAACAAAACAAAAAACTGGGCATCTTTTGGGGAAGGAGGGAGTGAAGCATGATTGACTGGGAAGGGGCAGGAGGGAACTTTCTAAGGTAATGGTCATGTTCTATACCTTGACAGGGATTGAGTTACACAAGTGCATACGCTTATCAAAATGCTGCAAATGAATGATCTAGATTTGTGCATTTCAAGGGATATAAATATACATTGGAAGAAAAAAACTAGAAATAAAAATCAAGTGGTATGAATGCTAAAGTCTTCAAGAGGACATATACTCATATCTGTAATTTACTTTGAAATGTGTCAAAAACAAGACAGCTGAATGAAAGGATAGTGGGATGGATAAATGGATATATATTGCTAAAACAAGAGTAATACAATGTTAATGGTAAATGTAATACAATGTTAATGGTAAATGTAATACAATGTTAATGACAAAATCCAGTAGGTAGACTGATGTGAACAATGATCTTTTCCATTGTTTGAAATTTTTCATAATAAAATATTAGGGGAAAATGAAAAACAATAAAACAAAAAAGTGCAAAAAATTTAGACATATTGCTAAATTGCCTCACTTCCTTGAGCAAAATCACAAACCAAGTAATATAACCTCTAATGACTAAGTATAAATTTGTCCAACTAATTTATCTAGTGGGGGTAGGTTTCCTATAAAATCAGAAATTACTGAAACTTATCGAAAAGAAAGGAATCAGGGCACCTGGGTGGCTCAGTCGGTTAAGTGTCTGATTCCTGATTTTGGCTCAGGTCACGATCTCAGGGTTGTGGGTTCAAGGCCCGTGTCCAGCTCTGTACTGCTTGTCCCTCTCCCTCTGCTCCTCCGTTGCTCGTGCTCTCTCTCTCTCTCTTAAATAAATAAATAAAATCTTTAAAAATATAATAATAATAAAAGAAAGGACTCACCTAGGGTACTGCCATAGGGGGTTCTCATGAGCAAAGACATATATTACTGTGGACTGACATGAGACCCCACAGGCATCTCTCGCTGAGTCAAGATCTTAGGACTTAATAATTATTTAGGGGGGGACATTGTGGCTTTTGTTTTGAGATTAAGTAACAACATCTGGTTTGAATTTAGTAACACTGTTTTGTTTCATTGTGTTTTTTTGTAACAGCTTTGAGCTATAATTCACATACCATATGACCTGGTTGAGAAAGACTGATCTAGGCTTTCCTTAATGTGGATTTGAAGTACATTTCCTTAATTTATTATATTGAGTAAGGGAAATTTTATCGATCGCCTTCTTTAATTCAGGAGGATGAAAATGGACATTTGTCATTACTATAAAACCTAAATAAAGTTACTTTTTACTTCTGAAGTGACCCCCAGTAATGTTTTTCTATGGGTTGGTCACACCTCATAGAAAAAAAAAAAAAAAAAAAGATTTCCTACTCATCATCTGAATGAAACCGGACAAGCTCATTATAAAGTTCATATGGAAAAGTAAACTGCAATAGTCTCCCCAAAAAAGTCTGAAAAAGAAGAAGGGGATTTAGCTCTGCAATATATTAAAGTATTTTAAATCTACAATGATTAAAATTTTATGGAACTGGCACATGAATAGACAGATGGAACTAATTAGGAAGATAGGAAATAAGCTCAAATACTTATAAGAATATAGTATAATTAAAAGTAGGATCTCATTCGAAGGTAGAAATCTGGAAAGAAGTAAATTTCAATCCATACCTCGAACTTTAATTCAGAATAAGTTCCAAATGAATAAAATATATTAGTGTAAAAGGGAAAAGAAGAAACTATTAACATGTAAGATGAACCCATCCTTCCTAAGCATGACACAAAGTCAATTAAGAGAAAAATCTCTGGTATGCCTGGTGGCTCAGTCTGTTAAGCGTCTCCCTTTGGCTCAGGTCATGATCCCAGGGTCCTGGGATCGAGTCCCACATCAGGCTCCTTGCTCAGCGGGGAGCCTGCTTCTCCCTCTGCCTGCCACTCCCCCTGCTTGTGTATGCTCTCTCTCTAACAAATAAATATATAAAAACTTTTTTAAAAATGAAAAATCTTTAAGTCTTCTTGGCAAAAAAACCACAATAAACACATCAAAAGACACAACTAACTGAGGAAGTTATGTTTTGACTTGTAACACAGGTAAAGGCTTAATTTCACTAATAAAGAGTTCCCATAAATCAACAAGAGAAAGGCCAATAAACTGATAGAAAAATAAGCCAAGGATATCAAGTAGACAGGTCTCCAAAAAGGAATATACATGTCTCTTAAAAATGCAAAGATGTTTAACCTCACTCAAAGTAAGCAAAATGCACATTAAAACCACACCAGATATCACTGTTTCAATTATCTAACAAGCAAAGTTTAATAACATAATATGTTGATGAGAGTGTGGAAAACTGGTATTCTATACATTGCTGGGGGGAATACACATTTGCACAACTCATTGGAGGACGGTGTAGCAATTTCTATCAAAATTACAAATACATTTCCCTTTATCCCATAGATTATACTTCTAGAAGCTTATTCCTGTAGATACTCTTATGTTTGCAAAACTTCATATAAGGATTTGAGTATAGCATTTTACAGCAAAATATTAGAATCACACAAAATGTCCTTTAGTAGGTGAACAATTAAATAAATGCAGAGGGAATACTTTGCAGGTGTAAAAATAAGAAATCTCTTTATGGAGTGATATGGAATGATTTACAATATATAATGTTAAGTGAAAAAGCTAGATGAAGAACACTGTGGTTAGTATATTACTATTTGTGTGAAAAGAGGGGATGTGTATATTTAATACATGCATACTTGCTTAAAACGTATTTGGAAGGATAATCAAAAGACTAAAAACATTGATTGTCCCAAGAGAGAGAAACTGGATTGGGAGAAAATCTTTTCATTATATACTTCCTGGTAGCTTATAATTTGTGAACATTGTGGGGGTACTATCTAGAGAAAATCAGTTAATTAATATGTAGTTAAACCAGGAATGATGACTGTCCTTTCTTTTGCCGTTGTAACAAGCATTCTTATAAAACAGTTACAAAATATTTATTACTACATATTTATACTCTTTTAAACAGTTGCATTTTAAAAAGACTCAAAAACAAATTATTTTTGAACTGTTTTGTAAAAAGATATGTCTTTTCCTTATATGTATATACTATTTTACTTACAAAAAATATTTCTATTTTTTTATTAAATCAGAAATGTACTGGTTTATTCTCTGTTTCCATTCTACTTGAATACCAAGGAATTATAAGATATGTAGATGATAAATCCTGTAAGAATTCATTCAGTAGATATTTATTACTAGATTAATATAGCAAAATTCATTGATAATACTTTTTTACTTAGAAGTTCATTGGTTCTCTTAATTTTCAAACTTGGGTGGTGTGTGTGATTCTAGGAGTGGCCCTGTAGGGACACACAGGCTCACAGAGAAGGTTGTCTATACCAGTCCATATCTCTTTGAATATACCTTTGAATAATGTGAGTTGGAGGTGCTGACCCACCCACACCCTCAGTGGAAAATCTATGTATAACTTTTGGTCCCCTAAAATCTTAACTACTAATAGCCTATTGTTGACTAGAAGCCTTACCAATAACATAGTTGATTAACACATATTTTGTATATGTATTATGTACTGTGTTCGTACAATAAAGTAAGCTAGAGAAAAGAAAATGTTATTAAGAAAGTCACAAGGGGTGCGGTGCCTGGGTGGCTCAGTTGGTTAAGCATCTGCCTTCAGCTCAGGTCATGGTCTCAGGGTCCTGGGATCCAGCCCTGTGCTGGGCTCCCTGCTCAGCGTGGAGTCTGCTTCTCCCTCTCCCTCTGACCCTTTCCCTGCTCATCCTCTCTCTCTCTCATAAATAAATAAAATCTTAAGAAAGAAAGGAAGAAAGAAAGAAAGAAAGAAAGAAAGAAAGGAAGGAAGGAAGGAAGGAAGGAAGAAAGAAAGAAAGAAAGAAAGAAAGAAAGAAAGAAAGAAAAGAAAAGAAAAGAAAAGAAAAGAAAAGAAAAGAAAAGAAAAGAAAAGAAAAGAAAACCACAAGGCGCCCCTGGGGTGGCACAGTTGGTTAGCATCTGACTCCTGGTTTTGTCTCAGGTCGGGATCTCAGGGTCGTGGAATGGAACCCTATGTCAGGCTCCTTGCTCAGTGTAGAGTCTCCTTGGGACTTTCTCTTTCCCTCTTCCTCTGTTCCTCCCCACTCCCCCGAAAATAAATAAATAAATCTTTTTTTAAAAAGGAAAAAATAAGAAAATCACAGGAAAAGAAATACATTTGCAATACTGTATTTATTGAAAAAAAAAATTCAGGTACAAGTAGACTCATGCAGTTCAAACCCATGTTGTTCAAGGGGCAACTTTGTATGTTCTCAGGTACATGGAGGAAATCTAAGATCGTTCAGTGGACTCTGAGAAAGAAGCCCAGATCCCACTTTATAGTTGAATACAACCCCAAATACTTGTTTCCCTTTCCCAGATGGGACTTGTGATTCTAACTCCTTCCTTCCCTTCTTTCGCCCGCAGTGCACACGGGCTGTGATCTATATAATGCTAGTTCTCCTGTGTCATGATTTTTCCAGGGCAGTCACAATTTCAAATACTATGTTCCCAGTTTTGAACCACGAGATCTGAATTCTGATTCTGGAAATATAGTTACAGTATACCTTGGCTAAATTCTAGTCTGTTGACCTGAACCAATTCCTTAGTATTTCTCTCTTTGGAGTTCCCCCAGAGAAATATGAAAATTGGAGTTCCTAGATGCCTAGTGGCTCAGACAGATGAGGCATTGTGAATGTACTGACGAGGAATAAGGCTCTGACAAGGGCAGTACCCCGTCTAGTCTGTAAGTACTCAGCCTTGCCTTTCCTCCTAAGTGCCCCCAAGATCCTCTGGCCAGCAAAGCACTCAGGCATCCCCCAATGGGCTCTAATACCCAGAGTCCAAGGCAGGCATCATTAACCTCTCATCTCCTGTGTTCTAGATAATATTCCCGAGCAATCGTGTGCAAACGCCTTCGGAGGCCAGGTAGTAAAGTACTGGGAATAGTACTTTAAAAAGAGATCTGATTTAAAGGGATGGTCAGACTTAGGGTGAATGGAAAACATACACCATAAAGGGCATTCCCATTCAAAGAAAAAAATGTTAAAATTGTGCTTGCCACACGAAATACTGGCTGCCAGTTTGCAGCTCCTGGTTTGGAGGGTCCACACTGGCATCAGAGAGAAGGGATCTTGGATAGAGTTCTGTAACCTATAAAGAACACCATCCAGGGGTGCCTGGGTGGCTCAGTCGGTGAAGCGTCTGGCTTTGGCTCAGGTCGTGATCTCAAGGTTGTGGGATCAAGCCCCACATCGGGCTCCCTGCTCAGCAGGGAATCTGCTTCTGCTTCTCCCTCTCCCTCCCCCCTGCTTGGTCACTCTCTCTCTCTCTGTCTCAAATAAATAAATAAAATCTTAAAAAAAAAAGAGGGGCACCTGGGTGGCTCAGTCGTTAAGTGTCTGCCTTTGGCTCAGGACATGATCCCAGGGTCCTGGGATCGAGCCCCGCATCGGGCTCCCTGCTCCACTGGGAGCCTGCTGCTTCCTCTCCCACTCCCCCTGCTTGTGTTTCCTCTCTCACTGGCTGTCTCTCTCTCTGTCAAATAAATAAAATCTTTAAAAAAAGAGAGAGAGAAAGAATACATTCCACGCCAATTCTTGGTAACCAGGTCCTTCCAAGGTGGTCTTTTTGTGTGTGTGTGCCTTTGGCTACACGCTGTTTCTTCTACACGTCTCCATGGGAGACCCGAATCTCGCTGTGGCGGCCCTTTTCAAGACTTTCTAAGACAGGCTACCACTGCTGATTAACTTCACTTTCTCTCTGTTCTCTACCTCATGAATAGGCTACATTCTGGAAAAACAGTTTTTTGGTTTTTTTAATGAACCCTGGTGTCTGGTTAATCCCAATCCTTTTTTCTCCGTGTGTTCTCCAATGTCCAGACCCTTTCTGCTAATTAGCAGTGACAGATGAGTCACCTGTCTTGTGATCTCCCCAAGGGAAGAAAGAGCTTGCTTCTCTTATTGATCTAGGAGACCTTCAGCAGTCAGCACATGCTTTGGAAGCTTCTGTCAGAGGGAGGCAAGTTCAATCTGAAAAACCCAGGGCAGACAGAAGCTGCACATGGGCAGATGTCCAGCCAACCCTAGCATTAGACAGCAGGGACAGATGGGGCTTCCCACTGTTCAGTGCTGATGGGATTTTCGGGAGTCCTGGCAATCCCGTAGAGGTAAATGTCACCGACATGGCAAGGGCAAGGGCTGGTTGTCCAACGTTGGCAGGCTCATCATCTTAGCAAAGGGTCATGCAGCCTAAAGCAAAAGAGGTAAATGGGTGCCAACAAATGACCATACAACCAACAGAAGCCCATTAGCAAGGGGTCAAGATGAGGCACTTATGGGGACCAGAGAAGGAGAATTCTGGGCAATGGAAAGTGTAAGGGGTGGTCTGAGTCCTCTTGCTCAGTCCTCTAAGGTTGTTACCTGAATAGAACTCCCCAGATTTTCAAGGGACCCTGGGCTTTATCATGAGATGAAGGATCACCCACAGAGTCAGATGCTTTCTAGATCTGCATTTTTCCAGAAAAAAAAAAAAAAGCTGGAGCTCTTTTTCTGACATGAACTGGGATTCGAAAGGGGAATCAACATATAGAAAGAGTGTTGACCAGGTTTGAGCCCAGCATTCAGTGAATTTTGGACCTAACCCTCTTCTTAATGGGGAGAGCTGAAATCTTGATATCTACAAGGACAGAGATTAAGCTCAGAAGCAGAGGCAGGCCCTAAACAAACAGAAATAAAATAAAATCAAGATTGGGCCTGTCACGAAAAACAGCATCAGTGGTAGATTGATGGGTATCTCTGTGAGATGACATCCACAATTTTCTTTGGAAAAACTTGTAATCTTGAAGAAATAGACAATATTTATTACACTCTGCAGACTGTCATGGTTTACATAACTAAATTCATTTAGTTGAGACTTTCCACATCTCTAATCACTACAAAGTGTTTTTTTTTTTTTCTTTTCTTCTTCTTGGATTTTTGGGCATAATACCAAAACACTGGCAAAAACGCTTATGCTCAGATGTAATAATTTTTGTATTACCATTCTTTTCACAAATCCATTCTAAAATGGGTGGGTACATAAATATTAGGATACCAGTAACAGCAAGATTTTACTACATGCCAGGCACCATTGTACGTATTTCACATACATCATTTCAGAAAATTCTCTTAACAATCCGAAGAAGCAGGTGGCATCACCTCTCTCATTTGACCCATGAGAGGACTGAGGCACAAAAAGGTGGCCACACTATGACCCTAAAGAGGTTGCCATGCCAAGAGGTTTCACGGATAAAAGTCGGCACTGAAACTTCTGTTTTAGCTTCCTGATTACCAGTCAACTGTCGTACTCTCTTTGCTGTGTTATCATTATTCCTGCCCAAGTAAGTTCTGGAAACTCACTAGATCTGTTTGTCTCTTAAAGTTTGAGTTAATAGACAATCATCTATACTGGGCGCTCAGTATAGATCTGAGATCTCCTCAGATCAATGCCCAAAGCATCCGTTTGGAAATTTGTTTAAAAATCATATGTATGGGGGCGCTTGGGTGGCTCAGTCGGTTAAGTGTCTGCCTTCGGCTCAGGTCATGATTTTGGGGTCCTGGGTTCAAGTCCCGCATTGGGCTCCCTACTCATTGGGGAGTCTGCTTCTTCCCTCTTCTTCTGCTCCTTTCCCTGCTCTTGCTTTCTCTCTCTCTCTCTCTCACTTGCCCTCTCTCGCTCTCTCTTGTTCTCTAAGTAAATAAGTAAAATCTAGAAAAATAAAAAATAAAAATCATCTATCCAGAGGAGCCTGGGTGGCTCAGTTGGCTAAGCAGCTGACTCTTGACCTCAGCTCAGATCTTGATCTCAGGGTCATGAGTTCAAGTCCCACGTTGGGCTCCATGCATGGAGCCTACTTGAGGGAAAAAAAAAATTGTATATCCAGGTCCCACCTATCAGAGAATTGGATTAGGGATGAAGGCAAGAAAACCGGGTTTAACATGCTTTCTGTATGAGTCTGGTGTGCAGCTGGACTCGAGAAGCCTGCTTTAGAGCAGTGGGCTTGTGGGCTCCAGTCTTTTCTAATCCAGCATTCTTTACCAGTAAAAAAAATTGGGGGTTAGGTAGCAACTATTTGTAGGTGTGTTATTCATAAATAATATACATGGATTATTTTGCCTTTATAGCCTATATTATAAACATATGCAAAATAAAAGTCAAGGAAGGCTGATTTTTTTTCAAATATTTATTTTTCTCACCGAGTCATGTTCTCATAAAAATATAGTGAACAAAGAAATAAGTATGCCACCTTCTCTGATCAACTCTTGGTTTATACTCTGTTATACAGAGATTTTTTCAGGTCTGGTTCTAAGTTTATTTTTTATTTTAAAAAAAAATTTTTAAAGATTTTATTTATTTATTTGAGAGAGAGAGAGAAAGGGAGAGCAGGAGCGGAGAGGAGGGGCAGAAGGAGAGGGAGAAGCAGACTCCCCACTGAGCAGGGAGCCCGATGTGGGACCTGATCCCAGGACCTTGGGATCATGACCAGAGCTGAAGGCAGACGCTCAACCAACCGAGCCATCCAAGCACCCCCTAAGTTTATTTATTTATTTATTTATTTATTTATTTATTTTAAAAATATTTTATTTATTTATGTGACAGAGATAGAGACAGCCAGCGAGAGAGGGAACACAAGCAGGGGGAGTGGGAGAGGAAGAAGCAGGCTCATAGCAGGGGAGCCTGATGTGGGGCTCGATCCCAGAACGCCGGGATCACGCCCTGAGCCGAAGGCAGACGCTCAACCGCTGTGCCACCCAGGCGCCCCCCCAAGTTTATTTTTGACATTAGTTTTAATGGTTGCCATAAGTGAAAAATCACACAAAACTTCCAAATGGAAAAAGTACATCATTGGCAGTACGTATTCATTTTTCAGTACCATCTGCTAATTAAGCAGAAGTTTTCAATGAAATGGGGCTACTAATTTCCATAGTCCCTACTATATGTCAGCACCTCTTGCAAACTAATTGGAAGATACATTGCATTTTTCTAAAAGATCTTATTTATTTATTTGTTTATTTATTTAGAGAAAGCAGGGTGAGTGGGGGAGGGGCAGAGGGAGAGGGAGAGAGATAATCTCAAGCGGACTCCGAGCTGAGCGTGGAGACCGATGCAAGACTTAATCTCCTGACCTGAGCTGGAATCATGAGTTGGACGCTCATGATAGCTTAAGCAAAGCTCAGGGACACTTAACAAACTGAGCCACCCAGGTGCCCCAATACCTTGCTTTTTTTTTTTTTTTTTTAAGATTTTATGTATTTATTTGAGAGAGAGAGTGAGAGAGCACAAGCAGAGGGAGCAGCTGAGGGAGAAGGAGAAGCATGCTCCCCACTGAGCAGGGAGCTGATGTGGGGCTCGATCCCAGGATCCTGCGATCATGACCTGAGCCAAAGGCAGACACTTAACTGACTGAGCCACCCAGGCGGCGCCCCCCCCCTTGCATTTTAATAATGTTAACCTGCAGGCTTAAAATGATAGTGCTAAAACTTTTTATATGGAACATTTTTTGTGTATTGATTTTCATTCATTAGGACCTCATAAGAGGATACCAAACATTTTTCTTTTCTTTTCTTTTCTTTTCTTAAAGATTTTATTTATTTATTTGAGAGAGAGAGAGAGAACACAAGTGGGGAGGAGGAGAACCAGGCTCCCCACCGAGCAGGGAGCCCAACATGGGGCTCAATCCCAGGACCCTGGGACCATGACCTGAGCCAAAGGCAGATGCCCATCTGACTGAGCCACCTAGGTGTCCCCAAACATTTTTCATCAGATTTAGTACTTGATAGGATATTGTATGACCTTAAACATTGCTGAAAAATTATCTTCACGTTCTAGATATATTTTTTCTGGCTATATTATATATATAATCTGTATTATATAATCTCTCTCCCTATATATAATCTATATTATATAATCTCTACATATTTATAATTTGTATATATTTAATAATTTATATGTATACACTGTCACATATACATACATATTTACATAGAATATATATACTTATATTTACCAGTGTAATTATACATACATATACATGCATATATATACTTACAGACAGCATATATAAGTAGACATATTTTTGTATATATAAGTATATACAATGTATACAAATATACATACATATATAGTTAAGATGACGTTCATCATCAATGATAATAGATTCAAATGTACATTTCTAGGGCACCTGGGAGGTGTCCCATAGCATGGACCTTCTCTTCCCTCAGGGTACCTCCCAAACTGTGACTCCAGTCTGCTCAGCATATGACAAATGAGTGGACAGTTCAGTCCATTTTATTCAATACTCGTGGAGCTGAGTTTCTTTCTCATCTCTCCAGCTCCATGGGTTTAGATCTTTGAAGGCATCTGCCTAAGCATGCAATAACTTTTCATACTTAAAAAAAACATAGATCCATTTGAGGAAGTCTCCAGAAAAATTCCTATGCCTAAAAACACCTGCACTGAGGGGCATTGGTCATTGAAATCCTGAAGCCTCAGACTGAGAACCCCTTGTCTAAAGACATTTTAGGTCCTCAGGAATTTGGTTTGGTTAGAGGAGCATCAGGATTTTCCACAGATTTTTTTTTTTTTTTAAGAAGGACTCAGATTTCTCCAGGCAGGTCTGTGGTCCCTTGTGTCACCTGTAAGCACATAAGAAATCCTCTCTCAGGGGCGCCTGGGTGGCACAGCGGTTAAGCGTGTGCCTTCGGCTCAGGGCGTGATCCCGGCGTTATGGGATCGAGCCCCACATCAGGCTCCTCCGCTAGGAGCCTGCTTCTTCCTCTCCCACTCCCCCTGCTTGTGTTCCTTCTCTCGCTGGCTGTCTCTCTGTCGAATAAATAAAAACAAAATCTTAAAAAAAAAAAAAAAGAAATCCTCTCTCAGCCCCACCTGAACCTTCTCGAACATCTCAAAGACCTCTTTCAGGACACCCCCCATAACACAGGTGATATGCTAGGACTTCTCCTCACCAGAAAGAAAAAAAAAAAAAAAAAAAAACAAGAAAAAACCCCCACAACACAGCATTTTGTTAAATACTCTCTAAATGGACCATAGAAGATGATGTGGCTTCCATTTGCCATGAATTAAATCACAGTTTGCTCCAATGCAGTCAGCAGCTTACAAACCACATCTTGATGTCACAGGAAGAGTATTAAGACTGGTTGCTGTTCCAGCCTCCCTTTCCTGCTCAGTCCATGTGGTTACCATTCCATACAGCCTCCACTGGTATCCCCCATTCCTTAAACTCGAGTCAGACTGAATCTCCCCCAGCTGAAGGCAACATCCCTTTTCAAATCTCTGTTCCTAGGCTTCAGTGAATTTTTTTTTTAAGATTTTATTTATTTATTTGACAGAGAGGGAAAGAGAGAGAGCGGACACACGCAGGGGGAGCAGCAAGCAGAGGGCGTGGCAGAAGCAGACTCCCTGCTGAGCAGGGAGCCCGATGTGGGACTAGATCCCAGGACCCTGGGATCATGACCTGAGCTGAAGGCAGACGCTTCACCGACCAAGCCTCACAGGTTCCCCCCAGTGAATTTTTTTTTTTTAAAGATTTTATTTATTTATTTATTCAACAGAGATAGAGACAGCCAGCGAGAGAGGGAACACAAGCAGGGGGAGTGGGAGAGGAAGAAGCAGGCTCATAGCGGAAGAGCCTGATGTGGGGCTCGATCCCGGATCGCCGGGATCACGCCCTGAGCCGAAGGCAGACGCTTAACCGCTGTGCCACACAGGCGCCCCTCCCCCCAGTGAATTTTAATGAGATAACTGATTTGACCCACTGTAATCTCATGCAATTTAACTTCATTCTTAAATTGATCATAAATTTTTCTCCTAAGAGATCTCCCATAGGACTCCCAAAGCTTACACAACCTCTTTGAGGCGGTGTGTCCTCACTGCCCAGCTCTATCCTGGGGCATCGTGCAGCAGAGAGCGGCAAGAACATGAAATTTGGAGTCAGAAAAAAAGTTTAAATTTAGGGCCAGTCTTTGTGGTTTTGAGTTAGGCACAGACCCCTCCTGATCTCAGTTTCCTTATTTTTGCAGTGGGAGTGTTGTTGAAAACCGACCTCTGTGCTACAGAGCCAAAATATGAAACGTGAAGACAGTTTGGGTGTAAAGAAGAAAGGTAGTTTACCACTTTGCCAGGCCTAGGAGGCTGCGGCAGGCTAATGCCTCCAAGACTACAAACCTCCCTGGGGTGAAAGGCTGAGGGGTTTTAAAGGAAAGTGCAGGATCTGGGCAGTTTCCATAGGAATCTGGAACGTGCTGCTAGCTGGGTGTCACGTCTTCAAGGTGGTCTCATGACCAGCGCTGCCACCTGCCATCAGAATCTTGTTACTAAGTATACGTTGAGGTCAGTGAGATGTCAATATCGATACCGAGTTCCTGGAACAAAGGAGTCTACAGAAAAACAAGTGAAGGGGAGGTGAGGGAGGCTTCAAGAATGAGGAAGAGAGAAACGTGTTCAGTTTAAAGTCCAGCCTTGCTGGTGCACTCGTGTGTCCAGCTGAATTTACATCCATCTTTAGTTTTTTTTTTTTTTAAGATTTTATTTATTTATTTGTCAGAGAGAGAGAAGGAGGGAAAGTGAGAGTCAGCCCAAGCAGGGGGAGCAGCAGGCAGAGGCAGAGGGAGAAGCAGACTACCCCCTGAGCAGGGAGTCTGATGCAGGACCTCATCCCAGGACCCCGGGATTATGACCTGAGCCAAAGGCAGACGCTTCATGGACCAAGCCACCCAGGCGTCCCATCTTTGCGTTTCTACAGAGGTTTCAGGAGCAAGGATATTTGCTGTGTCTGCTGTCACGAGGACTGGACTTTTTAATTTCAAAGTAAATATTTTTTAGTTTGTAAAAAACATAATTGACTGCAGTTTTGTTTTGTTGTATCCTTCCTTCTCTCTTTTCTTTCCATAATGCTCTTCGGTTTTTTGTTTTGTTTTGTTTTTTATGGTTTCTACTTCTTTTACTCTTTAAATAATCCAGAACTTACTTAAAATCTCTTTTAGATTGGGGCGCCTGGCTGGCTCTGTCAGTGGAGCGTGCGACTCTTGATCTCGGGGCTGTAAGTTTGAGCCCCATGTTGGGTGTAGAGATTCCTTAAAAATAATAAAAAAAATCATGGCCTGCCTGGGTGGCTCATTCTTCCTGAAGCGTCTGCCTTCAGCTCAGATCATGATCTCGGGGTCCTGGGATGGAACCCTACATCAGGCTCCCTGATCAGTGGAGAGTCTCCTCTTCCCTTTCCCTCTGCAACTCTCCCCTCTTGTACTCTCTCTCACTCAAATAAATAAATACAATCTTAAAAAAAACCCTCAGGTTGTTCTATTATCTCTAATTTGGGGGGCGCAATTTCTCTCATTTAAAAAAATAACTGGTGACTGTCCCTTTTGATGGATTGTTTCTAGTGCAGCTTATCATTTTTGACTTTAAGCTTCTCTTCGGTTGAAGAATGTTTTCTGTGGGTGCCCCACGTGGCCTAGATTGGAGTACCCTGGAGTTTCTTTTACTCGAAGGTCACCCTCTCCTCTGCTCAAGGATACTGCTCACCAGTTGTCTCTTCCCTCCCATGCATTGCAAGTTTGTCCTCTCTGTTGGATCATTCCACTCAGCATATACGCACGCTGTAATTCCGCCTAATTTGCTTGTTTTGAGATTTCCCTTTATGGCAAAAAAACTTCTTGAATGACTTATCTCTATTTGTTGCTCCAAATTTTCTCTATTGAAGTGTCCCATTCAGGCTTTCTCCACTCTCTGCTACTCTTGCTCGGGTCACCAGTGATTCCCCTGTTGCTGAAACCAAAATGGTCGATTCTCAGTCCTCATCGCATCTTTGGTCACTGGCTTTTGACGCAGTTGATTACTGCCCCCTTCTCTTTTTTTTTGAATATTTTGTACACTTGGGCTCCAGGACATCACTCTGTCTTTGTTTTCCTCCTACCTCAATGCCCCTTGATCTCTTTCTCCTTTGATGGGTCCTCCTTATGTCCTTGACCCTAACATGTCGATGTGTCCCAGGACTCACTCCTCATACCTCTTCTCTTATTTGCACTCGTTGTCTCGGGACTTGGATATTTGTTATTTCCTGTGCCTGGAAAACTCCTCCAGATATCCACAAACTTTGCTCCTTCATTTGAGGTCTGGGTCCTGAGTCGTTTCATCAGTTAGCTCTTCCCTCATGATCCTATTAAATTACACTCCATCCCTAACATTGTGCACCCCCTCTCATCTTGATTTAATTTTCTCCACAACAGTTATCATCCAACATATTTATAATTACTTGTATATCTATAGGCCAACTCTTCCACAAAACATAAATCTGCTGAGGGCAGGAACTTTATCTGTTCAGTTCACTGTTGTATTGCCAGCTGTAGGAACCGTGCTGGGTACAAGAAGCCTCTGATAAATATTTACTGAATGAGTGAGTGAATGAATGAATGGAAATAGATGATATCTTTCCATTACTTTCTAAACTGAGATAGATATCTCTCAACTTTCAAAATATAATTTTTAGTTGTTCAGTCTATTCAGAAAGAAGAGAAATTTCATGTTTCACCTCAAGTCGCCTGTTTATTTTTATTTTTAATTTTATTATTTTTTAAAGATTTTTTTTTAATTTGAGAGAGTGAGTGAGCACAGAAGGAGTGTGAGAGGGAGAAGCAAGACTCCCCACTGAGCAGAGATCCCGACATGGGGCTCCATCCCAGGACCCTGAGATCATGACCTGAGCTAAAAGCAGATGCCCAGACGACTAAGCCATCCAGGTGCCCCTATTTTTATTTTTTTTTTAAAGATTTTTTATTTATTCGAGAGAGAGAGAGCGAGCATGATCGGGGGGAAGGTTAAAGGGAGAGGGAGAAGCAGACTCCCCACTAAGCAGGCAGCCTGATGCAGGACTCGATCCCAGGACCCTGGGCTGAAGGCAGACACTAAATTGACTGAGCCACCCAGGCGCTCCTCAAGTCGTCAGTTTATAAAGAAATTATTAAGCTACCGAGTGTCACTTACATGTCAGGAGCCATCTGTCAAGGTTAGAGTTCTTACCCTGAGCTTCACGGATTCTGAGGATGGGCTTCAGAGCTCTATGAACTCCCTCAGTTTGTGTGGAAAATGTTGTAGATGTGTACGTGCATTTTCCTCGGGAAAAGGTTTATAGCTTCCATCAGATTCACAAACTATCTGTGGCCCAACTAAAGGTTTTGAATTATTGTTATCCTCCTTGGGTACTGATCAGCGAAAAGCTAAAATGTTGAAGATAAAAACTCAACATCTTCCTTTCCAAAGTCTCTTGACCTTACTAGAAGCAAAGCCCTTTGTGTTGGAAGAAACAGCTACTGCAGGTATCCCTTTAAAATGTTCCTGATAAATTGCTACCCTGCTGCTTCAGGAACTCATAAAGTAGCATTGTTAGACAAGCCAACTTTAGAAATTTCCACTTGGGTTAAGCTGAAATAGTTTTCACACGCTGGGTCTTGTTCAGGCCCTGGGACCTAGAACATGTTAAATCCCTTTTCCACTGGTTCGTTTTTTCAGATTTGTAAAGATACCAGGATTCACACCTCCTCCCTCTTCCAAAGCCTTATTTCTTCGGAGGAGCTCTCTCTAATGCCTCTAAACGTGGCAGGGCAGCTCACCACACTGCAACTCTGTTTCTGAATGCTCCTCAGTTTGCCAATTGTCCAAGACTGAACGCACACATGATACACACAGGAGTCGGGTCTCCCAAATTTGGACCTGATACTTGTGTCAGCGCTGCTTAGTACCACAAAACGACTGTTGCGGCCAAGTGCAGCACGGATGTGGAAAAGAGACGAGGTGGAGAATGGAGAGAGGGGGAGGTGTCAGAGAGATGAGGGAAAATCATAGCACTTCGTGACTTCTGGCCTGCGGGAAAGGGAAGGAGGAGAGGAGCGAGGAAGACATACATGTTGAAGGAGAGTCTGGGGGAGGCAGAAAGGGGGAGACAGAAAGGCAGAAGGGAGGCGAAGGTGGGACAGGCACCGCGCTGGGTTCCAACACAGGGAAGTGGAAAGAGAGCGCCCAGGAAATGCAGAGTTGGTGTGAGTTGGAGCAGCAGGACAGAGAGAGGTCGGGGTAAATCAAATGCCGCAGGGAGGCCAAAGGCGGCGGGGGGGGGGGGGGCGGGGAGGGCAGCGAGCATAGGCCGCGTTCGAGCACCTGGAGGTACTGGCAGAGTCGCAAAGGTGTGGGTCTGCGACAGATAAGGGAATTATCTTGGTGGACCATCGCAGCGCTTGGCCCAGTGCCTGGCCCAGATGAGGGGCTCACTAACAGCTTGGTGACAAGCGAAGGAGCAAACGCACCAATCTGGAACGAACGACCCAAGCGCCCGCTGCGGTCGACCGCGAGTGGCCTCGGCGCCGGGAGGACGCGGGAGGGGCGGGGTGACGCGGGCGGCCAATGGGAGCCCGCGCCTCAGCGCCGGCCCCGCCCCACCGCGCCGGTCCGCGCCGGCGCCGGCGCCGGCGGCGCGCGCAGTCGCCCGCCTCCCGGAAGTGCGCCCGGAGTCGGCGTCGCGGGCCGAGGTGAGCGCGCGCGGGCTGGGCGGGCCCGGCTGCGGCCGCCCGGGGTCGGGCCTGGCGCCGCCTGCCTCCTCGCTGGTCTCGGCGGGGCCCCCGGGAGTTGCGGCGGGGCCGGCGGACGCGCGCCCACGGTCTCGGAGGGCGCGGGGACACGGCGGGTGCGGGGGAGGGGTGGCGCGGCCGAGGGCACTCTGGGGAAGTGGAGACGCCGCTGCCCGGAGCCGGCTCTGCGCCCCGGAGTCTGTGGACCCCGGATTCCCGGCCACGCCCCTGGACCGGCACCGAAACCGGGCCGCTTCCTCTGCCTTCCCCCAGAGGCTGGAAAGAAGGGCCCCGCGTGGGCCGCTGCCCAGAGCCTTTCTCCCTGGGGTGCTGTGGGCGTTGGGGAGGGAGAGTGGAGGATACCTGGGTGGGGATCGCTGCCCCGGCCTCTGGGACGCAAAATACCGGTGGACCCCAAACCTCACGGCGTTTGTGACAGTCCCCAAACCTGCCCCCCAAATTCCCCAACGTCAGCAGCTCTCCTCCCCAAAACACAGGCCGTGCTTGGAGCTTCGTGGGTTCCACTTCGGCTACCCCTTTTGAGCCCCCGAGGTTCCTAATCAGTCAACTCTGATACTTGCCTTGCAGGGGGATTGTGAGGATTAGAAATGGCATGAACAGGGCCTAATATGGAGCTGATACGTAGTGTTGGAGAAAAAATTACTCATATGCTCGTTAAAGACGGTAAGGCAGAGTTTATTCAGGGGGGCTACTACAACGCGGTTTTTCAGGAGCGGAGAGCAATTGGGCTGCACTCTGCAACAATGAGGAGTGGAGAATGATCGCCAGGGAAGCCCGGTGGGGGGGCGTGAGGGGTCAGTGGATGGAAAATGACTAAGAGGAAACATCCGGAGTAAAGGGAGTTCTGGCTGAATCAACTTGACTGGAGTTTTGTTGAAGGCGGGCCTGGGTGATACCGAATTTGATCGGATACCAGGGCTGGTCAGATACCATGGTTGATGTAGAATTTGACCAGCTGTCAAAGATGAGGGACTTTCCCTAAACTGGACTCAGCAAGATTCTTGCTAAAATGGGACTAAAAGGGCCAAGGCCAGATGTGAAAGACCAGGCCTTGTCAAAAAGAGGACTCCGGAGCTTGACTAAAGTTTGCTTAAGGAAAGAGTGTTTGTCAATATTAGGTACACAACAAAGGGCTACTTGTATTCATAGGTATAGTAAATATACTTTACCTAAGGGTACATTTTAAGTTCACTCTCATTTGTTACAGTTTTAATAACAGCTACACACTTGGGATTACTTGAAATGTTTTTCATAACAGGAGCAGCTACTTATGAAGTCATTGGAATATAAAGTACACCCTCTATAAAGTAATTCAATTTGGAATAATCGAGGCATTTTTCTTAGCATTTTGTTAGGATATAATTACTAAAATCAGATTTAAATGTTTTATAGGATTTATAATTTTCCCTAAATGTCATTTTGCCTGAATGTTTCCTTTTTTTTTTTTTTTTTTAAAGATTTTACTTATTTATTCGACAGAGAGAGAGAGACAGCCAGTGAGAGAGGGAACACAAGCAGGGGGAGTGGGAGAGGAAGAAGCAGGCTCATAGCAGAGGAGCCTGACGTGGGGCTCGATCCCACAACGCGGGGATCACACCCTGAGCCGAAGGCAGACGCTTAACCGCTGTGCCACCCAGGCGCCCCTCCGTAAATGTTTCCTAAAACATTACTGCTGTCTTCATTCAGGAAGCAGATAAATTTGAATGAGTCTGCCCATCAGTCTCTTGCTATGTGGAATCTTTCTACTTATTTGAAACTCAGGAGCCAAATAGATTTAGATAATGAAGGATGCTTGTATATTCTGTATGTGTGTGTGTGTATAAAATTTATTTTAAAGATTTTAATTTATTTTAGCACATGAGTAGAAGAGGCAGAGGGAGAGGGAGAGAGACCCCAAGCAGACCCCATCCTGAGTGCATGGAGCCGGAACCAGGACCCCATCCCAGAACCCCGAGATCATGACCTGAGCCAAAACCAAGAGTACACTGCCCAGCTGACTTCGCCACCCAGGCACCCCATTTATTTATTTATTTATTTATTAAATAGACCCTGTGCTCAACAATGCGGGCTTGAACTCAACAACCCTGTAATCAAGAGTAGGACACTTGACTGACTGAGCCACCCAGATGCCCTTTATTCAATATTTTAACATATTTATTCAAAACTGTACATTCTTTCTCTAGAACTTTAATGGTTACCTGTACATTTTGATATTGTTGTATTTTCACTATCATTCAGTATGAAAACAGTTTAATTTCCGGGATACCTGGGTGGCTCAGTCAGTTAAGCGTCTGCCTTCTGCTCAGGTCGTGATCCCTTTGTCCTTGGATGGAGCTCCAAATCGGTCTCCATGCTGGGAGGGGGTGTGGGGCTGCTTCTCCCCCTCCTCCCCTGCTGCGCGCTCTCTCTCTCTCTCTCAAATAAATAAATCTTTAAAAAAGGAAAGAAAACATTTTAATGTCCATTGTGATTTTTTCTTTAGCCATGGTTTATATTAGTTATTTGATAATTTCCATATATTGGCATTTTCTAGGTATCTTATTGTTACTGGTTTCTAATTTCATTCCACTGTGGTCAGAGCATATATACTTCGAGATTCCAGTCTTTTGAAACTTACTTATGCATATGGTCTGCTTTGGTGAATGTTTCATATGAACTCGAAATGAATGTGTATTCTGCACTTGTTGAGTCTGAATGTCCATTAGATTGAGTTGGTTTATAATGTTCAGATTTTCTGTAGCCTTACTGATTTTTTTTTTGTTGTTGTTGTTCTTCTCCTTCTATCAGCTATGAGGATTTGTCTCTTTAGACCTACTATTAGGTACATACACGTTTAGGGTTTTGTGTTCCAAATGATTGGACCCATTTATCGTAACGAACTGTTCCTCTGTCTTTTTTTCTTGAAGTCATGGTCGGATACTAATATAACCATACCAGCTTTTGTATGCTTGCTGTTTGCATAGGATGTCTTTCCCCCATTGTTTTGTTTCCAAACTTCCTGTGTCTTTAAGTATTAAATATCTCTTGTAGACACCCTATGGTTGGGTCTTTCTTTGCTAAATCTGGCAATCTTATAATTCAAATGTTTAGTCCATTTACATTTAATGTGATTACTGATAAGGTTGTGTGTTAGTCTACCATATCGTCTTTTTTTTTCCATTTGATCTTTCTGATTTTTATTCTCTTGATCTTATTGCATTCTGGGGTAGTGAGTGTTTTTTAGGACTCCTTTTTTGGTTTTTTTAGCTGTACTTCTTTATATAATATTTTTACAGCTACCAGTATGTATCTTTAAATTATCAAAGTTTTGGGGTGCCTGGGTGGCTCAGTTGTTAAGCGTCTCGCGGCATGATCCCGGGCTTCTGGGATGGAGCCCCGCATTGGGCTCTGTGCTCAGGGGGAAGCCTGCTTCTCCCTCTTCCACTCCCCTGTTTGTGTTCCCTCTCTCGCCGTCTCTCTCTGTCAAATAAATAAATAAAATCTTTAAAAAAAATTATCAAAGTTTACTTTAACTTATTAGTCTACTTTAATATTTGTACCACGTTATACTAAACAATTTACATTTCTCATTCCTGCCTCTTCTTTAACACCTTTACATTTCCATTTTGTCACTCGACTTTTAGCACCACTCACTTTCCACTTCCTGTTCTTCATTTAGCAATTCATGAATGTAATAGCCTAACAACCGATTAATTCCATTTACCCACCCCTTTGTGCTGTTTTTAAATATCTTTTTCTTCTACTTATGTTCTATTTACACACTGTTGTTATTTTTCCTTTTAATAGTCAGTTGACTTTTAAGGAAGTTAGAAGAAGTAAAAGCATAGTGTTTCTATATTCACCATATATTTACCATTTTTGGAGATCTTCATTTGTTTCGGTAGATCTTCGCTTCCTTTCAACTGGAAAGGTGTCCTTCAGCATTTCATATAGTACAAATTACTGTTGAGAGGCGCCTGGGCGGCTCAGTTAAGTGTCTGCCTTTGGCTCAGGTCATGATTCCACAGTCCTGGGATCCAGCCCCGTTTGGGGCTCCCTGCTCAGTGGGGGGCCTGCTTCTCCCTCTCCCTGCACCGCCCGCCCCCCTTGTGCTCTCTCTCACTATCTCTCTTTCAAATGAATAAATAAAATCTTTAAAAAAAAATCACTGGTGAAAAATTCTAGCTTATTTATCTGAAAAATATCTTCATTTTTTCATTAAAATGTAATTAACATAGAATGTTATATTAGTTTCAGGTTTACAACATACTGATTCGACAGTTCTGTACATTACATGGTGCTCACCACAATAACTGTAGTCACCATGCAATGTTATTAGAATATTATTGACTATATTCTCTGTGCTGTGCTTTTCATCTCTGTGATTTGTTTGTATATATTGTATAACTTGTTATAACTGGAAGTTTGTATCTCTTAATCCCCTTTATTTATTTTGCTCATAACCCCCACCTCCCTCCCCTTTGGCAAGTATCAGTTCTTTGTATTTAAGAGTCTGATTTTTGTTGTTGATTTGTTTGTTTTGTTTTTTTTCATATTCTACAAATAAGTGAAATCATAAGGTATTTTTCTCTCTCTGTCAGACTTATTTCACTTAGCAAAATGTCCTCTAGGCCCATCCATGTTGTTATAAATGGTAAGATTTCGTTCTTTTTTAGGCCTGAGTAATATTCCATTGTGTGTGTGTGTGTGTGTGTGTGTGTGTGTGTGTGTGTGTACCACCTCAGATAGTGGAAAATACTATTGGTATTTTGCTAGAGAATGCACTGAATCTGTGGATTGCTTTGGGTAGTATGGGCTTTTTAAACATTAATTCTTTCAGTCCATGAGTGTGATACATCTTTCCATTTATGTTTTCTTCAGTTTCTTTCAACAGTGCCTTAGAGTTTTCAGAGCAGGTCTTTCACCTCGTTGGTTAACTTTATTCCTAGGTATTTTATTCTTTTACATGCAATTGTAAATGGGATTGTTTTCTTAATTTCTCTTTCTACTATTTCATCATTAGTGTATAGAAAAACAACAGTTTTCTGTATGTTAATTTTGTATCCTGCAACTTTACTGAATTCATTTATCAATTCTAGTAGTTTTTTGATGGAGGCTAGGGTTTTCTATGAATCCTGTCATGTCATTTACAAACAGTGACAGTTTTACTTCTTCCTTACCAGTTTGAATGCTTTTTATTCCTTTTTCTTGTCTGATTGGCATAGCTAAGACTTCCAGTACTAGTGTTGGATAAAAGTGGTGAGTGGACATCCTTGTCTTGTTCCTGATCTTAGAGGAAAAACTTTCAGTTTTGTTTTTTTTTTTTTAAGATTTTATCTATTTATTTGACAGAGAGAGACAGCCAGCGAGAGAGGGAACACAAGCAAGGGGAGTGGGAGAGGAAGAAACAGGCTTCCAGCGAAGGAGCCTGATGTGGGGCTTGATCCTGTAATGCTGGGATCACGCCCTGAGCCGAAGGCAGACGCTTAACGACTGAGCCACCCGGGCGCCCCAAAACTTTCAGTTTTTTTTCCACTGAGTGTGATGTTAGATGCAGGCTTTTCATAGATGGCTTTTTTTTTTTTTTTTAATAAAGATATGTTCCCTTTAAGTCCACTTTGTTGAGCGTTTTTTATCATGAATGGGTGTATTTTGTCAAATGCTTTTTCTGCATCTATTGAGATGATCATATGGGTTTTTTTCCCTTGTTAAATGTAATGTGTTACATTGTTTTATGAATATTGAACTGCTTGATTGAGGTGAATGATGTTTTTAATGTATTGTTGAATTTGGTTTGCAAATATTTTGTTGAGGGTTTTTGCAACTATGTTCATGAGAGATAATGGCCTGTAGTTTTCTTTTTTTTGTAGCATCTCTGCCCGATTTTGGTATTAGGATAATATAATGCTGGCCTTGTAGAATGAATTTGAAAGTTTTCCTTCCTCTTCCGTGTTTTGGAATAGTTTGACTTCTCAAACTATACATATCAACTCTTCTTTAAATGTTTGCTAGAATTTGCCTGTGAAGCCATGTGGTCCTGGACTTTTGTTTGGTGGGGGTGTTTTGATTACTAATTCAATTTCATTACTAGTAATTGGTTCATTCCAATTTTCTATTTCTTTTCTTGTCTTTTTATGATATGTTAGTCACCATACAGTACATCATTAGTTTTTGATGTAGTGTTCCATGATTCATTGTTTGCGTATAACACCCAGTGCTCCGTGCAATACGTGCCCTCCTTACTACCCATCACCGGGCTTGCTCATCCGCCCACTCTCCTCCCCTCTAAAAATTTTCTATTTCTGAATCAGTTTTGGAAGGTTGTATGTTTCTAGGAATGTATCCGTTTTTTTTTTTTCCTAGGTTGTCCAGTTTGTTGATACATACTTTTTCATAATACTCTTTTGTAGTCTTTTGTGTTTCTATGAATTATTTTTCTTTTTTCATTTCTGATTTTATTTATTTGAGTCCTCTCTCTCTCTCTTCGTTTATGAATCTGGCTAAAGGTTTATCAGCTTTTAAAAAAGATTATTTATTTTAGAGAGAGAGAGAGAGAGCACGCACAAGTGCGAGTGGGGAGAAGGACAGAGGGAGAGAATCTCCAGTAAACTCCCCACTGAGCGCGGAGCTCAATGCAGGGCCTGATCTCAGGACCCATGAGTTTATGACCTGAGCCAAAACCAAGAGTTGGACATGTAACTGACTGAGCCACTCAGGCGCCCCAAGGTTTACCAATTTTGTTGATTTTTTCAAAGGACCAGCTCCTGATTTCGTTGATGTACTGTTGTTTTTGTTTTAGTTTCTATTTTGTTTATTTCTGCTCTAATCTTTATTATTTCCTTTCTTCTACTGGTTTTGGGTTTTGTTTGTTCTTTTTCTAGCTCCTTTAGGTGTAAGGTTAGGTTGTTTATTTGAGATTTTTCTTCTTGTTGTAGGACTGTATTGCTATAACTTCCTTCTTAAGAACTGCTTTTGCTACATCCCAAAGATTTTGGTCCGTTATGTTTTCATTTGTCTCCATGTATTTTTTGATTTCCTCTTTGATTTCTTGGTTGGTGTATTGGTTGTTTAATATCATGTTGTTTACCCCCATGCGTTTGTGTTCTTTTCGGATTTTTTCTTGTAATTGATTTCTACTTTCTGTTGTGGTTGGAGAAGATGCAGGATATGATTTCAGTCTTCTTAAATTTATTGAGGCTTGTTTTGTGGCCTAACATGTGATATGTCCTGGAGAATGTTCCAAGTATACTTGAAAAGAATGTATCCTGCTGTTTTTGAATGGAATGTTCTGTATATATCTCTTATTTCCATCTGGTCTAGTATGTTGTTCAAAGCCAGTTTCTTTGTTGATTTTCTATCTGGATGATCTATTCATTGATGTAAATAGGGTGTAAAGTCTCCTATTATTGTGGTATGACTGCCAATTTCTTCCTTTATATTTGTTAATATTTGCTTTATGTGTTTACGTGCTCCTAGGTTGGGTGCGTAAATATTTAACGGTTGTTACATCCTCTTGTTGGATTGATCCCTTTATATAGTGCTCTTCTTTGTCTCTTATTACAGCCTTTGTTTTAAAGTTTATTTTGTCTGATACAACTATTGCTACCCCGGCTTTTTTTTCTTCTTCACTTCTGTTTGCATGGAGTATGTTTTTTCATCCCTTCAGTGTCTGTCTGTATGTGCTTTGGGTCTGAAGTGACTCTCTTACAGGCAGCATATAGAGGAGTCTTTTTTTTTTTTTTTTTTTTAAATTCACATTCAGTTATCCTGTGTCTTTTGATTGCAGCGTTTAGACCATTTAAAGGAGTTGTTGATAGTTATGTATTTGTCGGTATTTTGTTAATTGTTTTCTTGTTATTTTGTAGTTCTCTTCCTGCTTTCTCTTGCTCTCTTCCCCTGTGGTTTGATAGCTTGCTTTAGTATTATGCTTGGATTCCTGTCTCTTTATTTTTTGTGTATCTATTATTGGTTTTTGATTTGTGGTACCTGCTGGTTTCATATATAATGAGTATAGCAGTCTCTTTAGTTGATGGTTGCTTAAGTTTAAACACGTTTTTCTTTTTTTTTTTTTAAAGTAGACTCCACACCCAGCATGGACCCTAACACAGGGCTTGAACTCACGACCTTGAGATCAAGACCTGAGCTGAGATCAAGAGTCTGATGCTTAACTGACTAAGCCACCCAGGCGCCCCAATTTTGAACGCATTTTATTTATTTTTTTTTAAAGATTTTTTATTTATTTATTCGACAGAGAGAGAGACAGCCAGCGAGAGAGGGAACACGAGCAGGGGGAGTGGGAGAGGAAGAAGCAGGCTCATAGCGGAGGAGCCTGATGTGGGGCTCAATCCCACAACGCCAGGATCACGCCCTGAGCCAAAGGCAGACGCTTAACCGCTGTGCCACCCAGGCGCCCCCCTTTTTTTTTTTTTTTCTTAAAGATTTTTTATTTATTTATTCGACAGAGATAGAGACAGCCAGCGAGAGAGGGAACACAGGCAGGTGAACGCATTTTAAAAGCAGATGTCATTATTTTAATTCTGATCTTTGAAAGATGTTTTTATTGGATGTGGAACTCCAGGTTGATGGTTCTTATTCTAGAATTTGCATTTGGGTCTTCTTAGAATTTCTGTTTCTCTGTAGAAGGTCCCCGTCCTCTCATTATGACTACATTTTTCTTGCAGTCCTTGGGCCATCTTTGGGTTGGTTTCTCTTGACTATTTTTCCCATGACTCTGAGTCATATTTTCATGTTTTTAAATGTCTAATAATTTTGGGTTACATCTCGGATACTGTGGGTGGCACATTGCAGATGCTAAGGATTCTGTTCCTCCCTCTGAAGAGTACCGGGTTTTGTTCTAGTTCTAGCGTGCGGTGGGATTACTCACTGAGCACCTTTGACTTGAATTAGCTTGGTTTTGTGCCTTGTTAGGACAGATCTCTGGAAAGCCCAAAGTGGATCCTGAGGCCTTCGAACTTGATCAGACTAGACCAGTAGACTGGATTTCCTCTGCGGCTCTTGTGGTTTTAGGCTCTTTTAGGGCAGGTTTAGAGTACGTCTTATTCTAGGGTATGGTCTTTACCTCTAACATGCGGCCTTTCTGGTATTTCAGGATACTTTGGGTTTTAGTGAGGTCTCTCCACTCTCAGTGGTCAAAAACTCTCATACCTCTCATCTTTTTTTTTTTTTTTTTAAAGATTTTATTTATTTATTTGACAGAGAGAGACAGCCAGCGAGAGAGGGAACACAAGCAGGGAGGTGGGAGAGGAAGAAGCAGGCTCTCAGCGGAGGAGCCTGATGTGGGGCTCGATCCCAGAACGCTGGGATCATGCCCTGAGCCAGAGGCAGACGCTTAACGACTGCGCCACCCAGGTGCCCTGATACCTCTCATCATTGATTGGCGTTTTGTATTTCTTTTGCTCCTAACCCTGTAGCAGCTGCTCTCTGTTAAATCTTGCATAGTTTCACCCTGCTCATATGCAGTCCCACCCTTGGCTCACAGGGAAACCCCACACAGACTTCTGCCTGACCACTTCCCCTGCACCCCGTCACAGCTCCATTCTCTCCACTGCCCTGTTCTTGAGAGTCCAGATACGAAAGCAGCTCCAAGTTCTGATCTCTACCTCCTCAATTTGGTGAGACCACTGAACTCTGATTGGACTCCACCGTCCTGCACTGTTGCTGGGGAAATTGTCCCCGTGCAGAAAGCCAGGATGATCTTGGATCTCACCTCCTGAGTTTTTCTTCCCTTGGGGATTTCATTCTTGTCTGCCTCTTGTCTAATGCTTGAACAGAGTTGTCTTATAAGTTTTCTCCAGTGGGTGGGCCAGTCTGTGCTGCCAGTTACTCTGCCATGGCCAGAAGCCGAATTCCCCAAACACGTACTTACTGAGCACATAATATACACCTGTGTAACACCCTGGTTTCTGTACGAATATATGAATGAAATACGTGAGTTTCTTTTTGAACTAAAAATAAATGCACTGAGATCCACATGAGAAACACTTAATATTGGGTTAATACCTTTTACCTCACTCTTTCCTTTTTTGCTGGAAACATTTTGTTTTCTTTTTTTTAGTTTTAAGTGATTTTCTGATACGGGATAAATTGCTTGAAGTGCTAGGGATGAAGGCATTCCTTATTATACCTCAAGGAAAAAGTTGCTTTTATTTATTTTCAGGAGCGAGCGTAAGAGCAAGTGGCGGGGGGAGGGGCAGAGGGAGAGAGAGAATCCCACGCAGTTTCCACGCTGAGCGCTGAGCTTGATGCGGGGCTCGAGCTCATGACTCCGAGATCATGACCTGAGTTGAAACCAAGAGTTGGGTGCTTAACCACTGAGCCACCCAGGTGCCCTGGAAAAAGTAGTTTTTATGTTTTCTTTTTATTATCTTTTAAAATTTAAATTTAATAAACATATAGTGTATTATTAGTTTCAGAGGTAGTGTTCAGTGATTCATCAGTTGTATATAACACCCAGTGCTCATTACATCACGTGCCCTCCTTAATACTTGTCACCCAGTTGCCCCATCCCCCCGTCCCCAAAAAGCAAGTTTTAAAAGCCAGGAGTGTTGTACTGATCTCTGATGAAGCCAGGCAGATTAAACGATTGGGTGTGTTTGCTTGTTTGTTTTGTTTTTATTGTTGCAGTTAGTGTTATGGAGAAATGATGACCTGTGGCTCTTTAATAACATTCAAGGGTTGACCCAGTGATCCAGTATTAGGATCTTATGCAAGAAAGTTAAGTAGAAATAGTACATGATTCTTTAAACATTTCTCAATGCAAACTTTGTCATTTAGTATTTCTTTTCACTGTCTTAGTTCTTGTCTTCTAAATGTTTGTACCGGTCGCCGTAAAATGGTTCTCACTTAGCTCAAGACCATAGGAGTGTTTTTGAGGTAGTTATTGTTCTAAGTCCTCTTTAAGCCCAGGGTTGCAAATTTCACTTGTCACAGGTTGTTCCTACATTCCCGAATAGTCCAGTTTTCCATGTGACACTCAAAAGAGGTCACCTAGAAATTTCATCGCACCTTTTGGGGAAAAACCAATTTGTTCTCTTCAGCCTCCTCTTTGTTACGGGAGCATCAGATTACTTCAACATTAGCTTTTATTTCTAGGGCGTCGATGTCTTCATTCAGCTTTACTTTGTTTTAGTCTGCGAACGTACGGGTGCAGCTAAGAAAGTGTGCAGAAGAGCCGTTTGCTTGGGAACCAGTAGTGAAAATACTTCACGTGGTGCATTTCATTTTTCTACTTGGTTTGCACATTCGAAGACTGAGAGGGAATGTCGTAAAAAGCTCAGGGTGATGATGCCAGTTTAGATACAGTATTAGCGATTTGCTTGGTCAACTTTACAGTCTTTCTCAGGTGGGGCGTGTGCGTGCACTCTCACTGATCACGTGTCCCTCTCCTCTTCCCAGCCCTGGCTCTCCCTCCCTCTCTAGCGCCCCTGTGAGAGCCTCAGTGAAGACTTGGTCCTCCCCAGTGACAACTCCGCCCCGGAAACACTTCACCTAAAAGGACTTGCCAAGCCAGAGGATGCCGGTCGAGCTGGGGCAGGCCCTGGTCCTGCCGCCGCTGCTGGCGAAGGCCGAAGACTCCCCGTTCTCCGGACCAGATGCTGCCCCTCGAGGGGAGCTCTCTAACCCCGAAACCGCACGCCAGCTTTTCAGGCAGTTTCGTTACCAGGTGATGTCTGGGCCTCACGAGACGCTGAGACAACTTCGGAAGCTCTGTTTCCAGTGGCTGCAGCCAGAGGTTCACACGAAGGAGCAGATCTTAGAGATCCTCATGTTGGAGCAGTTCCTGACCATCCTGCCCGGGGAGATCCAGATGTGGGTGCGGAAACAGTGCCCCGGCAGCGGAGAGGAGGCGGTGACCCTTGTGGAGAGCTTGAAGGGAGACCCCCAGAGACTGTGGCAGTGGGTAAGCAGAAAATCTAAGCTGCCAGTGACGCACAGGGCTCCTCTGGGGTCTTTACCGGGTGTGTTTGTCTTTTTTCTGACCCTCGGTGTATGTGGTTTTCCACACTAACGACCGGTTCTCCAATTTGCCGATACCAGTGAGGTGTCTTACAATTCAGTTCAAATCTGACACTAATATTCTGGGGTTGGCAGACCCAGTGGGACAAAGGTCAGTCTCACAAGGCTGTTCCCATTTCAGTCACCAAGCACGAGTCACCCAGGCCAGCTGTACTTGAGACTGATGGGCTGTACATTTGGAGGTTCCCACAACCCCCTCCTCAGGTTCGTTAATTTACTAGAATGACTCCTAGGAGGAGACTTCCGTGGCGTCTCTGGACATGCCATTCTCCCAGCACTTCTGTGTGGCTACCAGCTCAGAAGCTCCCTGAACCCCACTGTTTAGGGGATGTTTTGGAGGCTTCGTTACTTAGGCATGATAGATTAATCATTGGCCGTTGGTGATTGAAAATTTCCAGCCCGTCTCCCTTCCTCAGGGGTTGAGTGTTGGGGCTGCGAGTTCGGTCCTCTGGTCACCTGGTTGGTTCCTTTGGTGACCAGCTTCCATCTTGAGGCTATCTGGGGGCCCACCGAGTGTCACCTTCTTAGCATAAACTCGGGTATGGTTGAAAGGGGCTCATGATGAATAACAGAAGTTGCTCCTATCACTCCTGTCGTTCAGGCAATTCCAAGAGTTTTAGGAACTCTGCCAGGAACCTGGGACAAAGACTAAATACATATTTCTTACTATACCACATCAGTATATCCCCATATCTCACCTAATTCTTTTTTTTTTTTTTTTAAGATTTTATTCATTTATTTGACAGAGATAGAGACAGCCAGCGAGAGAGGGAACACAAGCAGGGGGAGTGGGAGAGGAAGAAGCAGGCTCCCAGCAGAGGAGCCTGATGTGGGGCTCGATCCCAGAACGCCGGGATCACGCCCTGAGCCGAAGGCAGACGCTTAACCACTGTGCCACCCAGGCGCCCCATATCGCACCTAATTCTAAGCCTCTCTGACTCAACACCTTCTCGTCATTACAAATAGAAGATAAAGCCTCTTGTCCCATTCCATCTTTATACTAAGGTGTTTGAGACGTTGTTTAAAGGATACCTGAGTTTTAATTGGTGGAGACTATCCCGTAGAAACACATTATTAATGGCACGTTCAGAGTCTCCCAGGCCTGATTCAGGCCTCAGTTCTTGGCCCCTCTCCGGATGTTTTTCTCACAGGTTCCTGCTGGTCTAGACAGAGAATCTGGTTTTCCCTACCTCCTGTCCCTAAGGACTGCCTTATTATCTGTTCTAGAGTGTGAGCTTTGTTTCTTTCAGAACCCCTCAGTCCGGATCTCTCCGTAATTAGTAATATGTGGTCTCTAGATCAGCATCCAGGTTCTAGGACAGGAGATCTTATCAGAGAAGATGGAATCTGCAAGCTGCCAAATGGGGGAAGTGGAGCGCCATCTTGAAGTGGGGACTCAGGAGCTGGGACTTCGGGACTCACCGTGCAGGCCTCTGGAGCCTCCGAGCCATCCAGTGAAAGAGGAGTCTGACATGGAACAAGAATTAGGTGAGGGGCAGTTACTTGTGGTGGTGTGTGGTGCTTTCTTGGGGAGTTTTGGGGACTGTAGTTAGTAGGCCTAAGAGTGAGTTGAAAAGGGTGTGCTGCTCAGATGAGGGTATTTCTGGAAAGTTTGGAAACAGGGTAGACCTAGTGAGTTGCTCTGATTCAGTCTGTGCATCTCCTTTATGACTGCGCCAGACCATTTGACTGTTGGTTCCAAGGAAGGGGGAAGGAAGGAGGGGGAAAATACGGATGAGGCTGTCTGGAAGGTTGTGGGGAATTGGAGTTTGTTAGGAAGGTGAACACGAGTCTTGACATCATGGACGCTGGGACAGGCATCAATTCTCATTTGGGACGATTTTCATCCGTACCCTCCAGGGAGTGGTTTGCAATGACATCTTTCTAGAATCTTCAAACTTCCTGTTCCTCCTTTCAGCGATGGCTGCCCGGCCTCCCGCCCCACCAGAGGAAAGGCTCATCAGAGACCAGGACTTTGGAGCCTCCTTTCTCCAAGCAACACCTCCGGTGAGCTGGCTTCCTGCCTCTCTCACCCCAGAGATGGGCTTGAGGGTGTCAGCAGTCAGGAGGATGGAAAGGGGATGCGTTCTCAGAAGCAGAGGAGAGAGGACAGCCTAGCAAGGACAACAGGAACAATACACGTGGAATGAAACCCGAGTCTCAGCGTTTCCCTCGAGGCAGAATGTTTAGTAATTATCTTGATAATGGAATCTGCATCCTGGAAAAGGTGGCCCTCTCGTGTCTCCCTTTTCCTGTTCCTCTGGTTATGCTGAGAAAAGGCTCTGTTTCATTTCCTGGTCTAGCCTCGCCCATAGGATTCAGTCTGAGATTTTGAAAGCTTCTATCTAACGTGGGACAGGTGGCCTCCCCCAACTTTACGGAGGCATAATTGACGAACAGCAAACTGACCGTATTTCAGGTGTACAGTTTGATAAGTTTTTGACATATACACACATGTGTGAAAGCATGACCATAATCAGGGTGATAAACCTACTTGTTACACCCCACGGTTTGCTTTTGCCCTTTTGCGATCCCTCCCTCCTGTCCTCCACACTCCCCCAACCCTGAGATCCTGAGGCTACCACTGAACTGCTTTCTGTCACCATACATTAGTTTGCATTTCCTGGAATTGTGTATAAAATGGACTCATGCCATCTGTACTCTTCCCTTTGTTTTTCTGCATGTAATGTATTTTTCACGCTGCTTTTAATATTTTCTCAGTGGTTTTTAACAGTTGGACTGTGATGGACCTGGGAGTCATTTTCTTCATGTTTCTTGTGCTTGGGATTCTTTGGGATTCTTGGATCTGTGGGTTTATAGTTTCCAACAAATTTGGAAGAATTTTGGCCAGTATTTCTTCGTTCGTTTTCTGTCTCCCTTCCTTCTCCACTTCTTTGTGGACTTTGAGAATAACACCCCCTTGGCCTTATATAATGGTAATGCGCAGACATGTGCTAGATCTCTTGAGGTTGTCCCAGAACTTACTGATGGTCTTCTCTCTCTCTTTTAAAAAAAAAAATCTGTTTCATTTTGGATAGTTTCTGTGTATGGGTGTTCAGGTTCACTCATCTCTTCCAGAAAGTCTAATGTACTGTTAATCCCACCCAGTGTAGTTCTCACCTCGAGATGTTTGAATTGGGGCTTTGTTCTATTTTTCATGTCTATACTTAACATGTTGGGTCTTTCCTACACCTCGAACGTGCAGGATGTGGCTAAACCATCTGTGTTAATGTCCTTGTCTACTAATCTATCCCCTGTGTCATTTCGGAGTCAGTGTGGGTGGATCGATCGATCTCATTTTGAGGTGTTTTCCTGCTCCTCTGCGTGCCCAGCAACATTTGATTGGCTGTTGCGTGTTGTGCATTTGACCCCGTTGGGTGCTGGGTATTTCGACACTCCTCTAAACGGTGTTGAGCTCTGCTCTGGCGTGTGGTTGAGTTACTTGGACGTAGTTTGTCTTACGGCCCCCGAGAAGTCTCACTTTCCCACTCCCGAGGCAATACCCTTCCGCATATTCTCCCTGAGGCTGCCTGATGTACAGGGTGTCTTGGCTGGAGGACAGAAACTCTTTCCAGCACCGTGCAAGCTCTGTTTCCTCCATTTCTTTTGGGGGATCTCTCCCAGACTTGGGGGGGACCCTCTGTATGTCTCTGGAGCTCTCTCTCGGTTCAGCTCCCCACTCTGGTCTTCTGCCCTGCTAACTATAACTCCCTTCACCGCCCCAAACTCTGAGCTCCTTCTGCCAGCTCAAGGGGGAGGGGGCTGCCTGCCTCCGCCCGGCCCCCCTGCCTCTGTTTCCTGGGGTGCTCTCTCCAGGCAGCAAGTTTGGCTGGTGCAGGGCTCACCTAATTGGTTTCCTCACTTTCAGGGATCTCTGCTCTGCCTACCAGGTGATGTCTGCGAACCGTTGTGTCATGTATTTTGTGCTCTTTTTCGTTTGTTTCAGGCGGGAAGGTAAATCCAGTCTCTGCTACTCCATCTTGGCTGTGAGCAAGTTTGGGAACAGGAAACAAATAAACACTGAAAACAAACACACTGAAAAGTTGTGTTTGATTAAAAATGGTTTTTCTGGAAAAACACTGTTTCAGTGTTTTCTCCCTTTGGGGAGCCCTTTTTGGGACTTGCCTCCTGAGGTACTTGGAGTGAAGGTAAAGGTAGGGAAGCCGGTGGGTGGTGCTTGATGTGATGCTGAAGCCGGGTTCGAGCCTCAGCCTCCCAGGCTCAGAGATGTAGAAGCAGAATGCTGACTTCACAGTTTACCCCCGGGGAGAGGGCTGGGAGGGGCTGGGAGAGGCACAGACCCTTTTAGTGACTCAGGGTACCTGTCTTCCTACTTTCCGGACACCTAGAAACCAAATTGTTAGGCAGGAGGTTTCATAGTGACAACGATTTGGATATTCTGTGAACTATTTCAAGCAGACATGGAGGATTATTGTCGCCGCTGTAGTAAGTACAAAGTGTCTGTATGAACGGTCTATACAATTTTTGAACATATTCTAACAAGTAGAATTAAGCTTTAACTATACATAACATAGCAACATTAACCATGACTTGTTTTGGATAGCTCAAATCAAAAGACTAAAAAATGTTCAGTATTTCCGTGTGTGTGTGTGTGTGTGTGTGTGTGTCTTTCCCTATACTGAGCAGATCCAATCCCAGTATCCCTGCTCCAAACTCTAACAAAAACCATTTGCATCAGAAGCACCTTGATACTGAATGGATGCTTTGTGAAGTGAAGGGAGATATTAAAATAGATGTAATCACTCCCTCGGATCTCTCTTCTAGGTTAGGAGCTTCGTGAATGATGCCAGAATAGTGAAGTAACGTCCCTGCACAGTGGTCCTTCATTATCAGGCACTGTGTCTGAGTCAGAGCCTCACGTAGATAGACTCGGGGATGCATTTACTCGTGTTGCTGTGTTTCCAGCTTTCGGGAGAGGAACTCAGTGCAGAGAACTCTGTGCAAGTGCCTTGTGCAGTGTCTCACGGACCCACAAGGTGGTGCTGTCTCCACGCAAAATCAAGATACGTTTTTCTCAGAGTCCATAGTTCTGTCCTTCCAGAACAGGAATTGAGATTTTTTTCCTCCTCTTATAAAAATGAGGAAAAGGCAAGATGGGTGCAGTTGTGTCTTGCCTGTGGAGTCAGGGCTTTCTTCACGCATCCCTAGCTTCCTGGCAGGTCCTCGAGTGAGTGTGTGGCTTCACGTGGAGGTACGCTCTTTAGAGTCCTCCCGAAGCATCTTTTCTGAGTTTTGAATGAGCTGATTGTGGCCCTTGGGGATTTTGGTGGCTGCACTCTCTGTTGACTTGTACTGTCCTTGGGTGCGGTCCTTGGGTTCCACCGTGGTGCCCATGGAGCTGGCCGTGTGTCCAGCAGGCCAGGCATCCGAGCAGCCAGTCCTGTGCTCGTGGGCACGCCCGTTACTCTCTGCAGCTGCCGAAGCAAGGGTCTGTGTCTTCCGATCGAGAGGACCGAGGGGTCGCATGTTCGGCAGACTGGTTATTTGCTCAGACTGGCTGCTTTCAGGAGGTTGTTCAGGTAGCTTCACTCATAGATTAACAAAGTAAGCTCACAACTCTATGTATTCCTTTAATAAGCAACAATTCTAAATTGAAATTCAAATTAAAAATGTGCTTATAGTTAATACTTAAGTATATGGTAAAATATATTTGAGTCACTTTTCACTTTTTTTTTTTTAAGATTTTATTTATTTTAGAGAGAGCGCTAGAGCGTGAGCAGGGGTAGGGGCAGAGTGGGAAAGAATTTCAAGCCAAGCCCCCCTCAGGCCCGGTCTCAGACCCTGAGCCTGTGCAGAGGTCATGACCTGAGCCGAAATCAAGTGTGGGGCACTTAACCGACGGAGCCATCCAGGCGCCCCCACTTTTCATATTTTTACCCTAAAAAAAAATCCAACCCATCTTTTGCTTTTTAAAATTTTCACTTAGTTATCTGCTCATTGCAGGCTTTCAGTGTCTTCATTCTTTTTCCGGTCTTCCGCTTCCCTTTGGGGTGCTGTGGGGCAGACTTGATCGAGGACCGGGAATGGCTTCCCTGAGTAGATCCCTGTGTCATAGGAGCATCTCATTTTCTTATTCGTCCTCCTCAGTTGTGCTCCCTGTAGCTGGCTATTCATGGTAATAATGGATGTCTATCGGCTTTGCGGTTCCTGAAAGTGTACAGAACCCCTTCATTTCTCTCTGCAAACCCTCGGTGGGGAGTCTGGGAGACCGAGTATCCCGTAGACCACTTGTGCAATAATCACAGTAATAAATGTATCACTTCCTGAGGAGTTATTTGCCAAGGGCTTCATTTCTCCCGGACAACGTATATCGGGTGCCTGCTCTGTCCTGGGCATCGTCGTGGGGACTGAGAAAGTACAGTGGGGAGTCCTTTTCTCATGTAGCTCACACGTTAGTAGGGGCAGCTCTTAGAGACTTGTGCGTGTGTGTGTACACGCACATACATGTAAATAGTTGATAAACTGATGAATGCTAGCAATGAAGACTACAACATGCTGTGAAAACGAGTGACGCATTATTTGTTAGTTTTCGAGTTTCGTACTCTAATCAAGTGAGGACGGAGACTCAAAGATGACGTAACTTAAGATCTCAGGTAGTCGTGGCAGATCTGAACTTAGAACCCGTGTGTCTGACAACAGGGGCTGTGCTATTTATGAGTCACGCTGCTGTACAGACTGAGTCGTTCACAGTCAGCTCCTCGGTGGGAACATTGGAGTTTGAATTCACAGGAGACTCCCGTTAGGCAGCGTTCCCAGTTTTGAGTCTCTAGTCTCCAGTTTCCTAGGAAAAGAAGGGCGTGTTTTGGGGATAATTGAGGGATACCTGGCTCCAGAGAACCCACCAATTTTCCACGAAGCAGGTGGAAAACGGGTCTAATGTTAGACCGTAAACTCAGAACCATTGGGGGGTTTCCAGGTGGGCACGGAGGCAGCGTCTATCTCTGCTCTGAATCCACTGATCTGTGTCAGGGAGACAATGCACTTGACTTCCTTGTGGGCTCTTCCCACCTTTTTGCTGATTTGCACTTGCATTTCCAACAAATTCCCTTTTAATTTCTTTTCCCTCTTGAATTTCCAGATTTTAATGAAATATCGGGACTATCAGGCTCCTACTGTTCAACGACCTCTATTATAAGCACTGAGTTAAAAAAAGAAAAAAAGGACAGTGTAGAAGAGGCCTCTGCCTTCTCTCTGTGTCCTTCACTCTTAAATATGTGCAACTGGAAAAAATCCAGAACTTTAAAACCTTAATGTTTTCTAAGCAGGGCAAGAAATAGTGACGTGGAGACTGTAGTTTTCCCCTTGGCCTCTTCCGGTGAGCCACCTCCCATGATTCTTTAGATCTTCTGCTGGCCAGGCCGCTAGGGCACGTCCCTGTTTTCCTCTAGGTGGGGAAGGCTGGGTCACAGCCCTGTATTGTGTGCTTTCTAGGAGCAGTGGAGGCACCTGGATTCCACGCAGAAGGAGCAGTACTGGGATCTCATGCTGGAGACCTACGGGAAAATGGTCTCAGGAGGTGAGGGCATGCACTAGTGTGACGGGAGGAGGTGGTGAACATTTCCCGTGTCCCGTTAATGGTGGCTGCTCCACTAGAAGTTCCCTGGTTGAGGGAGGGCCTGAGGGGCACGGCTGAGTACAGAGAGAGCAGCTTAGTGAGAGCCCTGAAAGGATTCTGTGCGCCCGGAACTGTCATGGCTGCATTCCACGTAGTAACTCCCCAAATCTACGAGATAGGTGATGGTCTTCCCATGTTGGAGATGACCAAAGTGAGTGGGAGGTCAGGCCACGTGCTCACTGTTAATGTAGCTTGTAAGCGCAGAGTTAGGACAGAACTCAGTGTGGCTGACTGAGTCCACGCTCTGTGCCACTAAACCGTACTGTCCCAACCAGCCATGGGTGGGGCCCAGTCATTGGCCTTGTACCTGCCAGGTGGTGTGGAAGCCCTTCTGGTCACCTGTCCAGACTCTTCTTTTTTGTGACCTTCACCATATATCTTGGTTATCTTGTGAGTGCTGATGTCTTAGAAGCTCGCAGTAGCTCCTAAGAAGATAGGAAGCTCCTTCTAAGATAATTTTTTTTTTGAAGATATTATTTATTTATTTGAGAGGGAGAGAGAGAAAGAGAGAGTGAGCATGAGCAGGGGAGGGGCAGAGGGAGAAGCAGACTTACCGTTGAGCAGGGAGCCAGATGCGGGGCTTGATCCCAGGACCCAGAGATCATGACCTCAGCCGAAGGCAGATGCTTAACCAACGGAGCTGCCCAGGTGCCCCTTAAGTGTTTTGAGTGATCTCCAGATCCTTCATATTTCCCTTTCATGGTCAGGTTGTACCTTGAAGGACACAGCTTGGTCCCCCAGTTCTCCCCATTCATCTAGGCTTCCTGTTATCTCTCTGGATGCCAGGCATTTCCAATTCCAAGTCTGATCTGACTAATTCAACAGAGTATGGGGAAGAGCTGGCAGGACTGCACCTTCACGTTGGCGAGAAGATCTCAAGACCCACCTGCATAGGTGAGTGATCTTTCATTGGGCCTGAGCCCTTTCTGACCTCCTGTCATTAAATTGGAAGTGGTGGGGGACCTGTACTAGGACCTGATGTCTGTGACATGGACTGTAATGAGCCGTGATCTGGTCAGTCCAGAGTGCGGAGGTTGGGTCTCCTCATCTGTGGTACGGGGCTGTCGGTACGTACGTATGTCATGGAACAGAGACCACACGTTGGTCTTCAGTCTGCCTTCAGTCTTGTCTGCCACGACAGCTTGCTTTTTCACAGAGAGATAAGATTAGGGCGGGTGGATACCAACGCAGATAGGAGTCGAGTTCCGCTACAAAAAGGTGATGTTAACAGCAGTTATTGCCCTTCCTGACTCTTTCGTTTTTCTTCTTTCTTTCTTTATTCTGGTTCTAGTGAAATGAATACTAATTAAGACAAAGCAAACAGGAAAACATGTTTAATCTCCAAGCACTGAACTTTCACTAAACAGCAGCAACGGCAAACACTTCCTATAAATCGTGTATTTTAAGACTGGAGAGGAAGAGATACGTGACCTTGTTCTGTTGTAATGTAGCAATCACCCTTTGTTCGCTGCACTCTGTTTAAAACATTGCAGTCACATAACACCTACCCCTCATGCTTGCCTGCACACCCCCCCACCCCTTCTCCGTAGACAAAAGATCCCAGCACCGTGGAGGAAAAAAAGGACCAGGGATGACAATTATTTGACAAGTCCTTCTTTCTCCCCAGTGCGATTGAATTAATAATTTTCCTTTGCTAATATATTACAGAGACAACAAGCATCAAATGAAACATGATTTTAATTCTAACCGATATATTTATCATAATACTATTTCACAAGGATTCCTTTGGAGCAGTATTTTTCAAACTGCGTTTCATGACCAATCAGTGTATTGTAAAATCATCTTATAGGTTGCAACTGGCATTTAAAAAATTGCAATGATAAGCCTGAATAGAACGTACCAGAATGCAGATAGAGAAAATCAAATGTCAGGCTAGGTAGCATTTCAGGGAATTTTTGTTCCAGGTATGTGCGTGTGTTCTGTATTTCAGTATAAACATGTTTCGTACTGTGGGCGGCAGACAAAAGAAGTTTGAAAACACTGCTTTAGAGGTTGTTGCAGTAGGATTTTTGTTTTAATAGATTTTATTTTCTGCAGCAGTTTCAGGTTCACAGCAAAATTGAGTGGAAGGATCAGAGATTTCCCATATGCTCCCTGGCAGGGGGCTGTTATTTGTGATATATGGTGATAGATTTGTGATGATATATTTGTGATATATGGCTCACATATCCCCACTCATTCTTTTTTTTCCCCTTCTCCTTCAGTCCACCTGCTGACATGGTCCCATTAGATCTTACCTTGAAAGAGACTGCGGAGCATCTATAAAGCTAGCCTGCCTTAATAGGGCAAAGAAATGCCATTGTCGGTTCCTGAAAGAGAGGCTATGTGGGAAGAGAGGCCAGGGAGGTAGGCATGTGCAGGGTGGACTGGAAGGAATGCTTGAGGAACCCCGTGGGAAGTCGATGCCAGAGCCGGGCACGCAGGGATGGGTCCCGAAAGGGCTCGTTCCATCTAAAAGACGCAACAGGTAGCCAGTCTAACAGATGTGGACTCACACCAAGGGGGCAGAAGTCTTGAGAGAGAGCATGTATGCTGTTTGTTTGACCATACGGGAGACTGGGTCCTAGTTAAAGCAGGCCAGCAGGGGAGTAAACCTCAGGAAGCCATATACTCACCTTTATCAAAATCCCAAGGGATTCCCCCCCCCCCAAATTATTTGGGAAAATGAATCTTCAGTAGTTATCTGGAAGAATACTGTAAGAATACAAAAGAGTCTTGGAAGAAGAATGTTTCATCAACATTAAATCTCAATATTAAAAGCCTGTCATTTTAGTCTGGCTGGCTCAGTTGATAGAGCTTGTGACCTGATCTCGGGGGTCATGAGTTTGAGCCCCACGTAGGGCATGGAGCCTACTTAAAAAAAAAAAAAAAAAATTCTGTCATTTTAGAAAGGTGCAGTCGTTAAAATGATGGGATACTGATCTAAAAATAGCCTCACAGACCGATGAAACAGAAAAGGGAGCCTCGGAAGAGACGCTGGTGTGTATGAGGATTTAGCATGTGATGGAGGAAGAGGGAGCGCAGATCCATGGGAAGAGCTGTTCTTCATGGAGCAGTGCTCTTTGGGAAGAGGAATCGGTTTAAATTTGATGAAAAAGATGTAAAATATGAAAATATGAAGGAAGTGGGTGAATATTTGATTCATGTCTGGGGCGGGGAAGATTTTACCAGTATAAAAGCCACGGAAAAAAACTGTTAAGGAAAAGATTAGTAGATTTGAGTATATTTAAAAATAAAAACCCCCACAATTTACACATATACATAAATAACCCCAAACATAAATAACCCCAAACAAAAGTAAGGTAACTAAATTGGTGAAAAACATTGTTCATTAACATGACAGGTAAATGATGATTTTTCTTAATATAGAGAGAGTTAACGCAGGTTAATAAGAAAAAATGACTTTCCCAATAAAAAAATTGGCAGCAGTCTTATGAAAAAGAGCTCATAAATGTGAAAAACTTCATCCTTTATTAACTAAAGAATTAAAATTTTTAACAATGAAAAACATTTCTTTTCACTGCTCTCCATGGCCAATATTTTAGAAATATTCAGTGCTTAAGTATTGAGGGTGCTCCTTTGCTTAGCCCAGCTGCTCATAGCAAGGGAGGGGATAGTCCTTCTGGAGATGGATTTGCCAGTCAGCGTCAGGAGCCTCAGAAAGAGCGTTCACGTCTGTTGATGTGGTATAACCCTTCAGGGAATGTGAAGTGGTCAGAAATGTGGGCAGCGGTGGACGAAGACAAAATCACAGCATTATCTATAGCCGTCAGACCACAACAAACAGCTCCGATTTCCGCAGAATTCCTTCAGTAAGTCATGTGCTTACTATTAAGTCTGGTGACGTCTCTGTGATGGACCATTATTGAGCTTTAAAATGATATTTATCAAGGCTTCTTTAAAGACAAGAGAAAAGTACCTTTGTCACTCGAGAGGAATGTGTTCTAAGGGACTGTGAAGTAACCAGTCAGATCTAAGTCGTGGGCAGATTCCTGGGTCTGTAGCAGATAATGTGAAGACACTAAAACAGGAAAGAGAGCGGTACAGAGCTTCCTCAGATCTGCAGGAAGAAAGTCATTGATACAAGCTGGAAACAAATTCTGCCACCAAAGTAAAAGCCTTTATGTATTATTTAGTGGTAATAACCAAAAACTTAGAAAAATAAAATCTTTTTTTAAAGACTTTTATTTATTTGAGAGAGAGGGAGTGCGGGAGAGCATAGAGGGAGAGGGAGAAGCAGACTCCCCGCGGAGCGGAGAGCCCCAGGCAGGGCTCGAACCCAGAACCCCGAAGCGCTTAACTGACTGAGCCACTCCGGTGCTCTGAGAAAAACAAAATTATCCCGGTTAATCCGAGTTGGTGAAGCACACGGGAATGCTGCATTTGGGCCCCCAGACTGAGGGATCCACTTCTCTGCCACAGCCTCACTGTGTGTTAAAGCCACAGTAAAGTGACACATTAGTGCGTTTCAGGAAGTTTTAGGTGACTTGTGAATGGGCGAATCCATGTGAAATTGGTAAATACTGCCATTTACAATTTAAATGCCACAAAGCCAGGTATGGAACGGTGTATACAATTATGATACCAATTATGTAAAAAAACCCTACGCACATACATACATACACACACGTGTATACGTTAAACAGCGGAAGGAAATGGAGGATCATGGTTGCTACCTCTGGGGGGTATGATCGAGGTTGATTTGGTTTTCTTCTGTTTTTCTCTCCAAATTGTTTTAGCGATAAGACTTATGTTTTATGTGTAACCAGATAAAAACGAATCCTTTTTCAAAGGAACACCTTCTAAAAGACACTTGTTTTTCCCGGGCCTTAAGAAATGCATGCTGCTCCGGGCGCCTGGCTGGCTCCGTCGGTGGAGCCTGCGACTCTTGATCTTGGGGTTGTAGGTTCAAGTCCCACGTTGGGTGTGGAGAAGACTTAAAAATAAAATCTTAAAAAAAAAAAGAAATGCTCATTTACTGGGACGGGCGGTTGGCGGGCCCTGTGTGCACCCCCTCTGCTGTCAGACGTTCTCAGCTCCTGAGCACTTAGCCTGGACCCCAGCAGTGAGTGCCAGGCGCTCTGGCGGGATGATATTATCCTTCCTCACTCACTGATGCCCTCTTGACAAGAAGAGGTAATGTTTCATGATGACCTTCTTTTTTGACATACGAGTTAGAAAACAGGGCATCCCATTGATTGAATGATTTCAAAGCTTCTTTCTTCTTCCAGGAGACAGGCAGGAGAATGACAAAGAGAACGTGAACTTGGAAAATTGTAGAGGCCAGGAAGCTTCCGAAGTCTCCTGTCAAGCGTCAGGAGAGGCACCTTCACAGGCCTCCTTGGGCGGCCTCTTCAGTGAGGATGAACCGAGGTGCTTTGGAGAAGGGGACAGTCTCCCCGAGGCTCTGGAAAACCTTCAGGGTGAGGGGCCCGCGGGCCAGCTCTCACCGCACGGCAGGAATTCTGGGAAGCAGCATTTGGCTAATCCCCATCCAGAAGAACTGTCCCTGCTGTGGCTGGAGGAGAAGAGAGAGGCGTCTCCGAAAGGGCAGCCGAGAGCCCCCATGGCCCAGAAACTCCCCACCTGCCGGGAGTGTGGGAAAACCTTTTATAGGAATTCTCAGTTGGTTTTCCACCAAAGAACTCACACCGGAGAGACGTACTTTCAGTGCCCCACCTGCAAAAAAGCCTTTCTGCGGAGTTCAGACTTCGTGAAGCATCAGAGGATCCACACGGGAGAGAAGCCCTGTAAATGCGATTACTGTGGGAAAGGCTTTAGCGACTTCTCGGGGTTGCGTCACCATGAGAAGATCCACACAGGAGAGAAACCCTATAAATGTCCCATCTGTGAGAAGAGTTTTATTCAGAGATCCAACTTTAATCGACATCAGAGAGTTCACACAGGAGAGAAACCTTACAAGTGTTCCCGCTGCGGGAAGAGTTTCAGCTGGAGCTCGAGCCTTGATAAACATCAAAGATCCCATTTAGGGAAGAAGCCGTTCCAGTAGTCAGGCTCTCTTAGCCCAGTTCTGGCTCTGGTCTGTTTAAAAATACTTCGTTCTGGCTGGAGCGGTTGCAGCTCTGAAAGACCGGCCCTGTTCTCCCTCTGTCTCTCTTTTTTTTCATGGAAGAGAGAGGAGAGGCACCTGAACACGGCTTTGGACTGGGAGGACGTGGTGGCCTCCGGGTTGGATTTTGCGTCGGTTTATTTTCTTGCTTCTGCGTCAGGAGAAAGAATAATCTTCATCTTTCAGCTCATTTCTTGTTTTGGATCCTCGGGGAAAAAAGTAGCACTTGGAAAGCTTGTTTTACAGCTGCCGTGTGGGGAGTTTAACTGGATTAGCCGGAGTTGCTCCTCATGGGAAGGCCCTCAGGTCAGCTCTTTAGGTTGAGGGTTCTGGAACAGGTCTCCTGTTCCAGAAGGGGCCGTGGAGAGGGCCAGCGAGCTCCCGTGTGGTGTTTGTCAGACAGGTACAAAATTAACTTCGGGTGTCCCTCGTTTTAAATAAACTTCTTAAAGGCACTCCCTATCTTATTTGTGTCTCTAGTGGCGACTGTGTTTTAACTGTAACTCAGAGTGCATTTTCTCATAGAAGACCCTAAGTGGTGGTTGAGCTTGGGGTCTTCCCGTACAAACGTACCAAGTTTATCAGTCACCTGGAGAGTAACAGGAAATTGCTAACCCGGTGTCCAGGTGCGAGAGCGCGGTCAGTGCTGGGCATTCTTTCTCTCAGGTAAGTGTGGCACCCCTGGGGTCCTGAGCTCACCTCCCACTTGCTCACCTGCCTCAACCCGCCCCTCTTTCCCTCTTTCTCCTGGCTGTCAGTTTTCCAAAGTGTTGTGTGCTTTTTTTTTTTTTTTTAAGTAGGCGCCATGCCTAGCATGGAGCACAACTCAGGGCTTGAACTCACGACCCTGAGATCAAGACCTGAGCTGAGATCAAGAGTCGGACTGAGCCACCCAGGCACCCCTAAAATGATCTTCATTATCTCATTTGTTCAGTAGGTGTTAGGAAGAAGTCAGTAGTAGTGATCTACTTTCAGTTGTGTCTGGAGGTGTAACAAGTATATCTAACCGGTGCACTTGTCCTTCCCTCAAAATCACATGCCCCACAGTGTCCTGCTCGTCCGCCTTCCCTCCATCTTGGTCCTCCTCTCGCCTCTTATTTTGCTGTTGCTGAGGACCAGGAAGGATGAGGCTCGTGAGGAGGGCAGAGCTGTCTCCCTGCAAACAGGTTAATCCGTAGGCACAAAACGGTAGGTTGTTGGCAAGTATGTTACGGGTTGAGGAGGAGAGACGAAACTCAGGGTGGAATTCCCGGATTCAAGAGGAATTTGTTAACTCCCTTATGGCATGCAGGTGAGGAGTAAGGCCTCTCATTAGGGGGTGCGGGAACCACAGGGCAGGAAGCAGGAAAATCATGGTATTGGTTTTGTATTCGGTACAGCAGAGATTTGTAGGGTGTTGGGATTTGATTGATTTGACAGCACAAGGGGGGGGGTAGCAGGCAGAGGGAGAGGGAGAAACAGGCTCCCCGCTGAGCAGGGAGCCCTATGCGGGACTCGGTCCCAGGACCCCGGGATCATGACCTGAGCTGAAGGCAGACGCTTCACCGACTGAGACACCCAGGCGCCCCAGGATTTATGTTTTAGATCAGCAGCTCTGCAAGTATGTTCCCTGGACCGGCAGCATCGGGAGCTTGACTTACTGAATCATACATTCTGAAAGGTGGGGCCCAGCAGTCTTTGTTTTAACCAGCCCCCCAGAGGGACTCTGAGGCCGGTTCAAGTTTTTAGGGCCACTGTTCTAAGCCACGATTCATTAAGGATATGTAGGATTAAGGATTCCAGAAGGGATACTTCTGGAAGAAGGGCGGGTTGAGGCAGGTGAGCAAGAGGCCCTCCTGGACTCTTCTTAGCACAGAGGCCTCCCTATAAGAGCTCTTTAGAACTGTGGAACTCTTTGGGCTTCCAGTGACAATTTGTTCCACAGAGAAAAATGTAGAAAACTATTAGGTTAAAGAGCTTTAGGTGAAGGATTTCTCCATGGGTCCCTCTTAAATGGTCTGAAGGATGACATAGATACAAGCAAACAACTTGCCTCGTTTAAGTTGTGTTCTCAGCAAACCGTAGGTGTTTAACCGATGGAAGGCACGTGTGAGTTAATGAAGGATGAGTATCACATGTATACTTCCCTTATCCTGGAGAGTAGTGATCAGCAAAATGTGGCCCACCATCTGTTTTTGCAAATAGTTTTATCGGAGCCCAGCCACACCCACTTACGTAGGTGCTGTGGCTACTTTGGGGCCACAGCGTTGAGTCATTGCAACAGAGACAGATGCCCTGCAAAGCCTAAACTATTTACTGTCTGGCCCTTGACAGAAAAAGCCGGGCGACCCCTGATCCAGAGTACTGTTTCTCAGACCGTGATGTGCGATGTATCACCTGGGGAGCTGGGAGCTAGAGCACGGAGTGCGGTGCCGCGTACCAGCGTCAGGGCTCAAGTGTTTGTGGTTCGTTTCTCTCGGTCTCTTCAGGATCAAGTATGACTCTGCCGCTCTCGAAGCTGGGACCAGACACCGTTGAAGACTCAATCACTTTATTAGGAAAGGTGCAGTGCTATGAAATGCTGCTCCCCCAGTCCCTGGGTCTGGACTCCTCCAGCTCTGCCTTACTTTAGGCACTTCTCTCCAGGTTCCCTGCAGGAATTCTACAGAACTGTGAGTACGGACAATTCCTTATCTACGCGTCTCCCTCCGTCTCCCCTCACCCACTTGTCCTGGGCAGCCTCCAGCCCCGCCTTGTTTTCTCAGTGGTTCTGCAGGGAGCTAAGCCTGGAGAAGCAAAGCGACTCCAGCTAGAACCCACTTAGATGGCTTCTCCTTAGTCTTCAGGTTGAAGGTCCACACGTAGGTGGGTCCCCGCTGACAAGTCTTGTACACAGGACAAGGATAGACGCTGCGGCAGTCCTGCTTATCTGCAGGAATGGCCTTGATGAACATCACAGGCATGGGGGGTGTCAGATCCTTCAGCCTCGCCTCTGTAATGACCCCAGCCTGAGGACAAGAACAGGAAAAGAGGCGCCTTAGATCAGACTCAGAGCCCGGCCAGCCAGCCTTCCGTCCGCAGACCCAGTAGCTGAGAGACTGGGAAGGCTGGCTCCGCAGACCCAGTAGCTGAGAGACTGGGAAGGCTGGCTCCGCAGACCCAGTAGCTGAGAGACTGGGAAGGCTGGCTCCGCAGACCCAGTAGCTGAGAGACTGGGAAGGCTGGCTGCCTTTATGCCCGCTGCCTTTCAGGTTCGCTTAGCCGCCCACATTGGAATGCGTTTGAGATGCGGGAAACCTATTTCTACCATTTTCCAGCCTAAATCACTTTTTGAAGGAGAATTGTAGAAGTTATGTGTCATATACAAATTAATCCCTTTGAAACATGAGTCTATTTTTTCGTCCATTCGTATTATAAGCATATCAAATGCAACTGTTTGCCAAATGTCATGACGCTAGGTGCTAGGGATTGAAAGACGAGTAAGACACAGTTCCTGCCAGCAAATGCTTTAGATTTTGAGTTTGGTTATGTCCTGTTCAGTTTCATATGGGACCTCATCCACCCTCAAGAGCATTTTGACTTTTTGAGCAGAGCTATGTTCTATGTTCACTCATGTGATAGGGACCTAACTATTCTGTAGCTTTCCAGTTGGGGCCTCTGTGGTTTTCTGAGATGTCCCATTAGAGTGATCTGGGGCAGTTTTGTTTTTTTGTTTAATGAATGAATGAATTTATTTATTACTAGTCCTGAGAAATGTTCTGAAGAACGAAAGGGTTCCTTCATCAAATAAGCTTGGGAAATGGTGCTTACCATACCCTGGGCCTGAAGCTTTATAGTAAACACTAGCACACTGAAGACAAGAAATCCTAGCAGTAAAGAGAAGAGATGAATTTTATTTAGACTGGGGTTCCCCAAACTTATTTGATCACAGGACTCTTTTCTTTGCAACCTGTTTATTTCCCATGGGACTAGTGTTTTTTGGAACACACTTTGGGAAATGTTGATACAGAGTGATTCACAGGTTCCTTGCTTTTGTCTGGGTGACTCGGCCCCTTCTACGAGGGATAGAGCTTGGTTCATTTTCCATGAAATTTATTTAAAGGGGCGAATGTGCCTTTTCAGTTCTATCAGAAGCTGGTATGAGGCATGAAGAGTAACGAAACTAAGGTAAACAGTGGGGGAGCCTATTAATCCTGACAACTGAGTGTTTATGGCAGGGAGCGGGAGCAGGGGTAGAACCTTTCTTTTTTCCTCACATACCTTAAAACCAACCCTTTTAAAATGTACAATTCAGTGTTTCTTAATGTACAGTCATCACTTTGTAATTCCAAAACATTTTCATCACTTCCAAAAGAAACTCTAACCATTAGCAGTCACCATTAGTAGTGGGGTATTGATGTCTCCAGTTACTGTGGTTGAATTCTCTATTTGAATGGCTTATTTGTTTCCATATTTTAATTTTCACCCTATTGTGTCTTTGAATCTAAAGTATATCTCTCATAGACAACGTGTAGCTGTATCAAAAAAAAAAAAAAATCCATTCTGCCATTCTCTGCCTTCCAACTGTAGTGTTTAATCTATTACATTTCATGTAGTTACTAAGAAGGTAAGGTTTACATCTGCCACTTGACTGTTTTCTATCTCTTCCTTTTCCTCAGTTTCTCTTTTGATGCCTTCTTTTCTGTTCCGTAGATACATTTCAGTGTACCATTTTAGTTCCCTTGTTACTGAACTTTTACTGCCCTTGTCACTTAACTTTTACTGTTTTACAAAATTATTTTCTTAGTGGTTTCCCTAGGGATTACAGTTAACATCAATGTATAAAAATCTACTTCGGGCTAATAGCAACTTAATTTCAGTAGTATACAAAGACTTTATTCCTATGTAAGTTCTGTTCCTTTGCCTTCCTGTGCTTAAGATCGTGTGTTGTTTTCATTATACAAATTATATCTTTTATGCTTATGAGCACAGATTTATAGTTATTGCTTCTTGCAATTGTCCTTTAAATCAGATAGGAAAGAAATAAAGGTTACAAACAATTCATGTATACTTTCTTTTATATTTACATATACAATTACCTTTGCTGGTATTGTTTCTTCATGTGGACTTGAGTTACTATCTTGTAACTCATTTCATCCCGAAGGACTCCCTTAAGTATTTCTTGTAGGTCTGGCCTGCTAGTGGTAAATTCTCTCTCTCTTTTTAAGTAGGCTCCACACCCAGTGTGAAGCCCAACACAGGGCTTGAACTCGTGACCCTGAGATCAAGACCTGAGCTGAGATCAAGAGTCAGATGCTTAACAGATAGAGCCACCCAGGCACCCCTCTTTCTCTCTTTTTAACCTGGGAATGTCTTAATTTCTCCTTCATTTTTGAAGGATAGTTTTACTGGATATAGAATTATTGGCTGACAGTCTTTTTCTTTCAGCATTTTTTTTTTTTTAAAGATTTTATTTATTTATTCGACAGAGATAGAGACAGCCAGCGAGAGAGGGAACACAAGCAGGGGGAGTGGGAGAGGAAGAAGCAGGCTCCCAGCGGAGGAGCCTGATGTGGGGCTCGATCCCATAACGCTGGGATCACGCCCTGAGCTGAAGGCAGACGCTTAACCGCTGTGCCACCCAGGCGCCCCTTCTTTCAGCATTTTGACCTTTCATTCTACTGCCTTCTGGCCTTCATGGTTTCTTATGAGAAATCAGCCGTTCATTCCATTGAGGACCCCTTGTATGTGAACTGCTTTTCTCTTGCTGCTTTCAAGATTCTTATAACATGTCTAGGTATGGATTTCCTTTCCTTTTCCCTTTTTCTTTTCCTTTCTTTTTCCCTTTCCTTGAGCCCAACGTGGGGCTTGAACATACGACCCTGAGATCAAGTCCTGAGCTGATATCAAGAGTCAGATGCTTAACCAACTGAACCACCCAGGCACCTCAATGTATGGATTTCTAAGTTTATTCTTTTTGGATTTTGTTGAGATTCTTGGATGTGCAGATTAATGTTTTTATCAAATTCGGAAAGTGGGCATTATTGCTTCAAATATTCTTTCTGGTTCTTTCTCTCCCCTCCTGGGGCTCCCACTATGTGGATGTTTGTATGCTTGATGGTATTCCTCAGGTTTCTAAATTGTTCATTTGCTTTCATTCTTTTTATCTTTCTGCTTCTCAGATTGGATAATCTCAATTGATGTATTTCCAAGTTTGGTAATTCTTACCTGCTCAAATCTTCTGTTGAATTCCTCTACTGAATTTTCATTTAAGGTATTATACTTTTTAACTCCAGAGTTACTGCTTGGTTTTTCAAAATGTCATTGCTATCCCATTAGTAGTATTCTCTATTCAGTGAGACAGTGAGACTTGTTCACAAACTTTACTTTGGTTCCCCGAACATATTTAAAATGGCTGATTAAAAGGCTTTGTCTAGTATGTCCCACTTCTGAACTCCCTCAGGGACCATTTCTGTTGACTGCTTTTTTCCCTTTTTGTTTCTTTGCATGTCTCATAATTTTTATTGAAAACTTGAACATTTTAAATAATATAATGTGGCAACTCTGGTGATCAGATCTCCCTTGTAGGGTTTGTTGTTTATTTAGAGACTTTTCTGAACTGATTCTGTAAAGTCTGTCTTTGTCCCATACGACTACTGAAGGGTCCTGCTCAGCTTAGTGGTTAGCAAGTAACAGGACAGAGATTTTCTTAAACACCTGCATCCAATAAGTCTCAGTTTTTGCTCAGGGGCTCTGTGTATGAGTTGGACATGCCTTCAGTGCACAGCAGGGCAGTTTCAAACTCTGCCTTGGCCTTCCCTTCCTGCTTTCACAGAGCCTCAAGGTCAGCCAGAGGTGAGCTTACAGCCTTCTCAGGTCCTTCTTGAGCATGTGCACAGCCCTGCACATGGGTGTGGCCTTCTGGGTTTCCAGGGACACGTTGGAGGTCATCTCATTCTCCAGCTTCTCCTTTTAAGCTTTTTGGTTAGCCTTCTATTTGCACTGTTATCTACCACCTCAGGGAAGCTGCAAGGTTAAATGGTTGTCTTCTACTGTTTTCAGTATATGCCCTTGGTGAGCTCCAACCCAGGTCAGGTAGAGACAGACATAAATGGGGTCTTCCAGGAAACCAACAGATAGGGAAAATAATGACAGTTTTCTGGGAGTGGGGCTTTGAAAGTACTCCAGCTCTGTTTTGCCTCCTCCAGTGGTTGGGAGGCTGCTGTTTTCACTGTGACTGTGGCATGCTGGTTTTCAAGGCCACCACAGAGTTGGTGGGGATGGGATAGGAACAGAGCAAGTTAAAAGGCTGCAAAGCTTGCTGTTCTTACTGAGAGTTGGACATTTTTCTTCAATAAACACTCTTTGGGGGCACCTGGGCGGCTCAGCCAGTTAAGTGTCTGCCTTTGGCTCAGGTCGTGATCTCAGGGTCCTGGGATCGAGTCCTACGTTGGGCTCCCTGCTCATTGGAGAGTCTGCTTCTCCCTCTGCCACTACCCCTCCTCCCTGCTTGTGCTCTCTCTCTCTTTCTCTCTGTCTCAAATAAATAAAATCTTTAAAAAAATACTCTTTGGATTGCTGAAAGCCTTTGGTTGGTTGATTTCTTTCTTCTTTCTTTCTTTCTTTCTTTCTTTCTTTCTTTCTTGATTTTCTTTCTTGATTTTCTTTCTTTCTTTCTCTTTCCTTTCTTGATTTTATTTCTTTCTTGTCCAGTGTTACGATTTTATGGAGGATAGGATTTCTGGACATTCTTACTCTTAATTTTGCTGACATCCTTCTGGGGGCAGAAACTGAGAACCAGGGTTCTTGGTGGGTGGGTATTGCTTTTTGGGAAGTTATTATTATGAAGAAACAAGGTAATAAAATATTGGAGGTAGATGATTGGAGTCCGTGTCCTTTCCCCCTCCCTCACAGTGCCAGTGCTCTTCTGAACTTCTTCCCTAGTTGTTCAATTTGGTGTTTTCTGGTATTCTAGCTCTGGCCACCCTGGGCCACCCTATACCTACAATCCCTGTGTGATCCCCACTGACGGAATCTTGGACAAATGTTCAGATGGGGGGCGGGGAATCAGCTTCCTACTCAAGGTTCAGGCTGTATAAACACTGTATAAACACTGAGGAATTTACTGTCCTCTCTGTTCACAGGCCCTCAGTTGGTTTCATAGGGCTGCTGTAACAAGTTACTACACATTTGGTGGCTTAAAACAACAGAAATGTCTTCTTTCACAGTGCTGAAGGCCAGAGTCTTAAGTCAAGGTGTAGGTGGGGTCTGTTCCTTCTGGAGGCTCTGAGGCAGAAACTATCCCATGCCTGTCTCCTAGCTTCTGGTGGCTTCTGGCAGTCCTTGGCATTCCTTGGCTTGTAGACGTATCTCTCCAATCTCTGCCTCTGTCCTCACGGGACATCTGCTTCTCTGCTTCCAACATGGCCTTCCAACAAGGATTTAGGGCCTGCTCCACTCCAGTATAACCTCATCTTAACTACTCATCTCTGCAAAGACCCTATTTCTAGATAGGGGCACATTCTGAGGTTCTGGTAGAATTTTGGTAGACACTATTTAATCCGGTACAGTTCTCTATGTGTGTTTACATGACCTACGATACTGTAGCTCTTCTAACAGTTTTTCCCCATTAACTTTGTACTGACTGCTGGAAACAGTTAAGTGTCACTTACCAAGCAGGGGATTTGACTAAGCACTTCTTCTGGGTCATGTGTATAACAAACGTAACCTGTTCTCCAGTTACCCGTCCTTGCTCATGTCATTTATCCCAGCCAATCTTACGGTGACTCAAATTTTTATTAGGCTTCAGTGTGGGATCCTTTCAGAATGTCCTGTGAAATAGTATCTACTGGGCTCCCCTTGCAAATGGGGGCAATGGAAAAGGCAGAAGGGACGCCTGCCCTCCTGGAGCTCATGAACGAGGAACGTGGCGGGGTGGGGGTGGGGGGCTCAGCCAGTAGCAGGGATGGCCGACTCCAGCACTTTTGGAGCAGTCTCTTTGTGCCAGGCCCTCTTCCAAATGGCCTCCATAGTAACTAATTTAATCTTGGCAGCAACTCCGTTTTCCCATTTAACACTTGGGCAAACAGATTTGGAGAGAGAGAACCACGTCCCAAGGTCGCAGCGGCAGTAGGTGGCGGTGCTGGGATTCAGATCCAGCTGCTTGGGTCCGGCGCCCTTGCTTCTCATCGTGTACTCTACCCGCTCGGCATAGTGTGCGCTCTTCGCACCATCCCTGGCTGCGGGAAAGTGGCTTGATAGCCTCAAGGGAAGGGTACCTAGGTCAGAAGATCCCGGGGCGTCCGTTTTCATGACCACACTCTGTGGAGGCAGTAGGTCATTTAATCAGCCCACAGAGGATGCCCCGAGGCTCCCCCCGAGATTTACCTGTGCATCCCAGCGGGCGCCTTCCATGAAGAGGCCATGGACGTAGGCCCCTTCCCGGGGGGGGCTCCTGAAGTCCTCCCTGTTCTTCTTTGTCACGTCACACTGCAGGGCCATCTGGTCCAGTGGCCACTCGTTCTTGCGGGCCGTGGTCTGCATGATGGCGGTCAGGAAGGACTGGGGGTTGAAGAAGCCTGTCAGCCACACCGTGGGGGGCATTGCCAAGTCTCCTAGCCAGGCCTCCAACTCTTTGATTCGGTTGAGGAGGTCCAAAAACCAGGCTCCCAGGCCTGCCGTGGAAGGGTAGGCTCGCCTGGCCCAGGGCTCCGGCACCGTGTCCAGGTACAGGGCATTCTGTAAGGTCTCCATGTCGCTGGTCATGGTCAGCTCGCCCTGTAGACAAAGAGCAAGAGGGCAGAGAGTGAGGGGGCAGCAGGTCCCTGGAAACAACCCGCCTTAGGGACCTCTGGCTCCTGGCATACAGCCAGCCGGACAGGAGGTGGTGACTGTCCTTGATGTACAGACTTTAAAACTCTCCCTGCTGCATGCTATGAAAGTCTACACCCATCCACTGACAGTAGTTAACGTCCACTGTGGACCTCAGACCCCCTGTGGGTTCCCTGCTCCTTCTACCTACCCTAAAGCTCAGGTTCTCCTCCAGCTTCTATGCAGAAGCCCAAGAGGCCCAGGTCTGGAAGATCTGTGTGGCCCCAAGTCAACTATTTCCTCCAGAATCTAGCTGTTAGATATGCAGTCCACTTGAAGGAACCCTCATCCAACCACCACATGAAATTCATAAAGAAAGGTTCCATTGAAAACCACTGTTACATGTGATTTTGTGACTTGGGTTACAACAAGGGTCTCCAGCAATTTCTTGAAGAAATCTAGTGCAGTGGTTTCTGCAGCGGGGTTAGAGTACGCGGCGGGGCGCGTGTTACGGACCGGATGTTTGTATCCCTCCTTCACCCACCCGGATTTCTATGTTGAAATCCTAACCCCCAGTGTTATGGTATAGGAAGTGGTTCGGACGTGAGGTGGGACCGTCGTGAATGGGATTAGTGCTCTTCAGTGCCCCTTCTGTCTTGTGAGGACAGGGTAGGAAGATGACTGGCTGTGAACCGGGAAGTGGGCCCTCACCAGACACCAGATCTGCCGGTGGCTCTGGAACTGTGAGAAGTACATTTCTATTGTTAATAAGCCACCCAGTCTGGTGTTCAATTATAGCGGCTTGTGTGGACGGAGGCCGCTTGGCTCGCCCCAAGTGCAGACTGCTCAGATGTCAGAAAGGCCTCTGTGGGGCCTGGAGTCACCCTGCCTGGGGGATGGGACATGGGACCATGCAATTCTAGGCCCAACTCTTCCTCCTAACTCTTGGAACTGTTAAAAAAAAAAAAAAAAAAAAAGTCAAACGCACCTTCCTTAAAGAGCAACTTATTTTGGGTCCTAAGTGACAGCTAGAAACTAACCCTCTGAGCCCTGGTTTACAGGAAATGGATGAATAACTTCTCTGTGAACTTCACAGGGAGACTGTAGCTATTGCATCTATACTTTCTATAGCATGGAGTCGACTGGCTGGGCTATTTTCAGATATAAATACATTGATATTGTAAAGCAAAGGCAAACATCCTGTTAGAGCAGTGCCACGCCAGCCAGCCCGAATGAGTACGGCCTGAATTACGGAGGTTTTCCCCTCAAGTAAATGGACTCTGTTACAGCGGCAGAAAACAGATTTCCTTCTTTGTGTCCGCTCAGCTGCGTGGAGGTGGCTGACCAGAGCAGAGCGTGCGGAAGGGTTCCGAGGCCACCTCAGGGTGTCCTGTGTGGTGGATTTCCCCAAGGGTCTTCTGCTATGGGCAGTATTATCGGGTTGAAACAGAACAAAATGTTCTCTTTACTGGACTGTCTACTTCAGAGGGCCCTTCTGAAGAGATGCTGTAAACTACTACTCAAGCTTGTGAGACCGTGTCTTCGTCATGCCTGCAGTTGTGTGATAATTCATTATTTTCTTAATATTTATTTATTTGAGTGCTCATGCATGTGAGCAGGGGTGGGGGGTGGAGAGGGAGAGGGAGAGTCTCAAGCAGGCTTCATGTTGAATGCAGAGCCTGACATGGGGCTCAGTCCCACGACCCTGAGATCATGACCTGAGCCGAAACCAAGAGTCTGACACTTAACTGACGGAGCCACCCAGGCGCCCTGATAATTCATTCTTATATGCAGTTTATAACTTAGGTATTAATAAAGTTTCCCTAAAAATAGCTGATTATTTAATAACATTAAGTATCAAAATTAAATTTAGTGCAAAGGGAAAAAATAAATGATCAAACCCTCTCTTTTGTAAGAGCCCATCTGTGTAACTTTTTCTTGTCTTATTATATGATCCAGGACATTCTTTACAATGATGAATGAGAGTGGCAAGGGTGGAGTATCCTTGCTTGTTTCCAAACTTAAGAGGGAAAAATTGTCTTTCACCATTAAATGTGGTCAGTGTTAATAAGATGTACTTTATTCAGCTGAAGAAAATTGCTGTTCTTCTTTTTCTGATATTTTAAATCAAGATTTGGTGTTGAATTTTGTAAAATGCTTTTTTTTCGTTTATGAAGATGATCATACAGTCTTATGTAGTACATTCATACAGTGAATTCCACTGATTGATTTTTTTAAAAAATTTTATTTATTTGAGAGAGAGAGACAGGGACAGAGATAGAGCGCAAGCAGGGAGGAGAGGGAGAAGCAGGCTCCCCGCTGAGCAGGGAGCCCGATGTGGGGCTCGATCCCAGGGCCCTGGGATCATGACCTGAGCCAAAGGCAGACGCTTCACCAGCTGAGCCACCCAGGTGCCCCACTGATTGATTTTTGAATGTTAAAACCAACCTTGCAGTCCTGGCATGAACCCCATGTGACTATCATGGATGATCCTTTTTTTTGTAGGTTTTCATTTACCAACATCTTGCTAAGGATTTTTGTATCTGGGTTTATGAGGAATATTTGTCCCTCATTTTCTTTTCTCCTAATATCTTTGCTTTTGGTATCAAGTTAATTCTGGCCTTATAAAATTTATTGGCAAGTATTGCCACTGCTTTCTATTTAAAGTAAGCTATTTGAGATAATTATAGACACATGCAGTTGTAAGAAATAATACAGAGAGGTCTTTTGTACCTTTTGCCGAGGTGTCCGCAGTGGTAACATTTTGCAGAATGGCAGTGCAATACCACAAACAGAATGCAGACGTTGGTAGTCAAAATATAAACATTTCCATCACCACGGTATCCCTCATGTTGCCCCCTTCTGGGCACAGTGACTTTCCTCCTGGCCTCACCCTTTCCATAACCCCTAGTAATGACTGATTAGTTCTCCACGTCTATGAACATGGCATTTCAGTATTATATAAATGGAATAATTTATAAAACCTTTAACCTTCTGGGATTGGCTTTTCACTCAGCATAATTCTCTGGACATTCACCCAGGCTTTTCATTGTACCAAATAGTCGAGTCTTTTTCATTGCTAAGTAGTATTCCACGATATGTGTGGTAGGCGGAGTAATGACCCCTCCAAATATGTTCACGTCCTGATCCCTAGAACCTGTGAAGATGTGACCTCATGTGGCAGAAGGGATTTTGCAGATGTGATTAAGTTAGGAGTTTAAAATGGGGGTGGGAGGGTTTAAATGGGGTTGGAGGCAGGCAGGAGGGTCGAGTCAGAGATAGATTGAAAGATGCCACGCTGCTGGCTTTAAAGATAGAGAAAGGATCCACGGGTCAAGGAAGGGAGAAGCTGGGAAGGGCACGTGAATGGATTCTTCCCTAGGGCCTGCAAAATAAATACAGCTCTGCCCAAATATTGACTTTAAGTGAGACCTATTTCAGACTTCTGAGCTCTGAAACTGTAAGATAAATTCTTGAAAGCCACTAAGTTTGGGGTAACTTACTACAGAAGCAAGAGGATACTAATACAGGATAGATGGACCACAGTTTGTTTGCCCGTTTACCCACTGAAGGACATCTGGGTGGTTTCCCGGCTTTGGCTATTACCAGTAAAGCTGCTATAAACATTTATGTATAGATTTTCATGTGCAATTCAGTTTCCATTTCTCTGGGATAAATACCCAGAAATGTAATTGCTAGGTTGTGTGGTCGTTACATGTTTAATTTTTAAAGAACTGCCAAACTGTTTTCCAGAGTGGCTGTGCCATTTTACATTCTCACCAGCAGTGTGTAAATGATCCATTTCATTCACATCCTTGCCAGCATTGAGAGTGTCATTCTTATTTTTTTAAAATTCCAGTATAATCAACATAGAGTGTTATGTTAGTTTCAGGTGTATAATGTAGTGATTAAATTCTGTACATTACTCAGTGCTCATCATGATGGGGTACTCTTAATCCCCATCACCTATTTCACCCATCCCCCCCACTCTCCTCTCTGGTCACCATCAGTGTGTTCTCTATAGTTGACGGTCTCTTTCTTGGTTTGTCTCTTTTTTCCCTTTGCTCGTTTGTTTTGTTTCTTAAATTCCACATATGAGTGAAATCATATGGTATTTATCTTTCTCTGACTTGTTTTGCTTAGCATAATACTTTCTAGATCTATCCATGTTGTTGCAAATGGCAAGAGTTCATTCTTTTTGATGGCTGAGTAATATTCCACTGTGTCTCTGTGTGTGTATATATAATTATCTTTATATAATCACATATTCTTTATCCATTCATCTTGGATGGACCCTTGGGCTGCTTCCATCTCTTGGCTATTGTAAATACTGCTGCAGCAAACACAGGGTGCATATATCTTTTCGAATTACTGTTTTTATATTATTGGGTAAATACCCAGTAGTGAAATTACTGGATCATGGGGTGATTCTATTTTTAACTTTTTGAGGACCCTCCTATACTGTTTTCCACAGCAGCCACACCAGTTTGCATTCCCACCAACAGTGCAAGGGGGTTCCCCTTTCTCCACATCCTCACCAACACTTGTTTCTTGTCTTGTTGATTTTAGCCATGCTTAAAATGTGTGAGGTGATTTCTCATTGTGGTTTTAATTTGTGTTTCCCTGATGATGAGAGATGTTGGATTACTTCTTTTTTGGTGTTGAATTGTATCAGTTCTTTATATTTTTGGATACTAACCCTTTATCGGGCATGTCATTTGTAAATACCTTCTCCCATTCTGGAGTTGTCATTATTTTTTATTTTAGCCATTCTTTTTTTTTTTTTTTTTTTAAAGATTTTTTATTTATTTGACAGAGATAGAGACAGCCAGCGAGAGAGGGAACACAAGCAGGGGGAGTGGGAGAGGAAGAAGCAGGCTCACAGCAGAAGAGCCTGATGTGGGGCTCGATCCCAGAACGCCGGGATCACGCCCTGAGCCGAAGGCAGACGCTTAACCGCTGTGCCACCCAGGTGCCCCTATTTTAGCCATTCTGATGGGTATGTAGTGATATCTTATGATTTTAATTTGCATTTTCATAATGGCTAATGATTGCCTTTTCATATATTTATTTCTCACCTGTATACTCTTCGGTGAAATGTCTTAATATCTTTTGCTTATTTTCTAACTTTTTTTTTTTTACCATCGAGTTTCAAAAGTTATATATTCTTGATGTTAGTACTTTTTCAGATATGGGGATGCAAATACTTTACCCAGTCTATGGCTTGCCTTTTCATTTTCTTATAAGGGTCTTTTTTAGAGCAAAGATTTTTAACTTTGATGAAGTTCAGTTTATTTTTCATTTTATGGCTTATGTTTTTGGTGTCATGTCTAAGAACTATTTTCCTGCCCCCTGAGCTTGAAGATTTCTGTTTTTTTTTTCCTTAGGAGTTTTATAGTTTTAAGTTTTACACGTGAGTCCTTGATCCATTTTGAGTTAATTTTTTACAAGGTGTGAAACTTAACTTGAGGTAGTATTTTTGCCTATAATGTCAAATTACTCCAGCACTGTTTGTTGAAAGGCTGTCTTCCCCCACTGACTTGCTTTTGCACCTTTGTCAAAAATCAGTTGGGATATTTGGGAAAGCCTATTTCCAGTTTCTTTATTCTGTTTTGTGTGTCTGTCCCTCTGCCAATACCACACAGTCTTGATTACAATAACTATATGATAAGTTCTGAAATCAGGGAAATTGCTTCCTCCGACTATGTTCTTTTTTTCAAAATTGTCTTCACTATTTTAGTTCCTTTGCTTTTCCACATAAATTTTAGAATGATCTTCCCTGTATCTACAAAAGATTCTTGCTGGTATTTTGATAGGAATTGCATTAAACCTGTATATCAATTTGAGTAAAACTGACATTGTTACTATGTAATCTTCTAATCCATGAACACAGTATGTCCCTCCATTTATTTATATATTCTTTTTCTCTTATCACTGTTTTATAGTTTTCAGCACACAAGTCTTGTACGTGTTTTGTTAGATTTGCATGTACGTATTTTTTTTTTTTTAATCTAGATAAATGTATCTATGGCTGATGTCTTTTGTTCTCTTCTAGGATTTTTATGGTTTCAGGACTCACATTCAGGTCTTTAATCCATTTTGAGTTAATTTTTGTATGGTATTAGAATGTGGTCTATTTTCATTTTTGCGCATGTGTCTGTCCAGTCTTCCCAGCACTATTTATTGAAGAGACTGTCTTTTCTCCATTGTATATTCTTGCCTTCTTAGTCATAGATTAATTGACCATATAATTATGGGTTTATTTTGGGCTCTCTGCTCTGTTCCATTAATCTATGTATCTTTTTTTGTTCTAGTACCATACTGTTTTCATTACTATAGTTTTGTAGTATACCTTGAAATCTGGGATGCTAATGCCTCCAGTTTTGTTCTTTCTCAGGATTACTTTGATTATTTGGGGTCTTTTGTGGTTCTGTATAAATTTTAGGATAATTCGTTCTACTTCTGTGAAGAATGCTGTTGGTAATTTGATATGCATTGCATTGAATCTGTAGATTGTTTTGGGTTTTATGGACATTTTAACAATATTGGTTCTCCCAGTCCATGGGCATGGGATATCTTTCCATTTGTTTGTATCATCTTCAGTTTCTTTCCTCAGTGTCCTACACTTTTCAGAATACAGGTCTTTTACCTCCTTGCTAAGTTTATTCCTAGGTATTTCTTTTTGGTGCAATTGTAAATAGAATTGTTTTCTTCACTTAATCCTAGCCAAACGGCCAAAAGCAATTAGAATTGTTTTCTTAATTTCTCTTTCTGCTCCTTCATTATTAGTGTATAGAAACAGTACGAATTTCTTTGTCTTTTGTAGCCTGCAACTTTACTGAATTCGCTTTTTGCTTCTAATAGTTTTTTGGTGGAGTCCTTAGGGCTTTCTATGTATAATATTATGTTATCTGCAAACAGTGACGGTTTAACTTCTTCCTTGCCAATCTGGATGCTTTTATTTCTTTTTCTTGTCTCATTGCTGTGTTTAGGCCTTACAGCATTATGTTGAATAAGAGTGGTGACAGTGAGCCTCCTGTCTTGTTCTGATCTTAGAGGAAAAGCTTTTCAGTTTTCACCATTGAGTATGATGTTAGTTGTGGGTTTTTAATCTCTGGTCTTTATTATGTTGAAGTATGTTCCTTCTAAACCCACTTGTTGAGCGTTTTTATCACAGACAGATGTTGAATTTTGTCCAATTCTTTTCTGCATTTATTTAAATGATCATGTTTTTAATCCTTTCTCTCGTTAATATGGTGTGTCACATTGATTGTTTTGTGAGTACTGAACCACCCTTGCATCCCTGGAATAAGTCTCACTTGATCGTGGTGAATGATTTATATAATGTATTGTTGGATTAGATTTGCTAATATTTTGCTCAGGATTTTTGAATCTGTGTTCATCAGACATATTGACCTGTAGTTTTGTTTTATTGTAGTATCTCTGGTTTTGGTATGAGGGTAAATGTCATACTAGCTTTATAAACGATTGATCTACTGCCTTTGTTTGCTTTGGCTCATGAAATTTAAAAAATAATTTTATTTCTTTTTTTTTTTTTTAAAGATTTATTTATTTATTTATTTGACAGAGATAGAGACAGCCAGCGAGAGAGGGAACACAAGCAGGGGGAGTGGGAGAGGAAGAAGCAGGCTCATAGCTGAGGAGCCTGATGTGGGGCTCGATCCCGTAACACCAGGATCACACCCTGAGCCGAAGGCAGACGCTTAACTGCTGTGCCACCCAGGCGCCCCCAAAAATAATTTTATTTCTAATTATGGCCTTTTCTGCTTCAAAAGTCTGTTTACCATTTCTTGTATGGCTGGTTTAGTGGTGATGAACTCTAACTTTTTTTGAGAAACTATCTGTTTAAATTCTGAATGATAACCTTATCAGGTAGAGTATCCTTGGTTGTAGGTTTTTTCCTTTCAGCACTTTGAATATATCATGCCAGTCTCTTCTGGCTTGTAAAATTTCTTTTTTCTTTCTTTTCTTCCCTTTCCCTTTCCTTTCTTCTTCCTTTCTTCCTTTCTCCCTCCCTCCCTTCCTTCCTTCCTCCCTTCCTTCCTTCCTTCCTTCCTTCCTTCGTGTGGGGTGGGGGGCAGAAGGAGAGGGAGAGAATCTTAAGCAGACTCCATTCTCAGTGTAGAGCCCAATGTGGGGCTTGATCCCACGACCCTGAGATCACGACCTGAGCCAAAATCAAGAGTCGGACACTTAACTGACTGAGCCACCCAGGTGTCCCCTGGTTTGTTTCTACTGAAAACTCAGCTGATAGCCTCATGGGGTTTCCCTTGTATATAACTAGTTGCTTCTCTCTCTCTCTCTCTCTCTCTCTTTTTTTTTTTTTTTAAGATTTTATCTGAGAGAGAGACAGCCAGCGAGAGAGGGAACACAAGCAGGGGGAGTGGGAGAGGAAGAAACAGGCTCCCAGCGGAGGAGCCTGATGTGGGGCTTGATCCCAGAACGCTGGGATCATGCCCTGAGCTGAAGGCAAACACTTAAACGACTGAGCCACCCAGGCTCCCCTAGTTGCTTCTCTCTTGACACTTTTAAGATGCTCCCTTTATTTTTAATCCTTGACATTATTATATGTCTTGGTGTGGACCATTCTTGAGTTCATCTTGTTTGGAACTTTTTGTGGTTCCGGACCTGGAAGTCTGTTTTATTCCCCAGGTTAGGGGAGTTTTCAGCTGTTAATTTCTTCAAATAGATTTTCTGCCCTCTCTCTCTCTTCTTCTTCTGGCAGACGAATCTGCTCCTGGTCCCTCAGTACAATCCCTCCCCACTGTATGTAGGCCCTCTACCTTTGTTCAGAAGCTGTTTGGTCAGCCCTCACCTCCTCTTCAGGAGGAATTGTTCTATATATAGGTGTAGATCTGGTGTGACTGTGGAGGAGTTGAGTTCAGGGTCTACTTACATCACCATCTCAGACCCTCCCCTTCCCCCATCTTTTAGGGTTGGTTTGTTGGTGACAAGTTCCATTATGATTTTCCTTCATCTGAAAATGTCTTGATTTCCCCTTCATTCCTAAAATACTTTCTCTGCATGTAAGATCATACTCTGTGTGATACCCCACCAGAGGGAGATAGCATAAGGAACTCTGCATATGGATTTCTCCTGACTCTGCCATGCCTTTTTCTTCTGTGATCCAGCTGTGTATATATTCTTACTGTCCCATGATAACAATCTCAGTCATATGTATAACTATGTGCTGAAATCCAGTCTTCAATTGTGGGAGCGATCTGGAGACAGGATCCCCGACACAACAGCATAGTGTTACATCTTGTTTATCTGTTCTGACAGTTCTAATCAGTAATTTGGATGGTTGGACCATTTATATTTAATGTAATTATCAATATGACAGAGTTTAAATCTACCATTTTCTTCTTATTTTAGTGGTTGTGCTAGGGCAGAGGTTGGCAAATTTCCTGCTAAGTGTCACACAGCAAATACTGTGGGCTTTGCAAGCCACACAATCTCTTTTGCAGCTACTCATCTCATCAGTTATAACCCCAAATCAGCCATACACAACATGTAAATGGTTGGCCATATTCCGGTAGATGCTTCCTCACAGAAACAGGCTGTGGGCTGGATTTGGCCTGCGTGCCAATAGTTTTAGCTGACCCCTCTGCTAGGATTTACAGTCTATGTCTTTAAGTTATCACAGTCCACCTTCAAATAATACTTATGCCACATCACGTACAGCGTAACAGTTGTTTTCTCCCGTCTCATTTTTTATGCTGTTGTTGACATACATTTTGGTCCTATATGTTATAAAGCCCAGAGTAATTACTACTTTTCTTTTAAAAAGTTAATTATTTTTTAGTTTTTATGTGATACAGATGTCTTTACTACAACTCACGTATTTACCATCTAGGGAGATAGTCATTACTTTGTGTAGATCCAGATTTCTTTATGGTATCATTTTCCTTCTGTCTGAAGAATTTCTTTTAACATTCTTACATTTTAAGCCTGCTGGATATGAATTCTCTCAGTTGTCTGAGAACATGCTTATAGGCATACCTCAGAGATACTGTGGGTTTGGTTCTGGATCACTGCAAGAAATTGTATGCTGCCATAAAGCGAGTCAGATGAATGTTCTGGTTTTCCAGTGCATGTGAAAGTTATGTTTATATTATACTGTAATCTAAGTGTGCAGTAGTATTATGTCTAAAAAAACAACGTATATACCTTAATTTAAAATAACTTACTGCTAAAAACTGTTAAGCATCATCTGAGCTTTCTGCGAGTCCTCATCTTTTTGCTGGTGGAGGGTCTTGTCTCAGCCTTGATGGCCGCTGACTGCTCAGGGTGGTGGCTGCTGAAGGCTGGGGTGGCTGTGGCAGTTTTGAAAAGTAAGATAACAGTCATGTTTGCTGCACTGATTGACTCTTCCTTTCATGAACGAGTTCTCTGTAGCACACGATGCTGTTTGATAGCATTTAACCCACAGAACGTCTTTCCAGATCAGAGTCCTTCCTCTCAAACCCTGCTGCTGTTTTACCAACTAAGTTCATGGAATATTCTCAATCCTTTGCTGTCATTTCAACAGTCTTCACAGCATCTTCACCGGGAGTAGTTTCTATCTCAAGAAACCACATTGTTTGCTCATCCATAAGAAACAGCTCCTCATCCATTCAAGTTTGATCATGAGATTGTAGCAGTTCGGTTACGTGTTCAGGCCTCAGTTCTGATTCTAGGTCCCTTGCTGCTTCCACCACATCTTCAGTGACTTCTTCCATAGAAGTCCTAACCCCCTCAAAGTCATCCATGAGGGCTGGAATCAAGTTCTTCCATACTCCTGCTCACACCTCTTCCCATGAATCACAAATGTTCTTGATGGCATCTAGAATGGTGAATCCTTTCCAAAGATTATCAATTTCTTTTGTCCACATCCATCAGAGGAATCACTATCTATGGCAGCGAGAGCCTTACGAAATGTATTTCTTAAATAGTTGAAATGACTCCTTGATCCATGGGCTGCAGAATGGATGGTGTGTTAGCAGAAGTGAAAACAACATACATCTCACTGTCCATCTCCATCAGAGCTCTTGGGCAACAAGGTGCATTGTCAACAACCAGTGATACTTTGAAAGGAATCTTTCTGAGCAGTGGGCTTAAAATATTCAGTAAACTATGTTGTAAATGGATGTGCTGTCATCCAGGCTTTGTTTTTCCATGGATAGAACACAGGCAGACTAGATTTAGCATCATTCTGAAGAGCCCCGGGATTCTCAGAATGGTACACGAGCACTGGCTTTCACTTAAAGTCATCAGCTGTGTGAGCCCCTAATGAGAGTCAGCCTGTCCTTTGAGGCTTTGAAGCCAAGCCAGGCATTGACTTCTCCTCGCCAGCTGTGAAAGTTCTAGATGGCATCTTCTTCCAATAGAAGGTTGTTTCCTCTACACGGAAGATCTGTTGCTTACTGTAGCCACCTTCACTAGTTATGTTACCTTTTCTTCTGGAGAACTTGCTGCAGCTTCCACATTAGCACTTGCTGCTTGACCTTGTCCTTTTATGTCATGGAGACAGCTTCTTTCCTTAAACCTCCCGAACCTACCTCTGCTAGCTTCAGACTTTCTTCTGTGGCTTCTTCACCTCTCAGCCTTCATAGAATTGAAGAGCATTAGGGCCTTGCTCTGGATTAGGCTTTTGCTTAGGGGAATGCTGGGGCTGGTCTGACCTATGTAGACCACTACAACTTTCTCCCTTTCTCTCTTTAAGACGTGGATAGTGGGGCAGGCTGTGTGTGGGGGGCAGGGAGTATGTGGGAAATCTCTGTATGTTCCTCTTGATTTTGCTGTGAACCTAAAAACTGCTCTAAAAACACAAAATCTTTTTTAAAAAATGCCATACACTTAATTTTTAACACCATTTGGAAGTCTGAAATCATTTTGCTAGAGGAACATAAAATGTGTAACTTGGCTTTCTTAAAAATTTCTCACATCTGCTTATAATATGATGGTAATTCATTCTGATCATGATTTTGCATTTGCTAATTGAGTGTGGGAGTGACAGAGACTTCGAGAATGTACTGTCTCTGAGGTTTTGCCAGTTTGAGAGTGAAGAACAATCTAGGAAAAGAGGAAACCATTCACCTTATATTTGGTTTCTGAAGTCAGTATTCCTGTGACCCTGAGCTGAAGTAGAAATGACTCAATTTCATTGTAGGGGCTGAGAAGAAATGAGAGAACCCCACTGCAAATTCACTAAGTGCAAGTTGCGTCCCTTTCTTAGGTGAAAGGGAAAGTATAGACTCTAGGCCAGCATTTCCCGAAAGCTGTTCAGCAAACATCAGTTTCTTGGGGTGTTTCCAGATTGGCTGTGCTGGGCAGACCGGAAAGTTCTGTGGCCAAGCTCTGGGCAAGTGGGCCCTTCCTAAAGACTTCAGCTGTACTATCATACAGAAGCCTGTTCACATTTGTTCACACCTCGTGCCCGGATACTCTGAACACTGGTTAATACCTGTATTTACTTGCTAAAAGTCAACTAAGAGAAAACTTACCAAGAAAACACTGAACCCCTCTCGTAGGAACATACTGCACCTCAGGGTCCTGTGACTTGGTTGCTGCGTGTCAGCAAGGCCGGTGAATCTGGGAGAACTAAAGGCGAAGGTGGGGGACCCTTATTGTACATCTAGCTGGCTGTGACCTTAGCCACTGTATTCATCCCTATAAAAACATGCTTTCTTAATCTTGAGTAAAAACCTTATTTTTCCTATAGGTCTTCATTCTTTGAAGTCAGTGAGCTATTACTATTATTTTTTTGATAAAAAAGCTCAGATTCCTAGGCTGCAGTCCAAACCTAGGGACTCCAACCTCCAGAGGGCCAGGAACGTCCATTTGGCAAGGGCACCTCTGATACATCTGAAGCAGCCTCTGTGCTGGGCTCACAGGCTACGACGTGAATGGTTTCCTCTTTTCCTGAATTGTTCTTCACTCTCAAACTGACAAAACCTCAGAGATAGTACATTCTCGAAGTCTCTGTCACTCCCACGCTGGCATTCAGTCCAGTGGGGGTCGGCAATACCCACGTCCTCCTCCTCGAGGGGCTGAGGCCGCACCCTGTCCTGACGGTCAGGCCCTATCTGCTTTTCCTTCCCTATGAAAATGGTCTTTGCAACCAGCTTTCATTTCTCTCGAGCACAGGAGGGGAGGGGATGGGGAGGGAAGTGGGAATGATATGGGCCGCGCCCCTTCCAGTCTGGCTTCCAGACCGAGGGTGACTGCAGCCCATCCGGCTGGGTCTTCTGACCGAGTGCTGGAAGAGCCGAGGGCATGTGGGCCAGGGCGGCTGCCCGGTGAGTGGTGACTGTAAGGCGTCAAAGGGTCAAAGCAGGGCCCTGTCAGACCCACGCTATCCAGTCAGCACAGGTCAGAGTGAAGAGCTGGAGTAGCTCTGCGAGTCAGCAAGCTGGACTTCAAGTTTGAGCATCCTTCACGTACTTAGAAACAGATTCTGTGAATTCGCCACTGGTAGCTTAGGGGAAAAAAAAAGTCTGATGTCCTAAAACATCTGACTAATCAAAAACGATTCCCGGGACGCCTGGGTGGCTCAGTTGTCCGTGTCTGACTTCAGGTCATGATCTCGGGGTCCTGGGATTGAGCTGCGGAGAGTCGGCTTGTCCCTCTCTCTCTGCCTCTCCCCCTGCTTGTGCTCTCTTTTCATATGTGGCCTTTATTATGCTGAGGTAGGATTCCTGTAACCCTACTCTGTGGACGTTTTTTTTTAATAAAATCATGAATCGATGTTGTGTTTTGTCAGGTGCTTTTTCTGCATCTACTGAAACGATCGTGTGGTTTTTATCCTTCTGTTTATGTGATGATGTGTCATGTTGATTTGTGAACCCTGAACCACGCCATCGCAGGAGTAAATCACACTCGATTGTGGTGAATGATTTATTTAATGCATAGTTGGATTCATGAGAATTTTTGCATCTGTGTTCATCAGAGGTATTGGCCTTTGGTTCTGTTCTTACGCAGTGTCTTTATCTGGTTTTGGTATCAGGGTAATGCTGGCCTCATAGAGTGAATCTGAAAGTTTTCCCCTCTTCTATTTTTTGGAATAGTTTGAGTAGAACAGGTGTTAACTCTTCTTTACTGTTTGGTAGAATTCACCTGTGAAACCATCTGGTCCTCCACTTTTGGTTTTTTTGGGGGGGGAGTTTCTTGATTAGTGGTTCAATTTCATTGCTGGTAATTGGTCTATTCAAATTTTCTCTTTCTTCCTGGATTCAGTTTTGGGGGGTTGTATGCTTCTAGGAATTTATCCATTACTTCTAGGTTGTCCAATTTGTTGGCGTATAATTTTTCATAATCTCTAACAATCCTTTGTATTACTGAAGTGTTGGTTTTTATTTCTTTCATTTCTGATTTTGTTTGAGTCCTCTCTCTCTCTCTCTCTCTTTTTGAGAGAGAGAGCGTGCATAAGTGGGCTGGGGAGGAGGAGAGGGAGAGAGAGAGAATCTTGGCATGGAGCCTGATGTGGGGCTCAATCTCATGACCCTGAGATCATGACCTGAGCTGAAATCAAGAGTTGGATGCTCAGGACGCCTGGGTGGCTCAGTCAGTGAAGCGTCTGCCTTCAGCCTGGGTCATGATCCCGGGTCCTGGGATTGAGTCCCATGTCGGGCTCCTTGCTCAGCAGGGCGCCTGCTTCTCCCTCTGCCTCTCCCCTCTGCTCCTGTTCTCTCTCTCCCTCTGACAAATAAATAAAATCTCAAAAAAAAAAAAAAAAAAAAAGATGCTCAACTGACTGAGCCACCCAGGCACCCCCACCTCTCTCTCTTTTTTAAATGGTCTGCTAAAGGGTTATCAATTTTGTTGATCTTTTAAAGGAACAAGCTCCTGGTTTCATCAATCTGTTCTATTATTTTTCTTTTTCACTGTTTTTAGTTTCTATTTCTTTTATTTCTCCTCTAATCTTTGTTATTTCCTTCTTTCTACTGGTTTATTCCTCTTTTACTAGCTCCTCTCAGGCGTAAGGTTAGGTTGTTTGAGATGTTTCTTTTTTCTTGAGGGAGGCCTGTATTGCTATAAACTTCCCACTTTGAATTGCTTTTGCTGCATTCCAAAGCTTTTGGATTGTGTTTTCACTTTCATTTGTCTCCATGTATCTTTTTTTAAAGACCTTATTTATTTGAGGGAGAGAGCGTGAGCACACAGGCCAGGGGGAGGGGTAGAGAGAGAAGCAGACTCCGCACTGAGCAGGGAGCCCAGTGCGGAACTCGGTCCCATCATGACCTGAGCCGAAGGCAGACGCTTCACTGACTCAGCCACCCGGGTGCCTGTCTCCATGTATTTTTTGACTTCCCCCTTGATTTCTTGGTTGACCAATTCATTGTTTAGTAGCATGTTATTTACCCTCCATGTGTTCTTCCCAGATTTTTTCTTGCGGTTGATTCCTAGTTTTGGAGTGTTGTGGTCAGAAAAGATGCATGGTATGACTTCAGTCTTTTTGAATTTGTTGAGATTTGTTTTGTGGCCTAATACGTAATCTACCCTAGAGAATGTTCCATGTGCACTTGAAAAGAATGTGTATTCTGTTGTTTTAGGATGGATTGTTCTGAATGTATCTGTTAAATCCATCTGGTTGAATGTGTCATTGAAAGCCACTCTTTCCTTGTTGACTTTTTGTTTGGATGATCTATCCACTGATGTTAGTGGGGAGCTAAAGGTCCCTACTATTATTATACTACCACTGACTACTTTATTATTAACTGTTTTATGTATTTGGGTGCCCCCACGTTGAGTGCATAAATTTACAATTGTTGGGGCGCCTGGGTGGCTCAGTCGTCAAGCATCTGCCTTCGGCTCAGGTTATGATCAGGGTCCTGGGATCGAGCCCTGTGTCGGGCTCCCTGCCCAGTGGGGAGCCTGCTTCTCCCTCTCCTCCCTGCTGTGTGCTCGCTTGCTCCCTCTCTAATAAATAAAATCTTAAATATTTACAATTGTTATATCTTCTTGTTGGGTTGTCCCCTTTATGATTATGAAGTGGCCTTCTTGTCTCTCGTTAGTCTGTTTCAAAATCTAATTTGTCTAATATAAGTATTGCTACCCCACCCTTCTTTACGCATCCATTTTTAGGATAAACGCTTCTCCATCCCTTCATTTTCAATCTGCATGTGTCTTTAGATCTGAAATGAGTCTCTTGTAGGCAGCAAATAGATGGGTGTTATTTTCTTATTTATTCGTCACTCTGTCTTTTGACTGGAGGGTTTAGTCCTTTTACATTCGAAGAATTATTCGTAGGTATGTATGTATTGCCATTTTGTTCTTTGTTTTATGGTTGTATTTATATTTCTTCTCTGTTCCTTTCTCCGTTGGCTTTCTTTAGTGATATGCTTGGACTCCTTTCTCTTTCTGTTTTGCATATCTGTTCCTGGGTTTTGACTTGGAGTCACCATGACGTTGGTATAGAACGTCTCCTGCCTATAGGGGTCTGTAGGAGAGAGACTGATGGTCGCTTCGGTTTGACTTCTCGAAGCACTACTGTTTTTACTCCTTTGTCCTCCATGTTTTAGGTATGTGGTGTCATACTTTATATCCTTTTATCTTGTGAATCCCTTGAAAGATTTTTATAGATTTAGTTAATTTTATTGCCTTTGTTTCCTCCTTTTCTTATTCCTGCTTATGGTCCTTCCTTTCTACCCAGAGAGTCCCCTGTAACATTTCTTGTAAGGCCGGTTTAGTGGTGACAATTCCTTTAACTTTTGTCTGCAATACGCTCTCTCTCCTTCTATTCTGAATGACAGCCTTGCTGAGTAGAATATTCTTGGCTATAGATTTTTTCCTTTCAGCAAGTTGACTATATCGTGCCGCTGCTTTCTGGCCTGCAGAGTTCCTGCTGAAAAATCCACTCATAGCCTTATGGGGTTTCCCTTGTAGAGAGCTGCTTTCTCTTGCTGCTTTTAAAATTCTCTATCACTACTTTGTGTCATCTTAAGTACGTGTATCTTGGTGTGGACCTCCTTGGGTTGATTTTTGTTGGGATTTCTGTTTCCTTCCCCAGATTCAGAAAGTTTTCAGCTATTATTTCTTCAGATAAATTTTCTGCCCCCTTTTCTCTCTCTTCTGGGAGCCCTCACTTCTTGAATGTTACTACGCTCGATGGTGTCGCTGAATTCCCTGTCTTTTCTTATTTTGCATAATTTTTTTCTCTCACCCGCTCAGCTTGATGACTTCATTCCTTTACTTCTTCCCTCCTGCCGTTTATTCTCTCTAGTGTGTTTTTAATGCCATTTATCGTGTTCTTTTGGTTCTTTTTTGTCTCATCGGTAAGGGTCTCACGGATGTCCTTCACCTTTTTCTCAAGCCCAGTGAGTATCTTTATGGTCATTACTTTCAATTCTGTCAGGCTTACGACTCCTGTCCGTTCCGCTTAGGTCTCTTGCATTTGGGACGTGTTCCTCTGTGTCCTCGTTTTATGTTTGTGTCTGTTTCTCTGTGTTAGGAAAGTCAGCTGCGTCTCCTCTCTTGAAAAGTGCCCTGTTCGCCGGAACCTAGTGCTTCAGGGGTGTCTCCTCCATGTGTGATGCGTGTGCCTTCCTGTGGGGGCTGAGCCGCCCTTCAGTCCAGTCTGCAGTGGCTCTCTTTGTCTGCTGCAGCCAGGTTTGGTCCATGTCCTGTTAGCGGCCAGTCTGGGGCCACCTTGGGTTTGAGTTGAGTCAGACCGGGCGTTCGCCAGAGATGCAGTGGCACCAAATGGCAGGGCGCGTTCCCTGTGTTGTCCTGAGAAGCTTTCACTGGGGGGGGGGGGGGGGGCTGCCGTCTGGTGGATGCGCGTATGTCCCCAACGCCCCCCCCCCCCCCCCCCGGGCAGAAGTCACTTTTGAGTGGTGCTGGCCCGGACACAGAGCTGCTGACACACTGCTAGCTTTGAGGTACCACTTTGGGTGGGCTCTGGCCCGGAGTGTACTGGGCGGGGGGGGGTGGGCAGATCCACGGCGTGTGTGGGGTGCGCAGCGTTGGCAAGGTTTATGCGTTCGTTCTCTGCGGGAGGGGACCTGCCACGGCCCTGGGGACGAAGGCCGGCCGGGTTGGAGGGGGTGGATCTGCGAAGTGTGTGAGTTGGGGGAGATGTGGTCTTAGCTGGTCTTCGGACTGAGGCAGGCCAGGCTGGAGGCCAGGGGGCGCCGTGGAAGCACATTAGGTAGTGAATGTCCCCGCTCTGGTTCCCGTAGGCGTTGGTGTGGTTATGCTGGAGGGCAGGGGAAGGGAAGTGGCACCTGGCAGCTCCTTTGTTCCTGGAGGAGTCTCCCTGGCATCGCTGTCCCTCCAGACTTGCTCTGAGATCAGTGCATGACTCTCCGTCCCGTACGCCCCCGGCATTTTTCTAACGGCTGCCTCGATGTTGTATCTGCACCGGCCGGCCCTTTGTTGTGCTGTCGGCTTAAGGGCGGGGACTCCGCTGCCCCCTGGCCTTGGCTCTCCCAGGGCTGAGCCTGCTGAACTGTAAAATTCCAGGGTTTCCGTCCCGCCGGTCAGACAGACTTCTGTAGTTCAGCCTTTCTGGTTTCGAAGCCAGGTGTTGCGGGGAGTTGTCCTGTGAGGCCTGGTACGCTAGTCTGTTTGTCCCTCTTTGCTGTGTCCATGGCTGCCTCCCTCCCGTGGATGGCCACAGCTGCTTTAGCTCCCCACTGGTCTTCACCCTTCCCACCCTCTTTGCCGCGGCCTCCTTTAGTTGTGGAGTCCCTTCTGCTAGTCTTCGGGTCATTTCTGACACTGCTGCATCACCTAGTTGTATCTGTGGGCGAGGTGAGCTTAGGGTCCTCCTACTCCACCGTCTTCCCAGCCTCTTTCCTAAATATGGTGTTTGATTTATGCTCCAGAGTATCTCAGTTTGGACTAGGCACACTGTATGTGCTAACCTATCACTGGCCACTGTAGACAGTGAAGGTCCAGGAATCTAGCTTCTCATAGAATTCTTTTACCTAGCAGAGGATTTTCTGGGCCCACTGCCATCAGTATATGGCCCTTTGAAAGTTATACCCAGTTGATATAAAGAAATTGGCCTTGAGGAGTTTTGTACATCAGGCTTCTGTGCATTTGGTTAGTGGGAGTCAGTACCTTTGAGCAGTCAGCTTGGAGTACTTGCAGAACCTGTCTTCACTGTGTAAGGTAGGAGCCAGATTTCTTACTGTGGTGAACTCCCAAGGCAGTTCCTGTCTGTGGGAACATGGTTGTGGCCAACTGACCTGTCTTCGGTGCCTGCGCTGTCTTCCTCTACCACTTCTGTGTGCTTTGAGCTCCTGTAGTCCTCAGCTGTAGCAGACTGTGCCTCTCAGTTCAGCTGATACTTTGTGGGAGGCAGCCTTATGGTTTCCCATCCAGCCAATTATGAATGGCTACAAATAAAAGTTTATCATAAATGCTAAGAGTATGACTTCATGATTAAAAAAAGTTAGACCTCTTCTAACTTTGGTGCCCCATGTGGGCAGAGCGTTTGGGTTTGCCTGTCTGATGTGCTGGGTAGTGAGAGTTGCCCTCTGTCCTCCTGCGCGCCACCTGACCCACTCCTAGAACTTGAAAGTGACTGTTCAGGAGAACCTCAGTCCGAATGTCCCCTCTGCCCCTGCCAGGTGAGCCGGTCAGCAGAGCCAGCCCTGTGTCGCACGGTGGCCGGGTGGGAGGCCAGGAGCTGAGCAGGCGCTCGCTGCTGCGATGTCAGACACCGCGCAGTGGGGCCCTCCGCGTCCCTCCCCTGCCAGGCCGTCCTGTGGACCCTCCCGTTCAGGTCACTCCCATCTGCTGCTGCCTCTCCTTTCTCTCTCCCCTAGACTTAAAAACTCTCCCTTCCCTGAACTCTGTTGCCATCCACTCGCATGCTCCTTTCCCCATCTTTTTCCTCCATATGCTTGTCTTTTTTTTTTTATGTTAGTCACCATACAGTACATCCTTAGTTTTTGATGTCGTGTTCCATGATTCAGTATTTGCGTATAACACCCAGTGCTCCGTGCAATTCGTGCCCTCCTTAGTACCCATCACCAGGCTAGCCCGTCCTCCACCCCCTCCCCTCTGAAGCCCTCAGTTTGTTTCCCGGAGTCCACAGTCTCTCATGTGTCATCTCCCCCTCTGTTTTCCACCCCCTTCATTTTTCCCTTCCTTCTCCTAATGTTCTCCCTGCTATTCCTTACGTTCCACAAATAAGTGAACCATATGATAATTGTCTTTCTCTGCTTGACTCACTTCAGTCAGCATAATCTCCTCCAGTCCCGTCCATGTAAATGGTGGGTATTCATCCTTTCTGATGGCTGAGTCATATTGCATTGTATGTATGGACCACATCTTTATCCATTTGTCTGTTGAAGGGCATCTCGGCTCCTTCCACAGTTTGGCTCTGGTGGACGTTGCTGCTATGAACATTGGGGTGCATGTGGCCCTTCTCTTCACTACGTCTCTATCTTTGGGGTAAATACCCAGTAGTGCAATTGCTGGGTCATAGGGTAGCTCTATTCTTAACTTTTTGAGGAGTCTCCTTACTGTTTTCCAAAGTGGCTGCACCAGCTTGCATTCCCACCAACAGTGTAAGAGGGATCCCCTTTCTCCACATCCTCGCCAACATTTGATATTTCTTGCCTTGTCAATTTTTGCCATTCTAACTGGCGTAAGGTGGTATCTCAGTGTGGTTTTGATTTGAATTTCCCTGATGGCTAATGATGCTGAACATTTTTCATCTGTTAGCCATTCACATGTCATCTTTGGGAAAGTGTCTGCTCATGTCTTTTGCCCATTTTTTGACTTGTTTTTTGGGTGTTGAGTTTGAGAAGTTCTTTGTAGATCTTGGATACCAGCCCTTTATCTGAAGTGTCATTTGCAAATATCTTCTCCCATTCCGTGGGTTGCCTCTTAGTTTTGTTGTCTGTTTCCTTGGCTGTGCAGAAGCTTTTTATCTTGATGAAGTCCCAAAAGTTCATTTTTGCTTTTGTTTCTCTTGCCCACCTGCTTGTCTTAACAGCGTGCTTCACAAACGACCCATCACCACAATCACCTGGCCGCTGCTTAAAAATACAGGTTTCCAGGTCCCGGCCACAGTGGTGGGATTGGGACGTGCGCTGTGAGAAATCCCCTGGGGGGTCTGATGAGCAGGCCATGAGACTGGGTTTAGATTTTAAAATGCCTGTTCTCCAGCTCCCAGGGGGACACAGCTGTCCTGACTGCCTGTCACCATATCACACTGACTCACCTGACTGGACCCTGTGCTCTGGCCAAAGCAGGTGACTCGGCACCTCTGGAAGATTCTTCTCCTTGTCCCCATTCATTGTAACCCCCCCCACCCCCCCGCCCATTCTCCACTGGGCCCTCCCCTGATGCCACAGACTTTTCTTCCTTTCTTTCCCCACATCTCTCTGGGTGCCTTGTGTTACGATCTGCCTGCCTGCCCGCCCGTTCTTCCGAGGCCGTCCTTCTGGACAGGAAGGCTCCCCTCTCGGCCTCCCTGCACCTTCCGGCGGGGAGTGCTCAGACCTGCCCGAGGAGCTCAGTGGTCAGCTTTGCTTGAACTAGACCGAGAGCAAAGAGAAACTTCCTCACCTGCCCCCTTCATCTTCACCCAGGCACACTCTGATTCATGACCCCCGACTGCGGCCGCGGCTCTTGGAAGAAAAATGAGTGAATTGGAAGGCAGATGGGTAAATAGACTGCACCAAATTGCACGGACTTGATAAGCTGAGCTTGCAGCAATCCTCCTCGAGGTCATTACCAGTAGAGACCTGCGTACGGCCGTAACGGAGCCGCATGATGTGGCCCGCCAAGTCCTCCTCTACGTTCGAGATCGCCCTATGCAATGTTGTATTTCATTCGACTACAAGCTGGTACATAATTTGGAGACATGACCAAATACTATCTTCAACATCCCTTTCTGTCCTTTCTCCTTCCCTCCATCTCTACCAGGGAGGAGCAGGAAATTAACAGATTAAAAAAAAAAGGCCCACTAACGTAGCGTTTGCCATCTTGTTTCGTAGTTCCTAGGCGACTACTTGTGACAAAGCGCACAGCTGTTTCTCCTGCGCCCATGTAAGTGTGGCGGTGTTAACTCCGAGCTACAAAACTGGGTTCTCCCCTTCCCTCCGTCTGGGGCCACAGTTCTGTTAACGAACGTGCCCGTGTACGCTGACGACAGTCCCCTTCCTCAGCTGCTGAGGCAGCAGGACCCCCCACGTACCTGTCGCGGAGGCGCACGGTGGTCCCAGTGCTTCTCTGTGAGGCTCTGGGCCAGGCCCCTGACACACTTACCTCCGGGCACAGGACGTAGACTTGTTTAAGTAACTGGGAGCAGAAACAGACTCTGCCGTTGCTCAAGAGAAACGAGAGTCTGTCAGTGTCTTGGATCTTCCCTACAACCTCGACTTCGTAAAAGCTGACCATTCTTTCCCCTGGTGGGGTGATGATAATTATCAGCTAATACTTTGGGGGTACTTACAACACGCTAGGGATTGTTCTGAACATTCGATGTAAATGAATTTCCTTCCTCCTTCCCCAGAGCCTTATGAAGTAGGACCATCATCCCTCTTGCAGGCGAGGAAGCTGAGACACAGATCTAAGCCGCCTTAAGGCCACGCAGCGAGGAAGTGCAGGGGCTGGGGGGTGACCCCAAGGCCGTCTAGTTCTAGAACCTCTACTTTTATCCAGTGCTCCTTTGCCCCCACGAAAGCAACTTGACGCCAGGCTGTCAAAATTTTTGTCTGACTTGCTCCTCAGAGGTTGATCTCCTCTGGCAGCTCACGTATGCTGACCAGCCAGTCTAGCACATTCTAACTTCACTACGGCTTCAGACTTTATAGAACTTGGGGTCTTAGCCTCCCTGCAGCCCCGCCAGACCCTGGTTTCTGGGAGTGACGCCTTCTCGGGCATTCAGAATGCTATAGGACAACTCTCCAGGTCCCTGGAACCCCCCCCCGTCTCCCCGGGGGGTCCAGCTGTGTCCTCTGGCCGTGCTCCTTACCTTTAAGCCGAGGTCCAGCTCCCGCAGCGAGCGCCGAATCTCCCTGGTGAGGACGTTCATGCGCTCACACTCCTGGAAGGCGACGACGATGTAGGGGCTGCGCTCCTCCACTCTGGCCAGCAGCTCTGCCATGTTGAACTCGTCTGTCACTCGCTCCAGGATTTCTTCCAGGAGGGCCTTGACCTGCCCCGCCACGGGAAACACAGGGTTAGGAAGGGCTTCTAACTCTCCGGGACTGCATCCCCCTGTGCCACGGTGTGAAGATGGCAGTCGCCCACCCCCTTGGCCATACTCTTGCCTGCTTGCTCAGGTCAGCTGGGTCAGGCCTTGAGGCCCGACCGTGGGCTGACCAGCTGAAGAAGAGACCACAGGTGCCTTTCCAAGAATCGGGAGTTGGGAAAACCCAGAGGCTGACCCCGCTAGCTGTGGGGATCAAACTGGAGAGGCATAGGGTAGCCTAGGGCGGTCACTCCACGAAGCTGGAGTGATGAGCAGTGGTGATGAGTGTAGATATATGCACACTCTCCGTTCTGAGTTTCCAGGAGGCTGCACTGCACTTTCTGTCCTTGGGTCCTGGAAGAAGCATCCCCATCTATCATGTAAACCTCCTCCCAGCCCCACGATTCCTTGCACCACACAGACTGTCGGCTAATTAGACCAGGGGAGCTGGAACCACCATGGTCTCTCTCCCGGAACATTGGAACCGAAGCACTGAGATCCTGGGTTATTTTGGGGCAAGCACTTGGAGGCTGAGTATGCCATTTTGAAGTAAATGAGTAAGCCCGGGAGGTCTGTCAGCAGAGAAAGAAAAATGGAACAAATGCAGACATAATAGAACATGTGGCTGGCGGCGGGAGGGGGGGGGGCGGGCAGGCACCAGCGAGAGGGAGCCGGCCCCTCCTAGGCTGCGAGAGCTCGGGCTCCAGGAGCACCTGCTGGGTTGCGCGTTGTTCAACATCTCCTCTAACAGCTCCCCATCTCCACTTGTGAACTCCCCTCCTCCCCGTCGTTTTGGGGTCCCGTCACAGGGCCCGGTCCTCCCACGATCTAAGTAGGCCAACCAGATCCTCATTCCCAGGAGCAGGAAAATGTGAATCTCAAGCCTGAGATTCAGGGACAGGACGTGGCTGGAGCCAGTGACCGAAGTGCCCTGACAGGACACTCTTCTTTCTCCCTGGGACCCTGGAGCCGCTGGGATTTCTAGCCTTTCTCAGGTCGATTCCTTTGACAAAGTGGGCTCCTTCTTGCCTTTTCCAGCTAAACTCGTCTCTGTTGCATGCAACCAAAGACCCTTGGCTGAGTTAATACAGTTCTGTGTTACCCACGTGAGCATAAGCAAGTCAGCTAGGCCTCCATTTTTATCTATAAAAATTTCCAAGAGCCTCTCTCTCCACCTGCCCCCTCTCCCCCACCTCCCAGGGCCGATGCAGAGATCAAATCGAGGGAGCTGATGGATGTGGCGGCGTCTAAAGCAACACAGAACCACAGGAAGGATTATTAATATTCGCTTCGCCCTGTATTGTTAACACACAATACAGTCTCTAGGAAAAGAGCTGATGTCTGAAAAAGGAAAGTAAAACCTCTCTCCCTGTCAAAAGGGGGCTCTGGTGCTGTCACAGCAAAACCAGAACAGAATTTTAACGGTACCTGAGAGCCGCTGCTGGGATAGAAGACAAATGGCTAAAATTATACCACATTTCTATCTCTGGAGCTGAATTTGAAGAAACAGCCCTGTATCAGTGAGCTGCCATTCGGACGCTGAGCACAAAGAGATGAAAAGGTGGTCTGGAGGCACTGTCCCCCAAATACACGGAACACGGAGAAACTGAGTTCTCTTCTGTCCTGATCAGGCCCAGCAGGGTTTGGAGACCAGGCCTGAGGACAGGGAGGGCCGCAGGGGGAGGGGGCAGGCGCACAGACCTGGGGGAGCCCAGGACCGGGAGGGCCGCTGGGGGAGGGGACGGGCGCACAGACCTGGGGGAGCCCAAGGGCCCTTCAGATGGGAGGAGCAGGTTGCAAGGGATGTGGTCTAATTATTTCCACAAGCAAACTCTTTTTTTTTTCCTTTTTGCGAAATAAATGCTGACCATAAAAACCTAAGCATTACAGATACTGACAATACTAGGAACAAAATCCGGTCACGATCTTGCCTCTTCCCTCAAAGGTGGGAAAGACACTGTTAACCACTCTTGTCTTTGTTGATAATTCCTGCAGATGTCCTCACTGCGTGTAACTCTATCCATCAGGTATGGATGATGGTTATCTGTCCTATCTTCCTTCCTCTCTCCATCCCCTCCTCTGCCCCGTCTTTCCAGCTATCACTAATGGAGTCATACAACACTTGCCTTTCATCTTATAATAAATCCTGGACACATTTTCTTGTTAGTACATATAGATTTGTCTTTTTAAAAACCAGTATATATTTTATATATGTACTATGATATATATAATACATGTTATATGTACACATAGAATAGTATATAATATATATATTATTTCACTGTTTTGGTATGCCACAATTTATTATGTCCCTTCCCTTTTGATGGCTATTTGGTCTATCGTTTGTACTACTATAATCGATCCTGTGATAAATATACCATAAAATCTGTATACTATGGAGTGTTTCCACTGGTTGAATTCCTAGAAATAAAATTACGGGTAAAAAAATATATACATTTTAAATGTTAGTAGCTGTTGTTCTGGAAGTTAAACCCCCACCAACAGAGTTTTCTTATGCCCTCACCACTGGATACTATCGCTTTTAAAACTCTGTACCATTAAGTGAAAAATGATATTTCACATACCTTCATGTAGTCTGGAGTGACACTGAGAACTGTGCTACTTTTATCGGTCCTTCGTATTATCGTGTGACTTTGTGTCCCTCTGTCCCCATCTTCTGTTCTTCTCTTTCCCTCCACATGTAAGAACTCTTCATATATTAGCAAGATCTATCCCCTTCCCAGTGTCTGTGCGGCAGTTTCTCCTCACTTGTCTTTGACTTCGTTCACGGTGTTTTTTGCTTTGCGGATCTTTTAAATTTTTCCAGTCACCAGATTTGTCAATCTTTATAGATCTGGAGTTGCTGTTTTAAGAAAGGTTTTAGAATGCCTTCCTCTTTGTACGATCATAAAGGCATTCACCCAGGTTGTCTTTCAGTGCTTTCTATGTTTTCATTTAAAAAATGTTTAAGTGTAGGGACGCCTGGGTGGCTCAGTCAGTTAAGCATCTGCCTTTGGCTCAGGTCATGGTCCCAGAGTCCTGGGATCGAGCCTCACATCGGGCTCCTTGCTCAGCGGGGAGCCTGCTTCTCCCTCTCCCTCTGCTTCTATCCCCGCTCATGCTCTCTCTCGATCACTCTCTCAAATAAATAAAATCTTAAAAAAAGTGTTTCCGTGTAGCCATCTGAAAGGTTCTGTGTAAGGAGTCAGAGTACCTGTTTCGCTTTCCTCCAGATGACTAGCCACTTGTTCAACACTAGCGAAATCCAGTAGTCAAGGGCAAATGGGGGAGAAAGACCACCTCATCCCCTATACAGGAAGGGTGTACGTCCGAGGGAGGCCACTGGAGCCAGCATGACGGGCTGGATCGTGTCCCCCTAAAACTCCCATGTTGAAGTCCTACCCCCCAGTCCCTTAGAATGTGACTGTGTTTGGAGATGGGGCCTTTAAAGAGGCAATTCTATTAAAATGAGGCTATTAATGTGGCCCTAACCCAATCTGACTGGTATCTTTAGAGGAAGAGGACAGATGCACAGAGAGAGCATGAGCTCAGAGGGAAGGCCTCACGAGGCCACAGGAGACCGCCATCCACAAGCCAAACAGAGAAGACTCAGAAGAGAAGCGGCCTCGCTGACACCTTGACCTGGGACTCCAGCCTCCGCAAGGATGGGAAGCTACACTTGTCCAAGCCTTCCGGTCCAGGGTACTTCGGGGTGGCAGCCTTGCAAACTACTATGGCCAGGTACCCCCGATGAGTAGCAGGCTCATGGGCATGACAGAAGCATTTGGGGACAGCACTTCCAGCTCAGGCCACCAGAGGAGCCCACATTCCCGGCAAGAACGTCCAAGCTCGGGCTGAGGACCGTGGCGGATGGCCGTGGCTCCTCCCCAGCCGCAGCCCCGTTGCCTGGCAGCCCAGCGGCACGCCCGCCCCAGGTTCTCATGCAGATGCACATGGCAGAGAGCCGCTTCTGGGTCACCTCGGTGTTCTCTGCGCTCGCTATTTGCCACTCCCGAGCTGTCATGTTGGCGTGAAGGAGAAGGCGTGAGCACAGCGCTCACGGCCTGGCCGCACGAGCGGCACACACACGGTGCCCCGCATGGTGCGGTGCGTGCAGCCCAGTCACCCCTCAGCACGCACGCGTGTCATTTCTGGACCTGGACGCGGGAGGAGGACCTGCCGGCAACGAGAAGCTTCTCTGAACCCTGCCTGAAGAACCCTCAGTCTCTTCCTCGTAAGCCCTGGCCTTTTCACCCTGAGAGCTAGGAACGGCTTCTCATTCCACCTGCTTTGGCTTCTGGGCAACGTAACACTTCTTCTCTTCCTTTTGTTCTCAAATTCTGTCTGAGGCCACCGAACGTGGGATTGGCTGAGCAGTGTGATCTGGAACAGCTTTCTCGAGGGACGCTCACCTGTAGCCAGATCCCCGGAGTGCACGTGCCTGCGCCTGACCCCGGACCCCAGACACAGAATTCCAAGCTCCCAGTAAGATCTGAGAACGACCGTACGGCACCACTCCACACCTCTAAACAAAAGTCCGGCTCCTTTAATAGAGGCGGTGGGTTCCTAAAACCAGTCCCAGCTTCCTAACTTTTACTCTTCCAGGTATGTTTCCTTGTCAGCCCAGCTAAAGGAATCCAGGCAGCGCTGTGGAGCGGAGGTGGGGGGAGAGGAGGAGACCCTGGGAGAAATTTCACTGGGGCTCCTTCCTCTCCTGCCCTCCGCGGCACGCGCCCCAGGAGCAGAGCCCTCAGATCGCCTCTGGTGGTGTGACCTCACCCCAAACCCCACCCCAGTCTGCCTCGCGACTCCACGGTGCCCCTCCGCCTTCCTGACATTTCTGGAAGTCCTGTGCTCAGCCCTTACCTGTGTGTTGGAAGACTTTCTGATCCGATGGTGTTCACGCAAAGAGAAGGCATTTTTGTTTCAAAGAGTGACTACGCCAAGCGGGCATCTAGTTGGTGGGATGAGGGTGGTCCTCTTAAGGACCCACCCACCCGGCGCTGCTCAGTTCGCTAAGAAATCATGAGGGCCCCTTCCAGCTCCCCACAGCACCACTGTTCCTGCCTTTCTTCCTTTTGGCAGAAAAATGGAATAGAAATGGTCTTTGGGTGAACTAGAAAAGCAAACCAAGGGATGCCTCGGTGGCTCAGCAGTTGGGCGTCTGCCTTCGGCTCAGGGCGTGATCCCGGTGTTATGGGATCGAGCCCCACATCAGGCTCCTCCGCTATGAGTCTGCTTCTTCCTCTCCCACTCCCCCTGCTTGTGTTCCCTCTCTCGCTGGCTGTCTCTCTCTCTGTCACATAAATAAATGAAATCTTAAAAACAAACAAACAAAAAAACAAACCAAGCTCAGTGGCAGCGCCCCAGTGACTAACCCGGACGACCGGTGCGGCGGGTCACAGCTACGCCACCATGTGTGAGTGGAAGGCGTGCAAGGCGTGGTCTGTGCTGCCAGCTCGGCCGGCAGGAGGAGCGACTCCCTGTGCCATCCTCGGGCTCCCCGGAAGGAGCTCTGGCAACCCCCCCCATACCTTTTCTTCCCTCGTGGCCCCTGCTCCGTCTCCGGCGTGGCCATCCCGGGGCTGCAGCTCCAGCACCGTGCGGAAGAGCTTTTCCGAGGTCTGGGTCAGGAAGCCGATCTCGGCATTGGGGTGCAGGCCGTAGAGGTAGGGCGACTCTGCAGGCAGCTCGGCGTCGACATACTGAAAGTCAAGGACGAACTCACTGAAACACAAACCGAGACGAGTCTCCCGCCTCCCACTCTGGTTCATCGGCCACTGCCGGCCTCAGGCACCCGCGTCCCTCTGGCCCCCCAGGGTGGCCTTCTGCTCACCAGCGCTGCTGTCGTGGGCACGCGCTCCACCTGGCGCACATCCCTTCTGCCTGCCTCGCCCTGACACCGTCTGTTACTGTGTGCCGGGCCAGTTTTCCAGAACTGCCAAGCCCATGCAAGCATGCTGTCTTTCTGGAAGCTTAGAGGACTTCATCTGTCTCCTGTCTCCTCTGCTCCACCTGCTCCCGGGTCTACACCTGTCCCTCCCTCCACACACAAGCCTTCCCAGAGTCCTTGAGAAATAATGAGCCCTACCCCGTGTCTTACTCAAGCCCTCCTAGGACCCCCGCCCTCTTGCCCTTAAATTCCTTTTCTTGCTTCTCCCATTTATCTAAATCAGAGATGACAAACCCAAATGCAAACATGGGACCACGCATGTAAAATAAATGTGTGAATCGGGTGGTGGGACAAGGCGAGTTTTGCTGTGAACTGGGGAACTCCTGCCTCTGGCAAAAATTATTTGAATTAAGACATTTTTAAAATTGTGCATGGTGGGCCCCTGTTGGCTGTCCCTAGACAACTGTCCCTCACTTTCTTCTCCGAAGGTTTCCTGGGTACCCCTTCCAGTTCCTTCCATTACCGCGAGAAAGTGCCCCTCAAGGTGCGCTCCTAATTTGATTCTGATTTGCTGGTGTGGCCCCTAGTCTAAGTAAAAGCTGGCTCATTCCTTAGAGGCACATTTGTGTGTTACTTTTTGTATTTATTCCAGCCCCCAGCACACGCCTGAACTCTTGGTAGGTGCCCTGTAACCATCCATAAACTGGCGGATTAAAGAGAGACGTAAAGAAGATGAAAATCTATCTCAGTCATTTGGAACTGTGCTGTTGCCATCCCCGGCTCGAGCCTCTTGTCAGATGGTCCCGTGGACACTAGGGGGCGCTCCTGCACAAATTTCGCGGCCTTCTGCTCAAGCAGTTTTTAAAAATTCCTTTTCTTTAAATAGTCTTACTGTTTGAAATTTCTTTTCATAGGGTCAAGTTTTTCTGGATTGAATGACTTTGGCAGTTTATCTTTTTCAATTTTATGATTTTAAAAATACGTTTATTTAAGTAATCTCTATACCCAACGTGGGGCTTGAACTTATGACACCGCAAGCAAGAGTTGCCCGCCCCTCCGACTGAGCCAGCCAGGCGCCCTTCTGTTTAAAATTAGAAACTTTTTTTTTTTTTTTTTTGTTTAAAGTTTGTAGCTAATGTTTCTATGACTGATATTTCCCTTAAGTTAGGTATTCAGAGTTATTTTAGGCATGTTCAAAAGTCAAGCAACAAAAAAAGCTTTTTTTTTTTTTTAAACTGTCTTTTAATATATCTCCCATGGCAGGCTAAATAGACAAAAGATGAGCCCCTTAAAAATAGCTGTGGTCATAGTAAAATGAGAACTCAAAGTAACAATATGGAAGAGCTCCCTGGGAATGTGTGTGTGTGTGAGGGGCGGGTGTGCCTGTGTTTACAAGAGCCGACAAAGAACAGGAGAGGTGAATGATCTGCCCACAAGGTCATGTCCCTCCGAAGATATTTAAAATCGCTAATATAAACTTTACTCAGAGTTGGCTAAATTCTTAAGCTGGAATTTTGCTCCTAATGGCTTTGTCAATATCTTGGATGAAAACAATCAAATGAATGCCCCCGATGTTATTTGTAGAAAAGAGCAATACATAGAATTATTGAGCCAAACATCAAGAATAGAAAGATCTCTGAAAGCTCAATTGTATCGCTACTTTGAGGCCGGGAATCCCACAGCTCTCATATCGAACAGGGCACACTTGGGGCTGAGAACCACACTCCATATAAGCTCTGTTCTATAGGCCATTCTTCCCTGGCCCTGTGCGCACATCCCCGGTCCTGCAGGACAGACTTGAAGGAAGACCCAGGTCCCGTATGAGCAGAGCCTTACCTGATGGTACCCAATGTAATCCAGGTTGCCCGGGAGTGGGAACCCTGGTGCCAGAGACAGCTCTCCTTCTAGCATTTCTGGTCTGATGAATTCCTCCAGATAGGTCCTGCAGAGTCTCCTGTCCCAGTCATCCGTGATATGGCCTCCGTACATGATCTCTCCAAAGAGGTAGCGCAAATCATCATAGGGGACCTGAGAGACAGGGATGAAAGACCTCCACACAGACATCAGGCCTGCCCTGATGTGCGCGCAGAGCGTAAGCCGCGAGACAGGATGTTTCTCAAGATTAGGAGCGGTGTTGTATTCACCGGCACACCCCTGGTGCCCGGCAGAGTCAGGCGCGCCTGGGAGCTCGTCAAATGCTTGCAAAATTACACGCAAGGGTGAGGAGAGGCAAGGTGCCAACCGCCTTGCGTATATGCCTTCCCTCTTTCATGGTCATTAACTGTGGCAATGAAGTCAGGCTCTACCTACAAGTCCCTTCCCTGAGCAAATATCCCATGGAACAAAGTACAGACCAGGGCACTTTCCTAATTCCTGCCATTCCTTAGCATATCCGTTTGTGGTCCGCTTCCAAAGTTCGAAGTGATTGAAACGGAGCGTGCAAGGTTACGATAGTGAAGTTAGGAGGGGAACCTCTTGGGGAAAGCCTTGTCTCAGTGCAGAGAATGAAGAGGGGGTGTTATGGGGGCGAGCTTCCCAGGACCTTGGAGCTGGAGGCAGAGCGATGGCTTGGGGCACCTGGGCCTGATTCGTGTTTCCCACCAGCAACAGGAGGGGGGCCTGCCGATGCTACGTTTGGTCTATGAACTAGAAGAGCCTGGATGGTCTAAACATTCCTTTAAATGGAAAAGCACGGGCTGTTAGTCTAAGTTTTCTTTGAAATGGCATATATCAGACGGAGAATGAGGGAGATGAGGTATACCAAGAATTTGGCTTCTTCAACTTTGGTCAGACCACATCTACGTGAGGAATTGTGTGCCTCAAGAGAAGTTCTGTGTTCTTGGCTAAGTCAGCTGGGAACTGGTATTGGGTGGGCATGGTCTGCTGGGTCCTGGGACAAAGACTCAAGGGCCCCACTCACACCAGGTGTGAGTCACTGCTTTGGCTTCCTGAACTTTCTGGATCTTAACCTCACTGTGGTGCTTTTCTTGGCCTCACCCTGGTCCTGGGCTGGACTTGACTTCCTGTACTTGGAGAGGGCACAGACCATTCTCAGTGCCTACCCCTTCTCCCTCTGCCGATGATGCATCATCCTTCTGAGAGGTGCCCCCACCCCCGGCCTCCCCCTACACTGGCCGGAAATGCTACCTTTGCGTTGGCCTCCAGGAAGTTGTACAGCACGTTCACGGAGATGGTGAGGTCCCCGGTGTTGAAGGGGTACGAACGATTCCATCCCTGCGGTCCAAACTTCCGTCTCTCTGCCACCACCCCGTGAAAGTAACAAAGAGCAAAGAGGATGCTCTTAAACTCCGTCTCCCGGGAACACATCTCCAGCGTGTCCTGCAAGGAAAGGGATGCGTCCAACGTTAGCACGGATCTGCTGTTACGCAGTGCGGACCAGCGCGTGGGTTATGGTGGTTGGGAGTTGCGTTGGAAAAGGTTCCCGTATGTCCTGGTTAGGTTTTGAGCTGCAGCCGGACTACAGATTGCACTGTGAGTGGGCGTGGGCTTAGGGTCCGAGGGGACCTCAGGGAGGGGTTGGGCTCTAGTTTAGAATCCGAGTTAATGTTTAGATTTAGGTTATTACAGGGTTTGGTTTGCAACTCACGTTTGCACCCACGGACAGGCCAATTAAGTTCCTAAGCACAGATGGAAACCGGGGTAGTGGGTCATGAGGGTCGCATGTGACATAGGAGTGTCACTTTGTGCTGAGGTGTGGGTGGCGACTCCTACAGCATCACCTCGAATTCCTCCCCTTCCTGCCATGCTTCTCTTGCCCATCGCGGAACCAGAGCAGGTGTGGTCACGGCCCGTGTGACCGAGGGGGAGGATGGGAATCAGAGCCACGAGAGAAAGAGGAGTACCGTGCCCTTCACCATGCCAACTGCTCCTCTAAACTTGAGCAGGGGTGACCAGCCATGCGGCTGCGGAAACAGGAGTGCAGAGGGGTCCTGGCCTGCAGCGTGTAAGGCAGGGTGGAAAAGGTGGGGCTCATGAAGAGGGGATTAAAGAAGGGACAGAAGGAAGAAATGGAAATCGAGAGACAGTGCAGAAGAAGGCAATGGGATTGTACTTGGCGGGTTTTAAGGGGGACGGTGGGGATGGTGTGGCGGACGGGGAAAGCCTGCATCTTGAAGGCGTGGAAGGACAAGAATCCCTCGATTGCCTGGAATGAACAACAATTTCCCGAGTGAGACTGTTTGTGATCAGGAAGGAGCAAGATGTTGCCAGCAGAGCCTACGAGGGGTGCTTTCAAAGCTTGCGCAAATTGGACTGGGTTGAGTCCCGCCGTTTCGTCCGAGGATTGGTCCTTAGACTTTGCTCACCTGGGCAGGAAAAGCAGAGAGACAGGACTAAACTTCTAGTACATCTGACTTTTCCACGATGAACTCAGGACAGTCCCTATCTCTCTCTGGATATGTGGGGGTCCCCCTGTGCCTTTGTTGGGTACCACATTTGGCACAAAGCTCTGGATATGAAAGGTCAGAGGTGGCACAGAGGACAAAGTCACTGCCTTGTGCGAGCAAGAACTTGACTGCTTTCTGGATGGAGCTGTTCTCTATAGAGACACGTAGGATGCTGCTTTTGTTACTCTTTTTTTAAATGAAAGAAATACTTTTTAAAGATTTTATTTGAGAGAGAGAGAAAAAAGAGAGAAAGAGAAAAAAACAAAGAGAAAAAGAGACAGAAAGAGAGAAAGTGAGAGAGTGAGCAAGTACAAGCAAGGGGGTGGGATGGGCAGAGGGAGAGGGAGAAGCAGATTCCCCGCTGAGCAGGGAGCCCCCACACGGGGCTCGATCCCAGGACCTGAGCCGAAGGCAGACGTTTAACTGACTGAGCCCCCCCAGGCGCTGGGCCCCACTGAGAAAGGCCTCGAGCACAAAGACAAGGAGTCCTACATTGAGATGCTGACACTGGTCGACAGTGGCACCCTCAAACAAAGTCAGAATAAAGTCATCATCCCCAAACAGCACGGCTAGCAGGGATAAAACGAACTCCGTTCTGCCACTTGTCCCCTGAATGGCTAAAATAGGGCTCTGAAGGAACAGAGTGAATGACGGGATATTAACCCGGCCTCTGTTCCAGGGCACTTGTCAAAGCAAAATGGAACAATTAAAACACTTGTGAGCGCTGAATATCCTCCTAAATCTATCTGTCTTTCCCAGACTGAGTTCCTGAAGGGTGGCTATAAATGGCCCAACGCCCAACTGCGGCAGGGCCTGAACAACCAGGAAAAGCCAGCATCCCTCGGGATTTATTTCCCCGATAACCAAGACTGGACACAGAAACCCAAGAACAGGGGTGCATGGGGAGGCTGAGACGATGAAGCCAGAAGGCGGTTATAGATGATGATAATTCTACTGAGGCATAACACTGTACTATGAATTACTAGGAGATCCAGCATCCGAGACATCTTCTACCCTCCCCCCTGGATCTGTCCAGACCCTCGAGGCAGAAGATCGGAGAGACGTCTGTCACTGTGTCCTTTGAGACAGCTAGCTAACTACATCCCGGGGCCTTTTACTTTTCAATTATGAATTAAAAAAAATTCCCGGTAGAATAGACTACATAAAATTTATCGTGTCAACCATTTTTAAGTGTCCATTTCAGTGGCGTGATGTGCGTTCACACTGTTGGGCAACCAGTGACTTTTCAGGGCAGAAAAATGGTTTTGCTGGCAGCCGGCTACCCCCTCCTGGACAGAAGGCTGTAGGTTTCAGAGCTAAGAACGTCTATTTCCCCTACGCGGAATACAAAACGTAGAAAATCTGGAAGTTCTGAACACTGGTACAGAGTACTTAGGAGTTTAGTGAAGGCCTATTTAGGGAAAAAAAAAAAAAAATTAAAGGAAAGGAAAGGAAAGGCCCCGGACAAGAGAACACCCTACTTTCTACTCCATGTTTCAACGGGCAGGTGTTTCTTAATGAAAATGTCAAGCGAAAAGATCCCAAATCCCCTGGTAATGTCCCCCCACTCTCTATCCCAGATTATGAGTGGGTTTTGGAGTTGGGATGGGAAAGGGAGTGAGAAATGAGGCCGGACATGTTTTGCTTCTCCCCCTGGGAAGTTTTCCTCTCCAAGTGGGGCTGCTTGATCCCCATGCTACGAGGGTCTCAGATACTTAGTAAAATCACCTCAGACCCTGACTGCTATATAGCTTTCAAGTTTAAGTTAGACCAGACCCCAGTGGGCCCCTAGTCCTGGTGGTTTATGATGGGTTAGTGACAAGAGTCGTCCTATTGGACGGCCTGTTTGAGGTTTCCGAGATGACCCCTCTGGGACTGGTGGTGAGTTTTAGCATGGGGTCTGTGAAGCCAGATCCGTGGGTCCTAGTACAAGACAACATCAGAGAGGACAGACCTGAGAACCCTCCCCTTGGACTCCACCGAGGCCCAGTGTGGTGGATGGACTTCAAGGTGGCCCCGTGGCCCCCGATCTCCTGGGAGTCACACCTTTGTGGATTCCCCTTCCCAGGAAGCGGGGGCTCCCCACGGAAGAAGCAACAAGACAGGCTGCCTTCCTGAGAAGGTGAAGAAAGCCTGAGCTGCAGATTTTGCAAGAAGACGTGACATATGGAGTTAGTTACCCACGGGCCTGTCTTTGCCTTTAAATACACGCTCCGCCACACGAGTCTCGGATTCCCACTAAAGGAAGATTCCAGTACGCCGTGGCCTACCTCTGAACCTTCTGCCCTGATATTCTCAGCTTCGCTGTAGCCTGGCGTTCTCCAAGTGGCCCCCCACCCCCCAGAGTTTCTGATTCAGTAGGTCTAGGCTGGGGCCTGAGAGTCTGCATTTCTACCCAGTTCCCAGGAGCTGCTGTTGCTCCAGGGACCACAGTCTGAGGGCCTCCCACACGGTGACATTCCGGGTCCAGATCCCGCATCTGACACCCGGGTTATCTGAACCCCGGACACTCAGGATGCACGCAGATGGCAGGTTTTCTCATCTGAACACGCGCGTCGGTCCCCTGCTTGCAGACAGTTAGCAGAGAGACTTGCGGAAAGGTCCCCCACACCTCCTGCCAGAGACACACCCCAAGCTCGGCTCCCCCGGGTGTATCGGGGAACTGACAGCTGGGCTGTGCTCAGCGGGCACTGGGAGGAGGTCCGTCACAGAGGGGACACACCCCTCCATGGCCCGTTCCCCCCTCCGTGCCCTCCTCCCCTTGCAGCTGGATGCCCTTTGACCCAGTTGAGTCAGCCAATGGTGAAGCGCGCTGCTCGTCTCCCCCGCCCCCCGGGGCTGTACCTGAGTGAAGTTGTCCAGGGCCTTGTGCAGGTTGGCGTGCAAGCCTGTGGGAGGCTCGTTGGTGATCTTAATGGCGTTCTCCAGGATGCCCTGGGGGATGATGTGGCCCTCCGGGGAGGGCGCAGGCTCTGCACTGATGAAGACCCTCAGCTCCGGGTGGCTGTTCTCGCCGTGCTCTGCCAGCTTCTTCTCCAGGGTGCCGAGCCACTTGGCCACCAGGTGGATGTTCTAAGGGAACGAAGACACCCCCACCCCCAATGCAGACATCTGCTTAGTTTTGCTAGTGGCAGACAGTTTCAGGAAGGCAGCTACAGGGGGGGCCCTGGCCTTCAAATAGAGCTCACTGCAGCAGGCCTTGGGGTTCCCAGTGATGGCACCTGCCTGTCTCTGGCAGCTGAACCCTATTCTCTTGATCTCCCAAGTCTCTCCAGCCCACAGTGCTCAAACCGGACGCTGCGCAGGAATCCCCTGCAGCGCTTCTTAAAACAAAGATTCTGGGGTCTAGGGCGAGGCCTGAGGATTTGCATTTCTAGCAAGTTCTAGGCGATGCCGAAAATGCTGGTCTGTGGGCCACAGCTGAAGACTCGAACACGCAGTCCACACGCTCCAAGTCCAGATCCCTGCATCTGACACCCGGAGGATGTGAGCCCTTGATGACTCAAAAGCGGGGCCCACGGACCAGCAGTGTTGGCATTACCTGGGAGCTCTCTAGAAATGCAGACTCTTCGGCCCTTCCCAGATTTCCTGAAATCAGTGCATTTTAATCAGATCCTGCCGTGGTTTGTATGCGGGTTTGCAAAGCACTGATTTAAACTTCTAGCTAGCTTCCTTGCGTCCTCTCTCCCTCTCTCCCAACCATTCTGCTAATTGTTGCCAAACTTATCTTCCTAAAACACACGGAGACATTGCTGCTCACATGCTGGGGAGGCTTCCTACTCCCAGCCCAGCTCCTCCGTCTGCGCCCTCCTCCTCCCCAACCGCCCCCCTCCCCCGGTGTGATTCCTGTCTGTCTGTCTGTCTGAACCTACATTTATTTCTCAGCACTACTTTGCAGAATCCAGCTTTCGCTTTCGCCGGGACAGCTGCTTTGCAATATGTTTCATTATGACGGACAGGTAAAGGCTCCTCTGTAAGTATTCGAGGAAGCCTGCTCGCGGAGCCTTAACTGCACAGATCGGCACGGAGCACAGGGCTTGGCCCCGGCAACCTGGTCTCTTAGTGCTGCTTTCCCTTCTATAAAAGGAGAAAGAACAAGAATATTGGCCCTACTTATTTCACAGAGTTGCTGCAAAGAACCAAAGGGAATGGATTTGAAAGGGCTTTGTAGCCCGTAAACCGCTACATAAGCGTGAGGGGTGGCTGTTGAAATGAACCTTTGTTAAGGAATTCATTTCTGAGCCCCGTGTTGGAGCTAAGACTTCAGGGGGCTGCCTGGGAAAGCCAGGGCCGTGTTAGCCCGGCCCTCCGCTCCTCCTGCAGGAATCCCAATTCCTGAATTTAATCTGGGAGAGCTCTCGGGAAAGGACACTGGCAGATGTGAGCGTCCTGAGGTCACTCTGTGCTGGGGGAGGAAGGGCTCTTTGTTCACTGCCCCCGTGGCTGCGTCCCCGAAGGGCCCAGGATGGGGTCTTTCTGGCACACAGGCCTGAGATCCCTGGGGTGGTCCCGCTGGTCCACGAGGGAGGAAGCAGAAACCCTAGCTCTCACCATCTTCTCTCTTGAGTTTCTGGACAGAGTCCCAGGGAAATGAAGGACAAAGACCTTGAACTCTGGGTGGCTGTTCTCGCTGCGGCCAGTGGTGACACAGTGAGTGGTCAGGAGACCGAAGTTCTAGGGACTCAAAGCCAGGACAGGATGGGAGTGACCTTCCTTGTTTTGTTTATTTTTCCTTGTTGATCTGTTCATCGATTCTGCCACCCAGCAGGCTTGTGGTGGGTGTGACTACGTTCACGGTAGCACGCTGGGTGTCTAAAGGGGATTAAGGGGCAGGTGTCTCCTTCAGGAGATGGAGTGAAGGACATGGTCATCAAGTAAGTCACTTCAGCTCAGCCAGGGCACCCTGATAGAGGTCTGGCCCAGCCCCAGCTCCCCTGCAAGGTGCATAAACCAGGGACGAGGGGACAGGCCGCGACAGAAGAGGGGCCGCCCTTGTGTCTTGGGAGTTCGGTGAAGTTACCGGCAGGAGACGTTCCAGACTGGCACCCACCAGCGTGAGCTCCGGGTACAGAGGTGGAGTTCCAGTTACACGTGTGCTGTTGTAGTCACGCGTGTAACGGACAGCACAGAATGCAGGGCACAGAAGGGCAGAGCGGTGGAAAGTTCTGTGATTCGCCTGGGAAGACGTTAGCAGGTGAACAAGACCCAGCTTCCAGGGTCTTCAGCTGGATACCTACTCCCTGAGCAGGCCCCAAATGGGGATGTAACTGGAGCTATTTAAACTAGAGAGCGGGTGGGGGCCTGTGAGGGGCGAGGGACAAGGAGTCATGGGGAGGGGTGGGGAGGACCCCAGAGGACGGAAGGAGAGAAGATCAGGCAGTGAGACAGGGCAAGGGTGTGGAAGGAAAGGCAGGGGAGAGGGGTGGAGAGGAGAGAGGAGCCCAGAGAATGGACCGTGAGGTCCAGACAGGTGCAGGGTCCAGAATGACCCCGATCAGGGTAGAGGGGGCTTACCTGCAAAATAACCCAGTGACCTTTCTTGGCAGCCAGGTCCAGCGCCGCCTCGGCCACTACCTCCTGTCCTTGCCCCAAAGACACGTTGTGGAAGTTCCGGTTGTTGAAGGTGTACCCGAGCTTCTTCCCTGAAAGGGGTATGGAGTTGTCCTTATGCTCTCTCGTGTCCGCCATCTTTGTTGTCCTGTGCTCACAGCGAAAGGCCCGTCGCCATGTCACTGCTCAAACACAGGCGGGCCTGAACCCTCAAACCCTTCCCCTCTTCCTCTCAGGAGTGTGTTGGGGAAGCTCTCATCGGGACTGCAACCCTCCCCCTCACTGAATCCCCCAAAGCTGTGCTCTTCTGTGAGCTTCCCTTGAAGACCAGGCACTGGTCCACTACCCTAGAGGCCGAAATGGCCCCCAGATGAGCACACATGTGGGTGTGGCCCCTCCTGACTGGCTTTGTCCTCTGACTACGGATTTTCCCTGGAACTCCACGGAAAGGGATGGCCGGTTAGGGAAGGACTCAGCTGGTTCCGGCTTCCGGTACTTCACTCCAGATTAGCTTCCTCCGCTCTTTTTTCCCAACACACAGCAATGTCGTATCTCCTCATTTTCATGAGTGAGCGCAACGAGGAGCGAAAGGCGAGACGGGGAAGGGCCTGGCTGTGCAGGTGGGGATACTCCGTCCCGGGAAGGGCGGCTGGGATCGGAGCGAGGCAAGGGAGCTGCTACCGCAACACACGTCCCGGCCATCCCCCTGGGTGTTCTGCCAGCCCAGGAAAGGCTTCACCCAGAGCAATTAACCTTCATGTCCAGGCCCACTTCTGCTTGGGTGGCCGCCCTTAGCCCCGCACGATCACGTTTAGAGAAATCACATAATATTCTTGAGACAGACGATCATAAAAGCGTATATACTGCCATGCAGGACTCATCGAGCAATTTTCTTCTAGGAAGATAAAGCACGTGAGAGAAAAGCGAAGAAACAGAAAAACAGGAAAAGGATAAAAAACCATGTCCTTAAACATTTCGTTCCAGCAGCACTGAAACTGAAGATGCAATTTGAGCCCCGTGCACGAAAATTTAAACAAAACTGGCAATACTGGATATTTCTTTTAAATACTAAGAAAAAGTACGGAGTCTCCTTCGCAAGTCCGTATAAGACAAAGGATGGTGACGTTCTGCAGCGAGGAAGAGTTATGAGAGTTTCAACTGAGATGAACCCAAGAAACACCCTTATTAAACCATAAATCCTTGCTGGCAAGAGATCTGATGGGAGCTTTGGAACCGGCAATATGAACAACTTATTCCAGAGAAAATACCAGGATTAAAGGTGCCGGGATTAGTAGACAGTCTCAGTGAGGTTCCTACTCACAGAAGAGCCAATTTCTTTCCTTCGTCAGGGAGATGCAGGAGAAGAGGGGCTCACGGAAGATGAGTCTGCGAGCCGCGGACTGCGGACACCCCTCGGGGTAGAGGCCGGTGTGCACAGGACGGGCTCAGCTGGCATCAGTCTAGGCTTGAGGCGTGAGGATGGGGCGGACGTGGAGATGTTGGGAAGGGGAAGCACTGACGGGATTCTCAAGGACCGAACGTGCCTGCCCCGTGATGTGCCGGGGCCACCTTGCGGGGTCCTTCCCTTGGCACCTGTGAGGCTCTCGGGACGCCCTGCCCGTCTCGGCAGCCACGTTCTCGTGGCTTTTCACCTTCATGCTGCTTTGTGCCATGGCTCCCATGCCCCCCACTCCTACCTTTAACTTGTCTTTCCTTTTCCGATCCTCCCCCTCCATGTGGCAGGGTTACCCAGATGGTGTCCACTGTAAACCCCCTTTCACACCTCCCCAGCCCGCTTCCTTGTCTGTCTCTGAGGATGTGGCACCTTCCGTGGCCCTCTCCTGAGCTCCATGTACCCATGGGGCTGGGAGGAAGGGGAATGTTTTTCTAGCTTCCTCTTGCTACTTGCAGGTTATTTCTTCCTATCCCTGTGTAAAAACCCCTTTTCTTTTTAAGCATGTGCCATCGGGCTATATTACCTGCTACCTTCTACGTTCTCTGTCTTCCACCAACCCCCCAGTGAGATTGACTTCCATTAGGGGCTCTGGAATGTGGTTCAAAATCTTCCACATGTCCCGTTTCATCATTATCCTGGTAAACCTCAAGGTCGCCACGGATGACTCAGCCAACCTCCAGCCTCATGCCTTGTCATCTTTAAAGAACTGAACTCCATCCACTTCTATTACCCACTCCCCGTGGCTGCACCCAGGACTTCACTATCTCCGAGAGCTGTTCTATGTCGGACACATTCTTCATTCGTGTCCACTCTTATCACTTTCTATTTTCTAGGCGGTTCCCTCTGTTACCCCCTCCTCACCTGCTATTCTACTTCAGTGAAATGCCCAGTCCATTGGCTTCTCTCTTTTTTCTACTCTTCACCTTGACCTCCCTCTTATTTAATATGGATTCAGTAATCCTTAATTAGAACAATGATCTTACAAAATCCCCAACTTTGGTGACCCTTCTACTTCTAGCCACCGACTTTTGCTAAATCCTTAGTCCTGGCCGAATTAACAAGAGAGGAAGGGAAACATTTGGTGAACTGGAGCCACCCCAAGTTCACGATCCCCCTCAATGCTGTTTGGCAATCTATTTTTTTTTAAATATTTTATTTATTTATTTGACAGAGAGAGAGAGACAGCCAGCGAGAGAGGGAATACAAGCAGGGGGAGTGGGAGAGGAAGAAGCAGTCTCCCAGCGGAGGAGCCTGATGTGGGGCTCGATCCCATAACGCTGGGATCACGCCCTGAGCTGAAGGCAGACACTTAACGACTGTGCCACCCAGGCGCCCCAACTGTTTGGCAATCTTTCTGTGTGTCTAGAAATTGGCTGTGTCGCACGTTCCCCTTCTCTTTGAAAATTCCTAGGAGGCCCTGCCCTACGTCCTCCCAGCAGCTTGCCTCACTGTCTCCTTTCCTGGGGAAACACAGGCCAGGGGGCAGGAAGTCCTTCAATTTTTCTGCCATTTTGTCCGCCTCCCTGCACATCACCATCTCAGTGGAAGAGGTGTCCTCCCGCTGCCTTTCACTCTTCTGTTCCCTGAATCCCATCTCTCCTTGAATCATCCACCTTTATCTCCCCATTCACTCTCCCACTCCCTGGCACGTGAACAAATGAGTCTCTCAACGCGAAAAACAATACTTGGCCACTCCTGAAGCTGTTCGCCAAGACTGCACTCGCTCCTACCTCACTGAGTTCCAATGGACTATTAAAGCAAAGAGAACAGGGCCAGGAACAACGGGAAAGGGGCTGCGTGCAAAGCGTTGATAATCTGGCCGCAGAAACACTACATTGAAAACTGTGTCTTTGAACACACTGGGTGGCAGGTTTGCAAAAATCGAAGTGAGCTCATAGTTCTGACCAGCACATTGCAGAGAGAAAAAGGAAACAGTGGAAGGCAAAGGCGGTAGGTATAGCTTCTTCCTGATCACAACGTGGAAATAACAGAATTATTTGTTAAAGCCAGATAACTGGACCAAGGAGGAGAGAGACCGAGCAAGACCGTGTGAGAGTCAAGTGAAAGACTGAGAAGATGCCTGTGAGTGAGTTAGGGTGGAAAGGGGAGTCATGGATTGGGAGGGCCAAGGACGAGGCGATGCTTCGAAAGGACGTAGAGGAAGGAGCCAGCTGAGTGCCTCAAAGGACACAGGAATTATCATCTTCGTTAGAATGCCGTACAATGCTACTGTACTTTGAACATTTCAAAGTCTTTTCATGTCCGAGATTTCATTTCTATCCTACCAAAGACCTAGGAGGCAGGTGTTATGGGTGATTGGAAAAAATGGGTGATTGCTTTTAAAAGAAGCAAAGGCGAGAGTAAATGTGCGAATAAGGAAGGATGGCTCATACAGGAAGGAGGTGATGAGGAAAGAGAGAAAGAGGGTTAAAGCACTTTAAGGGATTAATCTGAGAAGGCGAGAAGGAAAGCAGTGGGGGTGAATGGTGCTAGGTTTTGAGTTAAAACAGAAGCCAGGGAAAGTGGATGGAATTTCTTCCTCCCCCCCGCCCCTCCCTCCTCCTCCTCCAAAGTTGTTGAGGAAGGAAAGTCCTGGAGGAGACTAAGAGGCATAAAGGTGCCCAGAAAAGCATACATTCCTTGTCAAGGGCCAGCGGACGAGCTTTAGGGACTAGAGAACTCCTGAAATCTCACACAGAACTTTGTGGGTTCAATACATCTGGGTTGGGGGTGGGGGGTGGTGGTGGAATGAGGAGGAGGCAACAAATCTTTCATTCGACTCTCAGGTAGGTAGGTAGGTAGGTAGGCAGGCAGGCAGGTTGATTCATTCATTCATTCATTCAATCATTCATTCATTCATTCGGCTCCACGCCCAATGTGGAGGGCTCAAACTCACGACCCTGAGATCAAGACCTGAGCTGGTATCAAGAGTTGGATGCTTAACCAACTGAGCCATCCAGGTGCCCCTGACTCTCAGGTTTTAAAACCCCACCCAATATTAAGAACTGGCATGTTGAAACAAAGGGATAGAGATACGAAGGAGTTCAGAACATAAATCACCAACTCAAACACAGGAAAGGATGCCAAGCTTTGTAAGAGTCTACGCGGAGTGAAACAGTGAACTGTCTGATACACAGACTCTCCCCAAGCATAGAGACAGCAAGTTTACTTAGTCAGTTGGGGCTAGAGAGAGAGAGGAAAGCGTGAGTCAGTCATGTAGATTCCAAACTGGAGAAGAGGAGCCCATCAGGCAATCTGATTTGATTCAAGACGCAGAAAGCGTGGCTGTCACCAGAGTATATGTTCTAAATGGGTGAATTAGAAAATAAATGAAGCCACCGAGAAGGCAAGAAGGAGGGGGAGAGAGGAGGCGGCACAGGTGCCTAACTGATCTGTGGTTGATGAACAGCAAAATTGCCTCCAGTGAGGAAATACGCGCTAAGATTAAGCCAAGGTCAGGACTGAGCTAATGTATTCAGAGACAAATAACCAATGCGGATCAGGGAGGGGTCAGCGTCCCTGAAATGACAGAAAGCCTCAAAGTGCACGATGGAAGAGATGGAGGTCAATTGGCCAGGAAGAGTAGGAAATTGCTCATCAACAGGGTATATGAAAGCTTCCACAAAGGAAAAATACTGAATCAAAATGAGGAAACTAGATTTTGCCAACATGAAAGGAATAAAGCCTCCAGAAAACAGAAGGAATACAGAAGTCTGTAAAAGGGTGAACATCAGGAATAACTCAGCTACGACAACAGTTCTTATGACATCCGTTCATTTGTTAATTCATTCAACAAATATTTACTGGGCGCCTTCTCTCTGCTAGTTATGCTTTTAGGTACGGGTTAAAAAACGATAAGCAAGAGGACATGGTCCTTGACCTGAGGATCTTAACGATAAGCAGGTAGGCAAACATAAGTTAAAATTATAAAAGGAGTATTTGTTTATTTATTTTTTGAAGATTTTATTTATTTATTTGTGAGAAAGAGCGAGCAGCAGAGGAAGAGGGAGGAGCTCAGCAGGGAGCCTGACACGGGGCTGGATCCCAGGACCCCGAAATCGTGACCTGAGCCGAAAGCAGATGCTTCACTGGCTGAGCCACCCAGGCGCCCTTAAAAGAAATATTTAATTAGAAGTGTACTGAATGCTCTGAAGCAAATACACGTGTAACAGGGAATGTCTGGTGTTACAGGGAGGTCAGCAGAGGCTGGTACCTGCGGGATGAGTGGGTACTGCTCTCTTGAATTGCTGGGAGAAGTAGTTCAGATACAAGAAATCTCTTGTGAAAATGCCCTAGGTCAGGAAGGCTCAGAGTGTGGCTGAGGATCTAAAAGGGCTACGTGGCTGGAGTAGAATGAGCTTGGGGGAAGGAAAGATCCAAGGCTTGGCACAAAGGCCAGGCCACGCTGGCCACACAGATCACGTCAATGGTACTGGACTTTCCCTAAAACAATGGGAAGCCACTGGAGCATTTTAAGGAGGAGAGTGTTTAAGTTAACAATCAGATTTGAGGGTTAGCAAGATGTCCTTGGCTGCAGAGTGGCAAAAGACGGCAGGCCGGGGGGAAGATGGGGGTGAGTTAGGGCCGCTGGGTCAGTGCAGGTGAGATCACTGTGACTCACATCACGGAAGCAACAGTGGAGAGAGAAACTAGACCAATCCAAAATGGATTTAGGAGGCAGAATCAATAGGACTAAATGTGGTGGGTGGTAGAGGGGGTGTCTAAGGTGACTGATTCCAAGGTTTCGGGGATGAGCAACTTGGTGAATGGTAGTGGTATTTACTAAGAACAATAGAGCAAAATTTCCAGAGGTAAAGAAAGGTACGACTTTTCCACTTACGATGGTGTGCTGAGTGCTGAGCAGACGAATGGAAAAGACCCACACCCACCAAACCCAGCTCATGGTATTTCAGAATACAAGCTAGAGAGATGATCCGGAACTTTCCAGAACAGAAACAGGCAACCAACAACGAAAGGAAGAACAGCACCCTACAGGCATCTGACCTCAACCGAACATAAATGACTTCTTGAAGACAACCAAGCAATGCGGATGCATTCTGAGTAAAAACCATTTTGCACCTGGCGAAACTACTGAAAAAGTATGGGGGCAAAATTAAAGCCTTTTTAGACACCGAAGGATTCAGAAATTTTACTTCCCATGACTCTCTTCTTTTTTTTTTTTTTTTAAAGATTTTATTTATTTTGACAGAGACAGCCAGCGAGAGAGGGAACACAAGCAGGGGGAGTGGGAGAGGAAGAAGCAGGCTCCCAGCGGAGGAGCCCGATGTGGGACTCGATCCTGGAACGCCAGGATCACGCCCTGAGCCGAAGGCAGCCACCTAACGACTGCGCTACCCAGGCGCCCCAACCCATGACTCTCTTCTGATGGCGCATGCTAGCAAAACGAGAGTGGAAAGTGAAGATAAAAGACACAGGATCCAAAAATGATAGAACTTAACTAGAAGATGAAGAAAATAAGTCCCAGGATGGCTAGAGGGCAATTTATCGATTTTAGAACAGAACATAAGTGGGCTCTAGGTAGAATATTTTCAAGAAGGATAAAGTGGATTCTAGTAAATACATACAAGAAGTAAGAAGCATGAAATATTAGTGATAATGGCAGAGGGGCATTTACTTCTTCTCCCAAGAACAAGGAAAAGACATTCAGAAACTCCAGGAAGAACTAAAAGCTATCCAAGAAAATCATCATCTAAATATGAGGCCAACTGAAATTTGATATGACTTTGAAACTCCATGCCGAGAACGTGCTTTGAGAGACCCCTGGAGGTTAGGACACTGGATCCGCGAAGAAGGAAATGTAATCCTAGCATAGTCAGTGGCCTCTTCGGCGACTAATATGTGTATATTAATTATGATATAAATGCTATTGGTTTTCAAATATTACAGTTAACTCGTAGACTAGGCATGACTAAAATTAATGATGGTAACAGAGTGGAATGACTATATATTCATCCTTGTCTAGGAAAAAGTAAAACAGCTGATGCAAGTTGGAAAATTGAAGTCTCAGCTTACAGAGAGGGAAGCCAAGAGAAATGATCTGGAAGTCACAAAATAAAACATCAAGTTTCACTAACACTGTTTAAGTGAACATAGCCAATAGAGGAGGTAAACTTTTTAAAAAAATATTTTATTTCTTTATGAGAGAGAGAGGGCCAGAGAGAGAGCACAAGCAGGGGAGCATCAGAGGAAGAGGAAGAAGCAGGCTCCCAAGGGAGGAACCCGATGTGGGGCTCGATCCCAGGACCCTGGGATCATGACCTGAGCTGAAGGCAGACGCTTCACCAACTAAGCCACCCAGGTGCCCCAAGGAAGTAAACATTTTAATATAGATACCAGTATTTGGGAGTTTGCCAACCAATTAGATAATTGGATGAAACGTCCAAATTCCTAGAAACAAACGCCAAAACTGACTCAGGGAGAAACAGAAAATCAGAATAGATCTGTAACAAGTGAAGCGATTGAACTAGTGGCTAAAAACCCTCCCACCAAGAGAAGCTCAGGTCTAGGTGGCTTCACCACTGAATTCTATCCCACACGAAGAATTAATATCAATCTTTCACAAAATCTTCCAAGAAAACAGAAGAGGAAGGAACACTTGCCACACCATTCTGATGTATAGGTTACTAGTGCCCCAAACAAGGACATTATCTCTTATGAACATAGATGTAAAAGTCCTCAAAGAAATATGAGCAAATTGACTATAGTAATATATAAAAACGATTATGCTCCAGGATCAAGTGAGATCCGAGGAATGCAAGGTCAGTTTAACTTCCAAAAATCAATTAATGTAATATGTCAATGGAATGAAGGACAAAATGGTATCATCTCAATGGATACAGAAAAAGCACTTGACAAAATCCAGCACCTTTTCATGATAAAGGAAAAAAAAGTCAACAAACTGGAAGGCAACCTGCTCAGTCTGACGGAGGGCATCTATGAGAAACCCATAGCTAACATCATAATTAACAGTGAAGACTGAATGATTCTCCTCAAAGTTCTAGAACAGGCCAAGGATGTCCAAGCTTGCCACTGCTACTTAATATTGTGTTGGAAATTTTGGTCAGGTCAATTAGGCAAGAAAAAGAAATAAAAAGGCATCCAGATTGGAAAGGAAGAAGTCAAACTATCTTTTCATAGATCACATAAACTTGTATCTGCAAGAAACCTAAGGAATTCACAAAAATCACTGGAATGAACAAGTTCGGCAAGGTTGCAGGACAGGAGATCAATATACGAAAATATACAAAAATCATTGGCGGTGACCATTCCAAAAATGAAATTAAGGAAACAATTCCACCTTACAACAGAATCAAAAAGAACAACTACTCAGGAATGAATTTAACTGAAGAAATGCAAGGGGATTAAGAGTACACTTATTATGACGAGCACTGAGTACTCGCTGCATAGAAATGCTGAGTCATTGTACTGTACACCTGAAACTAACATAGCCCTGTATGTTAATCATATTTCAATTAAAAAAAAAAAGAAATGCAACACTTATGCACCCGAAACTATAAAACAGTAATAAAAGAAATTACAGAAGATCTTAATAAATGGGAAGACATTCCATACTGATGGATCAAAAGACTTAATGTTGTTAAGATAATCCTGCCTAGATTGATACAGGGAATAGTACCAGCCATAAAAAAGGATTGATCTATGTTACAGCTACAACATGGATGAAACTTGAAAATGTTATGCTAAGTGAAATACGCCATCCGTGAAAGACACCATAATGGATGATTTCATTTATAGGAAATGTCCAGAACAGGCAAATCTCTAGAGACAGAAAGTAAATTGGTGGTGGCCTAGGGAGGACATGGGATGGAATAGGGAGTGCTTGCTAAGAGATCTAGGAGTTTTTTGGGGGTGGGGGAAGATACAAATTTGCTAAAATTAGATTGTGGTGATAGTCGCATAGCCTTGTGAAAATATTAGCAAACTTTGAATCATATACTTGAAATGCGTGAATTATATGGCGTATGAATTATATCTCAGTCAAGCCGTTAAAAATGGGGTAGAAGTGCACAGTCTTAGTGGGCAGTAGTGGGAGCGAAATTCTTATTTTTTATATCAGGGATTATAAATAGATATCTAGAATTGATCAATGTAAAACTAGTGATACAAGGGGGGCCTTGCGTGGTGCAGTTGGTTAAGCGTCCTACTCTTGGTTTCGGCCCAGGTCATGATCTGAGGGTCGTGAGATCGAGCCCCACATTGGGCCCTGTGCTGGGCATGGAGTCGGCCTGAGATTATATCCCTTTACCCCCTCCCCTGCCTCTCGTGCTCACTCTCTCTCTCTCAAATAAGTAAATAAATCTTAAAAAAGAGACTAGTGATATAAGAGTAGTAGGAAGTGCAGAAGCAACTACCACGAGCTCTCACTCCCTTAGGAAGGCACCGTAGTCACTAGACAATTAAAAGGTGATGGACATAAAGAAGGGCACTCTAGGAGCACATGGGAGGGGAACCTAGAATCTTGGAAGTCAGTAGGGCTTCCTGGAGGTGGTGACTTGAAATCGGGATCTGAAGGATGAATAGAAGGTAACCTGGTGAAGGAGATTCAGGGGGACACAGCAGGCTTGGGAGAATGGCTGCCATGTAGAATGCAAAAGAGGGGATTAAGGGAATGTAGGCAGAATGATAGATCCCCAAAGATGTCCGTGTCCTAATCCTCGGGACCTGTGAACGTAGGACTTTACAGGGCAAAGGGGACTCTGCAGTGTGGATCTCAAGACAGGGAGCTTGTCCTGGATTATCTAAGTGGCCCCATATAATCATAGGACTTTTTATAAGGAAAAGAGGGAGGCGGTAAGACCTATTTATGATTTCTGATCTCCAGAACTGTACAATAATACGTTAGTGCTATTTTAAGCCTCCAGATTCGCAGTAATTCATCACGGTAGCAATAGAAAACTAATAACGGAAAGAAGGTGGAGAAATAGGGAGGGACGGGAGGATGAAGTTCCCTGGGAGACACGCTAGGGAATTTGGACTTTATTCTCAGGGCAGTAGGAGCCCTGAAGGGTCATACCTGTGTTTCAGAAAGATTGGTCTGGCCAAAGTGGGAGGGAGTGGGGGGGTGGTGGTGGCAGGACCAGGTCTCCTCATGAACCTGCTTGCGTGGACTGTTCCACACATCGCCCTGGATGGTCCTTTCTCCAGTGGTGACCCCCTGGTGTTGGCTCAGCAATGACCCTGACTTCTCTATGCCAGCAAATACCGAGTACTGCTTACTAAGATTTGAGCCAGGAGAAGAGAGACTGATGGACGCAAGGAGTGAAAGTTCACGTAGTGGGGGCAGCCTGGGCTCCGGGAGGAGGTTTTCTCACCTTGATTCTCCACGTCCTTCAGGGGGTCCACCCCTGGAGACAGGATGAAAAACATGGGTGTGGCTGGTCCTGATTCCTCAAACGAGGTCGCAAAGTCTGGCGCTCTTCCTGCCACATATTGGCTTCCCAGCTTCTCCTCGACAAAATCACTGCCAGGAAAGAAGTACACGCATGTGTATCCGTCACAGAACTGTGAAACGGAGGCCTACAGACCTGGCGGGATGTACTCAAGGTCATGGGCTTGGTAGTTAATTACAGAGCTGGGGCCAACTTCCAGTTCCTTAGTTGTTAAGTCGACGCTTAGAAGCTATGCTGTTACTGCCCACCTGCTGTCCCAGATCAGGGCTCGTTCTAATTCCCCATCCATCCACACCACTGCTGACCCTCTGTGAAGCCTGGGTGTCCTGTCCCATCACCACCATCCACTGGAAGACAGCCAGGATCAATGCCTTCTGGAAGCTTCAGGAAGCTCCATCCTCCATATCCCTGCAGTCCTCTTTCCCTGCTCAAGATTTAAGGGCCTCTGTCTTCCTATGCTCTCATGCTTCTATCTCTGTCTGTTTCATCTTATTCCACTTACCAACGTTCCTCTCCAAACCTTCCAAACCACTTATTGGTCATCTGGCCCAACTCTGGCCTTAACTCTTCCCCAAGGGCACTCTTCTCTCTGTAGTCTCTTGCCTCTGACCTACCCCAGGACTGAGAGGTGGGATCCTGGTCCTCCTCACTGATGACTGCTATTTCCAAACCATGTCTTCTCCATATTGGGGGGACTGTGGACACCCCGTTCCCCTGGCTGCATCACCACGACCCCTGCAACGTCGATGTCACCTACTGTTTCACTCATCACTCTACTTCCCTGAATGCTTGGCTCATGGGCCGTCTCTCCACCGGCTCGAGTGACATCAACATCCATGTGGATAATCCTCCAGATTCTTAATCTTCATTCCTCCCCCCATTCAGCCACCTGACTTCATGGCCACACCTTCATCCTTGTCATTACTCGAGGACTTTGTCTACATCTGAAACCTTTAATGGAAACATCGCACTCTCCAACTAAAGCCTCCTATCGGCAACTCAGCAACTGACTCTTTCATTCCACCTCTTGTTTGCCTGTATTGGTGTCATGACAAACGTAGGATTTTCAGTATTTTGGCCTCCCTGTTTTCTTTTTTTAAAAAATCATCACCTAACTCGGGGTGCCTGGGTGGCTCAGTCAGTTAAGCCTCTGACTCTTGATTTTGGCTCAGGTCCTGATCTCAGCATCAGGCTCCACACTCAGCTTAAGATTCTCTCTCTCTCCCTCTGCCCCTTCCCCCCTTTCCTGCATGCTCTCTCAAAAAATTAAAATAAAAATAAATAAATGAAATCATCTCCTTCCTCTTCACTTCTTTCCCAGCCAGTGCTGACTCCATGGCCTATAACCTTAAACAAACACCTTCGTGAGGTACGACGGACATACCACAAAACCGATCTATCTTCCGTATACCAAATGCCCCGCCACCTGTTCTGACGCACAGGCTCAACCGATGATGACCTTGCTCCCGACTTCTCGGGGCAAACAGGAGCCCTCACACAAGGTCCTCCTCCGTTTGCTGTCATCCTTCTACCACCCCAGCTACAGCCTCAGCCCTTTCTCTCTCCCTTCTTTGTGGGCGGAGAGATGTTCTTCTTTTTTCTTTTCTTTCATATGAAAAGATGTTCATTGTCATTAGTCATTGGGGAAATACAAACCAAAACCACAGTGAGATACCACTTCATACCCATCAGGATGGCTATTATCAAAAGAAGAAGAGGAAGGGGGAGGAGGAGGAGGAAGAGGGGGGGAGGAGAGCGGTGAGGAGGAGGTGGGGGAGAAGGAGGAGGAGAAGAAGAAGAAGAAGAAGAATAGGAGGAAGAAGAGGAAGGGGGGAGAAGGAGGAGGGGGGAGGAGAGCGGTGAGGAGGAGGTGGGGGAGAAGGAGGAGGAGGGGGAGAAGGACGAGGGGTAGGAGGGGGAGGAAAAAGGGGGAGGGGGACAGGGAGGGGAGAGATATTCTTCCCTTTTTTTTCATATGAAAAGATGTTCATTGTCATTAGTCATTGGGAAATACAAACCAAAACCACAGTGAGATACCACTTCATACCCATCGGGATGGCTATTATCAAAAGAAGAAGAAGAAGGGGGAGGAGGAGGGGGAAGGATGTTCTTCCTGCTGCGAAGGATCCTTCCACCTGTTCTCTGGGTACCATCGTCTCCCACCACATCAGGTGTGCCCAGCATCCTTCTCAACGCTGCGATCGATGAGCACCTCTTTCCAAACTGTCCACTTAGGTATTAAGAAAATACATGGCAAACACACAGCCATAGGCCTTATGGGCTTTGGGTGTTGGTACAATGGCTCCCGTTACTACGAACACATGACCTTTGTGCACGGCTCTGCTAGTCAGGCCATGCCTGCCCTGGGGCTCCCCACTCTCCCGTGTCCCATACCGCATGGCGTAGGTCATCCGGTCGGGCCGCACGGCTCTCATCACGCAGAGACGCTGCAAGGCTGTCTTGTTCTTCCACTCCTGTGGAAACTTCTCCTTCTCAGGACATTCCGATTCCACAAACTTTTTCCAGCTCTTGGCAGATCCCTCAATGTCCCGATCCAGATTACAGAATCCTTCCATTGATGTGAGTGCCTGAGAAATTTTAGAAAGTCTTGCTCTGAAATGCAGTTTCTCCAGAAAGCTATAATTTTCACTGTATTGGGGGTGGGTGGGTCAAGGAACAAGATAATAGTATAGATATAATTCTGTCTCGTCGATACTCTTGTCTGGAATCTTGGCTCTCTCCCCCAGGTAAACTCAAGGAAGGAGAAAGGTATTGATCAAGTCACCTTCAGCAAACTGCACCAATAACATGCAAGGTTTAGCAAATTAAGCGTTTGGATTATTGGTAGCAGCAGAAATGGAGCAGCACTTGCCTGCAGGGTATTGCCTGGAAGGAGGGACAAGAAGGGATGCCATGAATTTTTCTGGTCTCTGACTCCTTCCTCTCAGTACTCACACTCTGTTGGCAACTCCTGTCAAGTTCTCTCTCAAGGCGTCCCCAGCATCACTGACTTGGTGTTAATGCCGATGCTAAAACTTCCAGAGTTGCCTGGTTCCATAAGAATGAAGCCCAAACGCATAACTTGGTAATCAAATGTCTTCATTTAGTCCTTCCTTCCGCTCCACCCGGTGAACCCGGCACCCTGCTTCCCTTCTCCTCTGTCCAAGAGCTTCTGCGGCCAAGCCTGGAGCCGCGCCAGACTCATTACCAGCTCAACGCCCCGTCTGCTCTCCTTTCACCATGTGAGAGGTCCTTGTTCTTTCCTCCCCCAAATGCCACCCTTCCTTTTCTTGTGCTGCTCCTGATTAGTACGTGTTAAGGTCCTACAAGTTGTTAAATTCCTGTGCATAATCAGCAACCTCTCTCGGGTTCCCCCTCTCTAACCTAGAACACAGAGCCTCCCATCCTCCTTGCGTGGGCTACTTGGAACTACTTGTAGAGTTGATATCTTTCATATAGGGTCTCACTCAATTTTTAGACATTTGATTCATGACAGCTTTAAAGTCTTATCCCTCCTTCTTCCTTTTCTGCTCCACATCGGGGCAAGCTGATAACTGAGCGTCGGCGCTCCCTCCTCTGGTGCAGGAGGTAGGCTGTAGCATGTAAACTCCTGCCCATGTAGAGGAATAGTCAACCTGGCTCCAACCCCAAACTACCAAAAAACTCCAAGGCGGCCTCCTTCCCTGGCTCTCTCAAGCTATTTTCAGACTGCTTAGGAGCTCCCCTGCTCTCCCCGAAAGACTCATTATGTGAGTAATACAGTCTTTAGTACTCTCTTGGTATGTGTGTGGCCTCATCAGTCTTGACATCAGGACCAAATTTTGGGTGGGGCTTCTTCCCATTCCATTTCTCCAGAGTGCCCACATAAACGTGAGTCACTTGGACATTTATCTGCAATCTTTGTGGATTACTCAAATCTGCTTATAAGTTTGGTCTCTTCAATGAGATTAAAAGCTAGCCTATGTCCAAAGCATGTACCACAATGCCATGAATTTTAAGGATCCCAATATATTCTTGCTATTTAGAATTCACTTCATTCATTCATTCATTCATTCATTCATTCATTCATTCATTCATTTATTGAGTGTCTACTACATGCCAGGTACTTGGGAATACAAAGGAAACAAAAAAAGGACACATACCTTCCAAGGAGCTTGTAGTCCTAAGTTAAGGAGAAAGAGGAGATGAGGGAGGCCTTGGTAGGTATACAGAATTCCGTTGGGCAGAGACAGAGGTACAGAGAAGGGAAGGGCATTTTGCAGGATGGGGTCAACAAGAGTCAAAGTCTGGAAAGGGAAGAGTGTGGGACAAGTCAGAAAGCAATGTGACTGCAGGAGAGGAGTCTTACTGGTGACCAGGGGCAGGTAAAGCTGGAGGAGGACTGAGACCTTTAACCTGGGCTTGTCTCGGCTCGCTTCCCATGCGGACGAACCTGTGTCCTATCTTTACATGCCCTTTCACACAGGCTCCATGGCCCCCAACTTCACCCTGGCCACTTAGCAAGGGATGTGCCTCACTCGTACTGACAAAGGGGGTGGGGAGTGGTGTGTAGGATGGAGAAGGGAGCGCCAGGAGTGGAAAGTTCTGGTCTCAGCCTCCCCTCTTAGGACCCTCCTGTGACTCAGAGACTGTTTTTAAACCTTTGTGGGCTTTGATTTTCTCATTTGGAAAATGAGGCCAAGTCATCCTTGTCTGCGTAGCTCATATTCTAATGCAGATACGAGTGTTCTGAAGACTGCAAAGCCCTCCCTGGTGCTTTCTTGGGGTTCCTACAGTTATTGAATCGCAACTGCTGGTTTACTTGCCTGTCACTTCCCACAAGATGGTGAGTTCCCTGCGGGCAAGAACTTTCTAAGGCGGCTTTCTATGCCTTGGGCCTCGCAGGCTGCCTGGCACTTAGAAAGTGCTCAATTAATAAAGTTTGACATCTGTGCGGCCAGCGGGAGGGCTCTTGACAGGCTGAGAAAAGCTGCCGCTGCTGTAATTACTTCTCTCCGGGTCGAGGAACTGGCTCCCATCTTCCTCCCGGCCTGCATCACCACTAACCCTTCTGCACGCCCATTACCCCCTCTGGCGACACCACAAAACGGAGCAAATGACAGTTCTGATCGGCATCCCCAGCTGCCGACCCTGGGTCCCAGACACACTTTCTTGGAGCTCTGGGTTGAAGCAACGGCCACATTTAATCTTCCAAATGAGGGAAAGGGATTTCTAGCCTTCTAATAAGCTAAATGGAAATGACTAATTAACCTAATTACATCGGACTGTGTCGCAAAACACTACTGAGCACAATTGGCATCCGGAGGGGTTGGTGAGAGGTCCTTTCAGAGGCTGACAGAGGCGTGCATCACAGATGAGATCTTTATAATGAAGAAACAGAACATGCCCATCACCTTCAAGTTCAGCGTTTGGCGAGACTAAAAAAAAAATCCTTACAGAGGGTAAATCATAAAAAGTGTTTTATCACTCAGATTTCACTATTACCTGCTTATTAGTTCTTCTGGGTGGTGGGGGGGAACAAGGCAATCAACCTTCCTCATCGGATAGAATTAAAAGACTTTTTTTTTTTTATCATGTCCTAGTCAATCATATTTGTTTCTTTAGGATGAAATCCCCCCAAACACTTAAAAGGAGCGTTTATCAAAGGCTCTGGGGATGTACACGACACTCCACGTTGTGTTTCGGCTGCTCACATCCAGCCCCGGGCTGGAGTTGGATGGGTCTAGGCTCTGCCGCTCCCCATAACACAACTCACAGAAAGAGCGAGAAAGCTTCACACATTTGTAAAAGCCTTTGCAAAGCCAGAGGAGCCTAGCCCACAAAACCAAACAAAAAAAGCAAAGTAAAGCAAAGCAGAGCAGAGCAAACAATCCGTCTTGTGACAAGAGGGCTGGAACCAGGTGGCACAGTGGCTTTGGAGTGGAGTAAGGTAAAACGGAAACGGCAGGGAGTGGCTTTGAAGCATTTATTCCTCCTGACTTCTGCTGCAGAGGGCTTTGTGAGATAATACAGACGAAGGCAACTGGACTTGATCCAAACTCACAATTCCTCAACGTTTTTCCTTCGGTGGGCAAATGCCGTCAGGCACGACCCCCATCAGCCACAGCCTACGTGCACCCCACAGCTGGGTAAGGAATAATCGTAACTCTTATGGCGTGAACTGTGTTCCCCAGGAAGACATGCTGAAGGGCTAACTTCCCAGACTTGCGGAGGTGACCTTCTATTTGGAGACAGGGCCTTTGCAGGTGCAGTCAAGGTAAGAGGAGGTCCCTAGGGTGGGCCCGAAGCCATTATGGCTGGTGTTCTTATAAGGAGGGAAGACGCAAAGAGACGCAGAGGGAAGATGGCCGCATGAGGACCTTGAGATGGGCTGCGTCTGCCACAAACCACGGAGCAGGGGTGCCAGCGGAAGCTGGAAGGGGCAACGGAGGAGCCTCTCCTGAGAGGCTCTGGAGGGAGCACGACTCTGCGGACACCTCAATTTCAGACTTCCACACCCCAGAACTGCGAGAGTACCCAGCTTGTGGCGCTTTGTCATGGCAGCTCTAGGAAACGACCGACTGCCATCCGTTCACATTTCCTGACCATTTACTGTCTGTTCCACCGAACCCTGTGTGGTGGGTGTGATGATGGCCATTTTGCCCGATGAGGAAAGGAAAGTTCAGAGGAATAAGATAATATGCCAGGGGCCAGCCACACACACTCAAACTCGAATTTGAACCCAGGAATGTCTGACTCCAGAGCCTCTGTTAACCAGTCTGTCACTGCACTCCTTCTGCAAATGGGCTCATTTAGAACCAATTTCCAGAATTTATTTTCCATAAAGGCATCAGGCTAGGAGACACTATTCTCAACTCTAGGCCCACACTGTCCAACAAGGCAGTCAATGAGCAGATGAAATGTGGCTCATGTGACTGAGGAACTGTGTTTTTAATTGCACTTAATTGAAATTATTTTAAAATGTAGGTTTAGAAACTAGGACTTGCTTTACTAGTCGGAAAACATTTAACTATGTTTAGAACAACTGAGATATATGAATCAGTGATTTTAAGTCTAAATTTTATGAAATCTAAATACATATCAAGTATTTTTTTTAAAGATTTTAAGTAATCTCTACACCCAGTGTGGGGCTCAAACTCACAATCCTGAGATCAAGAGTCACATGGATTCCATCAAAATTATAGAGGAGAACATAGGCAGTAACCTCTTCGACATTGGTCACAGCAACTTCTTTCATGACACGTCTCCAAAGGCAAGGAAACAAAACAAAAAATGAACTTTTGGGACTTCATCAAGATAAAAAGCTTCTGCACAGCCACAGTCAACACAGTCAAAACAAAACGAAGAGGCAGCCCACGGAATGGGAGAAGATATTTGCAAATGACACTTCAGATAAAGGGCTGGTATCCAAGATCTATAAAGAACTTCTCAAACTCAACACCCAAAAAACAAATAATCAAATCAAAAAATGGGCAGAAGATATGAACAGACACCTCTCCAATGAAGACATACGAATGGCTAATAGACACATGAAAAAATGTTCAACGTCATTAGCCATCAGGAAAATTCAAATCAAAACCACACTGAGATACCACCTTACACCAGTTAGAATGGCAAATATTGACAAGGCAGGAAACATCAAATGTTGGAGAGGATGTGGAGAAAGGGGATCCCTCTTACACTGTTGGTGGGAATGCAAGTTGGTACAGCCACTCTGGAAAACAGTGTGGGTTCCTCAAAAAGTTTAAAATAGAGCTACCCTATGACCCAGCCATTGCACTACTGGGTATTTACCCCAAAGATACAGACGTAGTGAAGAGAAGGGCCACATGCACCCCAATGTTCATAGCAGCAACGTCCACCAGAGCCAAACTGTGGAAGGAGCTGAGATGCCCTTCAACAGACGAATGGATAAAGACGATGTGGTCCATACATACAATGCAATATGACTCAGCCATCAGAAAGGATGAATACCCACCATTTGCATGGACATGGATTGAACTGGAGGGGATTATGCTAAGTGAAATAAGCAGAGAAAGACAGTTATTATATGGTTTCACTTACATGTGGAACATACGGAGTATCAGGGAGGACATCAGGAGAAGGAAGGGAAAAACGAAGGGCGGGGGGAAACAGAGGGAGACACGACCCACAAGAAACTATGGACTCTGGGAAACAAACTGAGGGCTTCAGAGGGGTGGGGGGTGGGGGACTGGGATAGGCCAGTGATGGGTACTAAGGAGGGCACATGTTGCATGGAGCACTGGGTGTTATACGCAAACAATGAATCATGGAACAATACATCAAAAACTAAGGATGTACTGTATGGTGACTAACATAACATAATAAAAAAAAAAAAAAAAAGAAAAAGGAGTCACATGCTCCACTGACTAAGGCAGCTGGGTGCCCCTTAAGTATTTCTGATGAAAATTTAACATCTGAACTGAAAGGAGCTATTAGTATAAAAAATACACACCAGAATTCAAATATAAAAATATAAAATATTTCATTAATAATTTTTATAACAATTACATATGAAATGGTAATTTGGCTACACTAGGTTAAAGAAAATACATTATTAAAATAATTTCTTTTTACATTTTTCAATGTGGCTACTGGAAAATTTTATTTTTCTTGAAAATTTTATTTGTCAGAGAGAGAGAGAGAGAGCGAGCAAGTGAGCGCAAGCAGGGGGAGCATAAGGCAGAGGGAAAAGCAGGCTCCCCACTGAGCAAGGAACCCGACGGGGGACACGATCCCAGGACCCTGGGATCATGACTGGAGCTGAAGGCAGAAGCTTAACGAACTGATCCACTCAGGAAAAAATTTTAAATTACATATGCGACATTCATTATATTTCTTTTGGACAGAGCTCTCTAGAGTATGTCAACTCATTCATATCTTATGCAGCCTAGGAAAGTTGATGGTTTTCTACACATATCTCCACAAATCTCTGCGTCTATTATGATTTTTCTAAGGCATTTCAGAACTCTGTTATTTTGATGGTTGTTGTGAACGGGATTCTTCCTTATTTCTTTTCCAATATATTGTCTTCTTCTTATTTGCCAGATGGGCCCCAGAGTGACAGATGCAGTTAATAAATGAAAGTCAAATCACACCTTTATTATTTTGGCTAGGGATCAGCAAACTACGGCTTGAAGACCCAATCTGGCCCACCACCTGTGTTTGTAAATAAAGTTTTATTGGAACGAAGCCATTTCCATTTGCTTCCGTATTGTGTGTGACTTTGGCAGAGCTGAGTAGTTGTGACAGAGTCTGGCCCTCCAAGCATAAATATTTACTATGCGACCCTGTACAGAAAGTTTAATGAATCCTGATTTAGATACAGCCCTCGAGATCATGAAAAGAATAGCTGTCAACTCTGAAAAAGAAGTTAGAAAAATATTTTGGGCAATGGCGGCATGAGCGGGATTAGCCTTGAATTTCCTAAGATGGTCCCTTTGAGGAGGAGAGCACGTGTATAAATATTAAGTTCTGGGCTTCCGTTATAAAGTAAATCAACTTGGATGGCTCTCAGGGGAATTATGCTCCGGGAACAAGCCAGTCCGCAAAGGTTATACACCGTAGGATTCCATTTACATAACATCCTTGGGAGGATAAAATTTTACAAATGGAGAACCGATTAGTGGTTGCCAGGCATTAGGGGAGGGAGCAGATTGTTCTGGTTATAAAGGGCAACATGAGGGATCCCTACAGTGATGGAATTTTCTATATCTTGACCGGGGTGGTGGTTACATGAATCTTCACATATGAAAAACTAAACACACACACACACACACACACACACACACACACACACACACGCAAGTGCATAAAAACTAGTGAAATCACAGTAAGATTAGGGGATTGTATCAATGGAATTTTCCTGGACGTGGTGCTGCATGATAGGAACGTAAGATGTTATCGCTGGGAGACACAGGGTACGATGGATTATTTCTCTTATTTCTTATAATTGCATGTGAATTCATATTATCTCAAAAATTTAAACAAACTGTTAAAAAAATATAAAGAGAAAGAGAACCAATCCTATTGCTTTAGACTCCTTCTTCTTTGTTCTATGAACCATGTAGAAGATGAGACAAACATGGAAGATCACGAACAGGATTCATTCTGTGTAGACGCCAGGGCTCCCAGAGCACCAGTACCCATTGTGTGTACTCATTCAGGCGTGGACTGACCGCTGCCCACGTGGACAGCAGGCCGGGCCTCGGCAGTGGGCGGTCACTTCGTCAACATTACTCCTGGCACCATGTCACACCCTGTCCGTGCACACATGGTCCCTATGGGAAGGAGCTTGTAGTTTGTATGTATAGTTTTATGTTCACAGAATCCCAACTAAACTAAGCTGAACAACATGGGGGCGCCTGGGTGGCTCAGTCGGTGAAGCATCTGCCTTCGGCTCAGGTCATGATCCCGGGGTCCTGGGATCGAGCCCCGCATCTGGCTCCCTGCTCAGCGGGGAGTCTGCTTCTCCCTCTGCCTCTGCCCCTCCCCCCGCCCCTGTGCACGCTCGTACACATGCACGCATATTCTCTCTCTTGGAAATAAAATCTTTAAGAAAAAATACACAAACCTGCACATGGCAAGAAAAGGGGCTTTGAGTTCAATGGGGACAGACACCACCCACCTCCCAGGTGAAGGTGAGAATAAAATGCATTCCTAAGGTGCTCAATAAATGTGAACTGTTAGGAACCACTGAGAATCCCAGGCTGGAAGGCATCTACTGCTCTAGGCCGAGTTAGGACTCCCGTGGACATGCCTGAACAGAGCTTGGCACCTGTCTGGTCCCTGGAAGCCCTGGTGCAGCACCCCCATGCCAGCCGCAGGCCTCACGGAGCCCGCATTCCAGCCCTAAGCGCTGGCGGGCGAAAGGCAGCTCCGCCCAGGCATGGAAGTTTGCGGGATCTTACCGTCTCCCGATATCCTGGAGGCAGAGCCCTTCACTGGCACGCACCTGCTCTCTGCAAAGCCTTCCCAGCAGGCCCAGGACGGGCGAGCCCTGCTGTGGGGGGCAGGTAAAGGCACGCACCTATGTTTAACACAGCTCCGTGCTTGAACCCCCAAAGGGAGCCCCGCTGACTTCATGGGGACACGTGTCAGGGGAAAACGCCAAGAGATGAGAACCTGACTTCTTTCTCGGGGCTTTTTCTACTGACCTTGATGCCACCCCAGGCCTGATCGGAGAGGAAGCCCACGGGACTGGTGACGCCCGTCTGTCCTGGAAATCGCAGCAGGAAGTCCAGCTCCGCCGCATCAACTTCCCGGTTCATGAGGAGAATCTGCAATGTGGAAGAATGAGACCACGTTGCTTTAGGGGGTGGGAGCCGCAGGGTTCTGGAGATGTAGGGGTCGGCACTCAGTGCCGTTGTTGCTGCGTCGGACCCTCGAGCTTGCCCACCAGGTTTGGTTGTTGAAAGAGGGTGGAGTGGAAGGAAGTGGGTATTTGTGCAAATCACTTCTGGGTGCGACTGCATTCGCCCCAAATATCAGGGCGACTTAAATGCACACAGTGAATGCCTAGGGACCTTGGTTAGCAAGCGCGTCATCCATCCGCCCTAAACGCCATAGAGTACATCTCCCACAATCGAATTGAGAAGATGACACATACAAATGACGTGATTTGAGAAGAATGTCAAAGTCCCATATGGATATATGCAAAACAGAAATGCATAAGTGAATCGATAATGCGGAAGGGGTTCCAGAATAGGGGAGTGGCCAGCAAGCAGGGGTTCTATACGTGGTTTTGAATTGGGTGTTGCAGAAGCTACGAGGCGGGACTACCGAGGCAGGAAGGGAAGGTGCTCCAGGGAGGGGCCGAGGAATGGGCGGAGACGTGGAGGGGGAGTTAGTGAGGAGTGTGCAGGGGAGGGCAGAGAGTGCTCAGCTTGGCTAGAGCCAACGGTTCGCACTGAGAGGTGCTTGGGAAATTGTCCTCCCCCCTTACGTGGTGCTCTGTGTTGTGAGGTTACAGATGGGAATGCTAAGAAATAATAATTTGGCAAATTCGAGAAAAAGTCTCTAAGGGGGAAAAAAAGGCCTGGGAAACTGAGGTTAAAATACTTATGAGACGAGAAGAGCGAAAGCTAGGGTTAGAAGCTCTTTGGGGCCTGGGGGCAATGAGTGGCAGGAGGGGAGAGAGTTCATGCTGGGACTCAAGTTCTTTTTCCAAGTAGGCTGGAGACCAACATGGGGCTCGAACTCATGACCCTGAGATCAAGACCTGAGCTGAGATCAAGAATCGGATGCTTAACCGACTGAGCCACCCAGGTGCCCCAAATTAAAAAAAATTTTTAAAGTAATCTTTGTGCCCAACATGGGGCTCAAACTCATAACCCCAAGATCAAGAGTTGCATGTCTGCTGAGCCAGCAGGCGCCCCAAGTTCTTTTTATGATGGCCACACTCACCTGGGCTGGAGAGGGAATACAGAGGGTAAGGGGGACAAGCCGCACTAACACTCCCCCAAGCATTCAGGCTTTGGAACATGCGAACAGAGTCAGTCCAGAAGTGATCACAGACTACCTGGTGTTTAGAATTGAATGAGGCCTTCAAGATAATCTAGTGTGTGCTCCCAATTAACTTATGGAAAAAATTCCCAATCCTAAATGATCAGAGGGATAAATGCGAGAAAACAAGTTTTCGTGCCTTTTTGATGTTGAGAATAAGTGGAAGACAAGGTTTTTTTTTAAAATTAACACTGGAAGTCCCTGATGTGCCCAAACCCTTGAGAATCAGAGGTCTTAAGGCCCTTTTCAAGGGCAAGGCTGCCATGGCTATGGGAAGACATTTGCAATCTCTTATTCCATGGGAAGTCGGGGACATTCACCCCGCTTCTCTAAAGGTGAATAAATAATGAGGGTTGCTGTAAAGTTCTTACGGCATCTCAAAACGTATCTAGGTATTGGTAGGGCCATTGAGTTTCATCGTTTGTGCCAGTTTGGGTTGATGGGTAGTGGCTACTGGAGAGCTCTGTTGAGGAGAATCTTAGATCATTGCAGGTAAACAAGAAGTACGACAGTTGATCAGACATGGCTGCCATGAGTGGGGCAATGGTGAGGCAGCGCACATGCGCCATATTGGGCCTTCTTGTCTGACGCCTCAGCTTAGAGCCAAATAGTCTTCACGTTCTATGGGAAATGACGTGAAAAGAAGAAACTTTTCTTTACACCTGCTGGTTGGGCACTGGAAAATGACCACTTTTCTAGAAACTTCTTCAATCCACTTTTACCTGAAAGGTAAGCTGGGCAAGATAGGTCAGCTTATCACACTCGAAGAGCCCACGGGTGGTGTACTGGTACACAGAGAAGGTGATGCTGTCTGTCAGATTGGTCACGCGCTCCTTGAGGCTCTCATCTGGAGCAGCCTTCTCCACAGCCTTCTGGAAGACGATGCTGAACGCCTGGGGGCAGGAGGTTGGACACTGGTAATTTACACAGCCTCTTTGTACACAACTAGTAGACTTACCTGTGAAGAATACTGTAATTTGCCAGCCCCAGAAACGTTTTCCCAGCATATCCTGCCAAGAAGGGACCGTGGCAACAAGACAACGTGCTATTAGCTTTTTCCTTAGTTTGCGCGTATGAATTACTATGTTGTCGGGAAGTGGGCGAAGCAAGGGGGCATACAGACAAGAGCCCACAGTTTCGACCCATGAGAAGTAATTATCCAGTAGCCCAGATCATTAAATTAGCTCCAGTACGTTTTGCTGGAGAACCACCCCCCAAAAAGAGTACAGCCAGCAATAACCAGTTGGGCTGAATGATCCTAGCCAGTCAGTTCCAGAATTCTTGATGGTGGAACCAAAATGTGTTGGACAAATTCGTTGTCTTAAAGAGACCCTTGTAAACATCCTAGGCACTCAGAATATTTTAAAATTAATTATTTCTCCGTCCCGTGTTGTTTATCTTCCTATGAACTGCGCATCTGTTTGGAGACTCCGCTTTCGCATTCCTTATTTCCCGATAGACCTTCCTTCCATCAGGGAGCAGGGAGCATAGCCTGCTTTGGCTACATCTTCTGAACGTGAAGGCTTTCGTACGAACTACAACCTTAGAGGAATCAATTTTTCATTAAAGTATATGGCATTTATAAAAATATTAGGAATGCTACATTTTGAATGTGATATTTATACGACGCATCATTAAAAAACATCGAAATCAAGATATCACCGGGCCTTTTCAATTCGTGGCTCTGCAGATTTCCAGTCTTTTCTCTGTTTTCCTTTTGTGGCTTCAAAAAAAAAAAAAAAGTCTAAGGTCTTTCTAACACCGGGTATTTGAACCTCAATAGAAATGACAGAAAATCTGTATCTTGATATTTCCTCACTTGCAAAATGTTGGGAAAATATGAATTCCTCTATTTCATAGTTCCATGGTGTTTCCTGTTACTGAAACCCTTGCAGGGTTCCTTCTTCACTCAGTGCTGAGGACTGCAGCAACATCTTCTGACCACCCCTGGGATGTTTCCCCCACACGTGGCTGGCTGCGGATTGGAAGAACAGCTTGGTAGAAGCCGGTCTTGCCCCGTGGAGCAATTTGAGAAACTTCCCCTTGCAGAGCAGGTCTGTAGAGACCTCCTGGGTAGCTTTCCCCCCAGTGGTTAGTATGGTTCCCCCCCTAAAACTCTCTTGCTTGAAATGACAGCAATCAGTAAATAATTTCTAGTTACCAAGCTTAAACAAAGTGATTTGCAAGTCAGGAAAAGACTGAAAGAACATTTAAGGACCTAGGTACACTTAGCATTTTCTTTGCAATCCGCTAACTCTGGCTCTCCTTTCCTTTCCGCCCTAAAAAGGACCCCTTGTCCTACTCTCACTTCCGGCCTCTGAAGAGCCCGGCGCTGGGCTGACTTCCGCTTGTACAACCCCTCTCGAGGTCGTCTGCTGTGCACGCAGTCTTACGGCTGGCTCTAGCCACCTCGTCGCCCTTCCAGGGCCCTTGTCCCTTGCCTTGTGCCTTGGATATGTTTCGTCTTGTCATTTATCAAATTGTGGGCACACTGAGGGTGGAGTCCAGGCCTCAGCAACTTTCTTCCCTTTTCCCCCAGAATGCAGCCCAGCTCTTCACGTAGGATAGGGACTGGGAAGATCTGTTAATGAATGACTAGTCCTCCTAGTGCCCTGAAGAGCTTAGGCAGACCATGAGAGATGCTGGAGACCAGAGATCTCCAACTCAAACGCCTCCAGGGGCCGGGTGTGTAAGACCAAATCGGGAGGGGGGAGAGAACGTGGCCACATGGAGGCCCAAGCCCATCTCAGAGCAGCCATTCCTTAGCTCTGGCCTCGTGTGGAGCGTAAGCTCAGTGTTGCCAACTCTTACAGACCTTCATGGGAAGCCGGGATTCTGGGTCTGTATGAAATCTCCTGACTTTCACATCTTCACAACCAAGGAAGGTGTATGAAAAGCCCTCTGAAAACAGGTCAACAGGCCTTCAGCTCTGTGCTCTTGGCTTCCTTGTGATTCTTCCCTTCCCCGTGTCTTTGAGAAACATCATTCCTCCAGCTGGGCCCCTCCGTGTAGGGCGCAGTCCACAGGGAGGCTCAGAGAGGTGCTATCCTTCTCAGGACCCTGAGCACCCACCTGTGCTGGTTCCCACCTGGGAACTGAAGTCTCATTAACCTGAGCCTTGGGCTGAGTTTTGAAGGAAACTTACAATCACGTAGGTTCCATCGTAACCATGTTATGAACTTACAAGCTTGTTCACAACTGGCTCTTGAAGCCTTTCTGTTTGCGTAAAAGCAAATCGACATATTTGAACGTATTCCTGCTCCAGGCAATTGAGAGGACCGGGATGTGCGGCCCCTGCTCTGAGAATGCCTCCCCTTTCTCTGCTGGAACAGCAAGTATGAAGTCCAACCTCAGACAAAAGCCAAGGCCATGGAGACTCCCGTGGCTGGTTTTCCTTAAAATCACATAAGGCTTCGAAGCGTACTGGTGTTTCTGTGCCTGTGGAAGACACTTCATCTCCTTATTAAGCTCTTAAATCTGCGGTCATTGGTCAAGCTGGTCGGCAATTCTTAATAACAGTACGGGGCCCCCAAATGCCCTCCTCCCCCAAGTAGTGCTCCCAATGCTGAAACAAGCCTCGAGCGGGACGCTATTGTTGCAAAACAACTGAGAGCATGTTTCGGAACATGTTTTCATGGGTCTCATTTGATTTCTTTTCAACTACCCTCAGAACTAGGGAGCGACTTTGCGGTTATGAGACCGATTATGCTAACTTTCATTCTGTCTTAAAACAGTTCATAATTCTTCCATCTGTTGCTTCGACCTGAATACAAGCCCAAGTATTAGATTTCTTTTTAAAAACATAAAATATTATATATATATATATAAAATTAATTTTTTTAGAGGGGGTGAGAGGGGCAAAGGGTGAGAGAGAGAATCTTAAGCAGGCTCCACGCCCAGCGTGGGGCTCGATCTCACCACCCTGAGATCACAACCTGAGCTGAAATCAAGAGTTGGATGCTTAACTGACTGAGCCACCCAGGTGCCCCCCAAACCCTAAAATATTATAAACACATTTCATGTAATCTGCAGAGACTCTGAGTTGAGGGAAGAGGACCCGGAAATGGTAAAACGCCATCCGCAATTCAACGAGCCCCAGGTACTGGAGACGTCCTGATTTCTCACCTGCTCACCTCCGTCCCCACACCTTGGCCCCCGTATGGCAGTTTCCCAGAACGAGCTGTGTGCTCTGAGTGTATGAGGGCGTAAGTGTGTGTGCCTATCCTCTGTTAAGTCAAACAAGGAGGCTGTTCAGAAATGCTCCACTACCCCCGATGCCCCTTCAGCTGTGGTCTTTTCGTGAACACCCTAGGAGAGAAATATCTACTTTAAGGGACTTGCTTACAATTTATAGGGCTTTATTTTTTTCAAGAGTGAAGTTAAGTTTAGTCAGCACTTACAGTCTGCTGATGTCTTTGGTTTAGAAATATTCTGGCAACCATAAAGCAGTAGCTTTGAGGATATTAGGGTAATAAGACAAGTCATTTAAGGTCGGACCACTATGACTGCCTGCTTTCGTCTCTAGCCGGTATGAATGACATGCACCTTCGACTGACCCTCTATCATATCTTAAGCTCTTTGGGGACGGGGTCACTTCTGATATTTCTTGGTCCTCTTCCCCACAATCAGTAAGCTCAGCACCCACCCTGTCCTCTGTCCTCACCGAGTGAGGCAGGCCGTGGCACCTCCCGTTCCAGCCGAAGCAACCCGGGAGTCCTGAACGACCCAATTAAAGAGCTGAGGTTTGTAACGTGGGTCTGAAGGCACTGTAGCTGCCCACCTGGCCTTGATTGGGAAGACCTGCCCCAGCTGCGGCCGCCCACGGAGAAGCTCTCACGGAGAGCTGTGGTGGCCGTACCATGATGATTATGCACAAAACTGCAGCTGTAAGTCACCTTGAGAGAAAACTGGTACATTGGATGGATCTTGCTCAGGTCGTTCATGATGAAATAGAGCAGAGAGGCTCGGGCAGCTGCTGGCCGGTAGTGCTCTCGGGCCTCATTGATCTTCACCTCCGTCACCTTGGCCTCTTGCACCTGTGAGGGAGGCAGACAGCGGTCCGTCGTTCCCACCAACCCGTCAGCCTGGCCTCTGTGTCAGTACACAGGTGTCCGTGTGTGGGGCAGGGTGGGTCTGCGTGGGGATAACAGCTAGAAGGTTAAGAAGCTGCCATGTTATTTTTTTTTATTTATTTATTTATTTATTTATTTATTTATTTAATATTTTATTTTATTATTTTATTTTATTTTATATTTTATTTTATTTTTTGAGAGAAAGTGTGTGCACATGTGCTTGTGCACGCACGTGTGAGCTGGGGGGAGGGGCAGAGGGAGAGAGAGAATCTTAAGCAGGCTCCACACCCAGTGTGGAGCTTGACATGGGGCTCGATCTCAAGACCCTGGGATCATGACCTGAGCCGAAATCAAGAGTCGGACATTTAACCGCCTGAGCCACCCAGCTGCCCCATGCTGTGGAATTTTTTTTAATGGCACTGAGTGAGAAAGGAGGTGACATACTCTATCTTTCACGAGGGTGAGAGAGCTAGCTCTTCCATTTGGGAAGTGTGGGCCATGCAGGCCTCTGAGCTCCGTTTCAAATGAGAAAGACTTCATGGAAAAAAAAATATATAATTTGAAGATAAATAAACATATATGTAGGTAGGTATATATGGCCATATATATATATATATACACACCATATATATACACACATATATACATATGTGTATGTAACGATGACCCCTTTTGAAGATAAGCTTGCAGTAAACAATTACGAACTTCAGAAGGAAGTGTTACCAAAGGGGATAATTAGAAACCTTCCCCCCCTCCCCGAGAATTCCAGAAGGATTATCATCCCAAGAGCTGAAGACCACTGAACAATCTATACCTCACCATTAACTATTTCAGCTTAAAAGCAGTAGAGATGAAAGAAAGCATAAAATCAGGACACTGCAAACAGGAAGAGTTATTACCTGAAAAAAAAAAAAAAAACCCCACACGATTAACTAGGGCTTCTAAAAATAAGAATTCAGTTATTTAAATGAAAAAACAGTGCACAGGTTAACTAATGGGACTAGCGTTGGAAAGAGAATATGCAAACTAGAAGACAGATCTGAGGAAATTGAACAAAAGCAGCTCAGAGAGAAAAAAGGATGAAAAACATGTAAGAGGTTGTGAGAGGTGGCAGACGTTACGAGAAGGTTCAAAATACATCTACCAGAGATAAGCAGAGAATAGAGAGAAGCAACAGTTGGAGCGATAATAGTTGAGAGTTTTCCAAAATCGATGAAAGACCAAAGCTCATCAAAGAAACAGTGAACATCAAAGAGAATTTACTATCCACAGGCCCTTGAAGAAATCATTATTTGCTTAATTAGAAGAAGATTGAATCGAAAAGAAGAAAGGAGGTCTGAGAATTTCTTAAATATATGGTTAATCCAAGTAACAACGGCCATAAAAATGGCCGCCTTGGGATGAGTAGGTAGAACTAAAACATAAAACAGAAACAGAAGATGGAAAAGAATGATCAAAGTATTCTAAAGTCCTCATATTGTTTTGGAAGAGGCTAGATATATCACTTCATATTAGACTTTGTTAAGTCAATATACATATTGTGAAGTCACATATAAAATGCAATATAATTTTCATATATATATATGAAACAAGATTCATCAATAAAATCAAAGTAAATAACTTAAAAAATTACCAAAGGATAAAGAGAAGAATAAAAGAAAAGCAAGAAAGAAAAAACTAAGCATAATTGCTAAAAAAACATAAATTAAGATGGTAGCAAGAAATTCACTCTGTCAATAATGTTAATAAATGTAAATCAGTTAAATTCAGTAGTTGAAGACACAGATTCTCGGAAGGGGTTGCACTGAACAAAAATCATACAATTAACTCAGAATGACGTTCTGAGATCCATACATGTCAAGCTCACCTGGGTTCTTAACGCTGTCTATTAACTGTATTTCCTGAGTCACCTTTCATTCCTATTTCAGCAAGTGCCAGCCTTCACTCCACTCCCCAAGCTATTGAGCCTTTGCTCTCAGCAGGTGAACTTGACTCATGCTCTCCCCATTTATATAGAGAACGGCAGGAAGGAATACCCTTCATTTCTGCCTTTCCTCTGATTCCTTTACGTCTGTCTCCCTAACTCAGTTGCCTACATGGATACATGGACCATGGATCTCACTTCAAGACTCATGTTTGCCCCTAGCCCCTATCACATTGGAACTAGCTCTCCATCTATCTATTTCTTTTTAAAGATTTTATTTATTTGAGAGACAGAGAGAGAGAGAAAGAGGGCATGAACAGGGGGGAGGGGCAGAGATGGACTCCCCACTGAGCAGAGAGCCTGACATGGGGCTCCATCAGAGGACCCTGAGATCATGACCTGAGCAGAAGATAGACGCTTAACTTACCGAGCCACCCAGGCGCCCCTCTCCATCTTTCTAAAGACAAGCTCATTATCTGTGACCTGAATGACATTTCCCCTGACTTTCTTATGTACCCCCACTGTATTAATCGTTCCTTCTTTTTCCTGTAAATTCACCGTCTCTTCTCGACTACTGCTTTTCTTTTATAATCCACGCATCCTCCCGACTCCTTGCGAGGATCTTTGTACGCTCAGTCTCTCCCGTCTCAGGGGATCCATGTTCTTCTTAAGTTACAATCCTTTCTCTCTCTCCCTTTTCACAGTGTGGTTTCTTTAAAGGGTTGTTTCTACTCACTTTCCCTTTCTCAGCTCCCCTTTGCTCTCATTCTAATGTAGTCTGGCTTCTGCTTTCACGGAAACCACTCTCCCCAAGATCACGGACGACTCCTATCTGCAAAGTTCAGTGGCCACATCTCAGCCATGTCTTAATTGAGTCCTCAGCATCCTTCAGCACCACTGGTATGCCTTCTTGAAATGCGTTCTCTCACAATCCCTTATTTTCCTGCTTTTCCTCCCGTCTCTCTGCCCTATTCCACAGTTCACATCTTCTGCATTTCTCTTAAAACATACTGTCTTCTTCAGTGCTCTACTCCCAGTCTCATCATTGCACACACATCTCCCCGGTGACTTCATCCGCTCCCAATTTCAATGACCAACGACTTGTTGATGACTGTCAGCACTCTATCACCAGCCAAGACCATATATCCAAAAACCTAGGGGACAGACCTACGCAAAGGGCCCAAAGATGCCCCAAACTCAACACAACACAACACAAACTAACATAATAATTTCTTCTCATCCCCAAACCATTTCTGCTCCCTTCTTTCAGTTATTGGCACCACTACCTATCTGGGTGTTTATTCCCAGAACCTTGACTAAAACTTTTGTTTTAAAGTTTTATTCATTTATTCGACAGAGAGAGAGCACAAGCATGGGGAGCAGCAGAGGGAGAGGGAGAAGCAGGCTCCCCACTGAGCAGGGAACCCGATGTGGGGCTCGATCCCAGGACACCAGGATGATGACTTGAGCTGAAGGCAGACGCTTAACCGACTGAGCCACCCAGGCGTCCCTAAAACTTTTATCCATATATAACCACATGTGAGTTGGGTTCTGTCCACCTCCCCCCCCATGTCTCTGCCCAAGACAGTGGAACTTCTACATAATTATTGTACAAACTCTGCACCCTCCTATCCGGAGATATGGAGGCCACGGGGAACCAGCAGTAAAACCTGGTTGGTCACACAGCAGCCACGGAGACGAAGTGAGGCTCGACCTCCCTGCTCTCAGTCTCTCACTCCAGATTCAATTGTCCGTTATCCCAGAGTGGGCAGGAGCTGGTCTACCTGCCCCCATCATTACTTTTCATTTTTCCTACCCTGTCCCTCCCCGGAACAGAGGCTTTGATATTTGGAGAAATCCCAGTAACCTGACAAAGAGCGCATTCCCTCAAAGGTGTACTGTCACAGTACTGAGTGGTATCCTGCGCAGAACCAGGGTCTTCATTGTTCCTGGGATTCAGGAGTAGGGCTGGGAATGTTCTTGAGCCTGCGTAGGACAACAGCCTGACCGCAAAGGGCTCGGGGCTCGGACACCCTCAAGTCCTGTCTTCCAGTCTCCCACGGGGGGAATAAAAGCCTTCCAAACATCAGGAGATAAAGGAAGGAAGCCACATACTGCATCGTTTCCCAGGATGACAACCGTTTTTGAGAGCTGAGCTTCCAGAGAAGTCCCTGAATTTCCCTCATTGCAATGGGACTCGTGAGATGTTTGCAGGCTGGTGGGTTATCTCGGGGGGCAATCATGCCCGAACCAGCCAACGCTCAAAGCAGCGTGACTCCTGAGCTTTGGGGCAATTGCGCAAACTGGCTGGGGACGAAGTCCGAGCTACCATCCCCCACTTGGAAGACGAGGCTGGGCACAGACTTAATGCTCATCAGACGTCCCTGGAATTGAGTTGCTAAATGCATCTCCCAGAAGGTGGGAACTCCCTAACATAGGGTGTGAGCGGGTCGACTCAGGGATCCCGCCTCGCTGGACATTCTAGAAGGAATCTGGGAACCTGGAAAAGCTACCTGGGAATTCTGACTTCATTTCTTCCCCCCCAAACGCAGGACTCGGGGACTGGGAGGAGGGCCTTGCCTCCCAACCTTGGCTGCCAGCGCAGTTTTACCTTCTTCTCAACCTCGGCGGCCGTCTGCTTGGTGGTCTCCAGGTTCTCCACCAAGGCCGTGTCCCCCAGGAAGTCCCCGGATGCTGAAGAGAGGCGAGACAGCAGGTCGTCTTCTAACATCTTCAGGGTGATTTTGAACCCATTCTGCTGCTTCGTGAGATCTGACTGCAAACATTGAGGAAGGGGGAGTCAGGCGTGGGAGCCCTGAGCATCCTGAATAAATACATGCTATGGGGTCAAGTTCCTTCCTTTAGAGGGATGAAGTGGGAAGGACAGCATGAGACCAGACAAGCAGATGAACTGAACCCCAAATGCGTCTTGTATTAGTCATGCGACTTTGGGCTAAGTTAGCTCTGCTTTTTTTTAAAAATTAAATTTTTAATTTAATAATTTAATTTAATTATTTGATAGAAAGAGAGAGAGCATAAGCAGGGGGAAAGGCAGAAGGAGAGAAGCAAGGTCCCCGCTGAGCAGGGAGCTGATGTGGGACTCGATCCCACGACCCTGTGATCATGACCTGAGCCAAAGGCAGACGCTTCACCGACTGAGCCACCCAGGCGCCGCATGTTCCTGGGTTAAATGAGCCCCCTGGCTCTTTAATATCACACTACTTTATTTTCTTGAAAATTCTTCTCACTCCCTCAAATGCCATTATTTTTGTGTGTCTACACTTATTTTCTGTGTTCCTCCGCTGGACTGTAAGCTCCGGGAGGGCGGGACCGTGGTCCCCCGTCCGTGGTGTTTGGTTACAGCAGCCTGAGTTGACTAAGACACTCTCCTCGCACGGTTACTTGGGGACTCATATGTGGGCCCAAGCATGTTCATAGCCCCAGGCCTGGCTCTGCTCTTGGTGACAAGAGTGTCTGGTCTCCCAGCTGTCTTGGGCCTCTCTGTTCTTCGTCTTGCTCTATTCTTTGTTTCCCAAATCGACAGTCAGGCAGCTAATGGTGTTGGCCAACCCCCACCGCCCCCCAAAATCTAGCAAGGACCGCACTGCCCAGCTGCAGGAAAAGCGGCCCCCACTCCTCCCCCGGAACAGGAAGCAGGATCCAGTGGCCGAGCATCTCGACCTCCCTTCCTTGGTGGACACCCACGTACCTTCAGCTGCTCCAGGTCCGGCCTCTCCATGCTGACCACAGCGGCCAGCAGCTGGTCCTCCAGGCCGTCCCTGGTCACCGTGAAGTTGATCAGCGTGGCCTGAGCCTGCAGTTCGGGCTGGTAGTGAGGACTGGCCAGCTTGGTGTGAAGGATGAGTCGGAACTTGGGATTGTATTCACACTCTTTGTCTCCGATTTTAATGAATCTGCAACAGGAATGAAGGGTCGTGCGAAGGTGGGGTGCCTTCCCGTGAGAATCGGTCGGGGACAGAATTCTAGATGTTCTTGGGTGAGATCGTAGCAAACAATATTGCCACATTTGGATTCCTCCTCAGTATGTCTACATTGAGCTCTGGGATCCCTGTTTGCCCTAATGTGGGGAGCAGGGCGGGCGGGGGGGAGGGTGAGAGACTCTCCCACGGCCACCATGTTTGATTTGGCACGCGTGACTGTTGCGAGGGCCATACACACTGCAGGCCAAGGAGGTCGGTACGTTATGGCACTTTCCCAGCAGATGGCAGTAACGCGTTTGCAAAAAAGGACACCGTCAGTTCCCACAAGGTGCTTTATGGGCTCGCAACAATAGGGCGCCCTTTCTTTCATGGCTGATGGAGAACTATGGGTGAAAACGGTTAATTCAGTAAATGAGCACATCTAAGGACATGGAAAGGCAATTTATGGCCTGGGCAGTGGGCGAAGCTCTGGAATGAAGCAACTGTCCGTAATAATTCTCTCTCTCTCTCTCCCTCCTATGCACCTGTTGTCCTTTCCTTCCTCTCTCATCCTCTTCCTTCTGCCAGACGCTTGCTAAGCCCTGATCGCTTACCAGCCCCCAAAGCAACGGGGGCTCATCAAATGGATTTCTCAGAACCCAGCAGCCTAGCTTGGCTAAAATGCTCATGCTTACAAGTCACTGCGTTTTGACCACTTCCTTTCCACGATTCCTCCATGAAACAGTGCACTGTTCCCATGTAGGAGGGAGTCAAGGAGGACGTGACTGATGGGAGCAAAGTGAGCCCAGGAAACCTTCTCCAGGAGTCAAGGGCAGCTAAGTATCCCCCTTGCGGAAGCGAGAAAGGTATGTGAGCTGCAAGGCGTGCGAGATGGGAGCTGGGGAGAGGATGTTCCGGAAGAGCAGATCTGCTCACGCTTCTAGAAGCCAGCTCCTCGTGAGGGAGCAGCGACAGAGCGGGGTCTTACCGTCCTTTCTTGATGACCTCTCTCCCAAGCAGGGGTCCCAGAACAGGATCAATAGACTCTTCGAGGTTTTCGATCAGCACCACGTCTCCAGCCTCCAGGGCACGCTCTAGGGTTTGGAGGTAGCTGGGGAGACAGCCGGGCAGTGTGAGCTTGTGGCAAGGTACGGATGCACGGGAAGTGTAACAGGACAACTGTGCCCTCTGTGGTGGCGGGGGTGGGTGGGGGGGGGGGTGGGTGCAGCTACCTGGGCTGACTTCGGTGGGCCGTTTTTCTCTATTTAAAAGGATATTTATGTGATCTTGTACAGTTTCAGACATAAGGAAACATGACAAAATACAAAAGAGGACACGAAAATGAATGTGACCCTTCCATTGGTCATTCGCAGTTTGGTGTTGAATGTGTATGTTTGGATATATTTTCAGGTTGATTCCTTTTATTATGTATTATTTGTTTATAATTTATATTTGCCTTTAATTTATTTATTATTGGATTCATACAGCACACTTGTTTTATAATTTGGTTCTTGGACGTAAAATGTATTGGAAACATTTCCCCACGTCATTAAATATCCTTCTGTAGCAATTCTCTATGACCAGGTATTAGGCTGTACTGATATACCTTAATTTATTCAACAACTAATTGCCAAACCCAGGTTATGTAAAATTTCTCAATGTTATGTAGAGTTTAATAAACATGTTAAAAGGTTGATTTTTCTCTAAATAGAGCAATAAGTTTGATATAACTCCAATTGAAATAACATATAACAATGAAACTACAGGGACTGACCATAAATCTCAATGTTAGTAAAAGAATAAGGATGGTAAAAAAGAAGTCAAAGCTCTTGAAAAACAGGAGAGACTCATATTAGCTAATACTAAAATATATACCTTGAACAATACGGATATATAGGAAGAATCCAGAAGGATATCACCTACCAACAAGTTAGCAGAGTTCTTTTCTGAATGAAGAATTATAGGAGTTTTTTTTAATTTTATTTTTTTTTAAAGATTTTATTTATTTATTTGACAGAGAGAGAGAGCCAGCGAGAGAGGGAACACAAGCAGGGGGAGTGGGAGAGGAAGAAGCAGGCTCCTAGCAGAGGAGCCCGATGCGGGGCTCGATCCCAGAACGCTGGGATCACGCCCTGAGCCAAAGGCAGACGCTTAACAACTGTGCCACCCAGGCGCCCCAAGGAGCTTTTAATTTATTTTGCAACAACTTCTTTTTTTTTTTTACTACATTACTTTTTTTTTTGATACATTACTTTTGCAATGAGAGATACCACAATAAGTGTTGTTAAATATAAAGCTAGGTAATTAGAGGCTGGTATAGTGTTATATAAATTGAGAAGAATAAAGACTGCTTAATAAAATACTTTAATGTAAACCGTCATCTCTAATTAACCGAGGAAAGGACGGAGAATTTAATAAATGGTACTGGAACTATGGCTAACCACTTGGAAGCGAAAATTAGGTCTGTACCTTCTATAGTGCCTAAAATAGATTTCAGGTGATTGGATTTCAAGGTTAAAAAAAAACAAAAAAACCTTGAGAAAACCTAAAAAATCTATATGAAAATTTATATAATTTCTGGAGAAAGACTTTTTTTTTTTTAAGATTTTGTTTATTTATTTGACAGAGATAGAGACAGCCAGCGAGAGAGGGAACACAAGCAGGGGGAGTGGGAGAGGAAGAAGCAGGCTCATAGCGGAAGAGCCTGATGTGGGGCTCGATCCCATAACGCCGGGATCACGCCCTGAGCCGAAGGCAGACGCCTAACCGCTGTGCCACCCAGGCGCCCCCGGAGAAAGACTTTTCTAAGCACACTATATGGAAGAAATGGATGACATATCTGGCTTAAAAAACCCCCAAACATGGGGCGCCTGGGTGGCTCAGTCGTTAAGCGTCTGCCTTTGGCTCAGGTCATGATCCCAGCATTCTGGGATTGAGCCCAGCATCACGCTCCCTGCTCAGCGGGAAGCCTGCTTCTCCCTCTCCCACTCCCCCTGCTTGTGTTCCCTCTCTTGCTGTATCTCTCTCTGTCAAATAAACAAATAATGATTTAAAAAATTCCCAAAACAAAACCCCCGAAACTGTCATATGTCAAATCCCACAGATAAAATCAAAAGGCAAATGACACACTCGAACAAATGTCCATTCATACGATGAAGGGAGCCTATACTTAACAGTCTTAACACATACCGTGATATGATATTTACATTAAGATAACATGCAACAATTCTAGAAAACCATCCAACAGAAAAGTGGATGGACAGAAACAAAGAATTAATGGACACGTAGTTACTGTGGCCTTGCTGCTATCAGGCAGCTTTTGGTCCTAGGTATGTAGAAGGAGCAAAGAGGAAAATATACTTGTGTCTAAGATACAGTTTTTGGCCAAACAGAAAGGAATTTTTTTTTAGAGAGAGAAATTGAGCAAGAATGAGATCATGGGGGGGGCGCCTGGGTGGCACAGCGGTTAAGCGTCTGCCTTCGGCTCAGGGCGTGATCCCGGTGTTATGGGATCGAGCCCCACATCAGGCTCCTCCGCTAGGAGCCTGCTTCTTCCTCTCCCACTCCCCCTGCTTGTGTTCCCTCTCTCGCTGGCTGTCTCTATCTCTGTCAAATAAATAAATAAAATCTTTAAAAAAAAAAAAAATGAGATCATGGGGGGGCGCCTGGGTGGCACAGCGGTTAAGCGTCTGCCTTCGGCTCAGGGCGTGATCCCAGTGTTATGGGATCGAGCCCCACATCAGGCTCCTCCGCTATGAGCCTGCTTCTTCCTCTCCCACTCCCCCTGCTTGTGTTCCCTCTCTCGCTGGCTGTCTCTATCTCTGTCGAATAAATAAATAAAATCTTAAAAAAAAAAAAAAGAATGAGATCATGATGGGGGAGGGAGGCAGAGGGAGAAAGAGAGAGAGAATCTTAGGCAGGTTTCATGCTCAGCACAGAGCCTGACGTGGGGCTTGATCTCACGACCCTGAGATCGTGACCTGAGCCAAAACCAAGAGTCGGATGCTCAACCGACTGAGCCACCCAGGCGCTCTTGGAAAGGATTGTTTTGATTAAAGTGTGGGGAAAAGGCCAGGATGAGAGTATCTGGCCCATGACACAGATAAAAATTTACTCCGGTGTACCTTGGGATTCATTTCTCCTCTTATCCTCTCTAGAAGAAAGGATCCATTCTAGTGGCCAATATTTGCTTTGACTATTTTCGTAACATTGCGTGTTTGATTTAAAGAACGCTGGCTGATCTGGACCTCTGGGCAGCCGCGTTTGGGACGTATGACCAGAGCATCGAGCCTCACCTGGGCGGCTGTGTGTCAGAGAGGATAAGCCTTGGGTTTCTAACTGAGGACCACCTGCTTCCAACACCACCTCCATCAGTTTTTTTTTTTTTTTAAAGATTTTATTTATTTATTTATTTGACAGAGAGAGAGACAGCCAGCGAGAGAGGGAACACAAGCAGGGGGAGTGGGAGAGGAAGAAGCAGGCTCATAGCGGAGGATCCTGATGTGGGGCTCGATCCCACAACACTGGGATCACGCCCTGAGCCGAAGGCAGACGCCCAACCGCTGTGCCACCCAGGCGCCCCTCCATCAGTTTTTAAAAACATTTAAGAAATTCATTTCCAATTGTAATGAAATGAATGTAACACACAACCTGTCATTTTAGCTGCTTCCGACTGTACAGCTCACGGATCAAGCAAATTCACACTGCTGTCACCACCATCCGTCTCCAGAAAGTTCTCCATCTTGCAAAACTGAAACTGTATCCCTTAACTAATAACTCCCCGTACCCCTCCCCTCGGCAACACCGTTCTGCTCCCTGTCTCTGTGGATTTGACTGCTCTAGGACCTCATCTAAGTAGACCAGACAGTATTTGTCCTTCTGTGACTGGCTTATTTCACCAGCACCATGTCCTCGGGGTCCGTCCATGTTATGGCGTGTGTCAGAATTTCACGCCTGTTGAAGGCTGAATGATACTTCACTGTATGGATACGACACGTTTTGTTCATCCATTCGTCTGTCGATGGATACTTGGGCTGCTTCCACATTCTGAATATTGTGAATAGGGGCTTTTTGGCTAAACGTGAGGGAGACTCTGAAACACAGAATTTTGCCTGACAATGGGATGTGATGCCCGGGGAGGACGTGTCCAAGGACAGATGGGAAGGGGGATGCTGGACGGTGGAGACAGGACTCCTGATGGGTCGGGAGGCACGCATGCACACACGCACGCACACACACGATTTCTCATGACAAAGCAGAGACTCGGTACCCTCGCATCTGTCATTGAGAGGTTTCCTAAAATGGGAAGAGAAACAGGAGAAACCTCGTGGAGGAAGCAGGAGGGTAGAAACAACCCACTGGGGCTTACGATCCACTCATGACACTTCTTCGTCCCCTCTGCACAAATGACAAAAAAGGGAGAAGCGACGTGCTCAGCCACCTACCCCTTCTGGCCCATCTGGGTGACCCGGAGGTTCTCGCCGTAGGTGTTCTTGATCCACTTGAGGCCCTGTAGCTGCGGGTCAACCGCGAGCGGCCAGCGCTCGCAGTGCAGGAGGATGGTGGCATTCTCCGTGGACACGCGGTCCGCGGGGAGGCCGTGGTTCTGCCAGGCCGCCGCGTCGGCATCATCCGTCAGCATCCTCAGGGGATCCAGGGTGGGGGTGACGGGGATGGGGACCTGATGAGGCAGAAGCAGGACATACGCTCAGAGCAGAAGCGGGCTTCCTCAGCTCGGGCGGGGGGGGGGGGGGGATGGGGGGATGCCCAGGAGCTCCCGAAGTTGGCACAACTCCTTCAAAATCATGATCAAAATCCCCCTGAAGTGTGTTTTGGCTGCATGATTATTTCTGCAAGCGGGTTTTCTTCAAGTCCTGAGAGCTTTTCTTTCCTCTTGATGGAGGAACAGCAGCAGACACCCGGCCTCTGTGACCCTTCGTTCTTGGGTATACTCGCCTAAACGAATTGGTAGCATAGATGATGTGTCATCAACAGTCTCCTCCCTGCCCTCGCTCCTCTTAATACGGTCCCTGCCCCCCACGCTCTGATTCTCAGGCATGCTTCCCAGACCAGGTCCCAGGCCTGCTGGGCTCCCCGCCTGTGCCAGCCCACACCACCCTTTCCGTCATGCACGGCACTCACCCCCAGCTTGCAAAGAACCCGAGATGCTTCCCTTCCCCCAGCCCAGAACACCCCCCACTCCCAGGGTCGCCCACACGACCTCTCCCTGCAGGCTCGCTTGCTGGAGCATGCTGGGAAGCCCGCCGGCGCACCTTGGGGCCTGAGGATAACTCCCCGAGGCCTGGTTCCCTCTGTGGCCTTTGTGTGTGCCCCAGACCCCTCCTTTTCTTTTTCTGCTGACCCCTTCCCGCTCATTCAATTCTTCTACAGCTAATATTTTCCACTGGGGACGCACATACGTGTTTTTTTTAAATTGGGGTAAAATTCACGTCACTTAAATGAACCATTTTAGAGTGCACAATTCCCTGGCATTTGGTCCATCACGATGTTGTGCGACCATCAGCTCCATCTGCTTCCCAGTGTCTTCACCCCCAAAGGAGCCCCATGGCCTTCGGCAGTCACTCCTCATTCCCCTCTACCCCAGCACCCAGCAACCACTCATCGACTTTCTACTTCCCTCTTCTGGACAGTTTACATAAATGGAGTCATACGACAGGTGGCCTTTTATGTCTGGCTGCTTTCTCTTAGTGGAATGGTTTTGAGCTTCACGCACACATGACCCTTTAACCTCTCTGCCCCTGTCTCCTCTGTGGTTCGTCTTCCCCGTTACCTCAGGAAAGCCTGTCCAATCCATCCCCTTTCCTTTAACCTCACTCGCTAGGGCGACGGACGGCCAGCACTCTACCATCAAACAAACCCTGAAAGCAAGATCTGCCTCTGGAGCTCTTACCCGGGGATCAGGAATGTATTTCAAGTTCATTTAAAGATTGTGCTAAAAACATTCCCGAGAGAAGAGATCCACAGGTCTCACCAGAGTGCCAAAGGGGTCACGGCCCCAAAATGCTTAGGAACCCCAAACAAAGCCAGAAAATTCCCCTGTAGACTGCCCTTGAGCTCCTCGCCTTGTGCACTCAGTTAATGACTGTCCTTTTAATAATTTCCTTTCCCATGATGTTTGAGATAAATAAACGAGTTTTATTTTTGCTTCTTCCCTAGTGTCGTGAGAGTATGTATGTATGTATATACATACTTCCACAGTAGTTTTTATATCACTATTTAACAACTCATCAAGTGAGTAAGATTTTGGGAGCTGATCTGTGGAACCAACCGTCACCAGACAATATGGGTTTTATGTTCTGAGGATCTGTCTACACGCGCATTCTGGAATACAATTCTTCCTGTACGTGGTGAACTTTTGGGCTGACTCTTATGGCAGCCGCTTTCTGTGAACCTAACCTCCTCCACTGGATGGTGACCTGTTGTGGGCATCGGGTCTTTGAATGGCTTTTGTCCTCCTGCCTGGTGGAGAGGGAGGCCATGGGGAACCCTCAGTGAACACGTGTGGATCGAGGACGACGAGTGATGGGAAAGCGGACAAGATTAGGAGTTATTCTGACTATACGCTCCAGCCCTGAACCCCTTTCAGCCAGGGACCAGCATGTCCCCCCCTCCCCCCTTCATCATCTCAGAAGAGACGGAGGGGTTGGGAGCAAAGTCCACCTACTTATACTAGGAGGACCAGCCGAGGACACACGACCGCAGTGGGGGAGCTGTTTGCGTAAGGGTGTGTGGCGCCCCGTGACCAGGGGCAAGGCAGGGTCTTGGTCTCACTGAGACTCCGAAGTTTGGCTCAAGAGCAGGGAGACTGGAGGGAACACACAGGGTGTTTTGGGTGCCTTTCGAGTCTTACAGTTTCGAGGCAGCCTGGTGGGCAGTGGATCAGTGTCCCAGGAGAGATGCTGTCCTCGGGCGGCCCAGAGGGCAGTGGGTGGGAACGTGGGAGGGCAGGTGGCGGGACATGGGGTACACGCAGGTGGAGGCTCGGGTGGGAGTGGTGGGAGGAAGAAGGCAAGAAGCAACGAGAAGATGTGGACAGTTAGCATCCCGTGAGCTCACTGGTAGCCACAGGCTGGTGTGGTCAGGGGAAACTGAGGCTGTACGTACTTCCAGCCGGCTCAGGTAGGGTCTCCAGGTCCCGTCCAGGAGGCTCTGCCGGTATCTCTTTGTGAAGAAGCCGAGGTAGGACACGAAAGCTGTGGTGAGTAAGATGTCTCCACACAACTTGCTCTCCTGCTGCCGGAAGTTCTGCACGGCTTCTGCCCACCTCACGTTCTCGGACGCGAGTCCTCCCACCTAGGATTTCAGAGACCAGAGGGGTGGGAAGGCTCATCATTCCACAGGCTCTACAGAGCGCCACGGACTCGGCCACAGAGAACACACAGGGCACGTCTGATACCAGAAGACTTGGAACATCAGTTATGTGGCCCTTTGATCAATGGGGACTTGGACTGGCCACCGCACACACTCAGGAAACACACCTTATTCATCATACGGGCTGCGGATGGATTACAGTTCTGAGCCCAGGCTTCCAGGCTCTGCCCTTTATAGGCACGGAGACCAATACCACCCACCCCCAAGGGCTGGGGAGAAAATGAAATGCAATCGCATGTGTTCATCACTGAGCACAGTGCCTGGGCTGCAGAACCGATGAGAAAATGATGTGTCTCCCCCTTCTCCTCGCCGAACACTGGGGATCGGAAAACAAATAAAATCACTTCCAGGCGCTATAAATAATTCGCAGTGGGTGGGCAGATAGACATGGTAACTGAGACACAGAGTTAGAGGTACTAGAACACGGGCATGCCCAAAGCAGCAAGATGGCGGAACACGTCCTGACTCCGCCTGCCCCACGTTGGCATGCACACCGCTCTGTGGGGACCCCTCTCCGGGGGAGGAGAGGCCTCCTTTCTATGGATATTGCAGAGCGGGGTCTGTGTTCTGACTGACCCTTCGTCCTTCCTTGAAAGATGGCATCGCAGAATGTCACAGCTCGAAGAGACCTTAAGGATTGGCCAACCCAACCATTCCCATGCCCATCTTTAGAGGACACAGACAGAGACCAGGAAGTTGAAGGATCTTGCCTGAACCTCTAGGTGGGTAGAGACAGAGCTGGCTTCAGACCCTGTACGCCCTGCCTGCCTTCCAAGAGGACCGATTCAGAAAATGCTTCAGCCAGGCAAAGAAGGCTCTGCTAAGTTCTGGAAGCCAAACAGAGAACGGAATGGCAGACAGGACAGCTAGGAGGTCTGGAATGCTCCTTGCCCGCTGGCAGAGGAGCGGTCTCTAAACTGAACTGTTCAGTTCAAATGATCATCTCGACGCGATGCGAAAGCAGGTCCAACGAACAACTACACAGACACACTCGGTGGTAGAGCCTTCCCTCACCAAAGCTCGGCTCGGCTCCATCGTTATGTGACTCGTTTCTCCTTGAACAAGAAAAGCTGGCTTCGTTTTAGAAACACATGGTGGCTGAAATAAAAGGAAAAAGGTATCGACTCCACCTCCCTTCACCGGAGACAAAGGTGCTGTAAAGGCTCTCTGCGCAAGAGAAATCACACCCAGAGAACACTCCTTTGCACGATCTTAGGCTAATTTAGGACAAGAAATAGAAGCCACGGGGGGATTAAAAAAGGCTATGAATTCTTTGACACTTCTTTCATCAAGAGTTGGTGCCCGGGGCGCCTGGGTGGCTCAGTCGGTTAAGTGTCCTACTCTTGGTTTCGGCTCAGGTCATGATCGCAGGGTCGTGGGATCGAGCCCCGCATCGGGTTCCATGCTCAGCGCGGAGTCGGCCTGGGATTCTCTCCCTCCCCACTCTGCCTCTCCTCCTGTGTTCTCTTTATCTAAGATAAATAAATAAAACTAAGAAAAAGTTGCGGCCTATGCTCCCCCTCCCTGAACCAGCAACTGCTTTATCCAACAGAGCGCAGTGGAAGGCGTACTGTGTGGGCTTTTGGTCCGGGAGACTGGGACCTTCTACTTCCTGTCTCTTAGAACACTTGCTCTTGGGGCCCTGGGTCCCCATGTAAGGTGTCTAAGTACCTACTGGGGAGGACTGAGACTACATGGAGAGAGCTCTGTTCTCGTGGTTCCTGCCGAGGCCGTGTGCCGAACCAGGCAGGCCTGGCTGAAGGACGCTCAGGGGCCCCAGCAGGCTCCACCCAGAGCCGCCCAAATTCCTGACCCACAAACTTACAAGAGACAATGAAGTGGTTGTGTGACGTCTCGAAGTTTCGGGGTAGTCTGTTAACTGGCACCCATAAGACAAACACCTCCTGGGACCCTCAGGTTTACTCTCCCAGGGAGGCCAGAGCCTGCGTGTACACATGGATGTCTGTGCGCGCATGTGTGAGTGCACGCACACGTGTCTGGGCAAGGTCACGCTCACGGATGCTCAGGGTCAAGAGGCGTCGTTCTTCTCTGCTTCTAGCTCGGTTTCTAATCCTGCTCACACCTTTACCACCAAACGTCACAGAGTGGAGAGCTGCAGAGCTGGCCTGGCAAGTGGCTGGCTTTGTCTTACAGGGCTTCCTCTGGTCGATGCACGTATACGCACGGAAGCATGTCGTGTGTCCCCCAGCTGATGGATCGAGGGCTCCCATCCCCCCCAACCAGACCACGGTGGGCAGTCACATTCCGCAGGACTCGGTCTCTGCATCCCAGCACGTTTTAATATCCACTCCCCCTCCTCCCCCGCCACATTTCAGCACATCTGAGTATTTCCCCCCAAGCTGAAGCGGCGCTAAGCTGTGCTCCTCTATTTTGTACCTCGGCGGCACCTGACAAGCTCGGCTAATATAATTACGGCTCAGGCCGCTCAGGCCCACACTCACCAGGCGATTTGCAAGCAAGATGGTGCCTGCGGTCACTTCGGCTTCTTGCTGACATTTGAGTTTGTCTGCCGTTGCTTTCTCGAACTTGGCCGTGAGTTTGGCCAGGTTTTCATTAAGGTGCTGTTTAGGAAGGAACACAGGTCTATCAGTCATTCCAGCCTGAGTCACCTCCAGTGGGGCCGAGATAGAGTCACGTGTAGGTGGTTTTTAGGGGAGGCTCCCTGGGGTGGGGGAGCTGTGGGGGACTGGAGAAGGCAGGGCAGAGAAGGAAAGGTGGGCAAACTAGGGGTGATCTCAGGTGGAGTCCTGGGGGAAGCCCAGGTCGGTCCCGACCCAAGCGATAGGGCTGAGCTTTCCTAACTCGGTCCTTGGTGTGGGACCAAGAGGGGTGATGGACGTGGAGGGGGGTGCATAAACTCTGTCTCTCCTTGTGGTGGGGAAAAAAGGGTTGCAGGAGCCTTCCCAAAAATGCCAGTACTGCTATTAGAAGCAAAAGTGCACCGAAGCCTGGGGTGGCCTGAAAATGGTCAGAAGGATGCTAGGGGTCCTGGGAGGGACGTACGTTGTCTGTGGCCACAGGTCTGTGGTTTGGGATCGGGCTGTGTGCAGTCTAAGTCCTCTCCTTGCTTTCAGGTCCTAGGAGGACAGGCAACTTTTGCTAAACCTCATCTATTCTGTCCAATTATCCTGAAGTAGAGGAGAATTTTGTAAGAAGCCATGGTTTCTATGTTTTCTTCATTCATCAAGCGCTTAGAATTGAAGTATGTAGCTTGGGATGCCCCCAGAATACACATTTGCAAACACGAAGAGATAGAGACACAAGGTCGATACCTCCAAATATGTCTCATATCTATGCAGTAACTGGGATTCGGGCTGCTTTGTGGGCCATTGCCACGTCCCAAGAGAAACAAACCAAGGGCCAAGTTTATACAGCCAAGCAGTTTGAAAAGCAGGTGGTGAGCCATCCGATTGACGATGGCAGACTGGCCACACTCATTTACCTCCTCTTCTTCTAGAGACTTCTCTAAAATAATTATGAAACAATTGAACACATCATAGATCCTTAACACTGAGCAACTGGTGAGGGTCACTGGAGAGTGAGGGATTCCAATCAATTTATGGCAGACTGGACTCACAGAGCTGTGGAAAGTGCCAGAGCAGGGCACAGGAAGCCACAACACAGAGCGGGCCTCGGTTCACCAAAGGGGATGTGCACTGGGGATCTGGAAATGTCAGGTGTGATGCAGGCGGTGCTGAAAGTAAGAGGGTTCATGGGAAGCTGACTGGTCCTCTACCCCCATTTCTACCCACATGCCCGGTGTCCAATGTTACCAGGCATTTCTGTCACCAGCAGGAGATTAATAGTGGCAGAGAGAAGACACCACATCTGGCATCGAGGATGCATCTGACATAACTCAACTCATCCTGAAAACAAATCCTTGCCTGAAGAGCCGTAACCAGCCTTTCAGCACCACTCTTACAAACATGAAAGGGCAAGAAGCCATATGATGAGGCCTAGATTAAGGTAAACAAGAGGGAAAAAAACCGCCTGAGAAAAGAGATAACCTTAGTCACAAGACCACATAAATCCTTTATGAGTAGTATCCTAGGATGATTCAAGATGTTTCATCCATAAAACAAGAAGAGAATGCGAGCAAAAGGAGCAGAGGGCCAAAAAACCCCAAAAAACTAAAAAGCAATAAAACTGTTGCAGGCATTATTATTCTTGTTAATGTAAAAGAATAATAAATTCAAGGGAAGGGTTAAAAGACGAATTTGAGGAAAGCTAGAAAATATAAGAAAACGTAGAATGACTCTGAGGAAACAAAGGACTCATCAGTAGATCTAATATCCAACAAACACGTGTTCTAGAAAAGAAGATCCAAAGGTCAACAGAAGGGAGATGACCAAAGAAATAATACAAAATAATTTTCCAGAGTTGAGGAAAAGAAGTCTCCATGTGCTGAGTACAATGAATCTACAAAATGGCAGCGAACACATTGATGCAAAGCTTCAGACACCAAGAATAAAGAAAAAGGGGGGCCTGGGTGGCTCGGTTGGTTAAGCATCTGACTCTTGATATTGGTTCAGGTCATGATTTCATGGTCATGAGTTCGAGCCCCACGTCGGGCTCTGCGCTGGGCACGGAGCCTGCTTGGGATTCTCTTTACCTCTCGCCCTTTGCCCCTCCCTCCACTCGCGCTGTCTCAAGAAAAATAAAAGAATAAAGAAAAAAACGTAAAGACGTTCAGAAAGGTGGAAACACAGTGGCATTGACAAAGGAATGGGGCCCTGACGGCTCATCAGACTTCTCACTAAAGAAAAGGCAAGGCATTCAGTGTCCTAAGGGGTTAAAAAAACTTTCATCAGAATTCAGTACTCAGCACAATTGCCGGGTCAGTTTAAAAATCAAATAAAGGCATTTCCAGGCTGGATCTATTCAGAAAATTTACCTCTTACTTAACATTTCTGAGAAAGTTCTTAAGAGTGAGCTCTAGCAAGCAAGAGAAGAAATCAAGGAAGAAGTCAAGGGCCCCAGAAGTCACTGGAACCAACCCGAGAAAGCAGCGAATGTACTTTCTCTCCAACACCACTTGGAACTCTGAGTCTGGGACCGAAAAAGGTCTTGGGGGAAAAAATGAAAGTACAGGATACTAGACTGCATGGAGGGTTTAAGGGTGATTGAGGCTATGCAAAAGGAACTTATGACAGAGAAAAAACCCCACAAAGGCAAGAAGAAACTCCAGGGGGAGGGGGAAAGATTGTATAAAAAAAGGAAATGAATTAAAAATAGAATTGTTTTAAATAGGAAGCAGAATCAGACCTATAAATACAGAGAATAAACGGGGAGGAGGGAGTGGGGGTGTGCAAAATGGGGGAAGGGGAGTGGGAGGTCCAGGCTTCCCGTTACGGAATGAATAAATCACGGGGATGAAAAGCACAGCACGGGGAATACACAGTCAGTAATACTGTAATAGCACTATGGTGACAGGTGGTAGCTATGTTTGTGGTAAGCGCAGCAGAACATAGGAACTTGTCACATCACCATGTTGTACGCCTGAAACTCACGCAACGTTGGGTCTCAACTATCCTCGAATAAAAAGAATTTTCTTAATCTCCTTTTTGGATCTTTCAATGCTTACGTAAAAAAATAGTGATTTTTTGTGTGCTTACTGTGTATATATCCTTTGCGTTTTCAGATTTTATTAGCCCAAATACCATTTTGTGGATTGTTCCTAGGAAATAATAGATAACAATTTCCATAAAAAAAAGGAAACGTAATTCTAAGGTACCAGTTAGATCTGCTATGAAGATTCAGAGACTGCCAAGGGAATTTACTGATTTTTCAGCTTTCCCGATCAGTCAGTGACCAGAGCACGGCACACTTCCTTTTGGTTGCAGAACCGAGTGGAGACAGTTTGCATCTCTTTGACTCAGAAGCAAAAGTTAACAATCAGTAGTGGTAACAGGAGGTGGGCGGTGGGAGGTTGGGGTAAGAGCTGAAGGAGCGGGTCATAATTTTCTCTTGACAACAGAAGGTTCCAAGGAGGCGGACTCTGTATGCCAGGGCAAGAAATACGGGTTACGTCAACCGAAATTAGTTGTCATGATGGCACCGAGAAGACATGTGGGTGAACATCTTAGAGCTTCCTCCGGCGGAGTACCTACCTGCCCACCTAAGGTATAAAGAAACAGTGACGTCAGCACACTATAGGGACAGGAGCCAGACACTCAGACAAGCTGGGGCCAGGAAGACGATGGAACTGGGCGAGGAGGCTGGCGTTGGAAAACACAGGCATTGGTGGGAACCCATGACAGAACTGGGTTGGATGGGAAGGCGCTACTCAACTCTAGGATCGGTTCGTGATATTTGGGAATCTTCTGATGCCTTTAGGACTGGCCAGCAATCAGATTTTTACGAAAGCCTGTTGATTTAAATGCTGGCAGTTAACAAAATCATTTACAAAGACTGAGCACGGGCCAAAGGAAACACATAGAAGCTACCAGTATGAAGGCTCTGAGTGGCTTGACCAGTCCTTTGATGCCTTTGTTTCTCATCACGTGCTTTTCTCTGATTTTTTTTTTTTTAAAGATTTTATTTATTTGACAGAGAGACAGAGACAGCCAGCGAGAGAGGGAAGAAGCAGGGGGAGTGGGAGAGGAAGAAGCAGGCTCATAGCGGAGGAGCCTGATGTGGGGCTCGATCCCATAACGCCGGGATCACGCCCTGAGCCGAAGGCAGACGCTTAACCACTGTGCCACCCAGGCGCCCCTCTCTGATGTTTTATTTACGTGTCAGTATATGCTCCGTGAAAATGCCTTGGTTTTATTACCATTCTTTTTATAAATAGTAACGTTAATATATGTTATCTTTATAGAAAAAAGGAAAATACCTAATACGCAAAACCCCAAAATACACCACCTAGATCTAACTGCCACCACCCATGTTTTTATGTATTTGATAATCTGGAAATACACCTAAAAAAAAACACTTTATCTTGGATATACTATTCTTTACTTGGGATTATCCTAAAACCCTAAAAAATAAGGCTTGGGCTGGCAATGTCCTCAGTGTCACAGAGGGAAGGATTTCCTTGCCCAGGATGGGCCTCATGTCAGGGATGGGGATCAGCCCGTGTCCTCTGTCGTTAGTGGGGGGGTGTCTGAACTCCTGGGATGCTGACAGGCACGTGGGTAAGCAAAGGATGCAGAGGAGGTTGTTAAAAGAATACATTTTTTCAAAAAAAAAATATTTTGGCAGAAAAGAAGTGTCTTCCTAAGGTAGCCAAGTCTTTGGAAGATACGCTTGCTGGCTTTCATAGTTCATGTGGGCCCATCATGTGAATGCTGGCTAGCGAATAGGTGTAAACATTTTGAAAACATTCCCTTTGCACCAAATGTTCCTTTAGCTAAAATAACTTGAGTAAAAAAAAAAAAAAAATCTTTGAAAATGCAGTTCTTAAAACACATTTTTGGGAACGACTGTAGAACACGACAGCTATCAGGCCTTTGCCCTTGAAAATCAGCCATGGGGACGTGACGTGACGGGGTTCTGCCCTGGGGGTTCCTTGAAGAGGCCGCTGTTCAGGTGATCATCACCTGTTTCAAGTAGACCGGCCCCTGAACATCTGGATTGATAAAGCCAACGCCCTGAGAGATTAGCTGCTTTGCCCAAGTTTCTTTTCTTGAGAGAGAGATCGGTGGCAAGAGTCTTTGAGCTAGTGCCTTCAGCCACAGAATTTAATCTGGTAATCAATACACCCGTGTCATATGAAGCAGGTGGCATGTCTGCCATCTTGCTTCTCATCATCTGTAAAGCCCTTTCTACCGTCGCGACCGATTTGCCGCAAGGGTCTTATTTGCCTGGAATGCGTGCGCAGAAAGGAAAGATCCAGGAAGTGTTTGGGATTGAACGTGACCACAGCCGTGACCGATCACCAGAGCTGGCGCCTGTGTGTGAGAGCACGGGAAGAGGGAGGAGGAGGACGGAGGTTGTATCCATTTTAAGGGCAAAGGTGAGGATCAAGGGGGAATCTCTCTCAACCAGGTATAAATCCATGATCACCCGCCCCCCCCCCCCCCCCCCCCCGGAGAGAGGCAGATCTCATCGAAACATCACCGAGAGGTTAATAAAACCTAATGACCCTCACCGTTTTACATTTATGGTCAAGGGACCACCCCCCAAACCACAATGTACTACTTGCTTCTAAAAGCTTCCATAGAACAGTGCAGATCATGTAAGACCAACGGTCTGCCGGATCTGTCTCGCACGGACTGCGGAGTATTTGAGAAAGAGCGCAAGGGGCCTCAACTGAAAAGTCTGGAGCTTTGGCATTCCACTTTGGTTTTCCTGCCTCTTTTTCAACATCGGGACACTTGGGCGCTGGGACATGGGGGCATGTGTCATTGGCACCAAAGGCTGCCCGGCGGCGTGGGGGTGGGGGGGCCCCAGGCTCACTTACCGCGATTTTGGCTTTTATGGCCGCCAGCTTCTCCTGGGCGGCCGTGAGGTCCGAGGTGGCTCTGCTCAACGCCTGGCGCTTGGGCTCCACCTCGCAGAAGACCTCGTAGAACCGCACGATGTTGATGACCCAGGAGCAGAGGCCCGCGGCCGCGTATGACTTGGTGGCCACGAACTCGGGGTTGAACTCCGGGTCCTGCAGGTACGGCCTGATGGCCTTGAGGCAGCTCTCGGGAATGTTCTCCTTGTCGAAGTTGACGAGGGAGTCCAGGAAACCGTCCACTTTGGCCATGGTGACCTTGGCGGCCTTCCAGCTCCGGTCCTTGGGCACCCTGCCCCCGGGGGCCGTGAGGGTCATGACCGCGGCGCTGACGTTGCTGACAGCCGGAGGCGGGGCCCCGAACGACTTCAGCTCGGTCAGGTTGGTCTGCGGAGAGAGGAGGAGGTGGTTAGGGAAAGACGAAAGGGCTTCCTTTGTCCTCGGCCGCTAATGGACTTGGGCTCCAGGATGATCATTCCGAAAAGGGCTGCTTTGAAGCCCGCGGAGCCCCTCTGAATTCTAAATGTCATGATTCATCCGAAGGAAACCAGAGCTACTCCCCAGTGGCTTCGGTCTCCCCACGAATGGCTAGCCGAGACTCAGCTCTGCTTGTTCAGTTCTTTAACCGACTCACGGCCCATTAGAAACACACAATTATTTCACATTCAACAGAAAAATAGAAGGACGGCAATAGAAAAATATGCCGAAATAGGCAGCAGGCTATGAATAAAAGATAAGGTTATTATAAATTAATTTCCCATCTTGGATTGAAGAGACTAGCCCTGCAACCCAACAAATTTTGTTTTTCTTTAATTAAACTGCTTTGTTCCATGAGCTTAATTCTAACTACACTTGACTGTCCTGATAGCAAAGTGACATTTTCCGCCAGGAAATAATGCAGACAGAAAGCCGGGCACAGTCACTGCCCCTGCTTAGACGTGGGGTCGTCCTCTGCTCCAAGCGTCACTTGCACCAGCAAGATACGGCTGAATGGCCTTTGGCAAGTCACTTCGACTCTCCAGGCCTCTGTGTTTCCATCTATAAACTGGGAGCAGGGGGACGCACTCATCCGTCAGCAAACCTCTGTCTTAAATGCATGTGAAATTGATTTAAGGTCTGTGGCCACCATCCGTGAGAAGCCTCTGACCTCAAAAGCGCTTGTTTTGGGGGGCTGATTTTGGAAGTGGGGGAAAAGTCTTGATTTCGAAGATGTGTCCCGAGAGGGCCTGGAAATCTACAAATGGTGGGGGGGATTACTTCTCGCAGCTAATGAAAGCACTTGGGAAGAAGCTCTTTGCTTCTCAAACTGTTTTCACATTTGGTCATGAAAACTCGTCAGAGGTGGGGATGGAAGGACAGCATACGTGTGTGGGGGGAGTGGCCTCTGGGGCAGAGGGGGCAGAGTCAGAAAATAGAATCAGAAACAAAATCCCGCAATTTTAAACCCAGTAAGTTCAGCATGCTCAACGTCCTGAATTAAGAAAATATAAAAACGTACAGAGATGAGATGGCATCCCACAGCCCAGATATGTTGCTGTTAATATTTCCACGTAATTCCTTCCAGTCTTTTCTATATTCATCTCTCTCGGTAAATTACTCACAGCCTCTCTGGTAGCAGTGACAGAAGACCCAGCGCAAGTACGAAGAGGACTTTCTCGCTCAAGTGTCTGAGGGCGATGAGCTGGGAGCCGGCTGTAAGGACGAGGGGACCTGTGTTTGGGCATCTACGGGCTCTCCAGATCTTCTCTCATTTCTGCTTCTCCCTGCACATGCTTCTGTTTTGCAGAGCAGTTTCCTCGTGTGGAAGGCACATGACCTACCCCTCTGCCCTCCCCTTGTGCCACCGTCTCCGTCTGTCACTAAGCTCTCACCATGGTCACCTCCTTCAAGCTCACTGATTGCCAAGCTTGTCCCCACCTCGGGACCCCTGCCTGTAACCCTTCCTGCTAAGACCTTTGCATGGCTCATCCCTTCTCATCCATCAAGATCCCAGTTCAGAAATCAGACGTTGCCCACTCAGAAAGACTTTCTCGTCAGCTTCCCCTTCTCATCTTTTCCTACCAGCACCCTGATGACCTGCAGAGAACTCAGGGCCATCAGAAATCACCACTTTTTTCCTTATTGAATTTGCATATCCCTCTCCTTCATGAGAGCAGGGACCTCATCCGTGTTGCTAACCACCGTCACCCTAGTGCCTCCAACAGAAACTGGCGTGCAAGTGCTCATCAACACGGGTGTCCAGCAATCCCCCGGAACGAATGGGGGTCAGCAGCTCAAGGTCACGGCCATGGTTTTGCAACCGGAAGAGGAGGAGACTTTTTCTCCAATGCAAGTGGAAATAAACATGTCCTGGGAGGGGGTGCCCAGGTGGCTCAGTTGATTAAATGGCCAACCCTTGGTTGAGGCTCAGGTCATGATCTCAGGGTCCTGGGACTGAGCCCTGCACTGGGCTCCATGCTCAGTGGGGAAGCTGCTTGAGATTCTCTCTCTCCCTCTTCCTCTGCACCTCCCCCTGCTTGCATGCTCACTCTAAATCAATCAATCAATAAACCAATCGATCAATCAATCTTTAAAAAATGTCCCGGGAAATAATCTTTAGTTAGGTAGGGCTCCTATCACGGCAGGGCGGGCCAAGAGGGTTCTGCTAAGAGGAACACAGGATGGAAGACACAGTTCTCAGAAGGCAGACAGGATTCTGAGCGAGGCAACAGCAGGGACGCTTGGTTTTTCCACCCCACTCCTGCCATCAGGCTCTTGCTCTCCCTGCTGCCTTGACCTTGACTGCTCTTCCCAGCTGTCTGCCTGACGAATTCGCTCTTCTCCAAGCTTTTACTCAAACTTCTCCTTCTCTGTTGAGTGGGGTTGGGAGGGTCGTGGAGGCGGGGGAGGAGAGCCAGTCAGGATCAGAGCTCCAGGGGGCAGTTTGATTTCATTCTAACGTCAAGGGGAAGCCCCTGGAGGGTTTTGGGCAGGGAGTGAAATGATGTGGTTTTGCTCTGAGAACGTCTTGGGGCTGGCCCCACTGCGGCAGGGCAGGCTGCACAGTTGTTCAGGTAGGAGACTGAGCCAGCCCGGGGCCAGGACTCTCAACAGTAGAGATGGTGACAGATGACTGGGTTTGGGACATACATTGGAGCTAGCATAGGCAGAAGCTTTAAAAAGAGGCAGGAGAGAACATCGCTCGTTACTCTTCTCGAACAGAATTTTTAAAGTCGGTATACCAGGTGGATGGAGCACAACTGATGTCAAACATTCAATTTCTGGAAACCTTTCCACAAATTCGCCATACGGATAATGCTTTGTGGGACATTCTTCTACATAGATCTTTCTGAAAAGCTTAGATTAGATCTTTAGGAGTGGATCTGGCAGGTCAAAGAGCAGGGCACATTTTTTAAGTGTTCTTTGTACATGCTATCAGCTGCCCCAGAAATTCCAATTCACGTTCTCAGTGTTTGAGAAAGTTTACGTTGGCTCCCATTCAGCATTGGTCACACTATTTAAGAAAAAAAAAATTTTTTTTTTCAATTTGACAGGCTGAAAATGGGATAACACTGGTTTAATTCATATATGTGCATATACATATGTGATACTAAGCATTTTTTTTCATATTTTTAAGCAATTTGACTTTCTTATTTTGTGAATGGTTGGGTATCGACATTTGCCTCCATTTCTACGGGGCTGTTTATCTCTTTATTTTTGATTACTTTATTAGTTAGCGTCCCCACAGGCCAAAAAGATGATACCATGCACTGGCTAATTTGAGGGGGACTAACAAAAAGAACTATTTGTAAAGAGACAGTGCCTTACCCTGGACTGGTAGCAGCTGGGCTGGGTGGGGCCGGGGTGGTTCCGTTTCTATCCCTGGAAGCTGTGGTTGGAAGAACCGGGTGAGAGAGAAGAGAGGGAAGGAGAGGAAGTGGGAGAGGGACGGGGAGAGAGAGGAAGGGAAAGGATGGAGGAAGGATGGAGAGGGAGGAGAAAGGGAGGGCAAGGGAGTGCGAGGGAGGGTGTCTGATACCACCCAAGCCAGCCTCCCAGGTCACGGAGAAAACAGAATGGGGAAGGGCCAGGAGTCAATGGGAGGGGAGACAAATGGATTTCCAGACCCGTTTTTAAGAGTGCTTACATACTAAGGAAATTAACTTCTTTCTTTCTAAATTAAAAAAAATCTTGTTTATGATATTCTGTGGTATACAGAAATTTAATTTTTATGTAGCCAAATTTAATCATCCTTTTCCAGATGATATCATGATATCACCCTATGTTTTTCTGCTTAGAAGCATCTTTCACATATATTAAAATTGATCTGAATTTATAATTTTTCTAGTTCTTTCATAGTTTCATATAATTTTTCTAGTTCTTTCATAGTTTCATTTCTTTCTTATTGTTAACTGTTTTACACAGTAACACTGTTTTGTCCTTTTATTAAAAGAATATTTATTATGAAATATTTAGCAAAGATAACAGTGAAAGTAGGAATCACTCCTCATTTTACCACCCAGAGATAAATGTGAGTTATATGTATAAACCTACACGTCATATACACACACGTCATAAGTATACACATCCATGGGGCGCCTGGGTGGCACAGCGGTTAAGCGTCTGCCTTCGGCTCAGGGCGTGATCCCGGCGTTATGGGATCGAGCCCCACATCAGGCTCCTCCGCTAGGAGCCTGCTTCTTCCTCTCCCACTCCCCCTGCTTGTGTTCCCTCTCTCGCTGGCTGTCTCTATCTCTGTCGAATAAATAAATAAAATCTTAAAAAAAAAAAAGTATACACATCTATGTATCATACGCACACTCCTGTATACGCACACTCCTGTATGTCAGATATATACACGCATGTCACATATACACACATCATAGACACGCACGTATCATGTATACAAACTTACACGTCACACATACACATAGCACATATGTGCACACGCATTATATATATATGCACGTATGACATATGACAGACTAACAGACACAGAAAAGATAATGAGTGTATATATATATATGAATATACAGGAAAGTATGTATCTGGCTTATTTGTGTCCACACATACACACACACACACAAATATACACATATCAATCGCTGTTTATACTATTTTCTGAATCTGATTTTCACTGAAAATTATATCTGAAATTTTCAATGGCATCATTTCTGTAAAACATGGGTTTAACTAAAGTATGCAGTTTTCTCTCATTGAGATGCGCCACAATTTTTTTTGGCCCACTCCATACTGCTGGACATTTAGGTTATTAAATCTTTTACAGCGGCTTAAACGGTATGAACTTTTAAAGACATTAGACACAAGTAAACCAAAAATCAAACTGGAGGTAAATTAGATTTACATCTAACTTTTAAATTACTTGAGGAGAGGGGACATCCTTGTGATAGTGAATCTTCCCATACACAGATATCTATATATATGGATATATATAGATATATATAGATATATATAGATATATATTTGATATATATATATATTTTTCTAGTCATACTTTATTTTATATTCTTCAACAAAGATGTACAGTTTTCTTCACAATGTTTCAACACATTTACATTCGCTTATTTCTATCTTGTGCTTTGATCACTAATTTAAAATAAATTTTCCAACTGGCTACCGCCGATATTAAGAAAGCTATAAATTTTTGTAAATTATTTGGTCATGGGCCCTTAACTCTTCCCTTTTATTCTTATTTTTTTATAGCGGGTATTTTATAACATTTACATGACGACTATTTTTCAGTTATTATTGCATTGGCTAGAAATTCTAGGACAACTTTCTGTTTTTTATAACGGTGACGGGGATCATGATTGTGCCTTTTCTATCTTAATGCGAATGCCTTTCATGTTCTACTTTTTTTTTTTTTTTTAAAGATTTTATTTATTTATTCGACAGAGATAGAGACAGCCAGCGAGAGAGGGAACACAAGCAGGGGGAGTGGGAGAGGAAGAAGCAGGCTCATAGCGGAGGAGCCTGATGTGGGGCTCGATCCCATAACGCCGGGATCACGCCCTGAGCCGAAGGCAGACGCTTAACCGCTGTGCCACCCAGGCGCCCCATCATGTTCTACTTTTGGGTAGGACGTTTTGTCCTTGGGTTGGATGGATTGCCATCTGTTAGCTAAATATCCAAATAGCCTCGTACTCCCGTTTTACCGAGTGTTTTAATAAGGAACGGATGTTGAATTGTGTTAAGTCCCATTTCGACATCTCCCCAAATGCCGATGAAGCCTGTCATCTTCGATCTAGGGTTGGGGATGGTTCCGTGAATAATCCTACATAGGGAAATCTCGCCAGCGGGTGGCGTGGTGAATCTGATTTACTGGTATTTGTACAGGTGTCTTACACCCCTGTTCATAAGGCAGATTCATCTGAGGTTTTTTCTCGTGCTATCTCTACCACTTATAGTACCAGGCTTATCACCTAACTTGGAAACTCTAGAATTTTCCAAAGTATTTGATTATAAAAGCTGCTTTTTATATTACTTGCTAATATTAAAAGTCAAATGACAGGGAGGAAAAAAATTACAATATATATACACCAAGAGATTAATAAACATTTATAATGGAAAAACTATGATTTAGTAAGAAAAAGGGAAACTCTCTTACAAGAAAAATGGACAAAAGAAATCTAAATATTCAAAAAAGATGCCCAAGCCTCATTATAATGACACCATCCATGATTTGAAAAAAATGAAAAATTTTTCACTGTTTTATTTGGAAAAGTTAAAGTGACTGAAAATGTCTAAGATCGGCAAGGATGTAGGGAAAGCAATATTCACAATTATAGACAAAAACAACCATTTTGGACAGATACTGGTCATTACTTACTAAAACAAAAAGCATACTGTTTTCTCTCTCTAAAACATTAAATCTTTTAAAAAAAAGGGAGGGTGCCTGGGTGGCTCAGTCACTTAAGTGTCTGACTCTTGATTTCAGCTCAGGTCGTAGGATCGAGCTCTGAGTGGGCCTCCGTGCTCAGTGGGGAATCTGCTTGAGATTCTCTCTGTCCCTCTGCCCCTCCCCCATACTTGCGAGTGTACCCTCTAATAAATAAATAAATAAATAAATAAATAAATAAATAAATAAATCTTTTTTTCTTTAAAAGAGCATATTGTTGATATGAGCTTCCTATTGCTTCTGTAACAAATCAACACAAGGTTAGGGACTTAAAACAGCATGGCTGTATCAGCTCACAGCTGTGGAGGTCAGAGGACCTCACGCCAAGGTGTGGGTAGGGCTGGCTCCTCCTGGAGGCTGTAGGAGAGGGGCTGTGCCTCTTCCAGCTTCTAGAGGTTGACCTCAATCCCTGGCTTGCGTCCCCACATCACATCCCCTTCCCCCTGCGCTGCTTCCCTCATCGCATTGCATTTGGGGCCCACCTGGATAATCTCCCCACCTCAAGACCCTTCACTCAATCATGCCTACTAAGTCACTTTTGCCATATGGAGCAGAAAATTCTCAGGTTCCAGAGATCAGGATATGAGTATCTTTGGAGGGGGGGAGCGGGGGAAGAGGCATTACTTAAGCCCGCCATGTTGTTCTACCAAACAATTATACTTCTTCTTATTGGCCCAGAGAAATAGTTGCATATGGGATAAGTATCTATGTACAGGGATATTTATAATGGGGAAAAAAAAGAAGGAAACACTCAACAGTGGATAAATAGCTAAAAAAAACCCAGGGTATAATTATAGCACGGAATCCAAGGAAGCATTAAGGTTTCAGTGTATGTACTGGCATGAAGGGGTCATATTTCACGAGGGAACATAATTGGCATTTTCCATTTATATTTAAAATATGACATATTTTATATGTGCATTTATACAACTATAAATGCATAGAAAAATTGCTCGAATGGATACGCCCCAGATTATTACAGGAGTTCTCTTGGGACAGAAATGGGGCTGGGGTGGAGAAGAGGGTGACTATATCCTACCCTGTGTATTCTACACTATTTGAATAATTTTTTAAAAAAGATTTTATTTATTTATTTATTTAATTTTACGGGGGTCAGGGGTGGAGAGAGAGGGAGAGAATCTCAAGCAGACTCTGTGTTGAGCGTGGAGCATGATGCAGGGCTTGATCCCAGGACCCTGAGATCATGACCTTGAGCTGAAACCAAGAGTCAGACGCCTAACTGAGCCATCCAGATGCCATTTTTAATAATGAAAATGCCATTATATGTTACTTGTATAATAAAAAAAAATAAGTTCACTGTAAAAAATGCACAGGGACCAAGCAGAAAATTCTAGGTAACTGTGTAGGGGGGGAAAGGCCATGAAATTATAAACAAAACGATTCCTCCACTAAGGCAGGAAAAGTTACACCGGCTTTCTTTCAGTTTGGCTATGAAAGTGAAAACTGCCAAAGCAGAGACTCAAAACGTGCAGAGACTTCCTACCAGGCTCTGATTTACAGGTGTTCTCTATGCATTAACTACAGATTTATTGTTAAGTTTGAAAACGATGAGAAAACAGGGAAGTGGGCTTGAAAGACCAGAGTTCTGGGAGCACGGAGGGTTTTAGGGTACTCCTGGGGGCCTTGGGTCCACGGAGCAGTAATGCCCTCATCACATGTGGTACAGGCTGATCCATTTCACGTCACCAGCGGGGCGGCGGGGGGTGGGGGTGGGATCATGACCTGAGCCGAAATCAAGAGTCGGATGCTTAACTGACTGAGCCACCCAGGCGCCCCTTATTTTTCATTTTAGATGTTAGCAAGTGACATCCTACTTAGAGGGTGAATATTTAGCTATTTTTACTGCCCTCCTTTCCCTCCTAATTATTATGGTTGCATCAAGTTTTTAGTTAATGGTCAGTTATGATTATGACATGATTATAAATATTGTTCACCTTGCGTTGTATTTTCTTTCTTGTATGTCCAGAGGTTTTTTTTTTTATGAAATTAATAAGTGCTCTTATTACTGGTTTTCTGCGGAAGTAATTTATGGGCAAACAGCTGACAGAGGGAACCAGGGTGGGGTGGGTTCTTGGGGGAAGAGGACTTCCCATACAGCTGAATGCTCATTCAGAGGCCTTGGGGTGGGATTGCGTGGGGGTGTCTGAGACACAGCAAGGCCAGTGTGGGGGGTCAGAGTGATGAGAGGAAGACCAGTTATGGGTGTAGCAGAGGAGGGCAACAATGGTAGTCTTGTGGGCCACTATGGATTTAATCTGGGTATGACGGAAGCCAATGGAAGATTCTGAACAGAGGGATGACGTGGTCAAACTGCTGTTTTTAAAAAGATTACTCAGCACCTGGGTGGCTCGGTTGGTTAAGCCTCTGACTTTTGATTTCGGCGCAGGTCCTGATCTCTGGGTCATGGGATCGAGTCCCGAGTCAGGCTCTGTGCTCAGTGTGAGTCTGCTTCTCTCTCTCCCTCTGCTTCATCCCTCTGCTCTCTCTTTCTCCCTCTCAAATAAATAAATAAAATCTTAAAAAAAAAAAAAGAGATTACTTGGGTGGCTACAATCTGTTAGCTACTTTTCATACATTCTCTCATTTGATCTTTGTTATAACCTAACGGGGACCGTGTCACTCTTACCTCCCTTGCACAGGTGGGGAAACAGGCTGAATGGAGAAAGAATCACACCCAGAGCCACATCCGGTGAACGGCACAGCCAGTATTCACACTCCACTCATTTTGGGAAATATCACCCCCGTGTCAAAAGATCTTAGGAAAGACATTTGATTTATGAGCAAGACACGATCAACGAACACATCACGTGCGTCCGTCAATGCAGTCGTCTCGTGGTTCGTGCTGGGGAATCAGAAAAGGGCGTGATGGATCTAGAATGGTAAGTCTGAGCCTGAAATACGGGTGGGATGGGAGCGGGGGTAGGGGGCAGCAGGGAGGGGCAGAGGCTCATCAGAGGCCCAGAGACGGAACAGGTGCCGCTGTGAGGGGCCACGAGAAGCTACCAGGTTCAGGCTGAGAAGGGGGGGCGTAACAACCCCTCCAATTCCTGGACCCCCAAGGTACCCGGGTTCCCAGTATAGACTCTGGTGTTTTCTCCTGCTATAGGGTGGGGGTCTGTTTAGGGCCTTCGAGGCCCTCAGTGCCTTAACCTTTAGGACCTAAAAAATAAAAAATCCTAGAATGCATAATCCTAGAAACCTTCAAAAAAAATCCTAGAATGCACTCATCTCTCAAATCACAATTTACACCTAAGTCTACGTCACAGGATTCTACCGTGTTCCCAATTCCGTTCTAGATGTGCTAACGCCCGAAACCGCTAGATGCCACCTTCCAAAGTGAGTTGGGAGACGGAGGTTCTGGAAGGCAGGTGTCTGTCTCTCCAGTACCTCCCTGCCCCGAGGCTGTCACAGCATCAGGAAGGTGGAGAGGAAGAGAGAAAGTTTTGTGAGACTTCGGCTGCTGAGTCCTGCCTGCTCTGCCTCTCAGGGGGCATGTGGGGCGTAGTCTGCATGGCCCCGTGGACCGGGGTCTAACTCAAACCCCGGAAATCTGGAATGTGTGAGAACAGCTGCCTCGCCCCCGCCCCCAGCCATGGAGCGAGGGAGAGGGTGCTGCAGGGGTGGGGTGCCGACGCTCTCGGGGCGCGTTTGGGGAAAGGAGAAGCAGGTGCCCCCCGTGGACGGAGATGAGCTGCTTGCTCAGCAGGGCCAAGGCAGGCGGCCTTAGACCTTGGCCCAGCGGTCCCCGGGAAGGACAGAGAAAGCACCCTGCAGGGGAGAGACCCCGAGGACGGGGGGAGGGTCTCCACGTGAGCATCCCAACAGAGGGTCAGCTTTCCAGTCCCCCTCTGACGCCTGCTCCCCACCAGCGGATCTGTCTGCCCCTTCTCTTCCTTTCTCCCCCTGCCCCTCAGGGGCGTGATCCAAACGGGAAAGCAGCTTAATGGTGAAAAAGAGAAGGAAGAAGTCCTTCTTCCTAACCAGCACCCCTCCAGGCCACACAGACATGGAGCACACGTCCAGAGAACCCAAATAAAAGTGCCCGGGAATACATCGCAGAAGTCACGCTTGGCCTACCGAGTGGTTCCCTATAGGGGTTGAACTGAACGGACACACAGTTATGTGTTGTTGACATTTGAATATTTGCGAATTTGGATTACCTAGGTTTTTGTTTTTTTTTTGTTTTTTTTTTTTTTTTTTCATATTTTGGAGTCAACATGTGTTTTCGTCTCCTATCTTCAGTGTTTTCCCAGGGCTTTATAAGGCTCGTGTGTCCTGCTGTACGTAACGGGTAAAATGACCGTGGGAGACACAGCTAGGAGGTCTCTGGACTTGGATTCTGAGGGTGTGAGATTAAGTCTGGCTCTAATATTGAGGGACTCTGGGCAAGGCAGTCCTCCCTCAGGGTCCTGGCTCTGTCATCCGTGGTGGGGGCTCCGGACTGGTCGGCACGTCCTGTAATGATTGGTTCTAAGACTCACATCCCTGGGATTTTGTGGGTAGTTGGCGGAGCCCGGCATGTCGTCCGTTTAAATGAATGTTTGTGGGGCGCCTGGGTGGCTCAGGTGGTGAAGCTCTGCCTTCGACTCAGATCATGATCTCAGGGTCCCGGGATCGAGTCCCACGTTGGGCTCCCTGTTTCTCCCTCTCCCTCTGTCCTTCCCACCGCCCCCCACTCATGCGCTCTCTCTCAAGTGAATAAAGACAAATCTTTAAAAAAAAAAAAATAAATGAATGTTTGCTTAATGACTAAACCAGTGACAGCCGGATCCCGCCCTAAGCCCTCCCACTTGCCCTTGGATCCCTTGGGGGACACCAGGGTACCACGCTGTCTGGGTCACCGGGAGGCGTAAGCAGACGGCACAGGTGACCCTCCTACCTTATTGAGGGTGTTCAGCGCCTCCTGGGCGGCCGCGAGTGCCGGCTCCGCCTTGGCCAGGTCCTCCTCACAGTCCTTCTGCTTCTGCTTCACCTCGAGCATGATGACGGCCACCCTCCGCTCCTCCTCGTCGGCCACGGCCTTCTCCCTGCTCACCTTGTCGGTCTCTATGCCGACCACCTGAATCAGCCTGTCCGCGCCCGCGTCCTTCTGCCTCAGCTCCCCTTCCTGGGTGGCCAGCTTGGCTTTCAGGCCGTCCACCTGCAGCAGAAAGCCCCGGGCTTAGCGGGGGCAGCGGGACTTTGGACGGAGGGGCCCCGGGGATCTGACCACGCAGGGAAAAACGCCAACTCCTGGTGAGAAGGAAGGTGCAAAGCCGCATTCTCCTCCAGGGCCAAGCGACCTGACCCGGAGAGGAGAGGGACCCTGGACCCCCTCCTCCTCCTCCCTCCACAGTAAAGGTGGTAGAAGATTCTAAGCAACACATGCCCTGACCTTTCTCTGGCCTTGATGCCCATGTGACCCAGGCTCCTTCTCACGGATGTCGGTGCCCGTATCTCTTAAAACCCTGTGTGCCTCACATAATACTCCCCACACAGTAGGGGCGCCTGGGGGGCTCAGTCGGTGAAGCGTCTGCCCTTGGCTCAGGTCATGATCCCGGGGTCCTGGGATCGAGTCCCGCATTGGGCTCTTTGCTCAGCGGGGAGCCTGCTTCTCCCTCTGCCTGCCGCTCCCCCTGCTTGTGCTGTCTCTCTGACAAATAAATAAATAAATACCATCTTTAAGAAAAAAATACTTCCCACACAGGTGGGCATGTCCTAAAAATCAGGCCATATTTAATGGAAACTGGCCAATGTGAGGTATGCCAAGAATTCAGCAAGCGATAAAAAGTGAGTATCTATTATGCAGCCGGAGAGACTGAATGCGGGGCCAGACCGTGGCCAGACCCTATATCAAGGCTGAACTCTGACCCGCAACTGTAACCCTCCTGGGGCCAGGAGATCGGCCCGTTATCCACCATCACTAGGTCAGGAAGGCAGCCTGCTGTCTGTAAGTCAGACCTGTAGGACGTCAGGCTCCCATCTCCGTAACAGCCCAGGAAGACAGACAATGAGTAGCCTCAGTAGCACTCAGCCCCCAGTGGCCAGAACGTGATTAATAGCGGACACCTTCCTTAATTGTTGTCCCTGCTTCCAACTTAGGACCGACCAGAGAAGGTCAAACACGCTCTCCTCACGATCACAGAGGATGCCCACTCTCGTGAACCGCCACCAGCTTCCGCTGGGACACGCCTGCCACTGTTCCCTTTCTTCCCACCGCGCAGCTCTCCCACCCCTCTGCCTTTCTTTGAGTCTCTGCCAAAACCCAGGTGCTGGGTGGCTGACTCCCTTGCTGGAGCGAGCTCTGAAGAGAGCGCATTAGCTTCTTCTTCCTCGGTCGGTCTGAGTTTAGTCCCACAATCCTTACAAGAGAGCTGACCAGGTCACAGCAGGTGAGCAGAGAGCATTCCAGTGGCCCAGACCAGAACCCAACGGGGCTCTCCATCCAGCCTCTGGATTCACAGGCATTTTGGAGGAAATAGGGAAGTATTGGGGACATCGGCACACAGGAAACCGTCTATTCCTCTGATCCGCTGGGGAAGGAGTTCTGGTTTTCTCTGTACATTCAGTTCGGGGGCATGTGCTTTTCTCAGAGCGTGGTCCCGGGACCAGCAGCAACGGCATCCCCTGGTCCTTGCTAGGAACGTAAACTCTCGGGCCCACTCCAGACCTACTGAATCAGGAATTCTGGAGGTGGGCCTGGTGATCTGGGTTTTCACAGGCCCTCCGGGTAGATGCAGGTGCCCACCTCTGGGTCTGAGAGTCACTGGCCTGGTTTTATGGCCCTTTCCCATGCAAAGAGGAGCCTCGGATCTGTTTCTCTCTGGGCAGTAAGAAAGCCATCTGTCTTTGCAATATGGCCCGTACACTTTCCACTGCAGGATGACCTCCTGTCTCTCATTTTCCTGCAGTCCATTCCCATGCAGCAACGGAAGATTACTCCAGAGCTCCTGGAACACGCCAAGCAGATTCGAATGCTTTATGATGCAAAATGTAAAAGGGGAAAAATAAAACAGAGCCTTAGACGCTGCCTGCGGATAATTCCCTTTTCAGGCAGATCGAAAAGAAAGAAAAGGAAAGCGGGGCGGGGTGGAGGGGGGTGGGGAGAGAATGCTGTTTAATTTTGGGTATTCATGGAAACTGGAGACTTTTTGTTAACCTCAAATGAAGGCCTGCTCCCTAGAAGGAGCCTTACACGCCCGTGCGGGAAGGTTAATCCATTTCTATCTCCCGTCGTCAGCTGCAGGGAGTTCATTTCCACAAGGACAAAGATGCAACTGTGAATCAAAATGACTGAACCACCGAATCACCGCGGTCAGCAAACACACCAGTAACTTTGGGTTCCCTTTTAAATCTTGGGAGATTTGAGAACAGTGGAGTGGTTGGTTGTTGGTGGTGGTGATTTTCCCTGTTATTGTTTGTTTGGCTGATTGCACATAGGGTAGGCGACCTCGGGTCCAACGTACATAATCACCAGCACCGTGACCGGGAGCTTTATGGCTCTTAAGCTGCAAAGAGAGGGTCTGGCCCGTCAGAATGAGGCTGCTTCCCACCCAGCTAAAGAGAGGGCGTCAGTCCAGTTCATTTTTGGTTCTTCTGCAATGGAACGGGACGTTGAAATAGGGTCATGTTACAATGTCCTCTTCTCTTTTCCCTTCTTCAAAGCATTTGAGCCCCTCTTTGGCTCTCTTCCTTCCCCCATAGAAGGATCAAGAGGGAGAGTGTCACAACCAACAAAGACAGCCTCTCCCCAGTCTTTCCAACCCCATGAATGTTCGTCAGGGTGGGGGACTGTCAACTGAGTGGGGTGACAAAAGGCTGGTGGGGAGAGACCCTCCCTTCAAGGACCAGGAACATGGTGCTAAAGAGAAAGGCTAAGCTTGCCGGGCCCTTCTCCTCAGAGCCACAGAAGGAAGAGAGAGAACCCAGGACCACCAACACCAATCCCTACTGTGCAGAGGGCTGGAGGCCCGGATATATTTTCCTTCCTCCTCTGAGCCCCTCTGGTCACCCCCATGTTCTCACACGAATTCACACTTCACCTAGGCTCTCCTCTTAGATGCAGGGGTTTCCCATCTGTAGTAGACCCATGGTTGCCTAATAAAAACTCCTCATCGCTGTTCTGGAAACAGAGTTTGAATTTCCTTCGGGGAACGCTCCCTCCCCGAGTCCTCAGAGTGTGGGCAGAGCCGACTCCAGTGGTTGTCCTTCGAACCCCGCTTGGCCGAGGAGAATATCCGAGTCACAGAGAATGGCTGACCGATGATCGGAAGAGGCCAATCAGAGCCCCGGACCATTTATCCAGGAGCCTGGCAGAAAATCCTGGGAAAGGCCAAGTCCTTCTTATGGTGGGGATGCAGAGCACACAGAACGTGAGTGTGAAGCTGCCACGGCCCGGGGGGGTTGCTTGCTGGAGCCGGGCGTGTAGTGGGGATCTGGCTCCAGCCCTGTCCAAACGCAGTGCTGTCTCTGAATTTTCTTGGTTTTATTTGTTGTTGTTGTTTTGCCTAAACCAAGTCCGTTGGATTTTGTTCAGCTGCCCTCAAAAGGATCCTGATAAATATATCACGTAATCTCAAAAAAAATTTCTCTCTCTCCTGTCTTTTCCTTTCTTTTCCTTCGCTTCCCTCCCCTCGCCTTCCCTTCCTTTCCCCTTTCCTCTTTTTTTCCTTTCCTTTCTTTTTTTTTTTAATACTAAGTGAACTTGAATTAATTTTTTTTTTTTTCATTTGCAACCGAAAGAGTCCTAATGAATACATCACAGTAAATTATTGAACCGTCAACTTCAGGTAAGTTCGGTGGCCTGAGATTATTTGAAACCCCAGGATAAACTGAATTGGAGAGTCTCCAGACAGACAGACTTGGGGAGTAAATCTTATATGCAGGGAATTGGTAACAGCCCGTAGGCCTTTCACGAACATTTCGTCAACCCAACGGTCCCCCTTCCTCATGAGCCAGACGCAGAGCGAGGATGACCGTGGGTTCCGAGGATGCCAGCAGGAGATGGAGCGAGACCCCGAGTCAGAGCTGGGAGTTGCGACTGTGCCAAGAGGAGGAAGAGAACAGAAGGGACGCCGGCTGTGAAGCTCTGACCTGAGGCAGCAGCAAAGACAGGCCCAGCAGCAGCAGCAGCCGCCGTCCACGGAGCCAGTGAGAGCCGAAGACCACATCACGTGGCCTCACCAGCTGCCTCCTGAAGCCACGACCACCACTCAGACGGGAAGGAGCAAAAGACCCCTCACAGGGAAACAGCCCTGAGGTAGAGTGAGACTCTGAACCGACTGCCCTCCAGAGACTGAGTTTTTAACCTGAAGTGACCAAGGCAACCTGAAATGCAAGATTAAGAACTTTCTACCCTCAGGGCGCCTGGGTGGCTCAGTCGGCTGAGTGTCCAGCTCTTGGTTTTGGCTCAGGTCATGATCTCAGGGTCGTGGGACTGAGCTCTGTGTTGGGCTCCACGCTCAGTGGGGAGTCTGCTTCTCCCTCTCTCTCTGCCTCCCCGCCCCCGCCCCCGCTCATGTACTCTCTCAAATAAATCATCTTTATAAAAAAAAGAACTTTCTACTCTTAAATGAAAAAGATGGATCTGTAGCTAAGTTAAATTCAGTTATAGAAAAATAAAGTTAACGTTTATGACCGCTTGAGTCTAAGCATGAAATTATGTCTAAAATTCATCATCTTACAGATGTCCATAGGATTATTAACTATTGTCATTCTTACCAGCCTAATTACTAGTCCTACTACTGGTACTGTTGCTACAGAAATTTGGAGTCCATGTGAGCCAGAGCTGCGAGATTCACTCAGCCCACTCGCACGAGATTATGAATCCCCAAAACTATCCTAAGTGGGTAGTAGGATCGTGATACCACGTAATTCAAGTCATTACCTTCTACCAAGATTATGATGATATACTCAAGGCTTTTTCTACCCAAGGAACAATTTCAGATGAAGGGTTTACATCACACTTAGGAAGCCAAGACACCATTTTTACAAGAATCATCATCCTTATAACCATCCATAAGTATGAAATATATACCAAGTACACGGTGTTGGGGGACCCGTCCTGATCCCCACTCTGAGCCTGCAGGTGACTGTCGACCGTGTTCATTTGGTTGGCTGCCTGGCCATCGTCATCTACCCGTATGTCCCTTGATCTACACATTTACAGAACACCTACTATGTGCCAATGAATCCTGGTTTCTGAGCTTATATGACTGCTGATGTTATGGCAGGATATAAACAAGAGAAGAAGCATAGCTCAGGCATGGAACCACAGAGACTGGAAGGCACAACTGCTCAGAGTTTAGAAAGGGCTTCTGGGAGCAGGGGGTAGGCGACTGTGTAGGTGTGGACAGTGACAAGCTGACAAGGGGTGGGGGCGCTCATAAAAACACGGAGATGTGATCTAGCTGGGGAGATCTGGGACAACCACAACCAGTCAGGAGTGCTGGGGTAGATGGGAGGAAGAAAGGGTGGCACAATGGGCAAGGAGACAGTCTGAAAGTTCTAGAAAAGGTCAAAGAATCTGCAACGTAACGTCTAAGACATTAAAGTCACAGAAGAGAAGACTCAAGCTTGTGGTTTGAGCAGAGATCTCTCCAATGGCAGGACAGAGGCTGGGCCGGGGCTGTGATGTCTGGGTTGGCAGCCGCCAGCCCCACGTCGTGAATGAGCCCCTCAAATGTGGCTTGTCCCACGGAAGATGTGCTGTAAGTATAGTCACACACATTGGTTTTTGAAGACTTGAAGAAAAAAAATACTTCATTGATAACATTTTTATACATTGATGACCTGCTAAAATGATAAGATTTTGGATGTGCTGGGTTAAATAAAATGTATTCTTAAAATATATGATATAATTATGTAAAATTAAAATATACAGTTAGAATAAAATTCACTTGTTTCCTTTTACTTCTCTTGATACTAGAAAATTTAATTTGCATATATGACTGGCAGGATATTTCTATTGGATAGTGTGTCTAGAATACAGCGGGGGAGACCCATCTATTGGTTCATTCATTCATTCATTCAACAAACATTTAATGAGTGCCCACTTTGTCCAAGCACTGTTTTAGACACATCAGCGAACCAAACAGATAAGGATCCTGGTCCTTATGGAGGTTGTGTCTAACAGATGGAGACAGACACCAAAAAGGAAAGGTAACAAATAAGTAAATCACATGTTGGATGGGGGTAAGAGCTAAGGGAAAAAGGTAAAGTAGAGTAGAATAGTGGGGTGGGGTTGCAAGTGAAAATGGGGTCATCAGAGTAGGATTCACTGAGAAGGTAACATTTGAGCAAAGAGGAGGAGATGAGGCAATGAGCCTCATGAGAGAGGGAAGAACAGCCAGTGCAAAGGCCTGGTGTTGTCTGAGGAGAGAGCAAAGCAGCAGCACGGCCTGACAGACAGGAACGTCGTGGGTATGGGGTGGTGGGAGATGAGGTCTGAGAGTCTGCAGGGTGCAGTGGGAGAGGAGCCTCGGGTGCCATTTTAACAAGGGAAATGGAAGCCATCTGCTCCAGGGTTTGGGGCAGTAAAGTGACATGCTCTGACTTACATTCTGAATGGATCATTCTGGCTGCTCTGTTGATGAAGGACCAAAGAGGGGCAAAAGGAGAAACAGACAAATGAGCTAGAGAGGTACCCTGGCTGCCCGGGTTAAAGACGTCAGTGGCCCAGAGCGGGGGAGTGGCAACAGAGGAGGGGCATAGCGGTGGGATCCTGGGAATACGTGAAGTTAGGGCCAACAGCGATTTTCTCATGTTTGGGCACGGGGTACGTGAGAGAGAGAAATGAGAGCAGTCAAGGACAACCCCAAGTATTCGGCCTGATGGGCAATGGGAGAAGTAGTTGGCGACGTAGGTTCAGGATGGGGGAGACATTGTAGAGTTCGATGGGCTGAAATAGTCAATGTAAGGAGTGTCTAAATCCAGGCGTTGAAAACAGGGATACAGCAAGAGGGGTACGTTTGAGAGATACAGAGAAAAGTAGAGGATTTGGTAATTCTTAACTGAGACAAGGGGAGGAACCTAAGATAACTCCCTGGTTTCTAGATGACGGGGTAGATAAAAGCACGACCCACTGACGTAGACAATTTTGAAGGAGAAGAAAGCAAAATCGATGCTGGGATTGGGGAGGCTTCTCCACTAGCCACATGCAGGCAGAGCTGGGTGCCCCTAAGGTACAACCAGTCTTCTGCTGGGATGATCGGTAATTTCCAGAGGATAGGTTAGGGGAGGGAGAAGAGGGGCTGCTGGGGGGACAGAATTCTGAGGGCACCATAGGTGAGGGGGGAGACAGGGAGAGGAAAAAGCGACAGATGTTAAAAATAACCTGGTAGGGCTGCATTCTGGGATTCTATCTCATGCTGTTTTCTAGAAGTTGAGATTGAGAGTACTGAAAAGTGTTGGGAGAGAAGATGCTATGTTTCTACAACAAAGGTAACACTCCAGGTGGACAGCTAGGGCCTTGGCTGGGATCTGTCTCCCTCGATCTGGCCTCAACTGTAGCTCTAGGAAGGGGTGTGGTCACGGCAAAATGGACACAGAGGAGAGTCATGGACAATTGTCACATGTCACATGTGGACAGACACCGAGTCTGAACAGATCTCGCTGTGCTTGAGCGTAAATAAAGAAAAAGGAGAAAAGGGGTCTTTATAGAAATACAGAACAAGGGAGGAAAAAACATCTAGGAAACTAAGAAGAGGAACACAGGTCTGAAAATGGCGCATTATCGGATCTAGAAGAAACATCGAGGAATCTGTCTGCCATCATCGGTAGGATGGTGTCTGTGACATGGCTGCAGGCAAACAGGCTGAAATAAAAAAGCAACAGGATGTGTTGGAAGGGGAAAAGGGTGAGGTGAGGAAGGGCTGTTAGGATATTAAAAATGTAATAGCATAATTAAAGTCTTCACTGGAAACATAAGAAGCAGAAGCAATATTACCCACTACTGAATTAGAATTGTTGAAGAGAAACTTGGAAAGCTCTCCTAGAATGTAGAGGGAAAAAAGCCAAAAGGATGAGATCAATGAGTGAGGACATAATAGACACAGGGCAGAGAGAAGCCATCCGGCAAATCATTGCTGCTGCAGGAGAGGCCAGGCCAGACGAACAGAACCAGAAAGCAAAAGAAAAATAGCCCGAGCAGAAGAGATGCTATGTGAACAGACTGCAAGGGCTTGTTGCGTCCCACTAAGTGAACTGAAATCCTCTAGACATATTGTATCTATGACTCAAGAAACCCAACTGGGGAGACAGGACAAGTCAGAAGAAGCAAATTCAACAGTTATGCCAAAGGCTAAGCTCTGAAATGACGACAAAGCGAAAGGCTTACATATCTACAGGAACGTGGGGTGCCCAAGAGTTAAGTTAATCACAACTTGAGTTCAATGGTGCAAATGCAGGAAAACCACACCGCCTTCATGAGAGGCTGGCTCTGCTGTGGGCAAACAGAGCACAGAAGGGGACCATCAAGGGACCGGCAACGTCTGATGGGCATGAGCAGGGGCAGAGAAGGTGCTAGAAGTGTCCCCCAGTTCTCAAGGAAAGAACAGGAAATTGAAATAAACTTGTTCCCTTTGGAAGAGTAAGTAGAAAAATATTACGAGGAAAGAACAACAAGGGCCTTCTTTTGACGGCCAACCATTTAGGAATACATGAAGAAATGCAAAAAATGAGACAGGATTAAGAAATCAGGTTCCGATGGTGTTTTGACAGATAATACAAAGAAATAAAAGAAAAATTCACATAGCTCTGCAACCATCTCTCCCAACTATTCATCTCTTTTGGTTTTGAAGATGGAAGGGAAGCCGACTGGAGAGGAAAGGAAGGTAGGAGAAGAGGAAGAGACGGGTAACAAGCAAGAGCGGAGAGGTGCTCCGGAGGATTCCACCATCGGTACGTGGGAGCAGACCAGACCCGAAGCTGACAGTGTCCCCTTCTGCAGGGAGAGCTCAGCCTTAACTCTTGGAACAGTTTCAGGTGACACCGAGGCCTCTGGAAAAACCATACATGATTCTCAGGCCTGGACGGTGATCCCTCCAGTCCCGTGGAATGGGGCGCTCCCACCACTCCCTCTCAGCGCCCCGAAGGCAGGAGCGACGCAAGATCGTCACCGACCTGGGCAGAGGTGCTGTGCAGCTTCAGCAGCCCGTTCTCGAGACGCTCCATTTTGGACTTGAGCTCTTTTCCGTTTCTGCGCAGCAAGCTCTGGTAGAGTCTGATGAACCCCAGGAACGACCTGGGGGTTGTGTAGTTGTAGCGCTGCTCGTTGCTCAGGTAAGTCTGAGACATCTGGTTGACGCTCGTGTGGACAAAAGCCATGAACTTGCTGATCGACTGCTTGACCGTGGGCTGAAATCGAAGAGTGGGAAGTAAAGAGACTGTCTGGACGTGAAGACTGGAGGTGATGGCCCACCCCACGCACGGCCTCACCACATGGAAAGATTTGCTCCGACAACTCTATCCAAGCCTGAACTTGAACCATGAAACTCTGGACATGGACCTCCTTGTACCCGAGGTGGAGACGACCTTGAGGAGTGTCTCCTTTACCCTCTCACCTCGATGCCTTCTGTGTTCTGCAAGAAGCGGAGGCTGACGGACTCCAATGCCTGCCGAGGCCACTCGTGGAACCAGTCGATGGCTGTGCAGTTCACGATGGCTGGGAACTTCCTGCTGCGGACTCTCAGCTTGCTCCCCACAGGGGAAAAACAGAGAGTCACCTGAGCAATCAGAAGGGCGGAGAGAACCAAGAAGGCATCGGGGAGATATTCATAGAGAGACAGATATGGTTTTGGGTTCGTTATTTCCCAGAAAGTTGGGAAACACATCCAACAGAGGGAGAAAAAAAAATCTGCCAATACTAGCCAGGCTTCTAGCCAAGAAATTAAGAATGCTGGGACCGCATGAGGCAAGAGGGAGGCTACCGCCCTCGAAGCAGATGAGAAGGGCAGCCTTGCAAAATTGCTCAGGGGAAGAAGGGTACTTCACCCTCCCTGCCCACTCCCAGTATAATCAATAAGGAGCTATGTCCAAAATGTCAGCAGAGGCTCTCATGAACCATCTCTGGTCTGCCTACCCTGGGCAGTAAATCCTTCTATACCTTCAGTTGTCGTCGGACCCGATTTATAAAGAACTTCCAGCAGTTCTCCCTGTTGTCAACTAGACCTTGGCTCTTGACCTCATTCCTCACACTGTTTATGATGTTTTCAACTTCATCGTCAGAGTAGAGGTCTGGGATCTCTCCTGGGAGAAATGGAACACAGATGGGAGGCTTTGATATCTCTCTGCATGATACGATCGGACATGAGAGGTTATCCAACCTTGGGACGCAGGGCCTGTGATTTTTTTTGGCCATGTCCCACCACTCTTGCTGGTGGAATTGGACAGACACCATATCTACTCCAAACCCAGGGTGGGGGGAGGGATGATCCTTTAAAGAACAGAACAGGGTACATGGCACCCTTTTGTCCTGGGCCAGCAGCCTGTAGCACAAGAGCTTTCAACTCTCTTTACTTCTTTTGCTTAAAGCATTTATTTACTAACTACTGTTAGTAAACATTTTGCTCCTGAGGAGCTTAATATTTAGTAGGAGAAATAAGACAGATGTAAAATACCTATAAGACCACAACTGAAAAGGGCCATGAGAAAAATACAGGTAAATCCATATATCAGTGAAGAATGAGCTATCCCTTTCTACTAGAGGAGAAAGGAAGAGAGCAAGAATGGTTTCAGGGAATCTAGTATTTGATACGTATGACATCTTAAAAATCGATGGGGAAAAATGAACATTCAAAACATGGTATTAGGAGAACTGGAATCTGGGGAAAAAAAAACTATGGTTGGATCCTTATATTCCATTGCACACTAGGATAAATTCCCAGTGGATCAATACTTAACTATAAAAAATAAAACCATAAGAATGGCAGAAGAAACGAGGGAAGTACTTTTATAACCTCTGAGTGGGGAAGGTCTTCCTAAGTGTAACTCAAAATTGGTATATTTTAAAAGAAAGATAAATTTGGTACCTATAAACTGACACATTTTATGTAAAAATAAAAAAAATCATAGAAAAAATAGAAAAATGGCATGGTGAAAACATAGGCAAAGTATAATAAGAGCAAAACCAAAGAACCAATTAAAATGTCTCCCAAAGACGACATACAAACGGCCAACAGGTACCGGAAAAGGTGCTCAACGTAATTAATTATCAGGGAAATGCAAATGAAGATCACAATGAGATATCATCTCACACCTGGTAAGATGGCTATTATCAAAAAGACAAGAGATTTAAATAAGTGTTGATGCGATGTAGAGAAAAGGAAACCCCTGTGCACTGTTGGTGGAAATGTAAACTGGTATAGCCACTATGGAAAACAGTATGGAGGTTCCTAAAGAAATTAAAAATAGAATAAGTACCATGTGATCCAGCAATCCTACTTCTGGGTATATATTTGAAAGAAAAAAACACACACACACACACACACAACAGATCTTAGAAAGATCCATACTCCTCTGTTCATTGCAGCATTATTTGCAATAGCCAAGATATGAAAACAACCTAAGTGTCCACAGGCAGATGAATGGATCAAACAAATGTGATATGTATAGGAATATTACCCAGGCTTTACAAAAAGGAAATCCTGTCATTTGCAATAACTTGGTAAACCCAGAGGACATTATGCTATGTGAAATAAGCCACAGAGAAAGAAAATCACTTCACGGTATCACTTACGTGTGAGATCTAAAAAAAAAAAAAAAACAAAAAAAAACCCAAAAAAAAAAACCCAAGAAAACCAAAAAACAAAAAACCAGTCAAACTAATAGAAACAGAGTAGAAAGTGGTTGCTGGGGGTTGGGGGTTGAAGGAAACAGAATATGATAAAAGGGCACAAACTTTTGGTTATAAGATGAATAAGGTCTTAGGCTCTAATATATAACATGGTGATTATAGCTGATAACACTGTACTGTATAATTGAAATTTGCTAAGAGATAGAACTTAAATGTTCTCATCCAAAAAATTTTAAAAAGGTAAAAAAAAGAAAATAAATATTTCCACTCATTATAGTTAAATAGCTAATCTCCTCAATATCCAAAGAAAGTCTCCACAAATAAAGGAAAAGTTAATAATGCAATTGGTAAGATGTGGTGACAGATACAAAAAAAGAGCTCATGGTACAGGAAATACAAATATCTCTTGAATAGATAAACAAATGCTTTATCTCACTTGTAGTAACAGAAATGTACATCAATACTATGTTTACATTTTTATTTGTACAAACGAGATTGGCAAACATATAAACAGTCAACCTCACTTGTAGCAATAGAAATGTACTTTAAAACTAGGTCTATTATTTTTACAAGATTGGCAAAGTTTTTAAAGTTAAATAAAATCCTGTATTAGTGAGGGAGTATATGATGGATAAATCTTTTAAAAAATCCCAACTAAATATATAAAAATAAATATATGATGACCAAGTAGCATTTGTCCTGGAAATGCAATGATAGCTAAGTCTTGAAAATCTATGAAAATAATCCACTACATTGATAGATTAAAGTAGTAATACAACATTACCATTATAAAGATGCACAAGATTTCCAAATACTGTTAGCAAACTAGGAGTAAATAAGATATCTCTTAACCTATAAGAGATATCTATCACACACCCAAACCAAACATTGTACCAAATGGCGAAATACTAGAATATTCTTTCAAATCAGGACTAAGACAAGCATGACTGACATCATGGTTCCTATTCAATGTCTTATAGGAGGTCCTAGACTACGCAAAAAATCAAGAAAAAGAAAACGTGTAAGAATACTTAAGGCAATAAGAAAATTATTATTGTTCGAAATCTAATTTTCTACATAGAAAATCAAAGAGAATATTTACATAAATCATCAGGACTCACAAGCACGTTCAACAACAAGCTTGCTGGCCACAAATCAACACTGGAAAATAAAAGGGCCTCTCTGTACTCAAGCCAAGAAAAGTGCCTTTACTTTTTAAAATCTCGTTTTAAAGATTTTATTATTTTTAAGTAATCTCTGTACCCAACATGGGGCTCGAACTCACAACCCTGAGATCAGGAGTCGTACAGTCTACTGAGTGAGCATGCCAGGTGCCCCTCTCCCCTGGTCCCTGCAAAAGATGTTACTTTAAGCGTTATTTAGGATACCAACAAAAACTATAAGGCAGGTAGTAATATATGAAAAGATGTGCAAGATCTTGGTGTAAGAACTGTAACACACTACTGAAGGGTATAAACAAAGCCCGACATAAATGGAAAGAGAAATTGTGCTCATGGGAGGATGACTCAGTATTACCCCCATCATAAAGATACAATTCCAATTAAAAAAATCAAATGGAGTTCTTTCTTGATCCTCCTGATTTAGAGCGTACTCTAAAATGTATACAGAAGAACAAAGGGCAAACAAGTGCCCTGACATTTCTGAAGCAGCAGCAGAGGGAAGGATCTGCCCTACCAGAAATCAAGTCTCCTTATAAAACTATGTTGATTAAAACAACGTGAAATTGGTATGGGCCAAATAAATAGAACACCGAGGGCAACACCTTAGAAATGGACCCACTTGTAAACGGGAAATTGATATTCAAAATCGGTTGCGGCCACAAGATGGATTCATCGGTAAGTGATGTTAGGATAATTCAGTATTAAGGTTAAAACTTAAAATTAGAATGCCATATAAAAATAAATTTTAGGGGCACCAGGGTGGCTCAGTTGGTTAAGTGTCAGACTCTAGATTTTGGCTCAGGTCATGATCTTATCAGGGTCATGAGATCGAGTCCCGAGTTGGGCTCTGGCTCAGTGGGGAGTCTGCTTGAGATTCTCTCTCTCTCCCTTGCCCTCTGCCCTCTCTCTGTCTCAAATAAATAAATAAATCTTTAAAAAGTAAATTTTAGGTGGATTAAAGACATACAGGAAAAGTCAAACAGTAATTACTTTTTAAAGATTTATCCATCTATTTGAGAAAGAGAGACAGAGAGAGAAAGAGTGTGAGTTGGGGGGAGGGGTAGAGGGAGAGAATTCCAAGCAGACTCCCCACTGAGCACAGAGCCTGACATGGGGCTTGATCCCATGACCCATGAGATCACGACCCGAGCGGAATCCAAGAGTCAGACACCCAACCGACTGAGCCACCCAGGTGCCCCCAAACAGTAATGATTTAAAAACAAAATGCAGGACATAATTTTTACCATGTTGGATAGAACAAAATTTCTGAAACAGCACAGAGCATTAAAAAGAACTGTTAAGTTTTACAGCGTTTAAACTAAATCGGCATGACACAAGTCAGACGCAGACTTCAAAGGTTACTTATGCCCCATATAATGAACAAATGGGTAGCGTCCAGAATATAAAAGGAATTCTTACAAATCCATAAGAAAAAGACCCAAAACCCCAGAGCAAAAGGACAAACTACATAGAAAGGCAACTCACAGAAGAGGCCTGGCCAGTAAAGCCTCGAAAAGATGCTCAAGGTCACAAGTAAAAAGGGAAAGAAAACAATGAGATTTCATTTCACGCCCACTGGCAAAAACCAGTATGTCAGGGAAACTGGGTGCTGGCGAGGTTAGGAGGAAACAGGTATCCAAGCACTACTGGTCAGAAAGGAAACGTGTACAACTAGCGTGGAGAGCAGCTTGGCACTTTTTATAAAGTTGAAATGCACATACCAGACAAAAGGGCAATCTACATCTTGGCACCTGTTGTAAAGAACCCCCACACTGGAACTTTCTACTTTGTACCATCATTGGTAACTGCATGGGCGTTTTATTGCTTTCTGCGTGTCCAGAAGAGTTCGTGAAGAAATACAGAAAAATGTAAAGGGAAGAAGGTCAATGTGGGTGGTGAGAGCATGAAAACTGTGAAGGAGAGCCAGAAATTGGGAAAAGAGAACGGACAGAGCAGAGTTCTGAATCAGGGGCCGGGGGTGGGGTGGGCTCCCGGCTCAGATGGAGGAGTTGGCCTTGGGGAGGAGGGATGGTCATCTTGTAGGAAGAGGAGAAACTTATAAAGACATGGAGATGGGCTGTGGGGAAAAGGACAGTTGCGACGATCACACTACACAGCAAGGTCTTCTCAACAAGAGAGAGAACGCTGAGGGGGGTAAAGAATAAAGGAAGCACGAGTATAGCTTCCAAAATCCTGAAAACACTGGATGTGACATAAAAGCAAGCATGGTTCACCCCGGGATATTCTATGGGCCTCAGGAAAGCTCTTCCCCATTTCCACAACAAGGCTTCAGGTGAGACCTGAGGCTATCGGGACCTGGAACTACATACGAGCTCCCCTGTAAAGTTCTCCAATGCCCACGTGCTTCTTCTTTCCTCCAGAACCATCGCAGAAATGTGAGCATCGTAGACTGGAGGTCGAAGATGCCACTGGGGCCACCCTACCCATGTCACCTCCTTGCGTACTTGGAGGAAGTCCCCAAAGGTGGGTGGTTTGGCAAATGATCTGTAACTAATCAGAGTGATGGGCATTCTGACTTTATCTGTTAGTGACGCTGCTGCGCTTCCTTGAACTACTTTATCTGCGGGAAAGTCATGCCAACTTTCAATGAATTTCTGGCCTCCATAGTCTGACCACACGAACCCAGCCAGGAGTTCAGTGAGGACTTTATACTGATTAGACTTAATCATTTCAAAGGTCAAAATGAAAAAATGGATGATCATGAAAGCAATCATTTACTTTCTTCCCTTAATGGGACAAACTCGATTTAACTCCCGTTCATTAAGATATTTCGGGAGCACGCATAGAAAACACTCTGAGCTGTAACTTGTCAAAACCAAGGTCTTAGTAATGCAACAACCCCGTTCTCCCTCGTTTGATAAAAACAGAGGTCGGAAGAAACTCCTCAAAGAAAATGAAATGGTATTTAGCATGTGTTGAGAATTAAGGAGTTCAGGGAAGTTTTAAAAAAGAGCAACACTCAGAGGGAATTGACGGGACCCATACTCATCCAGCCTCAGGAGCTGACCACCTGTGCCGGTCTGTATTCCTTCCTCACGTCTTGATAATCAGCATTCCCTTCTCTATTACCATGTAAGAGCCCTCCCGTGAATAGACTTCCATTCTCCTTGGTCTTAGAATATTTGTAATAACAAGTCTGTATTCTTCGCCTTTCCATTATTTGAAATATGGGGGACTTAGGTTCTTTTTTTTTTTTTTTTAAGATTTTATTTATTTGAGAGAGAGAGAGAGGATAAGAGAGAGAGAATGACCAGGGGGAAGGACAGAGGGTGAAGCAGACTCGAGCCTGATGCAGGGCTCGATCCCCAGTCCCTGAGATTATGACCTGAGCCGAAGGCAGATGCTTAACCACCCAGGTGCCCCAGTTCTTTTGGTGTTTATGTGTAACGCGCTGGAGATGGAGAAGCCCAACTATGGTCTACAGGCGGATCTGGCCTGCTGCTTGTGTGTGTGTGGCCTGCAAGCTAAGAGTGCTTCTTGCAATTTTTAATGGTTGAAAAAAATTAAAATAATAATACTTAATGACTCATGAAAATTACAGGACATTCAAATTTTATTGTCCATAAATAAAGTTTTATTGGTCACTGCAATCATTTATGTATCGTCTGTGGCTGTTTTCCCAGTATGACAACAGCTATGGAACAGCTATGACAGAGACTGTCTGCTCTACCAAACTGAAAATATTCACTTTCTGACCCTTGATAGAAAAAAAAAAAAAAGAAAGAAAAGCATGCTGACCTGGTTTATTTAGCACCAAGATGCTGAAAGTACCGGGCCATTTGGAGACTGTCTCTGTGCTCTTAGGATACTGCTGTCTGCCCCTAGGTCCCAAGAGCCCTTAAGAAGAAGGTCCCCAGGTGGAACAGAGAGCCTCCGATTCGGGAGCCAAGTCTGCACCTTCAGGTCTGTTCCTCCAATTTCTCCTGACAATATCCCCGTCACTTACTGCGTGACGTGGGGAGTCACGTGGAAAGCAGGGAGCTGAACTGCCCAAGGGGACTGGGTGATGTGAACAGAGGCAGAGCCTATTTAAATATCTGTAAATTTCCTCCTGAGGCCAAAATTCGGAAAACACGATTTCTGCTTCCAATGTGTGCCAGCATTACCGTGTCCCAATACTTTGCAAGTGAGACTAATCATCCTCTTCTCTGTGCTCCTGCGGGACTTCCAGAGGCCGAAACTGCCTCTAGGGGAGGAGATCCTGATTGTTTCAGATGGTTCTGTCAGTTAGAGCTTGATGATAAAACAGACGAGGCTAAGGGTTGGGTCCTCCAAGAGCTGGTTAGTGTCACACTGCCTTAGGGCTCTGGCCCCATCTAGGCCTACCATTGTCCCAGAACATTTCTCTGATCTCAAGGGGGAGAAAGCAGGGGAGTGTGGTGGCTGTCTCGGTACCTATGCACCTCTCTCTTGCACGCCCGAAAGCCATCTCAAAACACGTGTGCAACAGTGATATTAAATACGCAAGACAGCACGTCGTTCTCATGATATCACGCACCTTAGTTCAACAAATTCCTCCTCAATACTAATTATGGGACCAGAGACGTGTCAACGCTGACAGTATGAATGAGAGAGGGTTATAATTCTATCAGCACTGTTTTATTTTCTAAACTGGGCAGTAGGTACTTAAACCCTCTTCCTTTTGTATCCCTACATTATTTAATAACAAAAAGATTAACCGACAACGGATAATATAGTGTCTGCCTTTCATAAATTTACAATGCTGTTTCAGTGCAATGGTGGTGTGTGCAGCCACGGAGTGCTCTAGAAACGTGGAGTGATGTTTCTCACTCTTAGGGGTGACAGTGGATCAGTGAAGATTTCCTAGAGAGAGAATGCTCAAGATGAGTCTCGTAATATGGGTAGAATTAATCCAGACAAAGGAGGAGAAGGGCATGAAGTTCAAAAGGAATCGTGTGAATAAGGATGTCAAGGAAGTCAAGTACAGTGTGTTATCTCAGGGAGTTAGGAATTGCTAGATCATAGAGTAGGTCAAAGGCAGGGTGTTTTCTTGGATCTTCTCCTGCATTCAGTTAGAAACCACTGGAGAAGAAAGAGAGAAAACAAGCAGGTGGAGTGTCAGGCAGAGGGAGAGGGACAGGGAGAAGCAGGCTCCCCACTGCGCAGAAAGCCCAACACCAGGCTCGATCCCAGGATCCTGGGATCATGACCCGAGCCAAAGGCAGAAATTAGACTTTGGGATACAGGGTGGGAGTGCCGTTGGCCCCACTCTCATTATTAAGTAAAATAATGAAAGGTGAGGCAACATTGTAGGTAAAATACTGTTGAAGAAGATGGTGGGATGTTAAGACAGTATTTAGAATGGGGAAAATGGATTGGATTGGAGGAGAAAAGGAATGGAGCTAGGAAGGCAAACTTCTGTATATAAGGTAATTTTATGGTAGAAATCAGTGTGATGCTTAGAGACAGCACAGTAAGGAACCTGGGACTCTGGCCCTCATCAGAAGCCATCCAAAGGTTGCACACAGAGCCTGTTAGTACATGATCAGGACCAGGGACCAGTGGCTCTTCACGGGTGATAGCGAAATCGCCTGGGGTACAAGTGAGCAAAATTTGAAGTAGACGATGATTCCTAAGGATTGCACGGTACAAAGCACCCTGGAATATATTATATACGACATGGGACAGACTATGGAGAGATATACTGTGACCATGGTTCTGGATTTCATAAACTAAAGCGTATTCAGCCAGACGGCCAGGGGGTGGGTGGTGAATACCAGGGTTTTCTGAAATGCTGAAAAGCTGGAGGCAGAAATTTTGTTCTGGAACATCTATGCACTGACTGTTTTCTTAACCCAGATGAAGAGGTAGTTTTGCAGATGCCAAATTTGGTTTAAGAGCCAGGAAAGCATATTCCATGTTAAATGAATATAGATGAGAAAATACACACCTCCCATTTCTACAAATGTGTAATTGTCTTGTATTCTTGGGTATATACATTTATATATATCTTGGGTTATGTATATATATATACGTGTGATAATTTTTTTTACCCAGAATGGTTGACATAATTCCTGAATTCCTAAATAAATAAGGATAGTAAAGTATCACAACTGAACTTTCCAATGAAGTCCTATCTTGCACGGACAGTGTCACGGGATGGTTGACAGCCTCTGTCGAGTTTTTTTTGGAAACCAAGGAAACCATTTTAGAGATATTCTACATCCCTTGTTGCTTCTACTGTGCTCGCATCAGGTTCTCAATCTTTCATTAAATTAGCAATCTTGCCCTATTGCGTTGTTTTGTGTGTGCAAATTCTCTGTGTATGTCTACTTCTTGCCAATGTCTAATCTAGCTGAAATACTGCACACGTCCTGATCTCTCTCTGTCTTGACTATGGGGAGGGAATAGCACCTTCTCTCTGGGCTCTGCAGATCAACAGACCCTTAACGTGTTCTTCTTCCAATAATCAGATCTAGTTAGAGTCAGAGAGCCCCAAGATTACTGTCTGTTTTGCAATGAAAGGAGCCAGGAAGAGGCAAAGCACTAACCCTAAAAGGATCTTAACGAACCAGTCCTCTACTCTGTCAGTTTTCTGCCTCGTTTCTATGACCTAGCTCTCGGGACCTTGGAGCACCTTGGGATGACTCTGACGCCAGGTGGAATTTATACTCAAGAGCCAAGAGTTTCTTACCAGATGCCAAGAGATCATTGATGAGCACAAGGAACTTCTCATCAGCCACCTGGGCGTCGGTCATGAGAAACACAGTGTTGAGATTCTTCACTCCGGCTTTCAGGCACAAACCGGCCAGGTCCATCTGTGGAAACGATCAGTATTAGAGATCTTTGGGAAGATGACCTTATTGAAAGAGGTCTCCAACCAACTCTTTAAAAATGGGACCATTTCCTTACCTACTTTAATGGGAAATAAAGTGAAACAGCAATGGGAACTAGGAAGGAGTGCTATCTTGTACCGACAAGTAGGGAAATAGGTCTCATTCCCAGGCCTCAATGCCAATAGAGGTGAACAAGTAAACTTAAACAGTGATGATCTTTAATTCAGACAACCAGTGTGGTTCCTACACTAGTTTCTGGAGCTCCTCCTTTGTGCAAAGAGGTAACAGCTTTCCAAAGGGACAGAGATAGTCCCTGTTTATCTGTGTTACTTATATCATCAACCAAGTGAATGACCTGTCCCAGAAGGCAAGCAATTGCTCTTGGCCTTGACAGAAGCGTCATGTACTTGGGGCTACCGACCCGGGTGATGAATATATCTTATGCTAGCAGGGTCTTGTGTTCTCATGACTCGCTCCAGCAAAAGCCTGTGTTGGAATAAAATATACTAGAGCACACACACGCACACATGCACGCACGCACGCACACACACACGATCATCTGGCAGGAAATCATACCCATTCAAAACTGCAGGTGGATGAAGTTTTGGGCTAGGATGCCAAGCCCTGAATTTTTTCAGCTTAATCAATCTTGGTTCAATCTCTGTATCCCTCTCACAAAGCTCAGCTGTCAATCCCTGATCTTGCTCTTCTCGCTCGCACCACTCAAAGCTCATTTTCTAAGAGCCTCACGCATTTCCTGATGACAAAGCCCCTTTCGTGTCCTGTATATCATTCCCCTTTAAAGTTAGTGAACTTCCTTTAATATCAACCGTTCTTAACCTTATGCACTTACAGAATTAGCTAAGACAACATTTCTCAACTCTCATTGGAACCATCTGCAGGGATGCTTTGAAAAGTCTTGATGCCCAGGCCATTCCCCAGACTAGTTAAGCCAGAATTTCTGGAGGGTGGGATGCAGGCATCAACAGTATTTGAAGGGGATTCCAATACATGGCCAAGGTTGAGAACCAATGTTTTAGATCGTTCTGTAAATGTGTTCTTCTCATATGCACTAACTTGTTTCCTCTTTTTCTGGAACCACTGAAGATTGGTCTAACATGAACCTGGTGTATGACCTTAGACTGGAGAGGCTGAGCTGTGGTTTCAGAGCAGCAGGGAGCACCACTGGCTGGGAGACTGTGAAGGCAGGTGGGGAGGCATGGCCCCAGGCTGGCTGGAATTCTCCCAGGGACGGCAAGGGCAGCAACCTGGTGGAAATGACATCAGGACTCCCGACCCTGCCTCTACTGTAGGCAAAGTGACCTCTGAAGGTTGTTTAAATGCCTTCCCCACGTCTCAGAGCACGTAGCACGGCTGCTGAGGGCTTAATGTCTGCGATCAGGAAATGTCACCGAAGCTCCCAACACCGGATGGGTACTGGAACGGTCTTTCAAAATACGAATTTCATACAGAGCTTGCGCAGACTTTCAGAATTCCTTTGAAGTTTACTAGAGCTGCTAGAGAGCTGTGTGCTAAATTTGACAGAGAGGTGCCTCCGATCCGGTGAGAGCCGAGGTTACCCGGATGGAGCTGAAGCAGCTAAGGTTTTACAAACGCAGACCTGAGTCTAATGAGAAAGGAGCCCCTCGTGTCCCCAGCCCAGAAGCAAAGAAGGGACTGGCCAGTGGCTGACGGGGAGGTTCTGAGCAAGGTGAGCGAAGAGCTAAGGAAGGGTGACAGGGAGTCGTGGGTGGTTGGAGAGGGGTGGGCTCTCACCTTGAAGTCCGGGACCTGGTAGCCTTTCCGCAGCGTGATCTGGAATACATCCATGGAGCTGATGAACGCCGCGAGCCTTGTCAGGCTCTGCTTGCCGCTGCCACCCACGCCGACCAGCAGCGCGTTTCCCCGGGGGGACTCCAAGATGCGGTTGATGTGGCAGCTGCGGGGAAGGAGCAGAGGCACGTGGCTTGGATCAGACTTTCCTCTGTGAGGAGCCTGCACCATGGTCCGAGCGAGCACTGGGACCTCCTTTGGAGGCCTGTGATGGGCTGAGCTGCAGGAAACATGAGTTACACTATCCCCAAACCTGGCCTCACCTTCTTGCCCAAAAGGATGGAAGTCACTCCTGCTTTTTGCTTTAAGCCAAAGCCCCTGGTGAGCTCTGGTGGAGGAAGAGCTCCTGGCAGCTAGGCAGGACTGGAGGGAACCCGGACTCACCCTCCCTCCCCTCCCCAGCTGAGCCGGACTCTGCCATGCCGCCCACCGCACTCACCCTCACCTACTTGTAGGAAAAAAAATCCAAGGGAGGCTAAAGGACAAGCAGGAACAGAACTTTGTTCCACTAAAGAGAGAAGTAAAAGTAAAGTTAGCAGAATAACAGGGAGCCTTCTTGATGCCTTTGTAATGAATGTGGATTCTTGGTGTCAACCTACAACACACCCACTTGCTTGGCTTCTGGATTCTTCTCCTTTGAGCTCTACTCACCTCTCTCAGTACCCATATTTCCTCCCAGCAATGATGAAAGATTCCCAGGCCCTGGGCTTAGACCACATCCTGCAGAGGACCCCTCCTCCCCCTGCCGTACTTTTAATGGTGAAACAACAGAATAAATTCCTTGTCTGCGATAGCCTAGTATCGGATATTTAGGTTGTTTCCAACATTTTCCAGTCATAAATAACGCGATGCAAATATTTTCTGTTTCTATCTCTCATCGTGTCCACAGGATAGATTCCTAAAAGAAAAATCGCCGAGTCAAACAGTAAGACAATTTTTATGGCTTTTGATACATTCTGAAAAGCTGTCTCCCAGAACAGTGGCACCAATCTGTCGTCTGCTTGGGTAGAGCTGATCAAAAGGTGGATGTACTCTTTTGAAGGGTAAGAATATGTTAGATTAGGTGAGTTTCATTAAAATGTGTGACGTCAGAAAACTTGGGAAATGGATAAAAGGAGGACAAGACGACAGGTGTTGGTGACCTTGGACTTGAACGAGCGCGCGGTCTGACCAAACAGAGCAGAGCGTACATCCGAGCTTGAATGGCATAGGCTACAATCCCGTGTCTCTATCTTGTGTTAATGATATTACAATGGCAAATACCATGTTCACATTGAGTAAGGGTCATCGGGGGTGCAGCAACTCGGATCTAGCTAATCCCAGTCTAGAGGGTGGGGGGAGTCAGGAGAGTTTTGATAAGTGGGATTTGACACATCAATAAAACATGAACATGTATGAGGTTACAGGGCTCCTGTCGACCTTCTGTGGCTTGAGTTTTCTTACTACCGCACATTTCTGGCAAATACTGATGGCGGGGTCATAATCAGCATCAATAAACTAGATGTTTGTGGGTTCTCGTTGCCTCCTCTCTGCTGTGGGATGTGTTTGCTACTGAGAAGAAAACCCCAGCAGGAGGGCAGGTAAGCCAACAATGCCAATGCCCACCTACCAGCAGGTGGGAAGAGTCTGGCCCCCACTCTTGTTGACATGGGTCTTACATGTATTTTTTAAAATCTTTGCCGATTTAATGGTTGAAACTATGATTTAAATTTTTATTCCTCTGATATCTAGGGAATTAAACATTTTCCTTATTAATCATTATATACCTTTTGTTTTGTGAATTTCCTTTCTTGTCCATGGCCCACTTCTTCTTCTTAAAGTTTAAGTAATCGCTTTGCTCAATGTGGGGCTTGAACTCACAACCCCAGGATCAAGAATCACACGCCCCTCTGACTGAGCCAGCCAGGTGCCCCGAGTGCCCACTTCTTAATTGAAGAGCTCTAGATTTGTAAGTCCCATTTAGGTATGAAGTGACACATCTGTCCAATTTGTCAATTTTACCTTTCCGTTTTAAGGCACTTTTGGATGTGCAGAAAATTTTAGCTTTCTGGATTTAAAACTGTAAGTCACTAACTTTTTGTAGGAAAATTAATTCCCCCAAGTATTTAGGAGTTATTTATTGACCTACATTTAGTTCTTTCACGATTTTGCTTTTCCCCTTTATCATTATTTAATTGTGATACTTTGACTCTGTCTTGTATCAGACAGATTTACAATTCTCTGGCCCCTTATTAAATCCTAGTTCTGAGGCATCGGAACAGAGTGTATACTCATTTTGTACCCTCTATAGTCCTCGCACATTGAAGGTTTCAATCCATTTTGGTTAAATTGAAACACAACACACCCCTTACAGTCAGCATCATGTCTGGGGGGATGTGCGCAGTCACACGTTCTGCGAGGAGCAAGGACTCATTCGTGACCATATGAGAGGGCGCCTGACTCCAAGGATCAGAGAGAAACTGAGGGGCCAAGATATCCAGGCCCTCTCTGTGGAGAAGTCCACCTGGGTTCTCTGGGCCGCCCCTCACCCCCTCTCTTCTGGAAGGCCTGAATTCCAGCTTAGCGTGGTCCCTGCTATTCAATATCTAAATGGGAAATGCATCATTAGTCCTGAAGTTTCCAGAGAAGAATGGCTCAGTCTGCAACTGTCAGCATTAGACTCCAGCTGGGGATTCATTAACAACCTCTGACGAGGGCAAAGGACTGTGCATTCAAATTACAACATTTAAAAAAGAAGATCAATATTCTGAAGGGCTCCTGGGCGAGAAAACCAGCACAGTCTAAGTTAAGCCCATTACGGAATTTCTGCGAGATTAAAAACAAAAGCTAAAGATGTGCCACAGCACAGCTGGAGGAAGCGGGCTTATTGAAACCTGCACGCGCACACACACACATGCATACATGCGCACACGTATGCACACACACAGATCCCATATGCATGCACACACACACACACACGCACGCCCTAGAGAACGGATAAGATACACAAAAGAAGGGGCACAAGACAAGTACAGCCAAAGTTCCTTTTTCGTTAAGTGATGCTAAGAGAAAGAACAAGAGGCAGAACAATCTCTGTGGGAGCCAATAAACCCAGGGAAAGATAGAGATTATGCCACAAGCAGCGGAAAAGACTTGGTGTGAGGCTTTAAGGAAATGCAGATCAGGAATGGCTGTAACGGTGAAGAGGCAGTGGGAGAGCACAATGGTACCGTTACGCACACAAGAGCACCAAGAAAGAGCCTAGCACCCACGGACTGCTTGTGAAGCACAACGCACCGGACACACGGAGCAGCAACCCCACGACATAGACATTCTCACCACCCTCACTTCCCAGAGGAGGAAACTGAGGCTCGGGGAAGTTCAGGGTGCTTTGCAGAACACCGCAGCCAATTAGTGGCAGAACCAGGATTTGAATGTGGGTCTGGCTCCGTCTCTACAATCTGTGATTGTAATTACTACGTGGCGTGAAGTGGTCGGATTCGGCATAGAAGCAGCAGGAAGCATTAGCAGCAGAGCTTGGGGAAGGTGTTGGGGAATCAGACCAGAGAGACTGGTAAGAGCTCAAGCAGTAAGAACAAAGAGCCAGATGAAAACATCAAAATGTGCGTAGGCGTCGTCGCACCTATGAACAGACACCCTTACCCTTGCCCCCCCACCAGCCCTGAGGGTTCCCGGGGGACTGTGAGAGCCTCTGTCCTGCTCTGCCTCGCCCTGCTCCCACCTTGGGCATCAGAAGTCGGGACCTTCCGGGGGAGAGCCCAAACCCCTCTGCCTCGGGCAGCACGGAGTGACGTGAGGCCACGAACCTTCTGTCACTCTGAGGTTATCAGTGTTGCTCACTGTTGGTTGGCATTCCATTCTCTGGCACAAGGGGGCGCTGCTGCTCTCTGTGGCTGGTAGAGGCAGCAGGGGGCCGAGGAGCCCCGGGGAGGGGAGGGCAGTGCAAAGGCCATGTCGCGGGACATTGAAAATTTTTCAACAAATGTTCATGAAACTATACGTCCAAATATACTTTAATCTTGAGAACTGCCTGCCTCGAGGTAGTTCATGATTCCAGTTATTCTGCCATTGCTAATACGGCTCAGGCTTCTCTCTGGAAATCTTCAGAGCCTGTTCAGGAGCCTCAGGAGAAAAGCTAGTTTTCATAGCCTTATTTTTTCCTGAAAACAGTATTAGTCTGATCACCCGTGTTGGAAACCGCGTTGACCGAATCACTTGCTCTTCTCCCAAATTCAATTTGCCCTGAAAAGGACAGACATTTGTCTCAATTCCAAGACTGGGACACAGGCTCTGAGAGCTGTGAAAGAGGAGGGGAAGATATTCACTGAACTTTCCTGAGGCTTGTGAACGGATGTCCCAAAACCCTGGTCCAGGCCCGACTACGCACCAGACAGTGTCCAAGGTTTTGGGGATTCAGCGGGGGGCCAGACCGAGTCTGCACACAAGGAGCTCACGCTGGATCGGGAGAGACAGAAGCGCAGACGAGGAAGCCCCACAGTGTGACGGCCGAGAACGAATGTGCTGGAGTCACAGTGCGACGGTGTAAGCTTCGGCTTCTTGGTTTCCGGGGTGCGCGGCGCTAGGCAGCTCCTCCCATCCCTCTGGGTTGTAGCCTCCTCGTGTGTACATACAGGGATAAGATCCCACCTCACTCTTCTCAGGGTTTTTGTGAAGACTAGATGAAGTGATGTATGCAAAGCTCTATGCACCAGGCCTACGGTGACTTCCAAGTTCAGGGTGGCTCCTACACAGCACATCAAATGCTGCCTTTCCAGAGAGGTCTTCCTGACCGCCTTATTAAAATTGCGATCAACACCCTCTCCACCCCCACCAGCACTCTGTATCCCCCTTCCTCTACGTCACTTAACCTAAATGAGATGCTAAGAATTCTTGTTGAGTACCTGCTATGTTCCGGACATTGTCCTAGGTATTAAAGATCTGGCAGTGAGTAAAAAAAAGATCCTTGCACTCATAGTACGCCTAATCCATAGATACATGTGGGATGGATGGATGGGTGGGTGGGTGTGTGGGTGCGTGGGATGGTGATTGGGTGGATGGGTGGGTGGGTGAGTGGGTGGATGGGTGGATGGATGGATGGGTGGATGGATGGATGGGTGGGTGAATGGATGGGTGAATGGATGGGTGGATGGATGGGTGGATGGATGGATGGATGGATGGATGGATGGATGGATGGGTGGCTCAGTGAATGGATGGATGAGTGGGTGGGTCGATGGGTGGATATGTGGGTCAGTGAATGGATGGATGGGTGGGTGAGTGGATGGATGGATGGATGGATGGATGGATGGATGGATGGATGGATGGGTGGATGGATGAATGGGTGGATGGATGGGTGGGTGGATGTAAACAAATAGAGTGATTAATCATGACAAACGCAGCAGGACAGTCAAGTTACGTAGGGTGAGGACCCAGCAGCGACAACTGACTTTAGCAAGAGGGGAATCTGTGGTGACTGGATAAGAGCTTCTTTGTTCAACTGGTAAGAAATGGATCAAGAAGAGAATGAGAAGTGAGAAAGCAAGACAAGTATAGACAACCATTTTGATGAGTTTTGTTGTAAACAGGAGCCAAAAAAAAAAAAAAAAAAAAGGCATAGGAGATGGAAGGAGATGGAAGGGTGAAGGAACAGCTTATGATTGTTGATAATGATAATGTGGCATGTTTGTATGTAGATGCATATGATCCAGAAATTACTGAAGTAACGATGATGGCACAAGAGGGGAAAAGGGAGGAGGAGAAGGAGGGAGGCAGGAGCGAGAAGGAATAATTTAATTTCAGGAAGAGGTCTAGTCACTACGGAGGTGCTAAGAGATGGGATCCAGGACGCACACGGAAGCACTGGCCTTCGGCAGGAACAGGGATGTTCATTTACTGAAATAGTAGAGAAGGCACGATTTGTGGGTGGGACGCAGGTGGGCTGTTAGATTTGATGGTGGGCGGAAATGAGAGAATTCTCTTCTGGCTGCTTTATGAGCTCAGTGAAGGAAGGGATATGCTCATTAACCGGGAGCAGAGAGGGGAGGGATGCTAGAAGCTTGAGAAGAAAAATGTGGGATGCAATCAGCACAGGGGGGGGCAAGAGAACAAACTTCCCGGTAGTGGAGTCTGACCTTGCACTTCCTGCAAGGCCAAGGGCCCATGTGGTATGTGTGGCTGAAAATCTGAAACACCAAGCCCAAATGGTGGTGGTATTTTGGCAACAGTCTGCAGGTGCTTGGGGACAGGTACGGAATAAGACTGGGGGGGTTCACCAAGAATGGGGTTTTGTCACGGGGACCCTATGCCAGGAAAGTTAGGGGAGCTTGTACCAGGATGATGGAGTTTACAGTGGTTGAGGACAGTAAAGAAATGGTGGGCAGAGGGGCTAAGGAGTCTGAGGAAGTGGTTGGCGCCATGAAATGAAGTCTTGATGAAGTTGAAGAATAACTGGAATCTTTTTATTTGGGGCAACATGGAAGGACCTTGCAGTGAGAGACGTCAGACAGAAAGACGAATACCATATGATCTTACTTCTATGCGGAATCCAAAACGAAACAAAACAACACAAAACCACATAACAAACACACACACAGAAACAGAAGAGATCAAATCCGCGGCTGCCAGAAGTAGGGGGGTGGGGGTGAGGAATTAGGGGAAGCTGGTCAAAAAGGCACAAAATCCCAGGTATAAGATAAATGAGTTCTGGGGAGGTGAAGTATAACACAACCAGAGTCAACAATGCCATATTGTATATTTGCGAGACGCCAAGAGAACAGATCTTAAAAGTCCTCATCACAAGGAAACGAGATTGTAACTTGCGAACGACTGTTCATATTATTGTGGTAATCGTTCTGTATTACACACGTATGTCAGACCCCAATGTTGTACACCTTAAACTAATGCAATGTGAGATGCTAATTATACCTCAATAAAACTGGGTCAAGAAAGAATTCCCTGGAACAAAAGCCAGAGCAGGTGAGTGGAAGGGTAGGAGGTACTGCTCAGAGAGTGGGCTGTTTGAAACGGAGATTGTGCAGATGGGTTCATCGCTGATGACAGAAGTTCTGGGGTGGGAACATGTGAGTGAGTGGCTGAGGGGTGATGGAAGAAATGACCACTGGAGCTAGGGAGGCCAAGGAATGGAAAGGCCAGGTGATACACAGATGCGGGCCGTGAAGAACGATGCGGTCGAGGAAGGAAGTTGGCCCAAGCACCCGGGGCGTTGGTCAATGTTGGGGAGGAACTGGATGTCAGTAACAAGGTGAAGTAATAAGTATGAAAGTCTAGTTACTTGTGCTTTCAAAGAATTGGGGTTTGGGAAGGATAAAGGGAGAAATGGTTTCAATGGGCCATTGAAATGCAGTGGGAGAGAGGAGGGTCCTTAGCTCTCTCTAGGGCCTAGAATGAGGGAGAAAAAAGGAGCTTTCCTCAACTCGGGGGTCAGTGAGATTTCACTTAGAATCATCAATGAGGGGAAGTTCAGAGAAGTTGAAGATGAAGTGGGTGTTGCTACTGAGGGGTACCAGGGGACAGGGTGGAAAGATTTTGGAAGGCGGGATGAGACTCAGTTGGGGAATGTAAAGAGAAGGAGAGGGACAGCATTTGGTGTGAGTGTACGTCATCTGGGAGGCATGGTGACCACGTTCAGTGAATTGACAGCAACGCTTACGAGGGTATTTAATTTTTGAAATATGTGAGCATTTAAGCAAAAATCTTCCATATCATTATTTTAAAGTTGGCCCTCAGACTCGTATGGGGTGGGGAGGCAGGGCCTGAGCTGTTCTGATGCCTCTCTTATGATCTCAAAATTTCCCTTGGTGGCACTGTGGTCGTGCCTAGGGATGGTAAATGACAGACAAGGAAATAGATCAGTTCTGCCTGAGTTCAGCATCCTGCTGCCCCCTAGTGGCAGATGCTGCGGCGGCTGCTCTATCAGCCACCATCTTGACCTCCATGGCAGAAGCCTAGCTATTTCCGGGTTTGATCCAAGTGTCCTCAAACGCCCAAATGAGACGTCTGATGTTGGGAAGAAGAGACAATTGAGGAAAGGCAGGTACAGAAACACACTTACACATGTTGCATGGCGTCCTCAAAGAGAACCAGGTCCATCACTGTGTTGACTTCGTTGTGGTTCTCCAGGGCTTCCACCAGGGTCTGGGTCAAAAGTTCCCACGACTGTACGGGCATGTACTTGGGTTCACCAATACCACTGGCAAAATGGCAATACATGTTCAGGCTTCGGGTCTGCTCCACAGTCTCATCGATATCCTGGTGGTGGAACACAGGTGTAAGGACCCCCTTTACTGAATTCTGGTTCCATACAGGGTGAAGACCCCTCATTTGTTTTTCTCTCTGGACACTTCCTGCAAATTAAGTATCAGTGCTGCTTCCAACACTTCCTTTCTCCTGAGAAGCTCTTATAAAGTAGACGTTTAACATTCATTTACCAGTTCCATGAAGTCATGAGTGATGTTTGTTTTTCCTCGTGGGCTGAGGATGGGAAATGGAAGGTGGGAGGTACCCTTCCCGTATGCACAGTAGGAGGCCATGTCTGGGCAGAGGAGCAGATGGGGACGCATGGACAGATTTCCTAAGCAGGGGCTCTTTCACCACTGCTGGGTGAAGGGGCCCATGCCCCAATCCCTTCATCTCTCCCACATCCGTTCCAACAGGTCTTGTCTCCCAATCCACAGCAGCATCATAAAACATCCTTTCCTCTTTCCTGTGAGACAGCACACTGGAAGCTTCCAGCCCCAGCTTCACAGGCTCAGCCCAGAGAACTTGGTTTCTAAAAAAAATGCACCACGAGCCATCCTTAGGTGACTGGTTTGTTCATGAGGGTCCTGATAATCTGAAAATGTTCAGAGTAGAGCCCCCTAAGTATGAAATTTTCATAAAGACATGAGCTGATTGTGTGTTAATCCTTGCCCACAGGGCGCACCTTACCATGTTTAATAAAAACCTAGTACGACTCAATTAATTTAAAAGATAGCGTGTCTATGTCTCTTTATAAACTACTAATGGACCCTCTGAGTATCAAAGAGGCAGCTAATCGTTTTCTTAATTTAGAAAGGAACTACCTACTTATCAAAACCCAAATCCTGGAGACTTCAAAAGGAAGAAAGGTGTAGAGGAAGTAAGTCCAAGAAAGAACATGCTTTCTAGAGCCGAAGCAGGAATTTATACGAGTATAAGCAACTGTCCCCCCCACCCCGCCCGCCATTTTTTTCCTTCCAAAGTTCTGACTGGGAGAGGCACCTGGGAAGGAGGTAACCTGCATGCTATTTACCAGGCATGAGTCACAACTGTAAGGTTAGCTTTGCAAGCCCAAGGGACAAGATTCATCAAATCTAAAGGAGGGGAAGTGAGGATGATATTCTCATCTACAGAGAAACCAGGACTGCTGCGTGGTTTACAAGAATAAAATGGAAAGAGTTAAATATCAAAGAGTTATCATACTTTGAAGGTGATTTTAGGGCCATAGAAAGCCTTTAAACTATTCTGGCTTTGCCACACACGAACAGTAAATGTCCAGACACCTGGATAAGATTTAATGCAAGGCAAGAGAGCCGTTGTTGCTGGCTGCAAAAGGCACGTAAGTGATGTGGGAATCCATTTACCCAGTTTGAAAATGGGCTAACATACTGGGAATTGGTCCTGCTGGAAGTGAATCTGCACTAATGACCTAGCAGAGGAATGACTAAAGCACAGTTCTGAAAAGCCTGCTCTACAAAGACTCTTTGATGACCAAAACAACATGTCTCCGATGTTATGATCAGAGCCAGGCTATTCAGGAGGGAGAGAGAAAATCAACCCGCCTGGTGATTCAAAGATTTCTTAATAGCGACACCACATCACACAAGGGCCACTTCTCGGAGAACTTTAAGATTTTACCAGTGAAAACAGGACTGTATCACTTCCTTGGCAGAAACTTGCTAACTTTTCTTTACTACTAAGATTCAATGCAACCAAAGGTACTTCCTGCTGGCGCTTCAAATGTTGTTGGGGAAGGATGATGGCAGTGTTAATTATATCTGGGTCTATGATCAAAAGAATGTGTTCTTAGGATACAGACCCCCCAGAGGAACCTCTATTTCAAAGGCTGAGTCCTGGTACTCTAAACGCCAGCTCAGACCAACGGGAGAAGACAGTCAAGGCTCATTTGCAGAGCTAACGATGAATACATGAATTGGCAAATTCTACAATGCTCAGAGGGGCATCTGAGATGTGAGAGTACTGAGCACCGGGGCATAGAAAAATGGTAAGTGGAGAAATTTCAGGGTGTTCGTACGAGTAAAGAGCCGACTAAGTTACTTAAAAATGCTGTCTAAGGCACAGCTGGGTGGTGCAGTCAGCTGGGCATCCAGCTCCTGGTTTCGGCTCAGGTCCTGATCTTATGGTCGTGAGACTGAGCCCTGCATAGGGCTCTGTGCTCAGTGCGGAGTCTGCTTGGGATCCTCTCTCTCTCCCTCTGTGCCTCCCGCTTGTGCTCTCTCTCTCTCTCTCTCTGAAGTAAAGAAATAAATCTTTAAGCAAAAATGCTGCCCAAACATCCAGGAGGCTGTCACGTAGGTCGGGGCGGACTGTAAATATTTTCAGAGGTAGACCCAGGATAGTACCAGGAAAAAAATTTGGCACTAGACCTAACCAGGTGAGCGCAGGGACAACATGATACATTTAAATACAAGTTTTGATTATTTCTAAGCTCAAGAGGGGACAAGTGGTACGTGTGGAAAATATGGAGATCTGGTCAACTTTAAGAAAGCTCAGTGTGAGTTGTGGGGTGATTTGGACACTAAGAAGCGTAATATGATCTTAGGCTGCGTTAATGTGTGCTTCCCAAGGCATATTCTATGGAGTATTCTTTCTGCAAATTATTAATAGGTTTTATGAAGGGAAAGAGTTTTAGGGTCTCATACATTTGGGAAATAATAGATGAATCAGGGTTATTCAAGAATTTTAGGGCTTTAATGTGCCGAAAGCATTGTGAATTTCTGAGACAGGGATAGAATAGGGAGTATTTCTCAACTTATTTTATCATGGGTATCTTCTTTCCAAAGAGTATATTGTAGTACAACTAGTTAGTAGAGCAGTTTGGGGATACGGTAACAAAATTATAGTGTATAAGACGGAATGACGATCTTGCTTTTGGTAAGACCCCAGTTAGGTTGTGTGATGAAAGTCAGACACCATGATTTCGGAGGGGGGACCTGATGGGAAAGCAATCAAGATGTGGGCAAATTTCTCTGCGTTTGACAACAAGCCATGTCCGAAGTGGCTAAAAGAACACGGGCTCTTTGGTCTGCAGGAGAGAAGACCAAGGAAGGACAAAACAAACGATCTTAAAATATTTGCAAGTTTTTCACGTAGACCTAAAATTAGTGGACAGGGAAATAAATTTTAGACCATAATTAGAAAAAAGTTCCAGCCTTTAAAATTGTTCTAAAGGTTCTAAATTTCAAAATTGTTCCAGATTTCTAGTCATTAGCAGCCCCAAAATGGCTCCCTCGGGGAAGATGAGACCGGGCATCTTTAAGGATGTCGGAGCACGCACTGAGATGACCAACCTGGGAAATGCTAATGAGAGGCATCAGTATACAGCGAGGACCTGGATCACATGATCCCCACAGACCTTCTCAACACTGAGATTCTACGATTAATTTGTGCCTTTTGCTATCCTAGCATTTTTCAACTCAGCAAAATAACGATAGATTTCTTTCCCTATCTAATCTCTGTTTTTTTTCCCCAATGTATGAGCTAGATTTTATCATTTGGGTGATTATCTGCATAATTATTATTTTTCAAATGTAAAAAAAAATTTTGCCGGACAATACTCACATCAAAAATTTTCTTGACCACTTCTGTCTGGATTTTGTCATAAAGATCAAAGTCCTTTTCTTCCACCATCTTATCCCGATAAACCCGATTTGATTCATGGAGATAGAGCTTTAGTAGGTCCTGTGTGGATTTTACACATTCCACTGAGGAGAAGAGAATGCCCTTTAAAGAGAATAGAGAAAATATCATGTGAACAACAGTTTAAAAGTACAACAGCTACAATTTATGGAACCAGTTATGTGACAGGTACTGGACTGGAAGTTTCGCCAGACAAAACTCATTTAACCACCATGACAGTCCTACAAAATAACTTTCGCTATATCCCTTTTTTATAACGCAGATATCGGGATTCAGAAAGACAGGAAGTATGCCCAAGGTCATATATATAGTACGTGGTCTGAGTACAAAACCACAAGGATTTGAACCTTGGTCCACCTGACCTTAGAGCCTGAAATTTTGACCATTACATTCCAAATAACCACAGTGAAGAGAGAGGTAGCTTCTCTGCTATATTTCAATTCCCTAAGTGCCAACTTGAAAACCAGTCTAGGGGACAAATGCTTATGTAAAATCAGGATGATGACAAAGGGCTGGAATGACTATAACGAACCTTTGCAGGTCAGCAATCCATTTCTTTATCTCTTGTAGGTTCTTCTTCCATACGTCACAGGGATTATTCCAAATATTTACTATTCTTTTATAATTTCTCTGCCACCTCACCTCCCTCTGTTACTATTAGTCGATATCTTAGTCTTCTTTTTCATTGAAAAATGGAGACCACCATGATTAGAGTCTCTCAATGACCTCAACAGGTCCTGTAACTTCAAACTCATCTAGACCTGTGTTTTCCCCCATTGCTTTCTTTCTTATCATAGAGGTAAAGGGGCCATTTAATTATTTGTCCTCAGCAAGAGAATATGCTCTGACTCATGAACATGGCATACAGTTCTGTCATAATAGGACTACCAGTCCAGTTCCTCAGATCACTTTTACCCCCACTTCCCATAAAATCTAGATTTCAGTTTCACCAAATTAAAATTATATTCTGATGCTGCATACTTTCTGTGCCTTCACGCCCTTTGCTTTTCTTGCTATGCTCATATTTCAAGATCCAATTCAAGTGTTATCTCTTTCTTGAAGTCTTCCATGACATCTCCCTTTCTGCCCAACAGCATTCCCTCTGATGTGCCCTACTTAACCCTTTATATATACATCTATTTGTTTCTAAAATCATTCTTCTTTGTATAGGTTTGCTTCCAGGTCATGATGAGTGTCTCAAAGGCAGGGAAATTGAAAGACTTCATTTTGGGTGTGGCTTATCTTTTGTCATTGTATTACTGGCATCTAGCATGGCACCTGACATATACTAGATTCTCAATGAGTGCTCCATTGAAAGAATGAATGGACTAATACTGAATCCTTCAATTACTATAACATAGCAAGAACCTCCATCAGGATTTCTGCTTTTGGTAGTGGCAGAATACCCGATTACAACCCAGTCTACTGAAGTCAACTCCAAAAGATATGAAAATTATCTTTAAAGGTTCATCTTTTCGGAGGCATTAGGGAGTAACCAAGGCAGTGAGGACTCAAACGGCTGAATTACTAGAGAGAAGAAAAAGAAGAAAGGTGAACCCAAAATCTGTCACTATTTCTTTTTCCTTTGGACATTTGCCAATTCCTTTGGACATATGGCTTATGGGTTCAGAAATGGAAAAGACAGAGAGACCAGTGACAGGTTAAGATGCTGAGCAAACTTATCTCAAGGGGTAGGAAGGATGAAAACTGAAGTTCAGGGATTATCACAAAGGGGTCATGGTGAAAAACCCCAAGGGAACCCCTCAAATGGTTATACACTAGGAGCATGAGTGAATCACAAACCATTTTAAAAATAAAGCAATACTTCCAAATATCCCATGGGTTAGAGAAATCATAGGGGAAATTAAGAAATATTATGAAGTGAATGATAATAAGAATACAACATATAAAAGTTTGCATGATACAGTGTATGGCATAATTAGTGCTAAATTCATAGCTTTAAAATGAATGTTTTATATAAGAGCTGAAAGGCTGATGATTGATGGCACAAGTAGCCATGTCAAGAAGTTAGAAAAGGAGAACCCCAAACCTAAAAGTGTAAAGAGATTATAAAGAAAAGAGCAATTACTAATGATATAAATGTGGATATCAAAGAGAGCTATCAAACAAAGCAAAAAAAGCCTATAATATTGGTATACCTTTCAGTTTCTTTGAAAAGATTAGCACGATTGATAATAACTCCTTAGTAAGGCTGATAGAAAAAGAGAAAATCAGAAAAGGCACAAATAACCAATATCCAGTATAAGGAAGAGGACATAATGTCAGATACAACAGGTATCTAAAAGATAATCATAGGATATTATAAATGCTTGTATGTCAATAAATTAGAAATTGAGAACATCGATATTTTGCCACAACTGACACATGAAGAAATAGAAAATCTGAATTGTCTAATGTGTTCAAAAGAAACTGAACTCATAACTTGATCTTCCACAAAAATACTCCAGATGGTTTCGGCAGTAAATTCTTCAGACGTTTAAGGAAGGCTCAGTACAATGTTTTACAAAAGCTTCCAGAGAGTAGAAAAAGAAGGACCATTTCCCAATGCATTTTGTGAGGAAAGGAAAATTACAGGATAATCTTATTAACAGAAGTGCAAAAAGTATATTAATATATAGCAAATGCAATCCAGCAAAATATAAAAGGCTCAACATGTAGCAGTTAAGTTGGGTTGGTGATAGGAATGCAAGGGTGATGTAAAATTCAAAAATAATCAATGAATTTATCACATTTCCAGAAACAATGAGAAAAAAATCAATATAATTATTTCGAGAGCTACAGAAAAATCAGGTGTTAAGTTTCAACATATATTCATGGTTAAAACTCTTAGGAGACTATAAACAGGAAGGAATTTTCTTAATCTGGCAAAGAGCATCCCCAAAAACTTATAATAAGCATCACACTTAATGGTCAACTATTACAAGCTCTTCCCTCTAAAATTAGGAATGCAACAAGAAGCCACTCTCACAACTTCTCTTCAGTATCATACTGGCAGTTGTAGCCAGCACAATAAGACAAGAAAAAGAAATTATAATAATAAAGGATTGGAAAGTAAGAAATTATCACTAGTATTTTTTTTTTTACCAATAACATGATTGTATGTGTAAGTATAAACATAACACTGAACAAAGTTACAAAATAATATTTGTCATAGGATTCTATTTTGATAACATCCAAAAATAGGCCAAAAGAACTTAGAGTGTAAGACCAGACAGTGTTTACCTCTGGGAGGGAAAGAAAAACCAAATGGAAGGGAGGAAAAAGGAAGAGCTTTAGGAATGTGGGAATGGTCTGTTTCTCATGGTTATGTAGCTGTGATGACTTTACAAGCTGTGAGCTTATGACTCATGTGCTTTCCTACCTGTACATTATACTCGGATAAAAGTTTATTTTTGCAAAAGAAAGACATTCTATTAGGTTCCTTTGGCCCCACCCACACCCATGTCTCAGCCTCCCTCCTTCTCCACTCTCCCAGGTATCAGCCAGGGACAAGATGCAGAGGGCAGGAAGAAGCACCGACCAGGAAGCCCGACTTCTTGGACTGTCTTTCACAGTGAGGTGTGCTATCATTTGGAGCTTATAACCCCGGGAAAGCCAAATGCTCAGGATGCCCGGCAGTTAAGAGCTGAGTTGATGTGAGCATGCCAAGCATAGACTCCTCACCACCTTAGTTATGAGTCACGTTGAGATGGGAGCAGTTAATGATTTCTGCTACTTGGAGCTCCATCAGATTGTGTCCTGATCAGGACTGAGGGAAGCGCAGAGGAGGTCTGAATTACTGAGGCTTGGGTCAAGCTGGAGGGAGGAAAGCGGCGTGTTCTCTAGGCAATGTCTGTCTTCTAGCAGGCATTTAACCACCCCCTCATGCTTCCATCAGGCCTTCAGACCAGGAGGCAGGGAGGCAGGCAGGCAAGGTTGCAGTCAAGCTCTGAGCCTGAAACTCCCCTCTGGAGGAGGGGAGTGGGGGGCGCTGTGTGGTTACAGGCAGGCACGTACTCCAGGGAGAGATCCATTTTCCTACCCACCCTCGTGGCAGGTGGCTGACAGCTGGCAAGCTGCAGAGAGCCCAGGGGGTTGCCACTGAGCCTGCCTGAGTCAGGCAAAGGCACGGGCCAGGAAGGACCAAGAGAACCCCCCACCCCACCGTGCCAATACCTCCCCTCCCTGGCTCTTCCTTGACATTGCACGAGAGCATTGGCACGACACTGCCACTGAGACAAGGCTGGAATATGGCCGTGAGCATTTTGTGACGTACACGAATGCCGAATCACTGTGTTGTACCCCTGAAACTAATTATACTTCAGTTAAAAAGGCTAAAAACAAGCACGAGGCTGGAGTAGAGCCGCCCCTTCCTCAGAGAGCCTTTGCCACCCCAGCTTACTGGGACGGTACAGTGAACATCCTAGCTTTGGATGGCAGCGCTGCTGCCTACCCAGTCGTGCACAAGGTCCTCGATGTGTCTGCGGCACAGTGCTGTCCTTTCCAAGTTGGAAATAACCAGTATTTTACCTTACATGATCGTTTTGAGGATGAGATGGTTAGCTAAAAGACGTACAAGGCCTAGGAGCGTGCTTGGTCAATGCTGGCTATTGTTAGAGACCCATGTCAGACTTTCTATGACGGCCCACTCTGGCCTCAAATGATCTTTGCAATCTCATCTCTCAGCGACCCCCTCCACCTTACCCTCTACTCCCATGGGGCCAGATGCTTGCTATTCATTCCGCGGACACTGTCTGTACTTTCCCGCCTTGATGACCATTCATGCTGTCATCTAGCTGGTAACTTCCCCAAGCCTCTCTTAAATTGGGATAATAATGCGCATCCCAAAGGGTTGTCATCAGTGCACCTTTCAGGGCGTCTGGGTGACAAGGTGTCTGTCCGGGCAGGAGCTGTATGCTTCTGGTAAAAGAGACTTAATGCCCTCCTCCCTTCAGCTCTGCCCTATGAGCAATGTGAATTTGCTTCAGTGATGTTATCTTCGTTTTTTGCATTTGGGAAATGACAATGGAAGGAATGCAGAGAAAACTATTTTGCAGGCCCTGCTGGTGTACCCATTGTTTCTGGGATCAAAATAGTTTTCTCTGCATTCCTTCCATTGTCATTTCCCAAATGCAAAAAAGGAAGTTAACATCACTGAAGCAAATTCACATTGCTCATAGGGCAGAGCTGAAGGGAGGTGACACCCCCCCCCCCCCGGAGATTTCAGAGAGAGGGTGTGTGATAACAGAGGTCTTTCTCAGGTGACACTCAAAAGATGAGAGATGAGAGTGGGCACACACGAACTTTGCTATTGTCCCGGCCTCACGCTTACAAGGCTTGGAGCAGAGTCCTTCTTGCTGCCTCAACTACCTCATGCTCGTTCTCCTCGTCAGAAGCACAGATGAGGACAGAATGGTGTGAAGGATGGAGGGCCTGACCAGGAATCCAAAGACCCGGATTCTTGTTCTAGTTCCTTCACCGGCTGGCTGTGTGCTCTCAGGAAAATCTATGGAATCCCTGGGGGCGGGGGAGGGAGGCATCTCTGTTTCTCCTCGTTTCTAGCAGAGTTCACGTTTCAGAGGTACAGGCCCCTGGAGGGCTGTCCGTAGCCAGCTTAGGTGTGTTCTCCAAGACTTGCCCTCACAGGGGGCTTGGTGTCTCCACCGTTAGTTTCGGCCGTTCTGGAACACAGTGGTTAGATCTCTGAACTAATGTTTGGGGGATTTCTGCTCTTTACAACCCAAAGTCCTGGCTGGCCCATTCAGGCCCCGTGTCCTCAGGGTCTGGACCTCGCTAGTCTGACATTCTCCAGAATCCTACCTGCACAGGTAACGAATTCCAAACACATGTGCTCGTCATGGCGGGTCCTGCCTCACTCCCTGAACACACACTGACTGACATTTCCTTCCAGGAGTGGCCTCTGCTGGGTGTAAAAGGCATCCTTCCCTCTATCCTTGCTCAGGGCTCTCTGGGGGAGGAGTCTCTCTGAAAAGCTGTTTCTACAGATTCCTGTCCAGGACTGGAAAGTTGTGGACCCCCCCCCCCCCGCGAGGATGGCGTGCCTGACCAAGAGGAAGAGGGGGCTGCGCTTTGCCACATTGCCCTCTGGACGTTTCGGCAACGAAGGGTCAAGCAATGGAAAGCAACGGGCAGAGACAGGCCATCACTATTCAGAGGAGCAGCTGGAAAGAGTCTCAAATGGCTGTGGCCTGGAACGGAACCTGGAATTTTAAAACCGAGGCCTCCCAGGGGCTGGCAGATGGTATCTTAAGAATATTACGACATGGCTTTTTTCAGGAAGCGGCACTATCCTGCCGTGACTTGGGACATTCTTTTTGATCCCAAGAACAATGGGTACACCAGCAGGACCTGCAAAATAGTTTTCTCTGCATTCCTTCCAAGGGATGCTGGAATCATTACATAACATATTCTTCAAGATGCTGAGCCTTCCACCCAAAGGAACCAACCCAGAAACGCGTCCTGAGGAATGACATCACTGGCAAACAGGACTCTATGTGGTTGACGTCCTTCCTCACAGATCCCACGGCACCCTAATTACCTGCTTATTATGCTCATGAGTCCATATGAACTGTGCCTTTGTCTAAGAGTTCGGCATTAACTATTATTTTACTAGGAGAGGAAGGGACTGGATCATCACTAAGCCTTCTGGGGTGTCTCCGAGCAGATGGACTCACCTGGAAAATGTTGGCAAAGTCTCTGAGGTTGAAAACGTAGTGGAATTTGATCGCTGTGGGTAGGAACGTGGTGGCGACTTTCTGGTGGAAGGTCAGGGCCAGATTGATGAGCTGGGGGCTGGATTTCTGCAGGGCCGCTGGGAAGCGTCCGAGTGTTAGGTGCTGAGTCAAGATGGTGCCGTAGATGGAGGCCAGGGCGTCTGCTCCCGGGAAGGAGAGGACGAACACGCTGAAATGGCGCTGCCCAGGGGAACAGGCATGTGAGATAGAGTCAAGAGTTCGAGTCAAAATCGCCTTTTGGGGATTTGGGTAAAATAATGAGGAATTCTTAGAAGGGCTTTGGATTCTAGATTCTGGTCACATTTCTCACACTGAACCTAACTTTGGTTGAATCTAAATGTCTGGAGGAGTAATGGGCTTTGGGCCTTTAGTCGAAGATGTCAGCAGGTGGTCGGAAGAGAACGGAACTTGACGTCAGAGCAATAGAATTCAAACCAGTATTTGACAGTGAAGACGCACATGACCTTAGGAGAACCGTTCGTCTCTCTGAAGTTTTCCTACTCTGAAGAATGAGCGAAACAGACGGACCCCATGACCCCTTCCAGCTCGAAAAGCTTCACGACTCTGGGTCTAGGAGTATCTTTTCCCCCCTAGAAATGCAAATCAGCATCCTGTATGGTTTGTCACTTTCAGAGGCTGGACGGGGGAAGGGCCAATGACTACTTGTCACTGGGTGATATCCGCTCTGGTAAGGTAGAATTCATCCAGGATTCGGGTACCACAGCTCCTCCCATACCTGAAGCCGTGGGTTGATGGTGAAGCTGCCTGCGGTGGGGTTCATACAGGAAACGTACTGGACATTCCTGATCTCCTTCAGGGACAGCTTGCTCCGATCATACCTGGGACAGGCAGAAACCACAGTGAGAGTCGGGTGAGGGTCCAAGCAGGTGAGTGTCTTGTCAAGGTGAGGTGGGATGTGCCCTTTCATTCATGTGTTTGGGCGGTTAAAAAAAAAAAAAAAGTCTAGATCCATTGGTAGAGGTCGAAAAAGCCAAAAGCCTAGGCCCCAATCCTGAGGGGCCTAACATCTATGGAAGTAGTGTAGGAGAAAGAAGCCATAAAGATGGACTAAGGGGCGGGGGGAAATCCAGGGTGTGTGGCACCCCAGGAGGCAAAGGAAGTTAGTATTTCTAAAAGGAGAGAGCAGTCAACCATGTCCAGCTATAGAGAGAAGAAGAAAGACAGTGACCTAACCCAATGGGTCTGTTAGGTCTTACATAAAGACAGAGTTAGGGATTGAACAAGAACAACAGGTCAGTAAAGTGGAAGAAACAGAAACCAGCCAGTGGGGTGAGCTGGGATGGGGAAGTGGAAATAGAGCAATTTGGCTATGTAGGGAGAGACAACAGGCCAATAATTACAAAATGATGTTTCTGAACACAACAGAGGAAATTGAGATGAGTCTCAATATTGAGGAGAAGGAAATATCCAGGAGATGAGAGGCAGTTAACACAGGAGGGGGTAGAGAGTAGAAGCAAGAAGCTGGTGATGGTTCAGCTTCAGGGAAGGTGTGTCAGGACGGGGGAGAAAGGGACACAGGGGGAAGCAAGTTATAGACATGGAAGCAAGAAACAAAGATGGCGCCCATGGTCACCAGCGGAGGTGGGGTAGGAAGCTTGCGGACGGACAGAAGGTAGGAAATAGCCATTGCTGAGGCTGGAAATGCAAACATGCCAAGGCAACAGGGCAGGATTTCCAGGGAGCTTCTACTGCCCATCTAAGGCATGTGACCATGAGTCTGACGTAACACTCGTGTGCCGTCCAGATGCTGGCGGGCACACTGCGGATGGCAGCATACGGCAGGAATCCCACAAAGACGTGAGCCATGACTGAAAGGCAGCTCAGGTCACCATCACAACCATCATTCTCCCTGAGCCCCCTCTTCGCACTGACCACTCTCTCAGCAGCTCATTCAATGTGGGGTAGGAAAGGTGAGCCACAGTGGTCTCTCCCATCCCGGACTTTTCTTTTTTTTCCTGACAAGTTCAGACCTTTTGCCATGAACCATTACGCTGTTTCAAGAGACAGTGGCAGACCCTGTGAGTCGTTCTGAAAGAGACAAAGGCTGGTAAGGCCTGTAGACATCTGGGCACTCCACAGCGCGTGAGCTGTTACCGCTCTAGGACCTGCTCAGTGCTACCGGACCACAGTGGGGGACAGGAGCGGTTAATTCTGCTCTGGGGGTTTGGAGAAGGCAACTTTGGAGATGAATGTGGAAGAAAAAGGTGGGTTCCCCCCCACTTAGAGGAGAGCACAGCATCTTCTCTGACCAAACTTCCACTTAGGCATTAATGCCTCTGTCTGAAAGAGCTGCCCAGGAAACAGAACCCTGTGAGGAATGTGGTACCAGCACTCAACGGTGGTGTGTGTCTCCAGCGAAATAGCCTTCAGCCCTGCCTTAGGCCTCCCCCTCCCTCCACCGCCCCGTGGGCCCCAGGCCCTTTGCACATGTGCTCTTACCAGTGGCCATAGTCCAGATGCTGCCGGATGAGGGTGTGGGGCTGCACGGTCCCGTAGGCATCCACCTCCGGCATGTTCATGTCATCGATGAAATAGATAAGCTTCTTGTTGCCTGGGGGGCCATAATTTCGGCCAGCCTTCTTTTCTAGAGGCTTTTCTAGGACAGCTAAGGAGATGAGCCAGTTAGTGAAGGAGGGAGGTTCAGTGTACACTCACTTGCAAACAGCAGCAGTTACCACCAGATCCAGGACATTCTACGGGACCAGCAGTGACGCTGGGCATCAGGTGCTAGCGAGAGTGACTGCATCGACCCGGCGTTCAACACCTTACAACGTGCCCTGTGTCAGGTCCTTACAAATGCGGACGATCTCAGTGAATCTGTGCAACATCCGTGCAAGATCAGTATTATCATCCCATTTTACAGGTGAGGACACTGAGGCTCAGAAGAGCAAAGGCACTTTTCTAAAGTGAAGCCAAGATACAGATCTGGAGCGGTCAAATTTCAGAGCCCAGGCTCCGTCTCTCTTACTTGTGGTCCCCAGTTGTCTTGGCTTATAGAGTAGAAACAGAAGAGACCGGCACAGTCTCGAGGCCTGGGACTCTACCCTCAAGGAAATCTACAAATAAACGGATCCTGGGGAGACCTGCCCCCTCTGGGTCAGACAGCGCAGGAGCATGAAGGCTGTGGCTCCCACATCGGGGTGGGTGGAGGCCCCTTCCACGCCTGGGGGATAAGACGGGTGCTATTGGATAGTTTGTCAGCCGAGGTCTCAGAGAGTTCACCCCTGGGGTGAACAACACCCTCAGAGAATTTCCCAGAAGCTTCCAGCACCATGAAGGGCTCCTCCGCTCCTTCATGTTATTTCAGGCTCCTTGCAGAGCATCTCAGCACCTTTCTGGAGTCTTCATTACAGACTCCCTTCTGGAATCATCCCTTCACACAGCGCTGTTGCCTAGCCTGATGGGACTTGTTGAGAACAACCTTAAGTAATGAAGCGGAGATCTATGTACTCCCCCCCCCAATAAAGCAATTAAATATGTATTGCGAGAACTGACACTTCTTATTACAGCTGGAAATTCTAAGAACCCTCTGATTCCTTCTCTTGCAAAACAAGTTTGTAAACAAGGAGAAAGTGTCAATAGACATTTGGAGGTGACAGATAGAAGACGAGTTCCTTCAAGAAGCTTGAATATTCTAATTTTCTGGTCCTGAGTTAAATTAAGTGTTTCAAATATGAATTAGATTTAAATTTAATTAGCATCCAATTAACATACCCTATCAACCAATTAATCACCCAACACCTTTTTCCCCCTAAAGATATAACAACTATATATGAGATCTGTCAAAATGAAATATAATTAATGGGCTGCCAAGGACATGTTTTTGAGAACAGTCCTTCTAGTAGGAAAATCTCCTCTTAGGAAGACTTGTTTCTCCTCCCCCCAGAGGAGTGATACTCAGATCAACCCCTGGAATGAGGCAGACCCCTATAATTTGGGTTGATTAAGCTCTTTACGGTTCTAAAGGCTTGTTGAGGAGAAAAGCATGTCAGTTAGCAAGGAGTGGGCTTGGAAGGTCATCCCAAAAGGATGATGTCGAGTCCTCCAGGGAGGGAGGACTCCCTCAGGAAAGGCATACATGTTTTTGATCCTTGCGTGGTCAAGCTCTGCTCCATGTCACATCTCGGATGGCGGGGGAGTTAAGTGACTGCTTCCAGACAGAAGTGGAGGAACAGAGGTGGGTCTCAGTGTTAGCAAACATGTTGGTGAGAAGTAGAAAGAACTGCGATCGTCCCCGCATACTCCTGGGTTCCGCATTGTCGTAAACAAGTCCTGACAGTCAAGCCCATACCTGGGCCTGGAGTTCATCCGCTCCATCTTTTTTTTAAGATTGATTGATTGATTTAGAGAGCGTGAGCGAGCGAGCAAGGGTTGGAGGAGAGGCAGGGAGGGAGAGACGGAATCTCAAGCAGACTCCCCGCTGAGCGCAGAGCCTGATGCAGGGCTTGGTCTCACGACCCTGAGACCATGACCTGAGCCGAGGTCAAGAGCTGGACGTTTAACCCCAGGCACCCCTATCTGATCCATGTTACCCAACTTCTCCACGTGGACCGGCCTTGCATCCAGCCGGTGGCCATATCCTACGCTAGCTGCCCTCTGCTTTTATTCACACGGTTCCTTCTGCAATATTTCAACACCACCGCGCGTTTGAGGAGCAATTTCAATGTCAAAGTGGGTTCCCATCTGTTCTCATTTCACTGTCTCCACTGGGACCACCCTTTGCCCATCGGCTCTCACCTGCTTGCTATGACATCCTCCCAAACGGCCTCCCTGCTTTCGCCCTGGATCCCTTCACTACGTAGTACTCTCAAAACAGCAGACAGAAGTCCCCTTGCAAGATGTGAATCGGATCATGCCAGTCTCCTGCTTAAAACTCACCCAGGACATCCCATCTCGCCTGGGGCAAAAGCCAGTCTGGTTACATCCACAAACCTTGTGTCTCTGTTTTTCTCTCTGATGCTCCCCTGTCCACTCTTTCAGCTCCAGCCGTCCTGCTCTGCTACATTCGTGGCCACAGGGCCTTTGCTCTGGCTGATGCTCCTGCCTTGCAGTCCTTTCTCCCAAAGGCCAGCCCAGCCTGTTCCCTCGTTTCCATCAGGCATTTATCTGCTCAAATGCCATTTCTCAGTGAGCCCTGCCCTGCACAAGGGCCAAAGTTAACCCTCACCCCCAATTCCCTGTGCCTGCTTCGTTAAAACTTCACTTAAAATGCTCTATACCCAACTTATTTATCTTACATATTATCTTAACCCCTCTGCACTATAAACTCCATGGGGACAGGAATCTTTCTCTGCTTTTCTCACCGTCCTAACCTCAGCACCTAGAACATTAGCTCACACACAGCAGGGTGTTCGAAAGACATTTAAGACACCAATGAATGAACTTTACGACAAACCCCATGAATGGCAAAGAAAGATACGTTATTGCTATTTTGTAACTAAGAAAACGAAGGCTAAGGCAGGTTGCCTGCCTTGCCAGAATTAGGATCCAGGTCTGTAGATACTGATCCCAGTGCCTCTCTCATATGACTCAGGCAGTGAGTCCTTGGAAGCCCTCACACCCCAGTCCCTGTCCAGAGCTGTCCTGGTGATTCCTGTCCCATAGATTTCTCTGGTCTCTGAACTCAGAGCAGGGTGTCCATGCATTCGTGCACATCACTGAAGACCCGGTTCTGTATGGGGTCCGTGTTATCACTGACCCCTCAGAGCAGCCCTACCATGTATAAAAATCTTTTAACAAATGAGAAAACCGAGGCTTAGAGAATATCAGGGGCTCTATCCCACGTCCTGTAGCTGCTGAGTGGCCAAGCCAGGACTCTAACCCTGGTCACCTGGAGTAGTCGGGACTCTGAACCACTCGAATACTCTCACGACACGGCTTCTGCCCTTGACAACGCCCCAGCTTGGTGAACTCACTGCCTGACCACATTTTTGACAGAGATCATTAGCAGTTAATAATGTCTGACTTCCTTTTTCCTCTTCTTGGAACTCTTTTCCTCCCACGTTATCTAGTTTTTTTCATGTGTTAAGACATTTCCATTATTATTGGAAGGGCTTTGCGTTTATTCTTTCCAAATGTAACGTGCTCTGCATGATTGTAAAAAGAATACATATTCATGATATAAAGGTTAAAAAGCACAAAAAATCATAATGATGAAAGTGAAAATTATCGGGGATTTGATCACCTCTCAGGAGCCATTAGTTTCAATATTTTGGTGCATTTTATCCCAGTCTATTCATTCTGTTCAATTTTTCCTTTACAAAATCAGAATTATACTCCATATTCTGCTCATATATATATACGGATACATATATATACGGATATATATATATGCAACCCACGTGTCATAAACATCATTATATAATAACATATCCTCCTACAACATGATTTTAATTGCTGCACTGTGCTCCATAATTTGGAGGTACCAAAATTTATGGGATGGCTTCTCTGTTGTCTGAAACGTAAATTGTATTCCATTTCTTTATACTCTGAAGCTACCTTTGCTCATCCTGAGCAGAATGTCCTGCCCGCGAGGTGACAAATCTTTCATGATTTCATTCTGTGTCATCTCCTTTTTGAAAGACAGCAAGGCAGGTGGACAAGAGCTGCTTAGCTATGATGACGTAAGTGTCATGAGGCTCCTGTGAGGTCGAGAGTCTGATCAGATCTTTTCTGGTCCCGTCCAACCTCTGACTTTTAGTGAATAGGTTATGGAGATTCGTATTACACAAAGATTGAGATGCCCGAGCTCCTATCTGATTAGTGCAATTAAGTACTCAAATATTTGTTCAATAATTTAAATCACAGGAGGATGGGAAGAGAATTCTGAATTGTGAAGAGTGTCATCTTTATCCTTCTCTCTTTATGTTGCAAATATAAGCCCGTTGATGACGCTGTCCGTTTCTTTGCTTCTCCTTTTTCTCTTTCTAGACCACCCTGCCTATGGGTCATTGCAAATTCCTTTGGTTTTAAAAATCACTTATATTTTCTAAAAGAATGAGAAGAGGCTGCAAGTATTGCAACAGACATAAAACAGGCCAATTAAAAGACTAAACGGGGATTCCAAAATAATACATGAAAGAAACGAATTTGGACCCATCACCTAGGATGACACCGTTATTACAGTAAAATAAAAATGTATTGCACGCTGTCCTACCTGAAATCTCAGAACTAAATCTGTTTTTAATTACGGCAAGCACGTCACCCTGGATTACTGGAACAAATCCGCCTCTCGTTTCGTATGAACAAAAATTTTCCAGCCACTAAATTCTAAAGGGCACGTATTAGGGATGCTTACAAAAGAATATTTGGGCATGATCTTCAACTGGGGTTTCATAGGAGATACAAAAGTAACTTAAAATGATCTTTTATCATCCTAAACCTCAACAAAGCCCATGGTGGATCATTAAATGGTAACGCAGGAAAGGAATGAAAGCAATGCGGTGGGTTTGTGGGGGCTGCAGGAGCTGGGGGGACGGGGATGTGCGTGGGTCCCTGCCTCTCTCAGCGTGAGGTGTCAGCATTCTAAATCTGCGCTTTGGGCAGCTGTTGGAGGGAAGTCAATAGAAATCTGATGTTTCGATGGCTACCCGAAGGGCCTATTTTATTTACTATCAAAGGGAAAGATATCCATGTGCTGTAGATATCAGATGAACAGAAGCAAAGTTGGCATTCTATTATGGAAAGCGAGAAGCATGACTTACAGTCTTATCAAAGCAGAAGGCGGCTATAGCTCGAAATAAGACAGCTTGGCTATTAACTCATTGTGCGACTTTCAGGGAAGTCACTTAACACCTGTAAGCCTCATTTTTCTCATCTCGCAAACACAGAGACTATCGGATCTGTGAGGGATACCATTTCCAAGTTCCTTCTCTTTAGTCACTTTCAAGCTGGGGTGGCCATGTTCCAAATCATAGGGGATCCTGGAGAGCCGTCTGCCTGACATGGGCACTAACTCTCCCCTTCATCTTTTTCTTTTTTCCATTTGGAATGCAGATGTGATGGCTGGAGCAGCAGCCATTCTGCCACTCTGAGGGAGCAGCCAAGAGCATAGCTACTACAGCATTGATACCATTGAGCCATTCATTTAGCATTAGCAACTGCCTACTTCAAGACTTCTTGTTGCATGAAAAAAATCTCTTTATGTCATTACTGTCAGATTTTCTGCTGCATGCAGGCAAAGGCATTACTGACATTCTCTTGTTGAACAGGGAGGGCTAAATGAACCAAACGGGTAAGACCCTTAGCCCAAAGTTTGGCACAGTATAAACATTACATAGAGCATGTCCTTTATGTCCTTTAGTATAGTTGAGCTTAAACCCCCCAAACCACCTCTTTTGCTTGGGTTCCTTTTGTTCTGGTAGTAGGGCTTCGAAATTATTGCATAGTATTTATAGATCCTTAAATTCAAGAAGGATTTGATATTATTATAATAATAGCTTCCATTTACTAAGCCCTTATTGCACGCGAGGACTCGTTCCGAGTGTTTTACATACTTTATCTTGCTATTCGAGAACAAAGAAGAACGAACTGTTGATACGCTCAACAATATGGACAAATCTCAAAATCACGCTGAGTGAAAAAAGCCAGAGAAAAAGAGTGCAGATTGTAATTCCATTATAGACAATTCTAGAACATGCAAACTAACCTACTGTGACAGAAATAGGTCAGTGGTTGCCTAGGCATGGGCACGGTGGAAGGGTAAGGGGGGGGAGGCACTTTCAGAGGTGATGGATATGCTCATTATTTCAACTGTAGTGATGGTATCAGGGGTGTGCAAATATTTCAGAACTTACCAAACTGTAAACTTTAATATGTGCCATGTGTTGTATGTCAATTATAACTTGATGCTTTTTTTGAAAGGGAAAATGTCAAAAAAATCTGCTGCCTTTAGTGGGAAAATGGATAAATAGGCTGTGATTTAGTCACACAATGGAATCCTGTGCAGCAGTGAATACCAATGAAATAGATCTACATGTATCGAAATAGACAATGATTTAAAAAGTTGCTAAAGGAAGTCACAGTATGATACATATTTAAAATGTAACTATGACACAACATTGTGTATTTTATGAGTACATGTATGCACTAAAAGTGTAAATTTTCATCTTTTCATGTGTCTGTTAGCCATCTGGATGTCTTTGGAAAAATGTCTAGTCATGTCTTCTGCCCACTTTTTAATTGGATTATTTGTTTTTTGGGTGTTGAGTTGTATAAATTTTTTATATATTTTGGATACTAACACTTTATCAGCTATCATTTGCAAATATCTTCTCATTCCATAGGTTGCCTTTTAGTTTTGTTGATTATTTCCTTCTCTGTGCAGAAGCTTTTTGTTTTGATGTAGTCCCAGTAGTTTATTTTTGCCTTTGTTTTCCTTGCCGTAGGAGACATATCTAGAAAGAAGTTGCTTCAGCTGATGTCAAAGAGGTTACTATCTATGTTCTCCTCTAGGATTCTTATGGTTTCAGGTCTCACATTTGGGTCTTTCATTCACTTTGCTCAGCATCGCTGATCATCAGGGAAATGCAAATCAAAACCACAATGAGCTATCACTTCACACCGATCAGAATGACTAAAATCAACAATGTAAGAAACAACAGGTATTGGTAAGGATGAGGAGAAAAAGGATCCCTCACGCACTGCTGATGGGAATGAAAAACTGATGCAGCCACTGTGGAGAAGAGCATGGAGGTTCCTCGAAAATAGAACTACCCAAGATTCAGCAAATTGCATGACGAGGTATTTACCCAAAGGATACAAAAATACCGGTTTGCAAAGCGATACACGCACCCCAATGTTTTTAGCAGCATTATCTACAATAGACAAATTATGGAAGCAGCCCAAGTGTCCATCAACTGATGAACGGATCAAAAAGATGTGGTGTATATACAATGAAATATTACTCAGCCATAAAAAAGAATGAAATCTTACCATTTGCAACGATGTGGACGGAGCCAGACAGCAAAATGCTAAGTGAAATAAGTCAATCAGAGAAAGACAAAGACCCTATGATTTCATTCATATGTGGAATTTAAGAAACAAAACAAAGAAGCAACAGGGGAAAAAGAGAAGTAAAGAAACAGACTCTTAACTATAGAAAACAAACTGATGGTCACCGGAGGGGGGGTGGGAGTGGGGATGGGTGCACTGGTGACGGGGATTAAGGCGGGCACTTGTGATGAGCCCCCGGGTGGTGAGTGGAAGTGCTGAATCACTCTATTGTATACATGAAACTAATATCACACCTGTGTTAACTGGAATTTAAAAACTTAAAAAAAGGTCTAAGTGTGGAATGATACACATCAACTTTAGTACTGAAAGTGGGGCAGGAAGGAGGATGGGGGTGGTGTGCTGGCTGTCTTTGCAATGCTAAGACTCACTGCAAAATGACAACATTTTAACATCTGTGAAATCTGGGTGGTGGGTACATGGGCATCTGTTATATTATTTTTTGGACTTTTCTGCATGCTTGAAATATTTCATAATTTTTAAAAAGTTTAAGGAATTCTCTCCCTCCTAGTATCTAGTTCCCCCTGCCAGGGGCACCTGCTGTTATCAGTTGTTATCAGTTTATTGTATGTCCTTCTGGGGATAGCCTAAGTATGTTTAAGCACAGATATATGAGTGAATGTGTGTGTGTGTGTGTGTGTGTGTGTGTGTGTAAACATTATTATTTATCTTTTTTTTCCTCCAAATTTTTATTTAAGTTCTAATTAGTCAACGGAGTGCAGTGACAGTTTCAGGAGTAGAATTCAGTGATTCGTCACTTACATACAACCTCCAGGGCTCATCACAACAAGTGCCCTCCTTAATACCCACCACCCATCTAGCCCATCCCACACCCGCCTCCCTCCACCAACCCTCAGTTTGTCTTTTTTTTTTTTTTTTAAAGTAGGCTACCGACCCAGTGCCGAGCCCAAGGCGGGGCTTGAACTCACAACCATGAGATCAAGACAGTAGCCGAGATCAAGATGTGAGCTGAGATCAAGAGTCAGATGCTCAACCAACTGAGCCACCCAGGCGCTCCTTGTTCATCTTTCTATCTCTTTTTAAACACGACTCATTTTGGAGCATACCATATATTCTGCTCTGTGTCTTGCTTTTCTCCTGCAACAAAGCTGTGGACAGAGTTTCAACTCCGTTCATACAGAATGTCCTCATTCTTTGTAATAATGCTTAGCATTCCGTCACACGGGTAATTAGGCTACTTCCCACCGTTTGCCACTACAGAGCCGTTAAAAATGCACATTCTGCACAGCTGTCTGGGTGTACTACCTGCCCTTTGAAGCAGACTGCTTCACGACACGTTCGATCTTTTTTGTAATTACACAGGGTCTTAAGCACGACCAGCAATGAAAACACCCAGCTGCAAAAAGAAGCAAAAAGAGGGCCGGGGTCAGGATGTAGGTGGGGGAATCTGCCTCTTGTCCAGGTCAGAGCAGCTACCCTCGGAGTTCTTGTATCTCCGTCTTGAAATTTTCTGTTTCCTCTTGGATATCAACTTTATGTCTCCCCCTTTTCTAAGTGTCACGGGCACCCTTACTCCTGCCATTTTGTTGCTTCTAAAATGTTTTAGGCTAAGAAACCGAAGAAATAAAGTCGTTTGGACTTTACAGAGGCAGGAGGTTCCTAGTAAAGGGAACTTAGCATTTTTTTTGTTTTCAGAGTCAAGGGTATGGGCTCTGTTGTGTGGACTCTGTGTGCTTACGCTGGCTCCCCTGGGGCTCTGGGTGACTCCCCAGTTCCTAGTTGCTTCTGGACGGGTGAGGTTAGAGACCCCCGCTTCATCCATTCCTAGTGTGGAGGGTGGATGGGACCAAGAGGCCACTGGGGAATTCAGAGGACGCAGAAATGTTGTGTCCTGCGGCAGTAAGGGGCCAGTCTTATCCTGGGTCTATCGGACAGCAGTCGGACGCTTTTGAATACTTCTCTGTGTTCCAATGGGAGAAGAGGGGGAAATCCTCCAGGTTAGAGGCCCAGATTAAGAGAGAGAGGTCTGGGCAATGCGGGCAGCTCATCTCCTTTTCCTCGATTATAAGTTTTTATTCTCCATTTAAAGTATTTCTTTTACATTAAGAATCCTCATAATAGGATTCCAGAAAACAACTCCTCCGGAGTACTCAAATGCTCCCACTTATGATAACAGCACTAATAGTAAACATTTATTGCCGTTTTCAAAGTATTTTCTTGCCAGGGAGGCAGTATTAACCTCACGGTTAAGAGCACAGGCTTAGAAGTCGGACTGTCTGGGTTCAAACCCTGGCTCCGTCACTTACTGTGTGGCCTAGGGTGGCTTATGTAACTTCTCTGTGCCTTGATGTTCTTATCTATACATGGGGATGATACAAGGGCTTACTTCATGGGGCTGGATGGGATTAAATGATTTAAAAACATGTAAAATTCCAATCTCGGGTTGGTGCCTGACGCGTACTTGGTGAATGTCTGATAAATGCCAGCTGCTGATACTAGCATAGTTGTAAGCTGCTGAGAATCGGAGTGAATGGGGAGGGCTGATCATCTGATCGGTCACTGGACTCGAGGCTTACACATGTGCAGAGTCCTACCCTCCCGTGAACAAGAGGCGCTGGTGGATACAGCAAACAGTGTTCAGGCAAGTGAGCCAGCCAGCCATGTGAAGTCTGCTTAAGACCACTGCCGGGCGCTGGTCACGTGGCTGGTGACAGGGCGTGCCACGATGGCGGCTGAGGTCCCCTGGAATAAGGAGGCAGCTAGTGGTTCCCTGGAGTTGCCTCGAGAGCTGAGTATTACGACTGAGGGAGTTTTGCCAGCTAGATTATTAAACACATTCATTATTTCAACAATAAATTCAATAAACTTACAACTAGTTATCTTGAAAACCGAGGTAAAGATACTCAAAACTCATCTCAATTATTTTACCTCGTTCTACCATCATCTGTGCCCTTTACTTTTGTCTATGGTATCTGGGAAGTGGAAACGCCGTGAAGGGGGAGCTGCTGTGCCCTGCTTGGGCACCTCTTGCAAAGGAAGCTGCTTCTAGGGTCATGCGATGAGCGTTTCTGTATACAAGGAGACCCTACAGGTAGCGAGGGTCTAGGAGAAAGTGACTGGCAAGGGGGAAACTCCTTTTTCAAGGAGCCTCTGACCCTGAGGCCCCTCCTGGAGGACCCGAGTCCACTCGGGAGCCCAGCATGTCACCTCCCAGTGAACAGCACGCCCAGAAGACTGGATGCACCCACCAGCCTTGCCGCTTGATGGTGACCTTGGGTGATCGCGTACTGTCACCCAAGCCTCAGTTTCCCTATCTGTGAGACAGGAAGGGTGAAGGCAATGATCGCTAGAGACGCTTCTACAAGCCTGTGGCTATCCTTCACTGGGGGTCGGCTTTCTCTGGCATCAAGGGACTGAGTGCTGTTCTGTGCTGAACTCCTGGCTCGGGAGGGGTGTGAGAGGCCCGGGAGGAAGGCAGGAGACAGGAGGAGAAGAGATACGGGGCGAAGGGTGCTGGAGGAGTGGAACAGAGGTGCTGCGGAGGAGAAAGGCAGGGAGAGGCGAGAGGGGAGTGCGGGCACGGGGCAAGGCAGGCCGCACAAGTGCCCTATGCTTTGCTGCATTTCCACGACAGGGCACGTGGCCACTGAGACCCCCCCCCCCCGTGCCCCCACCACACGCGCTGCGGGCCCTTACCTTGCAGCATCGCGGACGTGGTGTAGTAGTTGAACGGGACGTTCTTCACCAGGTACTCCTCCGCGTCGAGGCTGGCCAGCTTGGTCCCCACCAGCACCGACTTGCCCGTGCCCGCGGTCCCCACCAGCATGACCGGCCGCCGCCGCTCCACGAGCCGCTCCAGGAAGTAGCACACGCGGATGGTCTCGCTCGTGTGCACCACACAAGCCTGCAGTGAGAGCCTGATGAGCGCGCCAGGGGCCGGTGGGGGAACCAGGTGCCTGGCGAAAACGTTCTGGAGCATTTCAGAGATGGCATAGCGGAGCTGGCTCGCTACCTCGGGCAGGAGTGTCTTCCTTCACGTGCACACTAAGACCATTCCTAACCTCATTCTCTGGGTGGAGAGCACCCCCTCCTCCTCTCCAGCTCTGTCCGCCTCCCTGCAGCCTCCCTATTGGGTTTGGGAACCTTCTGCCCTGCCATCTCCCCGCTCTGCCCCCCTAGGATGCCGGTGGAGACTGGTAATCAAGTTCCCCAGTCTTTGGAGGGGGGGGTCTGTGGTTTCGTTGCACCTGGGATTTCCTCTTGGAAAGCATGCAGCTGGGGAAGACTAGTTCCTGCAAGGCTCAAACGCTGGGGGAGTGACAAGGGGCTGCCGCGGGAGCCACTGAAGATCCTCGGTGCAACCGTACGTCCTTGGTCACTCGGCCACACTCACCTGCAGAGGCATCTCGGGGTCAAATTCAAACTGGGGGATGAGCTTGGACCAAGGCTCGAATTTCTTGGTCGCTGGGTCTATGTAGTAGTCAAAGATGGTTCCCTGGGAGGGGAACTTGACCGTCTTGAACTCCGTCAGCCACCACTTGCTGAACTCTGCCCGGTAGTCCACGAGCTGCCAACACAAAGCGGGTCAGGGGGCGAGGCTCTCCAGAGCTTCCGACGCCTGGGCAGGCTGCCCTGGCTTCAGGCAGGAGGTCAGGCTGGGGAACGTGAAATGCTTTGCCCGACGGAGCGGCTTCTCCGGGAAGGATGTTGCTTCCCCCAGGATCAGCCCCGACGAGGCACAGCGGGGCCGGGGCCAGCCCTGAGCAGGTGCGTGCAACACCGCTTCACCCCGTGGCTGAGCCGCCCGGGCACTGTGCATCTGTGAGTCCTCGCGGGGTGCGGTGAGGGGGTGTAAGAACAGGAGAGTGGGAGCCCAGGTCCACAAAATGGGCAAACCTGGCCAAGAACTCCTGAAGAGATAGTCGGACCCCTGTCGTCCCAGACGGCCGAGACTTAGCAGTTTCAGGGTGGTGGGCAGGGATGGAGTGAATAATGTCTGGGGGCACGGGGGGGTGGAGTGAGAAGAGCCTCAGCTCCTTCATCTATAAAATGAGCATCCCAGAAAAGAGGACTTCTAAGGTCCTTGTGAGAGCTAAAATTTCTAAAATGTAGGAGCAGCAGAGACAAAGCTATACTGGTCTGACGGAAGGAATACGTAGAGACATATAATTTATGTGCATACGTATGAGATCACGAGCCCCTCAGGACAGGGCTGGGCCTCCGGGGACTCAAATGATCTCATTGTGTCCAAGCCGAAACACGCAACACGTATGCACATGCGTGCACACCCATACGCCCCCCCCCCATAACATACCTGCTTACTACTGGCAATAAGCCTGTTCTTTGAACAGACAGACCTAGGAAAAACCCCAGAAAGGAAAACCTAAAAGAGACCTAGATTGGGCATTTTTTAAAAAGATTTTATTTATTTATTAGAGAGACAGAGCAAGCATGAGTGGAGGGAGGGGCAGAGGGAGAGGGAGAAGCAGACTCCCCGCTGAGCAGGGAGCCCGATGCGGGGCTCGATCCCAGGACCTTGGGATTATGACCTGAGCCGAAGGCCGACGCTTCACTGACTGAGCCACCCAGGCGCCCCTGGATTGGGCATTTTAGGAAATGTTCTGGAGGGCAGGACAAAGATGGAATTTGAAGCTGGGTGCGTGGCAGTGAATCTGGACTTGCAGGAAATGGAACTCCTCATTCTGCTGCCTACTGGGTAAGTAGGATTGAATTCTTTTGCTTTATTATTTTTCAGTTTTTTTTTTTTTTTTTGAGTGCCTTTTAAACAATTCTTTTGCTTCAGAATGAGGACAGAAACAAGCCGCAATAGGACAGATTTGTTTGCGGTCCTTCTTCTGATCTGACTACGGATGGAGGGGGTGCTCTACTCAATATGGGGCTCTGCCATCAGAAGTCTTGGAAAAAACCCCATTTTTAGCTCATGGATAAAATCCTGCAAGACTTTTAACTTCCTATAAAAAACCTGGTTCTAGATTACTATGGAAGATCCGAGGCAGAGGCCACCTTTAGAAAAAGAGGAGGCTGGGTGGATCTTCTCCTTTCCCCACCTCCAATTCCACCCTGAGCTCCTTGGTCAGTGAACCAGCCACACCACCGGGTGGGCTGTGCCAGCATCGGCTCCTCCCCAGCATCCTGCACTTGACCTCCCCTCCACTATAACGGGACACTAAAGACAAGGTCACCTCTGCTGAGTCAGCCAGCAGCTCTTTCTCGGTTCAGCTCTTTGGGTGTCTCTTCATGAAGAGGCCCCTTCGGACACTCCCATCGCCTATGGATTTGGACAGTCCTGTGCCCCCCCCCCCCCCCCGCCCTTTGAACTTGACGACACTGAGGCACGTCTGCATACTGCACAAGAGTCTGGGTTGTAATGCTACCTCATCTGATGCTCCCCACGCCCCAAGTGGCCCTGGCTGCCACGAAGGGTTCCTATTTGACATACGAAAAGACAACAACTCAAAAGGACAGCCTCTAGAAGCACGTGGAGGCGCTGGGGGTTGGACGCAGGCGTCTGGTCCCCCGAGCTGGTGCTGAGACACGAGGTTGCTTCCAAGAGACCATTTCCTGGTCCCAGCAAAGCTTTTAGTGAGAACCTCCTTCTTTTGGAGCTTCTACTCGGGGATGGGCTGCAAGTCCAATTTCTCCTTTGCTTTAACGACAGCTTTCCAAACACCAGCACCCCCGCCGTTCCTGATGTGAGTATTCTGGCCGGCTTCCCATTTTTCTACTCATGGCACCATTTCCGGTGTTTGGCCTGAATGCAGCTTGTGTCGGGGTCTCGGGCCTTCCCTGCTGCTAAAAGCTTTCTCCCTTGTCCTCTCCCCATGGGCTAGCACGGCTGCCTACAGCTCCAAGTGCTCCGCGGCCCAGGCCGCCTGGAGGGAGGCTTTCTCCCGGGCTTTTAAAACGAGTTGAGTGGATGTAAATGTAGCCCGCGAGAGAAAAATGGACCAGGTGTCTTCATCCTGACCCCGCGCTACCTGCTAAGCACCAACACGGGGGAGAAGCCCAGCAGTGGCTGCGCTCGGACACGCGAGCTGCCGAAAGGTCAGGACGTGCGTTTGATGGAAAGCAGTAACCTTTGCCTTCTGGATCTCGGTATCTCAGTGAGGTCTCGTCCATCCTGCTGGGTTCCTTGCCTCAAAGGGGGAACGGACACCTGTCAATGAAACAGTCCATGGAGAAGCTCCAAAGACTGCGAGAGGCAGCATGAAATTCTCAGACGCCTCACTTCCAATGTGGGCATCCCCCCACCCAGCATCTGGCTCTGGCTCCGGACGTGGGGAGAGGTACATGTCCCAGGAGCTTGCGAGAGCTGCTTTCTGAGTGTGGAGCACCGAAGAGCATGTCAGGGAGGGAAGGGAGGTAGGATGGATGCTCACACCCAAGGCCTGTGAAATCGGACAAGAAATTAATTGTTCTTTCGAAATTCATTCTCCCGGCTCACCGCCATTTTGGATTCTAGAACATGGCTTTGCCCTGGGAGGCTGAAACTTTCTACCTCGCTCCTCGAAAGAGCCCCCAGTCAACCCAGACCAGAAAGAGTACACCCTAACTCTCCACTCACCGCGGCTTGGTTTGATCCCCTGTGATGAGAGGGGGATCCAGATACTTGCTATGAAACCGAGTATTTCTGGTACAAGATGACTGCTAATAGCTCGTATGTGCACCAACATGATTTTAAGAGCTTTGCATGGATTGGTCTTGGATGGTCAGAACAGTATCCCTTCCTGTAACCCTTACAAGCGCCCTAGAAACTGGACCTGCTGTCAGCACTCTCATTGCCTTCATAGGCAGGCAGGCAGGAAGGTGGACAGAGTTGAAGCGATTTGCCCTACGTCCCCCAGATACTAAGTGGCAAAGTTAGGATTCGAATCCAGAGTCCGTGCCCTCAGCCCCTAGGTGACAGTGCCTGATTGCTGGAGTCGGCGGTCCAAGGCTGTCTTGTCTAACCCTGAGTATGATGTTTCCAGATAAAGAACTCTTTATCTGGAGGAAACTAAGCCAAGAAAAAAGTCTGGGGAGGGGCACCTGGATGGCTCAGTAGGTTAAGTGTCTGCCTTTGGGTCCTGTGATCAAGGCCCACTTTGGGTTCCATGCTACTCCGTCTCCCTAGGCCCCCCACCCCAGCTCGTGCTCACGCTAATAAATTCATAAAAACTTTAGAAAAAAGAAAAGAAAAGAAAAAGCACGGGGATAGTAGAAGGGTTAGGGAATAGGATGGCAAGATATTTCGAGCCAACATCCTTACCCCCATACCTGAGGCTACAGCAGCCAATACCATGATACGAACAGTGATTTGGTTTCCCACCCCTAGAAGTCCATTACCCTTTGGCCCGTGCTTCTGTGGCCAGCTCGGTGTTTCGGGGAATGGACACGTGCTGGTTAACTCTGGCCTGGTGTGGGGTTGTCTGTGCTTGCTCTGGGATGCTAAAGGGATTTCTCCCTCTAAAGCTTCTGCGATACAGCAGCAACCATCTATCAAACACACGTCACTTGCAAAGTAGTGGACCTATACTTCCGTTTGTTCCAAAACACCACAACTCTCCGAGAAATCGGGATACATTACCGACTCCAAAAGCAATAGCTCAAAACATAGCCCGAGCTCATCTGTCCTGCTCCAAGAGGCCCTTCTCTGGGGGCTGATGTCTTTAGCAGAGCAACGGATGGATAACAAAATAGTCTGATGCCTTCACGCTAATTCTGCCATCTAGCTGTCCTCCCTTCCAAATCTTTGCTGGAAGATGGGTTTTCGCCATTGTCGGCTTACACGTGCGTGTCAACCACAGCACGACCTCTTACCTGATCCTGGACCATTGCTCCACCGAAAGCCCAGATGGCAGCAAACACAAAATACAGCTCGTAGGTTTCCTTGGGGCAGTCCGCGGGGACGTCCTCCTCGGTCAGGAGACATTCGAGAAGGTGGCACAGCGTCTGGACCATGCTCTGCTCTGGGATTGGAATGATCTTCTTAAATCTGTGGAGAGAGAGCCAGATATGCTGTCGGACAGTGGATTTTCTATCCCGGAGGCCTGCTGGAACCTGCTTGGTTTTGGCGACCTGTGACCCGTCGGGTTCTTTGGGATTGCGTGCGGCTACGTAAGCCTTCGCTCTCATCGGCTCCTCGCCTGGAAGGGCCCAGAGTGCCCTGAGAAGGTTCTTTCTCGTCGCCTTTCCCTCTGGTACCCTCCCTGTCTGCTCTTCCCTTCTCTGAACACCAAGTGCCCCTCTCAGTCCTCGGGGGGGCGTAGGCCACTGTGACATAATGGGGTAAAATCTCAGTGTCACTCCCTCATGACTTCCTCAAGAGTCAGGTGGGTGCGGGGCTGAGGTTGGTCCTTCAGCGCAGAGAAGGTCCCTCAATTCAAACACACGGAGAACATGTTCTTTGGAACCGGAGTCTTGCTGGCGGGGAGCAGAGCGGGCCCAGACAGGTGCTCATTTTACACACTCGTGATCTCCTTGATGGAGTTCGTCTTCTGCAAATACCCCTCACGCTGCCCTGGTCTGGTTTGCGTCCTGTTTATATTGGATTTGGAGGTCTTGCCTGAAAGGCGGGTGACGAGATGCGCAGAGGGGCGTCACACATGCAAGCGCTCTCGTCCCCCCATGTGCACACACACACTCTCATCCCCCCACGTGCACGCACACATGCACGTGCACACACAACCTCATCCTCCCACGTGCACACACACACACCCATGTGCTTACACACTCTCATCCCCCCATGTGCACACACACATGCACGTGCACACACAACCTCATCCTCCCACGTGCACACACACACACCCATGTGCTTACACACTCTCATCCCCCCATGTGCACACACACATGCACGTGCACACACAACCTCATCCTCCCACGTGCACACACACACACACGTGCTTACACACTCTCATCCCCCCACGTGCACGCACACATGCACGTGCACAACCGCGGGGGGCCTCTGGTCTTCTCGGGGGTAGAGAGGATCAAAGTGGGAGACAACCGTGGGGGGCCTCTGGTCTTCTCGGGGGTAGAGAGGATCAAAGTGGGAGATGCTGGAGGGGAGAGAAATTAGCATTTGGGGCTTGGACGAGAACTCACAGGGAAGGCAGGTGCAGGCTGGGCACAGAGCTGGGGAAAGGGGATGCGTGGCTGCTCCGAGGGGCAAAGGACCAGTCCTGGGAAACCCCAGGACACCTGCTTATCTCACAGTGGAGTATGGAGAGGTGGCTTGCTGGGGCAGCCTATACCCCAGTTCATCAAAGCAAAGAGGGGTGAGCATTTCCTGGAATCCAGGTGTGGTCCACGAGCTAAGGGCTGCAGAGGGCTTTGTGGGAAGAGCCGTACATGACTGGCTGGTGGAGAGGCATTTCTTGCTTCAAAGAAAGGTATATGGGAGGTCTCCAGTGATGGCGGAGGGGCCGAGAATCTTCAAGAAAGAGTCTGATTTGACATCTGCCACACTTAGGATAACTCGGACCATGCTGGTTCCAGCCATTAAGACCTTTCCTGCCTTTACTCTTCTCTCCGTCCCCCTTTGACCCCAAGAGGGCAGAAGCTACAGCTGGTGTGGGGGGAGTGGGGCAGAGGAGTAAGGAGAAAAGATGTCAAAGACTCCTCTTCCACTGCCGGTGGAGAGCAGGAGGAAGGCCTGAGCCAGGGGCAGGGGCAGAAGCTTTCCTTGTAAATGGAGTTTGCTTTTTCAAGTTTTCACGTGTGTGTCACCAAAAGCGATCACGTGCCTCCGAATAACTGCAGAATGACCAGAAAACTCATCAATGGTGACCTAGATTTCATCCAGGGGCGGGAGGAGGACCAGCCACATAAAATGGTTTTTGAAGGAGCAGTGGGAGACGAACTCAAGTTGCTTTATAATCCCGCCCCTTAGGAAGCCGGCTTGTTCAATATAAAAATCATTATGTGCGAACATCCCACAGCTCTGTAGGCCCCAGGGCCCCAGAAAGCCGGCCTTACAAAGCCCCACTGCACACAAGGGATGTCCAAGTTTGAAGCCCGTGCCTTGTTACTGAAAGCCGTGGTGCCCAGGGCACTGCACAGAACCTCAGCCCCTTGTCCGTGGATGCTCTGCTCTCTTAGGAAATTCGTGAGCATTCAGTACCACCCCATGTGGGCACCATAAACTGCGGACGTGTTTCGTCCTGGATGGCCACGGAGTTCAGACATTGCGGGGAAGCTGGCTCTGGACAGACTGCACTCAGCACCTCCAAAGCTTGGTGCAGAGGCTGGTGCACACGCACGCTCACATACACACACACACACACACACGCTCACACTCACACTCACCCTCACATGCATAAATAAGAGTTTGGCATCTCTTGTCCTAAACGCCCAGAGTGGGAAATAGCCTCACGTTTAGCAAGAAGCTCTACTGCACGAGTGTCCCAGCAAATGACAAAGGACAGGGGTGATGCTTGTTATTTCCCAAAACCCTTCCCTTCCCGTGGCATTTTAACTCCCTGGCCCGCCTGCACCCCTGAGCCCTCGTGCCCACTTCCCGACCTCACCTTGCTGCCCAAGCGGCTTTATTTCCTTAGGTCCCAAGGCCATGAAGAGCCCACAGGCCACAGAGGCTGGAGGCTTTTCGGGGCTTTCAGAAAATGTGGCAGATCGGGAGAATAATTCTTGGCCAGGACAGTGCCCGGGCCTCCCGCGGCCCGCACCTCCGTGCTTGTGAGCTCTGCTCCGCCCCACGCGCGACAGACCAATGAACACGAGACAGGGACCGTTCCGATCGGCAGCCTGCATTTCCCAGAAACGTCATCCTGACCCGACCCTGGTGAAGGTTCGGGAACCAGGGGATCCCTGAGTCATGCCACCTCCCCAGCACCGACCTGGCTGACCCACGAGGCTGGCTGCCTGACTCGGGAAGGGCAGGTGCGCTGGCAAGAAGGGATAAAACAGAAGCAGATGCCAGACCTCGAACCTCCCTCTGCAGGCACCGGCAATGCTCTGCTGTAAGAAGTATCCTCCCAGGTAAGAGCACTTAATCTCCTAATTACGGGGTAAGCGGTCAGCGCTTACTGCTTTGACTTTTGCAAACCCGTAAGAGGCGAAGTGAACTGGCAGCGTCCACGGGGGCAGGACGATGGAATGACGCGTTATCTCGGGTCCTGCATGATCTGGGCGGTGGGCATACCCAGCCAGCAACAGGAAGTGGGTCCCGTTTATCACTGACACGTGTCCTCATCCCCTCTAAGTCTGCTGACCTGGCGTGCGCATCGTTTGTAAGGGGGCCAGCTGTGTGCCCCGCAGCGTGAAAGATCTCAGGATTGTCGCCTCATAGTACAACCCACAGGCTCTGGATACACCCGCGTGCACACACGAGAGTCACTTTGTGTCTTCTTCCTCCTCACTCACCATGCTTCTTGCCTGAGCAGACTAGAGGCATCCCGTGGCCATTGCAACGTGGGCCAGGCCCAGAGGGGAAGGCCTGGGGACATCTGGCTTCAGGGACAGGACAGAACATCAGCGGGATATCAGGTGTGAGCCGATAGGCTCTTCGCCACGGCTTTAAATCCTTACCTTCTCACTGCCTGGCCTACCTGGTTCTGAGTATGTCCAGGCAGGTGGGGAGATACTTGTCAAACAGAATGGTCAGGTTGGCTCTCTCTGTCTGGATCTCCCTCCGGTCAATCCAGCTGCTCACCGGAGGGCTCCACCCCAGGTCTGCCGGGTTGATGTAGAGGATTCCTGGGGACACAGAGAATTCTGCTCAGCGAAGTCCCCACAGATGCCAGTAGAATTCTCACCCCCAGGGAGTTACTTTCTCTGGGTAGAAAATGTACAGAAGACAGGACTCAGAAGGAACAGAGAGCTGGCCTTGGTTTGAGAGGGTGAGTGGGTTTGCTGTCGGGACCAGCTCCAGCTGGCTGATCACAGCTGATGGCCAACAGGGTTGAGAAGGATCGTGTGGCCAAGTCTAGGCTCGGGAGGAAAGAAGGCTGTCATCACCCATCCTTGTCATGGTGGCCCCTAAAAGGATATGTCCCTGTCCTAATTGCGGGAGCCTGTGAATGTGACCTTATTCGGCAAAAGGACCTTCCCTTGCAGATGGGATTAAGGATCTCATGATGAGATCGTCCAGATTGTCTGGGTGGGATGTTGACAGGTGTTCCTTGTATGAGACAGAAGAGGTGAGAGGCACACGGAGTAGAAGGCCACATGACTAAGGAGCTGGAGGTTGGAGTCACGGGGCCACCAGCCTAGGCTGGAAGATGCGGGGCTGACAGCTTGATGTCGGGGACCTGCCTTCCAGAACTGTGAGGCAATGACACATGTCTGTTATCTTCAAAGCCATGGTGGCCTGTTATGGCAGCCCAAAGGAATGAATACAGAAATCTCCGGGCCTGTGCTACCAGCCTGAGCTGGTCCTCAAAAGGGAATGTGACGTTACCGTGGAGCCCAAACCCGCTCTCCTGATGCTCTGGGCTGTGCCAATCGATTTGGCGGTGGCATCGGAGGTAAGTAAAGTATACACTTGTCATCTCTCACCAGGCTGCGTGAGAAGCGCAGTGCTTGGCCATCTCCACTGACGTGGGAGGCAGGAACTGGCCTGAAAGTAGCCTCAGCCGAGGCACTTCTGCGCAGAGGACAGCAGTCTAGCTCAGGCGCCTTTCCCTCCCCATCAATGAATTAAGAAAATCCCATGGCCTTGGCCTCAGAGCACTTGCTCACCCTCATGGACACAGATCGGGGCTGAGAAGCAGGCCAGAGGTCCACGTGATCGAGGTCTGGCTCCTGTTTGGTGCTTCTTTCAGAGCCAACCACACCCTGTGTGGGGCCAGAGGCACCTGCTTCCAAGTGAGCAGCCTGCTGGCTTTTCTCCCTTGTTGGGTCATACCTGCTCTGGAGACCGTTGCCGGTGTCGCCGTCCGCAGGTGGCTGATCTCGAAGAGGAGCCTCATCGTGGGGTTCAGGGGGATCCTCTCGTTGCTCGCCAGGGTCAGCACCTGGACACAGGGAGGGACAAGCCAGGTAGGAAAGAGGGAGACCCGCACATGGCCAGTGTGGAGTGGGGGTCTGGATTCGGCTGATTACTCCTGGTAGGGATTAAGGATGACTATTTTCTTCATTATGATTGCAAGTATTTTCCAAATTTTCTGCAGGAATCCTCTGTCTCTTTTCCTGGAGCCCCTCCACCTCCACCCCTGTGTGTGCAATGAATCAAAAAAGAAGTTCTCTAAAAAGTGTTAAGTGGAGGTCAGTGATTCGAATGAGCCAGACCATATTGGAATAACAAGATTATTTTGAAAAAGTGTTTAGTTTCATAGTCCTGTTTCTTTTAAAGTACTCTCTCCAGGGGCACCTGGGTGGCTCAGTCGGTTGGGCATCCGACTCTTGGTTTTGGCTCAGGTCATGATCTCGGGGTCCTGGGAGCGGGCCCCACGTCGGGCTCTGGGCTTGGTGTGGAGTCTGCTTGACCCTCTCCCTCTGCTCCTCCTCCCTCTCCCCCTCTCTGGAATAAATAAATAAAATCTTAAAAAAAAAAAAAAAGTAGTCCCTCTCGGGAACATGGGTGAAGGGGAGTGGGAGGTACGGGCTCACAGCTATGGAATGAGTAAGTCATGGGGATGGAAGGCACAGCATAGGGACTACGGTCAATGGTTTTGTCGTAGCATATATGGCGGCAGATGGTAGCTCCCCTCGTGGTGAGCAGCACCTAACCCGGGGGGTTGTCCGGTCACTATGCCGTGTGTAGGAAACTCACGGAACACTGCATGCCCGCGGCGCTTCCATAAGAGATCAGTAAAGCAGGTCCCTCTGGGAGGGCGCACACTTAGCTTAATGATTCTGTCAATGCTGAAACCACCGTAACACTTCGAATCGGGACGTGCTTTACTGATAAATTCAGTAAATAAATTCAGGAATAGCTACCAGCTTAGCGGCCACTTTATTGGTGTCGATTTCCACCGTTTACAACCAATAAAAGACTCTCCACGGATAGTGGTTTGTCACCGTTGAGGATGGCCGATGGGCTCAGAATGTTTCTGAGCCTTGGTGTCCTCATTTATAAAAAAGGAAAAACTCAAGGAGAAAGAGTTCAACAGGTGACTTAAGCTTCCTGCCAGCTCTGAAGAGTCAATCCACCTCTGTGCAGATGGTTCTGAAGACAGTTACGACAACGCTAAAAACGCAGTGACTGCGCCCACGTGCACGATAGTTACATGATGACGTTGTTAACTAGCCTTACCGTGTCATTTTACAACTTACACATATGTCAAGTCAGCACACCACACGCCTTAGACTTACACAATGTGGTCTGTTAACTATATCTCAATCAAGCTGGGGACAAAAATAAAAACACGGGTCTTCAAGCAACTCCTTACTTGGGGCCAGCCCTCGTGTGGGACTGAGACTTCCAAATGCGCCTGGGAGACTGGCTTCCTAGGTGATGAGGGATGGCCTGGGCGTCTCCCTTCCCCCTCGATACCTTGTTATCATCCATGACGGTGTTCAGAGACTCGATCCACATCGGATCTATGTCGCCATCCAGTAGGATCCACTTGGGCCCGTCATGGGTGATGTTGGCTAGCTCCCGCATGATGGAAGAGAAGAGTCCTAAAAGGAACCACGAATCGCTTACCAACCGTCTCATCATCAATGCTCTTTCTCATGAGACAGCCTTTCCCTCTTAGCTACGACAGCCAGAAGAAGGTGGAAACGGAAAAGACAGGTCAGAACTGGATTTGTATTTTGCTCTGTCGAAATCGGGTAGCGAGAGCCAAGGTCGTACTGTCTCTGCGTCTCCCTCTGACTCTTTTAAGAAGAACACCAGCAAAATGGCCACAAAATTTGATGGTACTGGCTTAGGTGATGAGGGACCTGGAGAATCATTTCAACAGGCAACTGGGACATGATGGATTTACAGAAAACCTTTTTAGGTAGGATTTCATCCTTTGTGATGGCAGCCCACGCTCAGAGGGAAGCTCGCAATGTGATTCTGATTGGCTCTACATGAGATTTAGATCTTAATTTGGACAGGATTGATTTTTATGACATGAAGCTTTCCCAATCGATGATATGATATGCCTTTTCATTTATTCAAATATTACTTTATGTTCCTTAATAAACTTTTACAGTGTTTTCAATGTATCTCTGGCTAAAAGTATTCCTAAACATTTCATAGTTTTGCTGCTAATGGGAATTGGGTATTTTTCTGTATTTCCCTTTTTTAGTTGGCTATTGCTCATATGAAGGTACCAAATTCTGTGTACTTATTTTATGCTCAGTTAATAAATTTTAATATTAATTTTAGTGATTTTTTTCCAAAATGTCTCCTGAATTTTCGAGGTATAAAGTTGTATAAGCAGCAAAATTATAATTTTTTTTTCCTTTCCTCTTACACCGTGTATTCTGTTTTTCTTGTCTTACTGCATTTTCTAGAATCCCACACCAAACAGTCCTGAATAATAATGTTGGTAGCGGCTCCCCCTGACTTATTCCTGATTTTAACAGAAATGGCTTTAGTTTCTCATCATTCAGAATGCTTTTCCCCGCCTTTGGGCTTTAGCTAAATATTTTTTTTAAATAAAGATTTAGATTTATTATATTTAAGGGATTTCTATCTATTCCTATTTTACTTGGAATTTTTAAATTAGGAATAGCTCCTCAGTTTTTAGCACCTACCTTTGAGCATGTGATTTCCTCTAATTTTTCAAAGCTTTACATGAAAACTTAAAAAAAAATAAATCTATTCTTACATTCTTAGAGTAGATCCTAGTCAGTCTATTTATTTTCGTTTTTATTAATACAGAGATGGGATCTACTTGGTAATATTATTCGGGATTTCTGAATTTATATTATTAAGTGAAATTGGGCTCTTTTTTGATTCTACATAAAGGTGATATCAAGATTATTCTGGTTTCACAAAAAGAATGGAGAGGTGTATTTTTTTTTTTTTTTTACCATTTTCAAACTTTTTTTTTTTTTTGCTGTTTTTAAATTGTCCCTTTCACTAGTTTATTTTCTTTTTTTAATGATTTTTTTTATATTATGTTAGTCACCATACAGTACATCCCCGGTTTCCGATGTAAAGTTCGATGATTCATTAGTTGTGTATAACACCCAGTGCACCATGCAATACGTGCCCTCCTTACTACCCATCACCAGCCTATCCCATTCCCCCACCCCCCTCCCCTCTGAGGCCCTCAGTTTGTTTCTCAGAGTCCATAGTCTCTCATGTTTCATTCCCCCTTCTGATTACCCCCCCTTTCTTTATCCCTTTCTTCCCCTACCGATCTTCCTAGTTCTTATGTTCCATAGATGAGAGAAATCATATGATAGTTGTCTTTCTCTGCTTGACTTATTTCACTAAGCATTATCTCCTCCAGTGCCGTCCATGTTGCAGCAAATGTTGAGAATTCGTTCTTTCTGAGAGCTGCGTAATATTCCACTGTATATATGAACCACAACTTCTTAATCCAGTCATCTGTTGAAGGGCATCTCGGCTCCTTCCACGATTTAGCTATTGTGGACAATGCTGCTATGAACATTGGGGTGCATATGGCCCTTCTCTTCACTATGTCTGTATCTTTGGGGTAAACACCCATTAGTGCAATGGCTGGGTCATAGGGTAGCTCAATTTTTAACTTTTTAAGGGACCTCCACACTGTTTTCCAGAGTGGCTGTACCAACTTGCATTCCCACCAACAATGTAGGAGGGAACCCCTTTCTCCACATCCTCTCCAACAATTGTTGTTTCTTGCCTTGTCTATTTTTGTCATTCTAACTGGTGTAAGGTGGTATCTCAGTGTGGTTTTGATTTGAATTTCCCTGATGGCTAATGAGTTTGAACATTTTTTCATGTGTCTGTTAGCCATTTGTATGTCTTCATTGGAAAAGTGTCTTCATATCTTCTGCCCATTTTTTTATTTGTTTGTTTCTCGTGTGTTGAGTTTGAGAAGTTCTTTGTAGATCTTGGATACCAGTCCTTTATCTGTAGTGTCATTTGCAAATATATTCTCCCATTCTGTGGGCTGCCTCTTAGTTTTTTTTGACTGTTTCCTTGGCTGTGCAGAAGCTTTTTATCTTGATGAAGTCCCGTAAGTTCATTTTATCTTTTGTTTCTCTTGCCTTTGGAGATGTGTCATGAAAAAGGTTGCTTTGACCGATGTCGTAGAGGGTGCTGCCTATGTTCTCCTCTAGAATTTTGATGGATTCCTGTCTCACATCGAGGTCTTTCATCCATTTGGAGTTTATTTTTGTGTATGGTGTGAGAGAGTGGTCAAGTTTCATTCTTTTGCATGTAGCTGTCCAATTTTTCCAGCACCATTTGTTGAAGAGACTCTTTTTTCCACCAGATGTTTTTTCCTGCTTTATCAAAGATTAGTTGCCCAAAGAGCTGAGGGTCCATTTCTGGGTTCTCTATTCTGTTCCATTGGTCTATGTGTCTGTTTTTGTGCCAGTACCATGCTGTCTTTGTGATCACAGCTTTGTAGTACAGCTCGAAATCTGGCATTGTGATGCCCCCAGCTTTGTTTTTCCTTTTCAACAGTTCCTTGGAGATTCGGGGCCTTTTCTGGTTCCATACAAATTTAAGGACTATTTGTTCCAGTTCTTTGAAAAATGTCCTCGGTATTTTGATCGGGATAGCATTTTCTGATTCCCACTAAGTAAATTTTGTTGATCTTATATTTTACAAAGGATCGCTTTTATTTCTCCTAGTTTTCCAAAATGTATCAAATAATTAAGTGATCTCTTCCATCTTAATCTTTATCTGCTGTTACAGCTTCTGATTCGTAATCGGATATACTTTTACTCTTCTTCCCCCATCAGTCTTGCTCACAATGGACTTACTGGTCTTTAGAAGGAACCCATATTTATGTTTTATCCTTCCTTTTTTTTTTTTGGTTCCTTCCCATTATTTCAGACTGTATCCTTATTAAGTTTCTTCTTCCCAATTTTCTTCAGGTTCAGTTTACCACTCTGAATAATTTCTTAGGATGGATACTGACTTCCTTCATTTCTAGCCCATCTCCAAAAATAAGAATTCTGAGTTCTTTATTGATCTTAGGCATGCCCCCCCTTGGTTTTTGTATGTTCTTTTTATTGTTTCCAAAAGGGAATGCAAAATATTTTTTTTTCTTTCATCCAGGGGTTAAGTGAAAATCTCTTTTTTAAAATTAATTAATTAATTTTTTAAGTAGGCTCCCCACCCAGCCTGGAGCCCAACGCAGGGTTTGAACTCAAGACCCTGTGGTCGACACCTGAGCTGAGATCAAGAATCGGACCACTAACTGACTGAGCCACCCAGCTGCCCTGTGAGCATCTCTGGATTTGCAAGCAGTAAAATTATTTTTGGTCATTTTCTTACTGTCCATTTCTCCATCTATTGCATTATTATCAGAAATTGTGGCCTGTAAATCAATATTTTTGAATTCCTTACAGTTTCTTCTGTGCCCAACTAAACTTCAAATTTGTGTAAATGTTCCATGAATGTACCAAGAAAGGAATATTTTCTACTTCTAAGATGCAAAGTTCTAGAACAAGGTGTGCTATTGAGTTTGATGACGTATTTCTCAATTCCTCTGACTATGCTTATTTTTTCTATCGGATCTGTCCAATCTTGAAAAAAGTAGAGTACTAATATCCACCATATTTCTATTTTTCCCAGGTTCCAGAAAAATTTTTAGAAAGTTGTCCTCCATGTACTTAGAAGTTCTCTTTCTTTGTGAACACGGATTTATGATTATAAATCTTTTTCAATGTCTCCATATTTGATGAATACTGTATATTTAATAAAGCTTTAATTAAAATTACAACACAACTTAAAGTTTGAATTATATGATCTTAAATTTAATATGCAATAAAAAGTGCCTGAGACTAGCCAAGAAAATTACAAAAGAATATTGAGGAGGAACTTATGCCATCAGACATTAAAACGCTATAAAATGATTGTGAATAGAGCAGAATGACATTCATATAAGATTAAATAATGAATGGGACAGAACAGAAAACCCAGAATCAGATCTCGGTATATATGACAGGCTAGTGCTTACATTCAGAGGGAAAGGATGGATTGCTTAATAAATGGTCTTGACACATTCAATTACACATTCGGAAGCAAATATGAAGTTGATTCTCTACCTTGCCTCATACTAAGCCCCAGAATAAATCCCAGATGGATAACAGAAATGTTCATGTAAAAAGAATCTTCAGGACCAAATTATGATACTGTGTCTACAGCTGAAAATGAGAAAGAGTGACAAACTAAATAGGAATCCCAAATGCTAAGAGAATGGACAGACATAATTTCCTCTTTTAAAAAGTGCATGGTTGGGGCGCCAGGGTGGCTCAGTTGGTTGAGTGACTGACTCTTGGCTTCAGCTCAGGTCATCGTGAGATGGAACCCAGTGTTGGACTCCACGCTCAGCATGGAATCTGCCTGGGACTCTCTCTCCCTCTCCCTCTGCCCATCCCCCTTGCTCTCTCTCTCGCTTTCTAAAATAAATGAATAAATCTTTTTTAAAAAATAAAAAAATTAAAAGTGCATGGTAAATACGCCACAGAGTGCCTGTAGACAAACGGTAGACAGGAAAAACCATTAGTGATGCATAGATAGATAAAGGGTTAGTATCTCTGATATATAAAGAACTGTTAAAAATGGATAAGAAAATAATATGGGGAAATAAACACACAGAAGAGCCAATTACTAAAGCGAATATGGAGGAAAAGATGCTAAGCCTCATTAATGGTGAGTGAAATATAAATTAGAGAGGCTGCCCATGAAGTCCCCTTGTTCTAGGCCTCTGACGGAAGGCCCTAAATTAGAATCCAGGCAGTAGGACTCTGATGTAGTCAGACACTGAGATGGGAGGAGGGAGCTGAGAGGCCCTCATTCCAGAAGCCACGTAGGTTTCAGAAAGAGGGCCTATCAGCTCAGAGTTTTCTTTTCAGCTCTCTCCCAGTGACAGTGCCCTTTCCAGAATCTACCAATGATTCCTAAATCTTGGAAGATGATGCTAGGGTTAGCATCAAGTGAACAGGGGTTTGGGACCCTCTGAATCGCTGTAGAAGCGATCATGGTTCTAGGACCCGTCTGAGATGAATGGTGACTGATGTCTTCAGCTAGGCCCTGAAGCCCCGTCGTCTGTAGTGATGTCTCCCCATCACTCCTGGGGGCTGATAGGAACAGGTACCCACTGTGGGAAGTCAGAGCATGCCACGCGGCCCCTTTGGGAAAGAGCTGTGGGCTTTCCCACCCTACCCGTGTCTTAAATCCACTGCCAGGCAATGTAGGGACTCTGATTTGTGCTACACAACCACAGAACCACAGCTGAGAATGTCTGCCCTGCTTTCTCCTCTTGCAGTGCCCTCTCTCAAGGAGCAGCTGGTGCATGGAGAGAGAGATTCTCCCAAGGGCTGAGGTTCCCCTCCACCCCAAAATTGGGGTCTTGTCTTTCCTTCCTTCCTTCCTTCCTTCCTTCCTTCCTTCCTTCCTTCCTTCCTTCCTCCCTCCCTCCCTCCCTCCCTCCCTCCCTCCCTTCCTCCTTCTCCCACTCCAAACAGATCAGACCGGTGTTCGCCCCTCTAAAGTTCACCCTTGGATGTAGATTCAAGCCTGCCCCCGGGCTCAGGATAGCAGGAATTTTGTCCCAGGGGTATCCTGCTCTTACCATCCTTCCATTCTCTGGTGGCTGGATTGATGATGCCAAACAGTTCATCGTTTGTGACTGCTTTGGGGTTGAGGTCAGCCCAGACGGGGCGGCGTTTCATGATCTGATAGGTCTTGTGCAAGGATTTCAGCACCTGAGACTTGCCAGTGCCGGCGCTACCCACCACGAACACGGAGTGTCGCACGGCCAGGAGCTCCTCCAGCTGGACCACCTGGGGAGACACAAGCCAGAGGGACCAACTTGTCACTCACTGACATCCCAACTGCTCTTCCGTGCCCCAGGCTGGTATCTGAGGGGAGACCTGATGTCAAGAGAGGAAGGGTTATTCACCTCCAGATGTGAGGAGTCCTAAACGTGGGGCAACGTACTTATTCATTGTTCGGCCATATAATTATTAGTCACCAAGTGCTGGAGAGTGTACCAGGGGAGGGAGATTCAGAGAGGACTCTCCCCGGTCCATGATCTTACAGGCTAATGGGGAAGCACAATAATTGCTATAATCGAGTTATTTATAAAGTGCTATGGGGACAGATAGGAAGAAACAATTGATTTTGTACAGATAAAGGGAATAAGAAGACTTCGAAGAGGAGGGGGCATTTGAACTGGGGCTTCAGGGGTAAGTTTGCCAAGATGAATAGGGGGATTTGCAAGCAAAGGTATAACAGCACGAAGGCTTGTGGTATGACAGAGCCTAATGTGGTTGACCAGATGGTTCAATGAGCCTGGAGTCTAGGAGTTCCTTGAGGACATGGTAGCACCGAAGGTCTTATCACTCTTGTCCTGGCTTGCCTCCAGGCTTACCTTTCCACACTTGCAGGAGCACACTTACCGGAACGAAAATCTGATCGTGTCACTGCCATCACTCTGTCTTCAGGGCTTCTCCACAGCTTTGGAGAGGACATTCCAAATCCCTAGACTGCCTCACGAGGCCCTTTTGCAGCCTGGCCTAAATCAGCTTCTCCTCTCTTCTCCCCCAGCATGCCCATTCCAGGTAGACAACTGGGGTTCCTTAATAATGTTCTTTCCTGAGTCTACACCTTTTAAGATATGGTGCCTTCTGTCCAGACATTATCCTTTCTCCTGCTTTCTTCCAGTCACACCTACACATCCCTTAGTCCCATCATTACCACTATTAAAACGTTGTCTTCAACTCCAGAAGGAAAAACCACACCATGAGTGGTCACTCTCCATCCCGAGTCCTCCCTCAGCCCTGTGCCACGCCTCTATTCAATTAGACTCTTCTGGACATGTCCCGTAAATAGATTTAGAAAAGTATGCAGGGATTTTGTGAATGGTCTCTTTCACTCAAAACGCTTCAAGGCTCATCTGTGCTGTAGCCTGTATCCGCACGTCGTTCCTCCTTACAGCTGAATAAAAGCCCATTGTGTAGGGAGATCTCACGCGGTTTATCCATTTATCAACTGACCAGAGAGTTATTTCTATTCTCTGCCGATTACGAATCCATCAACTTTCGACGGTATCTTGTGCAAGGTAAACATATAAGCATCCCTATCCTTCATCTTTCTCTCTCCTGTCTTCTGCCAGACACGTTACACCTTTACATTGCTATGTTTGATAATATTTATATTCTGTTCTGGCCTTGTATGTAGACCTTCTTTATTTCCTGTGATCGTTTAAGGGTTGGAGACCCATCGCGGCTTACGTTCTTATGGCTGTAGAGATTTTTCCCTACAGAAGACATGTGTGGCCTGCTATAGTGTTCTCCCTGGGCCTAGTGCCATGACTTGAAAGAGGATGTTCTCAGCATCGACCCAAGGTCAGATGGATACTCCTTCCTTACGCTTCATAGGTTGATCAATATCAGCTTATGTTTACCTAAAAAAATATTTGGGCCATGACTCTTTTCTCTTGGTGTTCTGAACTGCATTCCCTGTTTTCTTTGTTAAAAGAAAAGACATATGCCTCAGGCCCCATAACAGAGAAGTTTAATAAAACACCTAAGAACTTCCATCTTCTTGATCCAGTCTTGCTTTGAATGTATCCATTTTTTAAAAATTTTTTTTATTTTTATTTTTTTTAAAGATTTTATTTATTTATTTGAGAGAGAGAGAGACAGCCAGCGAGAGAGGGAACACAAGCAGGGGGAGTGGGAGAGGAAGAAGCAGGCTCATAGCGGAGGAGCCTGATGTGGGACTCGATCCCATAATGCCGGGATCACGCCCTGAGCCGAAGGCAGACGCCCAACGACTGAGCCACCCAGGCGCCCCTGAATGTATCCATTTTTGAGGTCTTTTTGTTGGAAACCATGGACTTCCTGCCCTAATTTGGATTCACTGCTTTCTAGATCTGCTGACAGCTAAAATGCTAGGACATTTTTTTTTCCCCCTGATTCTTGATTTTTGAAACCTGTGGCGTTTTTATTTTTCATCCTCATTTTTCCATAGTATGTCCTCAAGTCACTTACCCAAAAGGGTGCATAACCCCGATGTTTATTGTTTATTATTTCCAATAGCCAAATCATGGAAGCGGCCCAAATGCCCACTGATAGATGAATGGATAAAGAAGAAGTGGTGTGCGTACACAATGGAATATTACTCAGCCATAAAAAGAATGAAATCTTGCCATTTGCAATGACACGGATGAAGCTAGAGGGTATAAGGCTAAGTGAAGTCAGTCAGAGAAAGACAAATGCCATATGATTTCACTCATATGTGGAATTTAACAAGCAAATCAAATGAGCAAAGGTGAAAAAAAGAGAAATAAACCAAGAAACAGACGCTTAGCTACAGATAACACGCATGGTCACTAGAAGGGAGGTGGGTGGGTGGAGAGGGGAAATAGACGGTGGGATTGAGGAGCTCACTTGTGATGAGCACGGGGTGATGTATGGAAGCGTTAAATCACTATATTGTACACGCAAAACGTACGCTGTATGGTGGAGGTTTTTCCTGTGGTGTCCCCGGGACACTCACCCTCCTGCCTCCCTCTTTCACTTATAAAGACCACTGTGATTATATAGGGGCACCCAGGTAACCCAGGACCGTCCCTCCACCTCAAGGTCAGCTGATTAGCAACTTTAATTCTATCTGTGACCCGGGTCTCCTGTTGCCATGTCACATAACATAGATTCTGGGGACTGGGATGCGGACATCTCGGGGTGAGGGGAGGGGGGTGGCGTTAGTCTGCCTACCACCCTCAGGTTTTTTAAATTGTGAGAAAGCTTGCCCTTGATCGCTTCAAAACGTTTACAAGCTCAGAAACATGCCTAGGAACCAACATGGCTCCCATATTCTACCACTACCAGGCCTCTCTAATCCTGTCTGAAGTAATTCACAGGATAAAAACATGTGCTCGAGCGGACCGGGCTGGGACTTAGTCCTCTGTGGGATCGTGAGCTTTCTGATGGACGGGGTGCCATCTTTCCTTTGCGTTCCCCACCACACATTCGGCAGCGTGGGCGCCCCAGGAAAGAGCTCCTGAAATGAATTATTCCTAGGTAGATACGTATTTGTGCATCTAAAGCACCCCTTTGGATTAAGGATGACCCATCATCCAAGAAAAGCAGGAAGAGACCAAAAATAAAAGTCTTGGGAGGGAAAACGCCGGTGTACCTTGAGCACAAAGTTGTCCTCAGCCTGGAGCTTCAGGTCCATTACTGCCTTCCGAACCAACGCTTCGAAGTTGAGATCTCTCCTCCGGGGGACATCCAGGGCAGGGAAGAGGTCCCCGATCAGGCCCATGAACACTGGTATGTCATCGGTCACGATCTTGGGGATGTTGAAATCTCGCAAGGAGCGCATCAGGACTTGGTCCTCGGGGCGGTCAGGGTCCCCTCGCTTCAGGGATCCTGCCACCACCAGCACAGACTTGATGGCCCGCAGGCCCCAGTCGTAGTGATCCTGAGGGAAGGTAGCATAGGTCAGGCAGGCCTGCTGGGATGCAGAAAGCCCTATGCCCGTGCTGGTGTCTATAAAATTATAGGCAGGTCACTTCTGAGGCCAAGGTGGAGGAAAGAACCAATGACACGGAAGATCGTGGTGTTCACAGATCCCAGCTCCTGGTCTAACGTTAGTTACTTTTCCAGCTGTGATAACAAAGCAGACCCAGAGCATACAGGGGGTTGGGGGCCAGGGAAAGCACCCAGAACCACTTCCCGACCTGTCTGGCTACTCCTTGCCTGTTCAGAGAGCGGAAGGGTATCCAGGAGGAAGCCATGTTAGCTCTTAGAGATGGCCCAGGCTGAGCTCACATGCTCTACACTGGGGAGGCCTTCAAATGCTCTGAGAACCGCAGTGAGGACAAATTACCAGTAGCAACAAGCAGAAAGGCAGCTGCAAGAGTTTAAATCAAGAGGCAGGGGTGCTGAGATATAAAGTTGAAGGAAGAAAATGAGAAGGATTTGAGAGAGATCCAGAGGGTGGAACGAACATCAGTTCATCCACGATTAGATGGAGGGCTGAGGAAAAGAAAACGCCAAGGATGACTCCCGGGGTTCCAGAATTGGCCAGTGAGTAAGTGAGGGTTTTGCGCTCTGAAGCACGGAATGCGGGAGAAGGCGGCTGGGGTGGGGACCGGCAGGAAGATCGGCTTCAGATGCCAAACGAGAGAAGCTTCTCTCACACTCGGGGGGAGCTGTGGTATGGACCGCTGAGTATACAGGTTTAGAGCTCAAAAGAGAGGTTCGGGGTGGCTTTGTGGATGTCAGCGGCTGGCCTGCAAGGTGGTGGGGACCCGGCAGATGATGTGGTGAGCTGGGGCCCAGGGAGCATGGAGAAACCGAAGAGGTTTTAAAAGAAATCCACCTGGGGCAGATTTCACGGGGCTGCGTGCGCCCATGCTGTGGCAGCAAAGATGGTTCTAGTAAGAGAGGCCTGAAGGGAGGAGAAACTCAACGGGGAACAGCCCAAGGAAGCCTGACTCTACCCCTGCCACCAAGAAATTCTCCACCCAAGGCATGAACCTTGGAGGCTCTTGGTCCTGTGTGGGGACCGGCCCCAGGCAGAAGTCACCGTAAGGACAAGTAGCAATGATGTCTATGGGACTCCTTAACGCCTAACTATCTTCCCAACCCTCTCCCCATCCCTTCGATCGAGACCATTTCCTCCAAGGGAATTTTGTCGGCCACCGAGGTGTTTCTCACAGGACACTGGATCTACGAGGTGTTGCTAAGAAGTCAATGAAAAAAAAGAAGTCTGGGGGCCAAGTACGGTTTTTCACTAATGCTAGGCTAAGAAAATGAACACGAATCCTAGTTGTAGAAGTGATGGGAGCTCTCACTCTTCCATGGGCACACGGACTCTCTGTGAGAAGGCTCTCATGTTTCCCTCCTACATTGGCCCAGACCCCGTCTGGAGTTGGCAATCACACTGGGACTCGCCAAGCTAGGGAGTGTACCTGTTTAGAGAGCAGCTCTTTGCACAACTGGTAAAGGGTGATGAACTTTCTGGCTAATGACCGTGCTTCAATGAATCCTTCTGCCACCAGCATGATCTCGCAGATCAGCTCGAAGTCTGGAACGACCATTGCACAAGGCCTGTGAACGGGGAGACCGAGACAGAGGGTCAGGATGGTTTCCCAACCACAGTTGAAGGGGCGTTTGGAAGACAAGCGACATTGGCTGAGATCACGGACAGAGGGATCTATGAGTATAAATACTTAGCCCTTAGCAAGAGTTTCATTTAAGACTCCCAGTTCAGGGATGAGTTGACCAAGGATAAAAGACATGAACTCTCTTGTCCGAGGTGATGGGTGATGATAGCAGGCAGGGGCAGAGCTGGGGCTACGGCTGATCTTGTAACTTGGGGCCAGTGGACCAGACACACACATTGGCAAAGCTTTAGTAATTGGGTAACTTATTAGATTAGTTCCTTCTATAATAGATTAGGGGCTAAGGTTGAGGAACTGGGTCTCTCCCGGGGTCTATAGGAATCTATTCCTCATTTTCAAAACGTGTGCCCCCTCCAAGCCTAGACACTTAGGGGCTCAGTCTGTGCTTACATGTATACAAAAGTAAAAATGGAGTGCTGAGGTCTAGAGTAAAAACCCATTAACCCCATCTTGCCACAAAAGGCATATATGAGGGGCACCTGGGTGGCTCAGTTGGTTAAGCAAGTGACTCTTGATTTCGGCTCAGGTCATGATTTTAGCGTCATGAGATCGAGCCCTACACTGGGCTCCATGCTCGGCATGGAGTCTGCTTGGGACTCTCTCTTCCTCTGCCCCTCCCCCTGCTCACACGTTCGCTCTCTCTCTAAAACAAACTTTTAAAAATGGCATATATGAGAATACAGAGGGGAATTTTTGTCTCTCTGTAAGGATTTACTGTGGGTTTTTTTTCCCCCTCTAGCTCTGGAAACATTTGATTCTAAAATTACTTAATTTTTAAAATTAATTGATTAAGTATGTAACAGGAGCCTAAGGTTGTTTACATTTAATTGCATTTTCCCTACACCGATATAAAATTGTCAAAAACATACCATTCAAGAACATTTCTCCTTTAAATTATTTTACATTATAGTCAAATTCAAAGGCGCAACTAAACACTTAGATTCCCAAAATTATGTTACAGCCTGAAATAAGGTTAAGTATGCATCCATACAACAGAATGCAATCAGGCCACGGGAAATAATGCTCCCGGAGGAAAACTAGTTAGTGCTATGGGAAGATATTACTTAACGAAGGCAGGATCCTGGCTTGTATAGCGTCCTACCCCAAGTTTGAGAAAGAAATACTCTGCCCACGGGATATCGGAAGGGAAGACACCAAAGGGTCATAACTATCTTCGAATGATAGTTTTCAGATGGGGAGAGAGAGAGTTCTGGCGTCAGACTGTCTGGGTTTGAACCCCGTTTCTGTGGCTTGCTACTTGGGCTCCTAGCTAACCTGAGTGACTACGGTTCCTACCCGGGGCAATGTGCTGGCCCTGTTTTCTCCCTGTACAAGGGGGCTACTACCCACCTCGTAGATAGGGCTTTTGTGAAAATGAAGTAGATGTTTGTATTTATTGTTTTTACACATATTTTTCTCCTCCTCCCCAACCCAATTTTCTGGTATAAATGCTCCCTTTAAGTTCAGGGGGGGAAATGTAAAGAGTAGTTCTGATCAGGGTGATAGCCCACGTCTGTTATTGCTTGCAAACACGAGGCTCACTTAAGAAATACTTTGTGCAAACAAATAGCCCCGCTTTGGGCAGCCTGGTGATATTCCAACGAGCTCTTGGTTACAGTGGGCACTGGCCTGGGGGGGAGGGGATACCCACACCACTCCTGTGACACAGGGATCTGCCACTGCTGGAGAGCACGGGGACGGGACTGAGGGGCAGAGTGCACAGGGGAGCTGTCCAGCTGTCTCCTGGGCTCCACGTCCCCAACAGAGCAGGGGCTCTGGGTCCCCAGATGAAGCCGACCTCTGTGTCACGACTCCCACGGCCTGTCTTAGGTAGTGGTCCAGCAGGCAGAAAATCAGAAACCACAGGGCATCTTCTTTTGTTGGGCTGACTTCTCCTTCCTGAGACAAAGAATGGAGACTCCAGCCCCTTCTAGAAAATGCGTTTGCATTTTCTCATCACAATAAAGAAGACTTAAAAGCATGGCGATGTCCATCGGTGGCCAAGGAGATATATGAGAGGTGTTCCCGTGCCTCGCTACTGGCAGTGTGATTCGGCATTACTTCGGTTTAGGAAACAATTTGTCGGTGTGTATCAAGAGCCTGAAAAATGTGCCCCCCTGTTAACTCAGTGATTCCGCTGCTGGGAAGCTAGCCAAAGAAAATAATCGTGCATAAAGAGAAAAGGACTTATGTACAAAGATGTACATTACAGCATTATGTATGAATTTATTTTAAATGTTAGAAACCGTCTTAATATTTCAATGTGGGGGGCTACTTAATTACACCGTGGACCATGTATTTGGTAGAATAAAATGTAGCCATGAAATGAGATTTCTTAAGAATATCTAACAGAAGAGATGATTTACGATACGATTATGATAGAGTATGAAGTGGAAAAAAACAAAACAATATGAAACTGTGTGTCGACCATGAACACAGGACTTTAAAATACCCATGTAAAGGAGAACGGAATAGAATTAAGCAAGAAATACTTTAACCAGTGATAGCGTGAAAGGTGGTTTTATAAACTCTACTTTTTCATGGGTTCCAAATTTCTTCTATTATATATGTCATACATTTTCAGGGAAGAAACCAGAAGCAGCTTCTCTCTTGGGCCCTGGCGTGGGGCAGGGCTGACACTCACCTGAAGAGAGCCTTGAGGTTCTCGGGAAGTTCCGTGCGGCCGGCATAGCCCGGATTCATGGTGATGAAGATTCCCACAGAGGGATCCAGGCTAATCTCCTCCCCAAGGAAGTTGAACCGCTGCTTCTTGTCCCGGATTGCATCCTGAATGCTTTTGACCTGGTGAACAAGTCGATGGAAAAGGTCAGCACAGGGTTCCGGGGGGTGGAGTGGAAACGGGGTTACGCCCAGTGTGGACACCTGCCCTGTCGCCCCTTTCATTGAAGGACAGGCAGTGTGACTGCATCCTGGTCCCTCTACTGATGGTGGCTGTCCAAAAGAAATCTGGTCGCCCACATCCGTATGGGCAGCACAGCAGCTAAGGGCTTGGGAGTGACCACGAGCAGGTGTCTGACCCCACTGGCCACTCACCAGGCACTGTTCCGAGTGCTTCTTACATATTCATTCATTTGCTCTCCACCAAGATCCTTCGAACCCATTTCTGAGGAACCAGAAGCACTAGGCAGTGGGGTAGTCTGCCCGACCTTGCACAGCTAGGAAGTGGTCGTGGTTCTGGACTTGAATCCAGGCAAGTGGATTGGCCCCTGCGTGATGGAGGGAACACCAGGACCTAACCCCGGGCTTGTTCAGAGGATTAAATGCAATCAAGCCTGCAAAGAGCTTAGTGCACGGAAAACGCTTAAGAACAGCAGCTGACGTGGAAATCATTAACGTGGTCCCCGGCCTGGTTTCCTCCTCAGACTGTCTCTAGAATAGACGGCGTTCACACCGCTCACCTCTTTAGGGATCGAGTGCCCTGTAGATGGCAAAGCGAGGCTGGAGCCACATCCCCGAGGGCTAGGAGTGCCTTTCTAAAGAGATGAGACTTTTCCTTCAATGTAGGGACTTGAGCTGAAGCTTCGCCTGGTCAGCTCTACATTCTAGATCACTCTTACAGCAGCGGGAGGAGAGACAGAAACGGAGCCACTGGTTTCACACACGGCGCTTTGGAAAAGTGCGTGCAAAAATGATCAGCGACAGGAGGAGGAAAGACAAGAGGGGCACACTTGCTCGGCCAGGCCCCAGAATGTCTCCGAGTATCTCCAGCTTCTCGGGGTTCCAGGGCAAGGCTTTGCGCGAGCTCCAGTCACGTTGGCCATGGTCTGGATGTTTCGAAGAGCCAAGGGTTCTGGGGAGACTGGGCTGCAGGTACGTGCGTATGTCTGGGGGAGAGAGGGACGGACACAAACAGAGAAAGACAGAGCCAGAGCTGGAGCATTTGTGAAAGACAGACAGACAGACAGTGGGAGCCGAAGTGAAAGAGAAAGACATGAAGCAGCTGGAGCAAGGCTCTCTCCAGCACCAGGCTGGGCAGAACTCACTGGAATGTGGGCCACGTCTACAGTTAGGATTGAGCTCCCTTCCCAGAGTGAAGCTCTCAACACCAAACGCATCTGAGCTCATGGCAATTAGCGTGAGACTGAAATTTCTCTTCTGCGCACAGAATGGCAATGCCCTCGTGGCAGAGGTGGTCTCCAGCGCCCCGCACACATGGGGCTCACGGCACAGCCCCGCGCAGCACCTCCCGCCTCCCCTTCTCCCCGCAGCCTACGTGGGTGGTAACGAAGGGGCTCTCCCAGCGGCCCCAGTCCTCCCGTCTACCAAACATGCTGTACACTCACCATCTTACGGGGCGAGGGAGTAAATTTAATTGCCGTTTACCGACTGCCCCAATACCCTTGGGCGAAGGCTGGAGCCCAGGACCCTTTCTGCAGCTCACGGTGACTCCGCCTTCCCTCCTGCAACACCGAGGCCCAGGAAGCTCACGCTCGGTGAGAGTTTATGGCACACTGAAGGATGGGCGGCACCTGTCCTTTCATGGAAAATTCTACGGGGGGCTCTTGAGGGAGTGTGTGGAGCTATCAGTGCTAGTAGCCCGCTCTGTTAGCAGGGCTGACGCAGGACAGGACGGGAGGCTGTCTGCCTGGCAGCTCCTCACCACCTTCGCAGCAACCGAGGTCCACAGGACGAGCCCCTCCAAGCAGTGCGCGGGGTCCGGGGACTCCGAAAAAGTCCAGAGGTCCTTCAGGATGTGGGGGAGGAGCGAGCGAGAAGCAGGGGGGCTGGGAGCGTATGGATTACGCCACAAGCCCAGCCAGTTGGAGTCTCAAACACGGGTAGGCACAAACTGATACCAAAAGGGCCAGAGACACTCCTCCCCCACCGGCGTCTATTTCTCTGCTAAAAACGCATCGCTCTGAAAGATTTTAAAGCCACAGGGCATAACAACAAAAGAATAACTGACATTTACCGAGAGCACTTGGTATGTACCAGGTGCTTCTTGGAGTATTTGATGTGAGTTATCCCATGAAGTACTCTCAATAGCGGACGAGATGGGCAGATCCTCATTTTAAAGATAGGGAAACTGAGGCAGGGGAGGTTAACAAGCTGGGCCACGGTCATGTGAGGTGCTGAGTTTAGCGAGGTGAGGGGAAGGGTAGGCGGGGACCTGATGCTATTTCTGCAACTCTTCTAGAAGTCTAAAATCGGTTAAAAATAAAAAGTTACGGGTCGTTAAGTGTCTGCCTTCGGCTCAGGGTGTGATGGGATCGAGCCCCGCGTCAGGCTCCTCCGCTGGGAGCCTGCTTCCTCCTCTCCCACTCCCCCTGCCTGTGTTCCCTCTCTTGCTGTCTTTCTGTCAAATAAATAAACAAAATCTTTAAAAAATAAATAAAAATAAAATAAAACAAAAATAAAAAGTTACAAGGCAAAAAAAAAAAAAACCCCAAAAAACCCACGAAACTTGCCAGCTGTCTAACAGTTGGTAAGCAGGGCAACCCGAGTTACCAACCAGGCAATCCGGTCCCAGAGCTCACGCTCTTATTGATTGCTTCCCCAAACCTCCTTTTACCAGAAGGACACGGTGCCAGCCACGTGTGGCTCCTCATCAAACACGTACCTTTCAGGGGAATTTTGTTTTGCTCTGAAAATAACCATAATTTAGACACATATGTTTCCACGAGGTAAGAAAAGGTGCATTTACCAGTCACTAAAGAAAACACACACACACACACACACACACACACACACAGCTACACAGAAACCAGTGCTCTCGTCTGGGGGTGCTTTTGTACCTGCCCTCCCCAGGGGACATGTGGCCATGGCTGGAGACATTTTTGTTGGCCCAATTACAGGGGGAAATTTCTGGAATTATCAGGCTCAAGACATCGAAAATGCCAAAGTTGGGAAAACCGTGATACGCAAAATCATTTTCCCCGTGAGGAAATGGAAGGCAAGAAGGTATAAGTGACTTGTCCACCATTCCACGTCCTAGGGCCTACCAAATTCCCAAGCAAATTCTTAGCCCCCACCCCAGACTAACCCAATCAGATATTCTGGGGTAGGGTCCAGTTGATGAGTAAGCCCTCTGGGTGGTTTTGGATATATGCTCAATTCAAGAACCAGTAGAGTCTAGTTAATTCTGGGATTTCTGCTTCTCCCTGCTGCTGCCCAGTGTCCCCATCAGAGCTGCAGACCGGCCCCTCCCCGCCAGTGCACCTGCGTCCTCCACTCCCTGTGCCCCACCTGCCGTGGGGAGGATGTGTCTCTGCAGCCCGCTAACCTGGGCCAGTCAGGCTCAAGCTCGGGGGGGTCAGAGGTCTGACCTCTCTATATTGCGGGCCAGCCCCGATTGTAGGTGATCGGTTCTGGATTCTGCACAAGCCACATGTGCTCATCCAGCCATGGCGGGCTGATGGGACCTCTTCAGCATGAGGTCTCTCCCTTCCCAGGCCGGAAGCTGGTGGGGATCACGGAGGGTTCGCCCCCTGCACCCTCCCACCCAGGCTGGGGCCTTGTATCAGACATGCTCATGAAGGCTAACGGTCACACATCTTTCCTGCAGGTGACAGGTGTCAAGGAGCTCATCGGCTAGCTTGGAGCTGCCTGAATTCTCTCAGCTTTTTCCTCCGAGGCCCTCTATCTTGCCCCTTCCATTCTGGGGAAGTGGCCCATTCCGGGGTCCAGACCTTGCCCCAAAATGCCATGTGTTACTAAGATCCTGCCTGGCTCATTTCATGCTTCTCTCTGCAAAAGCAGATTGGAGTTTGCAGGAAGTGCAACCCACTCACCACTTCGTACAGTTATGAAAAAATATTTCCGTGTTTTTACCTTAGACCTTAAGCTCCTTTATAAAGGGTGTTATGTGGGAAACTCCCTTGGTTCTGAAACTCTAGCATGTGTTCGGCGCCCCAAGTCCTTGGAACACTGCTGGGGTGACCTCCCAAGGCCTTGCTAACTGGTCGGCTTCTAGCTGCTTCCTACCTCGGCCCAGCACACTTGTGCCGTAGGGAAGGAAGGGACGTGGGAGAAATGCCTGGCCAGGGAGCACAGAAGGGGACAGGGGGCTGGGGGGAGAGGAGGGTGGAGTGTGTCCTGTTGACACATGTCCCTGGGTCCAAGGCCTAGTGAGCCGATGGCAATGGTATTGGCAAAAATCTGGGGGAAAAAAAAGTGTAAGTGGTATTTTATACATTTTTAAAATAGCAGAGTAATTGCTCTTGCAATTGCCATACTTTTTCCCAAACGTACATGCAATTCTGCCTGACCAATCTGACAGAGACATGAAAATACCCACCTCCAAGAACACCGGAGCACACGCACTTTTGGAGAAGTTACTGGGAAGAGGAGCGCAGACAGGCAAGGAGCCGAGAGGAGGAGAGGGAGGAGGGGACAGGGGAGGATGGGGAGAGCTGTCACAGCTGGTGTGGCTTCTGAACCAATATGCCAGCCTGGATTGCTGTGGAAATAATTAAGTGCAATTTTCTCCTTGGACGAGTATAGGATTTTAAATGGGATGGGCTCAGATCCTGCCCAGGCTGCTGTCAGACCACTTTCTTGAGAATGTCTCTCCTATGGGTATGTTTCGAGACCGGAGTGTGAAAGCATCAGGGAATACGGGGTTGAACTTATTTAATTCCAGAAGCCAAAAGGAACTGACCTTGGAGAACCTACTAGGACATCCTGTTGGGCAGTTTCAAAATAAGGCAAATTCACAGTGTTTATCTGCTATGCACTGGGGACAATGGCTGGTGAGTATTGCCTCATCAATGAGGACACTAAGTTTGGGAAGACGGTCTGAGGCTGGGCCAGAGGAGGAGTGAAGGGTGTTGAGGAGGCTGGTGAGACCCTCCTTCCCTGCCCCGTGTCTCCCGACTTTCTACTGCCCTTGAACCTATGGCCTGCAGTGCTCAGGTAATAATGATAGTAATCACCACCACCATCATCATCATAGTCATCACCGTCACCACCGTCATCACTGTCACCACCACCATTACCGCTATTTCCACACTGTCATCATCATCATGACCACCACCATCATGGCCACCACCATCACCATCATCTTATCACCACTGTTTCCACACTACCATCATCACCATGGTCATCACCATCATCCTCATGGCCATCATCACCACCACCACCACCACCATCTTATGACCACTGTTTCCACACTACCATCATCATCATGACCAGCATCACCACCACCACCACCACCACCACCATCTTATCACCACTGTTTCCACACTACCATCATCATCATGGTCATCACCATCATCATCATGACCAGCATCACCACCACCACCACCACCACCATCTTATCACCACTGTTTCCACACTACCATCATCACCATGGTCATCACCATCATCACCATCATGGTCATCACCATCATCACTATCATCAACACCACCATCACCACCAGCATCACAGAGACTAATATTATTGCATGCCTACTATCCGTGGGGCTTTAAGTGTTTTACACATATTAACTCATTTAATAATTATTACAACTGCATCTAGTAGGTACTATTACTAACCCTCTTTACAGATGTGGGACTTGAGACATGGACTTGCCCAAAGTCACACAGCTGCTAAGTGGCAGACCCAAGTTGAATACTGGCTGTGTGGTTTCAGACATGTCCTATACACATAAGCACTTCCCCAACCCCTCGCCTAGTCTACCCCACCCTGCCAGAACCTGTTTAAGATCCCAACTGCATGTGGGATTGCTCCCACAATCTCTGGAGCCCAAGATGAGCTCTACACTGACCCTGGTCTGGCTCTCACTGCTTCCTGTTGGCTCCTCCCCAGGGCTCCTTGGAGGGACACCGTGAGATGGCTCTTTGACAACCCCATTGCACTGGGACACCACGGGGGTAACTTTCCAGGCTAAGTGGTCCTGGCTTTCAGGGAGGGCAGTCACGGCAGTGCGACCTGGCTGGTGAGGATGAGAAAGGCCCTCAGCAAGCTGGGGCCAGCAGCCAGAAGACAGGATGCAGAAACTCCTCCCAGCAGAGACGAAAGGGGTGGACATTACAGTAATAGAACTAACAGAGCATGGTGGACAAGGGAGTAAAAAAGATGGGTGTCTGCAGTGGAGGAAGGAGGAAAACCCCAGGTACACCATATAATTATGGCTATCGATCCTGACACCCACAGCCGCAAAGAGCTTATGCTTCTCTCCCGACTCTCAGAACCAACCTAGGCCCAGAATCAGTACTCTGAGAAAGCGGTTTTATTCAGGTTACTCCACATCCTCCACCCCCAAAGTCACACAGAGCTAAAGGACGTCAATCTTGGTTCTTCTAAGCTCTGAAGTGACCACAGAGGTGAACGCAGCCTGCGCCATGTTTTTTGGTCCAACTCAGGTGTTTTGTTTTTGTTTTTGTTTTTGTTTTTAATTGAATGAGCTGCCCACTTTCAGAAACCTGGAGACTTTTTTTTTTTTTTTAATAGAAATCTGGACTTTCAGCTTGTCTTTAAAATTAAAAAAAACTGCGGCAACACTGACATATATTCTGACAAGGCGGAGGTATGCTGGTAAATATTTAAGACCCAGCTCGCCAGGAAAACAAAATGCCTCTGAGTTGTAGCAGTTGCCAGTTTCCGTTGTGAGAATACTCCCATCGCAGCTGATTTGAACCATCAACGTGGTAGACTGAAACGCACACAGTTAGCTCCCATGAACAGAGCTAGCCGAGGGTTCTCAGTCCAAGAGAGTGTTCGGGCACCTATTTGACTTACCGTTGCCACCAAGTCCTACCGAGTCAAACAATCCGAAGACAAGGGAAAACCACACATCACCACTGGAAGCGAGAGAAGAACCCCACAGTTTTGCAGCTTGCAAGAGCTTCACCAAGAGCCAGTCCGGGCAAGAATCCCTGAATGGCAGCACCAATGGGGCTGGCCAATGCAAGAGATGGAAGGCCTGACTACCTTGGGGGAAGGGCAAAGTGCAGGGACCCCGCAGAGCCCCCCAACCACCTATGGCTCCCACCACCAGATGGAGATGAAGGTTGAGCCATGGAATCAGCGGATGGTGTGAGCTCTGCTGCTGTTCCAGCCTGCATGGACGGGGATAGCAAGTGGCATGGGGACAGCATGCTGGAGGAGATGCACAGGCCAGCGGGAGGGGGAGGATACTGTGTCCGCCAGCTTCCCCAGTGCGGACCACCCTAAGTCTGCAGCAACTCCCGCCCCCCTTCCGTTGCCCTTGCCCCCAGAAACGTGTCAGGCAAGCTAAGCTTTTGCCTTGTCCCTTTGTTTGGGCCTGAAGGAATTAAACAGGCCTAGGGGGACAAAAGAGTCCTTCTTGCTCTGCTTTTCTTTTTCTGTCCTGTATATATATTGCTCTGGAAATAAAGGGAAAGGATAGGAGGAAAATTATATGGTTGGGCTATATGGAGCCCAGGCACAAACTGGGAGGCCAGTCATGCCAAGAGCCATCACCACATGGCTTCCTTCACTGTGTAGACCCTTAGACTGCCTTGTCAAGCTGGTAGCACTGGGGGGCCCTGAAACCAGAAGCTCCTGGCGGGAAAGAGGGGCCGCCGTTTACTGGAAGGAGTGCACAACAGGTACTGACAAAGGCTGTGCTTCGCGGGGGTGACTGGGGGACCTCGGGGGGAGCCCACGGGGGCTCCCACTGAGGCCGTGGCTCCCATCGGGACCCTCAAGAGAGACCAGTGACTTCACTGCGGCCACTGATTCGCCTGCTGCTCAGCCCCTCCTTCAAACCACTGCCAAGCAGAGGGTCATTTCCCCTTCAGAAACTTCCAGAGGCTCCCTGCTGCCCACTGACAGATGGCCCAATACACATCATGGCAACTGAGCCCATCTGCTGTTTGCCTTGAACCCACCCCTCCAGCCTAATGCTCTTCTCCAGCATTTTATTCCTCGTACACTGGATATCTGTGTCTAGACCTGCACCCCGTCAGGATGGGCGGCGGTGCTGGCTTCAAGTCCTAACCTTGCCACTTGCCGACACTGTGCCCTTGGACAAATTACTTTTTTCAGCTGGTCTTCGGTTTCTCCCCCCAGCATGTACACACACACACACACACACACACACACACACACACACGACGTAAGTGATGATACGGTACAGAATAGACTTTCAACAGAGGTTGGCTCACTTTTCCCTACCCCTTCCCTCTTCCTGCTCGCTTCCTCGGTCTATAGACCTTTACCCTAATCCAAATCACCTCCATCTTTTTTTAAGGCCTGGTTTCAAGATGGCGTATCTAGCGGTCTTGTCCCATCCTGTGAGTCAGGAATCAAATCACTCCTACAGCACTAAAGAGAGCTCATGCCCTGAGGAACTAAAGTTGACCTGTGAAGTTAGGGATCATGTCCTATTCAACCGGGGACCCTTGCCCCCAATTCTGAGCATGGCACTCACTGTACTGTAGGTGCCTCATGGAGGAGACACTTTCTGGATGAGCTGAAAGACAAGTGGTCACATACATGTGACCCAAACAGGACTTCCTCCCTTCGGCACCATTCACCCTGTGAGCCTCGCTTTATATACAACGAGGTGAACAGGACCAAGGGATGTCAAGTAACTTTCCCAGACTCAGTTACAACCAGGAAGACATTCCCAAAGTCCACAGCCTTTCCAAGAGCTGGGCTCCATCATCCGGTTTGATCCTCTCCTCGCCCCCAGGAAGCAGGTGGGACCTGTCACAGGGGAGGAAACGGAGTCCCATGGCCAGTAAATGGAGTCACCTTGGCAGGGACTCACAGGGTGCCCACGTCCTGCAGTGGGGCCGACTTTAGTGGGCAGGGGAAAGGGCATGGAGTCCGAGTGGGGAAGGGGACACAGAAATGGGTGAGCGGAGGTTCACAGCAAGAGGATGTAGAGCCTTCCACAGTGCTTGGCAAGAAGACCACGGGGCTCCCGCCAACCTCCGGCCCCCATACCTGCACGGCCACCACTGACAAGACCTCCACCGAGATTCGGTTAAACTCATCAAAACAGCCCCAGGCACCGGTCTGAGCGAGGCCTTTGTAGATGTTGCCGCAAGACTGCAAGGAAACGTACAAAGATGAAATTACTCTCAGTGCTGGGCTCATCATCACACATCTAAGTCAGTTCCCATCCCGTTCGTGAGAGATCCTTCCAGTCCCCTCAAGACCACTGGTTCAAAAAACTCCTATTAAAATTTGAAGGGCAATTACATTTTTGATGGCCATGGGTGCCCGTGTAAGTCACAGGATCAAACAGAGCCTTTCAAGACACTTGGACCAAAATCCCTTTAAAATGTCATTGGGCTTGTGGCTTCTGTAGCCTTCAAAATCCCAGGAAATGAATAAAATATTGTTGGTTTTTATTTCACCATACAAAAAAACAACAAAAAAAACCCAAAAAACACGCCTCCACTCAGCCTTTGGCATACGCTGATAAAAAAGTTTATGTCTGTATCTTTAGATTGGAAGACCCAGCCCTCCCGGAGTGACAGGAAGCTGGAGATAGACGGGGAAGTGATAAGATCCATAGAAAGTGAATAACAGGTAAATATTTTCAAATGAGAGCAAGAAAAGAATTTCAAAGGGAAGATGGGATATCTGTTCTGAAAATAAAAACCATCTAGGCGTTCGGTGTGAAGCAGTAAACCATGGAGTCGTACCAAGATGGAGGTTATGGGGGGACACTCTCAAGGCCATTGGCAAGGGGACTTTGATAAAGCGCTGGGAGAGTGGAAAAGTCCCGTTCGCTTCTGTAATGAGTGTGACCATCAGCCCTGCGCACAGCTCACGCTCTGGACACGGAAGGGCTCAGTCCTTCTGAGAGCTTCTGGTTGGGCTGTGGAGAGAAGGCGTACAGACAAAGCAGGTCAATCGCCAGAGGAGCAGTGGTCCAACGGATGTAAAGACACCGCTGTTAATGGAGCTCAGAAAGGAGCGAATCAAAGCGCGTGCCAGGTAGTGATCAGCGTTGCCAAAGAGCTGAATTTCAGACGGTGTCAGGACAGCATTTCCCAAAGTTCATTTCATGGGATGCCAAATCTGGGAGATGCTCCTTGAAGAGAAGGCCTTTGGGTCCATCGAGTCGAGGAAATGCCGCATTCTAGAACCCTCTTTTGCTAATTTATGACATATATTAGAATTTTAAGGGAAGGACTGAAAAGTCCTGCACCACGACATTCGGTCAATGTTTTAGGGCCAGGATTTTCCGTTTTCCTCATGGGACTCCTGGTTTTCTTAGGATGCCCGCTGGTGAACGCTTGCGTAGTGGACAGAACATAGGAAGGGAAGGCAGAAGATCTGGGGTTCTGGTATCTCACAGAACTGAATGCTATCTTCATAACATGGTGGGAAGGCTGGCTGATTAGTATTTGTGTGGGCAGAATGGAAGGGGATAGGGAAGTGGGTAAGGGCTTTCCGGGAGCAGTAAATATTATCGGCACAGGATGAGCAAAATCATGATATGTCTAGGGAAAAATAAAGGTGTCATTTGGGCTGGAAAGTAGAATTACAAAACGAGTTCATGGTTATGAAAAGCCTTGAATTATTAGAAGGGACCGTGGAGGGTCCGTGGAGGCTTGGAGCAGAGGAAAGCAAGATTAAAGCAACATTTTAGGAGATCTGATCTAACATCCCAGAAGCTAGCCTGTGAAAAGGACGGAAGGATAAGCCCCCCCTTCCATTAAGCTCCCTGAAATAACGGACTCCTATATTCATGCGACAAATACTTTTTGAGCATGTGCTATGGGTCAGAGACTGTCCTAGGTCATGAGGAACAGGGAGACAAAGCCACGATCTTCACGGGATGTACCTTCCAGGGGAGAAAACAGACAATGACACAAAAAGAAGAAAAAGTCAGATAATGACAAGTCTCACGGGAGTCCTACAATGATGTGGCTGTTTCGGATTGAGTGGCCGTAGATGGTCTCTCTATGGAGGAGGTGACATAAATCCCAGGCATTGCAGCCTATAGGTGGATATTACTCTTACTGTATTCATGAGTATGTGTGTGGGTATATATAACACCTGATATGCATAGAGATTAATATACATTATATCCAGTACTATATTAGACAACCTATCAAATGTCACATTTACTTATGTGGCAGTTTGGGAATCAAAAGTCCACGCGTTTGCAGGTGAACAGTGGTTCGGAAAGCCTGTTAAAGCTGCGGATCTCTTTCATCAAGTGGAAATCCAATGGAGAAGACAAAAAAAGGGTAGAGTTTCCTTAGGTGGATATGGGTCACCCCCACACTTTCTCCCGAGGGCCTAATAAGCACAGCCCAGGACCCCATATCACCATAATTTCTGATGCCACCACAACGGTACGAGGTACTATTAGCCTGACTGTGGTGTCGCCTAGCACAAGACACCGAGTTTCTGGAATAGGGCCGATGGTCTGGGAGCTTTGAAAGGCCTGCTGAAGGACGAATCAACACTGACGACTGATTGCAACTACAGAAGGAAGGATGTGAGCAATCAGGGTGTCCGAGATTTCCACCCCGGGCCACGGGGGAAAATGAGTCCCTCAGCACGCATGGCATGGGGAAGCTGGCCGGGAGGAAGATGGGGGTCAGCAGGAAATGTCGCAGAAGAGAGTGTTAACCAAACAGGAGGGCATCCAAACGCCCTTCCTTCTAGTTGGGAAGACTGTTCTTGGGTGAGGCTGGAAGGTAGATTCTGGAGTCAAGACCCAGATAAAATGTAAAATTATAAAAAAGGATCCAAGAAGGAGACCCAGAAGGCAGTTATTGTGGAATATAAGTTTTCAGGGACCAAGACAGTAGGGTTTCTCAGGAAGGAATGCGTGTTCTCTAGCACTGATGCTGCAGAGAGGTCCAAAAGAATCCCAGGTACTTTCAGGTTCAAAACCATTTGCTCCTTCAGCAATAGCGTCTCTGAATCGAGGTCAAGGGGCATGGTACTGCTGCCATGACATAAAGAACACCTTAGCACTAAAACTGCAATGGTTTCCAGAAGAAGTGACTAGGCTTATGGGTTTTCCAACCAGAATTAACAGAGGGGAGCCATGACTTTGCCTTTTCCCCAAGTCTCCACACTGTCCTGTGTTCGCCCCATTACCCGATGCCTCTTTGTGGGATCACAGAGGCATCATTGTGAGGGTCCATGACTACAGCCCATCTCTCCTCTTTAGCCCCTCCCTGTCTCACCACCCAGCCCTCCCCACGTTCATCAGGTATCATTCTGTTCGTTAAAGTCTCTCATGTTTTCTTTTCCATTTATACTACCCCAGCATGATGGCTCACCCTCTCTGGTTTGAATAACTGCGATGTTCTTAGCAAAAATTTGCCCTCCTTCCAGTCCCTTCCCGCCTCCATTCGTCTGGCTACCCAAGGAGTCTTCCTCAGATACCATCCGTTTTTGTCACGCTCCCACTTGAGTCCAGAAGCCTGAAGGGTCTTCATTACGGCCACCACTTCTGGGGCATGTTCTCTTCATGGCTTTGTGTCCCTCCCCTCCTTGTGGAACCCCTATCTCCTATAATCTGTTCCCCAGTCCGCTCTAATGCACTCGGCCTCTGCTCCATATTTATTGCTAGCTTATTCTCTGGGAGTACGGAAAAAGGTTGTTGTGAGTGTCGTGAATGACCCGTCAGAACGATGCCTGGTGAAGTGCGAGACAGCTCTTCCTGACCCTCACTCCGTCCTCTCCTCATCCCAGCCAGTCCCTGTGAGGACAGCTCAAGGCAGAAGTGAGAGCAAGGAGCAGGGGGAAGGTTGATGACTCACAGAGAACTTGGTCATGTCTTTGAAGCTGACGTTTTAATGGGCTAGGAGGTGTTAAAATGGCATTTGCCCTGTTTGGAACTCACCCAAACCTTACACACCCTTGGTTCTCACATCCCCCAGGAGGTTCCTGACCAGCATACTCTGTGCTCTTCCCGTCTCTGAAGTATTCCAGGGATTAGAGTCGGTAGGACACACATTCTACATCTCCCCTATTTCATATATCTCTCTTGTCTTTCCAGATAGACCAGGCTATACTTCGTCCCTCTAGCTATCCATCATCTATCTATCATGCTATCATCTCTCTCTCTCATCTGTCATCTCTCCATCTACCTAAGTGCATTTATCTGTATCACAGATCTATCTAGCCATCCATCCACCCATCCACCCACCCACCCTCTCATGATGCACACACATGCTGAGCAGTGGTGATGCTCAATATATTAACTTGATTGCCAGAGAGTGTTTGTGATGAAAATAATTCTAAACAGTTGGACAACAACGGGAAGAGGAGGTCTGCAAACAGCTCGGTGAGGATGTTGGTTATGCAGGATATTTGGTGCCTAGGAAGAGATCGCCATCTTTTTAGTGTGTTTTGCTATAGTTATCCCTATCGTTCTTGCTCTGATCTGTCTCTTCACTAGACTCCACCAGGGCTCTGCACACTCCAGACAAACTATGGATAGACCCCTCTTCTCATCCTGTACCCTCAGAGGAATTGGTGGGGTATCAGGGTTCCACAGTAAGGTTTGAAAGAATTGGAGAAGATAGCCTTAGTGACCCCCTCGTCATGAGGCCAACTCATCTATTCCTGTTAGGAATGCCAGGCATAAATTTGAAGAAATCCTGCTGATTTTCTTCAATCAATACACCAGGTCTTCTACATCTAAATAAGCATGTCCTCCGGAATGTCCCTCTGGGGAGAATATATTTATTCAGCAATGCTGTCTTTGCTCAACTATAGAAAAAATACAGAAACTCAATCCTTAAAGGTTGAGTTTGTAGGGGGAAAAAAACCCACTTCCTTCTTTTAGCCTGAATTAGAGAAAAATATTACTTAAAAATTTTTTTTGAGAGAGAGCGCCCATATATGCACACAGGCCCACGTGAGGCCGGGGGCAGGGGAGAGAGGAAAAGAGAGAATCTTAAGCAGGCTCCACACCCATCATGGACCCCAACTCGTGCCTTGATCCCATGACCCTGAGATCACAACCTGAGCCGAAATCAAGAGTCAGATGCTTAACTGAGTCACCCAGGTGCCCTTTTTTTTTTTTTTTTAAGAGAAATAGTACTTTAATGCTGTCATCAACAAAAGCAACCATGATAAAATTTAGACTGTAGAATATGAGGAGGACAGCTGTTTGGCGTCTGAATCCTCATTTTGTTTGCTTGCTACGAGCAAACATGGGGCTTTAGGCTTCTGCAAGTCTTTGCACAGCAAAATTTTCTGCACAAGAGAAATTATTAAACTTGCAGATGAATCTCATTTAGAGTTCTATATGTTAGCTCTCAGTCTCAAATTATTTTTAAATTAAATTTATTTTGTACCCAATATATCATGATTTATACATACAAATATTTAATCTCCTTAATGCTATGGTTTTATTTTTGCCCCCACTCTAAATTTATTTACATGCCATCCTGTTTCAAAAGGGACTGAAGATAGTTGACCAAAATAATACAATAAAACAAAACAAAAATAATGAGAAAGTGAGACAATCTTACTACACTAAAAACAAAAAAAAGAATCTATAGGATATCTAGCAGAAAACTGCTAGCTAAGAAGTGACCTATGGGCCTCTTGTTTCTCTTGCTTTTCTCTATGACACAGAACCTGGAATATATTTAAAAAGTAAGAACGACGAGCACCTGAATGAAGAACATTGGCCTTGCACTTGACCTTCGTGGCCATCACTTGTTAGGAGTGGAAGTTAATCTAATCTGCCTTCAGGAGTCATACCTGCCCTTGTAGAAATACTGGGAACACGCCCACTTTTATATGAAGATTTCTTGGGAGCCACTTAGGAGCCTTTCTGTGGTTCTAGGTCAAACAGTGAATGTGAGCCTTGGCATAAATGCTCAGCCTCTTCGTTGTCCAGGTGACAAAAGATCTCAAAATGAGGCTCACTGGCTTACAGGCAGGTAAACAAGCTCCAGGGATCAGAGATCCTCAGGTCTCCTGGGACGGAGCCAGCAGAGACCTCCGTGTCTGGGCCTCCGAGCTGGGCCAGGGTGGCATGAATGAACCTGGACCCCAGTGTGGGCTGCCACCCAGTTCCTAGCACCCCGTCCCACAGGTGAGGCATACCTTGTAATCCATCTGCTCCGAGCAGTTGAAGACGTACACCATGATGCCCAGAGCTCGGCCCAAGTCCTTGGTGGTCTCCGTCTTGCCTGTGCCTGCGGGTCCTGCTGGGGCTCCACTCATGGTCAGGTGCAGAGACTGGGTGAGGGTGATGTAGCATCTGTCAAACACAGGAGTGCGTAGGTCACTGCCAGGGCCCCAGGCGGCCCGACCAATGGCTCTGGCCCTGCTGGGTCCTAGGGAGATAGAGCTCGGATTCCAGGCCATGGGAGACCTGACAGCTTCTGTAAAGGAAAGCCAGAGCCCCCTCTCCCATCTGTTCCCCACTCTCTGAAGGATCATCTGATCGTGATTCTCTCTCCCTCGAGGGCATCACTGGCTCGCTGCCAGGCCCTTTCTGATCTTGCCCCTGCTCACTGCCCGTCTCTCCCACCCTCCAGCCCCAGTGCCCTAAGGTGCCTTCAGAGAGAGCTATTCTCCCGTGCCCAGGCTACGTTCTGAATGTGTGCGTGCCCCAGCTCCCCAGTTCTAATCCCCAAAGACTATGGTATTGGGAGGTGGGGCCTTGAAGTAGCTCATGAAGGGGGGGCCTCATGAATGGGATTCATGCCCTTATGGAACAGGCTCCGGAGGGACTCCTTGCTCCTTCCACCGTGAGAGCACACGGCGAGAAGACGGCAGCTATGAGCCGGGAAAGGGGCCCATACGAGAACATGACCACGCTGGTGCCCTGATCTTGGACTCCCCAGCTTCCAGAACTGTGAGAAATCAATTTCCATCATTTATAAGCTACCCAGTCTGTGGCGTTTTGTTACAGTCACTCAAATGGACGAGGAGACCCAGACGCACTAGGACTGCGCCCGTCCCGCTCTCCTTCCCCATCCAGCTCCGGCACTTCCGGTCCACCTGAGTCATGTCCTTTTGCAACATGGCAGTTGGTAGCCTCGCTGGTGGATACTCACCCCCTGAGTCTCATATTTGATATTATTTCCCCCACTTAGGAGTATTCCCGGACCGCTCAGCACTGGGGGAGCGAGCCGATGCCCTTCAGGTGAGCTCCTCCTCTGCTCTATTCCGCTCCAGCTTCCATCAATATAAACCACACGCATCGTTCATATAGGTCGTCACAAGACACATGAAGGCCGTGCACAGCTCCAGCCACGTTAAGCCCTCAATAATTATTTATGAAACAAATTCATGAATGAAGGGATCAATCATTCCATCTGTTTAACCCTCCTGTGACTATCTTTCCTAATGACAATAAAATAAAATCAGCTTTAAGCTTGTCTCTGGTCCTTACTTTTAATTTTTTAGGTTATTCATTTGCGAGACAGAGAGAGAGAAAGAGCGTGGGTGGAGGGGCAGAGGGAGAGGGAGAGAGAGAAACTCAAGCAGACCCTGCGCTGAGCATGGAGCCCAACGTGGGGCTTGATCCCTCAACCCTGAGATCAGGACCTGAGCCAAAACCAAGAGTCAGATGCTCAACTGACTGTGCCACCCAGGTGCCCCTTGTTTCTGGTGCCTTTTAAAAAGGACTTACATTTCCATGTAGTTGGAAATGTGCCTTTGGGTAATAAGCACGTAAAAGGATGCTCAAAACCACCGGTCATTAGGGAAATGTGAACCAAATGCACAATGAGATACCACGACGCACCCACGAGGACGGCTATAGTCAAAAGTGTTGGCAAGGAAACTAGGAACTTCATACAAGGCTGGTGGGGATGGAAAATGGTACAGCTACTTTGGAAGACAGTTCGGAAGTTTCTTAAAAAGTAAAGCTTACCGGGGTGCCTGGGTGGCTCAGTCGGCTGGGCATCTGACTCCTGATCTCAGCTCAGGTCATGCCCTCAGGGTCGTGGGGCTGAGCCCCGAGTCTGGGTCCCTAGTCAGCAGGGAGTCTACTTGGAATTCTCTCCCTCTGCCCTTACCCTTGCTCGCACTCTCTCTTTCTCAAATAAATAAATGAATCTTAAAAAAAAAAACAAAAAAAACACAAAAACAAAACAAAACTAAAACATAAAGCTTACCATATGATGCACTAATTCCCCTTCCAGGGCTTTACCCAAGGGAACTGAGCATTTATGTTCAAAGACTTCCACAGAAATGCTTCTAGCAGCAATATTCTTAATGCCAAGAAACTGGAAACATCCCAAATGTCCATCAACGGCAGATGGGTAAACAATTATGTGATGTATCCACACAGCGGAATACTATTTACCCATGTAAAGGAAAGAAATACGTACAGATACGTGTTACAAGAAGGAGGCACCTTAGAAGCATTATGCTAAGTCAAAGAGGTCAGAAGCAAACTATCACACAGTGTATCATTTCATTGATGCAGTGTCTGGAACACAGAGACAGCAGCTCAGCGGCTGCCCGGGAAGAGGATGTGGGATCGACCACAGAAAGGGTGATGGCCAAGTTTGAAACTAGATGGTGGTAACGGCTGTACAACTCTACAAATTACTAAAAATCACTGAATCGTACACTTGTTTTGTTTTTTAAGATTTTAAATAATCTCTACACCCAACGCGGGGCTTGAACTTACAATCCTGAGATCAAGGGTCACACGCTTCACCGACAGAACCAGCCAGGCGTCCCCGAGTTGCACAATTGTGATGGGTGAACTGTAAGGTTTGTAAATTATACCTCGAGAAAGCCACTAAAAATGTGCCATCGGCCCAACTTTTTGATACCCAGAAAATTAATACATAGGCTCTCCACCTCCAGGCTGGACCAGGAGCGTCCAAAACGAACTCTGTTTCTCAATCTGAAAACCCAGACTAATGCCCTTCATGCCAGATGGGGATTGTGTCTCCACTAGAACCAAAATGGGTTTGAAAAGACATGAAGGGAGTCCCTGAATTCTCCTTTAATTGAGTGCAAAACTCCCGTACGTATTTCAGCCTTTGTATGTGAAACGCAGGAAGGCAGGTTCCCCAGGGAGCTAGAACATCACGGAGGCCGGCACACAGCATTAACCACAGCTGCCCCCGCGGGCTGGGTTCTGCCTCCAGACTGGCCCAGGCCTTCCACGTCTCCCAGCCTCAGGCTTCTTCCAGAACTACCCAGGGCCTGCTGCAGCCCTGTACCTCCCAGGAGGAAGGATAGGAGGACTGCCAGAATCCCAGCTTCTTGCCAGCTCTCCTCCCCGCTCTCCCCCACCCCCTCTCTGTCCTTCTCTGCTGGCCGGAGGGCAATCCCAGACCTCTTTTCTCTGCAGGTGCGAGGCTCTCAAGGAATCCAGAAGTCCCGAAGCACAAGGTTTCACGGAAACAGAATTTGCCCAGAAAACTAAAGACTCTCTGGAAAGAACTCCTTGGAACTGGGTGTCAGTCTCTTTTTGAGCTTATCGTTAGTTTCGGATTATCTGCAGAGGAAGCACTTGGGGCGGGAGGGGGAGTACCAAAAAAACGCCAAAAACACAAAGAAACATTTTTCTTCCCAAAATAACAGAACTCCATAGCTAGAAGGGATTTCTGAGATCAGCTAATCCAACACTCTTACTCTACAGATGGGGAGTCTAAGGTCCAGGAAAGGGAAGCAGGCTAAGGTGTTCTAAATAACTGAGGGCAGGGCCAGTGGGCCTTTAGCTTGGGCCGTAAGAAAAACACAAACACTTTCCTTCTTCTGCATGAGGACTGCCATTATGCTTGGGCCACCGGCCAGCAGGCTGTCCAAGGCTTAAGGGACACCGGCTCCTGCTCCAAAATTCCACCCGGGCTCTTGTTGGCTTGTCCATCTCTGTAACCATCAAGCCATCCACTTCAGTCTGTGCCTGTTTCCCATGGAGGAGGATGGCTCATGCTATCGTGGTCTAAGGCGAGGACTCTGGAGTCAGGCAGAGGTCAAAGGTCATCTCTACTGCAAAGTGTTCGTGTAACTCGGCCAGGATGGCAACACTTGGTGGCTTACAAAAGGTGTCCCTGGAACCCAGCAGGTCGGTTTTGCTGTGTACCCAGGAGTTCAGTATGTTCGCTGTTTTAAACCAATAGCATAAGGAAGAGAGAGGAATAAAAAAAACAAAAAAACAAAAGACACCCACAAAACCAAAAAAAACCAATAGCAACTGTGAGAATGGCAAGGACTCCTGCAGGAGGCGCTCTCGCCTGGCCAACGGGCCCCAGCATTGCTATGTATGGATTTCGTCTGGTTGTTCCTGGGCACACAGACCCTTTCGTGTTGGGACAGACCGCAGGGGTCTGGCCTCTTCACCAAGCCAGGCTCTGTCCCATCAAATCCTTCCAAGAGGACCACGTAGCCTTTTCCTCCAGCGGGGCAGGGTTTCTGATTCTAGAAGGCAGCCCTTTCCACAGTGGGCCAGTCGTAATTGTTCGACAGGCTTTCCTAATATCAAGCGGAAGTCGGTCTTGTTCTCTTTGGGCAAACGACTTCTACAGGTCTTATTCTTATCTCCCCCTGCAGGCTTCTGTGAGGATAAGATGAGGCAAGAGATAGGAAGGGGCTTGAAAAGAGAAGGCCAATCCAAGCGTAAGGTATTATTTTTTAAGGTAACAAATACATGCAATGTAGCTTTTCTTTTTTGATACGGTTATTCAATTGGCAGCTTAAAGAAAACATCAAAGCCCATGCATCTTGATTTCAGCTATAAATAGCCTGTTGCTATCCCAGAAATGTGGTCTGACTAATCTGAGAGCTGGTGAAATCATAGTTGGTTTATATTCATTTTCTACTGCTATGTAAGAAATCACCATAAACTAAGTGGCTTAAAATAACCCTCCTTAATTACCTCCCTCTTTTAGGTCAGAAGTCCAGGTGGCTCCTTTATGGAGGGCCTCACAAGCCCAAAATCAAGGTTGGACTCTTATCCAGACACCCTGGGGAAGAATCTGCCTCCCAGCTCACTTGAGTTCTTGGCAGAATTAACTTCCTACCAGTTGCAGGACTGAGGTCCTTGTTGGTTGCTGTTGGCCGGGGGACGGCTGGGCTCCTAGAAGGCCATTCTGCCATCTTTGCATATGGCTCCCTCTGCCTTCCAAATCAACAAAGGTATGTCACATTTTTCTCATGCTTCAAATCTGATCTCCCCTTCTGTCCTCAGCCAGGAGAAAACTCTGCTTTCGAGGACTCATACGATTACCTTGGGTCCCCCTGAATAATTTCCCTTTTGCCATAAAGCAAAACGTTGTCATGGGAATGATACCATCATATATTTATGGTTCTCCCCCCCTGCCCCGTACTCAAAGGGGAGGAGCTCATACAAGGAAAAAGGTCACTGGGGATCACGTTCTTGGAATTCTACCTGCCACATGGTCCAATAATCATAACTGGGGGATGAACACGGATGCCAACAATATCTCCCTGGAGGGAGGGCCTCTAGTGGTGTCAGCATGACTCAGGTCTCTGATGTTCATTATCTCTACCTGTAACTTGAATTAAGAAATAATTGATTATATACAAGATGGCCTGAAATTCTAAATAATCTTAACAATTGAAAATGATGGGGTAGATCCGACAACGTGAAATGTAGGAAAGGTAAACGTAAATTCATCTTCCAAGCGCCTCCACGTATACAGAACGGGGTGGAGGGGAGAGGTGGTTAGACGGTAGTTCACAGAAAAAAAGATCCAGGGCTTTTAAGAGGTCCCAGGGTCAAAATGAGAAACAACATCAATAGAAAAAGACTGTCCTCACCATCAACCTAAAAAAAATTTGTCCCTCTTATAACATTTTAATATTTAAATTTTGAACGCTGTCCTCAGTATAAATGCCCCCGACTCTAAGATCAATTCCTTATGCCACTTGGCTATGAGATCCTTCCTTACCTAGTACTCATCTTTCCCTTTGCCCACACTAGTTGGTAAATGTCGCTCTCAAAACATGACAGAAAGAACTGAGAGTGATGGCTGCCATGTGATCTCTTTAGCAAAATAACAACATACCGGGGCGCCTGGGTGGCTCAGTCAGTTAAGTGTCCAACTCTTGATTTCAGCTCAAGTCATGACCTCACGGGTCGTGAGATGGAGGCCCGCATTGGGCTCCACACTCAGTGGGGAGTTTGATTGAGGATTCTCTCCCTCTGCCCTGCACGCCCCCCAAAATACATAGATAAATCTTAAAAAAAAAAAAAAAAAAAAGAATAACAGCATACCTAGTAATGAAACCTGAAAAGGTATAATCATGCTTCATATTGTGTGTACGTCTCCAAGATGACTGGACATTCTAGAAGTGACTTAGAAAACTCAGGAAAATCAAGACTAAAATTCTTAGAATTTTTAACAGAGGGCAGGAGATGGGCAGAATAAGAGATAAATTTATAAAAATCAATGTTCCCCTGTATGCGAGTGAAAAGAGGGATAAAGAAAGATATGCTGAAATTAAGCAAAGATTTCTTAGCCACAGCACCTAAAGCATGGTGCATAAAAGATGGACAGATTGGACCGCCTCAAAATTAAAAACTTCTGCACTTCAAGAGACACCATAAAGAAAGAGAAGAGGTAAGCAGGGGACCAGGAATCAATACTTACAGACGTGTGTACAATATAACCAGAAGATACAAAGAATTCTCACAACGCAGCAAGAGGACAAAGAGATCAAGTGGTTTAAAAACATATGGATAATGTAAAAACCACCTTACATAGCAAAACAATTTTTAAAAACACCTAGTGATACTAAGAAACATTAAAAACCCATATGACGATACTTAGATACTTTTCTGACATAACTGAAAGATATTCAAACATAACTGAAGATAGGGATAAACAGAAAAATATCACATATTGTGTACATGGCTATTCTTTCCAAACTAACTCGAAGATATTAAGGCTCACCGACCAAAACCCTAACCGTTTATAATATTTTGGAACTTGACAAAATGATTCAAGTTCATTTGAAAAGAAAGAGAAGAGCTAAAATATATACACTTATAAATATAAAATATATATATAAAATGATGTGGACCTTAGCTGTATAAATAGTACTCAGGACAAAGCTATAATCCTTAAATAACATGGCGTAGTTATGGGCATAAAGAGGAGACCGAATAGACACTTTGAGGTAGTTTGGTAACTCAGAATTTTAAACGAGGCAGAGCAAACATCACAAGCTGGTGAGGGAAATGGCTCGTTACTCACTAAAAAATGTTGTGCCCACCGGTTACTTAGAAACAAAAGAAATCCAATATTCCCTACCATCCATAGTTTCTGTGGGTGTTCCTTGCTCAGAATTGCACACTTACGGTAAGCCCTCTGGCTACACAGCTGTCAATCAAAGTATCTCCCGCCTTCCCGGGGGCGGGCACAGGGCTTGGGCTGGGCAAAATAATCAAGCTCACCTGTTGCAGTAATGGACTCAAAGACTGACACGGGATCCAAATGGGATTCATCAGGGTCCCTTGAAGGAATGGGACCTATGGTGTTGAGAAAGATGGGGAGGAGGTCTCTCTTCCTCCTGGACCAGGAGTCACAAAGCCATGGGTGTGGAGACCACCCTTGCAACAATCCCAAGAAAACCCATGCAAGAAAGAAGTCAACACTCAGAAGGAAACAAAGCCATGATAGGAGAGCATCCTATCGCTGATATCTCCCTGTCCAGGCCCCGGAGTTGCTCACTGAGCGAGCTAGACTCAAACAGGTCCTCCTTCTGTTTATGTGAGTTTGGGTCTGGCTTCTACCACCTGTAACCAAAAACGTTTCTGTAAAAACACTCAACCTACTCAGTAGTCAAAACGTTTACCAAAGAAATTTAAAATGTTAAACAGAAAAATGAAACAAAATAAACCGCAATAAAATATAGTGAATATTAAGCTGAACTTGAAATGGTGGGGACTTTCTAAACATAAAAGTAACAAAATGGGCAATGACAGTTATAAATAATTCACAGGAGAGGAAAATCTAATAGCCAATAAACACAGAAAAATGCCCAGCCTCTGAGTAATTAAGGACATCCAAATCCAAGAGAGATACCATATTGATATAAAATTAATATTTTTGGGGTGCCTGGGTAGCGCAGTCATTAAGCGTCTGCCTTCGGCTCAGGGCGTGATCCCGGTATTCTGGGATCGAGCCCCATATCAGGCTCCTCCGCTGGGAGCCTGCTTCTTCCTCTCCCACTCCCCCTGCTTGTGTTCCCTCTCTCGATGGCTGTCTCTATGTCAAATAAATAAATAAAATCTTTAAAAAATATATATATAATAAAATAAAATTAATATTTTTAACAATAATACTTAATCTTGGTGAGGATGTTGCGAGGTGAACATCTCATAAACTGCTAGTGAGAGCGGGAACAATATTTCAATGTTTCAAGAATAATTTTAAAGTATGTGTCATCTAATTATCTAATTATCCTGCCTCCTGGAAACTCTCCTGGGGAAATAATGAGAAATACAGTAAAAAGTTATGTATAAGCAAGTTCATGGCAGATTCATTTTGAATAGTCAAGGCTTAGGTGTGACTTAAACATTTCGTAATATGCGTATGTTACATAAATGATGGGATACTTGTAAAGAGAAGGTAAGTCCCCTCTTAGAGTGTTTCAGAAGAATGTTCCAAGAATACACATGATACAATGTTATGTTTTTTTTTTAAAAAAAAAGCAATCTTTTTTTTTTTTTTTATAATAACTGTCATTGTTCACAAAGTTTTCTGATAAAAACTGCAGATAAAAACTTAGAAACCATGGGACTTTTGCTAGCTGTGCCCTCACCCGGCAAATCACCTTCAAAGACTCTTGGGTCAATTATATCTCACCTGCTTGCAGTAGTTCCTGAGAAATTAGGAGGTTCTCAAACTTGATAAGCAGTTGATTAAAACCGCACTTAGCACAGCACAGGGCGGAAAGGGGCGGCTGGGTGTGAAGGTGATGGAAGGGGAGTTGGAGGTGGGGGGAGGAGGTCATCCAAAGGTTGAGAAACAACTTATGTGAATTGCTTTTGTTCAGCCTGAAAAGGCATTTCCATTTAGTTCTTCAGCTTAGCGCTGGGCCAAAGTCCCCCGACAATGGTAGAGCGATTGTACCCACTTACATATTCAGGTCCCATCCAGGCAAGTGGGAAATTCCAAAGAAATAGGCATAATCAGTTGGATGTACTGTAATGCGGGGATGCTTTTAATGAATGTGCAAAGGTTGTATGGATCAATTGTCCATTTGATTAATTCCTCTGGCAGGAGAGAATTAAATGTACTTAGGTTACACACCAGCAAAGGCTGAATGCTCTTTAAAATGTGATTTTCTGTACTAAGGCCAATTTTTTTTTTTTTCCGGGCAAAACATTTCCTGAGATAATAATGGAAGTCAATGAGAAAATGGAATTTTACATATAAATATTCACTACATACCACTTTGTCAGAAAGCATCTAAAGTGCAAAACGAGGTCAAGGTCTATATAGTATTCACATTATTTGCAGTAAATCTGCCCTTCTAGTTCTTATTTGCATTGTTCCATAGAAGGGGTGATAAATTCCTGTTTTAGAGATAATTCCCTGTCAAAGCTTTACCCTCTCCCTCCCTAGAAGGCATTCAGCATTGTGTACTAGAGACTTCTAAATCCAAATGAGGCAATTATCTTCTTCAACCCTTGGGTGGGTGTGAAGACTCAGGGAAACTGAAAGTCTTGCACTTTTTATCACTTGGAATGATCTCATCTGATATGTCTGCGGAAAGGAAGGAGATGTATTCTGATAGGTATAGGAAGCTGGGATACATACTCAAGTCTCAGAAATCATTTCACTGAATTTGCTCAAGGAGTGAACTGCTGGAATGCCTATCATGAGCCCAACGTGGTGTTGGGTCCCGCGGGGTAGAGCAGTGAGCAGATCAAAGCCAATGTTACCACGGAACATACAGTCTAGGGAAAGAGACAGACATTAATCGAATTGCTCAAATATATAATAGCTTCATTATTCTGTTGCAAGTGATGCAAATTCCCAAACTATTAGCTTACATTCCAAGGCTGGCAGAAAAACTGACTGCCAGGGAGAATCCTGGACCAGATTTCCTTCCTGCTTAGGGATGGTGTCTTACTGAGAATCACCATAAAGACAAAGACACATGAGAGGGTCCACTCCGAATGAAGTTTGAGGTGGGAAAACTTTTCCTCTGACCCACATCGAATGAGCGCCTCCAATGGATTGATCCCGAGTGAAGGCCAAGTACAACCCTAGGACGCCCAAGCCCCCTCGAGACCTGCTGTTGCCAACACTGTCCCAGCCGCAGAGAAATTCGCATCTCTCTCGGAATGGATGTTATCTGCCTTTCGTCCTAAGCTGGGGCAGGGAGGAGTGCTGGTCCCCAGCTCAGAGCAGAAGACAGAGTAGCTGTTCCTCCTTCCTTGGCAGCCAAGGCACAGAGTCCTCAGTCCATCTCCAGAGTCAACCTCTTCGATTCTATTCCTACCATCTGGGTCTTCAATAGTCAACCACTATTCATTCATTTGACAGATACTAATCTCAAGGTCTACTAGGCGCTGGTGACATAGCAACGAACAAGACAGACAAAGCTCCTTGGCTGCAGAGAACTTCCATCCAAAGGGGAATGCAGCCAGCAAGCACGCAAGCAAGGTCTTTGCAGAATGTGGGAGATGTTAGGAAGAAGATACCAGAGGGAACCATCTGGGTTATGGTTGTGTGTGTGTGTGTGTGTGGTGGGTGAGGCTGGATTTTAGTAAGAGCAGTTACGGAAGGTGTCCTCAGAACTGAGGACAGAATGAAAAGATGAGAAGAGGACTGTGGAACAGCGAGCATGAGAAAGGCATTCCAGGCAGAGGGACAACCCCCCCACCCCCCAGCCGTGTATAGAAGGCTCTAATTTAAAGGGATCAAGGAACAGAAAGGAGGCCGGGGGGCTGGGGCACAGGGACTGAGGTGTCGGGGTGGTGGGCAGGAATTGCTAGGTCCTACGGGGAATTCAGATATTAGTCTAAGTGCAGTGGGAAGTGAGTGGAGACAGTGACATGGCCTCTGTAGGCTCCCACAAAAAAAAAAAAAAAATACAAAAGTAAACACGGAAAGGTTTGAGGGGGACTCTGGGTGGAAGATCCTTCCAGACTGGGCAGGAAAATGAATTAAAGACATGAACGGCATGGGGGCGGGGAGGAGAGATGAACCCTGAGGTCTTATTCTATATGACGTGGGGATTTCCCCCCATCCCAATTCATCCCCTGAGCACCGTGATTATAATTCCACTCAGCTTTCCTTGGAAATACATCTGAGGATTTGACCCGAAGCCTCCAGGTGGCAACACTTACAACAGGCGAGAGAAAATGAAAGATGGCACCATTCCATGTGGCCATCCCAACCTTCCACAATTTATGACGATGTCTTCACCACCTGTAAGTCACTTATGTAGAATGAGCCAGCCATTCAGGTACACAACTCAGTTTGGAGAAGAAGGGATTCAGTGCTCAATGGAATCATGAAGGAAAAAGGTGCACACTCTTCGTAGACTTTACAGAAATCTCAACAGACTTAAAACAGCCTGTCCTTGCTCTCCTTTGTCCAAGCTGTGCTGTCAGATAAATCTGCATAAAATACAGTTTTCATCGTTTTACTCCTCTGATGAAAAATGTTCACAAGTTTACCACGACGTAGTGGATAGACTGCACATCGTACAGGCAGACTCCGACCCACCTTTCCAGGCTTGGAACCAACCATGTCCCCCCAAGTCAAGAGGGTACCCGCTCCTCCCAGGAACAGGTCTTGGGTTTTTCCATTTCCGTGCCTTTGCACGCCAAAGTCCATTTTCCAGAAGGCGTGTCGGTAGTTCTTCAGAGCTTCTGGGGATCCTAGACCACTTTAACAAGTGACGGGTGCCGTAGACCCTCTCACCAGAAACAGTGATGCGCACAGATTTCTGTACAATTTCACGGCACCCTGGCAGTCATTCTAACCTACTGAAAAGCTGCTGGAATCCTACACTTCCCTTCCAGGTCCGGATCGGATACCACCCGTTCCCTAGTGCATTCCCAGCCCTCTTCTTCCCATGGCGGGTGGGATCCCCAGGGCTCGGAGGGCTTACGGCTAAGTCACTTGCTTGGAAAATCGCGGCAAATGGCTGTGAGCCCTACTTTATACTATGGCCCTGCAAGCTTTCCCCTTGTGCTATTTAAATTTTTATCGACATATGTCTTATTTCCCTCACTGGAACTGGAGTCTAAGGGCAGGAAATGTCTTGGTCACCTTTGTATGCCCGGTGACTACTTCAGGGACTAGTGAGAATTCATTCCTAAATTAATATGAATGACAGAGACTACGGTTCTCCAAAAATTGTAAGCTCCTTCACGGCAGGGACCACCCGGCTTTGATCTGATTTCTAGAATGAGAGGTGCTCAAGAAATGAGCCAACCGACTGGTAAGAAAATAGTAACTGGGGGCGCCTGGGTGGCTCAGGCGGTGAAGCGTCGGCCTTCCGCTCAGGTCATGATCTCAGGGTCCTGGAATCGAGTCCCGTGTTAGGCTCCCTGCTCAGCGGGGAGTCTGCTTCTCCCTCTCCCTCTCCCTCTCCCCCTGCTCTGGCTCTCTCTCTCTCATTCGTATAAATAAAATCTTAAAAAAAAACAAAACAAAAGAAAATAGTAACAGGATCGTCTACTGAGCACTTACTATACTCTGAACTCCTAGGAGCAGTATCGTCTTTTGTCCTTACAAACCTCATGTGAGGTGTGAGTTACCACCTCCATTCCACAGATGAGACAACCAAGAACAAGAATTAGTCAAGTGTTTCAAGGTCAAGGAGCCGGTATGTGTTAGAGCCGGTGTGAGAATCCAGGTGTGTATGACTCCCTAGTAGTTCCTCAAAAAGAGAAAAAAAAAAAAAAAAAAAATCACAGCTCATTGATTTGCTCTGGGGTTCGTCCTGAGAAGGGCCCTGCCCTACCCCCTTTCGGTTTTATTTTTATGAGTGTTGTGCAGTCAGGCCCAACCCCTACAGCTCTATGCACAAGTAGCAAGTGACGGGTGGCCTTGACCCCGGCTGGCCTGAGGCTGACCGCAGTCGGGTTCGCCGGGAGGGGCTGATGCCAGCGCTCACCTGTCCGTCAGAGGCGTGATCACCAGGCGAGGCGTATTTCCCAGGTACTCGTAGGAATACAGAAACTGCGCATCACAGATGTTGGCAAAGCAGTGCTTGGCCTCATCATCCCAACGATGCCGCAGCTGGGACAGCCAGAGGAAGGCCTGAGCGCTGTCCACCTAAAGGGGGGGCAGGGTAGTGGGGGTGAGTCGCTGTCCAGCAGGAAGCTCGGGGCCTGTCGGCCACAGGATGCACAGGGCTTTGGATGAGCTGGGTGTTGTCTACCAGTCAAGAGCGCGAGCTGGGCCCACCGCGGCGCAGACAGCACGAGCTGCTCCTATGACACTCGTTCGCTGGGAACAGCCACCATGACTCCCTCCCGGTTCTCTGGCCAGCGCAGAGGCTGGGACCCCCATGTTTGAGCTGCATGCGAGCGTCTCCCTTATGCCACCATTCGTGGTGTAGCTGTCCCCCAGGAGGGACCCTCTGGAAATGCCCGGGCCTCACCTTCTGAGCGATCATCTTGGCCACCACATCCCGGGCGTGCACGTCGACAGTGCAGATGGTCATGACCTTTTGCCGGTCGCCTTGGGAGAGCGGGCCGATGAGCATGGTGATGAGCGTTTTGAGCTGGGCCACCTGCTTCCTGTAATAGTCCTTCATGGCGTTCTCGTAGCCCTCCTCCAGCCTGGCAAATGCAATGCCCACCTCTGTGGTCCACCAGATCTGAGTGCAGGTCAGGGCCACCTGTGGCAACCAGGAGCCGCTCAGTAAAGCCATCAGCAGGACTGTCTCCCAAACCGGCCCACGCATCCATCACCCAGCGAGAATCAGTGTGGAATCGAGTGGGTGACGTAAGCTCCTTCCCTCCCTCTTCCACCAGCACTGACTAAGCGAGCCACTTGTCTCCATTTCCTTGGAGATGGGAAGTGGTTCCAAGTGGGGAAAGCGCTTTCTGCTCTTGAAAAAAACGTATTGTTTGGTTGCAAACGACCAAAGAGTCGTTCTGGTCAATGTCAGTGGCTTTTAGAAATTGCTACACTGAGCTGTCCAGGTTTACTGGCCAGGCTAAGCATCTTTCCTGTGCTCGGGAGGTTAACAATATGCTGAGTGAGCACCTCAATAGCACTCAGACTTGGTTCTGTTGTTCTTGAACTTCTTGCGGTCTGCGCATTCTAGCTTAGTGAGCCACCGAGGATCATTTGTGGCATATTTTTCCTTGTCCGTAAGACTTTTGCTACATATATTTTTTAGTTCTTAAAACCTATCACCTTGAAAAGCCCACTCCTCAGGGTCAAGGTGAATTACAGCAAAATTCGACATGGTCAGCAAGATTTGTGGTTTTCAGAGGTTCGAAATAGATAAATGGAAAAAGGATTCGAACGAACATTTCTTCTGTTTGCTGAGAAACTGAATATAGAAAAGGCATAATTTTGATTATTCAGGGTGGAGAATTTAGATACATTGATCATCTGTTGTATCCCTTGATTTGGGAGACACTGCTCTCGAGATCTGTCCCAAGAGCAGAAAGCAACACATTTTCTTGCCTCAAAATTCTCATTCAGGTAAACAAGGAATCCTGACAGGAATGATTCCCTTTGTGAAAAAGAGAAACCCGTCGTAGAAATGTACCCTTCTCTCATTTATCTGATTTTGCCTTTGGGTTAGACATACCGTTCTGCCTGCCCTGTGATCTTGTTGGGAGAGTTTGAATGTGATATGCCAACTACACAGTTAAAAGAATACTTCCCTTCAGCAGTAATGACTTCCTCCTCGTTTCTTCTATTTGTCTACACCCACTGCCAAGTCTACACTCGCTGCGAATATTTTCCCACCTTCCTCTCCCGTCTCCGCCCCCTGATAACATGACACCACGTGGCACTCCACTGAAGCAGCCGCACCAAGTTCACGGACGCCCCTCAGCCTCTTTATTTTGCTTCATCTCTTCCGAGCGCGTGGCATGACTGACCTCCTACCCACTACCGACAGTTTCTTTTTTGGTTTCCATTATGACCATTCCCTGGGTTACCTTCTGTCTAAAAAGGCACCGTTTCTCATTCTGCTTTACTGGCTCCTCCTTGCCGACCCCGTCTTCCCATGACGCTCAAGGATTTGTTCTACGCCCTCATCTCTGTCTATGCGTTTTCCAAGGGTGGTCCTCTCTAGTCCTACGGCTTCAATTACCAGTAGACTTCTGCAACCCCCAAGTGTACCAGCGCCAGCACTGTCCCCCTAACAGGGAAGGCAGGAGGGTACACTGCAGCCAGAGTCATCAAACAATTCTCGTTAGTTTGCATCTTTCCCTCATCACTCTCCTGAGAAGCCTGGAAAGGATTCAGATACATCTCGAAGCAAGTGAGACTCCCTCATGGGCTTCGTAAGAACTGGCTTTGAGTTTCCTCTGCAGGACGCACCTGCTGCCTCTCCCTCCCTCCTCCCCTTCCTCCTGCTGCAACCACACTCAGTTCCTCAAACACAGGATGCTCTTCCTTGCTTCTGAGCCTTCCATCATGGTCCTCCCCATGCTTGGCAGCTCTTCCCCTCCATCTTTAACTTGTTTGCTCCTACTTCAAATCTCAGCTTCTATGTCGTATCCTCAGGGGGGTGGTCCCCGGACCCTACTGGCTAGCTCTGTGCTCCCAGAGTACCAGGTCTCATTGGGAAGCGACTGACTTCCACATCAGGCTGTAAACTTCAGCAGGGCAGGGTTGGGATGTCTTATGATGTCTCGTTCCCTGTTGGGGGTCTCCTGTGCTCAGCGAAGATCCTGGCACATGCCAAGCAGGCTGGCTCAATGAGTTGAACGGTTTACATTTTCTCCCTACAGTAGCCAGTGAGGGTAAAAATGGCCAGCACTTGATTCTCCAAGGTAATGGTTGGAGTGGGTCATGGCTGACAATTCCCCCGTTCCTTCTTGCTGACCCCCTCACAGACCAGCCTCTCCTAACTGTGAAGCACATAGTGAGTTTGAGGTCAGGTGTTTCTTGAAGGCTGAAGGAAGAGGGAGGGAGGGAGGGAGAGACAGACGGACAGACCTAGTGAAGGACAGCGGCTCACAAAGGTCCTGGTTAGAATACCTGAGCTGGATAGTCGAAGAGCCACTGTTCCCTTGGCTTTTCTTCATAGGCAACTACACCTTCTGTCATCCCATGCCTCACTGTGGCCCTCATATGAGCAAGCACACGGTTCAGCCATATTTCTACCTGAAAAAGAACTCTGAGTGAGATGCTGGGTTCTGAAGAAGGTATGATCACTCACCCTGAGGGAATGAAGAAAATGTACAGCCCCAATGGCTGCCAGAAGGCACAGGGAGCCATTTTGTTTCTGGACCCAGGACAGTGATCAGTGAGAACGAGGCTCTATTAACAAGAGGTGGACAGACCCACTTGGAACACAGAGGACACAGTAGCAGGTTAAGGGAGGCTTCATTCAAGGAAGTCTTAATCTGGGTTGAGCAAGATCAATAGGTCAGTGGGTTCTCGCAAGCTTGTCCACACAGAGGACGGACAGATCAGCCAGAATTATATTTTCCAACTAAATGCTTTCTGGTCTACCAATGGACACATCCCGAATCAAACCCCAGGGCTCCTTTCTCATGAAACTAAGAATGTCTGATCATTTCCTGGAATTAGAATTGCTTTCCAAGAAGCACGTGGATGAAGGTAGACTGCTGTAAAAGATCTTTTCTCCGGGTAGGATTTTGGACTCGATTAGAAGCCCCAGGGACAATGGTTTGTTGGATCACTTAGGATAATAAACAAAGAAGGGCTTACACCTTAGCGGTGATGGGGAAGGACAGGAAGGAGGTTTGAGGAGGGAACCATGCCATGTTTTGTGCTTCTTGAATTTGCACACGGGAGACTTAGAGGTGGTAGTTCTTGGGGTAGTTCTTGGGGTGGAATGGGATCTGGCTTTCCCAGGGCTAGGGCTGTGGGAGGAAGGGACTCTGAGCTGTATTTGTACAGAGAAATGACATCTCGGGAGAATGGCTGCTTTCAAAGAGCATTTTCTCCAGGGGAAGATGTCAGTGTGCCAGATTCCCCTGGGAGGGTGCCCCGAGGGTTGTCATGTTAAAGCCTCACAGTGCTGCGAGTCATGTAAACCCCTCTTCTCGCTGACTGGGGTGGTTGTTAATGTGCATTGTATCCTCTCTGCACAGGGCTTTGGTTAAGAAAGACACATGGATATTGACGTGTTCTTTCCGGGAACCGGAGAGAAGGGACTAGGAGCTTCTCCGACGTCGGTTCAAGTCAAGAGAAGCTGCCAGTCCCAGGACACAGAGAGCAGTTCCGACCCAAGGTCAAGATGGCCATCCTGAAGGTTGAGGCTGCCTGTATTTGAAAGCAGACACTTGAGAGGAAAGGGGATGAGGAGGGAGGGAAAGGGACTTTTACTCTACCCGACCGCTGCAGTCACAGGGCTCGCTGAAGGCCACATACTCTCCTTCCTTGCTGTACATGCCGAGACTTATCTTGGTTGGTTGCTCACTGGCGTCCAGTTGGAACTGCATCTTCGCCATATTGTCAAAGAGTTTGGAAAGATGGCGTTGGACCTACAAAGGGAAACCGCATCAAAGGACTGGAGGACGTGTCCGGGAAGATGCCCGTTAGTGCCGTTCATTGGTCTACTGTGTGACAGCCATTAGAGAGTCGGACACCAAACATTTAGAGGGAAGCTTGCGGGAACGATGGCGGTATGAGGTCAGAACCAACTGAACTGGGTACGAGTGGCCAAAGGAATATAAAATTGGTGGGAGTCGTGGAGTAGCCACTACCCAACGAAGCCACAAAAGTTTGATTCATGTCTGCTCGATCTAAATGGGAACAGACTGGAGAAAAAAAAAATGATGGTTAATTCATAAACCCTCTTCCTCAGGAGATAGTCAGAGGATAGTGGACAGTCTGCAGAAGGGTAGTGGTGACAGTGGCCTGTGGAAGTAGTCACCCAGCTGTTGGAACCATTGCGATGCAGTAGACCCACATCTGGAGGATCCAGGTCAAGGCAAGCACGCTCACCCCAGTCAGAAAGCCTGGCCACGCCAGGCCTTTTCCCTCGCGTGCTGTCTCATGATACAGAGGCCCTTTATAGTAACGCCCCGGGGGAATGTTCTAGGAGGGTTGCCGGAGAGCCACACCATGGTCCTCAGGTGAGGGAGATGGCGGGTTGGAGAAGAAAAATAAACAGAAAGCTGCTCTTTGGTAGAGCTTTTTTGAGATACAGGGACTTCGGGCTGCTGGTACCCTGAGTTGTAACCCTAAATCTACAACAACCAGCTCTCCAGCTTATGAGAGGAGAAGTCCCACGTGTGTTGAGGTGAATTGTGACGGTACTTGAGATCCCACCCACAGTGACTTGGGATGAGTACCTTGATGGGATGGACCCTTCTTTATCTGAGAGAGAAAGAGAGAGGGTGGGGGAGAGGAAGAAAGAAAGGAGAGGGACGAGAGAGAACGGGAGAGAGAGGAGGGGGAGAGGAAGGGAGAAGCTTTAATAAAGGAAACAGAAGTAATTATGAAAAATGCCACCTTGTTTTCAATTAAATGAAAGAGACATGAACCCTACAATTATGAGGTGAAGATGGATTGACAGTGGCAGGGAAATCATGTAAGGAAACAATGAATAGTAAAGGACGGAATGAAAACAAACAAATTCAATATGGCGGACGAGCTCGAGAACCTACGGAAGAATTTCAAGGAAGAGGGATAAGAGATGAAAATCTGTACAAATATACGCAAATATATATGAATACGTGAAGGTAATGTATACAGCACAGAGAAGATAGAATCTCAACTTACAGAGACATGAAGGGAAAAAAATCCAAATAAATGGAACAGAAATATTATTTTAAAGCATACAGAAAGAAAAGTTCTTTCGAGATAATGAAAGCCCTAGTTTTCAGATTGGAAAAAAAGCCTTGTCATGTGCTGGAAAAATGAACAAAGTAAGTATATAAACGTTTACAAATTTTCTAGAATTAAAATTTAACTTAAGTTTTGATCTCTACAGAGATCCAAATAGAAATTAGGCTACCTAGAAAGGTTTGGGGGACAAAAAAGCGGGTAGACCTCAGAGAACATCTCCGATGATGTCTCAGAGCTACATCTGAGGGGATTTGAGAGGAAACTACTGTGACCCATGAATTTCAAACTCAACCATTCGATCACGCACCTGTAAAAACAGCTGAGAGTCGCAGATACAGAAGGAATTGGGGGTTAGCCTACCATGCTTCATGTCTCGGGATGGTGAGGAGGGGGGAACTACTTACAGATCTCAAACCAAGTGACAAATAAATAAAAAACATTTAAGAATGAGTAGATCACGTATAAAGGGTCTGGCAACAATCTTGGACTTTTCCTATGCATGTAATTAATGAACATACAGTTACAAAACGGAATGTTAGTGTGATAAATAGTTCACCTCCACCATACCTGGGCTACTCTGGAATGATTTCCATCTATAGGAAAAAAAAAAAAAAAAGAGGTGGGGGGGGGGGGCTTTAACTCTAGGGATAATCTCTCTCTAGTACTTGCTTCTCACCAACAAACCCAACACACCAGTTCAGTAAGTTGGAGAGTTAATGACAAAGACAGAAAACTAATGTGTGGGTGCCATCTTTTGGCTCCGTCGAAGCAGCTCTCATCCGTCATCAGTGGCGATGCCCAAATCTAGAACTTCTATGCAGGGAAATGGGGCAATATCTAAACCGACCACATAGCACTTACTCTTGGACCCAGAAATCCCACTTTTAGGAATGTGCCTGGAAGGCAGACCTCCAACAATACAAAACCCCAAATTTATTCAATGCCGTGTTATTTGGAATTGCAAAATAGCATAAACAACCTCTGGCCAAACTATGGTATAGTCCCATACAGTGTCTGCAGGGGTATTAAAAAAAAATGAGGGAGATATCTTTCAGTTGACAGGGAGTGATTTCCAGGACCCATCATTACAGAAAAAAATGGCATTCGAGTATACATAGCACGGCACCTTTTGTGTGAGAAAAGAGGGTCAATAAGAAAATACATGTGTGCAAACATAAATACACATCCGATCATGTTTGCAAAGATAAACCAGAAATGAGTGGGACTGGGTGACCTACAGGGAGGGGTGGGGAGGAACAGGAGGAGGAGCGCTGCCCACATTCCTTTTTGCACAGTTTGACTTTCGAATGCCACCTATTCGAACAATCCAGTCGATGAGGATGGGAACAAACCCCCGAAACTCAAAGCAAAGAGAAACAAATGAACTTGACTATACTTCAAATGAATAACGAAGTCACACGGAAGGGAGCAAAGAACTCATCCAAGTCACTTCTGAACACGGTATTTTGGCTGGCTGTCCTCAGAGGAAAAGTGGAGAACCAGAAAGGAATCTTGAAGTCTTGTTACGGTGAGAAGTGAGGTGAGCGAGAGGACGCCACAGTGAAGACATCAGCCCTCCCTCCTGTCAGTCACTTGGGAGCCTCAGACCTTTGGTCTAGGACAATCACTCCGCAAAGTGTGGTCCCCGGCCAGCAGCATCACGTGGGAAACCCTTAGAAATGCAAATTCTCTGGGTGTTATACGCAACTAATGAATCATCGAACTTTACATCAGAAACCAGGGATGTACTGTATGGTGACTAACAATATAATAAAAAAAAAATTAAAAAAAAAAAAGTTAGAGACCAGAAAAAAAAAAAAAAAAGAAAGAAAGAAATGCAAATTCTCCAGCCCCACCCGGACCTACAGAACCACCTGAAACTCTGGGGGGAGGGCTCAGAAATCTGCCTTTTCGCAAGCCTTCCAGGCAATTCTGACGCACCGGAGCTGCCCAGTGACTCTCCAGTTTGAGAACCATCGTCTACAGGTCCAACTACCACCAGTGCTCCAATTAGTTACTCTAATAATACTAAGGAAAAAATAAAAAACCAACCTGGTAGCACGGTGGCTACTTTACAGATGAGGGAAGTTTGTCAAAGAGAAGGGACACCCAAGGCTACCTGGCTAACGAGTGGCTAGAACCAGGGGCTAGAACCCCAAATTTGGAGCTTCTCATACACACGCTTTCCACAAAAATCACAAAATGTCGAGTTAATACAACCTTCAGTCTTCTCCCCCGCGGAAATTTTAGCTATAACTTTGGACAGCGATGGTCTGGATCTCTCTTCAGAATCAGATCAAAGGCGTTCCCTGTAAAGGCTTAGCGCCCCCTCCACCTTCCCCATCCTCAAAATTTCCTCCTTTAGGGTGCAGTGGCCACTGATGGGCAGGGGGCACCCTGAGAAGCATAACGGTGGGCACTGAAGATGCTGGCGGGAGCGCGGGTCCGAAATTCACATGCTGCCAGAGAGAGGAGACATCGTGGGGAACCTGAAACCCTCCCCACCGGAAGTGCCCCCTGTCCTTCTGGACGTTTCCACGAGCGCTCTCTCAGCTCACCTGTTGTGGCACTGTGCCGTTGGAGAGGGTGTCTAACAGGTCAGAAGAGGACAGAAAGTAAAACCGAGGGAAGGCAAGCCTTTTGGTATCCAGGTACTCGGCCAGGGCCTTCTCACACAGGTATAACCTGGGGGCACAGACACAGAATGTCCTGATTAAGCTGGCTTAGACCCCCAGGTGCACAGACACGACCGAAACGCAGACGGATACAGCACATAGAACGTATGCAGAATTGGTGCAAGAAACACTTACAGGTATTTGCAAATATACACACCGGTACATTTCCACCCAAGTAAGCACTTCTAATGTCACCTCCCATTACTTTACCCGCAAATCAAAGCACACGCACAGACACACACTCGCTCGCTTGGACAGTTAAAGCAAGGCTCTCGGAGCCAGAATCGGAGAAAGGAAGCGTCGCCCTCCCCGGGACAAAAAGGGGTGGCAGCAAGCAGACTGTCACCTGCTCTGAAGATCTTCCAGTTTTTCGTAAAGACCTGGTGTGTTGGTGGTTTCCACTACATTGGGATTCTTTTGGGCAGCATAAGCTAGCTCTTTAAAGTCAATGTCAATGCCTTCGAATCTCTTAGAATCCTGAAAGAAACACGTGGGGAAAAATGAACTATAACACCCTCTTGGACGCGGAAGATCCCTTGTGTAACAGGTCCGAAGCAGACACTGGTTCTGGGGAGGTCCGAAAAGTCAAAGAAGGAAATATCCTTAGCTTGAAAGAGGAGTTCCTGAGCATTTTGGTGGTGAACCCCCTTCCTGTTTTGAAAAATCATTGAGGGGGGCAAAGAGCTTTTGTGTACGTGGGTAATATACCCATCGATGCGTCTCCTCTGTTGCAAGCTCAAGTTGAGAAATTTTAATAATATTTGTTAATTCATTCATTTTTCAAAAAGACTTATTTATTGTTGGAGAGAGAATGCAGGGGGAGGAGCAGAGGGAGAGGGAGAGGGAGAATCTCTAGCAGACTCCCTGCTGAGCACAGAGCCTGATACAGGACCCAATCCCACGACCCTGAGATCATGATCTGAGCCAAAATCAAGAGCTGGATGTTTACCCAACTGAGCCACCCAGGTGCCCCTGTTAATTCATTTAAAAAAGTAACAATATTAAATTATAATATTAATATTAAATTAATATTAAATGGTAACATAACATGTTTTTATCTGAAATAACTGTATTTTCTACAACAAAATAACTCAGAAGGCAGCCTTGTTGCACTTTTTTTCCCCCTAAGATTTAATGTCTGACTTAGGACATGACCAGATTTTCTTTCCTGCTCTGCATTCACTCTGTTGTGACATCACGTGTCCAGAAGCCTCTGGAAAACTCCCCTGTGTGTGCACGGAAAAATGAGAGTGAACAAAAAAGGAAATAACATCTTAGCGTTATTACTAAGACAGTCTTGACCTTGAGCCTCCCCTACGAAGGTCGGGGTCCCAGAACCATGCCTTGAGAACCGTTGGCGTAAAACACGTACTTCCTGCATCGGGTGAACAGCGGATCCAGTGCTTCTCCTGGGTCCGTGCAAAAGCTGATGTAACCAAAGTAAGATGTTCTTCAGCAAATGTGATGTCTAATTAATTAATTATCATCATTTCCCTCAAACACACAACCGCGCAATAGTGTCATTGGAATGCCCGGGACAATAACATATGCAGGCGTGAGCCCAGTACCTGGCCCCTGGTGAGAGCTTGTGGTATTATTATTACGTGACAATAATCATTAACAGCAATGTGCTGTGTGCACTGCTTAATTACATCCCTGGAGTGGGGACTGGTACTTGTCCCAGTTTATAGGAGGAAACCGGAACACGGAGAGGTTAAGTAATTGGCCCAAGATCCCACAGCTACAAGTGGGAAAGCTAGCCCCTCTCCCAAGAAGATTTAAAAATAGGAGGGCAGGGTAAATTATGACGGCTCCGTGAGGCATTCCGTTCCAGGGAAAGATGAGAAAGCATCAAGGTTATAGAGGTACCGGAAATACGGAACACAAATGCTCCAGTGAAAAGAACCGGGAAGAAAATCGTAATTACACAGCGAGCAATTATGTAAAAAATATGTATGTATGTGAAGCCAAACTGGGAGACATTCATAATGAATGAAAAGAGTTACTAGTTAGGGTGTAAGATTACGACCGATTTTACTATGTTTTTAAACTGTTTCTGTGATTGTACTGTTAATATAAAGAAAATAAGTGCACCCCCATACTTCACGCATGAACCTGTGCCACTGTTGAGAAGCTAATGATACTAATTCTTTCTGATGTGTGGTTGAAAGTTCTCGAAAGCCTCCTTTAGAGTCTACAAAAGCCTCCACTTCTGCCCTCACCTTCTACTTAAACCCGCTCTTCCTCAATGCCTTGCGCTGGAGAGAAATAAAATCTGGCTCATTTGATTTGGCCTAATGACAACATCTCTCTCGCGCTTTAACTTTTAAGTGGGGCCAGAATGACACATGACGTTTGGGAAGCAAACTAATTTGGAAGCAAAGAACTTGCTATACTGAAGGGAGACAAGAGAACGTCTACAAAATCCCCCCCCACCAAAATTTTTTTTTTTTTTAAATGAATTAAGAGTCACCGAGAGGTGGGTAAGCTAATGGCACATTAATTAGGACAAATTAGAAGGGGCAATCAACCACTGGGAAGGTAGTAATGAGAAGAATGCATATTTTCGTGAAATTCGTTGTTTAGGATGGAGCGGAAGACTGCTGTGGAGCACGCGGCACAGGCCAGAGGTGCTACAGAGAGGCTCCCTGCTGAGAAGGAATCTGCATTTGCCTGGAAACAAGGCTCCCTTCAGTGGCTGGCTGCATTCTGATTATCTGTGGAGCAACTCAAGGGTAGCTGCCTGACTTTTGGAGGCTTGGAAGGCCCGTGTTTGTGGGAGATGCCTTAGAGTGAAGCCAAGGCAGGCAGAGAAGGAAAGGTCTAGAAGATTCGGGAGCTGGGGGCTCCTCCCTTGACCCAAGTAAGGGAACAGAGAGAGCAGGATTTCCTCGGCAGGTACCTGGGGCAGCTGAGCCCGGATGTCCTCGGAGCCAATGAATATACTTTCCAGGTGAGACCACGTGCGCTGCACGTGAAACCAGGCAGAGATGACGGCATCAGCCGTGGACAGCTTCTTCTGCCAGCCAGACACGTCCTCCAGGAAGAAGGCGATGTACTTGGACATCATCAGGTTCTGCAGCTGGACTTGGTTGTCCTCCAGGACCTCAATGAGGTCCTCGTCTGACTGCAGCTGGGGGACATTGGTCCGCGGGTGCGGCTCGTACTGGAATTCCCTGCCAGCCCAGGTGCTCTGCAGCTCCTTCAAGGTCTTCTCCATGGCCATCTCTTTCACGGCTTTGTCCACAATGCCCCGGACCTCGTCCTCAAAGTGGTGCAGCTGGAGCTGCAGGAGATGGGCCAGGGTGGCATCCTCGTCCACGGTGAAGCTCGCGCCCGTGGCCCGCATCAGCTGCCTCCAGTGCCGCTCCCGGATAGCCGGGTTCTGCAGCTCGGCCACCGCCCTCAGGGAGGTCAGGGTGTTCAACACGGTGCTCTCCAGGCCCGTGAACGCATCCCAGGCCCTGACCTCCTTGTCAAGGTTCCGGATGTGCCTGGCAAACCGTTTACACTCCCAGTCCAGGGCCTCCACGTTGACCTCCTTCCAGGGGGTGGTTTCCCAGGCACGGATGCTGGACGTCACCATCCCGATGGTGTCCCAGAGCTCCTTCAGTTGGCACACCTCCTTCCTGCATTGTTTCAGCTGCTTGTAGTCGGGAACGTTGACCTCAAACAAGCCAGCAGACTTGGAAATGGAGGCCATGGTAGATTCCATCCGCTGGATCTCCACGTGCCTGGCATCCAGAACTTGGTGAGGGTCAATGCTATCAAACCTACAAGACACAACGTGTTACCATTGTGAGTACAGCGCTCAATGGCTCATCTCCTGGAATCACCCAAGTAACCCTGGCTCAAATCTTCTAAGTGCTTAGTATTTTAGCAAAGAGCAGTCATTATCACCAAAGCCTGGGAAGAAAAGGGACTCAGAGTAGGTGGGGGTGGGGTAAGCATGGCCAGCTGGAGAAAAGGCCATTCGAGGGGAACAGCATGCTTGGATCTTCTCTTCCCATCTGAGAAGGTAAAATGATTCCTCTCGTTTTCCACCGTCCCCAGCTCCCCCATCCAGGTGTAGAGGGGACCACCCCTTTGTTCAAGCTCCCTTTAGATTCTGCCTTCACTTGTTGGCTTCTGGACTGCCTGACACAAGAGGGCATGGTCATGTTACTATTGATACTATAAAGCCAAAGCTCTGGCCAGAAGCTTCGAGTGGCAGGTGGTCTGTAAGTGAGCGATCTGGCACTTAGAAGCCCAACCCTAGACCCAATCTAGCTTTACTCCCTCTGGGGCACTGGTTCTCAGTCTGGGTGGTATATTAGAATCTTCTGGAAGCCTTCAACAATCTCCATGCACAGGCTGCTCTCCAATTAAATCAAACTCTTTGGGGGTGAGACCCGGGCAAAGGCATTTTGCTTTCAAGCTCTCCGGGTGGTTCCAATGGGCCAGGTTGGTGTCCTTGACCCTGGTAAAGCTCACACTGGTGGCCTGTACCCCCTTCAGGTAACAATACCTTCTGAGTTTGGGAATCACGGGTAGAGGACCTTGAGGACCAACCACAAAGCCCTCAGCAAGGCCCTGTACAGTCACTGTCCCGTTCTTTCACTATGTCCTCGAGTCAGCTCCTCATCTTCTTAAGTCCCTCAGCCAAGTTGTCCTTGATCTCCCTTTCCCCCGCTCTGGCCTGCTCCCTCCTGCATCCTGGCTGGCCTCTGGTTCTGGACCCAACCGCTATAGACACTGTGTCTAGCTTTACAGCTGTAGTTCACACTTCCTCACCCTCTTCTCTCCAGTGCTCACAGCACGACCCCACTGCACCTGCCCCTCACCTGCTTTACAGTGCTACCCCTCCAGACCTGCGTTCCTGGCATAGCCTCTCCTCCAACACAAGGGCCCAACACGCAGGGGCACCTGGCTGGCTCAGTCGGTGGAGCGTGCGACTCTTGATCTCGGGGGTTGTGAGCTTGAGCCCCATGTTGGGTATACAGATTACTTAAACATTAAAAAAAAAAATAAAGAACCCTACATGCAAAGGAACCCACATGGGCAGAACATTTCTTTGGTCAGGAGAGTGCAGAATCAAGGTATTCAAGGAGCCTCTCGTTTCCCTCCCCTAATCTCCTTTCTCTCCATCAGTGATCTCAGGTTTCCTTTCTCTGTGTGCTTGCAGGGTTAGATATTGGGGCATCCTGACTTCAGCGTGGATACTATGTTCCTCTAAAATCAGAATAGAGAAGGGGCGCCTGGGTGGCGCAGTCCATTAAGCATCCAACTCTTGGTTTCCACTCAGGTCATGATCTCAGAGTCATGAGGTTGAGCCCTGCCTGCATCAGGCTCCACGTTCAGCATGGAGTCTGCTTGAGATTCTCTCTCCCTCTCCCTCTGCCCCTCCTGCTTGTGCTCTCTCTCTCTCAAATAAATTAATCTAGAAGAAATATAAAATCAGATTAGGGCATCATGGGGTTCATCATCAAGGGGAAGGTTGAGCGAAAATGAATGACTGGAGAGTTGGTCATGTCCTCCAGTCTACTGTGCGTGTCTGCACATGTGTGGGTATGTACGTATGCGTATGCTGGTCGGGTAGTGGGGTATGGAGGGGAGGAGGACATACAAAGTCCCTTTCTTGAACTGCCTCTTCTCTCAGTTGTCTTTGGAAATATTTGACTTGACGGATGGAAAGTAATCCTAATTAAAGTCATTTACCTGAACTGCTCGCCACTTAAGCCTAATTACCATGCGACACAATAACAGTTATGCATACCATTAAATTAGTGTCAGATTAACGTTGACGCTTGCTATGTGCGATTCTTGCTTGTTCCATCTAAATAGCTTTTGGCTCGTGTGCTACGGTTGTGCATTTACATCTGAAGAGAATGAGACTGAGCATCATGGCACATCGTTGCTGTTCGCCAGCTCCGGGGAGTTCCAGAACGGAACATGAGGTTGAAGTCCTCAGAGCTGAAGAGGGTCCTTTGTCCACATAGGCAAGGCGCTTTGTTCCCCAGGAGAGCAGTGGAAAAAGAACCAGAAGGAAAGCACTGTAATATTTTCATGGCCCGTGGTCCAGCGGGAAAGCTCACCACGCACGCGTGATCCTTCTCCTTATTCTTCGTTTCCAAAGACTGATTGTCGGGGTGCGTAGGTTCTACTTGTTGTCTTGACTGGAGTGACTTGCAAAGCGAATTTCACCTCTTGCTGTACAAGATCTACCGGACAGAGTCTAAGAGCCCACGTTCTGTTTACTTCATAAACGGGGTATAATTCAGGAATAACTTCCTAGGGAAGATGGGAGCTCCTACAGCGTTCGGGGGTGTACACGAGAGAAAAATAAATGGTCTTTCCGACCATTCTTTCCTTAGCACGTGTGAACTCCATTAAATTAACACCGGCCCCTCGAATATCTGGAAGAAGTGATCCTTTGTCAAAGCTATTGCAAACTTCATCCACCTCGTGGCGTAAGTTTTGTTCATAGTTTAAATTTGTGGACGGTCATTTCCTGTCGCTGAGCACACATAAAAGTTAATTTGGCCTAAGTGGTGAAAAGAATCCCTAGACGTGAGGGCAGGTAACCCTCTTCCCATTTCAGAACTCTAGTGCACATTGTCAGGATATCCACAGAGCTGATTAATGTGCCTAATAATCTAGCAGTGGTTCTCCAAACCCTGGGGGACAATACAGTACGAGAACAAGAAAGCAATAGGAGGGACGGGGGTGCAGTCAGTCTTTAAAATTGAAATAATAATGCAAAAGTATTTTAATCTAAAAGACAAATGCTGGAAAGTCAGGATGAATAGAATTGAGAGAAACGGAAATTTGGCACTCATGCGTCTGATCACAGAAAAATGATCAACTTAGGCCTGACCTAGACATAGGTATGGAGAGAGACCAAGGGAGGAATGGGTGAATTAATTCTTGGGAAGCCACCTCAGAACCATATCTGTGCATTCGATGATGACACCCCCTTGCATCCTAAAACCCCCCTCCCCAATCCAAACCCAGGATCTTCCGGTTCTTCCCATTCGGTGGCCCCCGTGTTGGTGAGCAGTGGAGCACTGCCTTCCACTGACTGGCCCAGAATGTGCCAGTCGCCCTGCTCATCTCCTGTACTCAATCAACCCTGCCAATTCCCCTCCGAAATCTCTTCCAGATCCGTTCTCTCTCCGTTGTCACGGCCACTGGCTCAGTCCAGGGCTACTGCTTCTTGCCCGGGCTGCCGCCGTCACTCTCCCATGGAGCACTTGACCTTGAGTCGGTATCACTTGGTCCCGTTCTCTGTAGCCACGGAATAGTGGTGTTTACACTGTGTTAGCCTCATGCTTAGACTCCTCAGTGGCTGATTGTGGCCGAAACCTGCTGGTGTGGACCCCTCTGTTCTCACACCTACACCCTGCATTTTCTTACTATTTCTTACATTCTCACCCTTCTGTGCCTTTGGACGTTCTGCTTCCTTTGCCCGGAATACCCTCCCCTCCCACTCATCTTTTTCCAAATGGCTAATCTGCATTTTCCCGTTGGCTCAAGCACCATCTTCTACAGGGGGTGTGGACGGCCTCCTCAGGCGAGGCCTCCCAATGAACATGTCTGACTACTCATGTCTGAAATCATCCCTGAGGTTAGGGAATATGTATTATCTTAAAATCCCAACACTAACATCATTTTTTTGCTGACTCTACTGTTGAGACCACAACCTCTTCTGCTCTGTGGAAGCCTGAATCAGGTGAATGAGTCAGATTAACCGAAAGAACAGGGTCAAGCTGAACTAATGACAGGTCTTAGAGCACTGATATGTCTGTGGGAGATCTGGTGACTAACCCTGCCCTTTGCTCCAGCTATGGAAGAGCCAACAGACACTGCACAAGACGGAGGCCCTTCTTTCCTCATGTCTGCTGCACTGGGCTTTCTGGAAAGCCTTGCTTTCTCTAGTTGTCATGCAGGACAGTACCCAAAGGCCGGGTGTCTTCAAGAAAGCACTCTTACCCGTTCACAGAATCTGGTAGCCAGCCAGCTGAAAACACCAATGGTCTCCACTGAACTGGAGCTCATTGAGATCAAGTGTTTGGCTAAGAACCCCCTGGGTAACCTTGGTCTTGATGTGGGGAAGACGACTGGATGTCATGGCGTCATTCCTTACGGTCAAGAAGACTGCTCAAGGTCAGGAACACTGAACCAGAGAATGCCACTAGGCGTGTGGAACGTTCCTTTCACTCAAAGGGGGAAACTCGTCTCCAACTTTAAGAGTTGTGGAAAGTCCCAGAGTCTGAGTGTGGTGATTTGGCCACTTACTGTGAAGTGAGGGAGCTCGGCTAGGAATACGCTGATACAGCTCAGAGTTAAGAACTACGGAAGGAAGTCACACAAAGAACCTCAACACGAGCAACCGGACATCACCCAGCATCTGACAGGCTAGGTTGCAAGAGCCTAACGAGACACTCGCTTTCTTCTTCCTCCTCAGAGACAAGATCCACGTGAGCTCTCCCTGCATTCTAATCAGGAACAGAAACTTGCACCCACAGAGGAATGCACCAGGGTCTGCATTCTAGACATTCACAAATGATCTAAAAGGGAAGGAGCCAGAATTAAAATCCTTGGCCACACACCGTGCCTTAAAACGTCAAGCACACACACTCCCATACACCAAACTAAGGAACAAAACGAGGCATGAGCTGATTCCCGCTAAGACGCCCTTCAGCACAAAACCCACAATTCCGCTGTAGTCCTGATGTTTTCCTGACAAGAAGAGAAATGCATCACAATTGAAGTCATGTTCGCCTTTCCACGCTGCTGTGAGCAGTTCTTTTCAAAGTATTCTCTTGCAAAGATTCATCTGCATGTCAAATTAACAGATGCGAGTTTTGGAAAACCCAGCTAAGGGAAGCAATATCCTCCCAGCCAGCAGATATAAGTGCTAAGAAAGAAAAAACAACGCAGCCATTGCATTAAAACACACACACACACAGACACACACACACACACACACACACACACAAAAACACCACCAGCCGATCAATACACATAGAGGATATAACTATGAAGGAAGGATACCATGTTTCCAACGGACACACGAAATCACACCAGCAAACCGGCATCGTTTGCTTTCACGGAGTTATCAGAACACCCTTTGGGAAAATATTTCCCCAAATATCTCTGGAGTTCCTTTTTTGAAAAAATTTTTAAGGGCCAGTTGATGCAAAGATATTCATGTCCTTGCTTTCATGGCTGTTGCCGTTGGTGAGACGGTTACCACTAAGCAGTATTACTCAGCTTGATAACCCACCTCTCTCACCAGCTTTGGTTCTGCATGATCGGGGTTGGATTTCAAAAATTCAGTTGCATGTCCAAAGCAGAGTCCAGAGAATATGTCTCAGACCCTGAAAGAACAGTCCCAGAGGGAGTCTCGCCGAAGTTGAGAGCGATAGGTATTTCCTTGGAACAAGGGCATAGCTCCGAAGACGATTATTCTAGAGGGGTACAGACCCATTTGGAAATACGCGCCTGGGCATGATTGCTTAAAAGGGAACCAGTGACTTCCCCCTAGGGCAGCAAGTCTCAAACTTGGCTGCACATTGGAATCAAATCACCTAAGGAGCTTTACAAACTACTGATGCCAGGTCTTATCCCCGGAGAATGTGATTTAGTTGGTCTGCGAGGCAGACTGGACATTGGAAATTTTAGAGGCTCCCCAGGTGATTGTAATGTGCGGCCAACATGGCGGCGCCCTGCCTTAGAGTCTCCTGTCATACACATGTCTGTCTTATGTGGAGTTTACCCATCTGTCCTGCCCTGCCTCTTAACACACTCCTGTTGTTCCCTCCAGCCCCAAGTACAGTAATTGGGAGACGGGAGCTGCTTAATAAATGTGTGGTGAGTGAATAAGAAGAACAGGCAGGTCCTTTCTGGCTGCCATGTTGGGTGACCAATGGTTCCAGTTTGCCAGAAACAGAGGGGCTTCCCTGGAAGTGTGACTTGCAGCGCTCACACCAGAAACACCAAGGGAAAACTGGGATGGCTGGTCACCCTCGTGCCAGATACCACGGCACCCACTTGCAAAAATTACTTCTTTCATTCTAGCAACAACCTTATGAGATGGATCCCATGATTCGCCCCATTATACAGATGTGGGAACTGAAGCACAGAGTTAGTTTTTGGCTTCGTTCATTGCTTTAATGCGTTGTCTCCCCACGTAATATTGTTTTCTATGGGTAAGTACCCCTGACAATGAAAAGGTCTGTCACCTCTTACATAGGGCGTTTTCCAGTTTGGAGCCGTCTCAGCTTGTCTGTCCTAAACTGTAGTGGAGAGCTGGCAGGAAGGTCGGCTAGGGAAGCAGAAAGCCAGTCATGGAGCTGGACTGAGGGAGAGGACCCGTCTCAGCTGACACATCAGGAGACATGGGACACTGAGAATCAGCTTGTTCTGGCTGGAGTGGACCGACTGCAGACCCCTGGTACACTTACTTCTCCACCAAAGGAGAATTCGAGCTAAACTTGTGTGTGTGTGCACACGCACACACGCAGTGTGGACCCATCCGAATGATGCTGCCTGGTCCTACCGTTGCTTTAAGTTAACACCGCTTATCACAAGTGGGAAAGGGTCTGAGCAGTACTAAGCGGAGAGAGAAACAAATCCATCACCTTAGATCCTTCCCTTAGGCTTCCAAAGTGCCTCCCAGAACTATCTTCAAATTCTACCAGCCACTTTTTCAAACCAAAAGAACACAAGTCTGTGAGAACTTAGAATACGAATGCCTTTGTCAAAAACCTTGTGATTTGCTCACATACAGTCCCTTGACAAATGTACAGACACAGAGCTTCCAGACTTTTGTTTTTAAGGCACAGTGTTTGTGTGCAACCTTTGGTTGTCTCGTCCAGGCCACGATGGGACTCTGCCCACGTTGGCACCAGGTTCCAACCAGCAGACCCAAGTGGGAGGGAAGCCTTAACTCGTCTTCCTCGGCTAAAAGAATTCAATAACTCAACCGAGAGACCCTCAGTTACCCAAAGACTGCCACGCTGAGAAGAAAGGAGTGGGTCCGTACCTGAAGGGGGCTTCCCTGCGGAACTGCTCGCAGAACTGCTGCTGTTCCAGGTCAAAGGCTGAGCACCTCTGGCGGAGGAGGGCCACTTCGTTCGCCTGCAGCGGTGCCACCTGCTGCTTCACGGTGACGGCCATCTTTTTCACGTTGTTCCACTTCTCGGGCAGCTCCTGCGACGACGACCTCCATGTGGTCAGACCCACGTCGCGCTCCCCCTCGCCCGCAGACCTGACGCTGGGCGGCACCCAGACGTCTTCATGTCCGTGACAAGGCCATGCTGTGACGTCATGGCATCGTGTGCTCCCCTCCCCTGACCCGTCTCTCCCTGGTCGCCTGCTTGCTGCCTATGCCCTCCTTCTGCCTCCCCCATATCCTTGTCGCCCTCCACCTCAAACCTGTGCCCTTTTCTGTATTTTCTCAGAGTGCTTGATTATTTTCTTCCATGCCTCACATTGCTTTAGTCCCTCTTCATGTTTCTCACACTTGCTTTTTGTTTTTTCTCTGAATCAAAAACTTGGCTCATCCCCCCCCAAAAAAGAAACCCCGAAACACTTCATCCACATCAATTCCCCCATCTCTCTCCAGCATTGCACTGCTTCATATTTATGGAGCTTCCAGAATGTGCTAGAGAGCACACATCCGTCACACAGATATTCCAAAACATGAGCCTTGGGTCCTCACCAAGCCCCGTTTCTCATCTACCTCAACCCACCTCATCCCATTCTGAAGGCCAGAAACTTTCCCTCTATTTCTTTTATTCGGGAAACAAACGGTGTACTGACCTCCAGCTGCTTAAACACCATGTCCGGCAATTCTTGTTCATAGGTCTTCAGCAATTCAATAGTCTGCTTCAAGGGCTCAAACATCTCATCGGTGCTGCTCTGCCGTTCCTTCAGAGCCAGGAGGTGTCCCATAACCTCAACCAATCCTTCGAAATCACCTTTCTCAACCTTCGTGAGCATGCCGCTCTCGCTGTTCTTTATAAACACTTCCAGGTCAGCCAAGCTAAGCACAACAAACAGAATGTGAAGAGGCATTTCCCCTTCCACTCCTCAAAAGGAAGGTGTATTTATTTCCCCAACGAGAACAGCTATTACTGTGGAAAACTTCCCACGTGTCCAGCACTCTGCATAGATCCAACCCCGACGGTGAGAGGAGGGTCCACTTTGGAATGGTCACAGTGGTGAAAGAGAGAGACCTCCATGCTGGAGGAGACTCAGGAGACAGGACACGTTAGTGGGCCAACTGGCGAAATGTGAATAAGGTCTGTTCAGCAGTGACTAGCTCTCCACCAATATTAGCTTTCTGGTTTTGGTAACTGCATTATGGTTATACAAGATGGGATCATTTGAGAAAGCTCTGTGAAGGCACAAGGGAACTCTGTACCATTTTTGCAACTTCTTTTGCTAAGTCTGACGTTATTTCAAAGTGAACGTTAGAAAAATTTCAAAAAATTGAAAATAAAAAAAATATGACGGCCTCTAAAGTCATTCTACCCTTGGGTTTAATTTGAACACTTACTAGAAGTGTAACCGTGGACAATTCATTTGACATCTCTGTTTCTTGGTCTCCTCACCTATATGATTGGGAAAATCATTTCTGTCTCACTGGTTATTGTGGCAGTGAAGTGACATTCAGTCTTCATTTCAAAAATATACTGAGCATCTATTGCACAAAATGAGATACATCAATATATCAAATATTTGAGGCCAACCATGCTTCCAGGTTCTGAGGAGAAAACGATAAATGAGAGAAACAAAGGCTCTGCCCTTATGAAGTATACATGCTAATGGGAAAAATAAATAGGAATTAAAATCGATGAAATGAATTGTATAGTTTCACATGGTGTTGAATGCTGTGAGGGGATACAGACTACGGATAGTCCTATTTTCTATGGAGTGGCCAGTGAGGGCTTTCTACTGAGGTGATATTTGAGCACAAATGGAAATTATGGGAAGGAGTGAGCCACAGAAAGAAATGGGAGAAGAGCTTTTGAGGTACAGGGAACAGGGTGAGTAAAGGCACTGAGCCTGGATTCAGTCTGATGTGTTTGAGGGAAAGGGGAAAGGCCAGTGGGCAGAAGCATAAGAGGAACAGGTGGAAGCAGAGAGAGGAGAGGTGAGAGAATCAACAGGGGCCAGACACTGCAGAGTCTCATTCCCCAAGGTAAGGAGTCCAGATTTTAGTCTAAGCATGAGCATTCTGAGTAGGAGAATGGCATGATTTGACTTATATTTTCAAAAGATCTGTAGCTGGAGGAGGTGGTGATGATGGTGGCAGCCCTGGAGGTGGGAAGACAACAATGGAAACCAGGAGGGCATTTAGGGACTCTGATGGTTGTCCGGGTGTCTGGCATGGAAGGTGGACATGAGGAGTGGTCAGGTTCAAGATAATTCCACAGGTAGACACTATAAGACCCACTGATGGATTGGGGGAGAGATGTGAGGGATGAGAGAAGTCATTAACTCCTAGCGATGGGGTCAATGACAATGCCATGTAAAGACATAGGAAGGAACTGGGAAAGACTGGGCTTTTTGGAGGGAGAACATGGAAGAGGAATATGTTTTAAGCATGTTGAGTCTGAGATCCCTCACAGACACTAGACACCTAGGGGAGCTATCTATCAGTCAGCTGAATGGAAGTCTCGAGTTCGGGAGAAATGAGGGTGAAAACATAAATTGGGTGGTTATGGGCACTCAGATGCATTCATAGTCTTGGGTTAGCTATCACCCAATAGGAATGTAGATAAAAAGGGCAGGATTGCGGTCTCAGGAATGCTAATATCTAGAAGAGATGAACCCAGCCAAAGAGACCAGAGACCAAAAGGACAGGGTCTAGTGAAACAGAAGCAAAACCACAAAGGTGAGGTATCCTGCAAGCCACACGGAGAAGCTGTTTGGGAGAGATGGAATCATCAGCTATGCCCAATCCTGCTGAGGCGTATGAGTGGGATGAAGATGGTGATCACCACAGGATGTGGCCATGCGACCATCACTGGTGCTCTCAATGAGAGTGGTTTTGGTGGAATGGTCTAGTAAAAGCCTAACTGTGGAGTAAGCCAGAGAAGAGGCTGGAGACTTTTGTGTCTAGCTGTACGACACACGTATATGGATAAATAACCCATCTGCTGAGCCCAGGAAAATGCTTAAACATATATCTCAACGTCATTTAAAGATGCGTCACTAAAGTGGCACAAAATTAAGGAATCTCGGGAGGATGACCCAAGCACGAAGCAAGGGTCAAAGCGGTCTTTCTGTGATGGTTTCTACTGAACCCTGTAGACTGTAAGCTGTTATTCTGATTGCCTCATGGGATGTGGGGAGGCCGTGACTCAGCCTGGGGTCCACATGAGGTGAGATGGCGAGGAGGAAGCCACACGTGAAGCTGTGACACCATAAGGGCAAACAAGAAATCAAGCCACTGCACAGGAAGGGCAAGTATGAAAACTTCCTGCTTTAGCCTGGGCACTAGGTGGACCACTGCACATTGAAAGGCGACTGGTCTGGGGTTGGAAGAGTCCCTCAATGACGGGCAGAAACAAATGGAGGGATGTAGACTAGACTCCAGTCCTCAAAGGATTCCCGCAGACGTTCACAAATTCCAAGGAACGTGATGTTTACTCAAAAGTCATGAAATACACAAGGAAAAAAGACACCGTGAGCAGGAACCGACAGAAGCAGTGAAATGAAACCCACCAAGATTTCAAATGTCGGAATTCAGAATATAAAATAGCAACATCTCATATATTTTTAAAAAACAAGAGTTCCTGTTTAAGTGCCTTGCTTAACTGTTTGTGACCCATGTGGCTGGAAAAAGTGCCTTTCCTGTAGTTTCTCAGACACCAATTCAAGACTAAGAAAAATAACTTCAACCTTCTGAGCACAATATATCAGTTAAGACTGAAACGCTCTCTTTAGGAATCACCCTTCAGAAACCTAACTAGGCTCTTACAGTCTCAGTAGGTCACAGCCTCTGCCCCTGACCCAACTTTAAGTTCAAATACAAATTTAGCATCGCTGGAGTCAGGAATAGAGGCAATTTCGGAGGCTCTCCAACCATACTCAGAATCTGTGATCCTGCACGGACCTTTGCTTTCGGAGAAGGTGGATTCTGAGAAGTGACAAAACGTACTGAAATGATGGGCTGTGACGGCATTACTCCGGGAAGAGAAGCACAGCAAAAGCCTTTAATAAATGTGTTTTTAGCAATTCAGAAATGATCATTCTGTGCTACGCTGATGGGCAATCCCAGGAGAAAGAAGCTAATGATAATTGGTAGGTCTTTATGTCCCTTTTAATCTATAGCACAGAGAAACAAAACCTCTGTAAGTTGACAAATCAGAAGTTGCCTTAAGATCATCCTCTAATGAACATGTCATAATGGACATATTCTAAAACTTAAAAAAAGAGTAAATAAAGGAGAAGCCTCGATATTTGAGCAAAGAACAAGAGAATACAAAAATGAACAAGCAAAATTATAAAAATAACCAAAGAGGGCGACTGGGTGGCTCACTTGGTTTAAGCATCTGCCTTCGGCTCAGGTCGGGATTTCAGGGTCCTAGGATCGAGTCCCAAGTCCAGCTCCTGGCTCCGCAGGGAATCTGCTTCTCCTTCTCCCTCTGCTGCTCTCCCTGCCTGTGCTCTCTCACTCTCTCTCAAATAAAATCTTTAAAAAATAAAAGGTCTAAAACTAGAATGTATTCATTAAAATTTAAAGCTCAATGAATGGATTAAACAGGAGATTTAAACAAAGCTGAGCGAATGAGACAGCTGTGTGATAAAAGTGGAAAAGTTATCCAAACTGCAATGCAGACACACAGATGTAAACTCTGAAATCTATTAAAATATGTGGATGATGGTGAAAAAAAATCACATAAGTTTCCTAAAAGCTCAGAAGAAACTGGCAGAGAGAACAGGCAAGAAGCAATCTCTGAGGTCCTGGCTGAGAATGTTCTGGAACTGCTGAAAGACAATGTGAGTTCAAGAAAACAAATTTCAGGTAGAATTAATATAAAGAAACCCTCAAAGGGGGTGCCTGAGTGGCTCAGTCAATGAAGCATCTGCCTTTGGCTCAGGTCATGACCTAGGGTCCTGGGATCGAGTCCCACATATTGGGCTCCCTGCTGAGCAGGGAGCCTGCTTCTCCCTCTCCCTCTGCCCCTCTGCTCTGGTTGTGCACTTTCGCTCTCGCTCTCTCCCCCCCTCAAATAAATAAATAAAATCTTAAAAAAAAAAAAAAGACACCCTCAAGATACTTCATACTGACACCTTCACCAAAAAGGAAATACAGGTCTTAAAATTAGCTGATTAGCTTCAGAGCAAAGACAGATTTTGACCAAATCCAAACAAAAAACAAAAATCCCCCCCAAACCCAGAGTGATGGCTGACTGCTCAGAAGCCAAAATGGCAGCAAAGACATGGAGGAATAATGCTTTCAATAAACTCACAGAAAATAGCTGTTATCCTAGAATTCTCCCTTCTATAAAACCATTTTTTCCCCAAATACGAGGGGGAAAATACACACCTCTTCAGACAAAGAAAGAAAGAGAGTTTCACCAGTAGACTCTTAAAATAATGAAACTTCTAATGGACATAACTCAGGGAATTGGTCTGTAACGTAGAAAGAGGAAAGGAGCAAAAATGTGAGTAAATTTAATTGAATTTAAATAAATTTAAATAAACATTGAGTGTATAAAATGAAGTGGAATTTGTGGTATTTATAGATAAATAATAGAGAACACCTGAAATCACTGCAAATGAGAATATCATTTGACGAATGAACAGTTGAGATCAAACTATTCTAAAGTCTTTGTATTAATTGTGAGGAGAGTAACAAAACTGACAAATTTATTCCTTTTAAGGATGCTTATTAAAATAGCTATGCTAACCATTAGAACAGTAGATATGGATCATATAACATCCAAATTAGCAGAAGGGAAGAAAATGGAACAAAAACCCCCAAATTCAACCCACAAGGAGGCAAGAAAAGGAAGAAAAAAAAAGAATAGAAAGTCTATAATAAAATGATAGCAGAATAGATATTAATGAACAAAATCCCCCAGTTAAAAGATACATATTAAGGTGAATAAAACATTCAGTTCTATGCTGATTATTTAAAAAAATCTCTCCTAATATAAAGGCACAGAAAGATTAAAAGCCAAAGGATAAAATGAGAGACACCAAGCTAATATCATACAAAGGAAATTGGTTTCGTTATATTAATATAAGACAAAGCAGACTTTAATATAAGAAATCTAGCTAGTAATAAAGGAGATTTTTATGTGTGGCTGAAAGCTCTAATTTGCCAGGAAGATATAAAAAGTCAAACCCTGTATGCTCATTTAACATAACCTTAAAATATATGAAGCAAAAAGGGACAGAATAAAAGGTGAAATTGACAATCTCCCATCAAAGTAGAAGGTTTTATTTAAGTTTTTTATTTTAAGTAGGCTCCATGCCCAGCGTGGAGCACAACACAGGGCTTGAACTCACGACCCTGAGATCAAGACCTGAGCTGAGATCAACAGTTGGAAACTTAACCAACTGAGCCACTGAGGTGCCCCAAAGTGGAAGATTTTTAATTCAACTATTTCAGTAATTAATGAACTAAGCAGACCAAAAAAAAAAAAAAAAAAAAAAAAGGCAGTGAGGATACAGTGGATTTGAATAAAACAATGAACGAGTCTGAACAAACAGTCTTGCACATAACATTCCCCCTCAGCTGTTATAGAATACACATTCCCTTCAAATGTGCATAGAACATTTATAAAAATTGACCATAAAGTTTAAAGCAAACTTCAATAATTTTCAGAAGCCTGTTTCAGATAGATAGATAGATAGATAGATAGATAGATAGATAGATAGATATCACTTTCTCTGACTGCAGTGCAATTGTTAAAAATTCATCACAAACTATAACTATTCCCAGGAAAATGGCAGAGTAGGAGGACCCTAGGCTCACCTCACCCCATGGATACAACTAGATAACGGTTACCTCAGAAACCACCTGAAGACTGGCAGAGTAAGCCCCACAACTAAACATAGAGAAGAGGCCACATCGAAGAGGGCAGGAAGGGTGGAGACAAGGTCAGAGCTAAATGATCTTGCCCCATCAGCCACGGGAGGGAGGCAACCGAGGGCACAGAGAAGGTAGAGAAACAGACGCCCCACACCTGGGAGCCCACAGAGGGAAAACGAATCCCCATAACATTTGGCTTTGAAAACCAGAGGGGCTGAATGTTCTAAGTTCTGACAACCAGTAGGACTCAAGACCTGGAATTTTAAAAAGTCAGTGGGCTTGGCTCTGGGAGAGCAGGGGGGCCAAGAGGAAACTGAGCCCCTGCCCTTAAAGAGACAGCACAACATAAAGTGCATGGAGATACAGCAGAGAAGCAGCCCTTTGCAAGGTGCCTGGGGCATATAGGAGGGAGAGTTTTTTACTAATCTCAGAGCATGTTCTAGAGGGACAGAAATTGCTGGGGAACTCCTCCAGGAACAAAGGAACTGGCAGGTGCCATTTCCCTCCCCTGCCCCCCAGCATAAACAGATAGGGACCTGCAGGACTCGCGACCTAACTTGCTAGCACTGTTGCCCCACACCCACGCTGTGCTTCCCACAATCCATCCCTCCGACAGCTGGCCTCAATCCGGGCACTGCAGAGCCCCTCCCACAGAGGAATGCCAGGGTGCAAAACTTGCTAGTACAGTTGCCCCAGTGCACTGCCCCCACAATGCTTTGCTTTGGCTCCTACCCTCTCTAATATGCTCTTGGCCAGAGCCCATACAAGGTGATGCCACAGGCCTGGCACTGTGCAAGCAGCCCACACAGTGACCAGCACCACTCCAATCTGGGGAAGGAAACAGAAATCCAGATCCAGGAAGCACAGAGATCCACCAACAAAATCAACCCACGGAATTTCACACCAAGACACACAGCAACTAAGATGTCAAAAAGTAGTGATAAAGAGAGAATTTTAAAAGCAGCAAGAGAGAAGAAAGCAGTTACATACAAGGGAAACCTCATAAGGCTATGAGTGGATTTTTCAGCAGAAACTTTGCAGCCCAGAAAGGAGTAGAATGATATCCCCAAAGTGCTGAAAGGAAAAAATCTGCAGACAATACTCTATCCAGCAAGGCTGCCATTCAGAATAGAACAAGAGATAAAGAGTTTCTCAAACAAACAAGTATTGAAGGAATTCATGACCACTAAACCAGCCCTACAAGAAATGGTAAAGGGGACGCTGAGTAGAAAGGAAAGACCATAAGAAAGACTAAGGAAAGGAGGAAGCACAAACACAGTAAAAGTAAGTGTATCTTAAAAATCAGCCAAAGGACTCACAAAATAAAAGGACATGAAGTATGACACCATATACCTAAAACGTGGGAGGGAGAGGAGTAAAGATTGGGTTCAGAATTAAGTGACCATCAACTTAATATAGACTGCCATATGCAGAAGACGTTACATATAAACCTAATGGTACAAATCAAAAACCAGTAATAGATATGCAAAAAATGAAGAGAAAGGAATCCAAGTATATCATTAAAGAAAGCCCACTTATCATGAGAGAAGAGAGCAAGAAAAGAAACAAAAACTAAAAAACAACCATAAAACAAAAGTAACAAAATGGCAATGAGTACATACCTATCAATAATTACTTTCAATGTCAATGGATTAAATGCTCTAATCAAAAGGCATAGGGTGACAGAAAGGATAAAAATACTAGACCCATCTATATGCTGCCTCCAACCGACTCATTTCAGACCTAAAGATACATGCACATGGAAAGTGAAGGGATGATCGACCTCTTTGACCTTAGCTGCAGCAAGGTCTGCAAGGCAGACATGTCTGCAAAGGCAAGGGAAACAAAGGCAAAAATGAACTACTGGGACTTCATCAAGGTAAAAAGCTTCTGCACAGCAAAGGAAACAGTCAACAAAACTGAAAGACAACCTACAGAATGGGAAAGGATATTTGCAAATGTCTTATCTGACAAAGGGCTAGTATCTAAAATCTATGAAGAACTTATCAAACATCCAAAAACCAAAAAAACCCAATCAAGAAATGGGCAGAAGACATGAACAGGCACTTCTCCAAAGAAGACTTCCAAATGGCCAACAGACACATGAAAAAGTGCTCGACATCACTCGGCATCAGGGAAATACAAATCAAAACCACAATGAGAGACCACCTCACACCAATCAAAATGGCTAAAATTAACATGTCAGGAAATGACAGATTTGGCGAGGATGTGGAGAAAGGGGAACCCTCCTACACTTTCGGTGGGAATGCAAGCTGGTGCAGCCACTCTGGAAAACAGTACGGAGGTTCCTCAAAAAGTTGAAACTAGAGCTACCCTACGACCCAGCAATTGCACTACTGGGTATTTACCCGAAAGATACAAATGTAGTGATCCGAAGAGGGCACCTGCACCCCAATGTTTGTGGCAGCAACGTCCACAATAGCCAAACTATGGAAAGAGCCCAGATGTCCATCGACAGATGAATGGATGAAGAAGATGTGGTGTGTACACATGTACACACACACACACACACACACACACACACACACACACTGGAATATTACGCAGCCATCAAAAATATGAAATCTTGCCATTTGCAATGACACAGATAGAACTAGAGGGTATTATGCTAAGCAAAATAAGTCACTCAGAGAAAGACAACTATCATATGATCTCACTGATATGTGGAATTTAAGAAACAAGGCAGAAGATCATAGGGGAAGAGAGGAAAAAGTGGAACAAGATGAAACTAGAGAGGAAGACAAACCATAAGAGACTCTTAATCTTAGGAAATAAACTGAGGGTTGCTGGAAGGGAGGGAGTGGGGGGATGGGATAGCTGGGTGATGGGCATTGGGGAGGGTATGTGTTATAATGAGCACTGGGTATTATATAAGACAGATGAATCACAGACCTGTACCCCTGAAACAAATAATACATTATATGTTAATTTAAAAAAAGAGAAAAAAAGGAAAGTGAAGGGATGGAGAAGCACTTATCATGCAAATGGATGTGAAAAGAAAGCTGGGATAGCAATACTTATATTGGACAAAACACACTTTAAAACAAAGATTGTAACAAAAGACAAAGAAGGACATTAGATATTCAGGGGACAATCCAACAAGAAAATATAACAATTATAAATACTTATGCACCCAATATGGGAGCACTCAAATATTTAAAGCAGTTAATAACAAACATAAAGGAAATAATTGATAGTATTACAATAGTAGGGACCTTTAACATCCCACTTATATCAACAGACAGATTATCCAAACAACATCAACAAGGAAACGGTGGCTTTGAAAGACACATTGGATCAGGTGGATTTAACAGATACAGTAAGAACATTTTATCCTAAAACAGAATACACATTCTTTTCAAGTGCACATGGAACATTCCCCAGAATAGATCACATATTAGGGAACAAAACAAGTCTAAACAAAATCAAGATCAAAGTCATTCCATGCATCCTTTCTGACCACAGCCCTATGAAATTAGAATTCAACTACAAGAAAAAAGCTGGAAAGGGCATAAATACATGGAGGGTAAATAACATGCTATTAAACAGTGAATGGGTCAACCAAGAAATCAAAGAGAAAATCCGAAATCCATGGAGATAAAAGAAAATGAAAACACAATGGTCCACAATCCTTGGGATACAGCAAAAGCTGTTCAAAGAGGGAAGTTTATAGCAATACAGGCCCACTCTAAGAAGCATGGAAAAGCTCAAACATCCTTACACCTGAAGGAGCTAGAAAAAGAACAAAACCCAAAATCAATGGAAGGAAGGAAATAGTAAAGATTAGAGAAGAAATAAATGGAAACAAAAAATGCATAGAACAGATCAATAAAACCAGGACCTGATTTTTTGAAAAGATCAACAAAATTGATAAACTTTAAGTCACTCATCAAAGAGAGAGAGAGAGAGAAAGAGAACTCAAATAAGCAAATCAGAAATGAAAAAGGAGAAGTAACAGCCAACAAAACAGAAATATGAACAAGAGAATGTTATGAAAAACTAGAGCCAACAAACTGCACAACCTAGAAGAAATGGATAAATTCCTAGAAACAAATAACCCACCAAAACTGAAACAGGAATAGAAAATTTGAACAGACCAACCACCAGCAATGAAATTGAATCAGCAATCAAAAAAACTCCCACCAAACAGAAGTCCAGGACCAGATGGCTTCACAGGTGAATTCCACCAAACATTTAAAGAAGCATAAATACCTTTTCTTCTCAAACTACTCCAAAAAGTAGAAGGAAAACTTCCAAATTCATTCTATGAGACCTGCATTATTCTGATACCAAAACCAGATAAAGACACCACACACACACACACACACAAAAATAAACCCCACAGAGAACTAAAGACCAATATTTCTGATGAACATAGATGCAAAAATCCTCAACAAAGTGCTTTGAAACCAAATCCAACAATACATTAAAAAGATCATTCACCACGATCAAGTGGGATTTATTTCTGGCACCCAAGGGTGATAACTGCAAATCCATCAATGTGATACCTCACATTAGTAAGAGAAAGTTAAGGGGCGCCTGGATAGTGCAGTTGGTTAAGTGTCCGACTCTTGATTGCAGCTCAGGTCGTGAGCTCAGGGTTGTGAGATAGAGCCCTGCAGAGAGCTCTGTGCTCAGCAGGGAGTCTGCCTGAGATTCTCTCTCCCTCTCCCCACTGCCCCTGTGCTATCTCTCTCCCTCACTCTGTCTCTCAAATAAATAAATAAATCTTAAAAAAAAAATAAGAGGAATAAGAACCATATGATCATTGCAATAGATGAAGAAAAAGCATCTGACAACGTACAATATCAATTCGTGATAAAAACACTCAACGAAGTAGGTTTAGAGGGACTATCCCTAAACTCAATAAAGGCCATATATGAAAAACCCACAGTAAACCTCATATCGAATGGGGGAAACACTGAGAGCTTTCCCCCTAAGGTCAGGAAGACAAGGAAGACAATCTCACCACTTTTATTCACCATAGTACTGGAAGTCCTAGCCACAGAAATCAGATGAGAAAAATAAATAAAAGGCATCTAAATTGGTAAGGAAAAAGTAAAACCTTCACTATTTGCATCTGACATGATACTAGTTACACAAAACTGTAAACTCACCACCAAAAAAATGCTAGAACTGATAAATGAATTCAATAAGGTTGCAGGATACAAAATCAAAGTACAGAAATCCACTGCATTTCTAAACAATAACAGCAACAGAAAGAGAAATTAAGAGAGCAATCCCATTTACAATTGCATCAAAAATAATAAAATACCTAGGAATAAACTTAACCAAGGAGGTGAGTGACCTGTACTGTGTAAACTATAAAACACTAACAAAATAAATCGAAGATGACACAGACAAATGGAAAGATATTACATGGTCATGAATTGGTATAACAAACATTGTTAAAATGGCCATACTACTGAAAGCAATCAATAGACTTAATGCAATCCCTATCAAAATACCAACAGCATTTTTCACAGAACTGGAACAAATAATCCTAAAATTTGGATGGAACCACAAAAGAATCTGAATAGCCAAAACAATCTTAAAAAAGAAAAACAAAGCTGTGGGTATCACCACCCCAGATTTTAAGATTTACTACAAAGCTGTAGTAATTAAAACAACATGGTACTGACACATAGATCAATGAAACAGGAATAGAAAGCCTAGAAACAAACCCAAGATCATATGGTCAATTAATCTTTGACAGAAGAGGCAAGAATATGCAATGGGAAAAAGCCTCTTCAACAAATGGTGTTGGGAAAACTGGACTGCTCCATGCAAAGGAATGAAACTGGACCCTTTCTTACAGCACACACAAAAATAAACTCCAAATGGATTAAAGACCTAAATGGGAGAGACCTGAAACCATACAAATCCTAGAAGAGAGCACAGGCAGTAGTTTCTCTGACACTGGCCATAGCAACATCTTTCTAGACAGGTCTCCTGAGGCAAGGAAAACAAAGGCAAAAATAAACTATTGGCAACTACATCAAAATAAAAAGCTTGTGCACAGTGAAGGAAAGAATCAACAAAACTAAAAGTCAACCAATGGGAGAAGATATTTGCAAAGGACATACCCGATAAAGGGTTAGTATCTAAAATATACAAAGAGCTTGTACAACTCAACACCCCAAAAACAAATAATCCAATTAAAAATGGGCAGAAGACATGAACAGACATTTCTCCAGAGAAGATGTACAGATGGCCTACAGACACATGAAAAGATGCTAGGCATCACTCAACATCAGGGAAATGTAAGTCAAAACTACAATGAGACATCACCTCACACCTGTCAGCACGGCTAAAATCAACACCACAAGAAACAACAGGTGTTGGCGAGGATGTGGAGAAAGGGGAACCCTCTTTACGCTGTCGGTGGGAATGCAAACTGGTGCGGCCACTGAGGAAAACACTATGGAGGCTCCTCAAAACCTTAAAAATAGAACTACCCTGTGATCCAGTGATCATACTACTGGGCATTTACCCCAAAATACTAATTTGAAAGGATATTTACACCCCTATGTTTAGGGTAGCATTATTTACAGTAGGCAAACTATGGAAGCAGCCCAAGTGTCCATCAACAGATGAATGGGTAAAGAAGATGTGGTGTGTACCCACAATGGAATATTACTCAGCCATAAAAAAGACTGAAATCTCGCCATTTGCAACAACATGGATGGAACTAGGTAATATAACGCTAAGCAAAATAGGTCAGTCAGAGAAAGACAAATACCATATGATTTCACTCGTGCGGAATTTAAGAAACAAAACAAACGAACTAAAGAAAACAAAGAAGCAAACCAAGAAACTGACTCTTAACTAGAGAGAACACGCTGATGGTCACCAGAGGGGAAGCAGGTGGGGGGATGGGTGCAACAGGCGACGGGGATTAAGGAGCACACTTGTTGTGATGAGCCCTGATGTATAGAATTGTCGAATTGCTCTTTTGTACACCTAAAACTAATACAACACTGTAAGTTCACTATACTGGAATTAAAATGAAAACCTTAAAAAATATCACTAGAAGAACCCTACGTTTGGAAATAGTAAATATATATAACACATCATCATGGATATTAAAAATACTTAGAACTAAATTATAATGGAAATATTACATACTAAGACCTGTGAGATATAGGTAAAATTGTACTGAGAAGGGAATTCATAAATTTAATTGTTACATTAACAAAGATGGCTCAAAGTGAAGAAGTATCAATCTTAGCCAAGAAGCAAAAATAAATCAAGGAAACAGATGGACATAATAAACATAAAAAAATAAATTACTGAAATAGAAATTAAATTAGAATAAAGAGGATCGATGCATTTATAAGATGGTTCTTTGTAAATCTCTGGCAAGATTAATCAAAGTAGTCAGAAAGCACAAATGGAAATGAATAGAAATGAGAAGAGGGACGTAATCATGGATTCTGTAGAGAGTAAACAGATAAGAGAATATTATAAATTTTATGACAATAATTTAAAGATTTACTCGAAGTGGATATATTCCTTGACAACTATGACTTAATAAGGAACAGAAAACCTTAATATCCCTATAACCGTTAGAGAAATCATAGGTAAAAATCTCATCAGAAAGAAAATACCAAGCCCAGATGTTCAATAGGAGATTTAAATCAAATCTTCAAGGATCAGAGAATTCCAATCTTACACTAACTCTTCCAGAGAATAAACAGGAAGGATTACTTCCTAACTCATTTTACGAAACTAACAAAACCACAGAGCAAGATCAGCGAAAGTACGAGAGTATGAGAAAGGAAAAGTGAAGGCCAATCTCAATCTCAGACTGAGAAACATCAACAATAAACAACATATCTGCAAACAAAATCAATCAGTGCATATATTGGAAAAGATAATAATACTTTGTGTTGGGCTTTTGGGCTTTTCTCAGTAACACTCAGTTGGCTGAATATTAGAAACCAGTATATTCACCACTTCAACATTTTGATGGAAAAAAACAGAATTACCTTAGCAGCGTTAGAAAAAGCACCTCATAAAATGTTATCTCTGTTTATGTTAAATCCCCTTAAGAAATGAGGAATAGAATGGCATTTCTTTAGGGGCCCCTGGTTGGCTCAGTTGGAAGAGCATGTGACTCGATCTTGGGGGCTGTGAGTTCGAGGCCCACATTGCGTGTAGAGATTACTAAAAAATAAATTAAAAAAAAAAAAAAAAAGAAAGAAGGGAACTTCTTTAATTCCATAAATAGAATCCACAAAAACTCCCAGCAAGGGGAGCCTGGGTGGCTCAGTCAGCTAAGCATCCCACTCTTTTTTTTTTTTTTTTTTTAAAGATTTTATTTATTTATTTGACAGAGATAGAGACAGCCAGCGAGAGAGGGAACACAAGCAGGGGGAGTGGGAGAGGAAGAAGCAGGCTCATAGCAGAGGAGCCTGACGTGGGGCTCGATCCCACAACGCCGGGATCACGCCCTGAGCCGAAGGCAGACGCTTAACCGCTGTGCCACCCAGGCGCCCCTAAGCATCCCACTCTTAATTTCAGCTCAGGTCATGATCTCGGAGTCGTGGGATCGAGCCCCACATCGGGCTCCGTGCTCAGCGTGGAGTCTGCTTGTCCTTCTCCTTCTGCTCCTCCCCCAGCTCTCTCTCTCTCTCAAATAAATAAATACATAAAATCTTTTTTTTTTTTAAAGATTTTATTTATTTATTCGACAGAGAGAGAGACAGCCAGCGAGAGAGGGAACACAAGCAGGGGGAGTGGGAGAGGAAGAAGCAGGCTCATAGCGGAGGAGCCCGATGGGGGCTCGATCCCACAACGCCGGGATCACGCCCTGAGCCGAAGGCAGACGCTTAACCGCTGTGCCACCCAGGTGCCCCTAAATATATAAAATCTTAAAAAAAAAAAAAAAAACAAAACTCACAGCAAATATTAGGCTTAGTGGTGAAACGTCGCAGCATTCCCCTTTAAGATCGGACAAGATAAGGGTACCTGTCATTACCACTTTATTCAGCATCAAACCTCGAGTCCTAGCCAGTGTGGCAAGAAAAAAATAGTGATAAAATGCATTAAAAAAAAAAAATCCGAGAAGGAAGAAATAAAACTATTATAAATTTGTAGGTGATGACTACGTAACAGCAAATCCAAAAGAGTACAGCTGAATTATTGCAATTAGTAAGTTAATTTAGCAGAGACACTTGATACAAAATCAATAAACAGAAATCAGTTCCATTTCCATAGAAAACACGATTTTAAAATATCGTTTATACTAGGAGCCTGAAATTAAAATGCTTAGGAATGAATCTTACAAGACATGAGACTTGTTTTAAAGGTAACGATTACAAAATGTCATTGAAAGACATTAAAGGCCTAAGGAAATGGAAAGATGACATGTTCTTGGGCAGGACCACTCGGTGTGTAAGGATGACCGTCGTCCTCAAGTTGAACTATAGTCACCGCAAATATAATCAAAATCCCAACACATGTCTTCTCCTACAAACAGATTTTTAAATTTATGTAAAATAGGAAGGGCCAAGAATCCTGGAGATAGTCTTAACGACAATGAACAAGGCGGGGACTTGCCCTGCGAGAGATCAAGATTTAGGACAAAACTAGAGTAATTAGGACTTTGAATGCAACAGCAGACAAGGGGCTACTGAATGCGAAAGAGAAAACCACAAATCTTCTAGGTAAGGGCATGGGAGAGCATACTTAGGATCTCAGGGTGAAAAAGGATTTATGTAAAAAAGAGAAAAGAATGCAATGTAAGGGGAAAAATGAATGCACTGGGCTAGTGTGGGAAGTCAGGCCACACAGTGGGAGACTGTATTTGCAATATACACAATTAGCCCAAGATTAGCCCCAGTATATGTCAAATATCAAAGAGACTCGGTTGGCCCTGCCACACATAAGAAATGATAAGACCTACATTTTGAAACATGCCTCTGTGTCCTTGGGTGGCCAGACCTACCCGTGGAAAGGGACCTCGGAGCAGCTACATTCGGAGACGGCTCTGTTTCTGCCCCACCTCCTCCCAGTGATCCCCTTTCTTGCCTCTCAGCTTCTCAGGGAGCCCAAGTTCTTGTGAATGTGGGAAACTGGCCCCTTCGTAAAGAACCCTGCCAAATCCACTTGAAACGTCCCACAATGCTCTCCTGGAGTTTTCTAGAGCAGAAGGACCATCACCCTGGCAAAATCTTGTGGAATTCATTTGCAAATAGATGCATCCTTGATGGGGGGCCATTTCCTTTCTGCTCCCAGCGTTAGATCCTAGATCTGTGAGCAGGGCAGTGGGAGCATTAGGCAAGACAACCCCCAAACTCAAGGAAGGCGTCAGGTTGGCTCTGCTGGAGCTGCACAGAGGGACTGTGACTACCCTCCCCCGACGCTCTGGCTGGGAAAGCCTGGCGCTGGAGAGTCGAGGGGCACAGGGGAACAGACCTTTGCAGGTCCAGTCTGTCCCACGGCTAGGATGGCACAAACGGGCATCGGGGCTGTGGGGCTTTAGTGACTCTGCACACGGCACAGTTGGATAATCGGAGACAAGGGGCAAGTGGGAGACATAAAATCGAAGAGGTCCATTAGACCCCCTTCGCTTCCCGGGCTTAAAGACATTTCCCAGTCAGGGCTGCAAAGCGAGCCCAGATATGCTACTATCGCCTAGAATATTATTTACCACTTCCTGAGTGCTTCTCACACGCGGGGCACCGAAGGGAAAATCAGAGAAAAAGAGGCCACGTCTGGTGAACCGAGTTACCGCTGGCGTCCAAGGGCCTGGAACCTGAACCAGCTGTTTTCACTTATGAATTGAACCAATGAACCCATCGGGGAAAAATATGAAGATGCCAAACATGGTGTCCCCAGCAGCCTGGGAGGCTGGAAGAAACGAGAACAGCGGTACTACCTGTCGGTGACGTAGTCGACCAGGTGCTGCTTGAACGTGAGGCTCCACCTCTTAATTACAGTCAGCAGAGATGCTTTAAGGGGTCGGAGGTCAATTTTCATCCAGCCGTCAAACACCTTGATGGGCTCCAGCCTGCACACTTCTTCATAGAGCTTTTCATAGGAGTCGATCTGGGCTTTGAACTGATGGAGGAGAGGAGGATTCTCTGGGACGCCGTCTTCCGCGTGCGCTTCCATTTCCTCGGGGGTGAGGACGCGCCCGTACAACAGGAACTGGCTCAGAACCTCCCTCCGGTCCTCCACGTAGAGGTACGCATATTGGCTGAAGGCGTTCCGATAGTCGCAGCAGAGCCCCATCATGCTCTGCACCCTGTCCAGAAGCGTGCTCCGCATGCCTGCCAAATGGGCCATGCCCTCCACGTCCACCTGCGGGGGGGCATGGGGGGAGGCAACAGCGGGTGGGTTACGCCTACGCTTTGCAGGAAGTTTGCAGACTGGGCTGGAAGGCAGGGTGGTTGCTGATCGGTACCTGGTAGTGGGGAGAGCCGTTCTGGGGGGAAAGCCGTGGCACCAAAGACGACATTCCAAAAATGCTGGCGATAAGACCCTCAACAGCGTCATAGAAACCACCCTTCACGCCGTACTCCAGGGATGGAGAGAAAACTAATTCCGGTATGGCTAAGCTCAGCTGGGCTTCAAATATCGGCGTGAGGCCTGCCTTACATTCTGAAAAACAAGGAAAGCGTACACGCACCGAACAAAGAAGAACGGTTAACGTGGGCGAAGGGCAGTACCCATTTGTAAGGTGCTCAGAACATTTCTTTCCTTGCTAGATGCTGTTTGGGTAGAGGAAAATGGAAATGTAAAATTTGCTAACCCCCCAGAAAAGGTGAGGGTAACAGTGTTGCAGTGTTTACCAACAGGGGAACCACTGACATTTGGAATAGGCCAATTCTTGTGCCGAGCTGTGCTGGGCATTGCAGGACATTTACCCTCCTGTTCTCGGAGGGCACGTCCCAGTGACTAAACAACCCAAGCCAGTCCCCCTCCACATTCCCAAATGCCTAGGTTGGAGAAGCGAGGGGGGCCGAATGGCCTCTAGCTGAGAACAGGTTGATTTTGCAAAGCTGATTTCTAGGAAGCGGCTCATTTCTCCCCAGCCACAACCCATGCAATTCCACCGGTAGCCACTAGGTGCGCTGTGGCGCGCTTGTCAGTAGTTGCGTTGGCAGGAAAAACAAGGTTACTACCCTGCCTGTTCTGATCTTTTTCCACGAAAAAACAGAACTTCTTTTAATCCTGTAGTCCTAGCGATAAAAAATTTAAAAACAGTATAAATAATTAACAGGTCCCTGATTACTTGCTAGACTAACTTGCCTTGCTAAATTTAAATCAAAATATAACAGGGAGCAAGATGTTGCAAGGACAAGATTAGTGCTTAAATTTTTATTAACAACCACTTATATTTGTAGGTCTCCTTGACTGTGGAAATATTTGGGAGACCGTGATGTGCTGGCTGCTGTGGGTGGTGGAAACCCCTCGGAATCTGTTACCCCCTTCCTCCCCAGAAGCGGAGGTAAGAGCGGGCACGTGGCTGCCTTTCGCAGCCCTGCTTGCGGTTAGCTTGGCAATAGGGTTGGCTCACGGGTGGAACGTGGAGAGGAGTGATGGCTGCCACTTCTGGGCTGTGGCCCTGGGGGCAGCAGGGTGGCCATCTCTCCACTCGCTCTTCTCCCTGCTCATGGATGAGAGCCAGGATGTGGCGATGACCCAACTCAACCACAGAAATGAAGCCAAGGCCCTGGAACGTGGCGGAACCACAGCATGGCGAGCACCTGCCCACTAACCCGAAGCACTCCCCTTAGTCTAGAACTTGGGGACTAGAACTCTTTGTCCCGTAAGCCACATTATTGGTGGAGTTCTGGTTGCCATAGCTTTGTCATTCACCCCAACTAAAATGACGGTGGGATCCTCAAAGCTATGTAAGACCAGGGCCTTGCCTTCAAAATTGTGGGGCCGATAAATATGCATTACTGGATTCAGGAGTATCCCATCAAATGTGTATTTGACTTAAGGCAATGCACAGAAATTATACTACTCTCATGGAATAGTTTTTTAAAACACCTAGAATATTATGCTTTGCATATGTACTCATGATATATCCTGCATTACTGTATGTATGAGATACTAAGAATTTGATCAGGTTACATACAGTTTATAGGCTGTAAGAGACTCACAAGACCATTCTGACTCCATGAGATTTCTGTCCCATGTGCTGCAGCAAGAACCTAATCCCTAGGTTCGATGCAATGACATCATCATTACCATACAAGCCAGATTATCTTGGTGGTTCCGCCACCTCGGTACAAGTCAGTCACTTTAGGAGTGAAGAGGGGGGACAGCATTTCTGGATACAGTGGATAGCATCGAACCTAGGTAGGGTTTGCATTCTAAGAGGTGACAGGGAGTCTAGCCCAAGCCGTGGGAATGGTGTTGGCCTCACCAAGCACAGGACGGTGGAAAGGCTCAAGGGCAGCTGGGAGGATAAAGCTGTCTGACTGGGCTACTGCAAAGGGTCACAGTGCTTTCTTCTTCTCAGAGGTTACCCTTCTTAGGTTCCCTCTCCTCCCCCCTTAGAGAACCAGTGCCTTCAAGATTTCATCTAGAGCTCCTTGGCTCAGGCACTTGCCAAGTCCAGCGCCTGCCCATTCAACGAGGTGAAGAAAGTACATTTCTCCTTCTCACCCGTTCCATGGACAGGTCACTTTCGCAATCTTGAAGGACCCCCACCATGTCCTGTCCATCCTCTTGTCCCCCTCTCCCCCACAGAAGGAGGACAAGGGACACTCCAGACAGCCCAGATCGGGAGAGCTGGATAGGCATCAGTCAAGCATGGAGTCGCTATGTTTAGGAAGCATTTCCCACGCAGCACCTGTGCCAGGTGTGCTGGGGCATCTTTCAGGATCTTCTAGAGCATGGCTGAGGCGCCGTGAACCTCCAACATTAGAGGAGGTTTGGTTGGTCCACTAAGGTGATCTCTGTTGGTCCCTAGGAGCCAGTTCTTCTATCTCAGTAGCTACATGCCGTGCTCCACTGGCTACTTGCCCCCAGGCTCCAGAAGGCGATTCCCCACCATGCTGACTATCCCAGAGCCCGTTTCCCGCTGCCTGATCTCCTTGATTTGGAGTACCCTGCAAACAAAGAGCATGTCTCTGACCTCAGTCACTCCACCTACAAGACCACGGGGGGTTTGCCCATCTGCACCACACCAAGCTCTGGGCCTTGCTTCTCTCTGTATCCCCAGCCCAGGATTCTCATGCCCTCTTGTTTGGGCCGGGTATCTGGACACGGGTCTTGACATACCCATCTTACCACTGGATTTTCTTTCTTTCCTTGGGTCAGACTTGACGTCTTAACCTCTCTCTTAAACACCTTCATCCTCTGGCTTCAAACTATTCACCTCAGCCTTTCCATTTTGACGAATTCGTCAAGGGGACCCTTACCAAGCTCCTCAGAATCTACCAGAACGTGAAGGTCTAATTCAATGTTTTCCTGAACTCTTCCTCTCCTTCCATCCCACCACTTCCTAGCCAAGGTTGGCCCTGTGTATCTTAACTCAGTTTATTCGTCACAAATCCAAAGCTATTTTTGTAACAGCTTCAGAGAATGCCCATGACCTTCTTAACATTCCTTTTCCTTGTGAAAGTGACCTCATCCCTAGCTTGCCTCCTTTTCACACAGAAAAACTTCTGTTTCTTCCACTTAACCTGGCTACGACAACCTCCCTGTGCTCTCAAAAGGCTACAGAGATAGAGTATATTAAGCTGCAAGGCACGGAATGCCCCCCTCGCCCTGCCATGAGCCCAGTCCAGAGGAAGCCGCCATTATTAACTGCGCTACCTGCCGCTCCAACTTCGTCCTCTTTACGAAGCTTTATTTAGATTGAATCGGCACTTAAGCTTTTGCTTTTGCTATGGGCTTTGCTATCTCAGAGCCTGGTTTACCACCCGAGTTTCAAAGAGCGAGAAATCTTTTTTCTGGGAACAATGTAGAAACTCAATACCTTGGCTATTTCACTACGTACGATTCACAAAGCATCCACAACATTTTGGGAAAAGGCACAGAGCACTCAATCGCACGCATCCATGTAAGCCAGTAAATACCAGTGTTTTCCAGGAGGTACTTGAGGGAGCACTCGATGGCAAGAAAGAATCCATCCAGCAGCATCTCATCAATGTAGTTAAGGTAAGTCTTCCAGATATTAGAGGTTGGGTCTGCTGCAAACAGACCGAGATTTTCCTACAGAATAAAGAAGAACGGCTTTAAACCATGTTTAATAATATGGAAGAACTGGCTAGTTATCATTAATGGGAATAAAACCACCACCAGGGCAGGGGGAAGCATTCTTGTGAAAAGTTTGCTATTACATATATTTCGAATCCATTCTGTCTAATGGGTATAACCACTGAGCGAAAGGAACACGAAGTTAATCCATGAAGGGAATATGGGGTCTCATTCTGTCCCCGAGAGAGGAGGATGGGGGTCAGGCCACTTTCCCAGGAAAAATGGGACACAGGGTGTGATTTATAAGTGTAGACGGCTGTGCTATGGCAGAAGCTACAACAAGACAGAAGTTAGGGCAGAGAGAGGAAGGGACGCTGCGGGTACAGGGCTTTAGGATTCAAGGTGTGTAAGAAATTTGGGGTTTAAGCAAGTAAAGCATTTCCTGGCTAGTCCTTAGAAATGAGCTGGACTGCTTTGTTCGGGGCATTTACTATTAAAAGCCATCATTCTCAGTGATTTAGAAAATGCATACACATAGGGGCACCTGGGTGACTCCGTCAGTTAAGTGTCCGACTCTTGATTTCAGCTCAGGTCACGAGCTCAGGGTCATGAGATTAAGGCCCGTGGTGGGCTCTGTGCTGGGCATGGAGCCTGCTTAAGATTCTCTCTCCCCCTCTCCCTTTGCCCCACTCCCCCAAAGAGAGAAATAAAAGAAAATGCACTGACATAAAGGAACACACGTGTGTTCCCTCCCCCCCAGCCCCTCCCTCACCTGATGGCACGCACACACATCCCACCTACTCATCACCACTTTCATTATCAAGCCTCCTGACCTCAACTTTCCATCTATTCCAGATCTTCAAACAAAGTGGTAACGACTTTGTGGAAGTACGTTTTTTTAAGGCAACGCACACCCCTTTACAAACATTTCCTTGTATAAACCCCCCCTGGATTAAAAAAAAAAAAAAAAACCTTCATGATCCGGTCTTTAAGTGACGAAACTCTAAAAGGTCTAAAATGCATTACATACCCCTTTCTTTCCAAAGTAGAGAGATTCTCTTAATGACTTAAAGCCCATCATCACAGAAATAATACAGTGACAATATCGAGTTGCTCTCAGAAGTATATGTGTCTGTCTGCTTATTTTTTTAAAAAACATTTCATTTTTATGACTGCTTTATAGAATCCTTCTATCTCCTCCATAATGTCACACCATCAGTACGGCTATTTCTACATTTTGACCCTTGACCTCAGCTCTACTATGTTCAGAGGAGCAAAATATTAGAATTTCTGTGATCTAAGAAAGAAATGGCTTGAGTTTCTGATTCCAGCCGAGACAGAGGAAGGAGATCTGACCCGCCATTCCGCTACATATAACTACACAGCTGGATCCAAGAAACGATTCTTTGGGGGCAACTAGAGAACAGGGATGTGATCCTCAGAAAAGAGAAATCCTCAAGCTGAGCTTCACGACCACCTGACTTTCTACCTACAGGCACTTTCCAAACTGTGGCTCAGGGACGTGGACTGCAATGACAGACATCCTTCCTGCTGGGCAGAAAAAAAAACCAGCAATGGGGGCTTGGGGGCTATGGAGATTGCGGAGTCTCCTTGAATTGTTGAACATGCAGCTGCATATCCCAAGGGCCAGGCTCGGTAAGGCTGGGCAGAGCCCAGTTGTCGTAAGCTGCACGGAGATCGTGTGGTCATACGGTACTGGACAATGTTCCTGTTCTATCAGAAATAATAGAAGACCTTACAGATAGCCCAGGAATTCTGCTGAGACCCCAGAAACACCATGCTTTGGGGGTTAGGGCTGCCCTAGAGTAAGGCCTCCTTAGACCCACCCTCACAAAGCTCAACTTTGAGGCTTGACAGAATCAAGCTGACCCACTGGTAGGTTAACTGCCTGCCAAAGCAAACACGCAAACTCTTTAAGGGAAATCACAACTCCATTCTAAAGCAGCATCCAACATGACTAGAACAGAACAAAAAAATTACTAGACACGCAAAGAGGCACGGAAGCGTGACATTTAACGGAGAGAGGAAATAATCACCAAGAACAGACTCAGCAAATAATTGCCATACCAATTCTGGAATGCCTCTTCCTCAGATTTATCTCATGTGGGAGAAAAATCAACTCTGTCACATTAAAAAAAAGAAAAAAGACGATGACTCAGAAAATAAAAGAGATGTTGGCATTAGCAGACAAGAGTGTCATCATCTGATTGAAAAACTCCTCAAACATCATTAAAGATGATGAAAAACAGGTTCAAGAGGCTCACAGACTCTGAGCTGGGTGAACAGAAAGCAAACCTATCTGGGCACATCGCAGTGAGACAGGAAAAAAAAAATTACAAAGATTGAAAAAAGAATCTATTAAAAGCAGCCTGAGAGAAACAATACAGTACATAGAGGGGAACAAAGACACAAATCACGGCTGGCTTCTCAGAAACACTGGGGGGGGGGGGGAGGAGAAAAGGAAATAATGTTTGTAAGACAAAACTGTCTACGCAGAATTCTATACCCAATGAAACTATCCTTCAAAAACAAAAGTGAAATAAGGACATGTCAGAGAAAGAAAAACTGAGAGTGTGTGTCATTCACACACTGCAAGATCTGCAAGAAAGACTAAAGGGAGTTCTTCACTCTTCAGGCTGCAGAGAACTGACCACAGGTGGCAGGTCCGTTTTCAAGAAAAAAAAAAAAAGTCTGGAAATGGTGAGTATGTGGGTGAATATAAAATACTATACATATTTTTTGAGTTTTTATTTTTTTTTAAAGATTTATTTATTTGAGAGAGAGAGAGTGTGAGGGGTAGGGGCAGAGGGAGAGGGAGAGAATCCTAAAACAGGCTCCCTCCCAGGACCCCAATATCACGACCTGAGCCGAAATTAAGAGTCGGAGTCAGGGGTGCCTGGGTGGCACAGCAGTTAAGCGTATGCCTTCGGCTCAGGGCGTGATCCCGGCATTCTGGGATCGAGCCCCACATCAGGCTCCTCCACTATGAGCCTGCTTCTTCCTCTCCCACTCCCCCTGCTTGTGTTCCCTCTCTCGCTGGCTATCTCTATCTCTGTCGAATAAATAAATTTAAAAAAATCTTAAAAAAAAAAAAAAAGAGTCGGAGTCAAATTGAACCATACTGTGGCTAGGTTCCTGTATTTCACAGGAAAACTCGAAACTGATTGTGAATCATTTGAGTCACAATAACCGCAGAACCACCACAGCAAATGTCATGCAACAAGATGGAATGCCCACTGCCAAATCAGAATATTTAAAAAAAATAGCTAACAACAAGAAGGTAGGAAAGGAAGAACAGAAAAGCAAAACAGACATAAAGCAAATAGGAAATGGCAAGATGGCGAGCTAAACCCAATGGTACCAATAATGACGTTCAATGTAATAGTCCAAACATTCCGGTTAATCGGCAGAGTTGTTAGGCAAGTAAGTCTCCACTATACTGTCTGTAAGAGAAGAACTTCGAATCCAAGGAAACAAACAGGTATGTAGAATGTAGAAGGGCGGGAAGATAGGTAGGGCGAAGTAGGAACGGTGAATCTGGAAGGCAAGACTAGAGTATTAAAACAGGAAAAAAGAGACCTCGGGGCAAGGGAGTGCTCTGAGAAATAAAAATAGAATTTCATAAGAATAAAGTAGTCAATTCATCAGGAAGTTGTAATAATTATAAACGTGTTTGTAGTAAAAGAGAGTCAAGGGCAGCGGGGTGCCTCAGTCAGTTAAGCATCCGACTCCTGGTTTCAGCTCAGGTCATGATCTCAGAGTCTCAAGATTGAGCCCCGCAAGGGCTCCACACTCAGTGCAGAGTCTGCTTAAGACCCTCCTCCCTCTCCCTCTGCCCCTCCCCCCTAAAATAAATAAATCTTTTTAAAAAAGAAAAAAAAAGAACATCAAATACTTGATGAAAACTCTGACCGCACTAAAGGCTTAGACAAATCATCACAGGCTCTGAAATTTTAACACTCTACCTGCAGTAAATGGTAGAACGAATGGACAAAAAACTCAGAAACCATTCAGAAGATCTGTACAATACTATCAACCACTTTGAACTAATTGATATTTATAGGACACAATACCCAACAATGGATGAATAAATGTATTTTCAAGTGTGCAAGGAACATGCAATAAGATGGACAGTCTTCTAGGTCATGGAACAAGTCTCGGTGAATTCCAAACAATTCAGATCTTAGAGAGTATTTTCTCTGATCACAGCGGGACTGAACTAGATGTCAACTTCATCAAGTTATCCAGAGAAGCCCCGAACATGTGGAAATGAAACAATGCACTTCTAAATGACCGTTGAGTTAAAGGATGAGTCACAAGCAAAAAAAATTTAAGACTGAACGACAATGGAAATGAGGCACATGAAATTTGTGGAATGTAACTAGAGCACAGCTCTAGTTATGGGGAAAATGATGTCAAATGCCTGTATTCAAAAAGAAGAAAGGCTTAAAATCTATACCCTAAGTTTCTGCCCTTAGGTTGCGGGGGAGGGGGGAAGCATCATAACCCCAATTAAGAAAAGAAAGGATAAAGAACAAAGAGCAGAAACTAATGAACTAGAAGACAGATAAATAAAATTAACGAAGTCCAAAGTACAACAGGTTACTTGCTTCAAACCACAGATAATTCCAAATAGCAAGTATGATTCGTTACCGACTTTGGCTATGAGATCAATCTGCTAGAACTGGCCAGTGTAGGGCAGATGGGGTAGGACCGTAGCCGGTGGCCACTCACATCTCCCTTCCATGGTTCGGTCTTTGATGGCAGACACGCGGTTGCCCTGATCGCAAGGCAGTGCAGAGCCTTACTCCCACACTGCTTCTTCTCTTTACCAAAGGCAGGTAGGTAGGGAGACCATGGTCATCTTTCACGTCCTCGGGCGTACAGAGCTAGGTGACGGAGATATTGCTGGGGGCCCGCACCACACTGTGCGGGCAAGTCGGGGCTGGTTGGTATAGAAGCTAATTCAGGGTTCTATACCCGGCATGTCCTTCTATCTCCTTGGGGTTTGGCATGGGACTTACGTCATGCCAATGTCTTAACTACCATTAAGAAAGTATTGATTTTGACACACTGATACCAGAATGTGTCTTTCCTCTCTTCCTGTCCGTTAGCTTTACTTCTCTTGCTATCACTATCAACCTCCATCCCTGAATACAGGAGACACAGCATCTATTGACTGTTCTCACTTTCAAATCGTTTCCTGCACCCAAACACATTTCCCGATGCGCCCCCTCGGCCAGTGGCATGTGTATCTGGAGGCTGGTTATTACCTGAACGAGAGCGTGAATCTTAAGTCCAGATTCCTTGATGAGACGGTAATATTTCTCCATCCGATAATGCTGATCATCCATGGAAAGAAGGCATTCCTTTTTTCCATCTTTTCTCTTAAATACTGGAGACACCCAGGTTTTCATGACGTTTTGGATCTCTTCCACATTGTCTTTAGCTTTCTGAATTCTTTGTTCGAGATCATGAATGCTATCGGTGATTTGAATGACATAATCCCAAATGCCTGCTCCCCCAAAGAAACATAATCAATTGAAATACCTGAAGTTCTAGTTAGCATAAAAGGAAGGGATTTAATATTTGTAGGGTTGTTGTTTTTTTTTTAAGATTTTATGTATTTATTTGAGAGAGTGTGGGAGAGAATGAGTGGGGGCGGAGGGAGAGGGAGAAGCAGACTCCCAGCAGAGCAGGGAGTCCGATGCAGGACTCGATCCCAGGACCCTGGGATCATGACTGAGCCGAAGGCAGATGCTTAACTGACTGAGCCACCCAGGCAACCCTAATATTTGTAGGTTTTAAAAGACTTTTCTGCACAGATTACTTTGTTATCACCAGAGCCTTTTTCTTCCTAGTTGTGGTGAACAGCCAGTGCTTACCATAACCCTGATTATGGAGTAAAAGAAATAGGGGCGCCTGGGTGGCACAGCAGTTAAGCGTCTGCCTTCGGCTCAGGGCGTGATCCCGGCGTTATGGGATCGAGCCCCACATCGGGCTCTTCCGCTATGAGCCTGCTTCTTCCTCTCCCACTCCCCCTGCTTGTGTTCCCTCTCTCGCTGGCTGTCTCTATCTCTATCGAATAAATAAATAAAATCTTAAAAAAAAAAAAAAAGAAATAAAGAGGTAATGCTTACCTACCAAGGACACAAAAATTGGCACAGTGGCTGGGGCTTACCAGTGCACCACGATGATTTCATTTGGGTTAATGGACCTTATTTTTTTAGCACTTTTGCATTATTAAATGTTGAAAATATTGTTCCCTCTTGCATATAAAATAAAGTTCGAACTCGCTTAATATGGCATTCCGGGACTTCTGAGTTGACGGTAACTTTCTTTTGAAACTCGACCTCTTTTGAGGACTCTAAGGAGAATTAATCTCCCTCCCATGATTCATCATGCTTTATTTTTATTTTTATTTTTTTTAAAGATTTTATTTATTTATTCAACAGAGATAGAGACAGCCAGCGAGAGAGGGAACACAAGCAGGGGGAGTGGGAGAGGAAGAAGCAGGCTCATAGCGGAAGAGCCTGATGTGGGGCTCGATCCCGGCTCGCCGGGATCACGCCCTGAGCCGAAGGCAGACGCTTAACCGCTGTGCCACCCAGGTGCCCCCATCATGCTTTATTTTTAACTGTGTGATGGCTTTTTACTGTAGCCTGTCTTACATGACTTATAGTTGTACATATGTCTGTCGTCCCAACTACATGTGAGCTCTTTGCAGGTAGGAACCACGTCCCATACCCCTCATATTCCATATCCCCCCCACACACACGCAGTACCCTGCAAATGTTAATCCATCCATGAAATTCGTACTGGATTGGAAGATACATGAAAATTAAATGCATAGGACCCCCATTTAAGATGTCTACAGTCCAGGGGCGCCTGGGTGGCTCAGTCGGTTAACCATTCAACTCTTGATCTTGGCTCAGGTCATGATCTCATGGGTCATAGGATCCAGCCCCACACTGGGCTCCACGCTCAGCAGGCAGTCTGCTTGAGATTCTCTTCCTTACCCTTTCTATTTCCCCCCACCCCTCCTTCCACTCTTGCACTGTCAAATGATTAAATCTTTAAAAAAAAAAAGATACCTACAGTCTAGCGAAGAAAACTAAGTCACAATGTAGTAAAAGCCTTCATTCAGAGCACAACCAATATATGGTGGAGACTGCGGGGAGTGTCATTCAACCTTGGAGCCTCTCCCAGCGTGTGGTACAAGATTTTCTAAATCTGGGGCGCCTGGGTGGCACAGCGGTTAAGCGTCTGCCTTCGGCTCAAGGCGTGATCCCGGCGTTATGGGATCGAGCCCCACATCAGGCTCTTCCACTATGAGCCTGCTTCTTCCTCTCCCACTCCCCCTGCTTGTGTTCCCTCTCTCGCTGGCTGTCTCTATCTCTGTCGAATAAATAAATAAAATCTTTAAAAAAAAAAAAAAAAGATTTTCTAAATCTACCGATCATATGCAAAGAGAAGGAAAACAAGGAATACTAGCCCTTCTTGCCTTCTCTGCTTTGGATAGGTGTCTGAGAGGGCAGGCTTGTGTTTCAAATACAAACCAGATTACTGGGGGGAGGGGGGGAATTATTCACAGTTCTACCAACTTTATCAGGATCTTGACCCCCAAACTCCCCCACCAGATTCCAGGCGGTGCCCCGTTACCTTCTGTTTTCCAGTTCAGAGTTCCCTCTGCAGCTCTCAGGCGGAGATCGATACCCCGCAGCTCTTCCTCCACTAATGGAAACTCCACCTCTACAAGAGTCTTCACCACCTTGTTGTACCAATCTGCCATCAGCTCCAACTTGGCCACGAGCTGCCGATAGAATTCCCTGGAGGAGAACATGGCTGCCGCTGTCTCAGGAATGCGGTGCATCTGCCTGGGCTCGAGATAACTCATTTCCTTCAGCACCGAAATCAGCTGGAGAGGAGAATCGGCATTAAGTGGCTGTAGCTCCGTGGCAGGGAAAAGCAGCAATTACCAGTCAAGGACTGGAAAACCCGAGGACCCCAAAGACCTTCTGGGTCCCTTCTTAACTTCCACTCCAACCTGTTCCTTAAATCTAGAGAAAGGAAGTTGGGTTTTGGGCAGAAGGAAGAGGACTCAGAGGCAGAGGGTCTTAACCAAGTCAGTAAATCCCAAAGAGCAACAACAAAAACTCGAGAAAGGTGGCATGAGGGACAGGACAGGCTACCTTGATGCTCTCACCACACGGCTGACACAGTGGCGGGCTTGTGCTGACTGAGCCAGCTCATTCCCATGGAGGGGTGAAGGTGCAAGGGAGGGGAATCACCAGGTAGGCCAGCCACATGCCTGGGCAGCCTCAAACTCAGACTTCCGGTATTCTCCCCAACCAGGTCACACACACACAACCACTGACAGGACTGAGAGGAGATGCCCACTGCACAACTTTGTTAGATATAATCGTTTGACATAGCCCTTCCTTTCTGAACAAGCCTGCGTTGGCATGTCTTTGGGTTTTAATACACTAGGAAACGGAAGTCACCCAGGCCACTCTGAACCTCTGTGGGTGCTAAGTTTAGAGGAACTGCCCAAGTGAGAGGCAAAGCAGATGTGGTCCAATGGAAAAAGAGGCCTTTGGCTGGGCTTTTAGGTAGCCCGGACTTCACCCTTTTTTATTTTAAGATTTTATTTATTTAATTGAGAGAGAGAGAGTGTCAGGGAGGAGCAGAGGGAGAAGGACAAGCAGACTCTGCACTGAGCACGGAGCCTGATGCAGGGCTCGATCCCACAACCCTGAGATCATGACCTGAGCTGAAATCAAGAGTCAGATATGCTCAACTGACGGAGCCATCCTGCTGCCCCAACGACCCCTTTATTTATCCCATTTACCTCCGAACCTATGAGGACTGATGTGGATAGGTATGGGTGACAAAACAGATACCAGGCCACAGATTGTCCACACTCCCCTTTTGCTCCCCTCCCCCCACCTCTGCATGGAGACACCTGGCTCCTAGCTCTTCGTGCAGTGGTTCTAGGCCAATGCTTCACTGCTGCCCAGCCAATCCAACTCAGGGTTAAGGCAAATGCTAACCACTCAGCAGGGAAATGACCTCAGCCTCCTAGCTTACTTTGAATAAGCTCAAGATAGCTATTAAAAATTAAAACCTGGGGGGCGCCTGGGTGGCGCAGTCATTAAGCGTCTGCCTTCGGCTCAGGGCATGATCCCGGCGTTATGGGATCGAGCCCCACATCGGGCTCCTCCGCTGGGAGCCTGCTTCTTCCTCTCCCACTCCCCCTGCTTGTGTTCCCTCTCTCGCTGGCTGTTTCTGTCAAATTAATAAATAAAATCTTTAAAAAAAAATTAAAACCTGGAAGCTATTTACATAATATTGAGGCAGAGAAGGCCCTTCCAAACATACAACCAGAAAATATAAGATAAAACTTATAAGCATAAAGTATCATTCACATAACAAAATGACACACCTCAATGGGTAAAAAAAAATGCAACAGATTTCTTAATATCTGACAAATATTTCCTAAATATTCTAACAAATTCAGAGGAAAAGAGGGCACTTTCACTCCAAAGTGGGAGAAAGACACAAACAGGCGATTCGTTGAAGAAGAAATATAACTGGCCAATGAACACATGAGAAAGTTCTACTTTACTAGTGGTCAAATAAATATAAATTAAAACAATGCTGAGATATTGTATATATATTTAGTTCAACAGGCTGAAAGTGATTTGAAGAAATGGATAATATCTTTCTGGCAGGAAAATGACAGAGTTCCATCTTCCTGAAGAACAAATTGATAGGACACATGTGAATCTCACAAAGTGAACATTCTTTACCCAATTTCTACGCATTTATTCCAAAGAAACCACTGAGGATAGATGCAACAATAACCAAAGATGTTTCTTGTAGCATTATTTACACTGTATTTTATTTCATTGTAAGATGCCTTCCATGGTAAGATTTGCTATTATTTCATGTCCAACTACGGAAGAAAGAAAAAAAATGTGGTGTGTTAAACTATAAACACATGCCATTTTCAGAGACACCAAGATGTTAAAAAAGAAAAAGTGCATCCTACGATCAATGAAATACAGATTGATAAAACTAGAAAATAATTTAAATGCCAACAGGGAATTTAAAATAGTTTAAAGAAATACTTTACAAAAACATATATAGGTTTTCCCGTATAATCCCTATCCTGGCCCCAAAGGGGCAAATCTGATTATGTCCTTCTAGAATATGTTTCTATTCATTCTTATTAGCACAGCCGTTGTCACATTGCTTGAAGTTGGAGCTAAGGGATGGTTGCAGCTCTTTTTGACTTGTGCATTTGGTGGTCTCCCCTTGACTCACTTTATAATTCAGGTATTAATTCCCTCTCCCCTTTTCATCCCTCCTTTCCTCCTCTCACCTATGGACACCTCTAAAGCACCTCCTATGTGCTGTGCATTGGGGCAGGGAGAGTCCTTGCTCTGGAGTATACGGAGGAGGAGTGGTCCATCCTCAATAATGTCTCATCCTGAAGGCTGCATTCCTACAATTACAACATCTAGACTGTGGCCTAGTTGGTAATCCAGAAACTCCTCACTTTGGGCATTTAACATTCAACACTGCTCACAGTGAATGCTGATAATATTATGCCAAGGAGGGGCGCCTGGGTGGCACAGCGGTTAAGCGTCTGCCTTCGGCTCAGGGCGTGATCCCGTTATGGGATCGAGCCCCACATCAGGCTCTTCTGCTATGAGCCTGCTTCTTCCTCTCCCACTCCCCCTGCTCGTGTTCCCTCTCTCGCTGGCTGTCTCTATCTCTGTCGAATAAATAAATAAAATCTTTAAAAAAAAAAAAAAAGATTACGCCAAGGAGTTAAATGAGTTAAATGACAGGCTCATGTCATATCAAAGGGAAGAAATGGACCCTCCAACTCCCTTTGCTGACTTTTATTCCAGTCGGAATCGATGTTCTACTTAACACGTAATTTTCTCAAAAGACACTCACAGGCTACCAGCTCCGTTTCTGGCTCTCTCTACGCTGCATTCCTGGAAAACACGCCACTGAGACAGAAGCAGGCAACTGCTTCTAGCTCAGTGCAGCCGATATTATTGAAATTTTTTTCTTCTGATATACTTCCTGATCTGGCTGGGCTAGCCTTTGGATTTCATGTTCTCCAGCCTTGCGTTCTCCATGCTGCATAAGGGCCTTCTGCTCTTCTGAGCGTTGAGAGCAGGCTCTCTGAACCTCAAGCACTATGGACACTTTCAGACAAAACTCTTGGTTGTGGGGTGCTGTCCTGCATGTTGTTAGAAAGTTCAGCAGCATCCTGAGAATCTAGTCGCCCAAAGACACTGGCATCTAGGCCATGTTTGACAACCCAAAACATCTCCAGTTGAATAGCAGTCATCTAGATTATGTCCAAAGCCACTCCACTGTGATGTATCATATATGATCTAAAAAAGGTACATCTTTTCAAGTTGAGGTTCTAGCTCCCAAGCAGCTGGTGGGTTCCTGGAGGGCGGGAATGGGCTCTTATACGGGGTTGGCCCTCCCGTGTCTAGTCAAAGGCCTTCATGTGGAACATGCGTTCAAGGTAGGTAGGTGCGGTCAACTGGGTTTGGTACCACATGGTAATGCTGTTACCCCATCTGTCCAAAGACGGGGAGCAGTGTCTATTACCTGGTTAAATATACACCTTCTGGAATTCCATGTAGCGAGTATCTAGGATATGACATTTAAACTTCCGGCTGGGTTCACCTTGAGTGTAACTGCCATCCTAACGTTGTGTCTAAAGCCAAGTTCATCATAAAGGTGTTATCGCACACACAGGAAAGTTTAAAAAATTATTTTGCAATATCTTCTGTTGTGCAAAATCAATGCAAATCTATTGGCCAGCCATGGAATAAAAGGTGGACATTGGACAACTTAAGAAAACACTGCACCACAGGATTCATCCCCGAAAGGAGATCCAGGGTAGAAATTCTTCTAGGCAGCTTCTGCACATTCTTATAAAAAGCCTTTTCGCCCGGGAAATCAGCAGAGTTAAAGGAGTCCCTTCAGGAACCCGAAAGGAAGTTCCTGCTGCCTGACTTACCTGGGGGTTAAAGTTGACGGCGATCTGCTTCGTCTCTGGGTCACGTTTCAGGAGTGGCTGAGAAAGATTGTACTGGGAGTTCTCTGACACTGTCTGACACCAGTCCTCATAAAGTCTTGTCTCGTACCTGCAAAAACCAGAGACGACAGCCACCTCTTACACACCCTCCCAGCACCTGGCAATGACCAACCGAAGACAGAGATATCTTAACATATATATAACCCAGATAGCTACGTATGTATATGCACACATGTGTATCATGAACTGAAGATACTGTTGGTATAATACCTGAATCCATTATTTTTTTATTTTTTAAAGATGTTTATTTGAGAGAGAGAGGGAGTGTGAGTGCATGCGTGCACAGGTTGGGGGGAGGGGCAGAGGGAGAAACAGACTCCTTGCTGAGCAGGGAGCCCAACTCGGGACTCAATCCCAGGACCTTGAGATCATGATCAGAGCCAAAGGCAGACGCTTCACCCACTGAGCCACCCAGGCGCCCCTCCCTGAATCCATTCTTAAGTCAGAGTCAATGGCTCAGCCAGACACGTTAGCTCCTGCAGGTAACACCTCGTTCTGAAAGGTGGCCCAGCTTAAATCAGAGGAGAGCAGAAAGAAAGGCTCTGTGCAATCTTTGCAGGGCATAAGGCGACTTGTGATTAGTCTCATGAAACGCTGGAAGAAGTTATTGGCTCAGATTTGCTCTCACATTAATCTTCATGCAGCTCAAGATGTCCATCGCTCGGTCGTTACACACGGACTGAGCCCCTCACATGTGCTGGGCTAGAGGGACAACGTGATGAATTAACACGCCATGGTCAGTGCGGCTAATGCTGTGGAGCATGGGTAAACAGAAAATACAGAAGCGCAATCCTGGAGAGGTGGACAGGGCATTAGGCATCTAATGGCACGGGTGAGTGCGTGATGAGGAGAATGCCAGGAAGGCTTCATGGAAGAGGGGACGCAGTGAGGCTTGACTGAGTCTCAGAGGAGGCGCAGAGGTAGGACAGTGCAAGGGAAATGAATGCTCCCAGCAGAGGTGAGAAAGGGTGGACTGGGATCTGGGAACGCCTGAGGCCAGAGGGGGCAATGGCCAAGGCTGGAGAGGGAGAAGACCACAGGGAGTGTTTTCCATGCGACATAGAAGAGACCAGAGTCAGGAGGGTGCGGGGAGGCACTGAAAGGCCCCCCAACCAGGGGACGTGCCAACATCATATATTAGGGATTTGCTAACCCAGCGGCCATGTGGGCAGCAGAAACGGGGCCCACGAAAGAGCTAACCACAGCTTTAGAGCAGGAACAACCAGGAGTCCGTGTCAATGGTCGCTCTCGTGCTTTCCATGAAAGCACCCTGGAAGTATTTCTAAAACTCATTTTCTCTTTCTGCAGCACACACTGTTGCTTTCTGCTTAGCGAGCAGCTGCTGTGATTTTCCGTGACACTGATCTCAAGGTGCCGGGAGGAGCGCCCTACTTCCTCTAGCTCTGCCAAGTTCACGTTCCCAACAAAACCACCCTGGAAGGGGTCTCTGTTCGGAGCAGGAGCTGCGTTCCCCAGACATGCTGTGTCGGGGACCCAGAAGCGCTGGGTCTCACCCACAGACATCGTGGTTCCAGCATAAGACAGAGTGGCATTTGGCAGCCAAGGGGGCAGGGGCATCCGCACAAACCTGGAACCACAGAAGGCATCGCGGGGGCGGGGGGGGGGTATGCCATTTGCAGAACAATGCAATCACAGGAGCCGCTTACTTTTCCAGCAGTGAGAGCATATCTTCATATTTCTGGGTCATCCGCTTTCCTTCGGCACCTTCCATGCAACTATCCTCACAACAGAGGAGAAGGAATGGCATCGATTTAGAAGAAGTCAAAAGAATGACCTAAGTAACAAACTGCAGCCTATAAAGAACAGACTGAATAGTTTCTTGGGCCCGTTTCCAAACCTCCTTCCTCGCGAACATCGCCCACCGGCCGCTAGAGGGCACCTGCACTTCCCACAAGGCAGGCAGCCCCCCAGGGGACGGCGATGGGGGAACACAGCCACCCCCCACCCCTAGCCCAGCCAGTCACGCACGGGTAAGTGAAGTCCTTCCAAAATCTGAATAAAAGGGAGATTGAGACGCGAGAGGAAAATTCGAGGTGCAGTTTTCTGTATTTAAGGGACAAAAACTGTACATAGCATTATAACGAACTATGTAACATTAAACAATGTTTCATATACGTGTGTATATACATATCTAATAGCATATGTACACATAAGTGTGTATATTATATATACATATAACACACCTACCTACATGTGTATCTTTCTCCTTCTCTGAAATCCTTCTAGAACATGGGATGACAAACCCTTCCACTCGTTACTCATGGACGTGTCTATACAAGGTTCCCCTCCCAACTCTTACGCTCCCCCCACCCCATGTGAGCACAGCAATGCCCACCGGCGCACGCATGCACGGACACACACTCAGAGGCTTCCTCGGGGATGCTGGGAGCCACGGAGGAAGGAGGAATGGGACCGAGTCTGGCTGGAGGCACCGTTCCCCACACCGTTACCCGGGTTTGATGCTTCTTTGCAACACAAAACGAAAGAGACCAGCCTCTGGGGAAATTGGTGAAGCGTCTGCAGTTTTCAGAACCTTCACACTAACGTGTCGAAGGGCCTGTTTTGGACTGTTCTGCTGCAAAATGAAGCAGCTTATTGTGAAGATTTTTAAAAACCCAGTTGGTCGTTACACCGACACAAGGTTTCTTTACCACCTCTCCTGAGCTTTGAGCGTAAGCCCTCCTGTCTGCAGAGAAAGCACTGGATTTCCTGGAGGGCTTTGCTTTTTTTTTTCTTTTTCTTTTTCTTCCAGTCGCTTAGTTCCCTTCCCTGGCGAATGAGCAGATGTGTCTCTCGGAGACGTGGAAAGGGCTTCGGACCAGGTGGGCCGGCTCCCCCCAGGCCTCCCCTCACTGTGGGAATTCTGCAAGCCTCCTAACCCCATCTCAGTTTTGTTTCTGGAGGAGAAGGAGGCCAGAGGGGACAATGGTTTCTCACACCGGTGCCTGGAAGTTTGGTAAGTCACGGGGTAAGTGCAAATTCCCCGTAGGTTCGACTTCCTTTCGTGGTGAGGAATGGGAAACCTTCTTAGGAACCCATTCGTATATACAGTGGACCCTTGAACAACACAGGGTTTGGGGACGCCAACCCCCAGGCAGTCAAAGATCTGCACATAACTTGTGATTCCCTAAAAACTTAACTACTAATAGCTACTGTCGGCCAGAAGCCTTCCCGATAACATAGTCAACGAACACGTATTTCCCACGTTCCATGCATTATAACTGTATGCTTATAATAAAGGAAACAAGACAGAGAGAAATGTTAAGACAATTGTAAGGAAGAGAAAATACATTGACAGCACCCTAAAAACTCCACCTACGGATCGGTCTCCTGCTTCGGTGGTGAGTGCTGGGAACAGACCCGGTGCCACCCCTCCTTCCAGCCTCCCAACACCCTCTGACCTCTTTCCCTCTTGCAAGATTTGAAACCACCTTCTCAGCCATCCCCTGCCTCCGGACTGGCCAACACCGTTGCAAATGCGCCTCTTCCAGAACACGCAGGAGCCATCCAGGACGAGCAGGGTAAAACCCACCATGCCACGGGAGCTGTGGAGGGCTGGATGAGAACCTGAACCAGGTCCTTCCGGGTCTGCCGGCCCTGGGTTCTGCCCGCGCAGGCCCCACCTCTGGGAAGCCCGGAGAACCACGTTCTCAATAAGCAGGTGCAACTCTTCAAGAAGACGGCGGGCACCTGACGCACCAGGCTGGGCTGGGCAGGGCAGGCGGCTCTTCCCCTTCCAAACGCTCGCTCTCAAGCACCACGAGGAGCCTCCCGAGCCTGGTGGCCCTTGAGAGGCCCCTCTGGTATCCGCCTGCCTGAACCTGTTTTTTCCTTGCAGCCGCTTGGCTGCTTTTAACTACCCTGGAGCCCCCGCCCAAGCCCTGGACCAAATGGAAACAATAAAACTTTGTAGCCAAAAAAAAAAAAAAAAAAGTCTGGGCATAAGTGAACCCACACGCAGTTCACACCCGTGCCATTCAAGGGTCAGGTGTACATGACAGAGTACAGTACGAATACGAATTCATTTTTAAACAAATGGGACTTTTCAGGGGGAACCATAGAGGACACTCTGGGGTGCCACTCAGATCCCCACTCCAGGCCCAGGCACTCTTAACCACCCTCCCATCCCCCTCGGCCACCGATGTCAGCTGCTGAGAAAGCACAGCTGTCTCCCTCTTGGGGAACAGCTGCAGCCAGAGAGAGCCCCTCACCCAAGGTCATGCCCATCCCCCAGGGCCAGCCCACACCCATGGGCAGGGCTGAGAAGTTGAGGGCTCAGCAGTTGTGGGGGCCAAGCTTCCTGTGGCCGGGGCCTCCCTGGGAAGAGCTCCAGGCTGGGACTCCTAAGCCCCAGAGGGTTCCAGTTCTTTCTGGGCTCCCTCAGTTTCTTCCTCTGCAAAACAAAGAGCTCGGCTAGCTCAGGCCAGATCACATGTTGCAAACGGATGGCCTGCTGGGCCCACCTGACCCGCAGGCCTGTTTATCTGATCTGTGCGGAGTTTGGGGAGGGGGGGCTACTTGCTAATTCTAAAGTTGGCCTCTTTACATCCACATCCCGATGTTCCACTTCTCTCCGAGTCAGCAGATGGCTCATACCGCTGGGCGGCACTGGATTGGACGGGGGTGATCCCCGCTGGACTCCATCCTGGCTGACTGACGGCATCTTCCGGGCTTCTGAAAGCCTTCAGTCTTTCCACCTGGGCCAGAGGATCTCTAAAGCCCTACCTAGCGCCGGAACACCTGTGAGGCCAGTGTCTCCCCCGCCAAGTCCTGTTTGTTTTGTTTGCCCTTCGAGTGCCGTTGACGAAGTTCTTCAGAAAGAGGCGTCAGAGAGAGACTGCCCTTCCTCGAAGCCTCCTGAACACGATCCCGCCAACGGTCCTGTCGCTTGCTTCTAGCAGCCGAGGTGCCTCTGCACCTTGGCTCAGCAGGACGGCAGGCCAACGGTTTCTAAACCCGGTCAACCGACGGAATCCCAGCGGGGAGCTTGCTAAGGACGGGGATTCATAGGCCCCACCCCGCTTCGAGATTCAGCTTCTGAGATTCCCATGCCTGGGAATCTGCATTTACCAAGAGCCCAGGGTAGGCTAATAGGCCAAGTCCTTACACCACGCGTCGGGAAAGTCAGGCTTCATTCTTTTCCAGCAACCTTAGTAGCGGGGAGACGCAGTGTCGGAAGAGACGTGCTGGTAGAGCCCCCCAGAGCTTGAAAACCCTGACTCATGTACCTCTAGAACCAATCTCACCGAGCAAGAGGGGCAGCCGGTCATCCTTTCAGCCTCCCCAGTCCGTCCAAATGTATCACTCTCACTCCCGAATGTTTGTGCCCCCTCACCCCAAATTCATGTTGAAATCCTAACCCCCAGTGGGATGGCATTAGGAGCTGGTTAGACCATGAGCGGGGAGCCCTCATGAAGGGACCAGCCCCCGAGGAAGAAGAGGCTCCACAGAGGTCCCCTGCGCCTCCCGCCCGAGGAGGACACAGTGAGAAGACGGCCACCTGCGAACCCCGGCGGGCCCTCACCGACCCGGGATCTGCCGGCACCGTGACCTTGGACATTCCCAGCGCCCAGACTGAGGAATGTTTCTGGTGTTTGGAGGCCCACAGGTCTATGGTATTTCTGTGTAACAGCCCAGACGGACTGAGATGCTGGTCTACTGCTGAGAATGCGAAGAAACGAAGAGGATTTTCATGCCTGAGCTGAGTGGGCTGCGTTTCTCCAACACTCAGAATTCCAGAGCAGGACTCGAACCCCAAACGGAACCAGGACCCAGTTACTCACGGATGCGTGACGCGTCTGAAGCTGGCGAAGGGCCCCTGGATGCGCTGCCGCAGCTCCCGCGCCCAGCGGAGACCCCCGGCCACACTGGGCATGTTCTTGTGCACAGAGGAGAACCCTGGGGACACGGCACAGGCGGAATGAGAGACGCCCCGCTCCGCCGGGAACCCCTCCCCCCAGCTACCCCGCGTCTCGCCTCCTCTGCGTCCGCGTGCTAACGTCACCCCAGGCTCACACCGAGATGGGGGGCTCCCGTGACCGTGGGGAGAACAAACACTAAATGCGGTCAGCGGACGGGGGTGCCCAGCCCAGCTCTGCCACCCGCCGGCTATCTGGCTCCCCGCCAGTGACTTTCCATCTGGCTGCGCATCAGCCGCACCTGGGAGGCTCTTTGAAACTACGGATGCTCGGGCCTGGCGTTCACCTTTCTGATTTAATTGGTCTGGGTGGGGCCCGGTCGTCTGTATCTTTAAAAGCTCTGGAGAGGATTTTAATTGTATGTTCAGAGTGGAAAACCCTGCCTTCAACAGAAAACTTTATCTGTTGGGCCTCCGTTTTTTCACCTATGAAATGGGAATCATAAAAATAAATAAATAATAAAATAAAATGGGAATAATATGTTCCCTGCTTAATTTCCAGGGTTTCTATGAGCATTCACGAAGCTTATGAGTGAGACGGGCCACACTGATTGTGAGCCCCTTGACCAGTGTTAGCACAGTCTGGAGAGTCTGACTTTAGTCCATGCAGTGGGCTTCTACGCTCATAATTAGTTGTCATGATTGAACAAGTATTAGATTTCTTTTTTTTTTTTTTTTAAATCCCAGTTGGAAGATTTGGCAAGAAGCAGCCACTGCTTCTATCTAGCAGCTACAGCTGCACGGTAGTCTCTTTATTTTGCCACAAACCCCACCACTCCCTGATGTCTTACACTCAACCCAGATCTATTACAGTCACTTTCTGCCTGGCCTCCACGGCAGGCAAAATTTTACGATGACACCAACAACCCTCACCCTTGCATAATCCTCTTCTCGATAGTGTGGCAGGAAACCGGCTACAATGAGAAAGCACTCCTGTGATGATGTTATGTTAGAGAGCAAAAGGGAAAAGATCCCAGGTGGGCCTGACTTAATCAGGTGAGTCCTCTAAAAGCAGAGCGTTTTCTCTGGTTGCTGGCAGAAGGAGAAGTCAGGGATTGGAAGCTGGAGAAGGAGTCAGGGTGCCACTACTGGCTTGAGGATGGAGGCAGCCACATAGCCTGGCCACACGGCAAGGAAGCAGACTGGCTTCCAGTCACTAAGTGGCCCTCCTGCTGGCAGCCAAAGAGGAATTATAGACCTTAAGCTGACAGTCACAAGGAACTGGATTCTGCCAACAAAAGGAGCTGGAAAGTGGATTTTCCCGCCAAAGCCTCCTGATGAGAACTTGGCCTGCTGACACTTTAATTTCAGCCCTGGGGCACTCTGGGTGGAGAGCAAGGCACGTCAAGCTGTGCTCTGACCTACAGAACTGTGAGCCAAAAGATGGGTGTTTTTACTTTAAGCCCCAAACATCGCAATAATTTGTTGGGCAGCAGGAGAAAACTAATAAGGCCTCGGAAGGCATGTGAGCTTTCAGATTCTGTATCGTTCCAGAAGAAGCTGAGGCCAACAGCTTTTCTGGGAATGACCTACCTGGAGGCGGTTCTTAGTGACCTCGCTAGGAAACCTGCTTATTGACATAGTGGTCCTGCTACTCTCCTGCTTAAAAGCCTTGGAAAAGTTCCTGGGGCCTGAATAATGAATTCTAGATTCCTAAATCTGGCTCCAAACTCCATGGCTCACCTAATCTCCCTGCATACACCTTGTTCAGCTACAGGCAGGTCTGACCGGTCACCTTCCACATCCTCTCCTTCATCTTCTGTTTCAAAAGCCTTTGCCACTTCTCCCTGGCTATCCATCTCCCCACCTTGCAGGGCTCAGCTCAAGGCCACGTACTCCACACATGCACTCTCGGATCTCCCAGCCACAAGCCATCTTGTGATTATGGTCCTTTATGATGCAAGTTGAACACTACTTCTGTTCTGCTCCATGTTCTTGTTAATATCGTTCATACCCACTGTGTTCCTTGAAGAACCACCTTTCAGGATTCATTCGTTCATCCCTCACCCTGACCTGTCTCTACTACAGGACCCGCAGATGTGTCCTGCACCTAGCAAGGACTCAAGAAATGTTTGTGGAGCTGAACTGGACTTGTGTTTGACCTTCAATCAGATAAGACAGGGCATCTAAGAATTGCTATAAAAATGGAGAAATCACAGCTTGGTGTGGTGCCGCCCCTTGTCGGGCTCCTGCTGGTTCCTCCCTCCAGAAGCATGGCTATATGGCCTTGGAAGGGATCAGAAACTTTTCTCAGGGGACGCCTGGGTGGCAGAGCGGTTAAGCGTCTGCCTTCGGCTCAGGGCGTGATCCCGGCGTTATGACATCGAGCCCCACGTCAGGCTCCTCCACTGGGAGCCTGCTTCTTCCTCTCCCACTCCCCCTGCTTGTGTTCCCTCTCTCACTGGCTGTCTCTATCTCTGTCGAATAAATAAAAAAAAGAAACTTTTCTCGGGTGTGTAAAAATCTACCATGGAACTGACGAATGTCGGAGATGAAGCGGCGTTGGCCAACACTGATCACGGGTCAACTCCTACCTCACGCTGAAGTCTCAGCCAGAGACAGGCAAGACCTCACTGCTCTGGGTCGGCTGCCAATCTCAGCCCCAGACACAGGGAAACGCGCAGTTCAGTGCATTCTACAATGACCCAAGATGGTCTGAAATTGTCAAGCAAGAAGGTTGCGCTTTCTGTTCTTGGAGAATATCACGGACCCCCCGTAGCCATTTCGCAGATACAAGAGGAGCGAGCTGCACCCTTCCTGGTACCACAACTGCCCCCGCCCAAATCCGCGGGTAACGGACCCACCAAACTCTGCCTCCTCCTGGACACGCTGACTATAGATCGCCCGCACTGTGTCCAGGTCTTGGATGAACATATGGATGAGCAGCAGGTATTTTTCCGACGCATCTTGTGCTACCAGCGGTCTTTCCAGAAGTTTTCCTGCTATATCTAGCAGCTGCAGAGGACACAGAGAAGAAGAAAAAGTCACAGATTCAACCTACCTAAGGTTACATCCCTCCTGAGTCCTGGCTTTTCTTTCATATGTCCGCCAACAGAAGAGGGTCAGAAATTGTTATTGTGACTGTATCAATAATTATGAAGAGGCGGCTACTCATAGTGTGCCCTTCTCTCCTTTGCTTTTTTTCCCCTAGATTTTATCTATTTATTTGATAGAGAAAGAGAGAGAGTGTGCACGTGCCCACGTTGGGGGAGGGGCAGAAGGAGAGGGAGAAGCAGGGAGCCCAACATGGGGCTCAATCCCAGGACCCTGAGATCATGACCTGAGCCAAAGTCAGACGCTTCACTGACTGAGCCACCTGGGCGTCCCTCTCCTTTGCTTCTAAAGGAGTCCTGTCCGCTAAATTACCTGCCAAACCCTGATGTGTTGAGAGAAGATGAGTAAAGGACCAAACAAAGAGAAAACTAAAGATGTCAGAAAAGTGAAGGTCTCCATAAAAAAAAGACCTAAAACAGAGGTGGAGGGTGAAGATGGAGATGAGATAAAGAAGCTAAGCGGGCTGGGTGCTGGGGAGAATGTGGAACGCTAAAATTGGAGGGTGGGAGCAAGAAAAAAATTTCAGAGAGAACTAATTCTGGAACTAATTTCTGGAATGAGTTCAAATGCTTGGAGAGGAATCCTACCAGTGTTCCCGTAGGAGTTAGGGAGCCGCACTGTTTGTAAAAGGTTGTGTGTCTACACTCAATGGCTAAAGAAGCCTGGCATGCTGGGTTACCTGGTATCCTAGGATAGCATGGACTCACCCTTCTAAGGTTTGAGCCTCTTCTACAATTGTCCCACCGGTCACTGAAGCTACCTGAGGGACGTTTCCAGTGACTGGAAACTTATCCACTTCTCAAGGAAATCCATTCCACCTTTTAATAGCTTTCGGAAATCTCTCTCCTCCACTGAGCCAAAATCTGCCTCCTGCTAACTGCCACTGACCAGTCCTGGATCTAATCCTTAAGCCTTTACAGAGTAAGTTCCTTTGTAGTTTAGAGAAGGTTGATCATGTGCTATGAAAGTGTCATGTCTCACAATATGTCTCAGTCAGAATTCTCAGTATGCAGCCATTTGTCTACTCATCATCTTAAGCCTCCTCCCTCTTATTGTTCCATCTTGCTCCTGCCCTGCAATAGAGGGCAAGGGTACAGTCTTCTTATTCTAGTTGCTAGGAGCTGACTCCTATAACCAGTTACTCGGGGTATGCTCCAGCTTGAATCAATCTGGCAGCACTGGTTAGATAGCAGGGTACAAGAGTCATGGATTCATGGCGGCGACCAGAGTAGATGTCTCTGCTTTTAATGGCCACTCTACTGAAAATGCCCAAAAAGAACACTCCAGAATAAACCCTTTAAAAAGAAATTGTGCATTTATTTAAGTAATCTCTAAACCAGACGTGGGGCTTGAACCCATGACCCTGAGATCAAGAGTCATGTACTCTTCCATGGGAAAGAGAGATCAAAAGTAATAAAGACTAGAAAGGAACAGAGACAATCTACAGGGATAGCGACTTTATAGATAAGAAAATGGCACTAAATTAATACCTTTCAATAATTACTCTGAGCATAAGTGGCCTAAATTCTCTAATCAAAAGACACAGGGTATCGGAATGGATAAAAAAAACAGGACCCATTGATATGCTGCTTACAAGAGGCTCCTTTTAGACCCAAAGACACCACCAGATTGAAAGTGAGGGGGTGGAGAAGCATTTATCATGCTGATGGACATCAAAAGAAAGCCAGAATAGCTATACTTATGTCAGACAAACTAGATTTTAAACCAAAGACTGTAATACGAGATGAAGGACACTATCTCATAGTAAAGGGGTCTATCCAACAAGAATATCTAACAACTGTAAATATGTATGCCCCTAACTTGGGAGCAGCCAAATACACAAGTCAATTAATAACAAACTTAAAGAAACTCATTGATGATAATACAGTAATAGTAGCAGACTTTAACACCCCACTCACAGCAATGGACAGATCACCTAAACAGAAGATCAACAAGGAAGATCAACAAGGAAGCAAGAGCTTTGAATGACACACTGGACAAGATGCACCTCACAGATATATTCAGAGCATTTTGTCCTAAAGCAGCAGAATACACATTCTTTTCAAGTACCCATGGAACATTCTCCAGCATAGATCACATACTGGGTCACAAATCAGGACTCGATGGTACAAAAGACTGAGATCATACCATGCATATTTTCAGACCACAACACTATGAAACTTGAAGTCAACCACAGGCAAAAATTTGGAAGGACCACAAATACAAGATCATCCTACTAAAGAATGAATGGGTCAACCAGGAAACTAAGGCATTTAAAAAATACATGGGAGCAAAAGAAAATGAAAACACAACAGTCCAAAACCTTTGGGATGAAGCAAAGGCTGTCCTAAGAGGAAAGTATTCCACAATACAGGCCTTCCCCAAGAAGCAAGACAAGTCTCAAATATACAACCTGACCTTACACCTAAAGGAGCTGGAAAAAGAACAGCAAATAAAGCCTAAGTCCAGCAGGAGAAGAGGAATAATGAAGATTGGAGCAGAAATCAAGTATATAGAAATTAAAAATAAAAAACAACAACAGTATAACAGATCAATGGAACTAGGAGCTGGTTCTTTGAAAGAATTAACAAAATTGAAAAACCCCTAGCCAGCTTATGAAAAAGAAAAGAGAAAGGACCCAAATAAATCATGAATGAAAGAGGAAAGATCACACCAACACTGCAGAAATGTAAACAGTTATAAGAGAATATTATGAGCAAATATATGCCAACAAATTAGGCAATCTGGAAGAAATGGATAAATTCCTAGAAACATAAACTACCAAAACTGAAACAGGAAGAAACAGAAAATCTAAACAGACCCATAACCAGCAAAGAAATGGAATCAGTAATCAAAAATCTCCCAACAAACAGAGGAGTCTGGGGCCAGATGGCTTTTAGAGGAATTCTACCAAACATTTAAAGAAGATTTAATACCTATTTTTCTGAAACGGTTCCAAAAAATATAAATGGAAGGAAAACTTCCAAACTCATCCTATGAGGCCAGCATTACTTTGATTCTAAAACCAAAGACCTCATTAAAAGAATTACAGACCACTAACCCTGATGAACATGGATGCCAAAATTCTCAACAAGATACTAACTTATCAGATCCAACAGTACATTAAAAGGATTGTTAACCACAACCAAGTGGGATTTATTCCTGGGCTGCAATGGTGGTTCAACATCCACAAGTCAATCAACATTACACCACGTTAATAAAGGACAAGAACCATATGATCCTCTCAATAGATGCAGAAAAAGCAATTGACAAAATACAGCATCCTTTCTTGATCAAAACCCTCAACAAAGTTGGGATAGATGGAACATACCTCAACATCCTAAAGGCCATATATAAAAGACCCACAGTGAATATCATTCTCAATGGGGAAAAACCGAGAGCTTTTCCTCTAAGGTCAGGAATGTGACAGGGTTGTCCACTCTCACCACTGCTGTTCAACATAGTACTAGAAGTCTTAGCCTCAGCAATCAGACAACAAAAAGAAATAAAAGGAATCCAAATAGCCAAAGAAGAAGTCAAACTTTCACTCTTCAGAGACGATATGATACTCTATGTAGAAAACCCGAAAGACTCCACCAAAAAATTGCGAGAACTGATAAAGAAATAAAGCACATTTTCAGGATATAAAATCAATGCATGGAAGTCTGCTGAACTTCTATACACCAACAATGAAGCGGCAGAAAGAGAAATCAAGGAATCGATCCCATTTACAATTGCACCAAAAACCATAAGACAGCTAGGAATAAACCTAACCAAAGAAGTAAAAGATCTGTACTCTGAAAACTATAGAGCACTTATGAAAGAAATTGAGGGAGACACAAAGAAAGGGAAAAACATTCCATGTTCATGGATTGGAAGAACAAATATTGTTAAAATGTCTGTACTACCCAAAGCAATCTACACATTCAATGCAACCTCTATCAAAATAACACTGGCATTTTTTGGAGTTGGAAGAAACAACTCTAAAATTTGTATGGAACCAGAAAAGACCCCGAGTAGCCAGGGGAACATTGAAAAAGAAAACCAAAGCTGGGGCATCACAATTCCAGACCTCAAGCTGTATTACAAAGCTATAATCATTAAGACAGTATGGTACTGGCACAAAAACAAACACATAGATCAATGGAACAGAACAGAGAACCCAGAAATGGACCATCAACTCTACGGTCAACTAATCTTCGACAAAGCAGGAAAGAATATCCAATGGAAAAAAGACAGTTTTTTCAAATGGTGCTGGGAAAATTGGACAGCAACATGCAGAAGAATGAAACTGGACCACTTTCTTACACCATACACAAAGATAAACTCAAAATGGATGAAAGACCTAAATGCGAGACAGGATTCATTAAAATCCAAGAGAAGAATCTAGCAACCTCTTTGACCTTGGCCACAGCAACAACTTCTTCCTAGACACATCTCCAGAGGCAAGGGAAACAAAAGCAAAAATAACTGTTGGGGGGCGCCTGGGTGGCACAGCGGTTAAGCGTCTGCCTTCGGCTCAGGGCGTGATCCCGGCGTTATGAGATCGAGCCCCACATCAGGCTCCTCCGCTAGGAGCCTGCTTCTTCCTCTCCCACTCCCCCTGCTTGTGTTCCCTCTCTCGCTGGCTGTCTCTATCTCTGTCAAGTAAATAAATAAAATCTTTAAAAAAAAAAAAACTGTTGGGACTTCGTCAAGATAAAAAGCTTCTGCACAGCAAAGGAAACAATCAACAAAACTAAAAGGCAACCTACAGAATGGGAGAAGATATTTGCAAATGTCTTATCAGACAAAGCACTAATATCCAAAATCCATAAAGTATTCATGAAACACAATACCCAAAAAACAAAAAATCCAGTTAAGAAATGGGCAGAAGACATGAACAGACACTTCTCCAAAGAAGATATCCAAATGGCCAATAGACACATGAAAAAAAGGCTCAACATAACTTGGCATCAGGGAAATACAAACCAAAACCACCATGAGATACCACCTCACACCTGTCAGAATGGCGAAAATGAACAAGTCAAGAAACAACAAATATTGGTGAGGATGAGGAAAAAGGGGAGCCCACTTACACTGTTGGTAGGAATGTAAACTGGTGCAGCCACTCTGGAAAACAGTATGGAGGTTCCTCAAAAAGTTAAACGTAGAACTACCCTACGACCCAGCAACTGCACTACTAGGTATTTATGCAAAGGATACAAAAATAGTGATTGAAAAGGGGTACCTGCACCCCAATGTTTACAGCAGCAATGTCCACAACAGCCAAACTATGCAAAGAGCCCAGATGTCCATTGACAGATGAATGGATAAAGAAGATGTGGTCTATATACAATGGAATATTCGCAGCCATCAAAAAATGAAATCCTGCTATTTGCAATGACATGGATGGAACTAGAGGGTATTATGCTAAGTGAAATAAGTCAATCAGAGAAAGACAATTATCATATGGTTTCACTCATATGAGGAATTTAAGAAACAAAACAGAGGAGTATAGGGGAAAGGAGGGAAAAATAAAAATAAGATGAAATCAGAGAGGGAGACAAGCCATAAGAGACTCTTAACTGCAGGAAACAAACAGGGCTGCTAGAGGGGAGGGGGGAGGCGGGCAGGGAGGTGGGGGATGGGGTAACCCAGTGATGGGCATGAAGGAGGGCACTCGATGTAATGAGCACTGGGTGTCATACGCAACTGATGAATCACTGAACTCTACCCCTGAAATGCATACTACGCTGTATGTTAACTAACTTCAATTTAAATAAAATTAAATTAAAATTTAAAAAAAAAGAGTTGCACGCTCTTCCGACTAAGCCAGCCAGGCACCTCCAGAATAACTCTTTGGAAAAGTATTTTTACATCGCTGTGTTTCTAGAAAAGCATTAATAATCAACCTGAGAAGCCCAATTCTGCCCAGTCCTTTGCCCTAGGTCACCCACAATACCCCTCTACTGAACTGACAGGAACAATTGCTCTCTGCAAGGAACAAAACAGTGGGAAGAGGATCCTTGCCCTCCTGTGCTGAGAGTGGGGGGAGAATGGAGCACAGCAGCCCCCCCCCCCCCCCCCGCACAAACCTTAAATGCATGCTCCAAATCGGGGGCATCGTCGAAGGCTTGACTGAAGACAGTCCCCAGTCTTCGGTCAAGATCTTCCACTCTCTGGTTAAATTCACACAAGTCATTTTCGAAATCCTGAAGAGATGTCACATGGACAGAAGACGAACATGATTTCAAGGCCACTCCCACTATGCTCTTTACTACACCTTTGTCCTTAAATCGGCTATGCCAAGGATTTATTATAATTTTCTAAACTTCACCTTGGCATTTGCTTACTTTTTACCCATGTAGACAATTACCCTATTATTGCAGTATTGTTTTCCTAGACACTAGGCAAAAGGGAAGTGTGAGTCGGCTGGGAGGTTGGCACTGTGTCACTCCCTCTCTGGGCCCCTCTCCTACCTCCTGAAACCCTAGGGCCAGCTCACGTCACCCCAAAGGCCTCCCCGGCCGCAACGGTCCCAGCAATGAGGCCAGTCTATCATTATCACCTACTCTCCTTCCTCCCCCAAGTCAAAATCGTATTTTTTTTTTTTTTTTTAGTGTAAGCAAACTAATCTGGCCATTAGAAGGAAAGCCCGCTAATTAAACGAATACCCACGATTTCTTCTAAGTACACTTTAATTGGTTGAGACGGCAGACAGCCATTGTTCCTCCGGCTGCCAAATTTAGCAAATAAAGTTACAAAGCACCCCGTTCAATTTAAATTCCAGATTAACAGCGAATATATATATGTATTTTGAGTGTGAGCATGTCTCAATTATTGTATTTTATTAGGCAGCCCAAAGTGTGTTCTCTTTCTTAGAATGTACCAGTTTCCCGAGAAACTTTAACGCAAATCTCTAATCTGTACATTGTTACCTGTTAGCATTGCTTTAAAAACACTGATGCATATTCTTACAAAATAACAAAAAATAGAAAAGCATAGCACTTTTCTCCTTCCCAAACACAACCACACTAACATTGTAGTATGTTTCCCTGTGTATAGGATTTGGTATGTGTTCTGTTCTTATTTTATCATTTGGTAGGAAACACACACTATATATCCTGTTTTGTTACCTGTCCCCCCTCCTTTTTTTTTTTCTCTTCTTTTCTTTTTTTTTTCCCTACTTCAGACCCGTGGAATTTTTAGAAAGTGTTATCTTCTGGGTTTGGCCAACTAATCCCCCACAATCTAAAGGTACTCAGAGAAGATTTCTGCTCAATTTCTTTCTCCCCTTCCCCTCGTAGATTCTCTCGATTCTTTCTCCCATAATTCAGCCACTCCCTTCTCAGCATCCACTGTTTCTATACTGACCCTTCTGCTGCTTCGTTCTTGCTGCAGGCTTGGACCCACAAGCCTCAGATGTCCCGGGCTACAGGTGACATGGGGGCTCCTTGTCCCTGATCCTGGACACTGCAACTCTGGCCCTTTCCTCCTCCTGAGGACTCCCTCGGGAACCAAGGCCAAAGGAAATACACAGGGGAAAATACAAGTAAACACCCAGACCTTCCCGCCTGGAGGCATCTGAGAAAGAGAAAAAGCTTACGAGTCAGCCTTTCCAAGCCTCACCGTGCTCTGGGGGTCCAAGCAGTCATAGGAGGACTCTAAGAAGACCCCATACATCTCTTGAAATCCGTCGTACATTTGCTGCACCTGCCGACTTAGGGCATTTCCTCTGATGCCACTAAATTCAAGCTTTCCCAGTTGGTGAAAATCCAGGGTTGTCTTCAGAAGATCCTGCGGGGACAATTCACGAAATCGTTAAAATGGTAACAACAGGGGCGCCTGGGTGGCTCAGTCGGTGAAGCGTCTGCCTTCGGCCCAGGTCATGATCTCCGGGTCCTGGGATGGAGTCCGGTGGGGCTCCGTATTCAGCGGGGGATCTGCTTCTTCCTCTCCCTTCGCCCCTCCCCCTGCTTGTACTGTTTCTCTGTCACATAAATAAATACAATGGTTAAAAATAAAATAATAGCAACAGTAGCAGCAGCAGATAACACATTAGTACGGGAAGGGCTAGAAATCAGGGGGGTGGTGGCTGTTTAGGAAAAGATGAAGGCTGATTAGTATCGGGACCTTATTATTACATTGGGTTGGTATAAATAACTCTTGGTGAAACTCACTAACAAAGCAAAGAGAAAGTACACATAAATAAAATTCACGCAAAGCAAAAAAAAAATCAAATTTATGCTTCAGCCTCTTTCCGTGCTCTCAAATAAATAATAAAATTGAACATTATTTGCATGATTGGTAGCTTTACTTCTGATTTTTTAAAAAATCCTTTTCAAAGGGAGCGTGTCGTCTGGTTCTAGAAGGACAGCTATCTTAGGAGATACTGACGGAAAGCAGATGCTCCAAATAGTCCCGAGGACAATCCAAGAGGGAGACACCAATACTCCCAGCAACCACTGGTGTCGAGAAAAGTCAAGTGCGGGGTACTCTGGCCAGCGTCTGCAGCCACGGGGCCCCGTGTGGCCGGCTGGGTGACAGCGGGCAATTACGTGACATCTCTGGGATGGGCTTCTTCATCTCTAACAGGATAATAACAGTGGGAGTGAAACAAGCCAGTGCCGGCGTAGGATTCAGGCCAGTGCCTGGCACACGCTCACTACGCAGTAAGTGTGTATTACTGTCACTGTGGTCGTTGATATGGCAGAGTCCCAGCCGTGCTCAGAATTAAGTGACAGGTGGACAGCTCAGAGCCTCAGGGAGGAACCCCTCCCAAGTCCCCAGAAGCCGCTTCGTCCGACAGGAGCCCCTAGAACACGCTAACGTGACAGATTGTATTTCTCTCTCACGAACACCTGCTTGAAATCACAGAACTTGCAAACCAAGACTCTCCCCGTTACAACTTCCTGTGTAGGCGCGCACACGCCTCCAATAGGAGAGAGGAAGACAGTAATGCCCTTTGGGTGGTTTTGGCAAACCTGTGGTGTGGACCCCCGGGAGGGGGTCTTCTACCCTGAGGGAGTCTGAAGGGCAGGTAGAGGGAACGCTGTGTCACAGGGCAGAAAACCCAGCGGGTCCTGGTTCTACTCCAAGAAATCACTGCTGCCAACAGCCACCACTGCGGGTTGACCAGTCAGCCTAGTGAAAGCCTGCCCAACTCCTTTCTCTTGCTGGGACGCCAAGTCCAGCGACAGTGACAGAGGCACCAGGAAGTGCGAAGAGGGGGCTGGCTTGCCCCGCGTTGCCAGGAGGGCACCTTGAAGCCTGGGGCAGCCCATCGAACAACCTTTGTGGTTGGCTAGGCTCAAGCACGTTTGTCAGCAAGCAGCTCGAGTCGGGGAGGAGAGAAGAGGAGAGAACCAGCCAGGGGAAAGGAAGACATACACCCGGACCATGGGCTCTTGCCTCTGCTGGTGGCAAATGGGGCAGTCTTTATTTAAAAACACGGTTCAACTTTACATACAGGGGGGAAAACAGAAATGAATTGGATTTAAATGAAATTGACTTAAATAGTAAATCGAATCATTCAAAAAGTGCTTAGGTGTAATCAGTGTGATAGGAGAAAGGTATTTGTGCTGTGGAATGTCACCTGGGTACTTATCTTTCCTAATTCTGTGGAATTTCAATTTCAATTTTTAGGAAAATACTCTCTAACCACGTTAAAAGACAGATGCATCTATCTTGATAGGTTTGATGACATCAGAAAACTAGTCGGTATTTTGTTGCACTATTTTAGTCTCAAGGATACTTGAAGCATGGTCTTGGGCCCCAAAGGTACCACGGTATCTTCAGCCCCTGGGAGTCCAAGGTGCCGAAGAAATATTTGTTGAATGAAAAACTGTATGATCTGTAAACTCGCACTTAGCTACAGCACCTCCAGGAGAAGGTGACAGGCGGGCGGAGAACGTAGGAACCAGGATCTCCGCAGCAATTGGAGAAAGTACGAAAAATGAGACAAAATAACATTACACAGCAAGGTGGAACCGTGCCTTGGTCAAGTGCAAGGCGGAACCTAGCGGGGTCCTCCTCAGAGGGCAGAAATAAGGCAAATGAGGGAAGAGGACCAAAAAGTGGATCTGGCCGCAACTTGCAGGTCGCACCTGTAACACGTCTGGTACTTAACCATGTTGACCTATCCGAAATGGTGATTTCGTGTGGTTCCACTTAACAAAACAGAACCGTCTCATGGCTAGAAATGCCCAGCTACAGAACAGAGCACTAAGAGAGGCAGTGAGCTCTCCACGATGGTATGGATTTTAGGAGAAGTTTGACATCAGAGGCATCGTAGAGAAGATTCCTGAATCAGGCGGAAAGTTGTCTGCCAACTGTGAAAACAGATGCATCCTGACGATGGTGACCACGACTTTGATTCTTAACCTATTTGAATGTCGGTTCTTTTCGTTGTTGATTTAGAAGTCCTCACAAAACAGATAAAAGGCAATTCAAGCCAATATACGGCTTAAATGACACTTAAAAAATATCAGAAGGGGGAATGAAGCATGAGAGACTATGGACTCTGAGAAACAAACTGAGGGCTTCAGAGGGGAGGGGGTGGGAGAATGGGATAGACCGGTGATGGGTAGTAAGGAGGGCACGTATTGCATGGTGCGCTGGGTGTTATACGCAACTAATGAATCATCGAACTTTACATCAAAAACCAGGGATGTACTGTATGGTGACTAACATAATAAAAAATATTATTATAATTTAAAAAAAAAAAGGAAGTCATGTGAAAAAAAAATACCCATTTTTACTCATCACGCCAGTAGACACATGAAATTCACAGCGCTCTATACCGGCTGAAAGTGTCCTCCTTGGGGGTATAGGCATGATGGAGGGAGCCTGGGACCAAGGGCCCAAAGTCCCTGGGTCCACCCAACCCTGGTCTACCGTTTCCCAGCTATGCAGCTGAAAGCAAGACACTCAGCTTTCGTAAATGAACTCGCACGTGCATACACACACGTGGTCTGCTAACACCTGACTTGCCGTGGGGCTACCACGTGACACGGTTGGTGTCTTGGTGTGACTTCGATACGCGGTGGCCACCGTCGTGAATTACCGCCAGGCTGATGTCATTAGAGCAGGGTGGTGGGTAAGAGAGCTCCAAGGGCTGACAGACAGCTACCCCCTCCCAGCCGGATCCCCCAAAGAGCGTGGGGTCCCAGGCAGTCCTATTCTTCGGAAGGACTGAGCAACCTTTAATAGGGTTGATGGGGGGGCAGGGCTCCATTTGTGCCGTGGCCCCTGAGGCGCGGAGTCGAAAGCGGGGATAATGACCGGCCCCACGAACACAAACACAGTCTCGAAGGAGAGGTCACGCCACCCATCTTAAAAGAAATGTCTTCAGAATTCATTAAGGGAGAGCACAAAGCAGGCATTCATAGATGAGAATCTCGAAAGGTCGTTGGGGAAAAGACTGTTTTCTTTACCTTTCGACAGAGGCCGACCTTATGCAGCTAATGGTCTGCTACGTGGCCACAGGCTCAGGCCGGGCTGAAAGGGAAGCCGCCCAATTAGGCTCAGGATGAAGGAGGCTGCAGATGGTGGAAGGGGCTGAGGAAACTCGGCGCATATTAGGTCAGCTGATTACCTCTCTCCCTGCTAATCACCTCGCATAAAGCCTCAGCAGGAAATCATTTTGTCTCCAAGTGAATCACAGCTTTACAGCAATTTGATAATGAAAGAAATGAGGGTTCTCTCCAAGCTGCTTAGAACATTGTTTGCAGGACTAGGCTGCAGGCAGAAACAGAGACAGGGGGTCTGCAGCCTCTCCTGGACTAGGGCACAAAAATGAACCCCGGGTGGGGTGTGTACGCACGTGTGTGTGTGTGTGTGTGTGTGTGTGTATGCTGAAACACCAAACAGGAAAGCAGGGTGAGGGAGGGAATCAAGAGGCAGCTGAACCCCTCTTTTCCCCCTTTGAATTTTGACTATTCCAACTGCAAAGATTTTATATACTTTTGGGATTTCTTCAGGAAGTCATAAGGTCAAAGAAATAAAGCCCTTTCAATGGAAGGGGGATGGGTTATAATTTGACCCGGATAATTTATTTAGGAAAAAAGAGGTAGGGATCAGGTGGTAGCAATTGGGTATAAAAAGGCAGAACCAAGTGTATGAGGGCAAAAGAGAAGCACAAAATCGGTTTGCAACCCTCTCAACGCAGGGAGGGAAGCAGGACAGAGGGACAGGGACCTTTGGAGCTCCCTGGGAGATTCACAACTTTGCTGGAAAGATAATCTGGCCCTCACTACAAATGCCAGCCAAACCTCCGTGCGCGGCGTGACCAGGCGCAAATAAATTTAAGCCGCACACTTAGTGAGGACACTGGTACCTAGCTCTGGCTGAGTGTCGGAGGCCCGCCAGAGCAGGAGATGGGCTCCTGAAACACGTGAGTTCTTGATTTTCCTATTCTTCCTTTTCCTCCCTGAAGGTTGGCTCTATCAGAGATCAGCTGTATCCTGGTGGGGAGGAGGAAGGTGAGGAGGGGGAGGAGAGGAAGGGGGAGGAAGAGGAGAGGGGGAGGATGGTGGTAACCTGAGAACACAATCCTTCTGCAGGCTCAGACCCGCAGACTCCACGCAGCAACTTACAACACCCCCCCCCCCGCCCCCTCCTCGCCCAGCCCCCAACTTTTGTTTTAGCAGGTGCCCAGAGGGAAGAGGCCATCTGCACAGTAAAACTTTCCGGCGCCAAAGAACAGGGAGAAAAGCAATACAAATCAGAGGGGAAGAAATCCAAGGGAACTGTGGAGATGAAAACCCAGCCTTTTTACAACATAACCCTGGCCACAGGCATGCAGAGGGGTAAAGGTATGGATGTCGTTTTATTAACGTGGCTTCTGTATTCGTTAATACCTGCCACCCATGTCTCAGTGGCCGCATATTAGAAGGGCAAGATGAAGAAGGTGAGGTTCATGCTAATTCTTGCTGGAGAGAAGCAGATTAATTCCATTTCAAACGGCGTTGATCACTGAGACACACAGAATGTTAACTAGAGGGCCACATGAAATATGCTCCCAGATCAATAGCCCCGTGTCCTCCGCGCTAAGCCAAGTAGAGAAGCGATGGGGGAGCCAGAGGGCAAGGGGATGAGTCAGACTGAACGTTCCAGAGAGGAAACCTGGAAGAGGGGAGGAAATGCTAACACAGGGGGAGGGGGCAGCCACAGGAAAAGGAAGATCACAGAAATGCAGGGTGAACAGAAAGGTCAGGAAAACAAAACAGGAAAAACTAACAGAAGGGAAGGGAAAGGAAGGAAAGGGAAGGGAAGGAAGGAAGGAAGGCGAAAGTGAAGGGGAAGGGGGACAGGTGGGAAGGGAAGGAAGAGGAAAGAAAAGGCGGGATCTGACCTCAGAGGGGAGAGGTAAGCCAGAGAGAAGGACAGGAGACTCAAGGGGGGGGGGCGGCAGGAAGACACCGCGTGCTGACATTCGAGCCATCACCTAATTAAACTGGGGCAACTGCTTCTTGTGCATGCGTGCCCTTGATTCAGAAAGAGAGAGCAGCCTGCACGCCACTCTTGTGAGGGTAATGACTCCAGGGAGACTGGTGGCCATCCCTGCTGGTGTTTACTGAGGACGCCCAGCAGATTAGATGCCCTGATGTTAGAATAGCTGTCTATATGCAAAGTCCCATCATTAGCATGTGTGCACAGGCCAGTCGCTGTGAGCAGTGCTCCCGTTCCACTCCCCGGGTGTGAGGGGGGCGGCAGGGTGGGAGAGCCTGCAAGGGGGTCCTGGCTGGTATCCCGCCCTGGTGGCCAGGCTGGGCAGGCTGAAGCGGGAGTGTCTGTGAGCTGGGCTAAATAGCAGGGAAGGGGTTGATCCCAAGAGGAAGAGAGAGGAGGAGGCACATGGGATAAAGCTCGATGTCAATTATTTGTACTCTCCACGACCCGGTGAAGGATTCAAGGTGTGCCTCTCATAAGATCTAGCTTCTGGCTCTCTCACTTACACGTTTTCTGTCGCTATGCCCTTCCCGTCTTCTTTCCCTGGAGAAGTTCTACTCTAGTTTCGAAATGTATTTCCTCTCGAGCTCTGCACTTTCTCAGAGCCCCTCGGGGTTAGGGAGCCCCCTTTTCTGCTCCCAGTTAATACACCCATTTCACGTTTACTGTGGCGTTTAATACCCCCTTCCCAACTCCCATGACATTCCCTGATTCTGTGTCTGATCTTCCGCGGATCTCCTCCATCCGTCTGCCTGCCTTCTCCCGCTATTGCTTCCTCCTGTGAGAGTGGGCGTGAGAGTGAACGAGAGCCTGAGAGTGAGAGCCTGAGAATGAACGAGAACACCCACCTGGACCTTGAGCAGCCGCCCGAGGAAGCCATCCAATCGCTCGAAGACCAAAGAAGACTGGAAATCCCACTCCCTGACCTCCTGGTTCTCTTTGAAGTAAGTACGGAGATGCTCCCTTCTGTCCTGAAACACCTGCTTGAAGAAGCTCAATGTGTCCATGGCCACGTGTAGTTTCCTCTGACTTTCCTCCACCTCACTTCTCAGGAGGCCCTCTGGGCTGAGATAATTAGAGGCCTAGAACGCAAACAGATCAGGGGCGCTGAGCATGCATGGGGGCGGGGCAACCCTACAACTTGTGCCCATCTCCCCCCAACTCTGAACAGAGTAACTGGCCGAGCAGTACTTCTCAGAAGCATCCTCTAGGAGACCTCTGACCCTGTCCTCAGTGCTGCAGGTGGGCTGGGACCTGGGCTCGAGCCAGACGGTCCAGGATTGGCTCAGGGACGGGCCGGTAACCAATCAGAGGAACCACTGTGGCCTTCGGTGGGGCCAGCTGGGGCTGGGGGAGGTGTTCTTTCCTGAGTGTTCTCTTGTGAATAATTGGCTTTCTATGGTCAAGTAATTCAAAAGCAAGAATTCTTTGAACCTGTCCCCAAGAGCCTTGAACCTGGAAAGCTAGGAAGCTGAAGCAGGACAGCCGCCTTCACCACCACCGGGTGGGGCAGAAATAACTTGGTCCTGGTGACGTCATCTGAGCCCTTCCTGTCCGCGGGGGCTGGAGCCAGCCTTACCTCGGGCTTTTGAGGTATATGAACCAATAAATTCTCTTTTGGTTGATGTTAGTTTTGGTTGGGTTTTCTTATCCTTCCAACCACGAGAGTCCTGGCTGACAAACAGGCAGCGATGGAAGGGTGCTGGCCCAGCAAACACCTGGCTTCTGGTCTTGGATTGGGTGACCTTTGGTGACTCAGTTAACCTCCTGGAGCCTTACCTCACATCTTTGAATATTAATAACAAATTAATAAGGCTTTTCCTGCCCATCTCAGGGGATTCATCTGAAAATGGCCGAGGTCTCGAATGTCACGGCACCTGGCAGGCTGCAAGGGGCTGCACTGATGTTAGTTGTTACCAATCACTCTTTATATATGTTCACTGTGTTCTCGGGGTCACAGCTCCTTAGAGGAAAAAGAAGCCAATTTGGGATGCAGATCACTCAAGCCTCATTATAGTCCCGAGTTCTGTTTACAGACAGACTGCCTGAGGTTTATGCTGTGCTGGTTGGGGCTGCCACGGAATCCCTAAGGAGGAGGAGTGTGGAGAGTGTGGTCCAAGAAGCTGTCTCTCTGTAGCTCACAGGCACTGAGTTCATAGCACATGGAAGGCATGGGCCCATGGGAGGAAGCCAGCCAGCCTCTGAGATAGGTCCTCTTCTTTTTGCCATTGCACGCTGGGGAACATGAGGCACAGAGCAGGTCAGTAACTTGCCCAGACACACACAGCAAACAGGTACTGATGCAGAATTTTGCACACGGACTCCAAAGGCAGCATTCTTAACTGTTGGGCTTTGCTGCTGACCGTGGGACAGATCACTGAGGTTGAAATTCACCACACCCACCCTTTGCCTGACTCCCAGTCACGGGCAGAGGGGAAAGGAAGACAGGTCCTCCCACGTATTCCAGCACTACCGAGAACACCTCTGTGACTTATCGGCGGTGACGGTAAAATAACCGAACCGTGAGAATCCTTTGGACCATAATTATTTCCCTGCCCTGAAAGAAGTGCACCCTTTACGCGTCCCTGTGACTCGGCGCCAGCCAGCCAGCCCCCCGCCCCCCGGGGGAGGTTGTCGGGACCCCGGACGGCCGACCTGCTGGATGAGGAGGTTGCAGAGCTCCTGGAGCAGCACCGTGAGCCGCCCTGGGCAGCGGTAGGACTCGCAGGTGGCCCAGATCAGACAGACCACGTGCAGCAGGGGCCGCAGCCGTGGCTTCACCTCAGGAAACTCCAGGCTCTCGAGGAGCTCCAGGTGGCGGGAGAGTGGTGTCAGGTGCGTGTGGATGTCCCGTGCCTCTGTCAGAGCTGGAAGGCATTGAAGATAGTCACCTTCCGGGCGTGGGGCTCACACCCACCCAGGGGAGCCCAGGAGCCTGGGACCGAAGGATCTGCACGGCAGCGGCTAGAATTTCTGGACAGCTGAAATGATGGCCTGACGAGGCTCTCTGACAAAAGTCCTGTGTCTGGACTTCCGTCTGCTCTGCTAGCCCCAGTCCGGGGCCCTGCATGGAGAAGACGCTCTGCTGCTGCTAGATCCGAGGCCACCCAAAGTAGATGACCAAAGACAAGCTTTAGAGTCAGAAAGATCCCTTCAAACATGAAGGTCTGAACACGGCACAAACAGAGTCCGTACACCGTTAGCACAGCCCCTGGAGCAGGGCAGGGGTTCCATAAAAGGTAATGTCTCTAATAAATATTTGCTAATAAAGTGTCTCAGGGAGCTGGCACCAAGGAGCGGCCACAGGGAAGAGAGAAATAGCACAGACTGATTATGGCAGGGTTTTCAAAGCTGGGAGACTCTCTCACCACTTCCTTTGAACGCAGCCAAGGGAAGAGTGGGGCCTTTCATTAGTCGCCTTGTGGGGACTGAGAGGGGAAAGGAGGAAACCCCGTGGTGCTGGGGACTAACTCTGCAGACCACCTGGGAGGAAATGCAAAAGCCCATCGAACGAAACTGACCAGGAAGGGGGGGCATTTAATAAAGGCTGGCTCTTTCCTGGACAGGTCATCAGGCACTACGGCGTGAGACCAGATGCTCTTAGGGTATATTGTGGGGCTGAAGCTCTGCATTGAACCTAAAGGAAACTCAAAATATACTCTATCTCGTTTCAATGTGCTATGGGTTGTTCTACTCACTAGACATAAACCGTCTCATTGCGAACTTCGTGGGCTAGCTTCATTACTCCCGCTTTACAAGTGAAGAAATTAGGGGTGCCTGGGTGGCTCAGTCGGTGAAGCATCCGACTCTTGGTTTCGGCTCCAGTCATGATCTCAGGGTTGTGCGATCGAGCCCTGCGTCGGGCTCTGTGCTCAGCGGGCAGTCAGCCTGAGATTCTCTCTCTCCCTCTCTCTCTGCCCCCTCCCCCCGCTAGCTCTCTCTCTCTCTCAAGAAAAATTCCTTTCCTTGCATCATCAGAATTCAGTTATATATATTTCGAGGATTTCTAATTTTACTGGAGCGTTTATCCATTACGATGAGGATGGTATTGTTTTGTTCTCATTTCTATCATCGCCAACATAGACTCTACTGCAAAGAGCTTTCTGAAGCTCGCCTGAGAAGACAAATCTTTCGTAACTATCAATCAATGAGAATGATTATAGTCTATTAATCTATTAATGTGAAAAATATATTTGGGGCTCTACATAACCAACTCATAAATATACTTTCACTGCATGAAGCTTTATTTCAGAGCCTCAAATTTCAGCCACCTGCACAACTCCTTCATGCTTGCCTACAACCTGTTATACTACTTACTTAGCACGTTTCTCTAAGTCAGCTCCCGTTTTAACCTGAATAAAATCATAGATGAAGACTTCAGATTACTACCACAAATGGAAGGCAGGTGTCACTTGCCAAAAACAGTCACCCTTTAACAGAGTTTTAAAATATATCTGTCCATATGTCTCCCGCAATCATCTCTCACACCGGGAGGGACGCACACCCGTTTTGGGGGACACCCGTCCCATTTGAACTGAAGTATAAATTGGGAACCGTTGATTTTCCCCCGGGGACACAAAACCTCTCAGCGAAGCAGTAAACGGGGCCCCAAGAGGGATCTCATTCCAAGCCAGCTTTACGTGCTGGCATAGCAATGTCTGTGGTAAGATTTTAGGGCCCCGAAGACTAGCCTCTTAGGCCAGCATCTCCTCTGTTATATGTTAGGAACCCCACCCCTGGAGCCTTTATTCCTTTAGCTGAAGGGTTTCCAAACCCCACGCCATGAGGAGGAGACAGTGGGGTGGGGGGGAGAGGGGGGGACAATGGGCTCTCGACGCAGGACATGCCTCTCTTTAACAGAACAAATGTGCCTTGATTAGTTTTGTATTTTGGAATTCCATAGAAGATTGTGGTTGAAGAAAGAGTTCCAATATAGGGACACCTGGGTGGCTCAGTCGGTTAAGTGGCTGCCTTCAGCTCAGGTCATGATCTCGGGGTCCTGGGATCAAGTCCCACATCAGGCTCCTTGCTCAGCAGGGAGCCTGCTTCTCCCTCTGCCTACCACTCCCCCTGCTTGTGCTCTCTCTCTCTGTCAAATAAATAAATACAATTTAAAAAAAAAAGTTCCAACAGAGAAAATATGTTCAAAAATCACTGCTTGGATTAAGCTTAAATCCCATGACATTGTGAACATCTTCAAAAGCCCATTCTGGACCTACGATGCTGAGGAGCTGGAGGAAGTTTGATAGGAGAAAGGAAAGAAACAAAGGGCCCAGACGAGGGGAGAGGGAGCCCTGAAAAAAGTTTACCTACTTCTAATTATAGACTTGGCCGGCCTTGCAATTTTGACAAGGGCTGATCTTTTCTGGTGCTCCAGCGGCTGGGAAATCGCCGTCCCAACCAACAGCAGGAACCGAAAAAGCAGAATGGAGCTAGAAATGGCACAGGGACTTCTCAAGGAGCTGGGGGCGGAGGGAGCTGAATTCCAGAGGCGAGAGACTCCAACATGCACGGGTACAGTACAGTAGAGTCAACAGAACTTCCACTATATCAGCCCATAGTGGCCCAGGGAAGCCTACTCGGGAAGGCTATGCACAACCATGGCTACACACTAAAGCCCAGAGAGGTTAGGTGACTTCGCTGAGGTCACAAAGCACTGGCAATGCAAACTGAGCTCAAGGGAGCTGCTTTCCTGCTTCCAGATTTGGTGTTCCTGCCGCCAAGCTAGACTGTGTCAGGTTGGTAGGTTTTAAGAACAGTAAGCTGCGGAAATCAGAGAGAAAAGATAATTCGGCGCTAAATAAGAAATTCGTCTCTGCCGTATATAGGAAAATTCTGGCTGGTCCTCACCTGCTCGGACGTCTCTGAACATGGCTTGGAAAGCTGGGAAGTAACTGCTCTGAAGCCTGTCCAGGAGCTTCGCCACGCCCCTCGCCTTTACAGCGCTCAGTTGATCATAAATGTATTCCAGATCCTCAGACCTACAACGCAGTGGGGAACGGTGAGTCCAGGGAACCGGGGTCACGCCATGATGACCCACCCTCAAACAGAAAGGAGCCCTGCCTCCACCTGCTCCCACAGAGCGGGGCGTCTGTTCCCAGAACGGCGAGGGCAAAAGCCAGAGTTGGGGACGTGGGTTCAAAGGGGCAGGTCTAGGAGGCAGCAGCAGGGAGCACTGCTGTGACCATCTGGTGGCTCAGAAGGCTGGCAGCTGGAGGTCATTAGCTCTGGCAGTCAGGTTCGGGGTGGGGATGACCAAGGTGTTGTCAGAGCAGAGCTGCTGGAGAAGGGCTCCTCAGCAGGTCGGAGGAATGGTCAGAGAAGGGACAGGAGGACGGGGCATCTCAACACTGGGGCACAAATGACCCCCCAGGTGTGCCCGGTCATGTGACATGGACACACTCTTCGTTCAAGGCCAGGACAGGGACATCTGCCTCAAACATCTTTCTATATCTTTTTGATTAAGCAGCATAGTGATAAGAGAAGCACGGAAGTGGGGGGAGAGCAGGAGCAACAGTCAGATCTTTCTGGAATCCCGTGGGGCTGGGACACCATGGAGGATGGGCTTTCCAGCCCTACTGATGATTGGCTGGGACCTAGCAAAGCCCATTCTGCAGGCAGCCAACTGCCAAAACCCCTCTCTCTTTCTCCAGATCCTTACAAAAAGCGTGCGCATAGAGTTTTGCCTGTCCGAGGAGGAGGGAGTAGACGAGCAGAAGAAAAATATGAAAAAGAGTTCATTAATTTTACATTTGGTTCAAAGAGCCTTTGAGGAAATGTCAGAAGACAGACAGGGGCTCAAGAAAGGAGGTGAGACTATCGAAACTCCGGGAAAGTATGTATCTTCCAGTGCCTAGGAAACCCTGAGCCGCCTGCCCAGCCCGCGGGTGATGAGAACCAGCTACCCAGCTACCCACCTGCTCTTCCAGAAATCCAACTCTGCCTTGGGGGTGGGGCTCTCCCCTTGCCGGAGGGGCTGGGAAGACTCTCTCTTGAGCACCAGCTGAACTTGGCGGCTCCACTGGATCACGGCTGACTCAAGCGCGTAGACGATGGACTTATCGGCACAGTCCAAGCTGTGAAAGACACAACGAGTCTCCTGGGATGCTGGAAGTAACTCTGGGTGTCCCCCCAAGCAGAATTCCCAGTCTGTTAAAAATAGGTGGGAAAGTCTACCCCTGCCAGGCATTCTTAGCTTTCGTTGGATGACAGACTCTGATATGGGATCAATAAGAAAAATCCAGCTCCCCTCTCCTGGGACAAAACACTGCCGTGCGCACGGGTACATGATTATTTCAAGGTTTGGGGGTTCACCAGCATCCTGAAGACTAATGCCACTGGGCCTTGCCATCTGTGCAGGAATACACTGGGCGGAAAATATTTGGATGACCATTCAGCCCTTGCCTGAGCATCACCCATGTCAGCAAGCTCCCTGCTTGACGAAGCGGTGCGATCCTTAGTAGATCAGCTCGTCCTGGGAAAAAGTCGGTCTCTACCCTGAACCACACCTGCCTCCCTGCCAGTTCCCTCACTTGGCCTCAGTTCTGCCCTCTCCAGCAAGGGGAGGCAGGCTCCATCCTCCACGAGGCAGACAGCATCGGCCGTCTGAACACGACGGGCGATTTCGTGATGTCCTTGCTTTTCCAGAATGCTGGGGGAACCAGCATTCCCCCTCATACAGCTTTTCCAAAAATAAGGGAAGAAAACTCGAGGTGTTTCGGAAGGGATTAGGCATCCAGAACCCATGTTGGTGGTCTTTCCACAAAGCCACCACGGACAGCGGTTCATGCCATGAGCTCAGGACACAAGTGAAACAGAGAATCTATCATCCGCATTTTCATGCCAGATACCCACCTCGCTTAATTTAATTAAATTCATATTTGCTGAGCGGTGATACGGCACAAGTGATTATGGAAGGTATTGAAAGGAGAAGATACGCACCGCCCTGAAATACAATCCAGCCTTCTGGGAAATTATCAAATTTGAACAAAGCGAGACCAACCCGGCGATGATTATATACACACGCACTGAATGTTATTATGTTAAAATATAAAAGGAACAGGAAAAGGGTAATTTGAATTTATTTTGAAAATTGAATATTTTTATTAAACCACATTACATTTTCTAGTTAACTGGGAAATTGCTTCAAATTATATATGCCGCAAATTACTTCCAATAGCGAAAACTCATTATAAAGTACATTGGCATCCCGTGCATCACTTTTTCTCCAGATCAGATCCCGGGCCCTGAATATCTAGTGATGACGACAATGCATTTGCAAACTCCTGGCAAGATGGCAGGAAGGTAGACTGTTGCCACAGACAGAGGAGTGCTGGATAGAAGAGAAAAAAAAAAAGAAATATATATATATGTGTATATATATATATATTTGTGTATATATATATATTTGTGTGTGTATATATATATATATATATATATATATATCGTTTAGATACACACGCTGGCTTAAAAGAAAAGGAAAAAAAATCCCCATGGGACAGAAACAAAGTTATCTCAGAGCAGAAGGAGGATCTCACCCCTGAAAGGAGAAGAAGCTGGGGTTGTAATGCCCACCCCGGTGGAGGAGGCATGGACTTCAAGTCTCAACAACGCCAGATTTGTTTCTGTTTGGAAAAAAAAGAAAAAGTCCCCAAGAACTGACAAAGTCTCCAGCTGCTGGGGGAGTGGGGTATATACATGAAGAGCCATGAGAATTAGTGACGTTAGGTGCACGTATTTGCTGGCAAGAGGCGCGGCCACCTCCCAGGCCAGCCCTGGGTCTTTGCCAATGATGAGCCCCTGTCCTGATAAGCAGAATACTGGACCCGGTGTGGCTGCTCTCAGCCCTGAAATCATGAGGAGCGGTGAAAAGGCCCTGTTGCCCGGAGGGACTGGGGCAAGGGTGGTAATCCGCAGAAAACACCCAGTCCGGGACGCTGGCAAACAGGCTTGTGTGCGGGACGAGGAGACGCGAAGATCGGGAAGAGAAAAGTTGTACAGAGCGCATTCCGATACACTAGCCCCTGCCGGGCGGCAGAGGCCCAGATGGCCGGGCTGGCGCTACTTACACGCTCTCACTCTGAGACGCCGCCAGCTCGAGTTTCTCTGCGCCCACGGGAAGAGGCAGCAGGGTCTTCCCCTTCACTTGCTCGAGGAGAACCAGGAGGTCGCACTGGAGGCTGTGGGCATGCCGCTGGACGTCTTGGCATACCACGTGGGGCCAGTCGAGGTGATTCTTCTCATTGGCCAGGACGGGGATAAGCACCTAGAACAGATATGCATGGGAGGAGGGGGGCAGCAAAGGAGGGCATTCTTCTGCGGAGACCTTATAGAAAGGCTATCTGAGAAAGGCCCTATTACTAAGAACCAAGGTGATGTACTGTTTGGACAGCTGGTAAAACGGGAGGGTCGCGAACAGCCCACCTGCAAATCTCCCTGGCCACCCAGCTCCTGGGGATGCGGTCCCCTTGGCCAATAGCCCTCCTCGTCAAGGGGACAGGTGCAACTGCTGCTATTTCTGAGTAGCGGGCTTCCTCCAACAAGCCGATCCCTCCTCCCACAGGAGCCAGTGGGCATCCCAGCCTCGGGATCCCACCCAGCTCGCTTGCCTCCCACAGCTTCCGGTTGTTCACCGTGTTCCCAAGTGCAACCCCAAGAGACACAGCAGCCTCCTCCGTGCTGTACGTGTGACTAATATATTGCTGTCAGTCTCATCGGTCCAGTGTTATGTGCTTGGCCAGCCCTAGAACCCTTGGGCAGGAGCCCCTCTCTCATTAACGGGGTGCGTAAGAGGTACTTGAAACAGTCACAGGGGCTGGAGGCAAAAGAGGACAAATGCAGCTAAGGACACGCATCTGTCTGCAGGTGGTATGACGGGGCACCTTACAGAAGGAAACCGAGCTGAGGATCTTGAATCTACCTGTAGGGTGAACACTGGTCGGGGTTCTGGCCACCTGGTATAGTTCCTTTTATTTACTTATTTATTTTTGGCGGGGGGGGGGGGGTATTCATTTCTAGATCCAGCAGTGAAACGTGAACAAATCTGAGCCAGTGAGAGTCGGGCCAAAGTCTCTCATCTGAACTTTTTGACAAAGGGCACCTTCTCTTTCCTATTCGTCTGAAACAACTGTGGCCATCCTGCTACCCTCTGGAGCTTTAGAATAGAGACAGTTGGGAAGAGACAGTTCATAGATGGAGAAAGACCAAGTCCTATGATCTCATTCGAGCTCCTGAATCAGGCTGCTCTTGAATTTTCTGAGCTACTTTATATATTTTTTTAAGATTTTATTTATTTATTTATTTGACAGAGAGCACGAGCAGGGGGAGCAGCAGAGGGAGAGGGAGAAGCAGGGAGCCGGATGTGGGACTCGATCCCAGGACTCTGGGATCATGACCTGAGCCGGAGGCAGACGCTTCACCAACTGACGCACGCAGGCAACCTCTGAGCTACTTTAAATGGAGGTTTTGACCACTCGCAACTTAAAAAGTTGTAGTTAATGTAACTTACTAGGAACCTCTATCTGTCAAATCTCACAGCTACGGGAAGGGAATACCAGAAAGAAAAAGCCCAGATCATCAGGAAATGTGATAATTGAGTAAATAACGAAAATAAAGACTCATTGCCTTGGCTGGGTTCTATACGTGACCAAAAAGTCCTTGTGGCTACGGAAGAGAACACCTGGACACAGCAGGAGACGTCTAAGAGGCTGACCCTTGCCTGGTGTATCTGGAAACCGTCGCTGGACTGAGAACTTACAAGGACAGGTGGACAGAGTGTGCCAACGGAGAAAATGTTACAAATTGAGCTCTACTCCTTCAGGTAAGAAAGGACGCTCTTGGACCTAGGGCAGAAGGCCTAGCAGGAGAGGGAAGATGAACCGGAATATTCCTAGGATCCCAAAGGCAGGGGCTGTATCTTCTCTGGTCTTTTTAGACCCACTGTCCTCTGTAGGGCCTGGCAAATAGGAAGAAAAAGAGTTAGTGGGCTGGGGTTGGATTTTTGAAGGCTTTGAGTGATAGAAAAATAATGAATATGAACTTTCTATGAAATGCAAAGCTACTCATTCATTCACTCAATGGATATTTATTGAGCATTTACTATGTATGAGTCCTGCTTCAGGTGCTGGGAAGGTGTATCAGTGAAGAAAACAGGCAAGCCTTCCCAATCTCATGAAGTTTATATTTCAGGGGAGAGACAGTCAATAAACACAAAATTCTGCAAATAAATAAATAAAATAAAATAAAACAAAATAAAGCTGGTGAGGAGGATCAAGAGTATGGGCTGGAGAGATTACAATGATAAATGGAGTGACTGGTACAGGCCTCACTGACAAGTAACATTTCAACAAAGATGGGAGGGTAGGGAAAGTGCTGTGCAGATCCTTGGGGGAAGTATATTGTAGATAGAAGGAACAGCCAGTGCAAAGGCCCTGAGGTGGGAGTATGCCTAGTGTGATCAAGGAGCACTGTGGAGGTCCGTGAAGCTGGAACTGGGTGAACAAGAAGAGTAGAGGTCAGTAAAAGGGGACGGGCCCCATGCAGCCCTGCCTATGGGGCTTTGATTTTTAATCTCAGAGGAATGGGAATCATGTAAGGGTTTTGAGAGAAGGGAGTAAAATGGTCTGCCATCTTTTTTTAGTAGAATCACTCCAGCTGCTGTGTTAAGAATAGGCTGTAGGGGGCAAAAGTGAAAAGGGGGGATGGGTTGGCAAGTCATTGCTATAATACAGAAGGCAATGACTTGGCACCTGGGGGAATGGAGGAGATAGTAAGAGAGGGTTTGGTTCTATATACATTTTGAAGGCTCAGCCAATGTGATTTCTTAATGGATTTGTTGTGGGGTTGTGAGAGCAAAAAGAGGCGTCAGTATGCCTCCAAGGTTTGGGACTTGGGGAGCGAGAAGAATGGAGCTGACATTAACTGATGTGGGGGAGAACAGGGTCGAGGCCATTCTTGAGGAAAGACCGGGAATGTGTTTTCGGACACATTAGAATCTGATACATCTGTTGGACTTTTAAATGGGGACATTGAGTAGGTAGCTGGTTATGGGAATTGGGAATTCAGAGAAGCAAAGGCTAGAAATACCAAATGCAGTCTGATATAGATAGTCTGTGAAACTCTGCAGGTGAATCAGTGCTTCCAGGGAACTGAGGTTCTATAGAGAAGGGAGAGTGTCCAAGGAGTGGGCCCCAGGGCTCTCCAATGTTAGGAACCTGGGAGGAGGAAGTACCACCAATGGAAAGGAAGAGCCATTGTGACTGACAGGAGGAAACCCAGAAGACTGGCATCCTAGAAACCAAGTGAAGAAAGGGGCTTCTGGAAGGAGCAGATCATCACGAGCTGTGCGGAATGCTTCTCACAGGTCAAGCAGGAAGAGGACTGTTAAAGGATCATGTGATTTAGCCAAGTGGAGGTCACTGGTGACGAACACTGAGTAGTCTTTTAGTCACTCTTCCATGCAATGTGGGGGTGACTGTCAGATAAAACAGGAGAAGAAAAGGGCACATCAAGAACAGAGACATCTTCTAGACTTTTCGCTATAGAGGGGACCACAGAAGTGGGAAGATAGGTGGCAGGAGGAATGAGGATTTTGTTAGACGGGAATCAGCTACTGGGGAAGGAAAAAAAAAAAAAAGAACGTAGTAGCGAGGAAAGAATGTTGGCGCGATATCTTTAAGGAGCCAAGAACAGGTGGGAGTCAGGACGAAAGTGGCAGTTCTGAGTCTTGGTGTTGCCACCAGATTGATGGCAGATGGTCTACCTGCAGCCACGGGAGGGTTGAAGGATCAGGATGAGTATGGATATTGGCAGATGGGATGCATGTAAGCATTTGTGGAAGTTTTATTCTATTATTTCCATTTTTAAAACCCAAGGAAGCAAAAGTATCATAGAGTGAGGTTGATAGAAATTTTGAACACTTGAGGAGAAAAAAGAACGTGTCTAATAGTGGTCTAGAAAGGTAAGAACATAATGGGAAGTTTGGGGTGTCAGCTGGGAAGCATAAAAGGCCTATTACAGGTTCACTGCTGTGAATTTAAAGCACAGCCGGCTGGTTTTTCTCAGCCCCACTGGCTTCAAGGGGGCAGGTGCGGAACAGACAGAGGGTTGGATCTCATCAGAATTATGGTTTTGCCAAATGAATATGACAAAACAAGCAAAGGCCGGTGAGTCAGGAATGTAGGCAAGGGGATGAGGATGATGCAGCCAAGCTGGGTGGGGGAGAGCACTGGGTACGGAGTCAGACAGCGGGAAGGCATTGGGATGGATGGATTGGAGGTCCCAGCAGGGTGGCATGGCCTTGGGGATAGTGGGACGTTGGGGGGAGTAAGCTGAAAGGCAGGAGTCGTGATCAGAGAAAGAGGTGCATGAAATTGGATCACCGGGGGCGGGGGGGGGGGGGTGGTAAGGCAAGGTCTGGGAATGGCCACAGGAAGGGCTGGGGAAGAAGGCAGGGAGGGGGACAAGATCGCTGGAGGAGGAAGGTTCAAGGATCCCAGAGGCCTGGGTATTGGAAGGATCATTCATGCGTCTAATGAAGTGGCCATATGTTAAGGCAGGAGTGATGTTGGAAAGAGTCACAGTGAGCCAGGGGCGGCGCCATCCACACGTAACACAGCAGTGGGGGGAGAGGGTGGCTTTGTCTGGTGACTAAGATGCAAACTGAGGTCTTTCAAAATAAATTGAGGAGTAAGGACACCTGCCCCAGCTCCAGGCTGAGAGCTGGAAGGACTGGGGGGGGGGGGGGGGAATACGGCTCTCCTCCAGAGAGAGCAGGGGTAGGTTAGGGCAAGAGGATGAGGATGGGTCAGAGAAGTGAGGACACTTCTAAGCAGGATAAGTGACAATATGCTTGTCCCTTAGGGCATGCCTACAACCTAGCACACTCTTGCAGGCACCCTAATATATTATTTCTTAATTTCATGACAATCCTGCAAGACAGACCCTGACCCCGGAGGTCACATGACACTGATGCATCGCACAGAATCAGGATTCAAACCCAGGCCCATAGATTCCATATCCCATGCTCCCTCTCCAAAACACAAAACTTCGAAACGGCATCGAAGTCTCAGAGCCCTAAGAAAACCTGGCAGCAGTGAACAACGTGGTCGGGAGGAGGAAGACAGGCAGCCAGGAACTAGTTACCAAGTCTTGTCAGTTCCAAGAAACATTTCTTGGATGTATTTTTTTTAAACGCTGTACTAGTGTAACAAAATGATGGTGAAATGTGTAGCTTCTTCTCCTCACTGACCTCACACCCCCCGCCCCCAACACAGGAGGACTTTTCTCAGTCATGCGGGCTCCTCTGGCTGGAGTGCTGCTGAGTGGGGTGGGGGAGCATGAGGGGAGCCAAGCTGGTCCACAGAGAGAGGAGAGTGGGCAGGAGCTCGGGGAGGGGAAGGGGAGGCTTGGGGGGGACAGGAGGGGAGCAGGGGGAAGGAACGCAATCAGCTTTAGGGTATGTACAAGAAGTAGAAGGGAGATGCTGTTAGAGGCTTCGAGAAATGCGAAGGCCTGAAGGTAGTCTAAAAATAATTTGGGGGGCACCTGGGTGGTTCTGTCAGTTGATCATCCGAGCCTTGGTTTCGGCTCAGGTCATGATCCCAGGGTCCTGGGATCGAGCCCCACATCGGGCTCCCTGCTCAATGGGAAGTCTGCTTGATATTCTCTCCCTGTCTCTAAAATAAGTAAATAAATCTTTAAAAAAAAAAAATAAGTGTTCTACCTACCTCAGCTACCTCGTTTCTCCAGCCTGTGGATTACTCCGTAATGAAAGCTCCTTCCTTCCCTCCCCCTCCCTCCCTCTCTTCTCTTTTTAGCAGAAATGATAGCATATTATACTATAAATGTGCACCTTTTTAAAAAAATTATCTTAAATTGCAGCATTATTCACAATAGCCAAGAGGTGAAAACAACCTACAGATCCATCCATGGATGAGTAAATAAACAAAATGTGCTGTATCCACATCACAATGGAACAGTACTGAGCCTTAAGAAGGAAAATCATTCCGTCACATGGTACAAGCCTGGATAAACCTTGAGGACATGATGTGAAATGAAATAAGCCAGTTACGAAAAGACACCTACTGCACGATTCCGTTTATATGAGGTACCCAGAGCCGTCAACTTCATAGGAACAGGAAGTAGAATGGCAGGTGCTGGGGCCTGAGGAAAAGTGGAGTTAGGGAGTTGTTTAGTGGGTATAGACTAGGTCATGCAGGATGATGGGGGTTCCTGATGGCTCGCTGCACAACAGTGTGTGTGCTTGGCAACTGGACACGTGGAAATGGTTGGGAGAGTGAATTTTATCTCTTGTGGGTTTTTTTTTTTTTTGCCACAATAAATACAAATTATCTTAAGGACCATTCCATGGCAATCATTCCTTTTAATTACAGATGGACCTTAATTCATTCACGCAGTCGCCTACGAAGAAACATTGTTTCCAGTCTCTTTTAATGCACCAATGAAAATTCTGGAACATTTGAGGGTTTGAACTATTTTTAAAATTACTTTTGCTTGCTGGATACATTTCCTTGGGCGGTGACGCAACTCTGAGACGGCCCACTGGCCCCCACACATACTTAGTTCCATGTTCGAACGTTTGTTCAATCTGCTCCTAGGACCTTGAAACATCCCAGTCTACTGAGAACCCTAGCTCCTCTCGCCCCCCTCCCCCCACCCAGGGCGATTCTGTCACCACCTGCCCCTTCCCTGGAATTCCCCCTCCCCAGGGCTTTCGGATAAAGCAACAAAAGGACTAATATCCTGCCCGGCAGGGAACCTCCAGCACCTGGCGGGAGTACTGTGACCAACTTTGAGTCAGTTCTACCTCCACCCCAGTCAAAGGACTTCTGAATATTTTAAACATTGAATTAATTGCATGGGTGGGATCTTGTCTTCTGTTTCTTTGGTATTCCCGATAGCCTCTATCACACAAAACATCGTATAACCAGTACACCATCAATGCTTGTTTTATAAGCTGCAGGATCCAGTACATGAAGCCTCCCGAAACACACACACGCATCTTACGGGGAAGTTTACTCCATTCCAGAAACGTCTAAATGTCCCAAGAATCTCGCCTCTGGCACCCTCTCCGAGACCTCCTGCACTCTCCAACCTTGGGCTCCGATGTCACTGGAGTGCCTTATAATCCACATCTCCGGAGATCTTCCTCCCTGAGCTCCGGGCAGACCTCTCCAAACGCTTGTTGGACATTTCCAACCGGATGCCCCAACTTCTTATCTTGGCACAGGGCTGACACTGGTACATGGTTGTGTGATTTATGAATGAGCTGAAATCAAAACCAAACCACCTCTCCCTTTAACTCCCCTCCGTAGGTAAGCACTGTGGATAGGCTTTCACCTCCGTTGCTTCGCTGACCCCATAGAGATGCCCCCTCCTTCACCACCACCTGTCCTCCTCAGAGCCAGTTTACGGAGCGATTAAGAGCTACCGCGCCTTAAAAAATGGTCCAGACCCACCAGGCACTCTTCAGACTCCATCCTCCCCCTGACTGGCTTGGCCCAGACTAGGACCGACGCAAGTCCGAGCCCCTTAAGCTTCTCGCTGCGACCTGGCCCCCACATCTCAGGTGTGCTCCGGACTTCCTTCCCATCCGCTCTGGCTCCGCCCCGCCCCTCCGGCCCCGCCCCCTACGCCCCCGCCTCCCCTCCCCCTCCCCAGAGGCAGTTCGCGCAGGGCCTCCGGGCCACCTGCCCAAACTCACCTCAGAGAGCAGCGCGGCCAGGTGCTCCAAAGGGACTGCAGGCACGTCTCCGCACAGCACGGCGCCGCGGAGGCTGCGGGGCCCCGGCGGCTCGGGCCCGGTGCGCAGGAAGAAAAGCCCCTTGGCGCGAGGCGGGACGGCCTCGGGCCCCGCGTCCAGCCCGGGTCGCACCGCCAGGCCCCCGGGCCCGGGCCGCACCACCAGCAGCGGCTGCGGGGCCCCCGCAGCATCGAGGCCCAGGAAGGCGTGCAGCAGCCGCTCCGCCTCTGCAGTGCCCGCGCAGCGCTCCCAGGCGCCGGCGGCCGGCCGCAGGCTCCGGGTCACGTAGGCCCCCAGGAGTCGCAGGCGCGGGTCGGCGGCGCCGGGTTCCGGGTTGGCGCCTTCCGCAGCCCGCGCTGCCCGCTCCTCCGCGCCCGGCATCGCGCGCAGCAGCCAGCCGCAGCAGTTTCCCTGGCGACGCGGACGCGGCCGGGACTCCCGCCTCCGCTCCCCTCCTATTGGGCACGAGGCTCCTGGCCCCGCCCCTCCCAGCCGCGCAAGGTAGGAGAGGGACGCCGGGGGCAAGGGGCGGGGTCGCGTCGCTGTTGCTAGGAAACTGGCCGCTGCTCGTATTTAGCGCCAGGGCTCCCGGATTGCAGGTGCTTAGGGGTGACCGTCCAGGGCAAAGGTTTATTGATGGGGTGCGTGGAGGGGAGGGCAAGGATAGAAATGCTGTCAAGGGTCTTGCTGGCTAAGGTCTGATTAAACTCTTGAGAGGACTCCAGACGCTGAAAATATGATGGTTCTCCCACCTGCTCCCCCAATGTGTGATTGAAACTCGAAAACTATGTCGAATCATAAAACAGACGTAAGGGATTTCAGGGAAGTTTTCAATTTCTTTTCCGTGATAACTTAAATACTTTAGAATGGTGTTTATATTCCTGCTGAGCATTTTGAAATATGCTGGTGTGGCCGAAGAACTGAATTTTTTATTTAATGTACTATATAATATTAAACTATAATTTAATTTTAGCGCAGTTTCAAGATTTCAGTATCCATTATTTTAAAAAATTAAAGGTTTTTTAGTGTCCTGTTTTGTTTGTGCCTTAAGAGTCTGCTCAATCTGATAAATAGGGACTGGGACTCTGAGATTACTTTGATTTCCATCAGCATGGCCCCAATCAGTTCTTCTTAGATGCATGCAAGTGCTTTTAAATATACAGGATGTTCAGAGTCTTAAATATACCTGGATCCTGTCTTCAAAAAAGAATAAGGTGAAGCACCTTTCCTGGCCTCAGAAATTACCATTTGTCAACTGCTGAATCCCTCTTCATTACTGGGATATAAATAGCTTGGCCCTTTGCATTGCATGTAAGGGGAGAAGGGGACAAGGACAGGGACAGCCTGGCAGCATGAGGCCTGCAGCTCTGAAATGAGCTCCCCCTCTGCCAACCACCCCGATTTTGGTCACCAACCAGAAACCACAGAATTTCTGGTAAAAAAAAGAATGTTTGTAACAGCCTTCAAAGGAACATTAACAGAATAAGCACTTATCTAAAGGCAACTCAGCTAACAAGAGCCCCTCAGGAAAAGTTGGTAGAGAAAAAGTAAAATGATTGATTTCATAATACCCAAGGCACAGAAGGTGCTATGATGAAAAATGTTCAGAATAGAAAAGGAATGTTTGTAAAGAGAGTTTTATCACTGCTAAATTAAACAGTCAGCAGACCAACTGTGAGTAAAGGAACAAAGCTGTGGCACTAAAATGATTTTATTTGAAAGATTTTATTTATTTATTTGAGACAGAGAGCACGTGAGTGCCTGGGTGGGGGGAGGGGCAGAGGGAGGGGGAGAGAGAGAATCTTAAGCAGACTCCCCACTGAGCACGGAGCCTGACTCGGGGCTCAATCCCAGGACCCTGAGATCATGACTGAGCCAAATCCAAGAGTTGGATATTCAACCGACTGAGCCACCCAGGTGCCCGACACTCAAAGGACTTTAAGATGAATTTGCTGATTGACATTGCAAAAACAGCATCAGGGAAAGATAGAGGTGTTGGGGGCTTCTTACGCATATCATAGTTCTGTAGAGTTTTTATTTTGCACAGAGGAAGGCATGATAGTGTTTAAATGCTTAGGGCGTCCAAAGGTGTGAATTCTGATCAGGTTTTATAGAGAGAGTGACTTCAGTGCCATTAACTTCCTGTAAACCCCTCAAATAACGTTTCGACCACCCCAACCATGGCCTATTTTGCCCTCCATCCTTATTGTCCTTTTGGCCCAATATACATAGAAATAAAAACTCAGGAGCCCGTGGAGGTGACTTGAAGATAACTGTCTGAGAGAGAAGGCTCCTGAACACTATGGCTGGCTTCCCCCAGACCAAATGATCTAAGAGGGAGAGCGAGCAAGACAGAAGCCACAATGTCTCTCACAGCCTAGCCTTGGAAGCACCGCACTCATTTCTGCAATAGTCCCCATACACGGATTCACCCTATTCAGTGTGAAAGGGAAGTGGGCCAGGATATGAATAAAGAGGGACAAGAATCATTGGTACCATCCGAGAGGCTGGCTACTACAAAAAGTGTTAAGGAAGATAGTGAAATGATTTCCCTTTTTTTTTTTTTTTTAAGACTTATTTATTTATTTTGGGGGGGGAGGGGCAGAGGAGAGAATCTTAAGCAGACTCTGCACTGAGCGTGGAGCCCGACCCAGGGCTCGATCTCACGACCCTGAGATCAGCACCTGAGCCGAAACCAAGAGTTGGAGGCTTATTCGACTGCACCACTGGGGTGCCTCGATTTCCTTTTTTTTTTTTTTTAATTAGAGACTTAAACTTGCTTCTATGAGCATAAACTTTTTTATATCGGATTTTTTACTTCGCACAATTCCTATTCGACAGTTTTTAATAGTGATCTCTTTAAATTCTAGATAGTCCTCATCGGCAAGAATTTTTTGACGCAGGCAAGCACAATGCAAAGTTTAAATCCTTTACAGTCATTCAAAATTGAACAGTTGACGTTATAGTTACAGAATCTGACAGTCCTTTTCCTCATCGAGAAACATGGTGTTGAAATTTCTCACGATGCTGCTAGTGGATATTGAATCTACATCAACCTTTTCCTATCAAATGTTCAAAATAATAATGAAGTTTTATTTTATTTATGTATTTACTTATTTATTCATTTGAGAGGGAGAGAGACAAGCAGACTCTGTGCCCAGCACAGAGCCGGATGCAGGACTCGATCCCAGGACCCTGAGATCATGACCTGAGCCGAAATCAGGAGTTGGACGCTTAACCGACTGAGCCACCCAGGTGCCCTGTGATGAGGTTTGAAATCAAAGAGCACACATGCGTCGGTAGAATAGACTGTCCTCGCAGCCCTCTTCAGTGCCACCAAATGAAGACGTCTGAGGCAAATGGACAGATACATTGGATACGTGTCCCAAAGGAGAACCCAGGTTACCCAAAACTGCATCCCAGAGCCATGTAGAAGAATATTCATTGTTCATATGGGCAAAATCATGGGAAACAGACTGAGTGCTTACCAACGATAGGACGAATAGATAAATCGTGGTGGATGCCATTCATAGAACAAAATACCATAGGGCCGTGAGCATCGCGCTACACAAAAAAAGGCAAGTTGCAGATAAATGCATTTAGTGATGTTTATTAGCAGTTTTAAACCAAACCAAACAGACAGGATCTTGTTAGACAGACATACATATGAAGTCGTCTGGAGAAAAGTCAGGGAATGATGATCATAAAATTCAGATTTGCATCGCGGCTTGGAGGTGGAGGGGAAAAGAGGTGTGGGACAGTAAGGGACACACAGGGGCCTTTCACATCTCTGATAATGGTTTATTTCTTCAGCTGGCTTATGGGTTTTCATTTTACCATTCATTCTTCTTTTTTTTTTTTTTAAGATTTTATTTATTTATTTGACAGAGATAGAGACAGCCAGTGAGAGAGGGAACACAAGCAGGGGGAGTGGGAGAGGAAGAAGCAGGCTCATAGCGGAGGAGCCTGACATGGGGCTCGATCCCATAACGCCGGGATCACGCCCTGAGCCGAAGGCAGACGCTTAACCGCTGTGCCACCCAGGCGCCCCTAGCATTCATTCTTCTTAAACCGTATGCATGTATCATATACTTTCTTGTGTATGTATAAAATACTTCACAATTAAAAAAAAATTAGAATGCGATGTGCCATTTCTTGTGCTCTGAATGTTGTAGGGCAATTCATTTCAGTTACTGGAAATAAATGTATTATGATTCATTTAAATGCTCACCATACCCCATTAGACTTATAAAAGTACACCTCAGATATCTTTATATCGGAATTGGTTAAATTTTCCAAATTCGATAATTATGTTTTTTGCTGGTCATCAAATTCAACCGGTGGTCTTCAGCTCTTCTCTTAATAATTTCTTGGCTCTGTTCAACCCAGTAGATTCCAGATTCACCGTGTGGGAATGTACTAGACTTGATTTCAGAGTTATGGCCACACACTGTGATTCTCTGTGACTACTCTGTTTTTACCTGTTCCGTCAATATTGATGTTGCCCAGTCATCTGTCTCAGACCTTCTGGGGTCTTTTCATTTTAGAATCTCTCCCTGGGGCTCTTGGGTGGCTCAGTCGGTGAAGCATCTGCCTTCGGCTCAGGTCATGATCTCAGGGTCCTGGGATCGAGTCCCGCGTCGGGCTCCTTGCTCAGCAGGGAGTCTGCTTCTCTCTCTGCCCTTTCCCCCGCTTGTGTGTGCGCGCTCTCTCTCTCTCTCTCTCTCTCGCAAAAATAAGTAAATACAATCTTAAAATCTCTCCTTGTATGAACTTCTTCTTCCCAAGTAATAGTTCCTCCCTTTATGCTAATAGCTACCAAACCTGTTTCCAGCCCAGAACTAAGTAGGAATATCATTTTAGGGCAATACCTGTTTTCCCTCCAACCTCTATAGAAATCCCTTTCTGAAACTTAGTGTTGAAGAGAAGTCTGAAGCCAGCCTGATTTTTGTTCCTTTGTAGGTAACATTTTGAAACAACGTAATTATTTAAGGTGGTTTTTTTTCCTCCCTTTTTTTAGTTTTGTGATTAAAAAAAAATGTTTTAGGATATAGCTAAAGTCCCACTGAATTGATTTTTTGCCTCAATTATGCGAGCGCATTTGATTCTCATAATGATGGGTTTCTTCGCAGCAGGAGAGATTGTTTCATGGAATTTTTGATTATTACCTATTTTCTCCTTGCACTTGGTCTGGTTCTCTGGTAATGTAAACTGATAAGAGTGTGCTCAAAATTACAAGAAACGGATACATTTTGCAATACAAATTGAGCTTTTTTTTTTTTTTTATTCCTATGTGTTTTGAATGTTGTCCTGTGGCTCTCCACTCAGTGAGTCAGTGACATTTAATGCCTCAGGGGAGTGTGGATATAGCTTCAAAGGGTCTATTGAATTTCTGAATAGTTTTCAAACACGCAGCAGAGACAATCCTCATGAAAGCCGTGTTGTTTCTTTTCTTTCATTGTAAGAGCTGAGCACTTAAGAGGGACAAAAGGTTTCTGCTGTATGACTCCTTTGTTTTAATTGCAGGAGCTTGGCTTTGGGGACACAGGGTACAGGGTCCAGAGACAGAGAGGCTGGAGTGTGTATATACGCTAACCTGTAGTTGGAGAAGCACGCTTCCTAAAGAGGAGAGAGCAGACGGGGAGGAGGGCTGGGGAGGCAAAGTAGAGGAGAACTTGGATATTCTGTAGAATTATTGACCCTTTCAGAAGAGTCCAGAGAAGGGGACACGACGTGACATCTACTACAGAAATCCTGGGGTGCGCAGAAGGGGACACTTGAGCCTGGCTTCCCAGGAAACCCCCTGGCATGAGAACAGCAGTGAGTGAGAGCAGGGACTAAGGAGAGTAAGCAGAAAGCAGCCTTTCCATGCCGCCTTGCTTTTACACGTTCAGGGACAGAAGTGGACAGTTCTCTGGATCTTTGTGGGATGATTAGGAAGAGGAAATCAGAAATACTTGGAGGGTCAGCTTGGGGACAGGCTGAGAAGGACACAGGCTAGGTACCTGTATTGCCTAGAGACTTGGTGGACAACAGCACATGGTTACAAGATGGTTTCTATCTCAGGGAGGACCTAGGACAGGTGTAGACCCTCCCTCCGATGGCCAAAAGATATATAAGCTCCCCAGGAACTTCCAACCCTCCAGAGAAGAGAGTAAAAGGAAAGAATCCTGAATAGCTTATACAGACATTAAGGGGTTGGAATACCTTGTATTAGCAGGACTGGTTTCTCCCTCTGACTGTGTATAGAGGTGGATCGGTCTGGGCTTGCTCAGAGCCACTCCAAGTGTTATAGAAAGAAGGAGTTTCATATAGAAATCAGACCTTCCGTGACTGTGGGAAGAGTGGGGAAGTGAAGTGGGGAAGGTCTGGAAGACTGTAGCTGAACGATCAGAGAAATCGTCACAGTTTCATGACCATGGAGAAGGTAACTTTATCCCACGTCAGGACTGTTTCCTGCCTTCTCCTACACACTTCCCAGAATCTAATCTCATCCAGGACCGTTTTTTAAATAAGAGTTTCTATTTCGGATGGTAGAAAGACGATGAGAATAGGGAGTGTGGGGTAAGATTAAGCTGGATGCTCTGAGGGGATACAATGTTATTGGTCACTTCACCTGGTTACCGTCCCAGGTCGGTAAATGATAGCCTGTGGGCCAAATCCATCCCAGCACCTATTTTTGCAAATTAAATTCGATCGGAACACAGCCATACCTATTTGTTTATGTGTATATTCATTTACGAACTATGCTATGAATCGTGAAAAGTCTGTGGCTTTTTTTTCCTACACTGCATGTGTGGAGTTGAATTGTTGAAAGTCTCCAGAGACAGGATGGCCCGCAAAAACCTAAAATATTTACCTCTTTATGGGAGCAAGTTGGCCAAGCTTAGATTAGATACTATCAAGCCTTTTGGTTGGCGAGAACTCAATGCGGAGAAGACTAAAGTTGTCTTAGTCTCATGAAGTCAAATTTAGAATGAGTTTGGTGGTTTCCATATGCTTTAGAGTAAAAGGTCAATCTTTGCAGATTGTGGAATCAGGCAAATCTTCAGTCACAGCTGTGAAAGTGAGGAGAATTCTTCTTTTTTTCTGTGTTTTCTCAGTTATTCTAGTGAGAAGTGGGAGAGGTTACATGAAGTGTCCCTAGCTAGATATCATTTTAAACAACGGAGCGTGCTTTCTCATTCATGGTTATTAATGGTACTAAGTGTATTCTTTTCTCTCCCTGACCCCACCTGTTCCTGGGGGCTGTGGAAGTATTCATCTCACACTTCTGAGAGCAGGAATGCATTTGTCCATCATTTATTTTGCACGCCCTGGGGATGCAGTGATGGATGGGCTATCGTCTTGTCTTCAGAGAGAACGAGCCACTTAGTGACAATCCAAAAGGGCGATGCTAGAGGCTGTCTACGTTCTGAGTCCAGTTAATGTCCACACTGCACTTTGCCTGGTATTCAAAAATCAGCAGAAAGGTGGTTTGATGGACATCAGTTTTATGTGTGCTTACCCTTGCATCCATCCATCCATTCACCCTTCTTCTAGAAACCATTTATCACTTTTTCTTTGGGAAAATATCTCCACCCCTGAACCACCTTCTACCCTTCCCCCAGTCCAGGTACCCCCGGTGGGGCTCAGCTCCCAGCTCGAAAACTGGAGTGTATGACTGAGCTACCCAGACCCTTCTGTCCCCTCTCCACAGTGATCGGTGTGGCCATGGGCATGTGATGCTATCAGACTAGCAGAGCCAGAACGAAGGCTTTGGTTTGGCTGTTGGGATCAATGAGTGCTGTCTGCTTTCTCCTGGGCTTAAACCTAGAAGGATTTCAGGCAGCACTGATGTGGCCACCTTGACGCCATGAGGGGAAGGGCTATCTGAAAATGGAGCCAAGTCAGCGGAAATGGAGCTGAGAGGTGGGGAGGAGAAAGACGACGCTGTTTGAGATGCAGCCTACACACCGGACTTCTCACTCTCGTGAGCAAAGATGTCTCCTCTCCAGGAAGCCAGTCGGAGTTGGGATTTCTGTCCCCCTTAAGCAACTGATACCAGTGGCAAGTAAGGAAAAATTTCCTCAAGAAACAGGAGAGATGAAGATATTTATTGGCAAGGGGGAAGGAATCCCTCAAGGAGACGGTTGAGAGAAAAGACAAGAAGGGATACTTTCTGGAATGGTGTCTGTAGGAAATGTGAAGGGTGAACCTTCAACCACTTGGTTTCTCCTGTAACGACTCCACATTGCAGACTTAGCTCCTGATTTCCACGCTGCTTTTGAATCAAGGCAGTACATCAAAGATTAATATGGGCTTATTTCCCTGTGTTTGATCACTATTCTGTGTTTAATTCCCAGAAGGACGAAATACTTAATTAAATGAGCTAAACCATAGCAGTCCTCTCTTGCTTCTCACCGTACTTGTCCCACAAAAATGCTCTATGAAGAGTTGATGAAGCTATTTAAAAAAAAAAAAATGAATTCTACATACTAGTTAATTATAATCATCTAAAGAGTGTACATTTTCCACCCAGGATACGGGTGAGCAAGGAAAGCTTTGGAAAACATACCTTCTCAGCAATCTCTTTTTGCGATTGTGGGAGTTCTTGGGTCTTGGCAATGAACTTTAGTTCTTCGATGTGATACACTCAGTTTTGGAGGAAATCACACATCTGGGAGGCCTGAGGGAAGCTGACTTTTCCCATGGGAACGGGATCGTAAATTTGTGAAATGCATACTCTGTCCTGACTGCATGAGTGAGCGAAGTAATGCAGTTCTTATCAAACACCTGAAGAATTGTGCTCCCTCTGAACTGGTCAGGTGGGGTGTGTGGGATGGGAAGGAGGGGGAGAAAGGATCATGATGAATGGACACTGTTCTTCAGGGTCTCTGGGGCTGCAAAGAGAAAAGATCCTGGATGCCTTGCCTAATGGCCATTGTCTGTCAGAGTCAGAGAGAATGTTCCAGATTCTTTCTGCTTGCCTCCAGGAAAGCAGGAGATCTCAGTTACTTCTAACTCTCTCCCTCTCCTTGGAGCTCCAACTCCCACTTCCTAACCAGAGGAGCAGAACTGTTGGGCCAGCTTACTCCCAGGTGACAATGGGCACAGTCCACCGAGAGGACCTTCTGGGAGGTTGGAGTTGAGTGCCCCTGGGGTGTTCTCTCCTCTGTTCCAATGCTTCTCAGCTGCAGCCACATGTGACAGTTACCAGGGGATATTTAAGAGTTCTAACGCCCAGGCCCACCCTGGGGTCACAGAAGCAATTATCTGGGACCAGGGCCCCAGCCTTGGGACATGTTGAAATATCTCCAAGTGATTCCAATATGTTCCCAGGGCTGAGAACCACTGTGTTCCAGGGAACCCCTCCTTCTCCAGGGCCAAGGCCATGAGAAATCTGACTTCCCCCTCCCCACCAGCACTCTCAATCCTCCGTGTTTCTAGATCTCTGTCTCTTTTCTAACCCACTCCCTCCCCTTCTCTTTGACTTCCTCTCTCTTCATCCGTTCCTCTGCTTCTACTTCTCTTTCTCTCTTGGTTCCTTCAGATATTCTTATTCCCATCAGTCTGGAGGAGTGATAGATACACCCTCAAAGAGGCCACCATTGCCTCTTGGTCCTTGAGGGGCCCATTAGATACTGAGACCATGGTTGACATAAAAGGAAGATGCTGACCCCAGCCCTATAGAGCCCTTGGGGTGGGACGATCAGGGCTGGTTTGCTCTGGTTTGGGCCAGTGGTTCTCAAAGTGTGACCTCAGGCCATCAGCAGCACCTGGGAGCATGTTAGAAATGCAAATTCCTCATCCCTGACCCAGTTCCACCCAGAGGGAGGCTCTGGGAGTGTGTCTCAGCAACTGTGTTTTGGAGGACTTCCAGATGATTCTGATGCATGCTGAAGTTAGAGACCCAGGCTCTGTAGAAACGTGCTCCCTGGCTTCCTCTTCACAGGCCTCCACCCTGGATGAAGGGAGTCTTCCAGATATCTGAGCTCACAGTGGGTCGGGACCTGTATTTTTCTAAGTAAATAATGCTCTCTGCTCAGAGAACAACCCCAAATCTCTGAGACTCGTGTGGAAATAAAGACCACCTCAGTGAGGAAAAGCAGAGGCTCTTTATCCAGAGCTTGCTGTAACAAGAGAGTTAGTTACTGTCTGAGACGGGAGGAAATTTATATAGTTAATCCCTCCTCCTCCACACACCCCCGCACACACACCCAGTATATTAAAATAAGTCACAGCCTCTTCTAACATTTACCAAGAGCTTACTCTGTGCTCAGCACTGTTTTATGTGCCTTATTAACTTATCTCGTTCTCACAAAACCCTATGACTTAAGTACAACTGAAATCCCATTTTGCAGATGAGTTGTTGGCAGCCTGGAGAGTTTTGTTTTTTTTGTTTTGTTTTGTTTTTTAAGATTTTATGTATTTGTCAGAGAGAGAGAGAGTGAGAGAGAGAGAGAGCACAAGCAGTGGGGGCAGCAGGCAGAGGGAGAAACAGGCTCCCCACTGAGCATGGAGCCCAATGCAGGTCTCGATCATGACCTGAGCTGAAGGCAGATGCTTAACCGACGGAGCCACCCAGGTGCCTCTGGGGAGTTTAAATAGAAGGTCTCAGAAAGTCGTGGCCCAGCTTCCAGAGTCAAAGCCCTTACCGCTCTGCCATGCCGCCTCTTGTCCTTCGTGGGCGGATTTCCCCCAAGCGCGTTTTCTGGAGCATATGGTGCAGCCCTATCTAATGAGCTTATGGGGACTGAGAGCTAAGCTTAATTTCTGTGGGGAAATGGAAGAGAATAATGGATGGTGGCCTGGCATGGCCGCAAAGCAAACCTAACTTGCCCTGTCTTAGCTTGACCTACGTATGTCATCTGAATCTGAGAGCAGGATCAAAGAGACAATGACACGGCTTTGAAGGGTGAGCTGCTTACTTCACTGGGCCTCAGGGGGGACAGAAGAGATCTGGCAAGGCAGCCCAGGAAGGAGCAGAGAAAACTTGGGGGCTTCCCTGACCTTCTATTGCTCTCCTCCCATGGAAAGATACCAGTGCCCACTGGTTGACCATAGGCTTGAGCTGAGCCCTTAAAATAACAGGCAAGACAGGAGAATGTCTGGTCTCCAAGGGAGTGGAATCACAGCAACTCCCCAGGCTACCTGTCTTCCTCTTTGCCCACCCTAAATCCAAAGAGGAGGACCTCTGATTTTGATTGACCAAACTCCCAACGTTGTATTTAGTCTAGTCCAAAGTGAACCCCGGGTCACCCTTTCTTCACACACCCAGAGAATTCAAGAGGGTGGGGATTTCTCCTAGTGAACAGAGGGGCCAACCATCTCAATGTCACCATGGCTGTTTATCCCATCTCCCCCATCCTCCCGCCACCACCACTGCCCAACACACGCACTTTCAAAGCATGTTTGCTCACAGGGTTGGATAAGCAAGATAGGGATGGAGCATTTTTTTTTTTCCCCTAAAAGACAGGCCATCTTTTTCTCCATTTGGACTTTTTGTTCTCTGAGATCTTCTCCCTTGTGGTCAATGTAAGTTGACCTGGAGCTGGCCTTGAACTGGCGTTGGTTGGGTCTAAGAGGCCCGGCACTGCAATGAAACCCTAGACTTAGGAAGAGTCTCTCCCTCACCTTTACTCTTCTCCCAGCTCTCAACTAGAGAAAAAGGAGTCTTTCATGACCTCCAGCTGAGTTCAGTAAAACTCCGAGTGGCCCTAGACAATCATAAACGCCTCTCTACTCTGCTGTCGTTGCATATATTCCTGCCCAAGATCCTGTGGTGAGAAGGGACTGTCTTGAGAGAGAGAGATTCAGATGTTTGGGGTTTGGTGTTTCATCCTTCTCTTTCCACTGCAGTTTGACATGATTTCAATTTACTGCTACACTGACTTTCTCTTGGTGACACAGCTTCCCAGGGGTCTCCGAGCTGCACAGTGAGAACAAAGACCAGTCCAGCTCAGAGTCTCCGGGAGCTTTACTGACCTATAAGAAGGGCATCGTGGAAATAAGCACAATGACAGCTCAAGGCTAGCTCTGGGAAGCAGACTTTGTCCGAGGTGTATATAGATTAGGCTCTGCTTATGCTGTTCGATAACCCCTTATGCAGCCCACCCCTTTTCTTATAAAACCTACATCCTATGACTTACCAAGACGTGGGGTTACCTCCCCAGTTTTCAGTGTCCAAGGGAGACGTTTATAAGCAGGAGTTCTTGCCCATGATATTGTGGCTTCTCGCAATGCTCTGGTCATTCCCCCTGGTTCAAGGTTATTACTCACTCATTGCTGCCAAGACTTTTTTTTTTTTCCAGAATTACAGGTTCCATCCCTACTCTGCGAGCCCCAGTGGTTAAGAGCTGCCACAGATGGAAGAGAGTAAAGGAATATTAGCTCTGACCCTTTGACTTGGAGGTTACGTGTTTTTGGCCAACCAACCAGACCATGGCTCTGAGATGTATTGTAGGTAGCCAGAAATCATTGGCCCAGAGAGCGTTTCCTTTTTAAATGAAATCAGTGTATTTGTATCCCTTAAAAATATGAAAGCTGGGCCATTCTGGGCTGGCATTGCCACACCGTAATGATCGGCTGCAGGTGAGAGGTGTAGCCCCCCCTTAGATGGGGCTTACGCTTTCTGATTTGACCTGGTCCTCACTACCCCTCACTACCTCCTAATGCAACGAACACATACAACGTCACGCTAAGAGTCAAGATAGCCTAGAAATTGTGTCTCCTCGTAGGCAAGAGTAGTTGTCTCATAAGGGGTCCAGCAGGGAGTCACGGGGCTGGGCAGATCAGAGAGGGTGTGCCCTCTCCAAAGGGAACAGCTGTCATTCATTCAGCCCATCCGGCCCCTGCTTCGACCAATTCCCTCCTTACAAGTGGAACCAGTACATTCTCTGCGTATTAGAGCGCGATGGAAGCACTGTCCTGGAAAAGAAGGAGGGGCAAAGGTCAGAGAAGGCTGATGGCAGACTGCCCTGTAAGGTGGGTGCCCAGCGGCAGTCCTCCCATTCAGGCTTGAGTCTACCCAATTTAAGCCAACCTCTGTGTGATCATTGGGGCTCCTTCATGGATGGGGCTCTGCTGGAGAACGGCTACAGCATTTGCTGCTTTGTTTTCAGGAATGTGTGGCAACTTTGTTTAAAACGAGCCCTCAAGGGGCGCCTGGTTGGCTCAGTAGGTAGGGCGTGTGACTCTTGATCTCAGGGTCATGAGTTCAAGCCCCATGTTGGGGCGTGGAGCCTACTTTTAAATACATTAATTAATTCAAAAACACTTTTAAAAGATTTACTTATTTGAGAGAGAGAGAGAGAGAGAGACTGCTCTGAGCACGGAGCCCGACGCAGGGCTCAATCTCACGATCCTGAGATCACGACCTGAGCTGAAACCAGGAGTCAGGCACTTAACTGACCGACTGCACCCTTCCAGGCGCCCCAAATTAAAAAAAGAATTTTTTTTAAATGAGCCCTCCAGCCCTACTTCTTTTAAAAATTAGAACGATAAATTCAATTTCTCCCATTAAACAAGTAATGCACGCTCATTAAAGAAAATTGGGAAAATGCATAAAAGTGAGAGGAAATCGAAAAATTGCCTAGACTCACCGCCACTGTTGTTAATAATTTGGGGTGACTGTCTTCCGCTCATTTTGCTGCACACACACACACACACACACATTGTGTATCTATGTATGTGTGTATGTATATATATATATATATGCACAGGTGGAAGACAGATAGAAAGGCAAATATTGTCCACTGCTAGATAGTTTATCAGTCTACATATTTTTTTAGCACATAATTTTGTGGATTATTCAGTGGGATTTTTAAATCACCAGAACATGGCTCAGAATCCTGAAGTGACCACTGCACTGTTCTACAGAACTGAAATTTTAAGCATGGGGCAAAGTTCTGAGTTGGTGGCTCTCCGGGCCCAAGACCCCCCCTGCTGCTCACTGGTCTCCTTGCCTTCAGCGTGAATTTCTCCAAAGCACTGTCCACGGTAGAGCTCTAGTGAATTCTCTGAAGCAGAGCCTGGATTCTGGGGACGCCTGGGTGGCCCAGTAGATGAAGCATCTGCCTTCAGCTCAGGTCATGATCCCGGGTCCTGGAATCGAGTCCTGCATGGGGCTCCCTGCTCTGCGGGAGCCTGCTTCTCCCTTTCCCTCTGCCTGCCGCTGTCCCTGCTTGTGCTCTCTCTCTGACAAATAGATAAAATCCTTTTGAAAAAAAGTTATTTAGAACCTGGATTTTGCCCCCATGCTGCTTCCCTGGAGTGGGGGTGGGGGGCTCAATGGCTTCTCCTTGCCCTTCGGGTAACAATGGGGCAAACAGCATTTCCTACCAGAAAGAGTGAGGATTACATGAGTTAACTCACGCTGCTTTGGAATAGCGCCAAGTGCACGGTGAGCTTTGAATTACTGTTCACTACCATCACTGTTCTTTCTACTGCCTGCATTCTCTCCCCAAGGTACACGGGACAAGGTCACTGGCAGCCCCCAGATACATGTCATTAAGGTCCATTTCCTGAGAAGGAAGGAGTTTTCTCTTTTTAAGTTTCGGTTTGGAAATTAAAGAAAAGGACTTTAATTCGTCTGGTCCGGGTCATGTGTCTACACCCGTGGCTGGCATGTGGTTGGAGTCAGTTACCAAGAGGTGTTGGGGGTGGGGGGCGGGGTATAGTTGTCTTTTTCAGTCTGACTAATTTCACTTAGGGTAAAACCTTCTAGGTCCTTCCATGCTGTGGCAAATGGCAGGATCTCATCCTTTCTTACTGCTGCATAATAATGATGTGTTTATCTTTATAACCATTATGTAAAGCGAGTAAATGCTGCCATCGCATTAGCAAACTTTATTCCTTCCTCTCACCCCCTGCTTTTCAGATCATTCTCAGAAAGTGAGAAGTCATTTGGTAACTTCTTAGCTTTCTCATATGCCCTCCTTGGGGGCGCCTGGCTGGCTTAGTGGGTCGATCACACAACTCTTGACCTCAGGGTTGCAGGTTCAAGCCCTGCATTGGGTGTTGAGATGACTTTACAAAATATTTTAATAATTTTATTAATAGTTTTATATAATAATTGATATAATAATTTTAATCCTATGCCCACTCCATTGTAATAAGAATTCCAAATAAATGTGAAACTAAAGCCTGGCTTTAGGCTCTGCTCAGGCTGACTTTGGGCTGGCCAGTGGTAGTAGAAAAGGGGACTTTGACCCTGTTTCCTTGTTGGTGCTTGTCTTTCTCCTCCCCTGCTTCTGAGGTTAGTGACCCTCTGAAGATCTAGTGACCCTCTAATAAGCTGGGCGTAAAGAAATTTGCATACACACACAAAAAAAGTGAAATAATTCCACTTTTCTTGCTATATATATATATATATATATATACACATATATATACATATATGTATATATATATATATATATATACACATATATACATATGTGTATATATATATATATATTGGAAAATAGTTATTTCTGATTAAAAAAATATGTTGTTTCTGGACACATCATGGGTTGGTTGTCTATTAAATGATTTAATAGATACATTTTTAAATGGTCTCCAGTTAAATTTCTAATAGAAAAAAGAAGAGTATATCTAGATATGTGCCACCCAAGCAAATCTCTTTGGGGTCCTCAATAATTTTTAAAAGCGTAAAGAAGTCCTGAGACTAAAGGCTTGAGACGTATCTTGAAAGATGTTGGGTCTCGAGTACCTGGTTCACAATTTAGAGCCATCACTCAGATAGGCTTGACTTCATTTCTCTGTAATGGCGGCCGTCTGCTGCTGTGAGCCCGAGACGCCTCATCTTCAGAGTTATCTTCCGAATTCCTACCCAGGGCACACTTTGTCTTCTGGAGAATCACTTAGGTAGGGGCTGGGGGCCTGGGTTCAAGGTGGGAGAAGGGCTCTCTCTGTGTAGACCTATCTTGCTACCATTTCCATGCTACCAGACCAGACATGTGTTGGCCTAGAACATTCCTCAAACATGTTCCTCTTGGAGTTCCGGGCAGGAAACTGGGCAGAAACCCACCTGCTCCCAGATCCTCCAATTTATCAGGAGGATTCTGTTGTCTGCCTCCCTCCTTCCCCGGGCCATACTAGGTCACCCCATGGTGGTGAGGCTTTCTCAGAGAGATCTATGCCTTTCTCGCTTCTCTGATTCTCCCTGAGTTTCTGCTCCCAACGGAGGAAGGTGTTTCTGTCTGTTCTGTGTCGTAGGGAAGCATTTCTCCGCCACATCCCATTTACTGTCTACCTTGTGGTTCCGAATCAAGCTTGGATCATGATACTCAAAGGTCAGCTTGCAATATCCACGAAAACACTTTCTTTCCACTACGTTGCTCTTGCAATTACACAGGATGTTTTTGCTACTGTGAGCTTGACAAAAGTCAATTTTGAAAGTCAAGGTTGAACAAAGATATCTTTCTCTGGTCCCTCTACCTTTTTTCCCCGGGGGCAGAGCAGATGTATGGTCTGGTGGGGGAAGATAGTAGGGGTAAAAGGAAAGGCAGAAACCCACCAGAGTTTAAAATCATCACCCTGTTGTGGGGAAAAATTTTAATGCGATTTCACAGAATCCACTGTTAGTGTGTCCTGTTCACTGTCTTTTCTGGAGCCCGGAGGGTGGAGCTAAAATGTAGATGCTCTGTTTGTGGGGTGCTTTCTCAACACTGCAGGGATGTCCCGCCGTAACAAGGCTGCTCGGTGTCTGGGCTCATCCTTCATGTCATCTTCTGGAAACTGCCTACAGCTCCAGGGGCGAATGATTGCAGCCATTTTAGATTATGAGTTCCAAGTTTCCTTGACCATGACTATGGGACCAGGGATAGATATTTAGCCCAAAATGTGCCGGATTGCATGTTCCAAGGATGGCCATTAGCAGTATCTTCCATCAACATGCTTTTCTTGTGATCTCAGCTTGCTGTGCTCCCTTTAGACGGTAGAGCCTGTGTCCCCTCCCCTTGAACCTGGCTGGAACTTCGTGAGTCTCCGACCTGGAAAATGAACTATGTCACTTCTGAGACTATATCACATACCGCATTCTCCTGGCTCACTCTCTCAATACCTCCCTTTTGCTCACTCCCTCTCTTTCTCCCATCTCAAGATTCTTGCTCTTAGAACCCGGCCACCGTGTGATGAGGAAGCCCAGGCCGTGTGATGAGGACATGTGTAACCTTTCCAGTGGATAGCTCCTTATTTTTTTTAAAGATTTAATTTATTTATTTGAAAGAGAGGGAGCACGCAAGAGCGGGGGCAGGGGCAAAGGGAGAGAAAGAAGCAGACTTGCCACTGAGCAGGGAGCCTGATATGGGGCTCGATCCCATGACCCTGAGACTATGACTTGAGCCAAAGGCGGACACTTAACCAACTGAGCCACCCAGGTGCCCCGAAATACCATTTAAAGCATATTCGGAACTCTGATCCATACCTCTTGACCATTCTTGTATTAATTACACCTTATTCTTACCTGTTCAATAAAAAAGAAAAAACCCTCCCGAGATTTTTCTACTAGGGAGCATGTGGCTGGTCAAATGTACTCACTATAGGTATGTGTAAGCACTGTAATTAAATTACACTGCTCTCAACAAAAAATTCTCCAATCAGAATTTTGTTTTCGCTTAGGTTTGCTTTTGATAATGAATATAGATTAGTGAAGGTTTCCTATACATGTGTGTGTGTATTTGCTATGGTCATCATAGAAACACCGTGACTTAGAAGCAATGCACTATAGTAATGATTGTTAGAGGGAGCAAAAGACATCTCAGACTATATGTGGTTACGTATTATTAAGTATTAGAATGGCAAACAGGTTTGGTACTTTGTTTTAGGTGAGGAGTGCCATTGGCAGGAGATGATAGCAGGATTTTTACATATAAGGTCCACACATCCAATGAGAAAGGTTTTAATTACAAAAGAGTCAGGCAATTGGTAAGAGACTATGAGTCACCGTAGATTCCAGGAACTATGGAGGTGCTGAAGTTGGCCAAAGACCATGCCCTGTTTGGCAACCCTTTGTTTGCTGAACCTGAGCTCACCAGTATCTAGGTTATGATGGAAATTCAGAAATACAGAACAACAGATGACCTTCACAGCCACGGTGAATACGTGCCAAAAAAAATAATACAAACAAACCAGCCTACAGAAAGAGGGTCTTGAGTAAGACTCAAGATCTAAATCCATTTTCATGGTGCAGCTTGATTGCCTGGTTAAATGACATGGCTATTTAACCACCGGTACTCTAACCACCTAGGCTAACTACAAGAATTAACTGTAGGACGCCTTGGTGGCTCAGGGCGCCTGCCATGATCCCGGAGTCCTGGGATCAAGCCCCGCATCAGGCTCCCTGCTCCATGGGGAGTCTGCTTCTCCTTCTCCCCTTGCTCCTCCCCCCTGCTCATGTGCTCTCTCTCTCTCTGTCAAATAAATAAATAAAATCTTAAAAAAAAAAAAAAAAGAATTAACTGTAGAAATCAAACTAAGATCTAATGTCTAAGAACAATAGTGCCAGAGTACATGAGTATGGATACAAAGTTATCACTTCTACTTCTTCTTTGGATTAGTATACCTTGACCACTGGCACTTGTCCTGAGCCTATCTACATACATTCCTTTGGCTTGCTGTTTTTAAAAGTATTAGGGGCACCTGGGTGGCTCAGTAGGTTGGGCGACTGCCTTCGGCTTTGGTCGTGATCCTGGGGTCCTGGGATCGAGCCCCGCGTTGGGTTCCCTGCTCAGTGGGAAGTCTGCTTCTCCCTCTCCTTCTGCTGCTCCCCCTGCTTGTGCTGTCTACGCCCCTTTCTCTCTCAAGTAAATAAATTAAAAATCTTTAAAAAAATAAAAGCATTATTAATTTGAATATCATACAATTCACCCATTGTAAACATAGAGTTTGTTGACTTTTAGTACATTTATACCATTGTGGGCATCATCCTAATACAGCTCCTTCATAGACAGCCAGCCCCTGCTTCCACCCCCATCTCCAATGGCCTACGTTCCTTCCTTTCGGCTCGATGTTCATAAAAGTAAGCAGGTGGCTACTTTAAGAGACACAGGTTATGTTGAAACAGCTTTATTTTTTTTTAATCCATAAATATCTGTTACTGACAAAAGTGGAAAAATCCTTAAGACTAAATCTTACTAAAGTGATACCTGTTTACAGTACATATAGACTGTGCTTTGACAAGTAAGTGGGACGATGAGATCTGTACAGAAACAGCAGGTGCAAGAGCCCTGCTCCTCATGAAGCTTCCTTACGAGGAACGGAGAAACTGTGCAAAGGTACAGATAGAAAGGTACTTTTCATCAGTACTACCATATAATAAACACGGAATCCGTAAACTGGGCTAATGCGTATAAATGTTCATTAATCCCCCCCCTTAGGAAATTGTGTCCCCAAACTAAAAATATTACAGTAAGAATTGCTTTTTATTCGAGAATTTCAAGAATTCTTTACTACAAAATGTCTAGTTGAGTTACAGAACTAGAGGAATATTTGCCACTATGAAGCGAATGAATGAGTCCTCCCATGGAGTGGCATTGCAGGGGTGCAGCGGGAGTGGGTAGCAAGGTGGAGCAGGGGTCTTCCTCTCCCTCAGGAGGGAGGGTTTTAAGGAAACCTACAACGTCATTTCTCTTCCTGATGGGAAGTTGATGTGTTTGGCCGATTTACAACATGGGTCTGATGATGCGGACTTGTACTCTCCGTTCTCGCTTCTCAAGCTTTCACCAGGAGGACGGTAGTGTCATGAGGAGGGACTAGAAAGGTACTAATCTGGGGTGAGTGCCCACCTCCTAGCAGCCCAGGGGGTGATGTCTGCCCCCTCTCCTCCAGTTGGCATGGAGCCTGGTGTCCAGACTCGGTCTTCAGGACACAGATTCTGGAGGGGGATAGAGTAACATCCATTTGAACAGAAAGCTTTTGCCGTATTCTCCTCTGTGGCTTGACATGCCTTTGCAAGGTGTCCTCAAATACAAACTTTACACCCCCATGGGTCTTCCTCTGGGCCTTTCCTCTCCAGCCTGTCCTCTCTCTGAAATGGGAACCGCCTCCCTCCAGCTTCAAGGACCACATCAAAATGAGCACTTCCAATTCCGAATTCCCCAATGACACAGACACCCAGGAGGATGTAGACGTGTCTATAGGAGAGGGCTTTCGTGAATCCCGTTGGTAACCTGTTGAATGGGTAGGCCCTTCCACCTGCAGATGAGAGCATCCCTGGGTGGCCGAGACCACGGAGCCCACCTCAGGCTCTAGTGAGGAGTCTGGTGGCTGCCTAGGGCATCTGAGGATGTCACCATGGGGCAGGCGTGATGGGATGTGTGCAGCTCAGTTGAGGTGGGGAGGAGTGCGAAGAAAAGAAGGGGGTGCCAATGGGGAATGAAGGCCCTAGAATGTAAGAGCTGGATGAAAGCTTCAGAGCTCATGTAGTCAAAGCCCCTCATTTTACAGATGGGAAACTGAGGCACTGAGAGAGATCGTGACTCGTCCTTGGTCACGCGGCAAGATGGAGACAAAGCCAGGGCCAAAGCCATGTCTCCAAGAGCCTCAGCCCTGTGCTTTTTCCTCCTGTAGTATGCTGCCTTCTGAAATTAAATATAGAGCCCAGGAAGACATATCTTTCATATTGAATCTGTCATTAAAATGCTGCATTTATAAAAAATAACATTTGAACCCTGAAAAATACTTCATTAGAACACAACAAGCTTCCTTGAAAATACTCCAGAGCAAAATTTCCCAGGTTTGGGGAGGATGGTGGAGGAATGTCTGTGGGAGGTAACACGTCAAACCCTTCTCAGAGCAGGTGCTGCCTAGGGTCCAGCAGCCCCTTCAGATGACCTTGGATCAAGTCCACGGTTGCCTGTGGATAAAATCTGAGGATGGAAGGCTGGTGGCAGACAAAGGATCTCTGAAGAAAGAAAAATGGATTGTTTGGCAGCAGGGTGATTGGAATGGATATTTCTCCATGCTTGGAGAGTCATGAGGCTCTCCCATCTTTTGAGACCAAGGGGGTATCTGTGACACACACAAGCAGGACGGGCATAAGCAAGGTGGCACAGTGGCCGAGAGCCATCAAGGATATGAATCTTTGGCCAGAACAGGAGCCTTGGGGCTCATGGCAGGCTGGGCAGGAGCTCCAGGGGACTTGCCAGCTGCAGGAACCAAAGCTGACCTTCCAACCATGATGTCTCTGACAGGCCAGTTCTCTCCCTCACCTCCCAAAGATCAGAGGGGTAGAGCTCTTGACTGCATGGCCTGGGGCATCACCTTTTAGGAACAGGAGAGGTCAGTGATAAACCAAGGAGGCAAGCAGAAGTCTTGAAGAACGTCTCCTTCTTTGCTTGTTTTCACTGAGGACTAGAGTGTAGCAGGATGAGGGAAAACAAATTAGAGATGGAGGAAAGTACATGGGGGAAGAGGGCAGAGCCAGGAAGACGAGAGGAAGGAACGACTGGAGTGACATAGAAGACTGAGGTTGAAATAGGAGTTTCTGGGTGTGAGAGTGGAGAGAGCGGAAGAGAAGTTTGAATTAAGGGGATGTCTAGAACTTTCTAAAAGGCAGACCCATCACCCAAGACCCTAGGGAGCCACGCGGGTGGAACCCCAGTTAGTAAGGTAAAGGAATTCTTGGGAAAGCCTTTGTGACTTAAGAACTTATGGAGCCAAGCATTAACTGGAGGAAGCAAGCCAGGGAGGGTGGAAGGGTGTGAGGGATTGGGAGACCTTGGCTGCCATGAAAGATCAGGGCAGGAGAGGGCCCATGTAGAGCCCCGTCCATTCCCACCAGAGCAATGGAAATGCACACAAAGAACAAAACAAGCGGAGGGAGGTTTGGGGCTTTGGGCTGCCCTTACCAGGAGAGGAGGGCTTTCGTTGTGGGGATGGGATGACCTTTCTATGTATGCTAGTGGCCACCAGCCTGGTGGGGCTGGGAGTCATGATATCTGGGTTCCCGCCCAGAACCTTCTCTTCTCTGCTATATGAACTCGTCTGGTCATGTGGCTTTGCTTATTCTGCTAACATGGTTGGGACAACGGAATAAGTGCAATATTTCTGTATCCCCGTTGAGACATAATTTTATGGATTTTGAAATGAAGGACTGAACTAGAGCAGGTCTGTAGACTTCAGTTTTTTCCTTCCTTCCTCCCTCCCTTCCTTCCTTCCTTCCTTCCTCCCTCCCTCCCTTCCTTCCTTCCTTCCCCAAGTATGAAGCAGAAGAATCATTGAACCAAAGTAAGCATTTTAAGCGTTAGGTAGAATTTTCTGATCTGACTGACACCAGAGGCTTTAAACTGGACAACAATAAGGCTGAGATGAGAAATGCTTTGGAATCAACCTATCAGACAACCCCTGAGACAGACAGACAGACAGGGCAGGAGAGAAGCATCATCCTGACGCCTGGAGAACTTGGTGCGGAGAAGATGCTTCCGACGCGGGATGAGATCAGGTTTCTGGTTTGGGATGTATGTGTGCACACAACTGGGGAGGGGATTTCCACCCTTTCCCCTCTGTACCAGCAGGTAGCCTTCAAGGGGAGGCTGGATTAGAGGGCAGTGGGTTTGGGGGGGGGGGGATCAGCTGTGAGACACACCTTTATTTCTGGGAGTGGCCAACTGCTCCATTTAGATTGGTTTCCTCCACCCCAACCCTCTTAGCCTTGCCTTCTGGAACAAACTCTCATAAACCCTTGGGGACCAGCCCTTGAGAAGGTTTATGTGTTTGTAGGGGAGGAAAGCAGAGAGTGATCCCTGTCCTCACAGCCTCACAGTCCCAGTGATGCCATCCCAGTGCGGAAGCTGAGAGCTGTGTTCATCACCCCCAGCCTCAATCCCCTCATGATGAGCCTTGAGGGGGAGACAAGAGCTTTGGAATTCTTGAAATAAGTATGAGGACTCAGTCAATTGAGTTTTCTATGGATTGTAGACTTGGTGAGATTAAAAATTCCCAGGGCTGACACTGGGGCGTCCCCCCTGCCTGGCCCCCTTGTTAAAGGACCATACATGTTGTATGCAGAACTAGGGGAATCTAAAATCCCAGTTTAAGGTCCTTGCTTTTGGAGTCGGAGTGTGGCAACAGTCACATTTTTTTGTATCATACCTTTCCCCAACTGTCTGGGACTGATTCCCCTAGCCCCAGCCCAAGGAAGTGCCCTGGCCCTGAGAATGGGGGAGCCCCTTCTCTCCCCCCAGGCTCTGGTCTTGGGGAGGTGGATGCTCCTTAGTTCACTATTCACTCTCCAGGGGGTTGTTACACCCTGCCCACTGCCCACTGCCCAGGTTGGAGGCAGAGAATGGGCTGAGTAGGGCCGGCAGGGGTGGCCCCCCAAACAGAGCTGAAGGCTTGGATCTGCCTGGTGCCCGAGTGCCCCCCTGCAGGGGAGGGGAGGGGAGCTGCCCAGTTAACCCCCAGACCCATAGCCCCGAGTACCATTATCTGCATTTGCTAATGGGTCTCTGCTGCTTGGATTCAGAGGAGGCACTGGTCTGGGTAATGGAACTGCAGGGGGAGGAGGCAGAGAGAGCGAGCACTGAACAGAGAAGGGGCCAAGCAGGTGGGCAGTGGTGGGAGAGAGGGGTGGGCAAGGCGCAGGACCACTGCCTGGGGTCCTCCTTGGCTGGGGGCTGAGCCACCCTCTCTAGAAGCCTCTGCCTCTGCCTGCCTGACCTGTGCGGTGGGAGACAGGCAGAGCCTGTGGTGATGGGAATGGCGAGCCCCTGAGGCCCAGGGCATCACAGTGGGCCCCCCCCTCCACTCTCTGGCCATGGGCAGAGGCCTCGGGGAGCAGAGCAAAGGAGGGGAAGGCAGGCCTGAGCGTCGGGTCATAGTTCAGACCTAGAGGCCTGGAGGAAGTGTGGAGATAGGTTGCTGGGGAGGGCACCCCCAAAGTCCCTGCACCCCATTGTGACTCTCCTCTGGGAGGGCTGGGGCAAAGCCCCAGAGGGCTCAGGGGTCAAACAGCTAGGGCTAGAGGAGGGGGTCGGGAGGGCCTGTGGGGGGGGGCAGCCAGCTAGAACTGGGGGGTTCCCAACATTGGGGAGGCAGCTGAAGAAAGGGAACCCCTCCCCATCCCGGGCCTTGGGGGAGGGGCACAGGGCAGGGGGTGTCCCGAGGGGGGTCAACGAAGGAAGGGCCACTCAGTGGGGACCAGAGCGTTCCAGCAGGCAGAAGAGAACGTTATTGTGCTTATGGACACAGCAGCTCCCTGGCTCTGAGAGAGCGAGCAGGCAGTTTGTAGGCACTAGAAGATTCCTGTGACGTGGTTGTAGGTAAATGCACGAGACCAAGTAGCCTATTTGGTCAGCCCGTTGACTGCACCTGCTGGCCAGTCCAGACCCAGGCGGCTTCGGACCACGGTGAGGCCAGGGTCTCTTGGCTGACAGAACCCGCCGCTGAGCCCCCTGGAGGGGGAGAGGGACAAGGGGCTGAAAGGGAGTTAGTGGTGGGGGTGGGGGGGTGGGACTGGGGCCTAGCCCCTCGCCTCACTCCCCTCGATGCTTCTGCGAGAGTGAGAGAGATCGCTCTAGATCCCAAGTCTGAGTGTGCTGTGCCAAGCCACCGGGCTGTGTCCCCCCGGGGGTATGGCTTTCTGGGCAGAGGCGGCCCACCCCCTCCTCCTGCAGAGGGGACGAGGGAGGGGAGCCGCCCGGGGCCAGAGGCTCCGCGCCAGGCCCCTCCTGGCCCCGCCCCGCCCCGCCCGGCGGCCCCGCCCCGGCCCGCCAGTCACACGGTCACTTCCGTCTTGCTGGCTGTGTAGCAGGTGTGGTGGCCAGGGATGTAGTGCAGCTGCTCCACCGTGTTGTGTCTGCGGGAGGCGAAGGCCTGGCGCTTGGCGGCCGTCTGGCTCTTGCCCAGGGTGGCATAGGAGTTACTGGAGGCACTGGGATGGGAGTGCATCTTGGTCATGCGGTAGCGGTCCAGCACGGGCGTGGACACAAAGACGTCCGTGTGCGAGATGGCCCGCGACAGGGACTGCTCGGGGAAGGCCGTCCGCTCCGGGGACAGCAGCGGGTCCTGGGAGTGCAGGCGCTCCGTGGACAGCAGCTGCTCGTCGGACAGGATGCGGTCGTAGGGCAAGCCGAAGTCGTCGGGCAGGCCCCGCTCCGGGGACAGGACCCTGTCCTGTGACATGGCCCGGATGGGCCGCCGCGGTCTCTCTCGAGGTAAGGGCTTCTGCTGGGACATCTGGATGACGTTGAGGGGAAGGGTGCCACGGGCAGCCAGGTCGGGCAGGTGCCGCCGCCTCATGTAATACTCATCAGCTTCCTTGTCCGCTGGGGAGAGGGAGAGAGAGAGACGTCAGCTGGGCTGACACTGTGACAGCGCGGCCAGACCTGAACAAAGACCCCACGGCCCAGAAAGGTGGAGGAGAACTTCTCTGGCTGAATGTGCAAAGCCAGTCCCCGGGGGGCTTGTGAAATGCAGATTCTGATTCAAATGTCCCGGCCGGTAGTGGACCCGAGAGTCTGCAACTCTCATGGGCTCCGAGCAATGCTGATGCCTCTGGTCCAGGACCACCCTGAGCATCCAGGGGTGCAGGGACTTCCTGAAGGTCCCCAGGGAGCTCAGGGCAGAGTGGCTGGCATGGCCAAGCCCCCAAGATCCTGCTCTAGGGCTGTTTCGACCACAGTATGGTCCCGAAACAGGACAGCTCTGGCTGAAACACTGGAGAGGCAGTTGGTGGCCTTCTGACAGGGTTCAGAGCCTCTCCTCCAAGGAAGCTCCAACCAGGAGGCACTCGTGAACATGCTTGGCTGGTAACTTAGGAACATAGTAACACCTTCTCTGGCTAGGAAGCCAACACACGGGCCTCCAGCCCCACGCCTGCACAGAATCAAGCCAACACCTGCTTCGCTGCTGAGCAGCCCAGAACAGTCCTCTATGTGGACCTCACTCAATCCGGACCACTCTACCCTTGAACTTCCGCAGGACGCACACCAGCCTGCTTTGCCCCAAATTCCAGGGACGAGGCTTCCTACGGTTTTCCAAATCTCTGCAGAACGTGGGCATGCTGACGGCTCTACAGTTTGCCCAGAGGGTCCTGGATGGGTTGATCCTGCCTCCCTCTTCCCCACCATTCATCAGATTCCTCAGATCACCAGGGACCCCCGCTTCTAGCCGTAGAAATTCACCATTCCAACTTGGAGACCCGTGGGATGAATTCCATCAGGGTAGGTCGCCCCCATAGCGTCAAGCAAAGGCTCAGGCCCACTGTTGGGTGGTCATGAAAAGAGCCCCCATGGGGACATGGAGGCAGAAGGTCCAAGGGTTAGAAAGCTAGGAAAGAAGAGCTCTCCTGCCGTGTACCTTCTTGACATTGTCTTCATGGGTCTTAAACCCACCCATGTCCGGAACCTCCCTAGACTCACATAGCCTCACTCTTTATTCTTGGAACCCCACACCTGTCCCCTCAGGGGTAGGGCAAGAGAGAAACACACGAGAGGATGTCACAGAGGCCCCAGAAGCAGACCCTAAGCCCGAGAAAACCCCACTTACTGAGTCTCTTCAAGGATGAGTACTTGCTGGGGTGGGTCTTCACTGCAGACTCGTAGGATGGGGGCAGGTGGGCCAAGTTCTGGAAGGAGCGGGAGAAGGAGAGGTCATAGGGCTCGGTTGCCGATGTCAGGATGTTGTTCATCCGTGGTTTCTCTGCAAAAGAAGGGAGGGGTGCATGGCATTCGTGAGGACACAGGGCAGGTGGAGGGGAGGGTCCAGGTTCTAGCTCTCACTCCTCATCCTGCTTTCCTGGCCCCCTGCACTAGGACATGGGTGGTGCTGGTGACTCAGTCCCTCATACCCAGTCCCAGCTATCTAGAAGCCTGGGGGCAGGTGCTGTGTTCGCTGTCACTGGCCATGCTGGTGGCTTGCCCTTCCTTGAATGGCAAACTCCTCCCCATATGTGTCTGATGAAAACATAAGCCTGATAGAGCTGAGGGGGGCTCATAAAATGGTCTACTTTGGTTTGAAAGTTCTGTCCTTTCCCACATAGCTCTCAGGCTCAGAAAAAAACTGAATTTGAAAGAGGTGGAGTGACTGGTCTTGTCCACATACCCATAGAACTGGGTCCAGGACTCCAGCTCCACTAAGACGCTATCCCACACGGTCTATGATGTCATTCCATCCCTCATTCTGTCCCTCACATCACCTCCTTTAGCCTTGGGCCTCCCCAAGCCCTGCACCCAACAGGCCACTGTGAGCTACAAAATTACTTCCTCCTCCTACAGTACTTTCCCCTAAGGCCCCCTTGGCTATCTCTGAGCCCCTGGAGGGAAGAATGCAGGCAAAATGCTTAGCACCTCAGTCCCCTTTCCTCCCTCCTTCCCTTGAGACAGAGCCTGGAGATTCCACACTCTGAAGAGAGAGAAGGGAGTGTGTTCAATGCCAGAGACCAGGAGGGAAAGGAACAGGAGGAGGAATGGAAGAAAGGATGAGCAGGCGATGAGCTGGATGATTAATGAGGTGAATGAGGTGAGCGTGGCTCTGTGGTTGGGAGGAGAGAGGAGATGCAGGTAGGGGCGAGGGAGTGCTTGGGAAGGACGGAAGCGAGCATGCCTTGGTGCTTGACGGACTTGCTGTGCCTCAGCGGGAAGTCAACAGTGGTACCATTCCCCGAAATGAGGTAGGCAGGTGGCTCTCTCATTGTCCCTTCATCCTCTTTGGTTTGGGACCCCCCAAGAATGGCCAGACGGTGGCTCCCCCTGCCTCTCGTCAAAGAGTGCCAAACTATGGAAGTCAGGAATCCTGGGAACTGGGGGGCAAAGAGAAGCACCTGCTAGGCTTGGTCCAAGGGCAGCCTCACTCCAGGGAACTCCCAGCTTCTCTATCCTTCCTGCCTTCACTGGTCGCCCCAGACACTGGGGATGGAGCCAGGGGAGCCCAGCCAATGAGCTGGTGTTCATGCCAGCTCGGTACATATGTGAGGGGGTGAGGGACGCTCTACATCCCCGAGAGATCAGAACATGCTGTTCAGAAAGAGCCTCCCTGGCATGGATCAGGACGGATGCCAGCAAGTGGAGTGGGCAGGAAGCTGGGAGTACTGCTGTCCAGAGCTGGGTAACAGCCACTGGTCCCCTAGCTCTCCTATCTTCACTTTGGGTGATGCTGGAGAAGAATAAACTTCCCTCTGCCTCTTGGCATCGTACTCCCACCGAGGGCATAGCTCAGCTCATCCACTTCCAAACGCAACGTTTCTGGATGCTCTTCTCCCCAACCCCACTGTTCTCCAACTCATGCTGCTGAGCCGAGGCCAGCTCTTGTTTGTCTTCTGTCTCCACCCTGATTACCCCCGCCCCCTTGCTCATGCTCTCTCTCCTATCGCAATGTCCTTCCTTACTCATCCCTGTCCAGATTCTCTCTTCACTCAAGACTCCTCGCTAAGGCGATGTCACAGCTTTTCAGCCCACGGTGATATCTGGTCTTCAAGCCCCTATTCCTCTTCGTGGCAATCCCACCCAGTTTAGTGTCTGTGTGATCTCTGATCAGTTTACTTGAGCTGGTCTTGTTGATAGCCAAAGACGGCAATGTCCTTGACAGCAGAAATCTTGCTTTCCAATTTGTTGCCTTCGTAGCGTTTGGCCCCGAATCAGGACCCAGTTAATGCTCTTTGGTTAATCAAGTTGACACAGGCCACCTTGCCCTTTGGTGGTCACTCTGCCAGCTCCTGGGGGAAAGTGTAGCCTCCAAGGAAGAGATACAGAGAAAACCCTGCTCCCACCAGGCTGTGAGCTGCTCAAGGGCATGGACCAGATCTACCTGACCTCGCCCCCTTGTACCAGCTGGGAAAAAAAAAAGACAGGGAGAGGAGTAGGGAAGAATGGCTCCTCCTTCTGTCCTCAGGAGGCTGGGCTTGTGTTGGCTTCTGGAGAAACCCAGCTCCTACTTATCCTTCCAGAATGTTCAGGAGTGAGCAGAGCATTCCTCGTTTGCCTTTTCTGGCTCCTCTTCCTACAACTGTGTCATCACCATGGGCATCCCCGAGGCTCTCTGCTTCTGCCTTCTGCTTTCCTCTTTCAGCCTTCTCCGCACAGTCTGTGCCCCCACTCCCAGGGCGTCTGTTCCTGCTTCCAAAACATCCCTGACATCTTCAGCTGTAACCTGCCTCCAGACTGCCCGTCTGCATTTCTAGCTGCCTGCTAAATCATTTTTCTTGACCCTCCTGTGGTCCTCTGCAGCTTCAGATGTCCACATCCAAATGCACCATGGACAGCTTCATCTCCCCTACACACTGGCTGCTTTCCTGCCTCTCCAGATTGTGTTCCTAAGAACCCCCGCTCTTCTAATGGAGCACGGCTCGCCATTTTACTCACAGTTGACTCTCGTCGGCCATATTCATGTCCGCCATATTCAGTGAGTGACAAAGTTTTCCCGATTCTTTCTCCGCCGTGTTTTCTATCTGAACCCGTCTGTCTTTTCCCGCTGTCCACATCCCCCCGGGACCTGCTGCTTCTTAACGGATCTCTCCAATGTCTTCCAGTTCTGTTTTTTTCCCCTAGACCCTGCAACCTGAAATGGCTTATTAAACTATTGCCTTTGTCACCTATTTCCACCAGGGACCTAGCCCTAGAGAAGGACATCAAAATAGTCCAGTTTTAACCTCCTGATTATAATACTCCACACGTCAGTGCATAATCTCACAGGAGGCTCTGCTAAGCGAGCTGCAGATTTTATCTTTGTTTTGAGTTTCTCTCTCCCTAAAATTTAATGGTGTTTTTACTCCTTCAGAGCAAAGACAGAGCGATGACTGATAGTTCATAATTTACATGACTGTCTTGTGTGCTACCAAGCTTTGAGCCGGTCCCCAAAATAGTTTTTCTCTGCAGTTCCAGATGTTACCTTGCGACCTGGCAGGAGGAAGTGATAGGAAGGAAACGTGGCTTTGTAAGCCTCTGGCGCTGTTCTCACACTCCTGCTCTCTACAGCCTCGAGTTTCCTCCCCTGCCCAGGGGCGAACGCTCAGGTCACCCGGTCTGGTTTTGAGTGTTAGCAAATCTTACTTGGTTTGGGGTGGATTGATGGGGTTTATGCCAAGTCCCATGCCATTAGCCAATGGTACCACAAGCAGCCTCAGGCCAAGGCGAGTGCTCCCTTCTTGCTGTGGACATATGGAATCGATGACCGCAGGAAGTGATCTAGATTGTGCATGAGAGTGGGCTAAGGAAGGGTCTCATGCCTTCCTTTGCATGCTGGAAGATCCTTCCGGTGTCAGAGACAGGACATGAGGAGGTCAACGGTCTAAGGGTGGGACTGAGCCCTTGTGGGCTCCTTACACCTCGTGGGCATCAGTGAGTCATGACCATATGTCTGATGCCTGACGCGCATCAGTAGTCAGGATGGAACCACTCGGAATGGGGATGGAACGCGGAGCGCTCACAGCCGTCTCTCACCATGTGTAGGGGTCTGGGCAGCACTGCTTAAAATCGGATGGTTATACTGATGGTCACCTGGAAATCATAGAAAAGAGATGTTTAAAGAAGAGTTCAGGCATTTCATTGTCTCTCCCGCACAACAGCGTGTCTCTTTGACACCTGATACGCTTGTCTGTGTCCAAGGGTGCCCTTCTGAAAAGCCTGGGCAACTTCGATGCCCTGGAAACGCGAAGGGCAGGAGGCGGTGTGTAAGGCGCAAAGAACCTTCCCTCTGCTGCTTGTGTCTGTCTCCTTCTGCACCAAGGCTTCCTCTGTCACCATGGAGACCCGCTCACATCTGTGGATCTGGCTGACCGGCAACAGGGGTTTGTTGGGGTGGAGGTGGGTGGAGGAGAAGGGAGACTGAGGGCCATTTGGCAAAACACCCCACACACATGGGGTGGGGAACTGGGCAAGGGAAGCAGATCCTTTTGGGGGGCAGGGGTGTTTTAGGGTGTGGTTAGCCCCAGCTTAAGATGCTTACACCTTTACGGGCTTTGATTCGATTCGTCCTGGGCCTTTATACACAGGTGTCTGGGTGCCTCCCGAGAGGGGGCAAGCTGACGTGAACTGTCCCCTGCTTGGGGTCAGGAGTCCAGGGTTCTAGGCTCTGTCCTGCCCCTGCATGACACAGCCCGACATTTCAAAAGCATTTCTTTTCACTATAAATGGCCAAGTCCACATGGATTGAACGAGTCACAAAATCAATAGGGTGCCCATTGCCAAAGCACAGAGTTCAAGGCATTCTAAGGGCTTCTGAAACTCAATGCAGCCATGGTTTTGCCACGAAATAACACTTCATCCCTATGTTATTACTTCAATTCAACATTGTCTTTTTGCCTCTGATTTCAACTAAAGCAAGGGGGGAAGGGGGCATGAAGTCTTTGCTTAAGTTTATCTAAACCATGGTTTACAGCCGTGCCATCCTCTCGGGGCTAGAAGGTCTGCTTCTGTTTCCTTTCGTCTCGCTCTTGAAACCATCTTTTCTCCCCCTGGCATCACAGCCCCTGGCTGCTCTCTATTCACCCCCCTCACCAGACCCCTTCGCCTCTTGTATTCCCGACAGACTGATGCTTCACGAGGGCTCTACCTTCTTGCCCAAACTGATAGTTCTCAAATACACCTCTTGTTTGAGGCTATAGGGTTTGACTCTAAACAGCTTACAGACATTCCAAACCACTGTGTCCCAAAGTGAGCCGAGCATTCTCATCATGTTATTGTCCAATGGTCAAGCTTCTGTCTGTCCAGGGCACTAATGTTCTATGGGCTTGAAAACCCCAGTCATGGTCCACCATTTTCCTCCCCTCATCCTCTATATCCGGTGAGTTCACAATCAGTTTCTGTAGGCACCTCCGAAATCCAGGCCCATAATACAATGTATCTTTGTGTCCAGATTCCTCTGAGCTCTAGTCCCTGGGCATTTCCAAGACAAATCATCCTGGGTACTCCTACCAGACAAAATTTTCCCTACCAGTGGAATCATGACATCATTCCTTTGGTTCAGACTCTTTAAATAGTCATGGACATTATCCAATAAGGATGTGGCTTTGGGCAGCAAGCCAGAGTTTCTCACATAATCGTATTCTTCCCTCCCAAGACCAAATATTAAGTTATATCCAGGGAAAAAACCATTTGCCAAAGGTTGAATCAATTCTACACTGGACCTGGATATAAGCAAGAGAAGAGAATCCCGGAAGGGAGATAAAGGATCATTTTCCCCCCCTTTTGCTTCTTCCCCAGAGGCAAGGAAGAAACCAATTTCATTGCTCTCTGTTGTTGTTATTTTTTGGTTTGTTTTTAGGGAATATGGCAGCAGCAGAGACAGCTGCGAAAAATGGAAGAGCCCAGTGGAATGATTGACGGTGAGTGGCAGTTAGACAGAAACACTCCTAATCTTCTGTCTTAAGAGTCTAGGTGCCACCAAGGAAAGGGGCACCAATTCAGTTCAGTTAATAACTCCTGGTCATCAGTTGTGCTCTGTGCCTTGAGCTCAACACATTCACACACATTTTTTAAAACGAATATTCCTACCGATTTTCATTTGAATATATGTTATTGGCCTACCCATTTCCAAACTGTAAAAAAAAACTCTCTAAATATCTTATTCGCGGTAGTCCTTATCATTTTTCTCTACAGATGCATTTGCAAGCAGGATAAACGTCTCGCATTTAGATATTTTGTTTACAAGTGCAATGCTTTTCCTTTTGTTTGAATCGCACTTTGAATGTTTTGCTAACATTTAATTAAGGAGAGAAATTCAAAGCATAAAGGAGAAAATTAAAACTGTCTTAAAATAACCACCGTGACACTTTGTTACATTGCCTTTTCTTTCTCTCCCCCTGGAAATTACTACGTGTACGTTTACATTCGGACAGACAGACACACATACAATGTTACAATGAATCACCTTTTGCATTTGTCATTTTGCACACGTGAGAATCAGCTTTCAGCTCTTAAAATGGAGAAAAATACGATGATTTGATCCTCACATTTGTGCAAAATAACAAATGTGTGAGGTTATTCATTGCAGCATTTTTTAGTAGCAAAGAGAAGGAAGGAACCTCAACGTTCGTGGGCATACGTACATATACGTACATATACACACACAGATAAATACGTACAGTTTCCACAGAGTTAAGTGTCCCAAATATACTACTTTAAATCTGTTTCCTTTATACTTATTGGACAATGTATCCTGAATATATTTTCACAGTTTGAAATATTCCTTGAAATATTTTATATGGGTTCACAATAGTCCTTTCTATAGAATACTCTATAGTATGTATCTATAATTTAAGCATAATGTGTTTATTTAATAGACATAGTTAAGCATTTCCCTATTATTGTATATTTAGATTTTTTAAAAGTTCAGTAATGTTACACCCAACAACCCTGAACACCGCTCCCCGGCTATGTCTCATTTCCTTGGGCAAATAATGAAAAGCAGTCTTTCTCCATCAACACACTGCCAACTGCCCGGCCACGTGATGAAGTGGATTGACAGATTTCCTTGTTCTGAGCCATTCTTCTCTTCCTGGGAATTCCCTTATTTGATTCTGGTGTCGGATTCTTTCATTACAACACTGGATTCTATTTGCATATACATTATTTATAAATTTTTAAAGATTTATTTATTTTAGAGAGAGTGTGTGAGTAGTGGGGGGAGGGGAAGAGGGAGAGAGAAAGAGAATCTCAAGTAGATTCCTTCCTCCCCACCCCCCCCGGACCCCCCCCCACCGACCCTGCTGAGTGTGGAGCCTGACACAGGGCTCGATCTTACCACCCTGAGATCACCACCTGAGCCAAAACCAAGAGTTCGACGCTTAACCGACTGTGCCACCCAGGCCCCCCTTGCACATTTTTATTTAATTCATCTATATTCATAAAGAAAGTTTGTCCTTTTTTGTGCTAAGATAACAAATTTGTGCATCAAGATAATGGTTTCGTTGAGTCGGGTGAACAGCATTCAAATTTTCTGTGTGTCCTGAAACTATTAACATAGCACGTGAGATACCAGTTCTCGGGAAGTTTGGAGGAATGCAATACTAAATGATGCCTGGTGTCTTTCAGGGAGTTTTCGTTAGTACCGTAGTAGGAGGCTGACTCAGTATTTCACTGACGGCGCAACAAAAAATTTGGGAGATGGTTGTTGTTATAATCACCAGTTAGGGAAACTGAGGTTTGGAGAGGTCAGATAATTGGCTTGACAGGTGAATCTGGGGTGCAAACCCAGGTGGGCTGGCACGAAAGCCCCCACCCTTAACCATTACGCACGCTGCTTCTCACACTTGGCAACATTTTCTTTACATATTAACCCATTCAGTTTTCCAACTCTAAATTCAACTTGTCATTTCTGTTTTATACCCACCGGACACGTGGAACTTTACTAGCTTAAAACTATAACATTGTTCAAAAAAAAAAAAAAAAACCCTCTCTATATGAAATTCTAAGTCTTTCTGGATCAACAATTTATCCGTATTATTCTTTTTCCAAGAACTACCCCTTATATTTATCAATTCTTTGTTTTGTCTTCAAATCTTATTTTATGCTTTTGGACTTGTTCATTTCTGCCCTCCTAATTTTCTTGGATTTGGTTTGTTTTCGTTTTCTCATTTCTGGGCTCAAATCGTTGGTCTATTTACTTTTCCTCTTTTCTGTTGATAATATACGGTCTTCAGCTCTGATTTCGTCTCTGTCACCTTCTCGTCAATGTTCTTCTCGTTGCAATGTCCTAAATGATCTGTGATTGCAGCCTTGTTTTTCCCTCTGACCCAAGAGTTCTTTAGTAGAGTGTTGTTACATTTCGAAGTGTTTGGGAGTGTTGGTTTGAGCTTTGGCCCTTGATTTTCTGTCTCATTATATCGTGGTCAGAGACAGGGCTATACATTTTCTGCTTTGGGGAATTTATTGAGATTTCCTTTGTGGGTTACCATACGATCGATTTTTCTAAATGTTTCATGAGTACTTAGAGACGAGGTATATATTCTTTTTGGAGGGTACAAAATGGGCATATATCTGTTTAGTCAGACACATGAAGTACATCATTGAGTTCTCCTCTATCCTAATTCATCCGTTGCCTACTTACCCTGTCAAAGATGGAGGGACGTGTATTAGGATCTCCCACTACTTTGTGTTCCTGTCATTTTCTCTTGGTATTTGTCATGGAATTGCTTTTATGTATTCCCTAGCCACATCATTCAGCACAAGAAGGCTCATGGTGCTTATGTCTTCTTTGTGGCTGCCCTCTTTATCCACATTAAATAACCCTTTCTGTCCGACTTCATGCCTTTTCTCGTCTTTAAGTCCTCTTGATCTGATGTTTATATTGCCAACCCAGCCTTCCTTTTCTTTGCATTTGCCTGATAAACTTTGCCTATCCTTTTACATCTAACCTTTCTGTGTCATGTTGTTTTATGCTTGTCTCTTGACAGAGCATACGGTTTTTACAGAAAATCTACCTTACGCGCTTTCTCGATTGCCTTGTTAGCTAGAAGCAAGTCCTCCTGCTCAGGAAACTGTCGTCCCTTCTTTAAAAAAAAAAAAAAAGATTTATGTATTTATTTTAGAGAGAGAGGGTGAGAGCAAGTGGTGGAGAGGCACAGAGGAAGAGGGAAAGAGAATCTTCAAGCAGACTCCCCACAGAGCGCAGAGCCCGACGTGCGGGGCTCGATCCCAGGACCCTGAGATCATGACCTGAGCCGAAACCAAGAGTCAGACACTTAATGGACTGAGCCACCCAGGTGCCCCAAACTGTCCTCCTTTCTTTTGTGGCCCCCCACCTCCTGGCTATAGTCGTATGTGACATGACCCTGCTCCCCTTAATACAGGCCAAACTCTAGGTCATGGTTGATTTGACCAAGTGTGAATACCACACTCAGCCTGGGCCAGTTAGAGCTCCTTTTCCAGAAATGAGGAATTATAAGAGAGGTTTGGTGTCTCTGCTTGGTTGGACTCATGGTGTGTGAACTATGTAGCTATGGGCAGTCTTGTAGATTTGGAAGAGAGGTCAGCCTTTAGAGACTGGGGCCCATTATATTTTATAAAAACAGCCACAGTGTTGTTCTAGTCCCACATGTTCTCCCAGAACATTCCCACTCCTCCATGAGAGGGGGTATCCTCTCCATCTCCTTGAAACTGCAGAGCCTGGGTGACTGCCTCAGTGAACACATTACAACAGAAGTAATACCGGATAACTTCCACAGGAAGGTTGCAAAAGGTCATATGTCACCTGTCTCTCGCGAGGCACACTCAGGCTTGGATCCCAGCCACCATGCTGTAAGGAAGTCCATGCCACGTGCCAAAGCTACAGGTAAGGGCTTGCAGCTCCGGCTAAGATATCTGTCCACAACCAACATCAACTGGCAGACATGTGAGTGAGGAAGACTTCACATGATTCCAGCCCCCCGTCTTCCGCCTGCCCAAGCTGAAACAAGTAGACCAGAGACAAGCTATGCCCACGGAGCCCTGCCCCAATCACAGATTTATAAGCAAAATAAATGTTGCCTTCATGGTATCATTTTCTACAAGGAAGATTTTTTATTTGGAGATAATTATAGATTCACATGCCAACTAAAAGAAAGAATACAGATATCTTATATACCCTTTAGCCAACTTCCCCAGTGATATCATTTTACAAAACCATAGACTGTCTCAAAACCAGAATATGGACATTGATGCAGTCAAGGTGGATAACATTTCCATCACCAGGAGGATTCTTCTTGTGGCCCCTGTATAGCCATACCCACTTCCATCCTGCACCCACCCCTTCGTTAACCCCTGGGCACCATTAACCTGTCCATCGTTTCTATACTTTTGTGGTTTCAAGAGTGTTATATAAATGGAATCATACAGCATGTAACTTTTGGGATTGGATTCTTTCATCAAGCATAATTCACGGGAGACCCACCAGATTGTTGTGTGTATCAATACCTCATTACTTTTTATTGCCGAGCAGTGACTATTCTACGATCTGGGTGTACCTCAGCTTAACTATTCATCTTTGGAAGGACATCTGGGTTATTCTCAGTTTTGTTATATTATGAATAGAGTTACTGTAAACATTCATGTGCGGGTTTTTGCATCAACATGTCTTAATTTCCGATGATAAATGCTTAGGAATCCAACTGCTGGATTGTGGGGTAGTTATATGTTTACTCTTTCAAAGAATCTGCCGGACTGTCTTCCAGAGTGGCTGTGCCATTTTACATTCCCACCAGCAACGAATGAGTGATCCAGTTTCTCCACATGTTTGTGAGCATTTGGTGTTGTCACTATTTTTTATTTTAGCCATTTTTAGTTAGCTATGATAGCTGTGTAGTGATATCTCATTGTGGCTATACTTTGCATTTCCCTAATGGCTAATGAATTTAAACATCTTTTCATGTGTTTATTTTTCATCTGTATATCTTCTTCAGTGAAATATCTCTTGATTACTTTTGCCCATTTCTAATCAGATTGTTTGCATTTTTCCTATTAAATGTTGAGAGTTCTTTTTATATCCTAGATAATAGTTACTTGTAGGATATATGGTTTGTAAATATTTCCTCCCAGACTGTAGCTTGTCTTGTCATCCTTTTAACAGAGTCTTTTGCAGAACAAAAGTTTTAATTTTGATGAAGTCCAATTTATCATTTTTTTCTTTTATAGATTGTGCTTTCTGTGTCAAGTCTAAAACTTTTTCCCAAGCCCTAGGTCCTGAAGATTTTAAATTTTCTCCTGTTTTTTTCCCCTTGATATTTTACGTTTTAAGTCCATGATCCATTTTGAGTTATTATTATTATTATTTTTTTAAGAAAGAGAGAGTTGGTGGGAAGGGGCACAGGGAGAGGGAGTGAGAGAATCCCAAGCAGGCTCCATGCCCAGCATAGAGCCCAACACGGGGCTCGATCTCATGACCCTGCGATCATGACCTGAGCTGAAATCAAGAGTCTGTTGCTTAACTAACTGAGCCACCCAGGTGCCCCATTTTGAGTTAATTTTTACAGACAGTATGAGACTTAGGTTTAAGTTGAGGGCTTTTATTTTTTCTCCTTCCTCCCTCCCTCCCTCTCTTCCTTTCTTCCTTCCTTCCCTTATTTCTGACGGCCAGTTACTTTAGCGTCATTTCTTGTAAAGGCTCTCTTTCCTCCATTTAGTTGCTTTTGTATATTTGTTTTTAAAAAGTTGGATATATTTATTTGAATCTATTTCTGGGTTTTCTATTCTTTTTTTTTTTAAGATTTTATTTATTTGACAGAGAGAGACACAGTGAGAGAGACAACACAAGCAGGGGGAGAAGCAGAGGGAGAGGGAGAAGCAGACTTATCGCTGAGCAGGGAGCCTAACGTGGGGCTCAATCCCACGACCCTGGGATCATGACCTGAGCTGAAGGCAGATGCTTAATGACTGAGCCACCCAGACACCCCTGGGCTTTCTGTTCTGTTCCATTGATCTACATGTCATTTCTCTGCCAAAACCAAACAATCTTTTTGTTTTTGTTTTTCAGGAACAGCCTTTTTATTGAAGTCCAGTTGACACACAATGGTACATTACTTTCACGTATACAACATAGTGATTTGACAAGTCTATATGTTATGCTGTGCTCCCCACAAGTGTAGCTCCCATCTGTCACCGTACAACACAATCACAATACCACTGGCTGTATTCCCTATGAATACAAACAGTCTTGATTAATGTAGTTGTATATTTCTTGAAATTGAGTAGTCTGATCCCTCCCAGCTTATTTTTCCTTTTAACAATTATTTTATCTATGCTAGTTCCTTTATTTTTCCATATAAAATTTAAAATAATATTAGCTATACCTACACGACTCCTGTGAGGACATTGATAGGAATTTTGTTAACTCTGTATATTATTTTGGGAGAATTGATATGCTTACTCTGTTGAGTCTTTCAATCCATGAGCATGGTATGCCTCTCTATTTATATGGTGTCATTTAAATTCCTTTGACAATTTTACTATATCTTCAAAGTTATTTTCTTAGTGATTGCTCTAGGGATTACAATATGCCCCTTCACTTATTACAATCTAACTTACTCCCAGTAGCACATGGAAACTTTGCTCCAATATTGCTCCAACGAACCTCCCTCCCTTATACTGTCATTGTATCTATCTATCTATCTATCTATCTATCCATCCAATACTCTGGAAATTGACCAAAAAGTATACAACAGTCTGAGAAATGCCTGTGCTTGAAGAACTGCCAAACTTCAGGTAGGAATAGTGAGAGTTTCTGACATTCCTCCTTATACATGTGTACTTATACTGTACCAATGATCAGTATTAAAATTATTGGTACATAAAATTTTATGTCTTTCAAAAAGTTGAGAGAGGAAATGAGAAAAATATGTATAGAGTTTCTCACTTTAATCATGCAGTGATCATTTCTGGTGTTTCTCATTTCTTCTGGTGAATGTGAATTACTGTCTGGTGTACACTTGTTTTCAGCCTGTATTTCTTGTCAGTCAGGTCTGCTACTAGAGAATTTTCTTAGTCTTTGTTTACCTGAGAATGTCTTCATTGCACCATCACTTCTGAAGGTTAATTTTGCTGTTACAGAATTCTTGGCTGACAGGTGTTTTCAGAACTTCCAATAGGGCTTCCCATCTACCTCTGGCCTCCATTGCTTTAGATGAGAAGTCAGCCATTAATTGTATTGGTTCTCTTCTGTATGCAGTGAGAGGGCAGGGGTGTCACCCAACACCCCAAATCCAGTGAGTCCCTTCTGACCAGCACAGCTGCCAGTACTCACAGCCGGCCACATCCTGGCAGAACCTCTGCGCCGACTGATCTGGGGGGAGGCTGGAAGAAGCCCCAGGACTGTCGTAAACATTCCACTCCTACCTTAAGCTCAGCAGTGTTTCAAGCATAAATGCTTCTCAGATGTTGTAAGCTTTTTGATTAATTGTCCAGAGGACTGAAGTGGCTGTTTTTATCAATTCTGTCCAGCTTTGTAGTTATTTTATGGGGAGAGGATTTGCTAACCGTCTCACTGGACCACAGCCAGCTTCAACCAGGAGCTTGGCACACCCTCCCCAGCTCCCTGTTTCTCAACCAGGCTGGTGGAGTCTCCCAAGTAGCCTGGAGACCTCAGTGCTCAGCCGAAGAGATGCTGGGCAGAGATCAGGAAGAAAGGAGAGTCAGACTGGGTCCTTAGTCTTTGGGGAGCTTAAAGGTGCTTTCAAGCCTTTTGGTACCAGTAAAATCCCCAACACATTTTGGGCCAAACATTGTGTGTGCAGGGATAATGAGACCTGTGTCCAGATTTCATACACATTCACACATTTTAATAGAGTATTAGCTGGGATAAATCATTTGGTACAGAAGACACTTCCTAGGAGCACCTAATGGTTTCCAAAGTCACTTGTTGCTATAAATGGAGATATTTTCAGAAATAAAGAGGAAGATTCCACATGGGGCTTTTTGCCAGCCTCGCCTTAAGTTCAAGGTCAATGGCTGTCCACCTCCTCTGGCTGGGGAGGGGGCAATGATGATCCCATGTGAAGACCATCTTGTGCTCACGTCAGAGCAGGCACTCAGGAAAACCTCTAGAACAGTGTTTCCAAAACTGGCTCCAGGAAATCTTGTGGATTCCTTGGAGGTCCCTCAAGGGCTCCTGTTTTAAGAATAGAGTGTCGGGGCACCTGAGTGACTCAGTTAGTTACACATCTGCCTTCGGCACAGGTCATGATCCCAGGGTCCTGGGATCAAGCCCCGCATCAGGCTCCCTGCTCAGGGGGGAGTCTGTTTCTCCCTCTCCCTCTACCCCTCCCCAGCTCACGCTCTCTCTCACATTCTCTCACACATAAATAAAATCTTAAAAAGAAAAGAAAAGAAAAGAATAGAGTCTAGTGGGCAGTGTTTTAGCCCTGCCCACCCGCCTCCGCTCCTCTACCCCCAACCCTTGCCTCATCCAGAGCAGCTTGGTTTCCATCTGTCTCCCACATTGGTCTTCTACCTAAGATTTCATCTGAAGAAACAGCTGCAGTATTTATAAGTGTAAAATCTACTGGTCAAGTTCGGCTACTTCATTTTACAGGTGAAAAAAGAGAGGCCCAGAGAAGTGACGTGGCCTGCCCAACAATCACGAAATTGGTGGCAGAAAAAGGACTATGTCTTAGGTTGTATTTACGACACATCATTATCTGAAAGCTCACAGGTTATTTAAAAAGTCCCTCGTGGGGCGCCTGGGTGGCACAGCGGTTGGGCGTCTGCCTTTGGCTCAGGGCGTGATCCCGGCGCTATGGGATTGAGCCCCACATCAGGCTCCTCCGCTATGAGCCTGCTTCTTCCTCTCCCACTCCCCCTGCTTGTGTTCCCTCTCTCGCTGGCTGTCTCTATCTCTGTCGAATAAATAAAATCTTTAAAAAAAAATAAAAAATAAAAAATAAAAAAAAAATAAAAAGTCTCTCGTGTTCTAGGCATTTTCTGGTGGCTCTGTTCCTTTTTGCTCAGTGAACTTGGCCGTCAGTGTCTATCTGGCTTCCCTGAAATATATATCTGCATTCTGGGGGTGAGGAGAGAGTGGAGAGTCGTTCTGGCTCTGGATTCTACACACGGCATCTTTCCTCTTGGATATTCACCAGGTGTGTTAATGGGAGAGGAGAAGTCTAGTCATAAATCATCCACTTTATTAGTTACTCGACATGGAGAATTTTTTTTTCACCTAACACTTAGGGTGCCGACAGGAAACAGAAACACATCCAGCTGGGTATTTAAGGGGGACTTTAATAATGGATTATTTGCAAAGGTGTGAGCAGAATGTAGGGAACCCATAGGACTAGGACAGTGCCTTGGGGAGAATAAGAGTAGGGGGCTTTATTCCAACTGGGTCTGAGTAGTCAAAGAAGAAAGTGGCTTCTGGAATGCAAAGCAGGAGGGAGCTGTGTAGACAGGGCTCCCTGAGCTTTGGTTGAGGGCTACAGCCAGGGCCGCGTGAATGGACCGGGAAGTAGTGTAGGAAACAGGTACCCCATCGTCACTCCCCTCCACTCCTTTCCCTTTCCAGGATTCCCCATTTACCAAAGCCAACTAACATCCACAGAGCAAGGCAGCCCCACGAAGCAATCTGTAGAGGTTAGCACCCAGCAGGCTGAGTAGGGCAGGGAGTCTATCCGGAGGGTGGAATGGAAAAACTATACAGCGCAGACTTATTAACTCGCTCTGACAAATGCTATTGTGGTTCATTCTGAAGATGGTCTTTGAGGGGTTTGGGCAGATGGTGTTCTAGGCAGTGGATGGAGTTTTGGGGGCGTGTGGGCAGCTAGGTGTTGATGCAGAAGGGAGGAAGGCAGAATTGGTGATGTACAAAGACTAGGAAGGCTAAGGACCCAAGATTTTGCTCGGAGCTCCTCTCCACGGTCCGCTGGATTCGGCATCCCTGTCTCTCCCTGGACTTATCCACAGATCGCATCTCCACTCCCTCAATCACCTGTCTCGCCGTCCCCTCCCCCTTCAGGAAGTCCTGGGCCCTGGCGCAGTGCCCAGCCAGTGCCATCAGCCTCCTGATGGATTGAGCTGGATAACATAACAATTAATTAGCGCTCAGGCCTCTTCGATCGATGCGCTGACAAGACTATAAAGTGACAAAACAATCTAGACTCATCTGGGTGCCAAGGCTGCTTGAGGAAGCAGAGAAGCAGGGCGGGGTCCTCCGCCCTCTAAGAGCACGCAGATCACAGTCAGTTAACAGGTCTCTTAGAATCGGATCGTCCCCCCTCACCCCTGCAGCCGCGCCGGGGCTGGAGCTGAGAGCGCGTGTCCTCACACTGAGGTCTGGTTTCACTGTTAAGGGAATTGGCCAGATTCCTCTGCGGAGTCGGGAAACCACGGGTGTGTACGTGTGCGCATGCGCTCACGTGCCTGTGGGTTGGCTCTTCTGTGTGTGTGTGGAAGGGGAGCCAGGGAAAGGGAAGAGCGGTAAGGTGTTGGACATCCCTGGGGACAACTCAGTGCAGATGTAGCGAAAGCAGTTTTCTGTCGCAGTGAGTCACAGGACGGTCGTAGGGTACAGATAATACCCAAAGACACAAACGATAGCTCGATCAATGGGAATCTTGAGACAAAGCAAAGAGATAAGATGCATATTGGTTCTAGATTCTCAAATCTTGGGCCCCGTCACTGCACTCTGGAATTGTTATCATAACCTCCCGATTTCCTCCCCCCTCCAGCCTCTGCTCCTGGGGGTCCATATTGCACACTCCAGCCAGATGAGTCTTTCGTAAAGGCTAATTTCACCCTTGCCATTAGCTTGCAAATATTGCACACCACCCATAGGTTAACACGTAGATGCCTTGGGAGCCTGCTTTTCGAACGAGCATCCTGAAGAATCACCGGAGGAACTCATTAAAGACTTCTGAGCCTTCCCCCAGCCCGGGGAATCCTGATTTAGGTGATTGGAGACCAGGCTCCAGGAATTAGCATTTCAAAAGCTGGAATCTGGACCACACTTGAGGAATGCTGTCCAATGTCCCTGCATTTTCCAAGCAGTGCGTGGTCTAGGACCTCTTCGTCTCACTCAGCTCACAGCAGCCTCTCTGCCATCCCCAGCACCCATGGGCGCCTCAGTGCTCTGCCCAGGAACCTCTCCCCACGCGGACGGCTCTTCTTCTCCTTACTTCCCCCTGCAAACCCTTCCAACCCTTGAAGATCAAACTCCAGTGTCCTCTTAATCAAGACATCCTCAGGCCCTTCCAAGCAGAGTGATGTCCTTGCCCTTCTGACAACTGATCTCTATTTATAACCGCCACCATTTGCTTTTCGTGCTTAATCACACATCACTTTGCCTTTTGCCTTCTCTCTCTTCCATCCGCTCTTTCAAAGACCATTAAACACTTCCGCGTGGGAGGTGCTTCTCCCCGACTATTCATACGGTGAACGTTTCTGGAGGTGGAGCTCCGTCACGTTTCTTTCATGTTTACCTTCATGAAATACTCCCTGGGCTGGGGCTCCTTGGAAGCACTTGTGCAGTTTGGGTTTTTTTTTTTTTTCTTTTCTTTTGGAATGATGAATGGATGAGTAAATGAATCAAGTCTTGAGGCAGAAGAAAATGGGCAAGAGGCCATGGTGATGATCCTTGATTGCCTGTCCTACTTTCAATGTTCTTGTTCTTTATACCCTCTCCTTCATGCTTGGAGTGGCAGATTTTCTGGGCCGGTGGCCAGGTGTGTGGGTTGTAATATCATAGATGTGTCTGAGTATAAGTGTGTGTGGAGGAGTCAGGCACCCGTCCTTCCCCACCTCCAATCCAGCCCAGGTTTTCACCCCTTGAGCAACAGTAGTCCTTCTAATGCAACACCATCTTTGAAATCTTGGCGGTATGAAGAGGTCACTGGAGGGAGGCAGGCCTGTGATTCACGGTGTCAGAAGGTGGGGCTCCAAGATGACTGGTTGGTTGCCAATGACATTGGCACAATGCCATTGTGAGGTCATCAATTCCCATGCTCCTGTGCATTTCCCCTCCTTCTCTAGGTCTTGGTCTTCTCTTGCTTTGGAGGCTTTGCCTCGGGGTCCCCTGGGTCCTACCCGTGGGAGTCCGGCTTTGTGCGAGCACCTCTCTAGTGGGCCTGCCCTGTTTCCCCACTACTGGCAACGATTTTAGTTTTCCAGCGTGCCTGGGTTGTCATGCCCACACAGGCAAACAATGTGTCTTCTGCCAGATTCACTTAAAAAGACAAACTCTAGATTTCTCTGGGAGAGCGGCGTGCCACCTGCTGTGATCCACGTCTTCAGGACAGATGCGGCTCCCGTGAGCCCCGAGGCACCGGAGCTGTGTTTGGCCTGCCAGCGGTTATCGTCATCACCCCAAAAGGAGTATTTTCTGTACCTTCTGTTCCGGGGGACTGATCGTGCTCCTGGCAATAAGGACTCCAGCAAATCTCTGAAGGCTACTGAAATCATACCCATGGAAAGTCAACCTTGGAACGCCCCGGAAATACCCGGGAGTGGGATGATGGGGCATGAGTGCCAGGTATGTGATAAGGTGGATGTGGGAGACGGTGGGATGGCCTTGGCCTTGGACGCTGGGCAAGCTGCCACATCAGGCGGGTTCCTTAAAGAGGTTTCGGACGTCTGATGTTTCCTCAGAGAAGGGAGTGTGGGGAGAGTGTCTGGGACATCCCAGATGCTCCTCGCCCCCACCCACAGTCACCCCATCCTATAATTGCCCTCTGCTGGTTCTTGATGTAGGCACCCAACACATCGGCCAGGTGACACAACGTGGCTCAGTATCGCGAAAGGTGATTCCAGTTGAAATAACTAGAACGGAAGGATGATTGATATTTAGAGCGTGTGCAGTGTTTTGGGAAACCCCAAAATATCCCAAATGAAAAGTAGGCTACCAGAGGACTTGCGTCCCTCCCGTAACTCCTAGGAGCTCTGAGTGTATCTGACATGGTATCATATTTTTCTTTAAGAAGTGAAATTTTTTTCCTTTTTTTTGTGTGATCTGGGTCCATTTCTCACCTTTACATTTGTTCCTTACGTTACAGTACCAGTTGGAGGACACTCTAAGCCTGGTGCATGGTCCTAGAAACCACGTGCATGACTATCCCAGCAAAAATGGAGCCTTTCTTTCTTCTTCTTCTTCTTCTTCTTCTTCTTCTTCTTCTTCTTCTTCTTCTTCTTCTTCTTTTTTGGGGGGATTTTTATTTATTTATTTGACAGAGCACAAGCAGGGGGAGCAGCAGAGGGAGAAGCAGGCTCCCTGCGGAGCCCGATGTGGGGCGCCATCCCAGGACCCTGGGATCATGACCCGAGCTGAAGGCAGGCTCTTAACCGACTGAGCCACCCAGGCGCCCCTCAAATGGAGTTTTTCTGTGTTAGGGCAAAGACAATAATCTTTTTTTCCTATCAGTTACTCTTTCTTTGGCCAGACACTTAATATGCTAAGTAATTTATAAGTATCATGGCACTGAGACTTCACAAAAATTCTATGAGGTTATTCACATTATATGGATAATACCCAGTTGCCCAAGATCGCACAGAACGTAAATGGCTGACCTTGGATTCAAATTCACCTGTAAAGGCTCCAAACATAGGGCCGTTTTGCTAGAATGGGCACATAGGGATTCTTCTGCAGCATCAGAGCGGGGCTGAGTTTCTACAGGGATCTTGGTTCTTTGAATTTACACATGGTAGTGAATGGCTGATACTTGGGAGAAAAATCTCATGCCATTTCTGATCTATAGGACCTGTTCTTACACCCACCCCATGTCTCTAGAAAGGCTGTTCCCAACCCAGCCCAGACTAATGCAGCCCTTCCTCGCCCTCGCCTTTCCGCATTGATGGCGACCTTCTGGCTTCCCATTGCAGCCCTTCTGTCGTTCACCAAAAAGCCACCATCCAATCAGTGCAGAAGCCAGCCACACCACTGGGGACACAGGAGACTGGGCATTCAGGCAGGGAGTGCTGTCTTTTTGGGGACTGTCATGCAGAGCACTGCATTCCAGGTAAGGCGTCATGGCCTTCTAGAGGACAATGAACATGCTGGGGGGTCCTCTGCTCTCTCATACCTGCTCTCCTGCCCAGGATCTTTCTAGAACAGTCCCAGCACACAGCCTCTTGCTGGCCTTTCCACTGAGTTCTGTCTGTATCCGTTCCCTTCCCTGAGCTCTGATTCCTTCTCCCCATTGCTTGGGTCTTGTCCATCCTGAAGGACCAGCTGAAAGACGACCCCTCCTCTTGCAGCCTTCGCCACCCCCTTCAGCTGCCAGCGATCTGCCCGCGCTATGACTCTCTTACGCTCTGTAGTTTCTTGGGGGCATTTACTGTGTTATCCATGACATGAGGTACACGTTTTGTCTCTTCAAACACACTGGGTCTTCGTGATGGCGAGTGATAGACCATTCGTCTTCGTATTTCCCAAGCAGATTAACATAGTGCTTTCACTCAATAACCATCTATGGGATGAATAAATGGGTCTACTATGCTGGGCACCTGGGGAGATATGAAGGCAGATCTGACCCCATCTTAGTTGTGCACAGTAGGTGTCCGATAAATGTTTAAATACATCAAATAATAAATACATGGATATATGATTGCAGAGGGCACACAAGCTATCTGGAAGGTTTTTGCCAAGTACAATTAGGGAAGGCTTCATAAAGAAGGTCCATCTTGAACAAGGCTGTAAAGAGATGTGATTTTGGACTGGGAGATGGGAAAGCAGGGGAGGGCACTCATTGCCTGTAGAGGAAGGCCAAGGAGTGGGGGAGGAGCTGGCAGAACAGACGGTTCTGAGCACATGGAGGGCGAGTGCTGGGGATGGCGCGAAACAGGTGGGTGGGATGAGGTTAGGTCATGGCAGTTTTTAATGGCAGATGGAAGACACCGACTTTGTCCTGAAAGGCTGTTGATTCCCAGACAGGAGGGTGATATGACAAAAGCCTTGTTTCCTAAGGACTGATCGGTGGGAAAGACTAGAAGGAGGAAGGAAAACCGGCTTGGACATGTTCGGTACTAAATGTTTGCATCCCCTCAAAATCCACTTGTTGGACACCTGTCCCCCAGTGTGACAGTATGAAGAGGAGAGACCATTGGAGGGTGATTAGGTCACGAGGGTGGAGCCCTCATAAATGGTATTAGTGACTTACTAAAAGAGACCCCAGAGGGTCCCTAGTCCCCTTTCTGCCAGGTGAGGGTACAAGAAGTTGGCCATCTGCACCCCGGGAGGGGCTCGCTCCAGGACCCAACCATGCCGTCCCTGGTCTTGGACTCCCAGCTTCCAGAACCATGAGAAGCAAGTCTCTGTTGTTTGTAAGCCGCTCATGAATGGCACTGTGGAAATGCAGGAGGAAAGTCAGGGAGGCTGAATCAACTCTGATTCCTTCCAGACTGAGATGTCCATAATTTATGGTGCCTGTATTCCAGGAGCAAAGGGCCAGGGAGAAGACGTAAGGAGGGGCCGTCATAAATACTTGATCCCATGTCTTCATGGGGGGACTCTTTCCCGCTGGCGGTTGGTTTTCGGTACTTGCCTCACACAGACAAGGCAGAACTCTCCTGGGATGAAATAACGCACCCCCCAGGGCTGTCCACACTCGAGAGGTCTCTCAGATCCCTGAAATGGTGGCTGGGGCTCTAAACGACACGCGAGGAAGGGCAGGGGAGGACAGGTCCTGCCTCCTGTCCTCTGCTCCTTCCAGAAAGGCCACCTTCACCTGCACCAACACACCCATTTGCAGGTACTGGGTGCCCAGTGGAGTATTATCCCTTTGATAATACTCAGGGGAGACCCTGGAAATCACTGTGTGCTGAGAATTGGGAGGCCTGCCAGTAAGAGGTAAGAACTCGTATTAGCCCCATTTTAGAGAGGAGAACACCGAGGCACGGAGCAGTAGCTTGGCTATTGGCCAAGACGCGGGCTGGGGAACCCACACCTTCCACTGAACCGCCACCGTCTTTACCCTCACTAACCAGATCTGAGCTGCTGCTTGTTCCCCGAAGCTTCTCAGCTGATCTTGTCACCAGCACTCGCTACTCACATCAGTTACTAAGACAACTGAAAAGGCTTCACTGGTCTCCTGGGAATCCTGACCGTATGAATAGTGCAGGAAAATAACAGCCACCAGCTGATATCCCCAGTGGGGAAGAAAGGACAATTAATAGATTCACCATTTGCCATGCAATTCCATCGCGAAGCAGCCTCCCTTGTTAGGTCGAGAAACGTCTGCCATCATCAGAGTTCAGCTCCCTCGCTATGAAATGTATCCTTGCTTTGTTTGTAAGAAATTCACAACGCCGCTTCTTTTCCTCATGAGTATGGGAAGTCTTCAGCCAAGAACATCTTAAATAAATGACTAGCCTTGACAAGAGACACGCCAGGGATGGGGCTGGAACTTCTACCACGGCGTGCTGAGACATCCCATCAAGTGTGATAAAGCAGGGAGGGGGGCCGAAGGCAGCCCCACACTCAGTGTGCCCACAGACAGGCTCCTGAAGAGTCTCCAGGAGGATCTCTGTCTCCCCTCTGAAAACAGGTCCGGTTGCTACCGCCTCTGATTTTTTTTTTTTTAAGATTTTATTTATTTATTCGACAGAGATAGAGACAGCCAGCGAGAGAGGGAACACAAACAGGGGGAGTGGGAGAGGAAGAAGCAGGCTCATAGCAGAGGAGCCTGATGTGGGGCTCGATCCCACAACGCCGGGATCACGCCCTGAGCCGAAGGCAGACGCTTAACTGCTGTGCCACCCAGGCGCCCCTCGCCTCTGATTTTCTTAAAACTATATAATTAATGCCTGCAGTTGTTGAAAATAAAAAGGAACAAGAGAAAGATGTGTATTTCTCCCCCCAAACTATGGGATAATTCTGCATAAACTGTCGTGATTTTGCAGTGATAAGATAGATACTGTGACTCTTTGTCAAAGTCCATCACGGAGGCATCACGGAGGTGATGATCGTGAGCGGTAGCCGAGCATTCAGCCACCTGGATGTGCCATGATCATTGTTGGTAACTGTTTCATTAACCACTTCCCTATGGTTAGATATTTGAGTGAATTCCACGTGAATGGTATTATCAACCACACTTTGTGTCTCTGCAGGCAGAACTCTCTGCGTGTACTTGATTGCTTTCCCTCGGGAAAATTTCTAGACTCAGAATTCCTAGGTGAGAGGGAATGGAACGTTAAAAATAGTGGTTTAATTTCTTCTCGGAAGCTGTGCCAAAATCATACTTCTTTCAGTTCTGAATGAAGAGTGTAGTGTCTCTATCCTCTCCTGCCGAGTATCACGCGGTAGGACTTCTTTTGGGAGGAGGTGGTTTTTGCCAAGTTGAAAGGTTATATTTCATTACTAGAGAAATTAATCTTTTTTTTTTTAATTTCCCCTATGTCTGACAGGGGAAATATGTTTGATATTTTCCTCGGCTCATTTCTTCCCCATTGGGGTGATTAACTTATTTTTATCCTTTTATTTCATTTTTAAGAATTCCATCTATAGGGGCGCCTGGGTGGCACAGCGGTTAAGCGTCTGCCTTCGGCTCAGGGCGTGATCCTGGCGTTGTGGGATCGAGCCCCACATCAGGCTCCTCTGCTATGAGCCTGCTTCTTCCTCTCCCACTCCCCCTGCTTGTGTTCCCTCTCTCGCTGGCTGTCTCTATCTCTGTCGAATAAATAAATAAAATCTTTAAAAAAAAAAAAAGAATTCCATCTATAAAGGGTATCAGTCCCACATCTACCACACATCAAAACATTTTCCCTCTTTTTTTTTTTTTTTAAATTGTATATTTTTTAAGTCATCTCTACACCCAGCATGGGGGCTGGAACTCACAACCCCGAGATCAAGAGTCACACGCTGTACCAACTGAACCAGCCAGGCACCCCCCCCCCTTTTTAAATCATTTGTCTTTTCATTTAATTTTTTCGACTCACACCTATCTTAAATTCTAATGTTGTCAAACTTATCTGTATTTTTCTCTATGTTTTGCCTCTCCAGCAACTTATTAACTTACAATTCAGAAAGCAATTGTTGAGCCGAGACTCTGGGTTGGTGCTGGGGTACACTCAGGAAGAGCACCCCCATTCCCAGAGGGCACAAATATGGTGTCTCCTGTTCTTTTAGGGTTTTGCTTCTGGTATTTCAATCTTCGATATACATGGACTATATTGTGTTAAGTCACGAGATAAGAATTTATTTTAAAGTGGTTCACTATTGAGTCCAACGCAGGCTTTCCTCACTTTTATGCAAATCCGTCTTAATCCTATCCCGAATAATTACCCGTGGAGGAAGCAGTGGCTCAGGGCACAGACTATTTAGATGAACGATAGTAAGGGCGGGTCGCCCTGCGAGAGGTCTGTAGGGTGAACTCACAGCCAGAAATGATGCCACGGTTTCAAGAGTATTTTGATGGTGAAGGAGAAAGTAGGGGAAATCAAGGTTCTTTTTTTTTTTTTTTAAGATTTTATTTATTTATTTATTTATTTATTTATTTATTTGACAGAGAGAGAGAGAGAGACAGCCAGCAAGAGAGGGAACACAAGCAGGGGGAGTGGGAGAGGAAGAAGCAGGCTCCCAGCGGAGGAGCCTGTGTGGGGCTCGATCCCAGAACGCCGGGATCACGCCCTGAGCTGAAGGCAGACACTTAACGACTGAGCCACCCAGGCGCCCCGGGGAAATCAGAACCTTGATAGGAATCTATCCTATAAAATATTAAGCAACAGTTGAATAGGAAAGAACAGGACGACTAAGCTAGATCAGAGTGCAGCTGGCTTCTCTCGGGCTGCCTGCATTAGGACCTGTGGTCCCAGGGCATCTCCTTGGGACTTGGACCCCAGCTGGGTGCTAGCACTGGGTCTCCGCCCTGTGCACTTGACTATAGTGTGTTCTTTGTTATGGAGGGAGTGGGTTTTTTTTTTTTTTCTCCCGACAAACGTCTGTGTCTCAGTGCTTTCCCTGTCGATCCCAATTCATCACACATGCGAATCCATGCTGCTCGTTCTGTCTTTCTGGTACCACTCATGCTGTCTGAGTCATTACATTTTTCTTTTTTTTTTTTTTTTTAAAGATTTTATTTATTTATTCGACAGAGATAGAGACAGCCAGCGAGAGAGGGAACACAAGCAGGGGGAGTGGGAGAAGAAGAAGCAGGCTCATAGCAGAGGAGACTGATGTGGGGCTCGATCCCATAACGCCAGGACCACGCCCTGAGCCGAAGGCCGACGCTCAACCGCTGTGCCACCCAGGCGCCCCATTACATTTTTCTTTTACCTTTAAACAGCTAAAACTCCAGCAGCATAAATGTCCATCTGTATTTTCACACGTATGTGTGTGTCTGTACACATTAAGTCTCATGCATTCATGCTTCCAGAGGTATTTTACTGGTACTTTGTGAAATTAGCAAATTTTAGATTTCGGCTTAGAATTCCATTACTATATTTGTAGAATAATTTGGGAGATAATTGAAAATATTCCCATTCGGGGACATGATCTCTATGTCCCCTCCTCCTTTATTTAAATCCTTTATTATGTGCCTTAGTACTTATTTGTTCTCTTCCTTATAGAGATCTTGTACATTTTTATATCATAACATCTTTTTACAATGATTTCTTTTTTCTTTTTTGTTTTCTTGTTACAGTGGCTGTAAGTGCCTGGTTTGGTACATCCTATCAAGTAGCCAAAAACAACTCAGGGAGTGTTGTAACTTACCAAAAAAACCCAAAACCCAAACCAAAAAACAAAGCAAAACAAAAAACTGTGGAAGTAACTCCCTGGGACTTTATCATATTTCAATTTCATTTTAAAGTTCTTCATCTTAAAAACAAACGGATAAACCAGCAAACACAAGGTTAACAAATAGACCTAGAGGCTTGCTGGTAGAAATGGTACCCAGATCAGACAAGGTGGTCCAATTCCAGGGTGTAAGTAACCCAGGGATGCTTATATCTCAAATGACAGCAGGGACCCACCTGTCTTTCTAGATGCAGGTTAACTGCCCTGATGTTTCACCTCAGGCTTCTTTTTACTTAGAGTCTGGTGATGAGACCTCATTGTACAGCGGAGTTTTACAAACAAGCTAGAATTGGCTCATTCGGCAAAGGTGTTTGCTTCCAGGGCTGTGTGAGGACCATTCTGCACGATGGGCTCTGCTCCCCACTAGCCACTTGACCTTCACGAGCGCTCCAGGTGAGATCCCACCTGCTGTACCAGGTGGAAAGCGAATCCCATCTTCCAAAAGGGCAGCTCCTTACCACCTCGTGTTACAGACCTAATCCTTTTCCTGGACATTTTACTCAAAGGATAAGCCTGCTTCTCGCTTGATCGCCCGTAGATTTGGGTTTCCCCAGCCAACGATTCACATGAAGACTGGTGGAAGCTACTCTTGGCCACTCCATCAGGCCCTCTGGAATATGTCTTCCTGTTCCGTGAGAAAATCCATAAAGAAAACTCATAGACTCCATAGGGATTTGATGGGCTTACGGGCAGGAATCAGTTAAAGGTGAACCTTTGGAGTTTCACACATATTCTTGATTTGCATGGAAATATAAAAACCATGCTGCACTATTACTACAGGAGTTGGGGGAAATCTCCAGCTGACTACGTTGCTTTAAATTTGGTCTTGTTGCTTACTATGGGTCTACGGTTGGGTGACTTGTACACATGCATTTTCACCCCCAGGGGGACGAGTTGAATGATAATTCTCTTTATACCGAATGCATTTTTTTTTTTGCATTTTTTAAATTTTATTTGATGAGTAAATTAGGAATTACCTGTTGAGAAAATTGGTCTTTTATAGGTGCTTTGCTGAAATAGGTCCAGAGTTGGCAAACGATGGTCTGCGGCCAGATCTGACCCACCACCTCTTTTGGAAATACAGTTTTGTTGGCATACAGCTACATTATTCCTTGACACATTACCTGTGACTCTTTCACGCTGGAATGGTAAACTTGAGTACTTGAGAGAGACACCATGTGGCCTACAAAACCTAATATTAACTTTTTGGCGCTTTACAAAAAATGTTTGCCAAGCCCTGACATACATCACCTTCTGAAGTTGTTATTTTCGGTTTTTTAAAGATTTTATTGATTTATTTGAGAGACAGTGGGGAGGGGGAGGAGCAGAGAGAAAGCGAGAGAATCCCCTTAAGACTCCCTGCTGAGCACGGCGCCCGATAAGGGGCTCGATCTCACGACCCTGAGATCATGACCTGAGCCGAAATCAAGAGTCGGACGTTCAACCGACTAAGCCTCCCAGGCGCCCCCCATACAAGTGATCGTATTCATTTTCCAAATTGTCTGTCCCCCCAAAAGCACCACGATAATGCAGGGTTCAAACCAGAAAGTCTGCGTCGAGAGTTTTACTTTGCCTGGGGTGGGGATATGGCTGAACGTGTTCCAGAAACTGCAGGCTAAAATGTGGGTTTTTTTTTTTTCTTTCCCCTGCTCTGTGGGATACACGTGCGTTTGCTCACGTAGCTGCGGGGAGCAGGTGGAAAACAAATGGTGTCCCTGGGGACAGTCTGGGGGCACATCTTCAACTCAGCTCTGTTGTGCAAAGGATGCTGGCATTCTTGCCAGGCCCCCTCGTTTTCACAAGCAGATGCAAACTGCTTTCTGAGGCATCGCCTAGGGTGATGCAGAGTATTTGCACCACCAGAAGTCGTCTCTCACTGCCATGCAATATGCATCAATGGTGTGCTTAAAAGAAGCAACATCCAGGGAGAACTGTAGGAAAAATACATAAGCCATCGCCTCATCCCTGTATTTGAAACCGTATCTGGGCCATCGGCATCAGCAGAGAACACAGAGCTCTGGGCCCAGCATGATGCTACCATCACGTCCGTGTACCGCGCCAGCTCTGATAGGCTCAGTTTACAGAAGGTGGTTCTGGCCATCAGCCCCATGAAACCTGTCATTGACGATAACCTCGTTCGTTACATCCCAATATCCCCTTGCAGGAAATCACTGGGAGAAAGTAGCTTGATCCTGACACCAATAAGCATACCTCTCTTGGCTGATGGACATAATTCCTTCTTCTTCTTTTTTTTTTTTTTTTAAGATTTTATTTATTTGAGACAGACACAGCAAGAGAGAGCATGAGCAGGGAGGAGAGGGAGAAGCAGACTCCCTGCTGAGCAAGGAGCCCGACGCGGGACTCGATCCCAGGACCGTGGGATCAGGACCTGAGCCGAAGGCAGACGCTTCACCGACATAATTCCTTCTTACAGACATTATGAATTGTCTACCCCAGAAGATTGCATTTCTCTGGCTGGCTGCTAAATGGCCAGACGCACAGGCAAGGACCCGATGGACCTGCATGATTTAGCTTCATTCCTGCCTTGGCTCAGTCCCCTACTTTCGTCTTACTTTCTCCGACTTTTCAAGCCCTTCTCTCCTTTTGCAAAACTCCTCCAATTCCTTCCAAGACAAGGTGAATAATATGTGAACAAGAAAAATCAAAGGGAAACGGGAACAACGCAAGCCTGCTGGTCTTCCATGTGTGAGACATCAGAGAACCTTCCACCCCTCAGTCCAGGGTTTTGGAACGTGTAGGAGTTACTTTGCAAGATGGTGATTTATTTTTTTTTTTAAAGAATTTATTTATTTATTTGACAGAGAGAGAAACAGCCAGTGAGAGAGGGAACACAAGCAGGGGGAGTGGGAGAGGAAGAAGCAGGCTCACAGCGGAGGAGCCTGATGTGGGGCTCGATCCCACAACGCCGGGATCACGCCCTGAGCCGAAGGCAGAAGCTCAACCGCTGTGCCACCCAGGCGCCCCAAGATGGTGATTTAAAAGAGCTAAACCATCTCTAATCTCTTGTCTTTTAAAAGGAGAGATTAAAAAAAAAAAATTCAGGTCATAGAAGTAATGTTGCAAAACATTGAAAAATTAAAGTAAAATAAAATTTAAAAAGCCACTGATAAGCCCACTACCCAGAGAATTATCTTGTTTCTTAAAACCCGCCACTCATATCTTGTCCATAAGTTCCGCCTGCCTCCTCCAGGACACACTATTTAATAATTCTGGACCATATTAGCCTACAGAAGGAAAAAAAAAAAAAACACAAACCAACAACATGTCTTTCTAGAATACTCATTTTTCTGCCCCGCTTTGCCACAAGTTACTGTCTGATGATTTTAGCTGTTGCCATTTGATGACGGAGGAGATGGGGGGTCCAGTCTCTTTCTGTGGAGTTTTGGGGCCCTGGGAACCAGATGGCGCAAGTGTGACCCCATTACGTGGTTCACGCTGGAAGGCCTGCAAATTCTTTTCAAAGGGCTCAAGATCGTAGCTGTTGACTTGAATCCCCCATCCAGTAAATAACTGGAGAACAAAGCAGGTAAATTTGAGCCCATTTTAAATATGCAAGCATTCTGCTTTCAAAGCAGGTGCACAGACGACATCAGACGGCCGTAATGAGCGCAATGAGTGAGAGTCAGCCTGACCCTTAGCCGGTGGCCAAACCCCAAGCCGCAACTGGAATTTCTCGCTCTAGCTCTGAGCAGGTGCAGGCCTCCCCTCGCCCAGGCCCTGCTACCTCCCCGGCTCCCGCGAGAGACATGTGCCCGGTTCTGCAGCGGTCTTTCGGCATTTTTATTCAGCTAGACTTGTGGTGTTTTGCCAGACTCCCTTTGCAGACTCTAACCCTCCCAAGAGGACGGGAGGAATAAATTGCCAGAAATGAACACGGCAAAAGCCACAGCTCGTGTGCAGAGACAGCAAATCCAAAGCGAGCAAACGGGATGCTTTTCTCCCTTCTCGTTCCCTCTTCGTCTTTCCTTTGAATCTTGCAAACTTCCCTACTCAGCTCAGGACGTGCCTATACACGCCGTCTGTGCTTGCTAACTGGCACGCTCCGTTGGGGGTGCCCAGAAAACTTACCATCTGACTTTTTTAGAGGCTCAGAGAGCGCTCGGCGTCAGTACCCGGGATGAAACCACTATTAACAGCTGCTGGGAGGCTGCGTTTAAACGTTGGTAAGAATATTCTTTAAAAAGAAAGAAAGAGAAAGAAAGAAAGAAAGAAAGAAAGAAAGAAAGAAAGAAAGAAAGAAAGAAAGAAAGAAACAGAAAGAAAGAAAGAAAGAAAGAAAGAGAGAGAAAGAAAGAAAGAAAGAAAGAAAGGAAGAAAGAAAGAAAAAGAAGAAAAGAAAAAAGAAAAGAAAAATATCCTGTTCAAGCAAAGGATACAACTTGTTTTGGAAAATGCCTCTGAAAACAGGGAATTTGAGGCAATCTGTGATCTCAAAGCACGCCTGGGAACTCGATAAGGCAAAGAAGCTTCTAGAAGCCTATATGTAAAGCATTATGGCCTGCAGTTCAGTATATGGAAGTTCTTATTGTAAATACTTCCCTGGAACAGAAGAACAAAAACACAGGCTGAATAATGTGAAATATGCCATCTACTAATGAGACAGATGCCAGTTCTGATCCTGGGTGGTTCTTTTTTTTTCTTTTTTTTTTTTTCTTTTTTTGAAATAGTGTAAAACCTACATGAGTCTCCCTCTCCCTCTTCATTCCTCCTCTTCTGTTTCTTCAAAGAGACGAAAAAACGAGCAAGGAGAAAAGAGTTAAAGTCTGGCCGCTTTCTTCATAACTACATTTTAAAAGGCAAGAAAGAATTGCTAAGAGTTTGTAGCCAGTAACTCAGATATCAGCTGCAAATATTTTTGAAGTCAGGCTGATTTGAGCCTCAAATCCCAAGAGGATTTTTGCCTAAACTAAGAATGGGATAAGGTGATGTTAGGGATCTGTAAGACAAAGATACCAAATCGCACTCGTTTTTATAAAAATCTTGCTTTAAGCACAAAATATGTATTTGGTTATGATCCTTAAAAACTTGGCTTTGAAGAGTAATATAATCCACCCATTCATACTATATGAGATCTGCAGACTATTATCAATAAAGAATTCAATTTTTCTTAGTAAATAAAATCAGGGGAAATTCAGGATTACAACCGTGCAAAAGGTGACCAGAAAAGTCTTCATCCAAACCCAAGCTTTACAGACAAGGCATCATGTCCCACGAGGGCCCAGTACCCCACTCTGTCATCCAAGGGTTTATCGAGTGTACCGTGTGCGTCCCAGGTGGACCCTACTGGAAGGTCTCTAGAATACGGTGGTGGATCAAGCAAACACCTGTATTCATGGGACTTGGGATTTATTGACAGCAATAGACGAGAAGGCGTTAACAAACATAATTACTAATGGTGACAAAGTCTAAGAAGATAATAAGACATAAGGGATGGATGACAACAGAAGGTGGTGGTTATTTAGTTAGGATGACCAAGGAAGGTGTGCCTCTTGGAAGAAGTGATATTTAAGCAGAGGTCTTAAGGATGAGAAGGGTCAGCCGTGGAAACAGACATGGGGTGAGGAGGAGGAAAGCAGAAGGATGTGTCTGTGTGTGTGTGTGTGTCCAAAGGCCCTGGGGTAGAAAAGAGTTAAGCCAAGCTGAACACAAGCACAGTTGAGAAGCTGAAATGACTCGTGTGGCTAGAGCACAGAGGCTGAGGGCAAGGATCAGAGAGGCTTGAGATGAGGTTGGAGGAGAATCAGTCAGGACTCTGGGGCAGTAAGACTACTACAGTCGCTTAGCTGAGAAAAGAGGTTCTACCAAAGAGGCAGTGGGCATGGAGAGACGTGGACCGATCCAAGACGCGGGTTCAAAGGGAGGATGAGGATTTGCAGATGCATGAGATGTGGAAGACGAGGAAGTGACAGAAATTAGGCATGCCACTCAGATCTGAACTGCTCGACCTTTGCTGAGACGGGGAAGGACGGCGGATGCATGCACGGTCAAGGGTTCCATTCTGAACACATTAAGTGCAAGGTGCCCGCGGAACGAGGCAAGGGTGATGATGTCAAGCAGGTGGTAGGGATGGCCAGTCAGGAGCTGAGAGGAAAAGCTGAGACGAGGTGCCCTGGAGAAAGGAGTGCATGCACAGGGAGGAGAGAGAAGGCCCACGGGAGAATTTAGGAACCCTTAACCTTCACCCCGAACCCCGGGCCCCGACCATGAGGGGGCAGTCAGGAGGAGAAAACAGGAGAGTGTGGTGTCATGGAAACCAGAGAAAGCAGGGCATCTCAGGGAGCGAGCTTCAGCGCTCACTCCCTGAGAGCTGCCTCTGTAATCCTGCAGGTCAAGGTGACCTTGGCCGGAGCAGGTGTGGTGGAGTCAGGGAAACAGAGCCAGCACGGTTGTGAGCAGAGAACACATCGGAGGTCAGAGTGCGGAGAGCAGGTGTCTACAACTCTTCCTGTTAATATTTTTAACGGTGGCGAATACGCATGACATATGACGTACCAAATCGACCACGTTCAAGGGCACAGCTCAGCGGCGTGATGTACACTCGCCGTATCGTGCGGCCGTCACCGCCATCCATCCCCAGGGTTCTTTGCATGTTCCCCCAACTGGAATTCTGCACCAAGTAAATAACTCTCCATGCCTCTGTCCCGGCCCCAGGCAACCTCCTTTCTACTTTCTGCCTCTGTGAATTTTAGAGGGGGATCACGCAGGATCGGTCCTCTTGTGACTGGCCGATTTCACTCAGCCTAACGTCCTCAAGGCTCATACAAGTGGAAGCACCTGGCAAATGCCTTTCCTGTGCAGGGTGTGTATAGACCACACTTTGCGGTCTGCCCTCAACCGACACTTGGGTTCTGTCGACCCTGGGCTGCTAGGAATCGTGCTGCGTGTGCGTGGCGCATAGACACCTGCTGAGTGGAGTCACGGGGGTGGGACGTGGGGGGGGGGTGGCGTGCAGTCAAGAGAGGGTTTGCTTTGCTGGGGTGGTGGTGGTTCCCCGAGCTGAGAGAAGCCAGAGCCTGTCTGCGTGCCAAGCAGAGACAACGCTGAGCAGAAAGAGGGACATAGAAAGAGGGAGGGACAGTGGCCAGGCTCTGTGATGACACGTGGGCAGGGGAGGGGGCCAGACTTGGGCTGTTGGACATGGCCGGACCTTCCACTGTGGAAGAGAAGGCACAAGCCTCCCGATGCAGCCACTTTAGCGGCTTTGACAGCGGAAAGATAAGGAAGTCTCCTTCAAATGGCTTTAATTTTCTCCCCAAAGTAGCAGCCAGGTTTATCAGCTGAGAGCTGAAAGGCCGGAGGGTGTGGGAAACTTAGAGCAGAGACAAGGTAGCGAATGATCACCTGAAAGGGACATTTCTCCAACCTGGCTGTCCCCGAGCATCACCTGCAGAACTTGCAAAATATTCGCAGCCGTGCTCCCTCCCCCGCGTGGTGGTTGCGATGTCCTTCCTTGGGTCTCGAGTGGGTCCCGGGCATCTGTAGCTTTAACTCTAGCTTAGTTTAAAAACGACGTCGTCTTAAATGACAATTTAGTTTCCAGTTTGTGTAACTAACCTTGTAGTTGGTTACAGTTGGAGCTCCCTAGATGATTCTAATGTGCCCCCCCGGGGGGGGAATGGCTGTCTCAGGCTGGCAACGCAAGCTTGTTAGAGAAAAGTAATAGGATCGCTGGGACGGTCGGACCCTGGTTTGAGATCTATGATCATAAATTCCGAGTGAAATGAGCCCGTGCAGATTACAGTGTGTGTGTGTGCACGCGTGCGTGTTTCCTGACTCAACAGTATTACAGTCCAGCAAACCTCTGTCTTCAGCCTTCCTCCCCGTTTAAAAAGTACTCACTGAAGAGCCCATCTAGTTCTCATGGTTGGCTTCTACCCATCAGAGCGAGAGCGAATGTCATTGTGTGCCAAATGCTGTGCTAAGCACCTTCTGTTTACTAATCCCTTCCATCCTCACAATATCAACATCTCCATTTTACCAAGAGGTAAATGAGGCATGGAGATAAAATCGGGCAGCCAAGCTTCTTACAGTTAATGTGTGCCAGGGGGTGGGGGAGGGGAATCAGACCAGGCAATCTAGGCTTAGAGTCCACGTTCTTGCTCTTGACCATGGACGGCATCATACCACCTTTGCGTGCACACTCTGAACTGTGTACCCCCAGCCCTGCCCTTCCCAGGGCACGAAACAGAACAGAATCCACAAGAACACAGTTGTGTGGGGGAGGGGGGGCTTCATAGGGTTGGAGAAAATACTTCGATAAACCCTTGGGCGAGAAGGAGACCCCATGAAGCGCATGGGCATGACGGTCGATGGAGGGTGGACCCGGGAGCTGCTGGGGGTGGGGTGGGTGACCGGTGGGGTGAGTCAGGATGCTCGGCTAAGGGCAGAGCTGAGATTCCGCCAGGGGAGCTGGTGTGGGTCAGGGGACCGTTGGCACACAGCTATGCCCGAGGCGGACTTTGAAACCCTACTTTGCATGCCCCCATGGAATAGGACACTGCCTCCCCTAAGGTCATTGGTGTTAGTGGATCATTTCGGGGGCAGGTGACCAGGGGCTGCGGTCTACAGCAAGACCAAAGGTGTGGGAAACAGACTAAATGTAAGGGCAGTTGTGTCTGGTTTATATCACTGGGGTGCAGGCTACATTTTCCGACGGTCTTATGGTAATTAAGCTCACTGAATGCAGAATTACCTTCCCAATCCTCCATGCCAGTTTCTCCTTCTGGCTTCTAGACTCCTGTGAGTGGTAGCACGTTCCCCAAACTCAAAGATGGGGAAAGGCTCAGCGCTATTTTTTTTAAAGGTTTGAGAGAGAGAGCACAGAGGGAGAGGGAGAAGGAGAAGCAGACTCCCTGCTGAGCGGAGAGCCCGATGCAGGGCTCGATCCCAGGACCCCAAGACCATAACCCAAGCCGAAGGCACACGCTTAACTGATTGAGCCACCCAGGCACCCCCTCAGCACTATTTTTTAGTACACCACCTGTTGAAATTGGGTTGGTCTTGGCTGTAACAGGAGTGGAACATTGGAGGTTTTTATCAACATGTAGGAAGGTTTAGAATGAGCATCAGACCAAGACCCTTTTAGACATCCCTGCAGAGACTAACCCTTGGCTGGGCATAATCCCAGTGACACCTTTCCTAAGCCATTTATCCAACAGGCACAGGCAGGTACCAGGAGCCACCATTTTGATGGGCTTAGCGGTAGGGATGCTGGCTTCCCACCAGCTCCCTTGAGCAGATTTTCAAACATTCAGGAACTTGGCCAGCTGGTTGTTAAACCCGGGGTAGTTGGAAATCAGTCAGAGTGGGAATATTTACACCATGGAAATCAGCCAACATAAAGCAGGGCTCCTTCTCCAAGTTGTCCCCCTCACCCCAGGCCAGTTTACCACCACATTACTGAATGCCTGGTTGTGATAAGCCACTGTTAGGTTCATTTGGAACCTAATCCTTATCCCGTCCCTGGGAACGAGCTCACAGGAAGTCAACTGTGTTGTCAAGGGTCATTTGGCTTGTGAGTAGCAGAACCAGAATTGGAGCCTAGAGACTTAACCTGGAGGTTGAAGATGGTGTGGAATTGGACCCTGAGGTACTCTGCAAGGAGTTTTGGCCTCTGCTGCCCACACCTGGGCTGGCGGGGCAGATACTTCCAGAATTTTCCATCAGAGATACTTACAGTAAAGTTTGGGGCCTCACTTCTGGGGTAACGCTATGCTTGAGGAAATGCTCAGTTTGTAAAAAGATTCTGAATTATCTGCACGAAATCCTAGAGGGAAGGACGGGGAGGACTTAAGTGCATTTTCATGCGAGTCCTGCACTGGGCTCCGCACTCAGCATGAAGTCTCCTTGTCCCTCTCCCTCTACTCCTCCCCCGAACGCTCTCTCTCTCTCTCTCAAACAAACAAACAAACAAGTAAATAAAATTTTAAAGAAGAAAAAAGAAGGAAAACATACAGCATCAATAAAATAGCACGTGCTTCTTGGGAAAGGAAAGGAAATAGGTACTCCTTTAGTTAACTCCTGGAAATAAATCCAGTAATATGCATCAAAAATCTGAAAAAAATATATATAACCAATTTGCCTGGCCATTTCCTAAATAGGAATGGAGCCCAAAACTGTGGTTGGGCAAGCTCACTGCAAAATTGTTGATAATAGCAAAAACTTGGAAACAACCTTAATGTCCAACAATATCAGATTAAGTGAATAAAGGAGAGAACTCCCGAGAGATGAAATACCATGTGGCCTTTACAACTCATAATAGAGATAAATAACAAATTTACATATGCTAAGTGAAAAAAGAAGCAGATTGGAACCAATATAATAGACTACAATTCTCTCTTTTAGTTACACGAATTATTTGCATGTAAACAGTCCAGAAGGATATGTAATAAAAGGTTATCTTTGGTAGGATTATTAGCATTCTTTTATTTTTATTTTTATATTTTTTAAAGATTTTATGTATTTATCTGACAGAGAGAGACAGCCAGCGAGAGAGGGAACACAAGCAGGGGGAGTGGGAGGGGAAGAAGCAGGCTCATAGCGGAGGAGCCTGATGTGGGGCTCGATCCCATAACGCCGAGATCATGCCCTGAGCTGAAGGCAGATGCTTAACCGCTGTGCCACCCAGGCGCCCCTATTAGCATTCTTTTAAAGATTTCATTTATTTATTTGAAAGAGAGAGAGAGAGCATGAGCAGGGGGGAGGGGCAGAGGGAGAGGGAGAAGCAGACTCCCCGCTGAGCAGGGAGCCCGACACTGGGGCTCCATCCCAGGGCCCTGGGATCATGACAGCCAAAAACAGACGCTTAACTGACTGAGCCACCCAGGTGCCCCCCATTCCCCCCCCCTTTTTTTGCTTTTTAAACCAAGTCATGGTTTCCAATTTATCTGCAATCTACTTATATTGTTTCGACAGTAAAAAGTTACTTATCTTTTAAAAATTAAGGTAACTTAATTTTTGCCTGTTTCCAAAGGGACTTGATTTGACTTTGCAGGTGCGAAGAACACGCAGTTACAACGTTATACGTGTGAGATTAGGAAAGAATTCGCTACAAGGACTGCACGAGAGAGCTGTTACTTGGTGGGTAGCGTGCGCTGGTTACTGTAACTGGGTGCTGTGCTTATCGGTGAGTGTTCTGGTAGCTAGGGCAAAGAACCAGAGTGGCAAGAGGGTTTTTATTTGCCTGAAAGGGAAAGCAGACAGATGGATCTGAGGGGTACATTCCTCCAGGCACGAAGCTAACACAGGATGCCTTGAGGCCATGAGACAGACAATGCATTATTGTATAGATCGTCACAATCTTGTTCAAGGTGATGATTTAGGGCTAGAACTTTCTCTAAAGAAACAGAGGGTGTAACACTAAATTGTCCTTTGAAATCTCGGAGTGTTCAAATTGGACGAAAGTAACCTCAGGGATCACTCATTTCTAGACGAAGACACTGAGGGTCAGAGTGGTGAAGCAATTCACTCGGTGAGTGGGAGAAGGGGGACTAGAATCGATTGATTCCTGATTCCTGGGGCAATGGTCTTCTTACCACCCCCTCAAAGCCTCCATCCTTCATGCCTCTGGCTTATCCGTGCATTCAGGGCTGGACTGGCTGCGACCAGCCGTGCGACAGTGTCCTTGTCTGACGCACCGTCCAGATCACCATCTTTAAGGCAGAAGTCTAGTCTACGTCCCGCACCATCTGCATGGTGCTAGGGGTGGGCTTATGGATTTATGTACAGTCGATGAGGGGATAGTGCTGTAGGGTGTCAAATAGGCTCCTTTTGCTGTTTTATAACCTAATTTTACGTAGCTTGGAACGTTTCAGTGGCACTTGGCTTGATGATAACAAGCATGACGGCACTAGATGAACATTGACTGAGCCCCTTGCTAAACACCAGGCTCGTTTCTAAGTGCTGTTCGCACACCATCTTATTTCATAGTTGCGGCCCTAGAAGAAGGGGGGGCTCTTCTTCCCTCCATTTAACAGATGAGAACACGGAGGCACGAGGCAGGAAATTCACCTGTCTGAGGTGACATGTTTAGAAGATGGCAGGACTGGGGCAGAAACTCAGGCGGAATGTTCTAGAACCCAATCCGTAGCTACCAACTCCCAGCAATCACAAGAATGCTAATGGCTGCTATTTGGGGAGCTATTTGGAGGGGCCGGGCCCTGTGCTTGGTGAGTTCTAGCACGCTGGTTAGATCCTGCTATCTGCATTCAGTTAGGAGACAGATAGAAGTTATTCACCGCAATCCAAGATAGCTAGTAAACAGTGGTACTTGGATGAAAACCCACGTCTCTGAGGGCGCCTGGGTGGCACAGCGGTTAAGCGTCTGCCTTCGGCTCAGGGCGTGATCCTGGTGTTATGGGATCAAGCCCCACATCAGGCTGTTCTGCTTTGAGCCTGCTTCTTCCTCTCCCACTCCCCCTGCTTGTGTTCCCTCTCTCTCTGGCTATCTCTATCTCTGTCGAATAAATAAAAAAAAAAAAAAAAAAAAAAAACCACGTCTCTGGGATGTCTGTGCTGTTTCTACTCTGTCCTGTACAGGAAAACAGAGGCTCCCGTTGGACACATTCTGAACCTCTGCAGGAACCAGGTAAGCTGAGCAAGCATTGTACTCACGATGGATCCCAGGATTTGTGACTTTAGTGCTCCCTACATACTCATGGGCTGTGGCCAACCCCATCATTCGGCAAGTTAGATCGGGTGGCTGATTCTGCTTGGGAAAATTCTTGTCCAACCTGGGAAAGCCTTTAACTAAAGCTAGACTAGAACCCCACCCAGGACTCACTGACCACTCAGCCAATCCATTTAGTGGTTGGACAGGTTAGGCTACAGTGTCCTAGTTGGGGAACTGGGACTGTGTAGGGGAGGTAGGCATCAGGGAGGGCTTCCCGGAGAAGGTGATGTCTCATCTGTGGTATCAAGAAACAATCAGAGTGAGAGCTTTGGAGAAGAGGGCAGTGTGATGTGGCCAAGGGCTCCCCAGTTCACCCGTGCCCCTCAAGGGCTCTGCTCTGTGCAAGCCTACAGACAGGAAGTGTGGCTTCCCTCCCCAGCTCCCCTCTTATGTGCCTTTTGCTCCCCACATATTTCCCTTCCCCAAGTCTGCCACTTCCTTCACAGCCCCTGCTTTCAGCACTTCTGTTCCCCAAGATGTAAGTGACCGATGTCTCCCTCCACCCAGAGCAATGCACACACATCATCCCGCCTCGTCCTGCCTTCTGCCTCCTGCCGCTCTGGCTTCCTCTCTTCTACCCCCGAGTGGGACACCCCCCGCCCCAGCTCCCCCCGTTCCCTCTGGGGAAAGTCTAGCCTGGTACTTCTCACGGTTGTGGGCCAGAGCACTTGCTCTGGTCTCTTGTAGGGCAGCCTTGGATGTCCTAAAGGGGCAGAGTTTCCAGACCAGGCGGTGGGCACCCAAGGCGAGAGGGAGGACATCTCTGCGGAGACGGCAAGCACCCCCCCCTGCAGACATAGAACGATGCTTGTTCTGCTCACACCCCCAAGAAGTGAGGCAGCCTCTGGCATTTCCAAAGCCCTCCGTCCTGTCTGCCTCCAACCAGAGGGCAGAGGCCGAAGTGCCTTAGCGATGGGGAAGCCCTATGCAGGTGCAGCCGTGTGTGATGCCGTACTCGACTACGGGTGTGCGCCTTTTGAGTGAATCAGACTGCATTTCCCACCCGGGGTTGCTAATGGGCTTGGGGGGCTAAGCCTGAGGAAAAGGCTCTCCGAACAGTGGCTGAGCACCTTCTGTCCTTGCCCAGGCTTTGGGCTTTCACATATCACTTTGATCGGGGTTACCCCAAGAGGCTGAGCCTGTGTAGACACAGAGTCTGAATCTGCCCCGCCCCGCCTTTGAGACTCAGTCAATGCTTTATGCAGTCAGACCTCCCTGGGAGGATTTTAAGACGGTGCTATTATCCCATTCAGGTAGAAAAGCTTGTCCCCAGTGCTCATTATTCCTATAAATGGGAATGATTGATTTCGACTCTTTTAATGTGATACTCAGACAGATGAGTGCTTCATTGAGACTTAATATGATCTGATCACCTGTAAAGGAGATTCCCTCCGAGAGGCACAGAACCAGGCAGACTGCAGGGGAGACGGAGGCGGGGAGAGGACGGTAGGGACCAATGGAAAGGAGGGAGCGGACATGGGCCGTGTGCTGGGGACGCTCTGGAGTGGGGAGAAAAGAGGATGGATGGGCCCAAGGGCTTCCATTTCTCATCCAGTTGGTTCAGCCAAAAGCATGGAGTCATCCTTGTTTCCTCTCCTCCCATCCGATTTCTCAAATCAAGTGTAGTCTGTCGGTGTTAAGGGCCCATTTCCTGAGGATCCGCGTCCTCCTAGGGTTCCTGCTTGTGCTCAGAATAACACCCACACCCTTTAGCGTGGCTTACAACATCCGATATCCTGGGGCCTCGTCTTCCTCTCGAGCCCCGCTCCTTCCTTCCTCTCTCTCACGCACGTCTCCGGCCAAACCCACCCCATTTTTTCACCTGGAAGTGTGTGTCGATGGCCTTCCTCTGCCTGGCATCCTCAAGCCCGAGTCTTCCCTATCATCTGGCTCCAAGCACACATTTTCCTTCCTCGGGAGAGATTGTCTGACCCTCTTATCTAGAGTGTGTGACACGTCACCCGGCGCCTTAGGACCTTTGTCACAATTTGCATCGGTGTTATTTATGGGCTCGGTCATTGGCTGTCCCTCCCACCAGAGGACAAGCCCCTTGAGGGAAGGGACCATCTTTATCTTGTTCATGCTTGTACACAACTACCTAGAAAGAGCGCCTGGTACATGCCAGGTAACTCAATAGGTATTTGCCAGATGAATAAAAAGGAAGCCGTAAGAGTGCACAGCCTCTTACGCTATGCAGTCCACCATCTTGAATGTAGCACCCACCTGTGAGCACCACCCACGGGGGTCATGACTCGGGAGCTGTGGCAGGGTAGACCTAGGGATGCCCATCGCGGCGGCCTCAACCACCGGCCGACCAAGGCCAAGGGAGGCTGGCTTCCCTTCTCAACAGCAGGACCACGTCAAAACCTTGGGACAAGTCTCTCTTCAATGAGTGGAGTTCCCCAGGCTTCCATGATTAGGGAAGGGAGGGCCGGGTAGGAGGGACGGACAGCCTCCTCTTCATGAGCCCCTTCTCACCTGCCGACCTTCATCGGGGGTTCCAAGAGGCTCACGGACCTTCCAAGGTCACTGGGAAGTTTTCTCCGACCGACTGCCTTTGGGTAATAAGAACTCACGCAACCATCCCAGATAAGCGAGCATTTCCCCCGAGGTTTAAAAGGCGTGTGTTCGTTTGGTTCAGCTTTTATTACATCGTGAACATTGGTGCAAGGTTAAGTACACACAGAGACAGGTCTCAGGAGCGTACATGTGAACATACTTGTGCATACAGAGGGACATACAGAGATGTGCATACAGAGAGACCGACAGGGTACACGGATACACAGAGTGCAGGTAAGAGCCCCGGGGCGCTGGCTCCACTGGGTGTGCAACCCTACACGGAACACAGCAAGGCATCCCGAGAGCAAAAGTCAGTTGATAAATGATGTCAATTAAAACCCAGCCATGTGTGTTGCATTTTTGACAACGACAATACACACAGCCTTATGACATCGCCAGGGGCGAAAGGTCTAGGGAACCTCAACGAGGTTTTTAGAATGGTCTCAGAGGCCAGGCTCTGAGGGGAGGAAAGAAGCAGGCAGGGACCGCAAAGATAATGAGGCCAGGAGCCCTGACTGTCAGGCTGAGAAGCGGGAACAACTGGGGGAGGGGGGGGCATGGGGGCCACATTCATCAAGAATCTCTGTGACATCGAGATCAAAGACCCTTCTCCGTCCAGACCCTCGGGTCCAGCCCCACCTCCACTTTCCAAGCCTGCTGGAAAAATCCAGGCATTGAAAATGAACCAAGAGGAGCCTGTTTTTGCTTTGTTTAAGTGACATCTGGTGACTACGTTTCTGGCATGGGATACCAGGCAAAGGACGTCACCCCTGTGTGCTGAGAACTGCCGTGAGAGCGTCCATGCGGTCAGCCTCGGGTTCTAGCCCTGGCTCTGCAATCAATTAGCTGAGCGCTCTCGGACAAGTCACTTAACCTCTCTGGGTCTCAGTTTCTTCATCCGTAATATGGGGCGCTGGCTAGTTGACCTCTAGACCCTTTGCAGCTCTTAGGGAAATTCAGGTGAGTTTTAATAGCACCTTTTTCTGAAGGAGAAATGAAACAGAAACGAAATGTTTGAACAAAGGTAATCCAGCTTCCCTGCCACCCATCTACCCCTACACCCCACAGTCACCCCCAAAGACCAGACCCTGGAACCCCACAATTAAACACCGTGAGACCTGGCTCTGTGCCCAACCCTATCCCTAGAAGGCTACCTTCTGTTCAGGGCAGACTTCTCAGGATTAGGAGCAAACTAGAAGGGAGAGACGCCTCTGGAGTTGCTCTCTGAACCCCAACTCCGCCACTAAGCAAAGAGGAGAAGCTTTCGGCCTCAACCTCCCGCAACCTTCCATGTCAGAGCAGTGGGACTGAGTTTCTAGAGGGTTCGAGCTCCGAGCACTTCGGCCTCTCCCTTGGTTCCTGACACTCAAGTAGCGGGACTTCAGAAACACAGAAGTGGGAAGTAGGGAAAACTGAAGCGATTTGCTATCAAGGAATTGTCTAGCTTCCAAAAAAGCAGTGACCGGGGGACATAGCCATTCCTCCACCACATCTGCCTTTCCCACCCTTTCCACCATCCCTTCTGCTCTTGTCCCCTGTCCGCAGGGCACCACTGGGACCATGAAGGGTATGTGACACGAGGCTCTTTTTCTCAGAATATCTCCAAGTGACAGTTGTCCCCTTGCTGTGCGTCTTCTCCATTGCTCAGTGTGCAACAAACACCGCCTTGTGACCACCTGCGTTCCCTCTGCCCCATGCCCTTTCTCTGCCCTGGCCCTCAGCAGCTGGCTGTCTCCCGTTCCCAGAGATGGGATTAAATCACCCCTTGGTCTTCTCTTCAAGCCCCCTTAATTCCTGTCATCGGGTCTTTGCCATCTTGAAAATAGCATCTTGGTTACTTGGCTCTAGAACAATCCTTCAGTCTCTCTACTCTTTCTAGCCATTCGTTGGAGGCAGTACCTGGCCTCAGAAGTCAAACAGACTCGAGCCGAGTCCTGACTCACCACCAACAAGCTACGGGATTGTGGTCACTTGAGTTACTGTGTTGAGTATAATCCATAGTCCGGTAGTGTCCACCCAGTGGAACTTTTTGAGAGGATGGAAACTCCAATGTGGTAACCACAAGCTAGATACTCAAAATGTGGCTGGCACAGCTCAGGAAATGACATGGGAATTTTATTCCATGTGAATTGGCTTAAATTTAAATGGCCACACGTGCTTTGTGGCTGCCATATTGAATATACCCAAGGGCTATATGGACGTAAATCCATATGGATGTATCCGGGCCAGGGGCTACCTAGGGGTGCATCTTTGCCGTGCATGAGGGAAGAGTTGGCCTTTTGAACAAACCAGGGAAAGTGTGGCATAAGATGTGTCCAGGGCTGGGGGTCTGCGCCTGACACTGTCATGGAAGCTTGGGCAGGTGGGTTCACCTCTGTGCCTCAGTTCCCTCGCCTCTAAAGTCAGGTACTTGAGCAGTGTCCATCCAGGGCTGCTGTCTATGAGCACAAGGGCTGTTCCCAGCACTGGTTGCAGACAGGCAGCACCATTCACAGAGACTACGGTATGACGGGTGTCGCCTGAAGTTGTCCAACCTAATAATCTTGCCTCCATCCCTACCTATTATGGGACTTGATAAGGCTGACCTTCCAAACTGTGCCTTCTGATACCTTCTGTAAGTCAGGAGGGGCGTCTGCACTTGAGAAGACAATCTGCACAGGGAATGGGGGCGGGGAGCCAGGGGTGGAGAGTGCCTGCCTAAGGCATGAGGTCAGCTTGGCTCTGCCAGGACTGCCTGGGCTAACCTGCCCGCCTCTCCACCTTGGTCTCAGACCCCACAGATGTATTGCAGGTGTTCATAGCCACCATTTAACAGGGACTAATTTAAGGCATTGCTCCTTATTAAAGCACTGAATCAGTATACATGTAGGCTTGGTAGACATTAACACCCTAGCCTAAATTAGCCCATTGTAAAGTGCTAACTAGCTAAGAGCTATTTTGCCAAGCAGAGCCTGTCACTGCCTAGAGAAGGCAGAGCCACGTATGACCTGGTGGAGGGTAGAAGCAGAGGGGTGTGTGTGTGTGTGCATGTGTGTGTTTGTGTGTTCGGGATGGGTACATGGTCCCCAAACAGGGACAGTGGTGCTCCATAGCCCATTTCCCCGGGTGGTGCCTCACTGACATCTCCAGCCCTGCACGAGAATGGATGCCACACCACCTCCTCTCAGCATTCTGCACTCTCTGTTCCAGTTTAGTGATGCTGTGAATTCTAGGGCCTGTGAAGTCCTGCCCCAGGCTGGACCCTGGCGCTTTGCAACCTTGCCCTTTCCAGAAGAGAAGCCTCCGTTGGTTGCATGTTAATTATGCATCCCGAGGAAGCCAGCCCATGTGCTGCCGGCAGCCAACCCCCTGGAGGCCCACAGGACAGACCGGGAGAGCGGGACAGTGGGCTGCAGCATCCGGCCTGTCCTTCCCTCCCTCCCCTTGATAACAATCACGACAGTCAAGCAAAAATCATGAACATGTATGTACTAAGCACTTCAGCTCGCTGACCATCTTTTTATAAATTTTTTTAAGACTTATTTTCTTTGGAGAGAGAGAGAATGAGCAGAGGGAGAGAGAATCTCAAGCAGACTCTGTGCTGAGCATGGAGCCCGATGCGGGGCTCGATCTCACGACCCTGAGACCATGACCTGAGCTGAAACCAAGAGTCAGATGCTTAACTGACTGCACCACCCAGGAGCCCCTAATAAAGATCTTTTATAAATGTGAGGTTACAGGCACAGAGAGGAAAGCAACTCCTACAAGGTCATACACGTCATTACGGGGTTCAGCTGGCATTCCAACCCAGGTCTGTCTGGCCCCACAGTCCAGGCTCCTCCCGTTCCCTCCTCCCTTCCCCCTTCCTCTTTTATCCTTTTTCTTTCCCTGATTACATTGCTTCTTCCCTAACTGATGCTAGTTGAGGGTGAGAAAGAATGGGGCATGGGTGTTTCAAGGATGTTTGAGGGACAGGACGCTGGGGGCCAGCCCAGGGAAGGCTCTCCGGGAAGATGCACCCTTTGGGCTGAGCCTTAATCCCAGAAGACAACTTCCTATTGAGTGTGAGAGCTCCAGCATCCCCAGTATGTCCCACCTGTGGATTCCACTTACGTGGGAGAGGCATGGGAAGGGGAGCTGGTGGGCTGCCAGGCTAGAATCAGTAAGAGTCCCCTACCCATCATCCCCATTCCCTTCTTTGCTTCCTTCTGCAAACGCTGTGTTTATTAAGCATTTCCTAGGAGCTGGGGATTAATATATAAGGAAATGAGGTCTGACACCTGCTCCTCGAAATCCAGGCTAGGAGCAGGTGTGCCCAAAGGAGCAATGGGCTTTAACAACAGTCAAAGGTAGTGCTGTGTGGGCCTGGAGGTAAGGAGCTGTCTGAGCCTGGTAGCGAGGAACAGACGTGGGGAGAAGGTGAGGAGGAAAGTTCCGTGGAAAGAAGGAAGTAGAAAATAAGGTGGCTGCAGGGAAGATCTTATGAGGAGCGAGAAGTCTGATGAGCTGGAGAGCTCAAGGTTGTAGGGAACATGGCTGGTGACAATCTGTGTTCAGCTTCAGGGTCAAGGGAAAGATTTTGGATAAATGATTGATAAGGTATGATTGGTTCCTGAAGGGGCATTCCCTTGGTGATTTGACCAACTCGCTGCCATATTCAAAGGCCAGCAGCCCAAAGTGTCTGGGAAGCCTTCTTTGTCCGCATGTGATCCAGTGTCCTGGGTCGATGCATCTTAGCCACGGTGCTCAGCTCTTGCTTGGACCATTGCAGTACCCTGTTCAGCAATTGTTCTGTTCACTTGGCTGTATCCGTAGCCTGACTTTCTCCTCATAAAAGCCAGAGTGATTATTTTATTTTTAATTTTTTTTTCAGAGTGATTATTTTAACCCATAAATCAGACCACTTCCCAGGCTTCATGAAAATCAGGGCACTTGAAAATGACAGCTGAGACACAAGAATTAAGAATTTCTAGAAGCAGCCCCAGAATGTGAGGCAGGTTGGTCTCCCATGAGTGCAGTCTCCTTTTCCTTCATCTATTTCCCCTGCCCATAATGCTCCCTTCTCTTCTCCTCTCTCCAGGTCAAGTCCTGAGGAGAGAATCTGAAGGGGCCTGGTCTAGGACAGGGGTCCTGGGACTCCTCCCAGCTAGAACTGCAGTTAGTGTCCATAATTATGGGAGGTGGCATGCAAATTGAATCTTGCCCTCACAAGTATTTCTTTGGTCTTCATTGTTTTAAAAATTAGGAAATTATATACAAAATCTGGATTCCTGACTTCTCTTGAAAAATAAGAAGACACAGTCCCATAGGATCTGCATTCCCACATGGAAATGACTGGAGAAAGATCAATAATGGGTTGGCTCCTTTAAATGGGACTATGGTTTCCAGTTTGCCAAGATACTCACCACTTTGTGTAGTTTTCCACCTGTCCCGCATCATCTCATTCAATCCCTGGCCCTGTAGTCACTCGAGTTTACAACTACCCGGGCTAGGGCAATTGCTGTTAACTTTACTCTGGGATGAATCCAAATCAAGACAGTAACTCTTGGAGAGCTTGCTTTTCAGTTTCTTCTGTGCTGAAGGGTGTTAAAGGAGTTTCAGGTAGATCGGTTGGGATAAAAACAGTGGTGAGAGAAGAGGCACTCTCCTGTGGATCTGGAAATCTCACCAGGTTGGACACCCTTGCTTGGCACATAGGGAAGGCCAGTCAGTTCCCAGGAGATTATGCCTGGAGAATCTCAAGTTTTGTTGCGAGTGTAAGTACCACAACAGCAGGCACCAGATCACTTCTGGTCCACAGTAGGCCATCAACAAAAGTTGTGAAAAGGATGGATGGATGAAAAGATGGATGGTTGGATGGATGGATGGATGGATAGATGGATGGATGGATGGATGGGTGGATGGGTGGATGGATGGATGTGAGGATGAAAGGATGGATGAATGAATGGGAGGAGGAATGGATGGATGGATGGAAGGATGGTTGAGAGGATGGATGGATATAGATGAATGAATGAGAGGATGGATGAATGGATGAATGAATGAATGAATGAATGGGAAGATGGAGGATGGGTGGATGGATGGATGAATGAATGGGAGGATGGATGGAAGGAAGGATGGGAGGATGGACGGATGGATTGTCAGATAAATGGATGGACTTTCAGTTGCAGCTTCAGGCCTTCTTCTGGCTTAGTTGGGGCAGGGCCAGACAAAAAAGAGGGGCCCTGGGAAAGGTCTCTGGGAATCCTCTAGAAGCAGCCTCCCTTAATAATTGAGACTTCTTTCCCTCAGCTTTAACTGTGTGATTTTAAAGTCTGGCCTGCAGCCAGAAGAACACAACTGTTACACATTTTATAGATAAATCAACCCCCTGATGGTTTAAATGAAAGGGATGGAGAGAATGCAAACCAAAAACATATGAGCCAACATGCTCACTTAATTCTTGGAGGGAGGGTGCGGTGGCTATGTCTGTGTGAGGAACAGTGGACAATGGCTGAGTCCTGGCAGTCTGCAGTCTTCACAGAACATGGCCAGGCCAGGGGCATACCTAGGGGCTGAAGAGGTTGGCAGCTGCCTTGAGAGGAGCCTGCAGGGAAGATCCTGGATACAAGGCCCCTCTGCGCTAAATTCCGCCAATCAGCATTGGAAAGAGGTGGAAGAAGGAGTACATGCATGCTTCATGCAGACACCCAGGCCAGCCATAACCCCAGCATGGGCAAGCCTATCTTATCTCTCTCCCCCAGCCCTCACTCTTCTCTGGCAATCTGTCGAGAGTCCCCATTTCTCTTGGCCTCTGTGGAACTTGGTTCCATTTGGTGCCATGTGTTGGAAAATACTGCCTGCAGAATGCAGCTCAATCTATGAGCCCCAGGGAAGATGGGAAGGAAGGAGAGAGAAAAAGTACTGAAGTGCTTGGTAGAGAGGTCAGCCTGCCCAAGGTCACATAGCTAATGAGTGATGGAACCTGGCTTTCTCTGATTCCAAGACCCATGCTGTTTGATTAATACGCATGGTAGACTTGACAATGGACGAGAGGCTTTCACCGTGGGGTTGGGTTTCTCCCAGAAAGAGCTCCGTAAAGTCTACTGGAGGCAGGGCGATCAGGTCATTCTGTGTTGTCCAGATTTTCCTGGTTTTAGTCCTGAATTCCCCATGGTCCAGGGAACCCCTCATTCTTGGGCAAACTCAGGACGGCTGTTCACCCGATCAGAAGGTAGGTCATCGTCAGCCCCACGATCCTTAGTTTGGCTGTATGTTGGATGCTTTGAACAATATTAACGACTGGCTCCCAACTCCAGATATGTTGTTATAATTGATCCAGACTTCAACCTGAGAACCAAGAGTTCTGAAAGCTTCCCAGGTGATTCTAATGCACAACCATGTTTGAGAGCCACGGGCTTAGCCTGAGGAATCTGCCTGACACCGTTACTGATTCAGTCACCATTGGCCAATGATTTAAACAATTGTGCCTATGTGTAATGAAGCCTCCATAAAATCTCCATTAAAGGACAAGGTTCAGAGAGCTGCTGGGTTGGTGAGCACTTGGGGGTGTCGGGAGAGTGGGGTGCTCAGGGAGGGCATGGAAGCTCTGCCCCCTTCCCCCATACTTGGCCCTGTGCCTCTCTTCCATGCATCTGTTCCTGAGTTATATGCTCTCGTAATAAACTGGTCATCTAGGAAGTAAAGTGCTTCTCCGAGTTCTGAACTGGCCTAGTAAATCCACTGAACGCAAGGAAGGGGTAGGTGGAACCTGCGATCTATAGTCAGCTCATCAGCAGCACAGGTGACAACCCGGGTTTGCAACTGGCTTCCGCAGTGTGTGGGGTGGAGTCTTGGGGGAAGGAGCCCGTCCCCTGTGGGATCTGATGCTCCCTCCAGGGAAACAGTGTCAGAATGGAGTTGAACTGTAGGACACCCAGCCGGCATGCGGAAAGAGCCCACACATCGGAACTGGGTGTCAGAGTCTTATCCTCCTATGAGTCCCTCTTTCCCACCAAAATAAGTATAAACCGCTCAGCCTGGCATCCAAGAGCTCCCCCCTGCCCCAGTGGCTCCAATCTGACTTTCTAGCCATTTCTTTCTTTGATTCTTTGAGGTGTTCACTTTATCCCAGCTGAACTTCCCATTAGCCTCAGCAGCTGTCCCTGGGGAATCCCAATGCAAGAGTTCCATAGACCACACTTGGAGAAAACTGCATTTCCCCGTCACCTTCTGAAGCTCCCTGTTCTCTGGAAGTCCTGTGGGTGTGCAAGGGTGGTGCATTTCTACCTAGAGCTGGTAAGTGACCGGTGATTTTCAGGTTAGGTCTGGCCAGTGCTCTATTGCGGTGGAGGACCTGGGCAAGAGAACTAAGCAACATACACAGCAAGGCAGGAAACAGGATTGGGGGTCCGAGCAGTGGATTCTAACACATAGGAAGACGGTGGTCTGTGGGAGCGAAAGGGGTGGAGGAAGGGAGAGAAACCCTCTGCTCCTGCCCCCCTTTGGCTCTGAGGGGGATAGAGCCCCCAGGCCTATTCAGCACATGGACTGTGACCCCATGGGGCCAAGACAGCCCCTGGCTGAGCCCCGGTCTCCAACCAGTCTGTGAATGAGGACTGCCTCATGCTCGTGCCGCCTGACTTAATTGGTATTTTTCCTAATTATCAGATTTAATCACCACCTCTCCGATGAAATAATTTTTGACTCAAATGAGAAATTAGACTCAAATGAGAAAAAAAGAACAAGTAGGGAAAAAAATGCAAGGAACAGAATTCAGTACCGGGAATATGTTCAAATTACTTTTGTGTGTGTGTCATGAAGCATTGTTTCCTTTTGCGTTCTGACAGGAGCGCCCCAAGGCCAGGGTCTCAGAGGGACTCCTGCACTTGCGAGCTGTCTCGGGCCGGGGGAAGAGCCTAGAGGCTTGGAGGTCAGTGAACCTGAGCATCTCCAGCCCTAACCTGCCCCTCCAGCTTTGGTGTCTATCCCTATGGTACCCCTGTGCCTGGCCCCCTCTCCCCCCGCTGATGGGTTGAAGGTGAAGGAGCCGTGGCTTCTCTTGAACCACAGCAGTTCGGGCAGGTGGAATGTGTGCGTGCTGGGAAGGGGAGGGGGGTCAAGCAAGTAGTGCTTTATCTCCTTCCGGGAATCGTGTTTGGCTGGCCAGCCAAGTGGACACAATGAACAGGAGCCGACCTGCTGTATAAACGAGGAGGGGTCCCCCGAACTCACAACGGTCATTAGTCAAAGCGTTCTGAACATACTCGGGGTTCGTGAAAAATTAAATAAATGTCAGTGTTTGGGGGATCAGGGAAGGGTCCAAAGCCTGATGCACAGAGCGGTATGTGTTTTAAGAGGGACGGGGTGGAGAGAAGACAGGAGCGTTTACTGAGCCCTCATCACCCACCACGCTCTACGCCAGATGCTTGCCTACATTTACCCCCTACAACCACCTCGTTTTAAGGGTGACGGCTGTGGCTTTGAAACACACCTGTGAGACGCTTAAACCCGAAGTCCTTCTGGTTCCTAAGCCAGACCACATTCTAGGGTCTCACCAAGGTGTCGGCAGCTTGCCTGTCAACACAGGCATGGTTATTGTGTCAGGGTCACGGTCATTCACCCAATGCTATTGTAGCTATTGGTACAACTGGACCCTAATCGAAGAAGTTAAGCATTTTGGAGCGTGTACTCTCAACCACCTGTGACCTTTCAGCGCCCCGTCTTTCTTCCCCCTCTTTGATTGGGCATTCTTGGAAAGCCCCAAGAACATGAAGATTCAGGCGGGACCCCCCCCCCACACACCCATCCGGGACTGCAATCACATCACACCTCACTTCTCAAAACCTTCCGTAGTTTCCCTTGAACCCCACAAATGGGACCCCGATCTTTGAACTGGCATTTAAATGCCAGCCTGTGGGCTCAGGGGGCCCTCCCAGCCCTTCCTCCCGTCACTCCTTTGTACCCCAATCAGAAGGGACACTGCTTGGGCTCCATGTACTCAAACTTCTATCTCTCTCTCTCCCTCTCTCTCTCTCTCGCCACACTCAACACCTGGCAAAGTCCCCACGTACGACCATTATCCCACAAAAGTGCTTCTGGTTCATTCTGAGGGCAAGAGGCCTCTCCCTCCAGGCCACTCAGTAAGTTACGGGACTGAGCCCGCCCCCTGGATCCCCACTGCCCTAGTCTCTAGCTTAGTTCTTTCCCGGAGAATCTTGATGCCAGGGAGACTGTCCACAAACAGTGAGACAGTGGCACCGAGCTAACGAGACCCCAAAGGAACCAGGGTACTGGAGGCTCTCCCTTCTTGCTTCTGTGTTCACAGGCTGGGATCTGGCCTGAGGCCCGAGTTGGAGTCCTAGATCGACACCTGTCCTGCGTCTCCCGGGAGGCCCAGGCATGGTTTGCCGCACCTGTCACAAAGCCACGGGCAAGGCCCTTTCTTTTCACTGGGCCTCAGCTGGGTGGATGAGGTCATCAGACCGGAAATATCCCTGCAGGTGAACATTCTCCCACAGCTTCTCAGCCCCATACAAATTCATCCACAGACACCCGTCTTGCATGCCTACCCCACTACCAGCCCTGCATGGACTGTGGGAAGCAAGACGGGAAAGGTCAGGAAGGCAGGCCCCGGAGCCCGGGTCTGCCTGCCAGTGGCCGGTAGCCAGGCTGCAAACCGCACACCCCCGAGCCTCTCCAGAGTGTAGCGGAGTGTGTGGGCTCCGAACCCGCTGGAGCGGAGTGTGAAGAATGGGAACGGCTTCTGACTTAAATAGACTCCCATTAAAATCGCACTCCCTGAAAGCCCGCAGAGGCAGCGGGGGGGTCCCATCCTCCCTTCCCCATGACCTGGGATGCTCTTCTCGTGCCAGCCAAGTTCCAGACATCCTCCCCACTCTCCCGCTCTCCTTCCTCCTTCGTCAGCTCTTCCTCCTCTCTGTGTCTGCTCCCCCCATCACGATCACCCCCTACCCACCCTCTGCCTCCACTCTCTCCGGGGACCCCACGGCGCTACAGTGAGGGGTCTCCTCTGTGTCTCTGCTCCGTGACTGTGAGCACAGGCCAAAGCCCGGGGCGCGGGGGCACGCTCTGGTCGAGGGGAAACCAGAACGGACGGCAGGAAGAGGTGTCCTCTTGCCCTGCTTCCTAGCATGCTCGCCTGTGTATTTCCCGCCCCTTCTGATGAAGACGAAACAACATAGTGACTGATGTAGCCTGCACGTGGCTGAGGACAGAAGGGAAAACCATTAGGGGCTATGGATGGAAACACTTCTCTCTGGATATGGGCACTATTGATGTGTGGGGGCCAGATCACTCTTTGTTGCGTAGGGGGGTGGCGGGGTGGGCGGTGCTGTGCTGTGTGTTGTAGGGTGTGTAACAGCATCTCTGGTTTTTCCCTGATAGATGCCAGTCAGTTGGCATCCTTCCCCCGAACTGGGTCAATCAGAAAAGTCTCCAGGCATTGCCAGATGTCCCCTGGGCAGCAAATGGTCCCAACGGGAGAACCACAGTCAAAGCTTTGGTCATTTAGGCATCTGTGAAGTTGAAACGGGAGCCCCTGGGCCCCGGGGTCTGCGTCCTGGCTTTGCGACGTCCCACCTCCCGCCTGTCCTGCTTCCCAGCACCTCCCCCTCGGCACACTGAAGCTTTCTAAGTTGTTGTTGTTGTTTTCACTTGACAAATGAGGCCATTGCCTCCCTTACAGGATGAATGCCATGAATAAATGAGATACAAACTGTAAAGCACCACATTATAGAAAGCGTACTGAAGGACCACACTGTGTCATTATTATATGCAAATAGGACTAAACTTATATACTCGGGGGAGAGTTCATTTTAAGTGATGGTGGATAAGGGCACTCTGGAAACCCAGTTGATTAGATTGGGAGATTTGTGAAAAATCGTTTAAATGGAAGAGACTCAGCAGTCAGGGTGGGAGAAAGAAAAACAACCAACCAACCACGACAACAGGCATGAATAGGAAAATTTCCCTAAAAGTCAGGATAGCTGAGAAGCTACCAAGTGGTGTGGCGTAGACTTCTCCCTAAATGGAGGTAATGATTTAGGGAATCAGTGAAGGGCTGACGGGGAAGTTCAGCTACCTGGGGGTGAACGGGAGACCCAGAAAGGATTTAGAGATGGCTCAGCTAGCCGAGAGTGAGCAAGGAAAAAAAGCCTGAGTGGGAAGGATCCAGACCAGGAGGACGGACACACCCAAATTAGGAATATAAAGCAGCTCCAGAGGCAGACTTGGCAGGAAGCAGCATGAGTCCCTGTTCACTCGGCTTCCCAAAATCACGAGTGTCCGATTTTTCTTTGAGGAATGACCTATTTCCCAATTGCTGTCCATGTGGCTTCAGGAGCGGCCGTGACTATCACAGCGCCCCCCCCCCCCCAACAGCAGCAAGAGACTCAGGGACGGGCACATAATCAAGTGAGGCTGGCTGATCAGTGACAATGAGCGTCAGCCCTGGGACTTCTGAATACATTGCCAGAAAGATTGCACTCTCTCTCTCTCTCTGGCAAGTATTAGCCTGGAAGGATGTAAAGGAACCCATCTGAGAACAAAGCCAGCACGGAACAAAGCAGAACATAGAGATGGACAGAGATAGATTACTGACGACACCAGCCATACACCTGGATCCAGCCATGCCTGAAGTCCAGTACCCCAGGCATTTTCAGTAAAATGAGGCCATCCAGTCATACACTTCACTTTCTTATTTTTTTTTTTTTTTAGGCTCAGTTTGAGTTGGGCTTCTGAAGTTGCAAGACCCTCAGTAACATAACCAGGCAGTGTGGTCAATTGGCAAAGAGATCGGCTTAGGAATCAGGAATTCTAATCTTGGCTCCACGTGCCCATCTCCCCTCTCTGAGCTGAAGACGTTCAACTGAAGACGTTGAACGAGATGGTGTTGAAGGACCCTCCCCACTAGTAAATGCCACGAATCAGACCACTCTATTACTGACAATTCTTGGCTGCAAAGAGCACTAAGACTTCTTCAAGGCCAGTCACTGGACCCTTCAGCTATGTGTGTGGCTTCTAGTTATCTGTCCAGACAGCGGAGGGCTCACAGGGCTGGCCTTGGGCAAAACTGAAGTCAGGAAAGCTTTCTCCACTGGAGACAGTCCTGTTCTTCCAACACTACAATAGACGAGGGTCTTCGGTGCCCATGCCCCCAGTCCAGACAAAAAACCGATCTGAACTTTTGAATCTAAAGCAACTTGGGCAAACATTTGGTTGGGCTTCTTCTGTTCACTGAGAGGCATTTTATGGCCCTTAAGGCAGTTGGCCTGAAGGTAAGTTGTCACCAGTGTCTTGCTATCAAGAAAGGTCACATCCCTAAGACTAGACTCCAGGTTCTCGGGAGAGGGCCATGCAAGCTAATTTCACTGCAAGCTGAAGTTCGAAAGAGACTGGCAGGCCAGACAGGGTATTTACAAAAGGGTCCTGGCATTAGCGAAGTGCTAAATTGAAATGTTTCCAGTCTCGGAAAGAGTCAGGGGCATTAGTGCAGTCCGCCTGAGGCTAATCCTATTATTTGGAATTCTATCAGCCCGTTCTTATGGCTCAAGCCTAATCTCAGGAGTGAGTGAGTGAGTGCGGGGGCTGCTTTTCATTGCTGCTGTCTGTGCTGTGATCCTATTTCCTGGGTACCTGGCTGGGTAGGTGGGATTCCGGCAAGACTGCAACCAGCCCCCTTGCCCCTCTCCTCCCGACCAAATCCCACCATAGGCAACCGATTATGGTTGATCGTGATAAGCCAGTGAGAAAGTTTGTTTTACAGAGAGTGAAAAAACAACAGTGGACATCTATACTTTCCGCCCTAAATTACAGGCTGTCATTGGCCCGGTGACTGTCATATCCTCTGGATGCCGGAGAGAGAGGAAGAAAGAACCTGTTACAGCCCAAAGCGCCATTCATCACTCATTCATTCATCGGCTGCCATGGCTCTTGATGCCTCCTGACGGAACGCAAGGCGATGGTGCCCCTGGGCTTAGGCAAGCCCGTCCACGTGCACGCATGGGCCTTCCTGTGTTTTCCCTAGATTCGGGCTCAGTAAACTTTTTCTGCCAAAGGCTAGAGAGGGAACATTTTAGGTTGTGTAGGCTGTACGTTCCCCGCCGCAAAGCTCCAACTTCGTCATTGTGATTCGAAAGCAACCATGGACAGTATGTTAACAAATGGTGGGGTTGTGTTCTAATAAAACTTTATTTATAAAAGCAGATGGCACCGGATGCGGCGGGCAGGCCGAGTTTGCTGACCCCTGAGCTATACACCAATTGTGCTGAGTGCCTCGGTTTACTAGCATTAACTTAGCGGCGCAAGTCTGTCGTTCTCCCGCATCCCTTCTGTATCTGGGGTTGGGTAGCTATGTTCCCAGGATGGTATGAGAACAGCTGAAAAAGACAAGCAGGGTCTAAGAGATGGCCCCTCTAGATGCCTCCCAGGACCCAGATGCCAGAGTGAAGGGTAGATGAAGAATGCTGGAAAACTCTACCTCGGTGTGTCTGATTCTGGTCTCACCTTGGCTGCTGTCTCTCCCAGTGCGAAAAGGGTCCTTAAAGATCATGTGGCCCAACCCCCGCCCAGGGCCGGGGCGTCTGACAGCCCATCATCTTATTGGTTCTGCTGGTCACACCACTTTGTAGTGTGTATTTACCTGTTCACCTCCTTGTTTTTCTCTTTAGCAGCACCTTGCATATTTATAGCGGAGATGTTTCGTAATTATTTGTTGAATATCCACCAGCTATGTGTCTGACCTTGGGCTAGGCATTATTCTGGGTTCAGGGGAAAAAGGCGTGGTCTCTGGCCCCAGGGTGTTTACAATGGAGTAGGCAGAAGGAAGAAGCAACAAACACAGTACAACGTGTTCAGTGCTGTGCTGGGGGTGAGCAAAGAAAGTGGAAGAAAGGACGGAGAGGCTCAATCAAGCACGATGGCAGAATCAGGAGATGGGTGATACCAAGGCCCTGTCTCTTCCTGGGACAGAATCCCCGAGCACGGAGCACCATGGGGAAGGACCGGCTCACCTCTCCGTGACCACTTGAGTGCCATCGAGTACCGGTCACCTGCTTAGACTCACAGGGAGCTATGGCAGAGGCCTCCAAAGCACATTTGGAGGAAGGAAGGGAGGCCCATTCAAGGGGAAAAAAAAAAAAAAAAACCACCTCCCCCTGTTTGCTTCTTACAGCAGTTTTTGTTTATCTCATTAACTGGCAACCTGAAGAACAGGCCCATCTGGCATGCGGGCATGTTAACAAGATCATAAATTAGGAGGAGAAATGAAGCCAGATTTCCATAATGGTCGCAAGACAGAAATCAACAGCGCTGGGACGGAATTTGCTGGGAAGGTAGGGTGGGAGGGAGCTGGGGCAAAATGAAAATGCCTTAGCACATCCAGTCTGAATGAAAAACACAAATCCAGAGTCATTTAGAAGGAGCGTTTTAGAAAAAGTGCTGGCAAAGCATCTCTGCTCCCTGGAGAAGTCTCTCTCCCGCCTGTCTCCCTCCTTCTGCCTCCCGGGTCTTCCCCTAGGACTGGGGCCAACCTGATTCCCCTCGTTCTCCGAGGTCATGATTACGATGACTGTAATAATTGCCTGAAAACTCCCCTTGCTTCTCATCTGGCAGAGGAAGCCTTGCTCAGTGCCCAAGGTTTGGACCTGAGCTCGGGGTCGCCAGTGTTTCTATAGATCCTGAGTATTTCCTGGGACCCTATACCGTGGGCCCGGCCAACACAGGGCCAGTGGGTCATTAGTGAGAGAGAGGCCTTGCCCTCCAAGGGCCTGGCTGCTGAGTGCCCAGTACTCATGTACACCCGAGTGTTCCCCAGTGTCACGGCCCATCAGATCGCTCTGGGCTTCCTGAAAGAGAGGACCCCTTCCCTCCCTGTTCCCCAGCAGGTGCGCCCCCCCCCCCCCCGCCCATGTAGCAGCTCTGGGCCCCTTCCCCTCTTTGGCTCCAGCTTCCCCTGCTCCTACCTCTGGCTCTCTGTAAAAACAAGTCTCCTCCAGGCACCTTTCCCTTCCACCCAGCCTATCCTGATAATAAAAATGCTATCTCAGGTTTAAAAATGTAGGAAACGGGAGGGGCGCCTTCGGCTCAGGTCATGAGCTCAGGGTCCTGGGATCAAGTCCTGCCTTGGGCTCTCTGCTCAGCAGGGAGTCTGCCTCTCCCTCTCCCCCTCTGCTTGCTCTCTCTCAAATAAATAAATGCAATCTTTAAAAAAATGTGGGGAAGGGGAAATAATTATGTGCTCGTATTTACGGAAGGACACCAGGGAAAAGGGTCTGTCCTTTTTGTTCGATAGAGGGAGACCAAAGCTATGCTAATTTTAAGATACCTGATGGAGAAGAGGCTGATAGTTTGACAGGAAAATAGCAAACGCTTTTTTTCAATGGGAAAATAGCAGCACGATGGATACATCTTGGCAGTGTTACGGAGCGTAAGGCTCCGACGTTGCCTGCAAATCTCTCTCGGCTCAGTTTCTTTGCGGGGGGCAATTCACTGACAAATTTTTCAATTTCTTCCATGATTTTTCACCAATTCAGGCTTTTAAATATTCTCAGAAAGTCAATTTAGGTAGTATCGCGTTGCCTACAAAGTTCCTCTCTCTGTGGATAGAAGAAATTTTATTTTCTGTTTCTGTGGCTTCTTACCCTATTTCACACCTTTCTTTTGTGTATTTGTGAGGTTTTTTTATTTTTTGAAGATTTTATTTATCTGAGAAAGAGCAAGCAGGAGGGGCAGAGGCAGAGAGAGAAGCAGACTCCCTGCTGAGCAAGGAGCCCGATGCGGGACTCGATCCCCGGACGCTGGGATCATGACCTGAGCCGAAGGCAGACACTTAACTGACTGAGCCACCCAGGCGCCCCTGCTTTGGTGGACTTGCGTCTTTCTCTCTAGCCAGTTCTCATTAACGTGGACATTCACTTCATATATTTTATGTGTTTTTTGGTTAAGCCACAATGCTAGAGTCAGTTCTACTAATTGATTCTGCTCTCTAATTTATGAATTTCTTTTTTTTGCTATCTTTTTCAGTTATGCCCTGCTAATTTCCAAAGATTTCTCTAATTACATCTTTCTCCATCCCAATAGAAATAAATAATTCCCTTGTTCTCATTCATTTCTGTTCAGTTAACTCACTGACATTTTCTTTAGAGGCCAACATACGGTCCAATTTTGCAAATATCCCACGGTCATAAGAAAGGAAAATATTTTGACTTCTTTGTCGGTTAGTGATGTCAATATTGAACTATTAAATATTTATGCAGATCGCTGTGGCCTTATTTGAGAAATGTTCCCCTTATTATTTCTGTCAATGTTTCTCTCCAATTCCAAATACTTTGGCTTTATGTATTCTGATGTGATATCAATATTTATTTATTTGTTTAGTTTTGAGAGAGAGTGCGTGAGAGTGTGTGTGCATGCACGTGTCAGGGAGGGACAGAGGCAGAGGGAGAAAGAGAATCCTAGGCAGATTCCCCGCTGAGCGCAGAGTCCTACTTGGGGCTCGATCGCACGACCCTGAGATCATGACCTAAGCCGAAACCAACAGACTGAGCCACCCAGGCGCCCCTGACATGATGTTATTATGTGCACAAAGGGAGAGCTCCATTAGCCCTCCATGGGGATTTTTTACTTTGTCAATAAAAAATGACTCCACCCTAGAAGTGATTTAGAATTCTACACACTACTGCCTTTTTTTTAAAAAAATTTATTTTTGTAGTTATTTGTGTCACTTGGTATTTTTCTGTCTCGCTCTTAACTTTAAAAAATTTTTTTTACCCATGATTATGCGGTAGGTGTATTTCTTGTAGGTAACATAAAGCAAAGCTTTATTTTTTGACCCATTATTTCTTGAAAGCCTCTATTTTAACATAGGAGTTTAATCTATTTATCTTTATCTCAGATAGGATTTCTTGGTTCTTATTTCTGCCTATTTTTATTGTTTGGGGTTTTTTTTGTTGTTGTTCTGTTTTTTGTTTTTGCTTTTTATGTTTCCTTGATTATTTATTTCCTATCACTAGTTTTATAGGACCACGTTTTGGGTTCCCCCCCCTAAAATGTTCATTTTTGTCCTCGAGTAATTACTTTCAACTTTACAAATATTGTCAAGCCTGTGTTTTTTATATTCTCAAAATCCATAATGAAACCATACCTAGTGACTTATACACGTATGGGAGGAAAATGTTACCAAATATTGACATTTCCTCCCCTCCCTCCCAGAGTCACCTGTTAGGCTTTCAAATATTTGGCCCCCTGATGAATATTGACCAAAGACTATCCTTACAGTGTCCTTTTTTTTTTTCCTTTCAAGAATCGCATTTGCATTGTTTCATGCCTGCAGTGACAATCGGGTTTAGATCTATATGTGTGATGAGTTTCGAGGCTCCTCCACTGCTCTGTCTTCTCTTGGGAACTATTTGACTCTTTTTTTGGTTGTCAGGTAGACGTTTGGAATCTTTATATATTTGACGGAGGCTGTGTATTGTCTTGACAAGTAAATAACGCCTTGGCTGGCTGCTTCATTCTTGGGTCAAAACCTTTCCCTCTGTCTATCTGTCTCTCTGTCTCTATCTCCTATCTCTCTCTGTCTTTGTCTCTTTCCCTGTCTCTCTGTCTCTTTCCTTCTCTCCTCTTTCTGTCTCTGTCTTTTGCTCCCTGGCTGTCTTTCTCTGTCTTTCTGTCTCTGTCTCTCTCTGTCTCTGTCTTTGTCTGGCTTTTTAGCAACTCTCTTCTGGAATTCACATCATCTGTGTCATGGTGATCTCTGACAAATCTAACTTGTGGTCCTTTGTAGAGAGCTTTTACTTTTGTGTGTGTGTGTGTGTGTGTGGTTTTGTTGTTGTTGTTGTTTTTTCCCTGCCTGGACACTTGTCAAATTCTTTCTTTATCCTTGAAACTAAGAGGGGAAAAAAATCATCAGTATTTGTCTGTGTGTTGGTTACTTTCAATTAATTTTGCCAGGGAGTCCCATCCCATCCACTCATTCCTGTCTTTCTAAATTCAGAGAATTTTTTTTTAAATTTTGTCCTATTTTATCCTTGTAAGTGATTCAATTCCTTTATAAAAAATCCCCCTTTCTCTCCTTCAAGAACTCTCTTTACATACAGGTGGATTTTTATTCTCTGAACTCAGGCTCCAAACACCTGTTTCCGGCCACTTCTGTCCACGGCTCCTTTTTGCTTCAGCATCTGACAGCATCTCTCGCTTGCCCCTCATATCCCCCTGGCTATTTCCCGTGGAAACCGTTTGCTCCTTGACATTTCCAACGGCCATATTTTCTCCTTCTCTCCTTTCCTTAACCTATGAAGGCCTTAAAAAATGTTCCAGCCTGTCCTCTTACTATCTCCTGTTTTATCTCATATTTTATTAAGTGTATGGCCTCTTCTATGTCAGTGAACATAAATGCCATACTGACATGTTTCCGAATATTTTTAAAATCATTTTTTTAAATCTCTGATTCTTGAATGCTACGTTTATCTTGCTAGGTACTCCATCTTTTTAATAGACTTCACCGCTGTCCCCTCACTGACATCTTTAAATGAGATAATCACCTAATTTAGAACAGCCCCATATGTAGTGACATGAGACTCTCCTTGGGGACACTTTCTGTTTTATCCCGGGTGCTGTACCCCCACTTAGCTCCTCAGCTGGTGTAAGTTTGCACACACTGTGGACACCTCCAGCACGGGACCCTGATTGCTGTCATTGCTTTCCAACAAAGCTTTGGCTTTTTCGGTTTTGTTGCTAACGGTGTGGGGACCTCTGGGTCCTTCTCGGAACCCATGTGGGGACCACGCCGAGAGACAACGCAGCCATGGGAACAGTGCTCCCCAGAGTCAGGGGAGCGCCTGGTAGACCACGGCCCTGTGACTCTGGGGTGAACCTGGCCAAGTTCGGCTTCTCCCAAAGTGCCTATTATGGCAGCATATCACCCGGGACAACAACTCTTCATTATTCCAGTTCCCACTCATTCATTCGATAAATGTTAGTCTCCCGAGCCACTTGACAAGTGTTTGCGAATACCTGCCAGGCTTAGTGTCGGTTGCTCTGGGTATGACTGAGACAGAGAAAAGAAGAGGTCCCCCGGCCAGACTTTCGTTTCAGTGGGTCAAACACAGTCCCCAGTCCCCAGTCTAGGGATATATGGCGGCCAATCAACAGTGTGATTGCAAACTGTGGGACACAACGCAGAGGCTGCCAGAGGGGCGGGTGCCGTTCCTTTTAGATCCAGAGGTCGGGGAAGGGGCTCCCCCCTCAAGGAGCTGACCCACAGCGGAGCCATGAACGGTGACAGGAAGGCCATCATGTGGGAGAACGGAAAGCAGACCAGCCCTCCAGAACACAGTAAGCACGCTGGTGTCCTCGGCTAGCTCTCCAGGGTCACTCTCAGTGGCTCTGCTCTGTGCACCCCAAGTGCCCTGCTGCTCTGCTTTTGGTGGGGCTCAGTGAGTGGGGATCACCAGCAGGAGACAGCGTGGGGAGCAGGGCAGTCAGTTGGGGGTATCTGTTCTCCCAGCTCATGCCCATGTGGGTCACGGTGGGTGGGCTCCAGCTCCCATACCTTCTCTGCATTCTGGAACCCACCTTCCCCTTGCTGCTGTAGGTCAGGGATTGCAACAACTCCCCACCATTGCCAGCCCTCCGGGACTGCACTATCCCCCCTTTTTAGGAAAGATTTTATTTATTCGAGAGAGAACATAAGTGAGGGGAGGGATAGAGGGAGAGGGAGAAGCAGGCTCCCCACTGAGCAGGGAGCCCCGACGCAACACGGAGCTCGATCCCAGGAGCCTAAGATCATGACCTGAGCCGAAGGCAGACTCTTCACCGACTGAACCCCCCAGGGGCCCCTGACTGCACACCCCTAACCACGCTCACCCTTTCTTCGGGAGCCCAGTGCTGCCTGCGTCCTGCCAGGAGACGGGAGCGTGAGGGTTGTGACTTCGGCGCTCACTGCCTCCCCCCACGTCTGCGTTGTTGCTCATTTTCATCTCGTTTCTCCTGCTGCTGCTGGAGACTGAGGTGGGGATGCCCGCTCCTCTGGAAGGCTGGATCGTGGCTGAATTCTAAGGAGCCTGTGTCATACTCCGTGTGGAAGAGAAGCCGAACCCAGGGGGCAGGAGGTGGCCTCTGGGTCCCCTTGTGGGTGACATGCTTCCTAAGTAAGAGGAGGGTGAAGAGCATCTGCCATTTTCTGCACATCCTCTGGGGACTGAGGAGCGCGAGGAGCCCTCCCAAGAGACGCCCCGGCCTCCTCCTCGCTAGGTGCTCCTCATCAGCCGCTTGGAACACAGAACTTGGGCAGAGCACGGAGAGGTGCTCTGAGTGGCCCAGCTGGGCCAACAGAGGCATCACCCGCAGTCAGTGGCATGACAGCCCCAGGGGGAGGGCAGCCAGAGCCGGGAGGTCTGGAGCTGAGGTCGGGGAGAAGCAACAGCTTGGTCTGGAGCCCAAGCTCCGCGGGGCCATCGGGGACAAAGGAGGAGGGAAGAGCTCTGGAGATTCTAAGGATGCCTCCCGTGAGGCCCGTTTGATCTGGTGAGCTTTACCCAAAGGTGGTGGGACACCCTCAACGCTGAGCTGGTTTCCTCCTTCTTGGGGGGCGTATTAGTTTCCTACCACTGCTGTAAGAAATGAGCACGAGCTCAGGGGCTTCAAATGACATCAACTCATTACCTTATAGTTCTGGAGGTCAGAAGTCTGAAATGGGTCTCTCTGGACTAAAATCAAGGAGTTACGGGGCTGTGTTCCTTCCGGAGGCTCTAGGGGAGTGTCTGTCCCCTGGCCCTAAGAAACTGCCTCTGTTCTTGGCTCAGGCCCCGTGCAACACCTTCCAAGCGAGCCGTGCAGCACCTCCCGATCTCTCTCTCTGACGTGCTGCCTCCTGCCTCCTGACCATAAGGACCCTTGGGATCACATTAAACCCGCCTGGGGGCAGCGGCAGACATCCAGCCTCAGTCCTGGCCCCTGCCTCCAGAAGGTCGGCTCCCAATGTCAAATGCACTCCCAGCCCTAAACCCCAAGCAAGCTCAGGATGAGATCCTGGGGCTGCCAGGGGCCATGTAAGTTCAGACTTCAGTGGACCCAGGCACAGCAGTGAGGTCCTTCACAGCTGACACAGGGGTGCCCCCACCTTCTTCCCATGACACTGACCAGCATTCCAGACAGGAGCCTCAGGGAAGGAGGGGACGGGGCGTCTATGGTTGCAGCTCCTGGCATCACACCGCCCCTTCGCCTTGTAAGAGGAATAATGGGCTTCCAACTTCCCCTTTTGAGGATGAGGCTTGGACTGGGCTGACAAATCCAGGCACTATCCTGGCATTCCTCTGGAAAGCACCCTGGGGTAACAGGGCTCCCCCCTCCTAAGATAAGAATGAGCCTGCAGCCCTCCTGAGCTCTCACCGTCCTACCAGAATCAGGCACAGTAACCCACTTTCTTGTATGTGTTTGCACACACCATGCACTTCCGTCATTTGATCCCTGATCGATGTGGGTCCTGTCTGTGCACGGCCTGTCCCTCTGTAAGCCAGCTAAGGTACCAGAAGTTTGCATTCCAACCACGGGCAGGAGAGAGAACCCACGGCGCCCCATGTGGATGTGTTTCAGGAAAGCAAGGAACACCAAGGAGTTTTTGAGGAGAGAGCTGGCCTGGAGAGCGTGAAGAAAAGGCAGCGAGCGGGTTGTGAATAGGAGCAGACCAGGGAGCAGAGGGAAAGGGAGTTGTAAACTCCTCTCCCCCGAGTTGCCGAACGGGGAGAATTAAAAATATAAATTAAATAACGCATCTGTTCTCCAAGGTCCCTTCCAGCTTTAAAATTTTATGCTTCCATAATCTTTCGGGGAAAAGAATAAACCAACCACTAATATCAAGGAGATTTGAAGGCTTTAAAGGTTTTAGAAGCTGTATCTAACAGGAACAAGGATGCTTGCTGCACACACGGGAAGGTCTAGTGGGAAAAGTGCATACTCGGCTCTCCATTATCTGAACAGAGGCTAAGCCAAAGCAAGCCCTGCTTTTAAGCACTTACACCAAATCTATTCTGCCCAACTAAGCTCTCGAAACGTGAAACACGGACGCTGTTTTCCTCTTACAACAACAAGAGCTGCAGGAAGAGGCCCCTAATCTCTCACATAACCCCACTTCCCCAAGAAGTGAGAACCAGTTAGGACACAGCGCCCAGGCTCCCCACCCCCCGCCGCCCCGCCACTGGAAGCAGGCTGGTCCCACAGGAAGCTCAGATAGGCATCACATTTGGGTCCCACAACCACGGGGACGGGCCCTCTCCTGTTCACTGATGTGGGGACAAAGCCACCTGCCATCCTTTTGCTGTCTAACAGATGACAGATAACTGAGAAGTCTGGAGGACTGTTGCCATGATGTGGTCAAGGTGATAAAAATGAGCAGTGATCTTTAAAATCCACAGACTGGGGGAGGGGTGGCCTGTACTTGAAGTCAAACACCTGTGTGTGTGTGTGTGTGTGTGTGTGTGTGTGTGTGTGTGTGTGAGACCATCTGAGGGCAGAGACCATCCCTACCTTGTTCATTACAACTCTGAGGTCCAGAGCAGCACCCGGCTGTATTAGGTGCTCAACAAACACTAAATGAATGAATTAGGTGGGGAATACACCTGTACCCACAGGAAGTGACTCTGAACGGCTTGCAAATACATCCAGGCAGTGGTCCCCCCATCAGATTGCCCAAACTAGAGAGAGGGAAGACCCCAAGACACGGTCCTTTGTGTATGAGGCATTTAGTGACCTTTGGGACATGGAAAAAAGGAAGCCTACCTAGGAGGAAGAGATGCGGCAAATGCCTGATTGGCATAAGGGAGTCAAGGGTCAGCAGGAAGGAGGAGGGACCAGCCAGGGCCTTAGGAGCCGGGCCCAGGGGAGACAGGGGTGGTGAGTACACCCCAGGGGAGGGCCGTCATCGGTCAGGAAGTTCCTAGAATCAATGATGTCTAATATTCATTAGAAACTGTTTCCTGGGACGCCTGGGTGGCTCAGTGAAGTGTCTGCCTTCGGCTCAGGTCATGATCCTGGAGTCCCAGGATCGAGCCCAGCATCGGCCTCTCAGCTCAGCGGGGAGTCTGCTTCTCCCTCTGCCCTTCCCCCACTCATGCACGTGCGCTCTCTCTCGAATAAATAAATAAAATTAAAAAAAAAAAAGAAACTGTTTCCTGCTGTCTACTTTTATTTTACCCTCCTAGCCCCAATTTTTCAGAAAAAGTGCTTACAAAACCTGCAAGTGCAACAGTGGGGGGGGGGGCAGGTTTCTAGGATGGGGAGTCAGGATGTCCGACCGAAGATGAAGAGCAGACTGACCACGGACGGGCACGGGAAGACGTGATGCAGGAACGGACGCAGGGGCGAACACATCCCTGGCAGGCTGCACAGGGACCCCCTAACGATGCCCACCCCGGCCCCACCCCCGCAGACACCTGCGAATACGGTATTCCCTTGCATGGCAAGAAGGCCTTTACAGATGTGATGAAGGACGTTGGCATGGGGAGATTATTCTGGGCAGTCGGGCTGGACCCAATGGAATCACAGGGTCCCCCATTCCAGGGAAGCAGAAAGGTCAGATTCAGAGAAAGAAGAGGAGCTTGCAGTCGTGCGGTCCCAAGCCAGGGCGTGCAGGCAGCTTCTTGAAGCCAGAAAAGCCAAGGGAACGGATTTTCCCCCAGAACCTCCAAGAGGACCGCTGCCTTGCCAGATTCTTGCTTTTAGCCCAGGGAGACCTGTTGTGGACTTGGAACCACCAGAACCATAAGATTAAGTAATTTGTGTTGTTTAAAGCCACGAAGTTTGTGGTAATTGGTTACAGCAGGCACAGGGAGCGCATATCAACTTTCCCATAGAGAGCCAGGAAAAGTGAACCCTTCCAAGAAGGCGGGGGGTGGGTGGATGGCAGGTTCTGATGAATATGGAGAATTCTACCTGGCGACCCCTGAAAAAGCTAGGACACGGGGCCGGAGGGGCGTGAGAACTGTCTTGTACAACACACAAATCCTGTCCTCTCCATCAGCCACCCCCCCCCCCAGCAAGGATCCCCGATTGGCAGGTCCAGGCTGTCCAGCAGAAAGCCTTGGGTGGGACCTACATGCCATCCTGCCGTTTTATTGCGGAGACGCTGACATCCAGGGAAATGACTTGTCCAAGCACAGAGTGCGAGGACAAAGCAGAGAGGGCATTGGCACGTTGGACTGCTCATTTCCGAGCATGCGTCCTCTGCCAGAGACGTGCCCTTGCCAAGGACAGAGCCCCAGAGCGAGGTGGCCCGACCTCCCACCTGACGACAATGTCCCGCTGAAATGCTCAGGGGAGTGAGCAGGTCTGGAGTGCCCGGGTGATTATCTGTGACCACAGGGCCATCCAGCTGTCTCTCCCCATTGGCGACAGACCCTTGGGGACCTCACGTTGGGTGTGCCTATACCTGAGTGGGTCATTCGGGGCAGTGGGGTCTGGGGCTGTGGGTGTGGGTTTGATGTTTACAGGCAAAACGGCCTCCAACCCAGAGGGCACCTTGCAGAGGGAGGCTGTCACCCCTTCGTCAAGCTCCCTGACCCTGCATGGCCTGTTTGTCACCCTTGGATTCCTTCCCTGGCCACCCCCCCGGACTGGGACCTCTCTGGCCGGGGAATTCTCAGGACTTTCAGGGCCTACATCAGCATCCTTGACTCAATGACACTCATGTTCCCAGAACTCCGTTTCCAGAGACCCTTCTTTGGGGTGAGTTTTTAAGGACTGGGTTTGGGGTGGTGGCGGAGAGAATGTTTCTGCCATTAGCAGAAGCGAATTGAGAGCGACAGAACAGCAGGACCGTTTGGAAGCTCTGTCTTCTCAGAGGGGAAGGTGGGGGCCCGAGTACGCATGGGATCCCGGCCCATGAGTGATTGTGGGAACCGCAGAGACGTCCGACGCCTGCAGAAGGTCATGGCTCTGTGACCCAGCGTGAAACTCGGCATCAGAGCAGCGGCCCAGGACTCCGGGCGGAGAAGAGAGAGCATTTGGCTTCGGGAGTGCCTGGGCAGTGGGGTGAAGGAGGCGAAGCCAGGGTGGGTGTGACTGCAGCATTGCAGAGAAGTTTCTAGTTCCCCTGGGGGCAGGCAGCTAAGACATCTCCACAGGGTACCTGGGTTGAATTGCTGGCCGGGTCCAAGGGATGGGTTTCTGCTGGCCCCCCATATGTCGACTTCCTGGATCCCCCCAAAATGCCCCTTCCCTCTCTTTCGCCAAGGACCGTACCCGCTCTTCTCCCCACCCCTACACCAGCGCTGCCCGTCCTGGAGGCTGAGAAGACTGCCTGCCCTTATCTCTTCTATGAAATGCAGAAGGCCAACTCAATCCCGATTTGGGGAAACCACAAAACACTCCTCGAAAAGCGAGCAGTGTGGCCGTAAATCAGTTCCTTAACTTAGTGCGATGTTTTAAAATATGGATTAGGTGCTTATTATGTACAGGAGACAGTAGATAGTAAAAAATGCTTTATGGGGCCTGATCCCTGTCCTCCAGGACCCGATAATCTAATAGAGGACAGATGCTCTCTGCACGTATATATAAATGCGAACAGCAGCAGTGCAAGGCTGAATGTGAGCCATAATATTAACATAATTGAAATGACAGGGGCGCCTGGGTGGCACAGCGGTTGGGCGTCTGCCTTCGGCTCAGGGCGTGATCCCAGCGTTATGGGATCGAGCCCCACATCAGGCTCCTCCGCTATGAGCCTGCTTCTTCCTCTCCCACTCCCCCTGCTTGTGTTCCCTCTCTCGCTGGCTGACTCTGTCTCTGTCGAATAAATAAATAAAATCTTAAAAAAAAAAAAAAAAAAAGAAAATCTTAAAATAATTGAAAAGACAGACACAATGGTACGGGCTTCCTGAGCTAAGTAAGCCCTGAATGCTTGTAGGAGTTGGCCTCTGGCGGGAGACGGACCGAAGCGGAAGCAGGGAAGACGGGGAGTGGACCTTTGGGCCAGATCCTGTGGGAAATGAAGGAGGCCAAGGGGTTGAAGATGATGAGAGATGGTCTGAGGGGTTTAGCCTTTTGGGGGAGTAACAGAGACAATGGAAAGTACGTGAGAAAAGCAGAAACATTCAAAGAGTGGCTTTTTGATTCCTTCCAACAGACAACCTGAGCAACAAGCAAGGGGGGGTCCTTGGGGCCTCACTGGCGTCACCTGAGGGCAGATCTTAAATTTAATCACTTTCCCCCAATGTCTTATAGGTGCCTGACACGTATTTCCAGAAAGTACAAGCAAAAGATTTTCCCCATTATTAGCACGTGGGAAATACACAAGGCTACAACCTAAATGTCCGTCAACAGGGAGTTGGTCAAATAAATGATGGCACATTTGTATTGTGAAGTATTAAAACTATTAAAACAAGAACACAACAGATCAGAGTGAGCTGACCTAGAACATTCTCCATGACATAGGTTAAAGGGAAGTAAGTTCCAGATCAGTACAGAAAGCATGGTCCTGCTTTTGTACAAAAAGATAGGTGTGTAGGGGCCCTGGGGTGGCTCAGTCTGTTTAGTGTCTGACTCTTGATCTCTGCTCAGGTCTTGATCTCAGGGTCATGAGTTCAAGCCCCACATTGGACTCCATGCTGGGCATGGAGCCTACTTAAAAAAAAAAAGGTAAGTGTGTATGTAGCTCTTCAATAAAGCTGAGCAAAGTACTGGAACACACGTAGCTGTTCAATAAAGCTGAGCAAAGTACTAGAAAAGAGTCTGTGAACGGCACCTAGGTCATGGAGGGTGGGCTTGGAGAAGAGGCCGCCATTCCTACTCCTTTCTGTATTCATTGTAAATGGTGGGATTCGAGGCAGTTTTGTTTTCTTTATGCTCTTCTGTGTTTTGTTTTTTTTTAAAATAGAACCGTTTTAAAAGGCTCATGAAGGGTTGGAGCTATTTAAAGGAATCGTTTAGTGGGGCGAAGAATAATAGCTATTATTTCTTGAGTGTTTGCTATATGCTTGCTATGCGCCAAGGTCCACGTGGGCTGCTCTGGCCGGGACACTGCTCCTGAATGATCCCTTGGGAAAATGGAATGATTGTGTTCTGTGTTTAGGTTTTATATAGGGCAGATTTTCAAATCATGGGTATGTGGTGTGATGACTCGTGGCGATAGCCAGCTCTACAAGAACATCTGAATGTACTCTGTTTTACTCTTCACCCTACCTCGAGTGTATGCTGTGCTGATTACGAAATAAATTTCTAAAAAACCCAAAAAACAAACCTATATACTGCCCCACTGGTGTTTCCTCAAAAGTCAAAAACTTGGTTGCATGAATTATCATGAGATTTTCTGAATGAGAAAGTGCACTTTAGTGGAGTACTTGACCTAAAGTTGAAGATCTCTTAATCCTCCCTCCCTTTGTACCTAGCTTCCTTTCTCCCTTCTTTCCATCCATCCATCCATCCATCCATCCATCCATCCATCCACACCTATCCATCCATCCACCTATCCATCCACCCACCTGTCCATCCATCCATCTGTCCATCCATCCACCTATCCATCCATCCATCCATCCATCCATCCATCCACCCACCCATCCATCCACCCATACATACACCCATCCTTCCAATCTTTCCACCCATCCACCAATTTAGCAAACATTTACGGAATGCTTGCAGGGGAGTCTGTTGGGAAAAATGAAGAATACTAAATAGTACCGGACAATTCTTAAGGAACTCAAGACTAGCCCTCTGCCACCATGACGCAGCTCTTAGGCTGGACGGGCTGAAGATCACTGTTATGGAGTAGAGGAAGCGCACTCACCCCACCACATCCTTTGGGGGGATGGAACCCAGGAGCCTCCACACAGAACCTCTGAGACTGGGGCCTGGGATGCCCAGGGAGGTGGCAGCCTGTGTATCTGGGCAAGAGATTCCACTTTGATCCAAGTGGAAAAATGGGAGTCACTGGGGGCCCAAGGGTCATGGCTCCTGCCCTCCCCCTCTCTGAAGCCATGGCATCCTCACGCACAGACGCTGCAGGTTGTACACCAGTCTCCAGGAAAGGTAACTGTGGTACCAAGGAAAGAGTACAGGACCTGGCACCAAAAGACGTGAGTTCAAACCCTGCCTCCACCACTTACTGACCTCACTGTCACAGGCGTGTGACAGGTATAAGCCTCTGCTCTCCTATAGGTAGGACGAGTGGTCACGGGGATTAAGTGAGAAAACCCTGGGGCAGCACCTGGAATGGGTCCTTTGTATTGATGTCGGTGTGTGTGTTTATGCTGCCGAGTCAAGCTTTTTTCCAACTCCAGATCGCCATTAGCCCCGGAGCGGTGGGACACACTGCAGTTCGAGAGTCAGGCAGGTCAGAGAATTCCCCAAGCTCCTAGCAGGTAGCCTCGTCTTCCTAGATGAGCTCTTACCTCCTCTTCTCAGCTCCTAGGCTTCTGCAGCAGCAGCCCTGAAGCAGGGCCCACTTTGTCCCCGAGGGGACATCTGCCATGGCTGGAGACATTTATGACATCATAACTGGGGGAGAGGATGCAGTTACCAGGCTCTAGTGGGCGAGGGTCAGGCATCCTGCTAACCCTCCTACAACACACAGGACAGACCCCCCACGACCAAGAGTTGTCCCTCCCCAAAATGTCCATGGTGCCGAGGTTGAGAAACCCCACTCTTAAGTCAAGTCAGGACGCTGATGCCCAGGCAGAGAGAACGTGATAGGTGGAGGCCAAACCAAGTTGTTGAGGTTAATAGCACCCTTCCTGAGACCTGAGCTGGGTCAAGCTGGGACAAGCATTATTTTTAAAGATTTTATTTATTTATTAGAGCGAGAGGAGGAGAGAGAGCAAGCAGGGGGGAGGAGCAGAGGGAGAGGGAGAAGCAGGCTCCCCACTGAGCAGGGAGAAGGAAGCAGGACTCGATCTCAGGACCCTGGGATCATGACCTGAGCCGAAGGCAGACGCCTAACCGACTGAGCCACCGAGGCGCCCTGGGGACAAGATTTTTCATAGAGATCTTAATGACGCGTCTAACAACGATCAAAACAACTGACCCCTGGCATCTTCTTTCCCCATCTCAAAAACGGCACGACCAGCCCGGGCTGGACCTGGAAGCCTGAAGGTTTGTGATGATGTTTCCCTCGTTCCCCTCCTCCATGGCCTTACTCCACTGCTGGTCCTGGCACTCCAGAGTACCCCGTGATTCCACCTGCTGCCCAGGGCACCCTACTCAATCTCAATTTCACCATCCAGCTGCCTCCTAGCTGAAGGATTGTTCCACTCCCCGTCTCACCTCCCCGAAATTCAGTCCCCATAGAGCTGCCAAAGTCATCTTCTAAAAAACATCACTTTAATTCACCGTATGCCCCTGATTCAAGCCTTCCTGCCGCCCCTTGGGATAAAATCCAAACTTCTTCATGTTCTTTCCTCGGAGTTCAGTTCCTAGAATGAATCATGTTCTCCCCTCCTTGGAGCCTTTGTACTTCCCCTTCTACCTGTGCAGACGGCCCCTCCTGGGCCTCCCTCAGGCTCCCAATCTCCTTCCCCGTGGAGAGGCCACCCCTGATCTCTCCAAAGAGGTCCACTTTATTCTCCAGCTCACATCCCTGTGTATCCTGTCACGACATTGACACAATGTAGAATTCACTAATTATTTTGTTGACTTATCCTGTATCGCTACCGAACCAGGGGATGACCCAGGTATCCCCAGCATCTAGCCCAATCCCTATCCTCAGCAGGTGTTCAACAAACATTTGTCAAATGAATGAGCTGGCTCTTAAAATGACTCTGGGCCTATAGTTGACAAACCGCTACCAGGTCTATTCATTATCTCTGGAAAGTGGGAAGTCAATGGAAGCTCCCATGGAGGGCTGTCCGACTACTGGCCTTGATACCGGTGGTGGTCACGGAGCAGATACGCTAGGAACATCAGCCGCTGCATCCTGGGGTCAGGGGTGGTAGAGCTGGGGGCAGGGGGTGACTCGGAGGTTACCTGATCCATTCCCAGTGGTAACACACACTTGGTAGGCAGTTGGGTTAAAACCAGAATCTGTGCCCTTAGAACGCAGACAGACGTCTGGGGCCATCCTGGTGGCACCCTTAGTGAGCCTCCGAACTGGATAAGCCACTCAGCCTCCAGGGCATGCTTTGCAGAGCAGAGATCCACAGGGACTCTGCCCTCCCCACCCAGAGCGGAACAAGAAAGAAGGAGCGGAGGGGAGGAACGCGCAAGCTTTGGTCTCTGTTCCCTGTCCCTTTGCTCCTTTTTTTGCTGGTCTTTTTGTTTCTCCTTAGTATGGCTTTGCCTAGAATATTTTTGCATTTTCCTGAGGCTCATTAATTTCCAATTGCCCACCAACATCCACCCAACTGTAAACTGGGTCCTCATTTTCACTTTTGGATGTAGAGTTGTATTAACTAAACTTTCTTCTCTTCCATCATCTTGATGCTCTGTCATCTGTGGCCGGGCGGACCAGGGGGAGGAACTGCCCCTCTCCAGGGTAGCTAATTCCTAGAGGGAGCCAATGACTTGCAAGCCTTTCATATGCAAATGAACCAATGTGGAGCCCTCTGTGGGTCTCCTATACTCCAGACCACCGCGATCCACCTGCCTTCATCGCTCAAGGACCAGAAACCAGGCAACTGAGAGCCAGAGCCCACTGGGATGATTCACACCAGCTGATCTGCCTAAATCTGCTTACCGTGCCTTACCTTTCCCGCTGAAACTATGATAAAGACTCTCAACCATGCCCGCCCCCCCGGCCCCGCCCCTGCCTCCTGACGGACTCTGGTGCTTCCTCTATGGCCTCGCATGGCATGCTACGCTTTCTGCTTCTGGACACCTGTGAGTATAAAACCTTCCTTCACGGCCATTTCCATATCTACATGTCTTACTACCCTATCCCTACTTATAAAACAAATCCAAAGTAAATTCCAAAACAAGAGTGTTTTCTACCGAACTATATATCAAAAGATGATTTTCCGGTCTCATAAATAGTTCTATTGTTAACAGATTCAATGCACGCTCTTTGGATAGACTGACAGTTCCTGAGGAAGACGGAAACCGTTAGTCACTCACGAATTAATTGATACAACTCTATGCTGAAAAAAGAAGTCCCTCTATGTTGCAAGCACTCTTGTTGTCCCAGTGAAAATCCATTAATTATGGCTTTCTGTCCGCCATCGGCTGATTTAGAGACAGCCTGGGGCTCGTCAGCTCTCCGCGGGCCATGGCAGGACCCATGGCAAGGATGGGGGCTTGGCCTCATGCAAGACTAGATGTCTGGGGAGGTTTCTCTAGCCCCTCTTCCTCACACACCTTGGGGTCCTGGACCCACTTCCAAGGGAGACATGCGAAAGCTTATCCTTCTGTCTCAACCCCAGATGCAAGAGTTGTTGGCTTTCTTCACTAGACTTGGGTTCATCGTTTTGACCGAGAAAATCAGATTACAGAAGCTACTTCTGGGAGATGGTCCCGGTGTGTAAGTGCCCTGACTGCTAAGGCAGTGGAAAAGTTCCTCCTTAATACGTCTGGACAAAATCCCTCGTGCAGCAGTTGGAGCCCTTGGCTTCCTGTTCGGGCCTGATTGAGCGGGGCATCACCATCCTTCTTGCAGAAAATGTCCACGGACTTGCACATTGTTATTTGTTCCTCTCCACAATATATCAAACAGATGGCTCATCCTCTCCTCCCGGGTCCTATTTTCTGGCCTTTAATCATGTTTGTTGCTTAATGTTGGCCAATGCACCGGGCAGCCGTTTGTCTGAGACCCGCACGGCCGGGACCGGCCACGGTCCCTCTTGAACTCGTCCGGGTTCTGGGGTCTGATGAGCAATTGCTCCCATCAGCAGGCTGGATATTAAACAGCTGGGGCTCTCTGCAGCCATTTCGGGGACTGGCCCAGAAGACAAGGCAGCAATTTCAGAGACAAGAAACAATTGCTTCGAAGATGCCATCCGGTTCCCTCAAAGCATTCTGGGGCGGGAGGCAGGCAGACAACAGAGGGAAGGAGCTGGGCTTTGTGTTTCACACCCAGACTCCGCCGTTCCCTTTATGTCCCACTCAGATCTCCAGATCGTGCAACCGGAGCCTGTCTCCTGGACTAGGGAGTGTGGACGCTCCAAGAAATCCCCTTCTCCTACCCCCATATCTTGAGTAGCACAGAAAAGCTAACACACAGGTTGGGTCCAGGCGGAGAGGACCTTCATGCTGTCTGTCGTTCACTAAGCATTTACTGAGTGTCTACCATGCGCCGGGCACCGTGCTGCCCGCAGGGGTGGATGTGAATGAGAGCCACATCCCCCCTGCCTGCCCCCACTGAGATTATGTCTACAAGGCAAATAGATGCACGCCTCTACCCCTCAGAATCCCGGGCAGGCTGCAAGAAAGGCAGTGAAGGGGGTCCCGTTGTTAATATTCGGAGGGAGTCCAGAGGAATACAAGATTGATTCCATGTCGGAGGGCAGGGGAAGGCTTCGCTGACGGATGAACATTTGGGATTTGTCGTGTATTCACAGTGTCTTTTACACCGTGACTCCTGAATTCCCACGATGACCCAGCGAGGTGGGCAGGATGATGCCCATGTGTCAAGTGGAATGTCGGGGCTCAGAGAAGTTGGGGGGCCCACGGAAGGCTACCCAGAGGGTAGGTGGTAGATCTGCATGGAGTCTGGCTAAGTCGAGGAGCGGTGTCGTGCCTTCCTGCTTCTTGGGAGAGCAGGGCGGGTTCACTAGTGGACGCCCGGTTGGTACAAGGACACAATGGTGGGGGTGCTGCTTGGGCGGCCGACTCCTGATTTCAGCTCAGGTCATGATCTCAGGGTCGTGGGATCGAGCCCCACGTCAGCTCCACTCTTTGCAGGGAGTCTGCTTCAGGATTCTCTCTCTCCCTCCCTCTTTCGAAAAAATAAATTTTAAAAAAACAAGACACAAAGGTGGTTCTAGCACTAAACAAGAGGACCTGGCCCAGCCTGAGGGTTGGCAGAGGGGCTCCTTGTCCTGGCCTCCATGACTGTCTGCGTCCCTGGCGCAGCGTCCTCTGGGAGCACAGATCTTTCCAGCACATGGCCTCATCCATCCTCATTAGCACACAGTTGTCTACGCTCAACGGGGAGGCCACAGAAATAACAGCTCCTCCCTCAGCGTCTGTGTCCGTGGGGTTCAGAGCTCACTTGTGGGCCATTCATACGTCTTTATTCCCGGGGAGAGAAGGGAGCGTGAGGAACCTGCGATGAGGGGAGGGGGTACCCCATGATCGGGCCCACCGCCTCGCTTAGCAAAGCCAACTCCCTCTCACCATTGCACCTGTGGACCAGCGAGAAGGGCAGGCATGTTCTCCATCCTACAGACGAGACAGCTGAACGCCCGAGAAAGTTCTGGTATGACCCAGGAGATACTCAGTGGTCTGACTCAAGACTTGCAAAGAATTGATGACACTTCTTCTTACATGCTACGCGCTCAATAAATGCCTTGCTGTCTTGCTGATGGTGTTGCTGTTGTTAAGCCTTAGTCCTTGGGCAGTAACTGTGGTCTGCACCCGTGGGGGTTTAATTCAGAAAAGGCCCCTCCGGAAGACCCCCGGGGGGCTAAGGCAGGAACGCTGAGTGGGCTTAGCAGCACAGGGCGAGGGGAGGGAGAAGCGCATGGCCAAGAGATGAGTGACAGGGACAGCGCTGGGGGAGGAGGGAAAGGGACAGCTGCCACAGCCCAGGGAAGGCTACATGCATTACACAGACTGCGTGCAGACGGGGAGAGAAGACAGGGCCCTATGGAGCTTTTTTGGCATAATAAATATTCAGTGGGTCACCATGAATATTCAATTAGGCAGAGATCTGCCGAGAGGCCCTTGAGAGAGCTGGGACTGACAGGGGGACTGATTTCTTCTAAGAATCGCCCAACACTGAGGGGACATATGCCACAGCGGAGCACCGGACGGCTTCGTAGGTGGAGGCCAAGAGCTTGAAGCTTCAAAGCAGACAAGTGGGTGACTGACAGCTGGCAAGAGCTGAGGGTCCACTAGAAAGATCTGACAGCAGCACTCAGCTCCGCGGCCAGGCCACACAGTGGGATTATGGGTCTTATTATTTCCATTTGTCTGCTGTTCTCTGCGGTCTCCAGGGGATGCTCTCTTGCTTGGCAGGTGCTTATAAAATCACAGAGATAGAGCGCTGAAGAGGACATTAAAGACACACCCCGACTTCTGCCATCCTGAACTGCCAGTGAGGGACGTGCACGGCCACGGGGCGGTGGGCAGGGGGACCGAAGGTTCTAGTCCTTACCCACTTCCTACAGTACATCTTCACATCTTCAAGGGGATTCGCTTCACTGACTGGCTTCCCAGAACAATTTTGTCAGAGGACACAGCTCTGTAGTGACGAATAAAATGTGTGAAAACCAGCTCTCTCGTCCACTCATCAATTCATGGACGCCAGGAGCCAGAGAAGGGCAAGAGTCTTGTCTGAGTTTGTGGCAGAATCCAGGCTGAGACTGAGTTCTGCTCTTTGCTGTCTGTGAAGGACGGTGTTCATGGGTCGTGGCCGGCTCCTTTGGTGCTTGTAGGTGAATCAGAAACAGGGGGACTCCTCTGGGTGGCGCCAGCAGGAGCTCACTGGCAGGTGTCTCTGTGGGCAACCCCGAGTGATGACGCTCTGGGAGGGGTTCTGGCGAGGTCCACAATGATGGCATCGTGTTCTTACAAGTTCTGTTTCCTCCCTCCAGGGTTCTGTCTCCCACTCATCCGCTTTCTAAAATGTGCATTGAGTAAATGCCTCCTGCGTGCACAATGACACCTTCCTCACTCAGGTAGTCAAGACTCTCCCTGGAGGGGTGCCTGGGGGGCTCAGTGGGTTAAGCATCTGCCATCAGCTTCGGTCATGATCTCAGGGTCCTGGGATGATTGCTGGGTCCTGGGATGGAGCCCTGCTCAGCGGGGAGCCTGCTTCTCCCTTTCTCTCTGCCCCTCCCCCATCTTGTGCGCTAGCATCTCTCTCTCTCTCCCCCAAATAAATACATAAAATCTTTAAAAAATAATAATTAAAAAAAGAAAACCACCGGAAAGGTGAAGTGATGGGTTTAAGTTTACAAAGGGCTTTTGGACCGAGGCAGTTCGCAACTGCTAGCGTGTGAAGAGCCTGGGAGAGTCTGTGGCCTCTGGAGGAGGTGGGGGAGGGGCTGGGGGAGGGGGTGGGGGGGTGGGGCAGGCACTTCTGAGACAACCCGCACTTCTGTGTTTGGCTCTCCCTGTCAAACAGCAATCCTGTGTGCTCAGAAGGAGACAACGGGGTTAGCTCTAGACACAGGGGAGCCGCAGAATATCTTCAAATGATGTTTACCACATTGAGGTCAGAGGAACTCCGAAGAGCTTTCCAATGACTAGAAAGTTCTGCAAGTGGTACGTGGAGGAGACACACACAGGGCCCCGTGTCCTGCCATGGGGATACGCCCTTCAGAGCAGAATGGGAGCCCTCTCCCGTGGTTTCTGTGGAGGGTGGGGGCGAGACTTCTGGGCTGTGCTTGGAGCAAGCTTTGAAGGGTCTGTGTTCTGTTCCCCGTAAGGAAGGCCGTTCGGCACGATGCGTATACCTGAGCACGCATTTCCTTAATGCAGACTTGGTGCGTGTTTGCCCGAGGAAGGAAGACATTCGGTCTCCTGAAGAAGGTGGGAGCTCCTTTCTCACCAGCTTGCTCATCTCATTACCACTTTTTAAGCTGAGACTTCCGGCACGTTCACGGCGCACCAGGCCCTGCCAAGGGGGTTTCATATGCATGGACTTGTTTGGTTCTAATCCCATACCGAATCTCCCCAAGCCTCCCCCGTCTTCACTTCTCAGTGCAGTCACCAGTATAGTCCGTCAACCTTGCATTTATTCATTTACCCACTCCCTGCATAGTCCTAAAACGCCTACTGTGTGCCAGGAACTGTCCCAGGTGCTAGCGACAGCCTGGACGAGATCCCTGCTTTAAAGGGGCTCCTGTATTAGTCAGAAAGACACAGATCACAAACGGGTGAACTATTTTTTAGTAGAAATGTGTGCAGAATTAAAAGAATTAATCATAAGAATCAATTTTAAAAAGAGGAATAATTTTATAATTAATATAAAAATAACCAACTCCTTGGATAAGTGCCATGACGGACACGAAGGCCCTCTGAGAAGGTGTCATTTCAGCTAGGGTGCAAAGGAACTGATGGTACACACAGGCCCCCGAGAAGGGCATTGTACCCGGGGGGGGGGCAGCGTGTCCATAGGCCCCGAGTTGGGCAAGCTCTCGGCTCGCCTGGAACTCCGGGAAGGCCAGCTGACCGCAGCAGGGGGAGTGAGTGGGGGACTGGGAAGATGGCAGAGATATAGGCAGGGGACCAGATCACCACCACCTGTGAAGGCCAAGTGCAATGGGCCATGGGGGGGGGGGGGCTTGAGCTAGGGAGTCACCTGATCAGATAAATGTCTTAAAAGGATCACTTTGGTCACTCTGTGGGGGATGGGTGGCAGGGGGGAGAGGGCAGGGAGGAAGTGGGAGATGAGCATGACGTAACAATGACTTCTGTCAAGGTGGACGGACAGGGGCCCTTTGAAGCTCCAGTTTGGAGGGGAAGACTCACAGAGAAAATGAGCGTGGGGGGTTACGGGAAGACAGTGATAAAGAGTAAACCCGGATGTCTAGGTTTGGCTTTAAACATTGAATGGATGGCCGCCACTAGGGAAAACGGGTTGGCTTATTAGTTTATACCAGCCAATATAAGTTACTGCTTTGACTTACGAAATGAAACAGAAATATACCAGATGACCCAGAAATCTCACTCCTAGGTATTTACCCAAGAGGAATGAAAACTTCGGTCCAAACGAAAGCTTGTAGCCTAAATGGGCTTCAGGTGGCGAATCCGCGTTAATACACCGAGGTACCGTGGGAATCCTCAAGCCCTGGCAGCCACCAGTCTGCTCTCTGTCCCTGCAGTTTGACCTTTTCCAGAATGTCCTATGAGTGGAATGGTTAAGTGTGGACCTTTGGAGCCCGGCTCCTCTCCCTCCGCAAGACGCCTTTGAGGGTCCTCCTGGCTGTGGCTACCTCCCTCCCTCTTTATCGTGGAGTACTTTTCCACCAACACTTCTACCAAAAGCCGATTTTAATGCATGTACATTTAAAAATAAACGTGACACACGTTTCGGGATAGAAAAGAAAAAAAAAGCAAGGGGGCCGAAGTGAAAAATTCGGGGCATGGTGGTACTACTTCCGGAGGTGGGGACGACGGTGGTGGCGGCAGGGAGACGGGAAGCTGTAGCTTAAGCAGGAACCTTCTGGTTTGGTAGGTTGGAATTAAGCTCGAAGGCAGGTTCGCTGGGCAGCAAGGGAGCAGAGTCCCTCTGAGGGTCTATGGGAGGGGAGGTCTGGGGGGGGGTCAGGGGCGGGGACAGTCTAGAGCCCCGCCTCCCCGAAGCTGCTGCCTCTGCTTGGAGCCCCTGCTGCCCCTCACCGAGTGTCCGCTCTGTGGCCGCCACTTCCCAGGAGGCAGCCTGGCAAATGACCTCTCAGCGTCCACAGCTGATCACCTGCTGCCCCCGTGGCAGGTCTCCCCCTGTTCGGGGCTGGCTCTCAGTATCTCTGGGGCCTTGCCAAAATGATCATGAGTCATCACAAGAGGAAGGGAAGGGCTGGGAGGAAATGAATGCGGATGCCAGCCTGTGCTCTGGTCCCGAGAAAATTCAGAGTGTTTCCCGGAGACCTGGAGCCAGATTGAGGACGGGGAGGAAGTGGAGAAGAAAAAGACAGGAAGGGGGAAGAGGAGAGGGAGAGAAAGGGCAGAAGGAGGGGAAGGGATGGAGGAGGTGGGGGAGGAGGAGGGGAAAGGAGGAGGAAGGAGAGGAGTAGAGGAGGAGGGGGAGGAAGATGGGGAGGAAGACGGAGAGGAGGGGATGAAGAGGGAAGGGTGCTGGCCCCACAGTCTGTTTCCATTCCCGCCTTCTGGTTAGAACCCCAGGTGTGTGTGGCCTGCCTAATGGAAAGCTAGTGCTGGAAGCAATTCTCCAAGCACAAACGTCACCCACTTTCCATTTTCACAAAGGGGAGAAGCATATATCTCTGCTTTTGCAATATTTCTGCAACGAAAAGCTAAAAGGAAGATACTAAATTCTGAACAGTGGTTTCCTTTACGTGGTGCAGTTATGGGAGGCTTTGGGGGAAGAACGATCATAAAATGGAAAAACATCCAGAGCCCCAGGCCACGGACTCCACGCCGAAACAGGGACAGGGTCAGTCACGGAACCACCGGGAAGCTTCTGTCAACTGCTCTCCCTTCCCTGAACCTCTCCTGTGTCACAGAACCTCACTTTCCCCCTTGGCTACTCTGTAATTCATGGGGGAATATTATCTTCTTGTTGGAGTATAGAAAAGACCTTCTGTAAATTCTGTGAGTGGACGGGTGTCTGCCACACTCTGAGACACAGTGGATACTCAATAAACACTTGCTGGAGAAATAGAAACGTGACCAGTGTCTAACGGGTGCTAAGTAAAAGTTTTCTAGTAGCCACACTACAAGAAACGAGCAAACTTAAATGTAATAATATATATTACCCCACCCCATATAGCCAAAATATGATCATTTCAGCCTGTAATTAATATAAAATTATTAACATAATATTTTCCATTCTTCGTTCTCACTCTTAAAAATCCCATGTGTATGGGGCACCTGGGTGGCTCAGTCGTTAAGCGTCTGCCTTCGGCTCAGGGCATGATCCCGGAGTCCTGGGATCGAGCCCCGCATTAGGCTCCCTACTCCAAGGGGAGCCTGCTTCTTCCTCTCCCACTCCCCCTGCTTGTGTTCCCTCTCTCGCTGGCTGTCTATCTCTGTCAAATAAATAAATAAATAAAATCTTTAAAAAAAATCCCATGTGTATTTTACACTTACAGAACAACTGAATTGGGACTAGCCACGTTTCAAGGCTTAGAAGCCCCATAGAGCCAAGAGCGCATCACTTGACAAATGCTTGATGGTCGATATTTTCTGAATTATCGCCTGAATAGGGATCAGGGGAAGAGTGGATCCTTGAAGGGGCCTGGAAGATATAATACCATGATGCTGTGAGAGTCAGTGCCGGACTCTCAGGTTCTGGAGGAGGGCTTCCTGGAGGGGGACTTCCTGGAGGAGGGCTTCCTGGAGAAGGGATCTGATTTGCTAAGAGGCATCTGCCCCCAACTGTGTCTGCAGTATGAAATACAAAGGGGTTGACCCACTGGGTCCCTCTTAGTCCTTCTTATCTGATGACAAGGAGGCTGGCCTTGAGTCACCAGCTGGACTCTGTACAAGCCACTGCTGCCAGTAAGAGCGGAAACAGGACCGGGCTTGCATGGAGATAATGTTCACATGGGGGCAGAGCCTTCCTGGACAGATGCAGTGATGGGACTGCTCTCCTGGTCAGGGGACCTCAGCAGCTGCCCTGTCTCTTGCAAGCTGGCCCGACCTCAACCTTCCATTCCTGGCTCTGCTTGAGGGGCCCCTGACCATCCCTGGAGGTGGGATTTGTCCTCCACGTAGTACGATCCTGCTTCCTGCTCCTAGGCAAGTATTGCTGGGCTCCACTGCGCATGTCAGGCAAGGTTGGGCCAGGTGGGAGAGCAGGACGTTGATGGCAGATCACGGACTGGAGCTAAAGGGGCCCTTCCAACGTGCTGCAGAATCTAGAAATTTCTTCTACAGCCTTCCCCACTGATGGGAGTCCTTCCTAAAGCTTGTACAGCCCTGGAGATGGGGTGGGGTGCTCATGACACCACAGCCAGGGAGAAGGCCACGGGAGGGTGGAGGCAGAGAGGGGTGTGGCCTGTCCACAAGCCAAGGAAGGACGGACTGCTGGCCGTCACCAGAAACTAAGAGACAGGCGTGGATCAGATTCTCCCTCAGAGCCTCAGAAGGAAGCGGTCTGGACACTTCGAGAACCATGACACAATAAATCTGTTGTTCAAGCCACAGCAGCCTGAGGAGACTAAGACGCTTTTTCTTTCCATTTTGTCTGCTCTTCTATGGTCTTCCCGCCCCCTCCTCCTACAAGACCCACCATCTTCACTCTGATTGCTGTAATGAGTCTTCCAAGCCTCCGTTTGTGTTCCTAACTTCTCCCTCAACTTCCTACAGATCGTCCACCTCAGCGCCCTGTATACATTTCAGACTCAACTTGCATTGTATCAAACTAAAATAATCCTTCTCTCCACCCAACTGCTTCCAAACACCCCACTTGTGGCCACCTGCCACTGTCATGCTTTTCCTCATCCACTCCTAAATTTTCTGATGACTCTGTTCTGTCCCATAAGGGAAACTTCTCTATTTGTCACCTTTTCTCGATACTCCACTTCTTACCACCTTAACACAAGGCCGTATGACTGGATTGTTGCTCTCATAGCCCACGGACGCATGCTTGGGTCCAATCTCGCTTCCCCTTGGAGGCCAGGAGCCCAATGAAACTCAGCTTTCACCCAGCTCATCGCTCTTCCAGGACTTCCGGTCTTGCTGACAACAATCAGTGCATCTCCCTACCCTCATGCTGCCCAACCTCACGCCGTATCTGGCCCATCTCCTGGACAGCCCCTCTACTGCCCATGGGCATTCCTACCTCGCATTCCATGGGTTCATCTTACTGCCCTGGATTGAACGCATGCTTATCTCCAGAGCTGACCCTCAGCCAACACTGGGATGTGTTCAGTAAAAGTAAGTGGTGTTCTGTATCCGATGGGCCCGTGAGCTACTCTGGGTCAGGACGCATTAGCCTGTCTGCATTGTTTAGTCATAATTGAATTCATAATGGGTAACTGGTTGCAGTGGGGCTGGGGGTAGACGAGTGGTTTCAATGGTTAAGGCTGGTCCCGTAATACAATGCGCCTATATGACCAGATCACTATGGAGAGGCCCCCACCATGAACAGGCTGGGGCTTCCTGGCACCTGGATGTATTGCCTGTGTGCTGGTGGTGTTTCGAGACCTGGGGGCAGTGGGGGTCCTGTGTGTCAGCCTGCACCTGAGCCCCCCAAGCCCCCTTGAACGCATATCCTTCTCCTGCTATTGCTCTGCTAAATCCTTACCCTATAATAAAACTGTTGTGAGTCCTTCCATGAAATCCTTGAACACATAAGGTGACTACTGTGTAACACATGTAGGCTTTACTCGTGCCTTTCTCTCTCTCTCTTTTTTTAAAATAGATTTTATTTTTAAGTAATCTCTCCACCCAGTGTGGGGCTTGAACTCACAACCCCGAGATCAAGTGTCACGTGCTTCACCGACGGAGCCGGCCAGGAGCCCCCGCTCATGCCTTCCTGATACACGAAATGCCCAATCTGCTTCTCCCTCCCTAATCTCTAAGGAGGTCTCAAACCCCACTCCTCTAAGAAATCTCAACCGCTGTCTTCCTGTCTTCCTGATCTTCACAGAACGTAGCCTGAGGGGGCTTTCGCGCTTGATTCGATTAATCCTGCCATCATCGAGTATCCCAGTTTAACTAACAAAAGCCCTGTTCCAGCCAGTCATCGGCGATACAACATCCCAGAAGTGACTTAACCCACCGAGCCTCTGTTTACTCGTGAAAAAAAAAAAAAAAAAAAAAAAAAAGGGATATTAATGCCTACCAGAAAGGATCGTCGCGTAACTTGAACACAATCATATAGGAACGGAGCCTGACATTCAAGAAGCAGGCCGCAAATATTAGCCTCTCCCTTCCCTTCCTGGATATCCTTTCTCTTTCCAAAGAGACTGACTGTCAACCTCAGAGTAGAAGGAATCTTGTTCTTATAGTTGCGTGGTGTCCCCCAAAACAGTAAGCCTGGTGGGACACCAAATAGACACTCCAGGCACAGAGTTCAAGACGGTCAGACAAGGGGCGCCTGGGTGGCTCAGTCATTAAGCGTCTGCCTTCAGCTCAGGGCGTGATCCCAGGGTCCTGGGATCGAGCCCGGCATCGGGCTCCCTGCTCTGCTGGGGGCCTGCTTCTTCCTCTCCCACTCCCCCTGCTTGTGTTCCCTCTCTTGCTGGCTGTCTCTCTCTCTGTTAAATAAATAAATAAATAAAGAAAGAAAGAAAGAAAGAAAGAAAGACAGTCAGACAAAAGTTAAGGCATGACGTACACGGCATGTGTTTCAATGGAGACATATACACGTTGGTTCAAAGTTGGGAGCCTCCCTTCCCTTCCCGTTTTTTTTTTTTTAAAGATTTTATTTATTTATGTGACAGAGAGACAGCCAGTGAGAGAGGGAGCACAGCAGGGGGAGTGGGAGAGGAAGAAGCAGGCTCCCAGCCAAGGAGCCCAATGTGGGACTCGATCCCGCAACGCCAGGATCACGCCCTGAGCCAAAGGCAGACGCTTAAGGACTGCGCTACCCAGGCGCCCCCCCTTCCCGTTTTAATAAGACAATCAAAGAGTACTTTCAATGAACTAAATTTCATGACACCATCAATAGAAGTTCTCCCCTTTGCTCTTTTTTTCCCCCCTTCTGCTCCAAGGAAGCTTATAAATGAGGCCATTATTAGATCTTCATTGTATGACCCAGCACACCAGCTCTCAGGGGACACACAGTAGACAGTCCCATCAGGGCGTCTGAAGTGTCATTAGAAAGTGACAGTGACCATGATCGAGGAGCTGCCCAAGCTCACTGCCCACTGCTGTTCTTAGGTTTGATAAGCCTTCTGCTGGCTTATCAGCCCTTCAACTTCCCAGTGTGCCCCCCCGCACCCCCACAGGGTACTTCCATCCGCCACAGAACACTGTGGATTTGGAGTGCGGGAAAATGGGAAGAAGGAAATTCATGGAGACATAATGCCAAAGCAGCTCTGGGGAATCCATCGTAAAGGACCAAGGAGGAAACTTCAAACCAGCCAGGGCATTGTGTAGGGAGAACTAGGAAATGCCTGCCTCCTCCCAGGAGAGGTTTAGTTGGAGGGGAAAAAAAAAAACAACAAACCCACACAAAACCAACCCTACAGAGGCTGGAGTGGGGCGAGCTGTTAATGAGTCTGGCATTAAGAGATTTGTGTTAACTCAGGGAAGGTGGCTTCATTCCCAGGTTGGATTCAGCCTGTTCGGGGGGCTGTGGGGGTCTTCTCAGGGGTCAGCGGCAGTTATGCTACAATATTCAACTGCTCATTATTCCTACAGATTACACCACTCTCTGCGGAGTATTTTGGGAACGAGACAATTGCCCCTCGTTGGGTGAATTAGTCCAGCCTTAAATTTCGGAGGATTTTGCCCCTAATTGAGAGGCCCTTCTCCTTCTTTCTTTCTTAGCTTTCCTCCTCAGAAAGCTGTAAATGCCGTGGGTTACTCTGGTTCTGAATGTCACCTTGACACCACTTTTTTGTGTCGGTGCTTAAATGTGTATTATTGGGTTTACACGTCTGTGGTTTTATTTACATCTGAAAACCGTTCATTGTTATTGAGGCAAAAGCAATGGTTCTGCTTCCTTTGGAAAAAGCAAGATGGCGCCTGGTCTGAGAGAAGATGGCTCAGACGAGACTCCTGGAGTCTACACAGGAGCAAGATCACACCGTCAAGACGGCACATGCTTCTTCAGATGGTCAGACTGGAAGAAGTAAGAAGATTCCAGAAGCCAGATCCCACTGACTTCTCCCACAAGTATGGGAGATGAGCAGGGACATATTACCCTTGTTTTCAGACAAGGATCTTGCAGCTCAGAGCCTAAGTGATTTGCACAAGACCACAAAGGTGAACACCAGATGAAAAATTTCCTGAGCTCCACACCACGGAAGATGGGTCAGGACAAGCTGGATCAGGTGGCTGGTCAGAGACATCCAGACAGGAGGAGAACAGGGGCCTGTCTCCTGGGCCGGACCCAACAGGGAACTCCGTCTCCTCCCACATTTCCACCCATGTGTGGATTTTATCTTTACCTGTCTACTGCAATTCTTTTTCATTCAATATTGTCTAAGAGTGTTTGGCTGACAGCAGCCTTTCTGGGGAGGAGTGTTGGGGAATTGGATTAGGAATGTTATATTCCAAAGGTCAGAGCCACAGTAATTAACACGAACATGCTCAAATTGGGGCAGCCTCGAGCAGCAAATATGAGGGGCTGTTGGGTCTCCATACCTCCCGAGGCTGCGAGTCTTTGTCTTTAAAAATGGTCGCACTGTAGATGAAAGGTGTGCGTGTGTGCATTTTTCTATGCATTTTTATCACACGTGGATTCGTGTAATCACCACCATAGTCAGCTGACTCACGGTTCCATCCAAGCACACTGCACTGGCCCACGCTCTTCCCTCTGCATGCAACATCCTCCCTCCCTCGCTCTTCCTCAGTTTGACCAAAGCCTGCCCGTCTTTCAAGTCTCAGCCCACAGGTTGTCTCCTTTAAGAAGCTTGGTCCCATCTCTTGTCTAGTTGTGGATGGGAGATCTTGATTTCCGCTGCTTACAGCCCTCCTTGTCCGTCTATCATTACCAGCACCCCAAGCCCTTGAGCTCTTTGAGGTCAAGGACAGCGTCTCTCAATGCTCTACACCACCAGCACTTAGCCTCCTGCCTGGCACACATTAGGGGCTCAATCACTGTTTGCGGAGTGTCACTGAGTTTTACCAAGAATAAATGTCCCATGGCCGAGGGCAAAACCATATGCAGGCAGCACTGTCGTGTAATTAGGATGTCCAATATATTCGACGAATATCGGTAAACTCTCATCGCTAAAACACAATACTATCAAATTAACCAGAGTTGTTTTGCAAAGGTATGTGTGTGAGTGTGTATAGTAGTTACAGCTCTTTCTTCAGGACTGTAAAGTACTTTCCTAATCTTCTCCAAAATACTTCCACTGAGTTTTCTTAAAGCATTATGCCTTCAGCTGTATCAAAGACCATTTTTAGAAAGTGGTTTTAAAACCACCTCTCTCTACCTGCCTTTTCTATAAAACTATCACTCCCTGCCTTCTAATAACTTAGCTGCACCCTGCAATGAAGTTATTTTAGAATTGGACACCGAGAAAATCATGGTCTCCGCTGTGGACCTGGGAAGGCTCTATCTTCCTAATAGCCAACTGCATCTACGGAAGTGATCCTCTTTTCCTTTTTGCCGTGGTTGCCAGGAAGCTCAGGGTCACGTCTGCTTCTCATTTACTGATTTTCCATCATTATGCTAACTGTTTTCTGACTTCCTGTTATTTCTCCTGAGAAGTATAAACCATTTTAAATAAATCTCTGTGGCTTCTCCCCCTGTTGTAAGCCCCCTGGGCTGCCTTTTAGAAGGAGTAGCTCCACCCAGATCTATGCCCGCAGCTAGAAGCTTCTCTTTCAGTGACTTTAGATTTGGAGCTCAGACTTTTTTTTTTCTTTTTTTGGTCATTGTTGTTATTTTTGTTTTGTTCTGGTCCAGACAATCTGCGTCCACAGTGCCCATGCCTCCTGGCTCCCAGGTAATGAGTGATCTCCAGCGGACCTCTGTTTGGACCCATCTGGCGGATCATCAGTCTCCCTGGGATTTTCTCCTTCCATAACTGCCCATGAAGGCATCGCGCATGCGCTGTATCACCCGTTGGCCGTTTTCATGAAATACGGTAACAGAAAAAGAGAGACAAAAGGAGAAAGCTCAACTTTCTCCTTCCTTTCTCGATCTCGACTTTTCGACTCCTCTTCTATTCCCCCGGCTCTATTTTTCACTTGGCAGTCACGGTAAGATGTCACAGATCCTTTACGGAAGGCAAATGTGCCTCCCCGCCCCCACTCCAGGTCAAGTCTTTCTGAGCCTGTGACCTGCCCTGACCCTCCCCTCCCCCACCCACCTCGCTAGGCTGTCTGTGCTCAGAACAATTTTATCCTAGCGTTGCTTCTGTTCTAGCACAGATATTATGACATCGCGGTCGTTCATGGCGGAGCATCACCCTAGACTACGAGCGTCTTGGAGACCAAGTGATGCGGCGCATTTTCTTTGTATTCCACGGGCCCATCCTTAGCAGGTGCGCGGGCTGAAGCAAGTTGCATCCACTTTTTGTGCTCCGGTCTCTGTGTATTATAGACATAACAATAGCATCCACCTTATAAGGGTAGGATGGGAGGCCTGACACACAGACTAATCGCTCAGCCAATAGCTAGTTCATATTAACTAGCCTTACCGTGGGGGGAGGGGCGGTACTGTCCGTTCTAAAACTTCCATTGTTTAGCAGTCCCGGTACCTACACAGCTCAAGGCTCAGTCAGTATTTGCAGAGTGACGCTGAGTGCCCAATGCCTAGGAAGGTGCTATCCCCCTCTCCCGGTGGGGGCATCACGCTGCCACCCATTTCTGAGATGGGAAAGTCGAGGCGGACATAATAAAGGGTGAGCTGAAGCCACAGTGCAGGTGTGCAAACTCCCGGCTGCACGCTTTATGCCCAGACGCGCAGCCCTTGTCTGAGGGCTCAGGCGGCTGCAAGAGAAGGGAAACTCTTTGCATCCCGGGGTGTCCTTCGAGACTCCCAAAGACAGGGCTTCTCGGGCAGGGCCAAGCACATGTTTCAAAGCTGTCAGATGCAGCCTCCACTCAAACACCCAAGACTGCGGGGGGAGGGAGCGTGCGGAGCTCAGCGGCATCGTGGGTCCTTCAACTTCAACCCAACCTTGAGCTAGTTCTTGGCTTTCTTTTCCGCCTAAGAAGTGCCAGGATTTAGCCCGATCTCCGCCCCCCTCCTTGCCCGAGCATAGGTGGAAGTGCTAATGACCAGTGGCTCAGCTTTAAAAGGAAGGCTGCAGGTGACAGGTGACACGTCATTAGGCTGGACACTCGGTTCATCTGAGCCCAGCACCGCTGCGCTGCCTGGGACCCACAGCACCCTGCAAACTCCGGTCCCCGGGGCTCCTCTGTTGGAGGGTCCCATCCAAAGGCAAATTCCCCTCCCTGGAATCTCTTCACACGGATAGCACCAGCGACCCGGTGTGTGTCAGGCACGGGGCTAAACATTTGATGTCTTTTTATTTAATCCTCTAGACGGCCTTCTGGGACTGGAACTATTATTGGCCCCATTTGCAAGGGAGGCAAACAAGGCTCAGAGAGGTTAAGTGCTTTCGCTCAGGTCACACAGCTAGTGAAGGCTGAGCTGGTACAGGGCCCCAGACCCAGACACTCAAGCTAGTCTGTTGGGAACAGGGCTTTGGTGCAGTCACAGAAATGGACAGCTCGGTTTCTGGGAGGAAGAAGAGGACATGTGAGCAAGGAAAAGGCCAGAAACATAAGATCTACGCGGCTCACATCCCAGCCACCCCCGGGGGCAGGATGATTCCTTGCTGGCCACCCTGAGGTCATGCACCATTCATGTGACCTGAATCTGACGGTCCATTTTTTAGCTATAAAATAGGGATAGTAATACGAAGACGTCAGTGTTCCAAGCTTCCGATGCCAAAATGTTGGTGAGTGGCCCCGAAGCCTGGTACCAAGGTTGTGAGGGTGATGATAGCACTGACGAAGGCACTCTATGCTGAGAAAGGGGGTGACAGGGGAAGGAAGGGGTCCCCCCAGGGAGCGAGGCAGCGCTGCACTTTCTGTTTTCTGGCTTTGCCCCTGGTCCACCTCCGAGGACTGGCTCTGGGCACCGTCCTTGTTAGGAACAGAAGGCCTCCAGCGTTCTCTGGTTCAGCAGAGGGGAGCCGTCCTCAGGCCTGCTCGCGGCTCCCGGAAGGCTCCCTTGGAAGTTTCTAGATGGTGGCTCCCCAGCGCCGGGCCCGTGGAGTTCATCAGGGGACCAGACACGGCCCACGGTCCCCCCAAAAAGAAGTAGCGAGAACAAAGGGCACGATGCTGGATATACACCAGCTTAATGTAAGTAAAAATGTCTAACGCAGAGATGCACAGTGGGTTTGAATATATTTTGGGTTTTGAAATTCAAATCCATGGTGATGCTTTGCTCACCCCACCGCTCTACCCTATACATACCCACTCCAGAGTATTTTGGAGAGTAACTTTAGCTTAGGTGTTTGGGGGTTTTGTTTTGTTTGTTTTGTTTTTTTACTGTTCCTGGAGGCTCAAATCAGAAGTGACTCTTAAAGCCCCTCCTGGGTTCTCCGTAGGCCCACGCTCATCCACAGATGAGCACCTAACCCCTGGAGGAGGTGGCCCGTGTCACCTGAGCTCGGCTGAGGTGGTCTCGCACCTTCCATAGACTAGAATCCAAAACACGTTCCTGTCTCTGATGGTTCCAGGTAGACCCATGTTTTAGGATTTCCGATCCCACTTCCACAGGAGAGACCCTCATACCTTCCATCACAGCGATCTCTTTGGAGCCCTGCCTCTTGGGGGTGGTGTGGGCTATTTCAGGGAAGGCAGCCTGGGGGAGGCGCCGGGAGAACATTCAGTTGGTCTGGGCTCCTACCAGCGGAGGACCTGGGGAGGGTCGCAGGGAGGGAGGAGCTCGGTGGGAAGATGGTGGTGGGCTCTCATCTTCTCCCCGTGTTTCTGCTGCTGACCTCTGGACTTTTACTGAGTCTTACCCTTTCTCTCCCTCCCTGCTGAGTGGCCCTGTCTGTCCAGACCCGAGCATCCCATCTGGCCTCCCCCCACCCCGCATTGCTTTGCGGGGCTCTAAGTGAGCATGCCTGGCAGGGTCTGGTAAGGGGGCCGCACCCAGGCCTGCGCTATGAGCCTATGAGCATCAGCTAGGTTCTGGAAGCAGTTGGGACGGTAGAGGCAGCAGCAGGGGTGGCGGTGAGATTAACAGAGGAACCGCCACCGGCTGGGTGGCCGCTGCTCTATGTCAGACACCCGCTCTGTGCTACCCCTGCTTGTCGCATCCGGTGTCGATGCAAACCGCGGCTTAGACAGCCGGGTTCGTCCCAACCCACGGAAGGGAAGTGATACAGTATGGATTAAATAAATAGCCCCAAGGCCATTTAGATCCAAATCCAGAGCCTTGTTCTCTACCAGGCGACCCTGTTCCTGCATTTGCTCCTGGAGTAAATCCAGAATGCACGGAGGGTGCAGGGAAAAGGGGGAGGCAGGGACCAAGGGCTGGTGTGTTTGCTTGCTCCAAATCATATCCTTCTTCCATCTCCCCTCTCCTCTCAGAGAACCCCGCAGAAGTCACTGGACAGAAGTAGCTGCTGGCCAGAGTTTAGCACAGATGGAGACGCGGCAAATCATAGCTTCGAGTCCCCACCAGTCATCCTGTAGCTCCGTACCTCTTTCCTCTTTCCCCTTTTCCATGCTCCTCAATGAGAGAACCCTCTATAGGCCAGGTTCCCAGTCTTGGTCTTTCTTGTTTCCTGCTCAGCACTAAGCAGGTACTTGATACATATGGAATGAATGAAGGAAGGAATGAGTGAGTGAGTGAATGAATGCAGGAATTCACCCTGCAGCTCCCCCGAGGGCTGTGCAGCTGCCTCCTGTTCAGTGGGGATGCATGCCCGCCCACTATCCCCCACCTCGCTGTCTCTCCCATCCTTCCAGCAAAGTACAAGGTAGTCTGAATCACAAAAGAGGGTGAATCTCTCTTCTCACTCAAGAACTAGAAACGTGGAAGGCAAGGCCGTCATCAGACCATAAAACCCTCTCTCCCCAGAGTGCTAAAAACTTGAGACCAAAAGAGAGACGGAAGGAGGCAGAGTGGCCTTCAGATGTTTCCAGAAGCAGCAAGCGATTGCTCAGAAGGGAGGGAAGACGCAGGTGGAAGGAGGAAGGAAGGTTTGTTGAGTGTTCCTAGGTGCTGGATAATGTCCCCCCAGCTTTACGTATGTCCTACTGCCATCTGATGGACGACATTCAGGATTAGCTGGACCCTGTGACTTAACCTGATGGACAGCGTCTCTTGATTAAGACCACACAATTAGCAGGTGGTCAATCCAGGATCAAACTCGGATATGCAGGACTCCAGCGCACACAACTTTCTTTCATTTTCAGGGGTCTAAGAGGCCTCTACTTTTGGAAGTTTGTGCTCATGAAGTCTGTGGCTCCCCACTGCTGAATCCTAGCGTGACCTACGTTCTCTTTGGGAAGGAGAAAGGCAAGTAAGCAACGTCTGAGGCACAGCTGACAGGCATGGCCAAGCGCCCTTGTGTTATACACACGAGGCTAATGAGTTTTCTCCCAGGACCGTTAGCTCTAGTTGGGTGGCGGTCGTTATGTGAGCAGCCCTCTGTGACTTTGACCTTATGGTTGGAAAGGCCAGACTTCCAATGATGGTGTCACTAAGTTGAAAATCAAATCTTACAACTCCATGAGGCTCTTCCAAAGTCTAAAACGGACTCCTTTACTAGAATGATTAAGCCAAGGTGGTATGAATCAGTATTTTCAGCTGCCTCGGGAGCCATGCGTTCACGTTCGACAACTACTTCTCAGGGTCTCCCGTGATAAGCTCTGTGCAGGACAGACAGACTTGCCCTCACGCGGCCCGCCGTCTAGCAGGATAAACAGATATCAAACAAGCATTTAAGAAGACTGGTAGATGTACAACCAAGAAGAAACACAGAGACGCCATGAATTTGACTAGCAGGTGTCTGATGAAGAGAAGGGTGGTGGTAGAGTCAGCCATCTACAAGTAATTGTCATCTAACATTTAGTAGAGAACCATATGGTTCTCTATATGTGGATATATAAACACACAGGTGTAATTCAGTGCCTGTATCAGTCTGCGGCTTGAATAACAAGGATTTATTTCTCACAAGCGGAAGCCCAAGATCAAGGTTCTGGCAAGGTAGGTTTCATGTCCTAAGGTCTCTTCCTTGGCTGGCAGGCGGCCGCCATCTTGCTGTGTGTCACATGACCTCTTCTCGGTACACACAGGAAAGAGAGAGAGTGAGCTCTCCAGTGTCTTATTAGGGCGCTAACCCTATAAGACCAAGGTCCCACCCTCATGACCTCATCCAACCCTAAACATCTCCCCAAACCCTCACCAAAAAGTACAATCACATTGAAGTCAGGGCTCCAACGTGTGAATTTTGGGGGGACACAAACATTCAGTCCATAGCACTCTCTCTTTCAACAGCCTTTAACTGTTTCAATCTTCAAAATCTGTGAAAGAGATTTAGAAACATGACGATAAGTTCTCCCTCTCCTGTCTTCTGTCTCAAATCTTTCTTCGCATTTCAGGTTAAAAACATCGTAATATACTAGATAAGTAGAGATAAGAGTGACGTGTTAGACTGGAAAGAAATTTAAATGTGGGAGAAAGTGGGGGCTAGGTCCCAGTTAAACATTACAGAAAAATTACATTGTGGAAAACTCTAGATGTGACACAAGGTGCAACTGAAGAAAGTGACGATGGATTTGTCTGAGCCTCACGACACCCCTACCTTATGCTAAGCAACATGGGACTGCCATGCGTGTTAACCTGGAAAGGAATGGCTGAAGGGGTGATCAGATGGCCATGGGGCTCAGGCCAAGTTCAGCCTGCGTTAGGATTAAACATGACTGCAAATACTTGTGAAGAAACGAGGGAAGAAGAAGATGTGTGCTGTGCTAAGTCTGGACCCAGGTGACTGGACAAAAGAATTCCAAAACAAGGCATCTCTCATATACAAAACTGGGCTCTGGACACGCTTGAGGGGAGTGGTACCTGCTTCTGGCCTCACATCTACTTTTCCCCTTTGTGGTTACAGCCTCTTGATTTCCTTTCCAGCCATTCAATGTAATCCATTCGATGTAGTCTTGTTTAGATGACAAACCCCAAGCAGGTGAATAAGATGCTCTCCTGGGCCTTTGGGTCTTGAGTGGAGTCAACGAGCATAAGGACAAGAGTGGCTGATTCAGTCTGTGGGAGGCACCCTCTAGAGGGTCTTGGGTCCTGCGTATTTCTCAGCCAGGATCTCCATCCTCCTCTTTTCTATGTTTTTAAAGGTTTTCTGAATATCATCTTTTAAAAAATTTATTACAGCCTTATTGAGATATAATTCACACACTATATAATTCACCCATTTGCAATATACAAGTCCCTGATTTTTAGTAGATTCTCAGAATTCTGCGACCATCACCACAATCAATTTTAGAACATTTTCATCATTGCGAAAAGAAACTCTGTGCCCATTAGCAATCACTCCCCATTTCTCCCCAGCCCTCCAGACGTACGCATGCACTACCCTACTTTCTGTCTCTACAGACTGGCATCTTCTGGACATTTCTTATGAATGGATTCACACAATATATGGTCTCATTTCACTTTGTGTCTTGTTTTTACTCTTTGTCGCTATTGTAACACGAGTCAGTCCTTCACTCCCTTAGTGACTGAGACTATTCCATTGTATGCATAGAGTATATTTAACTGGTCCATCCAGCAGTTGATGGACATTTGGGTGGGTTTCTCCCTTCCGGTTTTTATGACCTACCCCATGTCCTTCCAGTAAGTTCCTTCTCTACTCAGGTTAGGCAGGGTCGGTTTTCCTTGCTTGAAGCTAAACCACTGTAACAGACACAATGTTCTCTACAGCTGATATTTCAGATGTGGTGGCCCTAGGGTTCAGGTGGCATCCAGCCCCGTGATTCGTTCAACTTCAGCCATTCATACAGAACCCTCAGAGAGGTAGGCTGAGTGTGAACATCGGGGCAGTAAACCAGAACTTAGAGATAACTGGATCATTGGGGTGTCTACCTAAGGGTTCCCTTTGCACTGACTTCGAGCAGGCGTCCACCCTGCCTCCAGTCCCAAGGGCACTGCTCACGGCCAACAGCAGAGCCTACCCTCTGCACAAGTGTAAACTCATGGGAATCTAGCATAGCTTCCCATTCTTCTAGCATCTTCTCAATGACCCATCCCCTCACCACCACAGAGCCTTTATCTATCCTCTTGTCTCTGACCTTTCAACGTCCATCCTCGTGGAAGAACTTAGGCCCACATCATTTTGTTCTTTCTTACAAGTAAATCTGCTTTTAGCACCCCAGGGTTCCTGAAGGGTACTCTAGGTCACAGGGCATTTCAAACCAGTTTGTTCCAACCATCAAATGAGGGGCAAGAGTGGTTGGATCTGTCAGTGATGTTTCCACTGTATTTGGCAACAGAAGCAATTCTTCAAATGGCTCACAGGCGGAAACTGACAACAGAGATGAGGCCAAGGACGAGCTACTCTGGTTGTCTGTCTGTTTGTTGTTTGTTTTACTCAAAGTACCTAAATCCCCCTTGGAAGGTGCTAGAGCCCCAGCCCCAAGCCCTGGTTTGTTTGTAGACTGAATAACTTCCGCTTGAGGAAACCTGCAGCTGCATGGAAGGGAAGAGGGAATAGACAGCTCTTGCGTGAGATCGACCCCAACAGTAGGGTTTCCTGAAGAATGGACACAGAATCACAGGGTGGAAGCCTGAAGAAGAAATCACTCTGAAAACAACCTTGGACTTGAAAGCCAAGAGGCAGAATTAGGAACCCATGCTGTCCATGGTGTCCCTCCCTTGGGAAGGTTGCTTCTCCCTTGGACCAAGAGAAAACTAGATTCAGTGTATAATCGAACATGCTACTTCTCTGACTCACTTGACATACTCTGACCTTTGAGCAAAGTCTGATGCAGCCACGCAAGCCTATGTAAAGGGGGGCAGGGAGGTGTGTGCTAACAGGACAGAGCCACAAAGGGGGTACATCTCTGCTGTGACCTGTGTGGATGCGGCAGCCTACCAAGGGACCCACATCCATCCAGGATTTGTGCATGTGAGCCGCGGCGAGCCAGTGCTGCCACTCCTCAGTGGTATGGAGGGCAGAGGAGAGGCACCTGCGGCCGGAGGAAACAGCTGCTGGGTTAGAGACCCAGGCAGCAGAAGAGACGCCAATCCCACCTCCCAGTGGAAGAACGCACGGGGGCCTGATGTTTGTAATGCATAGTCATCTATGCTTGGGACCCTTCCCAAACTGTCCTGAACCTTGACACCCAACCCTGGCAATCAGCTTAGCTAATGCTTGCTCCAGCCACCAAGGCTCCTCGGTGACAAGGACGCTGTTCCACTTAAGGCTCTTTCAAAAGCCTCCGGAAGGAACAACACTGCTCGGGATCTGTTCGTGCTCTTTGCTGGTCCAAAGCAAGGAGCGCCCAGAGTGAATGAGGTGGCAGGGTTCTCACCCTGCCCGTGAGTCATGCCATCAGTCCCTCTGGTCCTGATTCTAGCTAGTTGTGTTCAGAAGTAGAAGGCTACCAGGAGGCAGGCACCGTGGGGCCCAGGTAACCGAGGTGAAGGTGAGTGCCTGCCATGCCCTCACATCGGCCGGTTATAAGCCAAAATCAGAGCTCCTCTGGGGGCAGCCTCCACACCCCCTTCCTGTCTTCTCCTTTATCTTCCCTTCAAAGACACATCAGTCAGGAGAGTTCGAATCACCCTCCTCCAGAGCTCAGTGACTCCTGATAACATGAGTTTATTTCTTGTTCATACTATTGGCCATTGTGGGTTGGCGGCCATTGCAGCCTGGTGAAGGCTTGGCACGAGCGAGTCTGCACATCAGCCACTCAGGGACTCAAACTTTGCTAGTGCCACGGCAGGGGGAAAAGAGGCCACTGAGGGGTCTTGCAATCAAACACTCGGGCCTGGAAGTAGGACGTGTCTACTCACAACACACGGGCTAGAACTGGTCCCCTGGCCCCGCCCAATCACAAGAAGAGTGGAAAGTAAGGTCGTCCAATGGGCCCAGAGTGGACAGAATGGGAGGAACTTGACAAACAGCACTGATGACCATGACGAATGGAAAAATGAGCTTTTAGAGACCGAAAGAACCGACTACAGTTGTAACCCCATCCCTTCCGCACTGCATGATCTTAAGTAAATTCTGGATGTTTGTGAGCCTCGGATTCATTCAATAGGACACCAGTAACTATTACCCCCTTCCTTCCTTTTCCTATTCAAATCCCTAAACGCGGGTAACTTATCTTGAAGGATGTGATTTAATAATCACTTTTACCCTAAAGGGCAAATGTAGATAACTTCATTTTACTGATTTCTTCCCCGCAATTCCTATGAGGGGTATTTGCATTTTGATGGGCAAAGTTCAATGGGACAGATAGGCTTGGACCTCCATGGGGTGCAGCCCTCTGACATGGCTCCCATGATTCTCAGCCCCAACATCAATTCCCTTGTGGGATCAGCCTCCACCGTGAATGTAGGCCAGACCCAGGGACTTGCCGAAGTGATGGGTATCACTTCTCTCATCCTCTTTCTTGACTGCTCTGATGAAGCAAGTTGTCTTGCCATTGGGAGGGGTCCAGGTGGCAAGACCCAGAGGGTGGCATCCGGACAACAGCCCCCAAGGAACCAAATCCTGCCAACAAATGCTGGGTGAACTTAGAATTGGGTCATCCACCCATTGAGACTCAAGCTGACTGTGTCTTTGGCCAACGCTGTGATTTCATTCTTGTGGGAAACCATTACCTAGAGGCACACGGGGACAGCCACACATGGATGGGGTAATCAATGTGTGTTGTTTTAAGCCCCCGCGTTTGGGGATTATTTGTTACACAGCAATGGATAGCTGATACAAATCCTAGCATTCTGCTAGGTGGAGACGCCATGAATGGGTAGAATATATCCCTTCCTTCTAGAGACAATCTTGCTGCCACCACCCAGTCCCCACACTCAGCTCCCTCTCTTTTAAGCAGGGACAGTTCTCTCATTAAATCCCGCCTGGCCATGACCAGAGTGGGCTGTTTTACAATATACCTGTGCCTCCCTTGACCTGACTTCCTCAGGGCTGATTAACTCTGCCTCAGCAGTTTCTTTCTTTCTTTTTTTTTTTTTTTTAAAGATTTTATTTATTTATTTGACAGAGATAGAGACAGCCAGCGAGAGAGGGAACACAAGCAGGGGGAGTGGGAGAGGAAGAAGCAGGCTCATAGCAGAGGAGCCTGATGTGGGGCTCGATCCCATAACGCCGGGATCACGCCCTGAGCCGAAGGCAGATGCTTAACCGCTGTGCCACCCAGGCGCCCCTGCCTCAGCAGTTTCAAAGGACCAAACACATCTATGTTTTCAATCCCTATTACAGTTCTTTCATTACAAGACAGTGTGCTGCTGGAATGGATAAAATCCCATTCTGGAGCCAGATCACGGGGTGTCAAACTCAGTCCCGCCACTTATTAACTGTGTGCCTTTGGGAACGTTAGTCTACCTCCCTATGCTTCAGTTTTTCTAAGAGTAAAAGGAGGATAAAATAGCACTTGGGGTTTTCGGAAAGTAAAACAAAGTATTACACATACAGAGCACAGTGTAGTGGCTGGGAGATGGGTATGTCCTCCATCAAGGTTAGCAATCATTAATTACAGACTTTGTGCCTCCCTGGACAGGTGGAGTATTTTATCTGGTGAGCAGCTATACTATACTCTCGCTAGTCTCTGCAATTACACTCCATCCAAGGCAGTAAACTGAGGAACAGCCAGGCCTGGAATGGCCCCAGTTCAGCTCAACTGAATGTACTGGTCCCTCTCCCTCACCCAAGACAGTGCCATGAAGAGATGGCAGGACACTGCGGATAGGGGTTTTATTTCACTTCACTTTTGGGGTGAGCTGGGGTTCTCTGTTCTCTGCCCCTCCTGTTGGCCCTTGGGCTGCCCACCTCTGATGCAAAGGGAATCCTTTCGCAGAAGAATTCCCATCAGCGAGGTCAGGCACGCAACTCGTGAAAGGCAGGCTGTTCAGAAATATTTGGGGAATAACTGATTGATGGATGACTTAACTAATTAGCTAACCAACTTGAAGATGCTTTATTCTGAACAGTGAGGTCTAGGGTGGGATGGGACTTGCCCATGCAGCCTTGAGGGTGTCCTGGGACCGGGCAGAAGAAAAGAAATGGGAGAGGGGTTCTGGGTGTTTTGACCAAAAGGCAACCAGAAGAAGCCATAGAGAAGGCTTTTTTTGCCCAGGGCTCTTGACCACATTCCTAATTTATAACGCAGAGTGTCAAGATGCTTCCGGTAAAATCTTTGTAGCTGCCGCAGGGTTGACACGGGAGGGACTGTAGTGTGGTTTTTGTGAATGTTTTCTGGACACAAGGAGTGTGGGAGAGGAAGCTGGAGCCAGTGAAAAGATGAAGGTGGAGGATCTGGACGATATCTAGATCAGCAGATAAGGATGGAGGGATAGGGAAATGCTTCCCCAATCCTCCCCACCTACCCATATGTTACTCTCCCCCATTTCCAGGATTATCGGACTCTATGGAAATCACAGCTGGCAAATGATTCCTGTGCACCCATTATGTGTAAACATACCTATTTTTATTTCAAATTATTAAGATAGATCCACTTTAGGTTTATTAAGTTTGGAGAGCTAAAGAAGCCTCTCTCCCTACTTTGTGAGTACTGGAGTCTGAAAGCCATACGTGTTTGTCCTCGCATAGCCCCTTTCTGTGCTTCGAGTGGGCCATGCTTTTAAGACTTCTCTCTGGCCCTTTGTCATTGTGTATACAATGAGACTCAACATGCTTAAGACCCTCCTTACCGGGAAATCACTCCTGTCATTTTGTGGGCTGTGGTGGACACTGGGTTTTGCCATCTGATAGCCGGTCTACCTCCTTCTGGTAACCACATCGGGTTTCTGTCTGGGATAGATATCCTCCCCCACGCCCCATCGGTGTGGCTAGGGTGAAGCGGTGCCTGTTCCACCCTGGGAGCTTGTTCGTCTCAAATAGATCAGCACATAGCCCCCGACCCTGTCTACAACGACTGGCTCCACGTTGGGCTTAGAACTCTATCAAAGCTAATGAGACACAATGAGTATTTCACTAGGGCTTCGGAGAAGGCGATTTTGCTTTTCTTGCAGAACAGAAAACTTAGAGGATTTAAGGGCTGGAGCTGCTGTCACCATCTGGCTACAACCACCATCTGGTCTACCACGTGATGCCTGAGAAGGGAGCCAATGTAACTAAAGCCAATGAAGATTCAAAGGAAAAAACAAACCTGAGGCACATGATAGTATTTTTGAGCTCCCAATCTAGCTGTGCCTCAAGCTAGACCTAGCCCTGAGTTTTTCCTCTTACACAATCCAATAATTTTTCACTGTCCCTAAGCCAGTTTGGACTGAATTCTCTGTCACTTGAAGACAAAGGAATCCTCACTAATACAGCTGCATTAGCGAAAGCCATTTTTATGCCCTAAAATGTGGCCATCTGAAAAGTCAAAGGAAGTAGAACAAGAGAATGCTGGAAATGGAAAGGATCCTGTTGATTGACAGCTCCAACCCCATTGATTAAAAGATGAGGAAACAGAGTCAGAGTGGGGATGTCTGTGCATGTGTCCACAGGGTTGCTTAGTAGCAGAAACGAGGGCAGGACCCAGATTTGACATCCAGTTCTCTTTTTCAACTCTTCCCACTTATTATTTTTTTTAAGAGAGAGTGTGAGCACATGAGCTCACGAGCAGCGGGGGAGAGGGAGAGGAAGAGAGAGAATCCCAAGCAGACTCTCCACTGAGTGCGGAGCCTGACACAGGGCTCGATCTCACAGCCCTGAGGTCATGACCTGAGCCAAAATCAAGAGTTGGATCCTTAACTGACTGGGCCACGCAGATGCCCCATCACTTTGTCCCACTTAGATTGGAATGGACTCCCACTGTCTACAAGAGTGAGTATGTTTCCAATTGCTGTCAAGAGCTTACTAAGGTAAGCCATCTCTCTTTCTCCTCCCTCTGTTTCTCCCTTCCTTCCTGCTCTCTCCTAGTGGATATAGATTCTTTTCTTTTGATATAGATTCTTTTCCTTAAAAAGTTTTACATTGAAATAGTTCAAGCATACAGAAAGTACAAAAGTAAAATGGTAGACACCATGTGCCTCCATCTAGATTTTTAAAATGTTAATACTTTGCCTTCTTTCCTCCAGAATTTTCTCTTATCGATGAAGAGGTAAAATACTGAGGTTGTAGCTGAATAGTGTCATGCCTTTCCCATCCCTCTGCTTCCTGTCTACCCCACCTAGCAGTAACGATATCTCAAATGAGGCTGTTATTCCTCTACATTGCTTTGTATTCTAAATACAAGAATAAATACAAGAATAGTAGATACTTCAGTGTTGGGCTTCATAATTTTATGTCGATCACATTCTACATACCCTGTTGGAGCTTGCTTTTCTCATTTAGTATTATGTTTTAAGATTTATTAATGTTGACACTGGTAGATTCCTTCATCTTTATTTGTGCAAAAATGGATTTATTTTGTCTTACTTCCTGAATGACAGTTTAGCTGGTTATAGACTCTCAAACCGATGGTGATACTGTTTCATCACAGTGTTGTCTGGCATAATTATAAATATATATTTTTAAAGATTTTATTTATTTATTCGACAGAGATAGAGACAGCCAGCGAGACAGGGAACACAGCAGGGGGAGTGGGAGAGGAAGAAGCAGGCTCATAGAGAAGGAGCCTGATGTGGGGCTCGATCCCATAACGTCGGGATCACGCCCTGAGCCGAAGGCAGACGCTTAACCGCTGTGCCACCCAGGCGTCCCATAATTATAAATATTGAGAAGTCTTCAGCCAGTTCAAGTTTGTTCTGTGTAAGCACCTGTCATTAATGTCTATCTGCTTTAAAATGTGACCTGAGATTTGGGGTTTTGGTTATTTCACTTGCTTGAAGGTCACTGTGTTTTTCGAATCCATGGATTCAAGTCATTCATCAACGTTGGAAAACATTTTATCATTTATCCATTCAAACACTGTTTCTCCCACATTTTGTCTGTATCTTTTCCTTCTGAGTCATATAACATATTAGTTATATGTGGGGTTTACAGATTTTAAACTATTTGGCCTAATTCTCCCTTTGTATACTTTTCTCTCTGCTCAGCATTCTGTATACTTTCTTGAAAAGATTTCCGATCTACTAATTCTCTCTTTGGTGGTGTTTGGTCTATTATTTAACCTCGCCACTCAGTTTTAATTTCAGTTGTGACTTTTTCCGCATCTAGAAGTTCTGTACTTAGTTCTTTTTCAAAATTACCTTTTTTCATAAGATCTTAATCTTTTATTAGTAGGATAAATCCTTTTTCTTTAATATTTTCAATAATTTTAAGGACACTTTTATATACTTTTTCAGATTGCCCTGTTCAGGTTCTGGAAGTCTAATTATCAGACAATTTGGCTGTATGGTGACCTGATCTCTTGTGGGATGTTCCTTTTTGCTTCCGAAATCTCATGGTTTGCGTTTCTCCTATATTTCTGTTTTTACTTATACTGAACTCTCCAGTTGTAACACTGTCTCAGGATCAGTTTTTCTGTTTTATTTTATTTTTATTTTTAAAAACATTTATTTATTTATTTTGGAGAGAGTGCAGGGGAGTGGGGTGGGGCAGAGGGAAGGGGAGAGAGACAATCTCAAGCAGCCTCCCCACTGAGCATGGAGCCTGACACAGGGCTCAATCTCACCAACCCTAAGATCATGACCTGAGCCAAAATCAAGAGTTGGACACTTAACTAACTGAGCCACCCAGGAGTCCCAGCTTTTCTGTTTCATGATGTAGTTTCATCTTGGTGGTTCCCTATAACTGTCCAGCAATATAAAATCAGACTTCAGACCTCTAAGAAATGCAGTCCTGGTTTTGATTTTTCAGAAGAAACTTCTTTGCCCAACCAGATGCAGACAGTGAGAGAAAAGCTTCCTTGCCACCACCCTGTGATGATGGGTCTGTGTGTGTGTGTGTGCGTGTGTATGTGTGTGTGTGTGTATATATATATATATATATATAATTTTTTTTAGGTGTAATATGGATGCACTCCTTTGAGGACCCTGATTCTATACTTCCCATTTTGCTCAGGCCTAAGGTTTTCTGTCCTTTTTTCTGTGTGGGAGGGAAAAAAATTAAATCCCATGGGTTACTGGCATAAGAAAAGCACTCTTTTCTACCTTCCAAGAGTAGGCTGCAAACCCAGTCCATACATTTACCAATTTGGTTTTAATTTCCTCTTTTCTCCTGGAAGCAGGGATTTCCCCTTCTTTTGAATCCAGCCATGCATTTTAATTTAGTTGTATTTCATCCAGAAATGTTTAGTATGCATACTGTAAGGTTATCTTAGCATACTTAACCCAGTGCATTGACCTCTCTGGATACCCTTGGCCATGTCTTTCCATTGATGGTACTTGTGAGCCTCTGTGAAGATCTCCTGGCCCAAATGCATTCTCACAGGTGCACAAGGAGTGCCCATCTGTGTGCCCTCCTTCGTGGTGTGCCAATGGCTTAGCTGACTGTGGTCTCTGTCCTGATTGCTCTAGAACCCTCAGATCACCCAGAGGCATATCTTGTGTTTTGATGTGCATACCTCTTGCCTCTAATTCCTGTTGCTACCGAGGCATGAGACACTATGGGACTCTTTGACACCTGCACTGTCCTGTCCAGCTGGCCCCAGTGAGGCTGCAGGTGAAGAGAGGTGGAGTGCCAATGGCTTGCTTCCATCACGGGCTTGGCCTGAGTACTGTGGTTTGTACCATGGATACTGCTTTCCTAGGTGCCAGAGATCTGGTTTCCTAGGTGGCTACTGGAGGGCCCAGGAGGTCAGCCCCCAAATGCAGGGAGAGTTGATGCTGCATGGGACAACGCAGACCAAAGAGAGACCAGAGCTGGCATAAAAATTCTTCTCCCTTCCTCCTTCAAGACGGACTATTAAAACATGCAGTGGTTTCAGGTGGCCTCTCTAAAAACATCTGGAGAGACCGAGCAATCCACTGTGCTTGTTCTAAAACTGTGACATAACCCCTTAAATTTGCTTTCTTGTCTTTCCAGAGTCACTCCTGTGTTTTCCACACTCCCATTTATCCCCCCGGGCCCCCCAGGGGGACTCCTCCCTATACTGTTAACACCTAAGAATATGCCCTAAGCTCCACTGTCTAGGGAACTCAGACTGAGATATGTATTTGCCATCTTACGGAATCTGTGGCCCCTCTGTATCCAGCTGGGCAACAATTGGGGGAAGGCAGAGAGCCTTTTTGAGGAAAAGGTGCATTCCATCCATTGTTTCTTTGTATGGATATCAGCCTTGAAAGGCTCTCCAAGCTTCCATTCTCCCTACCCCATGACCATATTGTATGTTGCTGCTGGACACAGGCAAAGTGGAGAGGGGGTGTGGAAATAGCTTGCAGTATAAGATCCAGCCAGCCAACTTCCAGATTCATGCTATGGGCGATAAGTCCTTGGCTTGTACAACCCCTCCTTTGGTTTATATAATAAAGTTCAACAGTGGACACAGATGGGGCCTGAGAAATCCCGGGGTGCTGTTATTTCCTCCTTCTTTTTGTTGAGAAAATTATCTTTTCCAGCCATGCCTCTCTGCTGAATCTGCAGGATACTTCTGATAATAATCTTCATTTTAAATGGGAGGCTCTCTAAAATTTCATTGTGAAAACAACATTCTTAACCTAGTGCTTTATCCCCAGGAAAATGCTACATGGAAACATTTAATCATAAAATCTTAAAATTGGAGAGCTGGAGGACTCCCCCCCCCCACAATGCCTGGTAGAGGGGAGATTCGATATTCATTAAAAGACTGAATACATTGATATGAGGAAACGTAAAATGGTGAAAAGGTCTAGGAGGTGAGGAATGCAGAGGCATGGGATTTAGCCCTTCCGGGAGTCATCTGTAGACTCTGAGTAGGTTATTTAACAAAAACACGCCCGAAGTCGACTTCTGAACACCGCTCCCATGTGGGGAGCGACCCCGAGAGGTGAGAGACAGAATCTTCCTCCTCCTCCTATGATGTTATAAAGCAAGTGGCCATGTAGAATTAATTTGGCTGGTGGCAGCATCAACTCCTTCTGGGGCCAGCGGCAGTGGCAATGGGTCCAGCTGTGACAAGAACCATGCCCCAATCGTTCTCTTCCAGTGGGCCGTGTTACTGGCTCCCCACTTTCCAAGGATTCCTGGATCGTTTCTGAGCCTGGATCTTCAGCTTTGCTATGCAGCCCATGAACTACGGGCAATCACTCCAAACACGCTCCTTTTCTGCTCAACTTACAGACTCAGTTCCCACTGCCTTCAGCCCAAACCCTACAAGTAGAAGGTCCAAAACCCCCTCCCTTGTTTCTAAAATCCCACAGATTGCTACACGATCCTTTGGATTTTGCGAAGCACTTCTAGCCACGGGTCATATTTCACTCTCAGAATAACCGTATGCTAATGCCTCGTTAACCCTATTACATGTATGGGAAAAATGAAGACCGCAAGGGTCGATGGTTTGCTCGGAGCTGTCCTGACGGGGCAGACGTGGGCCCAATTGGATTCCATGAGCTTGTTTCAAGTCACCAGTGGAACCAGGAGATGATGACCATGAAGATATGTTCCACTCTGAAGCATGTGGGACGATTGTCACCGCTGTTTAAGGTCACCCGGGGGGAAGGCGGCAGAAATGCCAGATAAAGGCACATCTAAATTCCAGCTCTGATAGTTTCCATCCCTCTATACCCCCTCCCTCCAGAGCAATGCTTTTGTTTCATTACATTTATAGGTTACTATTTTGGTACTCATTTTTACAGGTGGTTTTGGCATAGAAGTAAAAAAAATCTCTCGGGTGGTGTTTGAAGAATTCAAGCAATGTGGGCCTGCTGTTTTCAACAACCACACGGAAATGTCCCCACCTTGCCCCAAGTCCCTAATGGTTCACTCAAGGTCCTCTGACTATAATAGTGATTTAATCACATCTATTAAGTGAATTTATGATAGCAATGGAGAATCTGCTCTGAAATTATCCCAATACCTTCCAGACTGTCCTAACGTATGTCTTTCTTAGTTCCTGCCTCTCCTGCCCTCTCTCCCTCTTAAACCTTGCAGCTTAATCGCATCCTTTGACATTCCCGGCAGCCTCCCATCTCCCCGGAAAGTGGAAGAAAAGCCAGGTGAGCAGAGAAATGGAAAAACAGGCAGTCCCCCAATTAATAGCAACCGCGAGCAGACGAGAATGGAATAAAAATGAAAGGCTCTCCCCTGACCAGATAACCACCACTCAAGTAGTTAAAAGGGAAAAGAACAAATCCATCATAAACTCTAGAATGCGATGGCAACAGTAGGCGGGTGGGGTGGGAGGGAGAGGCACTTCTTTCTCCATCAGACTTTTCAACACACGGAATGACTGACAGCCTCAGCCAGGGACATGCTTGTGCTCTCATGGGCAAGGTGGGCACAGGGCAGTAATAATCACAACAACAAACTTATATTTAGATAGCACATTACAGTTTGCAATGTGACGTGGGCGGAGAAGTTATTACTGCTCTTTGATATATAAGGAAATCGCCTCCAAGATGTTAAGAGACTTGCCGAGCATCACGTAACTGTTAAGTCGTGCAGCCAGGAATCAAGCCAAAGAGAAGAGACGGGGGGGGGGGAGAGAAAGAAAGTGTGTGTGTGTGTGTGTGTGTGTGTGTGTGTGTGTGTGTTGCGGGGTGGGATGGGGGGGCAAAGAAATAAGAGGGGATGGCTGAGAAGGGGATGTGGGAGAAAATGTGTAAGAGAGAAGTCTCTCATAGAGTAAGATAGAACTAAGAAGAATGATACTAATAAAGATTTATTTATATTATTTGGGCGAGAGAGGGAGAGTACATGTAGGGGGAGGGGCGGAGGGAGAGAATCTCAAGCACACTCCCCGCTGAGCATGGAACCCAACCTGGGGCTCAATCTCACGAGCCCCAAGAAAGATACTAACGGTACTAACAAAATATCCACCATGATATGACATTGAGAGAGCAGATCCCAGCCAAGCAGAGAGGGTACAAATGATGGACCATCATCACCTGGATGCCAAGACATTCACAGATGTTTAAAAAATGTCTATCATACCGATTTAAAAGGAAAAAAAAAGCACTCACAGAGCATAAAGAACAATAACATCTTTCACTTTTTTTTTTTTTTTTTTTGAGCTACAGGTAACATATTCAGTCCTATTTCCTACATTTGGAAGGCATTTGCTTGTTTTCAAGTTGGAGGATTAAGGAAGGTATATGTGGCTTATATTCCACCTGTACCCTCACTCACGAGATAGGGAAGGCATGCTGATGTTTGTTTCTTTTCTTTTTTTTTTTTTTTAAGATTTTATTTATTTATTAGACAGAGATAGAGACAGCCAGCGAGAGAGGGAACACAAGCAGGGGGAGTGGGAGAGGAAGAAGCAGGCTCATAGCGGAGGAGCCTGATGTGGGGCTCGATCCCATCACGCCGGGATCACGCCCTGAGCCGAAGGCAGATGCTTAACCGCTGTGCCACCCAGGCGCCCCTAATGTTTGTTTCTTGAATCCCTCCCCTTGTCGCCTTTCCCTTAAAAATGACCAAGCTAAGTCCTAGATCTCGTCCCTGATTCAATAATAGATGCTGAATTTATTCAGATGGGAACATACATTCTGATTTCTGATCTATTAGTTTGCTTCCATAAGGGCCCACACTCTAGCTCAACTTCTAGAAGTCCTATTCCTACCGTGACCAAAATGCCAGCAACAACTTTGATAAAAGAGGATATGAAATATCTTAGCAAAATCCTAATATGAGCAAAGGTAACATCTCCAAACTGGCCCCTGTCCATAAAAGGCCAACTCTGTCCCAGGGAAGTCTCAGCTGTTTGCCAACATCGTAAGGTGACCCTGCAATGCCATTTCACTGAAGAGACGATCTCCTTGGTCATCAGATGGTACCAAAGGACATGTTGTGATGACCACCGTCATCTTACATAATCTTGCAATCAAAACTTCCAGACACTAATTACTCAGTGTTGTAGCCAATTATTTCTTCCATCGACTTCATGTTTTTTGAATAAGTCCTCTCTTCCGGCCAATACAGCTGAGAATTTTATCACCTATTTTCTTTCTTTTTTTTTTTTAATTTTTTTAAGATTTTATTTATTTATTTGAGAGAGAGAAAGCATGAGCGAGGGGAGGCGCCTACGGAGAAGCAGACTCCTTGCCTAGCAGGGAGCCTGGTGCTGGACTCGATCCCAGGACCCTGGGATCATGGCCAGAGCCGAAGGCAGATGCTTAACTGACTGAGCCACCCAGGCGCCCCTTATTACCTATTTTCTTAATTAATAGTCTGATCTTTCTGAAAATAATCCTAGTCAAGCTTTAAGGACCAGTCCCTAATTTTAGAATCTAGTGAACAGACTAGATGAGTTTCTTACTCTTTCTGGTTGAAAAGATATTATCAACTCTTTTAGTTTCTTTAGTCCCATGGGAGTAAAACGATAGCAACCGTTACTATTATTACTATCATCTGTTTCCAAATGGTAGCTTTCCTATCATTTTATTTTCATTCTTTTGGCTTGTTTTTTGTATAAGAAGTGGAATTCACGTTTTAGGGTCAGATAAATTTGGGTTCACATCTTAAGTCTTAATGCGTATCATCTGTGTAAGCTTATGATAGTCCGGTATCTATGAGATGCAGATTTTGTAGTTGCAAAGCGAAGACGCAAAGACGTACCTCCAGGTCTTGTGAAAGGGTTAAGTCAGACAGAAGAGGGACTTACACAAGACAACCCCTCCAGAAATGGTAGTTTCCTGCCCCAGTTCAGTTTTCCTTCTTGAATATGGTACCAGAAGCGTGAAGTGATACCCAAGCGAGGACACATCACATTTTTGTACATAATCAATACACAGAAAGAGCCAAAGGAATGTTCTCTGGTCTTTCAATAAGAAAGACCACATAACACATAACTTGTGTTTCTTTAGGTGAACAAACATGGGAAGTCCTAAATCTCTGTTTATTTAAGTAATCTCTATACCCCATGTTGGGCTCACAACCATGAGTCTCATGCTCTTCCAACTAAGCCAGGGAGTCCTAAATCTCTAAAAGCTAAGTGCAAACTGAAAAGAATTTTTAGAAGGATGGGAAGAAAATGATTTGAAAGAATTTTTAGAAGGATGGGAAGAATATAAAAACACATGAGACAAGGTATTCATGAGTGGGATTGGAGATCTCTACAGGTCTGCTCTCATTTACGAACCCTGACCAACCACAATCAGATCAGACTGACCCACAATCAAACAGTATTTCCCATCACCCAGTACGTATGGCCAACCAGGCGGACTCTACTGCCATCTCAGAGGGCCAGGATGCAGACTGAACTATCCACAAGGCTCTGATAAGTCATGCAGGAAAGCAACAAACTTTAAATGTTAATGAATCCTACATTTTATAAATTTATTTGACCATGGACCCTTTTTGTTCATGAGGCACCTACAAACACATCATAAAGGTAATCTTTTGTGGAACACAGTGGGGGACCACGAATCTGTTGGATGACCAAAACCCTAAAAGCACAGAGACAAAAAACAAACAATAAACAATAGCAAAACCCAACACAAGATCCCGACCTATAAACGTAGACTGATATGCAAAAATGACATAGCTGATGAATGGCTTCATTAATAAAGATCTTGTTTACACCTTTTACAATTACCAATAATCATCCAGCTTAAGTAATATATTCTCCTTCGCTGAACAGCACCATGGTCATTGGAGTCCTGAGTAACTTACACAGTTGTTTGAATTCTGAGTGTTCTGGCTGTCACACAGGCATAGGCTCCATCAGTCAAAACTGCCAGCTGACACATAGGAAGCATGAATTCTTTTCTAATTTTCTTTTCTTACTCTAATTACATTTGCAGCATGGATTATAAATAAATAGAACACGGTGTGTTCTCATGGTTAGGAGGAAGAGCTCGCGGTCAGACAGATGAAATTGAATTCTGATTATTCCCCAGGAGTGATCTTGGAAAACATATCTGATGGACCTGTGCCTCATACTCATCCTATGTAAACACGGGGATATTTCCTACTTCGCTAGACAGTTTGAAAATGAAATCAGACCATTGTTGCGGGGCGCCCGGGTGGCTCAGTCGGTGAAGCGTCTGCCTTCGGCTCAGGTCACGATCCCAGAGTCCTGGGATCGAGCCCCACATCAGGCTCCTCGCTCGGCGGGGTGTCTGCTTCTCCCTCTGCCTCTGTCCCTCCCCCCCTGCTTGGGCTCTCTCTTTCTCTCTCTGTGTCAAATAAATAAATAAAATCTTAGAAAAAAATGATGCCAATGCTTTATTATTTTATGAACTTGAGATCATGAGCTTATTAGTTTCTTTTCCCTTTGTGAGTAATAACCTTCTTCATCTTCAAAGCGTGTGTGTCTGTGTATATATATATCCATATACATAGACTGTATATATATATATATATATATAGTCTCTGGAACGCCAATGTAGCCAGCAAGCTTCTGCATGTAGACTGATTATTTACCTACATGCCATTTACAAGTCATTTGGCTTTCAAGTAAAAATCCTTAGGGAGACGTATGATTATATGCATGTTTTTGAAGGTCTCCTTTCATACCTTATCACAGAGTATGTTTCTAGGGAGAGCTAGGAACACAGCGGGAAGTGGGGTGGCCCTTCTGTACTCACAGATACTTTACAAGAATTAGCACTGACTGACATTTCAATGGCAGGGAGGGGTGGCGGAAAGAAAAGAGGCATATTGTCTGAATCACTCCCCCTTCCTTAACACCTCAACAGGAACCCGTTTTGAGGGCTGCCTGGGCCAAAATGAATGCTTCTAGGGGTTTATCAGTAGGAATTCACCGGGGCTGAGGTTTCTGACAGTCTAATAGAGATGCTGGTCCAAGAAGAACTGTATTAGCAAAGCCAAGGATGGGGGTTCGATGATATGGTGGGGACTGCAAAGTGCTTTATCCCAGCCCCCTTTCCCAGCACCCTTTTTCCCTGGCTGGTCATTATTACAGGGTCTGGAGAAAAGAAAGGGAAGGGGGAGGGGGGAGGGAGAGGCAGGAAGGAAGGCGCTTTGCCAGTTTCAGTTCCGGCTAATGAGTCTGCCCTAGATGAATGGCCTCCCTTCTCCGGCCCTCCGTCTAAGCACATCTCTGTGCTTTGTGACTTTGCAGACATTCCCATCAGGAGGTGGCGTCTGTTTCTCCAGCTCCTGATGCTGAACTGGCCTTGTGACTTGCTTTGGCCCGCAGATGAGGCAAAGTGATGGACTGCTCCTGAAGTCTACCATGCTTGTGTCCTCTCCTAGAAACGCTGCTGGGTGGCCGGCCAGGACTGGCCCAGGGGAGCCTGTTGGGAGGATGACAGGCACGTGGCCCCGTGCCCCCTCTGGAGGCTGATCTACCCTGCTGACATAAGGACACCCCATAAAGAAAACCCCTGTCCAGCCGAGGCTGCCCCAGCTGCCTCCCCACGTAGACGTGAGTTAAATAAGTGGAGGAGAAGTGACACAGAGGCAGAAGCGGGTATCTGTTGGCATGACTCTCCCCCGTCCTTGCTCTTCTGCCCTCAAATGCCAGGATGATGTGATAGCTGGAACTCTGCAGCCATCAAGCAACCATGAGGGAAAGAACAGACTCCTCGTCTTGTTGGGTAAATAAGCTCCTCTTAGTTCAAGGCTAGTTTTCTGTTACTTGCCGGAGGGGGTGTTCCTGAAAGTCCGAGTGGAGTCAGGGTGCTCAGTGATGGCAGGTGTAGAATAGTACAGTACCCCTGGGGGTAGAGAATCAATGGGCATCCGCTCATTCATTCATTTACCTAATCATTCTTTCACTCAGTTATTTAAACAAGCACCAGTGTTTATCTCCAGACCTGCTGGTGGAGGAAGGCTCTCATGGGTGGGAAGGATGTGGGAGTAACCAAGTCCTGCCGATCTCCAACAAAGCCCACTGAGGACATCTCCGGCAGGCTCCCCATTACCACAGAGCCCTTCTCCTTATTTGTTGGAAAGTGACATCCAGCTCTACCGTAATCTGCCTACTTGCTGCTTTCGCCCACTGGCCAAAGTCCTCTTTTCTAGTGCTTTCCACATTGCTCCTGTGAGATATGCATGAAGGCAAAGGGGAGGGACACAATACTCGGGGGTGGGGCTGCCTGAAAGGTTAGGATATAAAGTGATAAAGCCAGTTTTCCGAGGTCTAGATTTTCTTCAAAACATGCTTTCCCTTCAGAACTCAAAAACATGCAGGAGAACTTCAACAGAATCCTGGTTTTAATATGCCATATTTCTATTTCTTACCAAAAAATAAATTTGATCCCTGAGGAACATACACTATATTTATCCAGAGGCTTCCATACCCCTACTCCGGAGAAACTAAGACCATTTCATGCTCGATAATAATAATGGTTGTTATTTATTTATACGATGTCAGGCACTGTGCTAGGTACCGCCTACGTCATACGATTCCCACAGCAGGTCTATGTGGTATTATTTTCTTCACATCAAAAATGGGAGGAAAAAAGAGTTCGAGATTTGAATGGATTTTTTCCCAGTGTCTCAAAGCCCAAAGTCTCAAAGTAGAAACGATATTTAACCACAGTTCCATAGGTCTCCAAAGCTCCTCTTCCCACTGCAACTTGCTGTTAATAAGCAACAGCCTCATATAGTCAGAGACAACATTTTTCTTATTTTCTCTAAATATCCTCGTGGAGGGGAAAGGAAACGACAAGAAAACTACATTCCCTTTGCAAAGGGGAATCATGAAGTGGTGGGCATTCATTAGAGAAGATGGAAGGGAGAGGCAGAATTTTTCTGCTTCTTCCCATTTTTTTTAAGTCCCTGTATCCCAGAAAGCCTGGAGACACCTGGCCATACCCATTGGGATCCTAGGGGCATGTGAGTGGTGAAAATCCTTCAAGTACCCAGAAGAAAATCCTAATCACCTGACAGGGTCGAAGAGGAAACAGGCTTTGTTCCCTCAAGATGGAGACGTTAGACCAGTGGTTCTCAGACCTTGCCTATGCAGGAGAACCATCTGGATGACTTGCCAAAAACCCAGATCCCCAGGCCCCACCCCCAGAGTTTCTGATCAGTAGGTCTCAGGTGGGGTCTGATAAGGTGCATTTCCAACCTGTTCATAGGTAGTGTTGATGCAATAGGGCCAAGGGCCATACTTTGACAATCACCACCCCCTAAACTATTCCTGGAACCAACCAGACCGGCATAGTGCATGGCTGGGGCAGCCCGGACCTAACAGATGCACAGGGAAGACTGACTGGCATCTACCTACAAAACTTGCCCATGATCAGTGGGGTTATTGAAGGCAGTGTATTGGGTTGACTCACTTTCATAAAGAGGGTCAGGGAAGATGTTGGACTTTAGAGTTATATAAACCTTTCATCTTGGTGGCCCTGGACTCAGAGAAAGGAAAATGACCAAAGATATGTGTATTTAAAGGAACACATTAGGTCATGACCATTGACCTATCCAGGTCAACTGTGGTGGTGTCATCCGGGCGGGGGGCTGGGGGGGTCAAAACTCTGATCCTTTATAACGTTATCCATACATGGTTGGGATGATACCTCAAGAACCCCTAACTTTCTCACACCAACAGAGGGTAATCATAACTAGTATTCTCCAAAGACCAGTATTGGAAAGGCAAGTTAGTTACTGCCTGACCTAATTAGGTATGTAACTTTCATATTTTATACCAGCTTCTTCAAAAAGTTGAAGTTATTTTAGACAGTACAGCTATAATGACACTACGATACGCAGGCCTAATGAGTAATTTTATCAAATTAATTCTTTCTGAAAGGATACATTTTTACGCTCAGAAAAATCACTCCAGCTTTTTTTTTTTAATGTTTTGATCTTTGTAACTAATTTTAAAGATCACACTGTGCCTGTTCCATTTGCTCTGTGAGTCTTGCAATGGCCCCAGTTAAAAGCAATAACATTGGAATTTGACCGAGGCCCCAATCTTTATAGTCTCTCAGCACATCCTATCACCCTGGGTGATTAAAGTCTCTGGTTGAATTAACTTTCAGAATCTTCTGTTTTAATATCATAGCAAGGAAGACAGCTGAGCTCCTCCAAGTAAGAATCATCTGAATTAATCATCAGCTTCCAACCACATCCCACCTGCCTTGATCAATGGGCAAATAATGGTTTGTACACTGGGGAAGTGTTTTTCTGGGGTCTAATAAATGAATGGCTTCAATTTCCTGGCGGCTTATGTCGAGCTCCTTACAATTTGACTTTATGCCTGGTACAGAGCTCCATTCCTAGCTAACACATTGGCCAGGATACCCTTTGAGGGCAAGATACTTAAATAATGTACCCTTTGCATCCATCTACTTGGGTGAGATCATATCTTAAGAAGGATGATCTAATTATATGTCTTAGTTCCTTATGACGGTGGTTCTCCCTGGAGGGCTTATTAGAACACACATTGTGAATCCCCACCCCAGAGTCTCTGACTCAGGAAGTCTAGACTAGAACCCAAGAATGTGCATTCTGTCAAGTTTCCAGGTAATGCAGACGCTGCTTGTCGGCGGGGGGGGGGGGGGGGGACGACACTTTGAGAACCACTGCTTTAAAGATACTGATACTACTTTCCTCTTTTAAAAAATTAAGTTCTAATGATTTTCCATGTGGCATAAAAGGGACAGAGAAGATGGAAGCTGTTGTAGTCTTTACCACGCTGACTTGATGGTCATGGGTGGGTGTGGGCAGGGAGTGGCTGAGACAGGTGCTGGGGCTTTCTTTCACAGAACCACAGAAACCATGTTTCTTTCACAGAACGGTCTGTTATGGAGAACTTTGTTAAAAATATCAGCTCCCAGATTCTCCCACTGACTTCAGAGATGGAAAGAGGGGGTGTGTGTACCTGGTCTGAGCACATCATCTCATATTTATTTATAGATGTTAGGGAGACCATATCTTGGAAGAAATGGCCATGCAAAAATATTGACTACTTTTTCAAATGTGATGTCACCAACGGAATGGTTCTCACAAAAGGTGAAAACCTCCAGGAATGAGGGCCAATTCATTTCACAGGGACTGTGTGACAAGGACCCCTCACTCTAATTTTCTTCATGGGGAAGGGGATTGGACACAGCCCAGAGGGCACATGAGGGGGCTTAGCTTTCTGGTTGACCCCAAAAGAACCATCAAGTAAGGACAGACAGAGGTATCATTAACAGGAGTCTTTTAGAATCAGGAACCACCAGCCAAACTCCCTTTTTCGGGCATGCCAGTCTAATATCCAAAGGAAATAAAATTCTAGGAAAACAACAGCACTGTTCTTATTCTGAAAAAAAAAAAAATTAATTTGCATTTATAGATAAGCTGTCCATTGAGGGTTCCTTAGTCTCTCCTTCCTGACAGATGAATATGCCTCTGTGTGTGTGTGTGTGTGTGTGTGTATTTGAGAGAGAAAGAAAGTCAACTGGTCTACCTAAGAATTTGAGGCCTGCTACTCTAACAAGATGGTCTGTTCTGCTTCCAGGGATCAAGTTAGGTCTCTTACTCACTAACACATGAACTATGGGGAATGCTAAGAGAGTCACGCTGAGACATGTGATTGATGTCCTGTTCTAGAAGGAGCCTACTCTCTAGTGCAGTGGAGCAAGGAAGAGCACAGACGTGAAGCTGATCTACCGGGTCCCAACAGAGACCCACCATTTACTAGCTGTAAAATCTCGGCTAGGTTACCTACTCTCCCGGGCTTAGTTTACCCACCTATACAACTGAGTACTTCTCCCATAGGGCTGTTCTGTTGAGTGAATGAGCTAATACAAGGAAACCACTTAGAGGATGCCTGCCACATAGAAAATGCTATATAAATACCAGTCATTATTATTTATGTCCAAATACTGTGCCATCCTTCTCCTTTTGTTCTATGCAAATTCTTCATGCTAATGCTATTTGGATTGGCTAGCATCCAAAATTTAGACTTCTGCCATAATTATCTACATATGGCAGCAGGATCATTCCAGAACCACCCTAATGACTTTGATTAGAACCAATCACCTGTGCCTCTTTACACAGCGGAATGATTGGCAGGGTTTTGGAAGGACTGGGTATTCCAATTATACTCTCGTTGGGTATGGACTGGTTTGAGCAAACATGCCAGTCAGAATCATGCTAAAGCAGATCGGTTTCTGTACATTTTTATACAACCCAGTAGAAAAACCAGAAGAAAAAAGGAAGAGGAGAAGAACTATTGGTTTACTCAATAAATGCTGTTTGAGCCTCTGCTATGTTCTGTGCATTATGCAAGATGGTGTGGACTGAGAGGTGGGTATGCCACTCCCACTCTCAAGCAGCCCATGTCTAGTGGGAGAAGCAGACCAGGAAATCAGCAAATACTGCACAAAATACTGAGGATTATAACCGACAGCGCCCTGCACTGCTGGGAGAGCACAGAGGTGCCCAGAACTGCAGTGCCTATCCTGGTCTGGGGAGATGCCCTCCTCCCAAAGCCCAGAAAGAAAGAGCTGACAGACAGGTAGGAGCCAGCCAGGCCAACAAGGTGGGCAAAGGCCTCATGAACAACACTGGGTACAAAAGTTCAGAAACACAGATGATACCGAAGAAGGAGGAAGATGGAGGGAAGCAAGATCCTCATTCCTTAGGGTTCTTAAGGGACCTTTCGACCAAGGGGTCGAAAACCATGCAAAGTCAAAGACGGAGGGCTTGTGTAAGAGGTTAATCCCATGCGTGTGGCATGTCTATGCACCACATGGCTGTGGGGTTGTGTCACTGGACAAGGTCGACTCCTCCAGGAGAGGGAGAGAAGCCAAGAGAGCATTCGCCAACAACTGAGAATTAATTTTCTGTGCAAGGAGAATGTACCGGATGCATACTCTGCTAATATTCCTCTTGGTTATCTGTAGAAAGGGATATGTTTCGACGAGCTCTTCTGTGATGATAATATGTATTGTCTAACTGTCTGGAAAAAAATATGCAGGGCCCAGCTGGTTAGAAAATGGATTTTGGAGAGTAGGTAGCGGGTCCACGGTTGGGATGGGAGCTAAGCAGCCGAACACAGACCCACTCTGCTGGGAAGCAGCTCCTGGACCAGGGGTTCTCAACTGGGGCCACATACCCGGATCACCTGGGGAGATTTAGAAATTACCGATGGGTGGGTCCCAGCCCCAGGAACTACGAATTCATTGGTCGGGGTTCAGCCTGGGCAAGAGGATACTGAAAAGCTCCCTGGAGGAGTCGCACGTGCACCCCGTGTTGAGAACCCGAACTCTATGACTTTGTTACCTCGGACCAGCAGCAACCCCGCGGACTTGTCAGAAATGCTGAGTCACGGGCCCAGCCTAGGGCTCCCGAATCAGAATCCACATCTTAACAACATCCTCGGGAGATTCAAATGCGCTTGAGAGTTTGAGATGTGCCAATCTCCCCTGTGCATCCGAATCCCCCCCCCCCCGGAAGCTTATCAGAATTACAGATTTGCTTGTCTATCGATTAGGATGCAGGCCGTCTTGAATCTGCATAGAGATTTTTTTTTAAGTGTTGACAAACCTGACAAGCAGCTGGAGTTAAAAACCACTATCCTACCGTGCAGGTGAAGTCGGACGGAGGGCCCACGATGGAGGGATTTGGGCAATATTGCTCTGCTCTGTGCAGAAAGCTAGGGAGGGAGGCAAACGCTCCCCCCTTCTCCCAGAAGCGGGGTTCCACACTGAGGAGCGTTATGTGACCCAAGGATTTCATGGGAGGCCTGCACAGCCCCTTCTCATTGCCTTAGGAACAGATGGAGAGAAAACATGAGCCCAAAGGTATGGTCATTCTGGTGCTGTGAAATGACTCACAATTTCCATGTGAGTTTCCAGAAAGGCCAGGTGAGGGGCAAAGAGTTGAAACCTCCTTGTGCTCCTGGGCGCGCATCAGAGCAACAGGCCATTACCGTGTGTCTTTGAGCATCCTTCGGGTGTTATGAGAACATCTCTCCAGTTGAGAAATCCCTGTGATTCATGCCTCACACTGACCTCGTTCAGCGTCTGGCCTGCAGCTTGTAATTGGTAGAGAGTTCCAGGCCTTTCTAAGCAGGGAGAGGGCAGATGGAGATGGCCAGCCAGACATAAGGAAATAGCCGGGTGTGTTGACCATAGGCATCTTCTTTCCTCTTCCTCCCGAGAGACAGCCGGAAGGACAGTAAATCTGAGCCAGCAGGGAGCAGGGATACAAAGGCACAATGTCTCTGGACTGTCTCCATCCCCCTTCTGTTTCGGGGGGCCGGATCAGGACGCTGCTCCAGATCCCCCAGTGCCTCTCCTTGCCCAGGCAGGTTCTGGGCAATAGACCCCTTGCCCTGTCTGGCACGGGGTCAAGTGCATGGAATGATTACATGAACACACGGGCAGATGAGTAAGTGTGCTGTTCCTGGTGAAACTACCCGTCTCATCAAAAGAACAAAGAAAAGAGTCTCAGAATCGCCTACGCCAGAAGCTTTTGACTGAGTCCAGCCTTGATCTCCCTAGAAGCTGCTCGATATTTTTCTTTTTCTTTTGACGGAACACCTCGCTTCTTTGGCTGAAGTGTATAATTTCCTACCTAGCTCTCGAGGGGTGCCTCGGCCCTCGGGAAGAAAGCAGGTATGAGAGGCTCGTGGGGCTGGGGTGTGGCCTCGGGGTCCCCTCCCTGCCATCCCTGCCTCCGGGTTCCCAGGTAACTGTGCTCCTGAGAGGCCGCGTTGGGACCTGCCTGGGACTGATTGACAGGAGGCCTCTGGGAATACCGCCCCGCCCTCCTTTCTCTGGGCGTCCAATTACCCAGGGAGGGAACGGACTGAGAACATATTTAGAAAATGTGTTCATTGTTGCTTTTAAAAATCTCCCCAGTAATTAGGTACTACGGGGGTAGTCAACCACAAAAAAGCCACCACCAGGGCTGTCAAGTTCCATAAAACAAAAGAGAAACCAATTAGTCCAAATGGAGAAGAAACTGGCTGAGCCCCAGCACCTGTCTCAGCCACTCCCTGCCCACACCCACCCGAACCATAGTGTCGGCTCAGGCAAGCCCACCCTGCCTGGGCATGTCCAGACTACCCCGAGCGGAGGGGAAGTCACTGAGTCTCCAACCTCTCTCCCAAGAATCCATCTCACCAGCACTAGGGCCAGCAGTTTTGTAGTGCTCCCCAAGGAAACTTCTAGAACGAGCCCCCAGAACCTGCCAGTTGCGTGAAAAGTAATCCAATCAGATTCTTGGCACTTGATGCATCCTAGTGGCTCCTGGGAACTACCTGGGCCCATGGGAAGAGAGGAAGGGTGCAGAAACCTGCACGGACCCCATCCTGTTTCCTGACGGCTCCTGAAATTTCTCCAGTGAACCCCGAGTCTTGGGGAGTGACTGTTCTAACTGAGGGATTCCGGTGAGTGTGAATTTTAGGTAGAGTGCTTTATGAAGCCTTAGATGAATTAGCATGACCACCCAGAAGCATGGGTTCTTGGGGGCGCTCCCTCTCTGGGACCCCAAGCCGCGTGGGGTGAGTTTTCTTCCTCTCCACAAGGGAACTGCTTCAGGTCTCCGAGGTCAAGGGTAGGAGACTGGGGGGCAGAGCATCACGATTCTCTGCACAGGGTGCAGCTACCTGCACTCCAAATACTTGTGTGACCTTGACCCGCCGACACCGTGAGTTCCCTTACTGAGGCCTACCTCTGCACATGAGAGTTCCACCCAGAAGTGACAAACCCCATACTATCTACTCACTGACCTGGCTCTCCTTCCATCACGGTGCTTGGCACATCCCCATGACTCACACATCCCCAGCCCAAATCAGGGGCCCCTCACAACGTCTGCTCAGACAGGTTTCAAAATTGCTAAGGACCAGCGCTTGGCGAGTGCCCCCTTTCTTCCCCTTTCTGAACGCGAGTGCTTGCTGTGGATGCCGTCTGTATTCTACGTTATCGGTCTGGATGGGGAGCAACATGGCTTTTTAGTTCATAGATCTCTAGGAGAATTAAGAAAAGCCCCCTGGACTTGGACGTGGGGAAATGTCTTGGAGGTCCAAGTGCATGGAGGAACACAAGCCCTGTGTGCAGTCATAAGGATGAGTAGGCTTTACAATAAGTAAAAAGGTGGGAAAACAAACATTTGAGGTGTTGTGAAGGCAAAATAAATACTGTACATTCAGTGAAAGAGTAAGCCTATCAAGCAGCCTACTCGTATAAGGTTTGAGCTGAGTAGAAGGGCAATCAGGTCATGGTCTCATGGGTTGTGAGTCTGAGCCCTGCATCGGGCTCCACGCTCAGCCTCAGTGGCAAGTCTGCTTGAAGATTCTGTCCCTCTGCCCCTCCCCCAACTCGTGTGGGTGCTGTCTCTTGTGCATGCACAAACTCTCTCTCTGTGTCTTTAAATTAAATAAACGAATCATTAAAAAAAAAAAAGAGTCAAGTAAGAGTGATGCTCAGGCTGCCAGTTGGGGCAACTAAAAGGAAGTCACATCCATGAAATTTCATCGAAAATAGAAGTTGGTTTTGGAGGAAAGATGCAGGGTCGCTTTAGGACACGCTGACTTTGAGGAGACAGCAGAAAACGCAGGCAGGTCTCTCCCTTCCCCACTTCTAGGGCCATGTCTCCGCTAAAAGGCTTTCATCCGTGAAATTCACCCAAAAGGCAAGAGAGGCAGGAGAGAAGGGCCTTGGGATATTTGGCTAGGAATGATGCCAGGAGTCATGTATAGAAGCACATCCTCTAAGGGAACGTTTAAGAAAAAGAAGAAGAAAGGGTTAGCCCAGAGCTTGGAAAATATGCAGGTTTGTGGGGTGAGGGAAGGGAACTATACACAGAAAAGGAGGCAAAGAAGGCGTGTTCAAAAGAAGTCTAGCGTATGAGAGATGATTTTCAAGTAGTGCGGGAAGTCCATACTATCAAATTCTGGAGAAAAGGCAAAAAAGGAGGAATGGAAACTAAGAGAAGTCCTTAGACGGGAGATTTAGTTTGTATCAGGGACCTGTGCCAGTGGAGGTTAAGCTAGTTCTTTGCCTGAGAGTTGCGTCATCATTGGCTAAAATCTCTGACTTTCCATGTGGCCCAACACTGCCATAGAAGTTGTTCTGATTCTGGGCTGCCTGGGTGGCTCAGTCGGTTGGGCGTTCAACTCTTGGTTTCAGCTCAGGTCATGATCTGACGGCTCCTGCCCCAACCCTAACCCTAACCCTAACCCTAACCCCATGCGTGGCCCCACGTTTGGTGTGGAGTCTGCTTGAGATTCTCTCTCTTTCTCTCTCTCTGCCCCTCCCCGCCACTCACATGCACACACATGCACACACACACACACACACACACTCTCTCTCAAATAAATAAATATATATTTTAAAAATTTTATTTATTTATTTGAGATAGAGAGAGAGCGAGTGAGAAAGCACAAACAGGGGGAGCAGCAGAGGAAGAGGGAGAAGCAGGCTCTCCACTGAGCAGAGAGCCTGACGTGGGGCTCAATCCCGGGCCCCGGGATCATGATCTGAGCTGAAGGTAGACACTTAACTGACTGAGCCACCCAGGCGCCCCACAAATAAAGAAATATTAAAAAAAAAAAAAGAAAGTTCTGATTCCTGTTCTCCCACATCTGCCATTCTAGTAAAATGCGGAAGAGGGTGATGACATAATTCCATAGTCATCAATGACAAAATATTTAGTCCTATATGCAATCAGTAGAATTAATCATCACCAGGTAGGGCTTCCCATAGTCAGCAGCAAAAGGAGGGAATGATGACCGCATTACAAGGAGGCTGTGCACTGTGGCTGATCAAGTAAGACACTGCTCACATGTGTAGCTTTCTCCATGCACCTGTCTATTCCGTGACTCCCGTCTATCTCTCTGTTGTGTAACACAAGCAAAAGCTTTACAATCACACAGCCCTGGCTTTAGTTCCAGCCCTGTTCTTTCTAGCTATGTGCTCAGCATAGCCAGAAAACAGAAAATGCCCAGATTCTAAATAACTTTTAATTAAAAAAAAATACAACAAATCTCAGAAAGTTTTCTTTCCACTCCTGCTCTAAGCCCTATGGTGAACAAAAGCAGTCTGGAATAAAAAAGATGTGGAAGAGAGAAGGTGGGAGATCGCAGCAGGCCTAAGAATGATCTAAAACTACTGCTGGAATCAGAAAGCTCACTCTAGGTATGAGAACACTGAAAAGCGTCCTGGTAGGTCGGAGTACTAACTACATGCAAATCAACACGGCGATCCTCTCTATCATTGTTTCGGGACAAGAAGGAAGTCAAAAGGAAGAGAGAGAGGCTCTTTGGAGATTGGCTGGTAAAAGGGAAAAGGGGTCCAGGTATGGGAATGGGATCCAGTAAGACAAAGGAGGATAAAACTCTCAATAATAATAATGCTAATTAGAGAAATTGTACTTTCTACATTAATAGAAAAGGCTACCATTAAAATAGGAATCCTCTACTTTGCCCCATACAAAAAAAAAAAAATGGAGAGAAGAATATGAACAAATGCATACAATTCTTGAAAAACCCAAAGACTCCAAACACCTCTACTGATGATAATTTTCTTCCAACTCTACACAAACGTAACCATGAAGGAGACAATTCACAGGGGTGCCTGGGTGGCTCAGTCGTTAAGCATCTGCCTTTGGCTCAGGTCATGATCCCAGGATCCTGGAATTGAGCCCCGCATCAGGCTCCCTGCTCAGCGGGAGGCCTGCTTCTCCTTCTCCCACTCCCCCTGCTTGTGTTCCTTCTCTTGCTGTTTCTCTGTCAAATAAATAAATAAAATCTTAAAAAAAAAAGACACCAAACAGAACATTCTGAAATGAATTAAGCAGCCTTAAATACACATTAGTAATTATAAAAAAAAATACCTTGAAGGTGAAATTCAAACATTGAAAATAAACAGAAAAAAAAAATGAAAGAGAATTTACTGAAATCTGGGAAGAGATGGAAGAGAAAGACAAATTGACTTAAGCGTAAGATGCCTAAGAGAGAACAGAGTCTAAAACAACCTTAGCAAAGGCACTGAGGAAAGGCAAAAATGCAGCCATGGCAATGAAATGATCTAATGAAAGCAACAAGATTTAGAAAGACAGGAAGGAAACAGCACACCTATAATTAGGGTCCCTTAAGAAGAAAGACAAAACCGGGCAAGAAACCTAATATATAAAAACATAATTCAGCAAGACTTTCTTTAAATTAAAAGAAGATCTGATGGTACGTACGGAAAGAGCCAAAAAGTACCTGGGAAATGTACTCAGACCGATCATCTCTGGCGCCAAGGTAAAACTAACAGACTTCAAAGATAAAGAAAAAAAATGCTCAAGGCTCTCAAAAAATAGTCCGCCATCGCCTACAAAGGCAACGACAAAACTGCGTTTTCAAAAACTCAAGGAAAGAAAGTATGAACCGAGAATTCTACAACCAGTCACACTTTTCTTTAAGCATCAAGGCTACAGAGCACGTTTCAAGGAACAAGAACTTAGGGAACTCTGCATTCATAAGCCAGCTACTGGAAGATGAACTTCATCCAGCCCAGAGATGACTGGGCAGACTTCAGAGGAAAAATAATGGTAATGAGGAGGGAGAGAGAGAGAGACTGACCTCTGTCAGTCTAAAAGGTTAAAATCCAGCTGAGTAAGAGGGTACGTGACTAATGTACGAATGCTGTATGGGGCCAAGTAGAAACTGTGAGAAGAAAGTAGAATAAACATACCGATTGTTGCCTAGGCAAAAGGCGTAAGTTAAAGAATATCAATAAAAAACTAATAAACCAGATGAAAAAGGTTACATTTAAACACACGGGACGAAGGAGCATGGAACAGGAGGTACAAAGGTAACTAGTAGCAACAACCAAAAACCAAAAACCAAAAGAACCCCACATGATAAATACCAAAATTTTAAAAATAAATTAAATAGGAAAAAATATATATACCTTGTAGGAAAAGTTACGAATAAGCTACACTCAAAATCACTAGGCCCTGATGGTTTTATAGGATAATTATTTCAACTCTTCCAAGACCACACAGTCCTAATGCTGTACACAGAGCTCCAGAGCATTGAAAGGGAAAGAAAATTCCCAATTCCTTGAATAAAGCCAGTGATGTTTGCTTTAGTAACGCTGATACTAAAAGATACCTAAAGATAGTACAAGAAAGAAAAGTAGAAACCAATATCATTCATGAATACTGATATAAAAATACTAAATGAAACATTAAAAAACAGAATCCAATACCATATTTAGAAAATAATACATAACCAAAGTAGGATTTATTCTAGGAATGCAAGATTGAGTCAATGTTAGGAAATCCATTAATATTATATACCATATTAATAGATCTAGGGGAAGAATCTTAGATTATCCACAATGATACCTCCATAAAGGATGATAAAGCCTTTCACAAAATTCAATACCCATTCTTGATTTAAAACAGAAACCCAAGAAAAGAGGAATCGAGGGATACCTTTTTTTTTTTAAGACTTTATTTATTTCAGAGAGAGAGAGAGAGTGCAAGCATGAGCAGAGCAGGGGCAGGGGCAGAGGGAGAAGCAGACGCCCTGCTGAGCAAGGAGCCCGATGCGGGACTTGATCCCAGGATCCCAGGATCCCAGGATCATGACCTGAGTTGAAACCAAGAGTTGGATGCTCAACCGACCAAGCCAACCAGGTACCCCAGGAATTGAGCGATATTTGGAACATGAATTAATCTGAATCAATTATCCATCCATCCATCCATCCATCCATCCATCCATCCATCCATCTTCTCCCTATCTACCTTGGTCCTGAAGACAGTATTTTAATGGGAAAGCTCTAGAGCATTTTCTCTAACGTTGAAACAAAGCAAGGATGTCTTCTATCTCCTCTAGGATTCAACACTGTACTAGTGGTATTAAGCCAATACGGTCAGGCTCAAGATACATCAGTTAGAGGCATAAGGGTAAAAGAGAAGCAATATTGCCTCTGCCTGCATATGATGGGATTGTGCATCTGGAATGTTAATGATAAAAGTAAACAATACAATAAATCACTAAGGCAGCAGAATATATAATTAACACACAGAAATCAATGGCCTTCATGTATGCAAACGTAAATCAGAGGTCATGATGGTAGAGAAACTCCAGTTACAAACAGCGACCACAGTGCTCAAATACTTAGCAGTAAACCTAGTAACATCTGATTCTGGACCAGGAAAAGCGTTTTTCTTTGTTGTAAAGGACGTTAGTGGTGCATTGAAATAAAAGGTATAGATTAGGTAACGGTGTTCCATCAACGTTAATCTTCTGTTTTGATAATCATACTGTGGATACGTCGGAGAATGTTTTTGATTTTAGGATTACATACCTAAGTACTTAGGGATAGAGGGACATCATATAGTCAACATACTCCCAAATATTTTTTAAAAACCTATAGAGGGCGCCTGGGTGGCTCAGTCAGTTAAGCATCTGCCTTTGGCTCAGGTCATGATCTCAGGGTCCTGGGATCAAGCCCCAAGTTGGGCTCTCTGAGGAGTCTGCTTCTCTCTCTCCCTCTCCCTCTGTGCTCTCTCTCACTCTTGCTCTCTCTCTCTCAAATAAATACAATCTTTTTAAAACAATAAAAATAAAATGCATATGATTGCCGTTGTAAAGAGTACCGTGACACAAGAAATGAAGAGCTGTCGATTCTCACAGAGGTATAAAGGGGTAGAGAACAGCTCTGGGGAGGACTTGGGTCACAGGAAACTGCCTACCTTGTGTTTCAGCCCACACACACGTGAGTCCCGGAACATTGGGACTAGAAGGTATCTTGTAGAAAAGTTTACAGGTAGAGAGATGCAGAGCCAGAGAGGTGAAAGGATTTTCCCAGGATCACATTCACCGGCAACAACTCAGGGGTCTCTTGACTCCACTTTAGCATAGTTTTAGTTCATCCACCCATCCATCCATCCATCCATCCATTCATCCATCCATTCATTCATCCATCCATCCATCCATCCATTCATCCATCCATCCATCCATCCATCCATCCATCCATTCATTCACAATATCCACTGAACACCAACTACATGTGTGAGCCATGGGGAACACATGGTAGACATTTCTAGACATGGTGCCTCCTCGCGTGGTTAGTGGCAAAGACAGGTATCAGGCAAGGAATCATACAAATTAAAAATAATTGTTTGAAGGATATGGGAAAGGAAACATAAAGGGTGAAATCAGAAAATATAATGGAAGGTCTGAGTTCCAAGCGATGGCCAAGAAGACTAACCTACAGAAGGGAGATTCAAGCTGAGACCTGAATTAGTCTGATAAGGACCACGGGAGAACTTTCCAGACAGAAAGAAGAGTGTGTGCAAAGTCCCTAGAGAGGGAAGAACAGTTTTGACTGGAATGCAATGAACAGCAGTACTCAGGGACCAAACAGTGCTGGCCTCGCGTGCCCACGTTCGCTTTGCTCCTGAGTCATGCTGTCAACAGAGGGACAGCAGAAGGAAGGAAGACGATACGCACATTGCCATTTAAGAGTTTTGAACTCAGTATTTTTATTTTTAAGAGGGAGAGAGTGGAGGTGGGCAGGAGAAGAGGGAGGGAGAGAATCTCCCACAAGCTCCATGCCCAGCACAGAGCCAGATGCAGGGCTTGATCCCAAGACCCTGAGATCACGACCTGAGCGGAAACCAAGAGTCAGACGCTCAACCGACTGAGCCACCCAGGCGCCCCTGAACTCAGTATTTTTATGATTCACAAGTGCCGTTCTGACGCGTTAGGGTGAATATTTAAGACTCTGGCTCCCGTAGAGAGCCTTTGAGGTTTTACAAAGCAAAGCATGATAAGAGGTCTAAGCTTCGGGTTAGGTTAGGTATATTTAGGATTAAATCAGGTTAAATTAGGTTAGAATAAGATCACTGGCTGCTCAGCCGAGGACAGGATGTGGGGGGCCAGCATGGAACTCCATCTGGGAGGTCTTTGAGAGTTGTCTAAATGGGAAGGGACGGAGTCATGGACCGGGATGCTGGGTTAAGAAGGGAGCAAGCAGGGGCGCCCGGGTGGCTCAGTCGGGAAAGCATCCAACTCTTGATTTCGGCTCAGGTTGTGATCTCACCATTACGGGATCGAGCCCCACGAGTCTGCTTGAGATTCTCCCTCTCCCTCTGCCCCTCCCCCAACTTGCTCTCTCTCTCTCTCAAAATAAGTAAGTAAAATCTTTTAAAAAAAGAGGGGATCAAGCATCGAGCAAGGTCAGGAGACCAGAGTGGAACAGAATGGAAATGTACTTGGATGTGAATGGTCAGGCAGGAGAGATCCCAAGGACAGCATGCAGGACTCTACTTGAGCCCCCAAGGAGCCAGGGGAGCCACTGGCTGAGGGCCCCTCGCCTTCATCTGCACCGATGTTAAGTTTCTGTCAAATCTGCCACGATTCAGTGAGGGCGCAGCTGGTGTCCATGTTTCCGTTGAATGGACCAGGGTTTGGGCATCTGCATTCAAGAGCTCTTAGCGAAAAACCAGAAAACCATTGTGCTCCCCCAGAAGGGCTCTCCCAGGGTAAAAGCGAGAGGATTCATTGGAAAGCAGATGATGAGAACAAGCGTCTGACATCCATCCTATTCAAGGAATGAATCCTTTAGAAGCTCTGGTCCCCGTGAACCCAATTGTACATTTACGCATTGCAGGTGGAAAGGCCTTCAGGTACGAACCATGAATGATCTGTTGTTAACCTCGGGGTGGGGGGGGGGGAATCACGTCCCTCTAGCATGACGCAGGTCTCCTGCAGATCTTGCAGGTATCACAGAGCGTGGGCAGGGAACCGGGCACTCTGGAACACTCCGGGGTGTTCCAGGTCAAAGGTCTCCCAAGGGAGGAAGCTATCTGCCTGACTCCATGCCGTAGCTCACAGCAGGTGTCTCTTCCTGGGATGACCCCGAGTCTCAGAGAACAAGGGGCCTTATGAACCTTCCATGCTCTGTCTGGCTTGCTCAAGGAAACAGACCTGACACAGGGAGACTTTCCAGACTGTAAGTCAGAAAACCCATGGGTGTGGGGGTAGTGGAGTCTCCATGGAGCCCTGGCTCCATGGGCCTACTGGATTCTTTCAGCTCTGCAGATGCCATGATTGGTGCACAGGGATGATGCTCTTGGTGGGGGAAATAGAGGCAGGGAGTTGACCCGAAGTTTACCGTGTCCATCTCTGCCCAGGGAGTCAGCCTCACACAGGGACCTGCTTAGTATGTGCTGGTTTTGCTTAGTTTTATCTTTTTTTAAAAATATATTTTATTTATTTATTTGAGAGAGAGAGAAAGAGAGTGGGGGGAGGGACAGAGGGAGGGATGGCAGAAGAGCCTCTCAGGCGGACTCTGTGCTGAGTGCAGAGCCTGATGCAGGGCTCAACCTTACAACCCTGAGATCATGACCTGAGCCGAAATCAAGAGTCGGGTGCCTAACCACTTGAGCTTCCCCAGCGCCCCTTGTTTAGTTTTATTCTTATAGGCAGAAGAGTAGAACGGAGCAGAAGATGGGTGGTGACAACCAGCTGGAATTCTGACCTCAGCCTGTGTTTCGTCCCCCTCGGTTCCGGCAGGATTTAGGACACTGCCTCCAACCCACCTTTCCAGGGTCATTTCCAGTTGCCCCCCCCCCCATTGGCGTCTTGGGGCCTCCATCACTTTCCTGTACCCAACTAAAGGGATCCTACGCCCTGTTACACTGGCGTTTCCATCTCTGTGCCCTTGTTCCAAGAGGCACCCCCACCTGCCATGCCCACGCTACCCCACTCTTAGCTTCTCACATTCTTCCTGCTCTGCAAGGACCATCCCAACTCCCGTCTCCTACAGGAGCCCATTTAGGACTCCTCCACTCAGAGAAAAGGTTTTCCTCCTTTAAATCCCAACCCCCCACCCCAACTCTCCTTGGGATTTATTTTATGGCACTTACTTCCCTTTTGTTTGGCAGGGACGGTACTTCCAGAAGCCAGGTACTGTTTTACTCATCCTTGTTCAACCCATAATTAAGTTTCCCTGAAATGGACAAAGCCCACGATTCTGATATCTGGGACAGGTTGCTCGAGTCTTAGGACGTCTCTTTGCATCACCATCCAGAGCTCAGCTGTTCCCCTTCTGGAGGAAGTATCTCCCTCCCCAGCTGCGGGACACTCCGGCTTCCCATAGGCAGGCCTTCACGACCAAAGACTCTCAGAAATGGAAGTGACCTTGAAGACCATCAAGAGGACGGCGCTTAAACCCGAAAGCCCTCGACGTAGTGCTACTCAGACTTTTATGTGCGCGGGAATCACCTGGAGATCTTGCTGACATGCAGATTTAGCAGGCTCGGGGTACAGCTCAAGACCCTGTACTTCTAACCAGCTCCTAGGAGATGCCAATGCCCTTGCCCTAGCGTTATCCCTTGAGGAGTAAGATTCTTTGGCATTTTAAGGCACTGATAATGCGGAGAGCTCCCACCGCTTGAGCGCTTAGTGCTCTGGTGTCTGTCATCTGATAGGATCTGCACGTAGCCCTGGGAGGGTAGGTGACACTATTCCCTTATCCTACAGATGCATGTCACAGAGGTCAAGGTCACGCGGCTAGCAGGTGGGGGAACTGGGAGTAAACGAGCCTGTCCGACACCACTGACCCCCTTCTTCTCACCACACTCCTCCTTCTACCATGATTTAAGGAGGGACGTTTGCATCACCGCCTGGAGGTCAGTAAGACTGAGACAGAGCCCGTGACTCCGGGCAGGAAGGGCTGCCATGTCGTTATCCTGCCACATCCATAATCCGCTCAGAAGCTGAGTCACGGAGTCCTATGGTTATGTTCCAGAGAGCGGCGGTGCCCCTGACGACTGAGACCATCGGTATTCCATCCCGCTTCGGGACCACCGTGAAATCCTAGCCACGGACTCCCGCTGGCCGAGGGATGATGGCACTCCCGGCACCTTCCCGGGCCTGACAGCCCCAGAGCTTTGCCGTCAGGGTGCCTGAGGCTCTTAGCAGGGAGCGGCAGAGAAGGAGGGAAAGCCAGTGCCAAGGGCTGGCTCCTGAGAAGGGGAGATTCCCAAGTTGGATGACCAGTCAGTGCCAAGACCGGTGCCAGGAAGAGGACGCACTGGCCACAAACTTGCCTCTGGGGCCAACGTGGGCCATGGGTCATGGCAAGAGAAAACCGAGCTGGCGCTAGCAAGCAAGTAGAAAGCAAGCAGAACGTGGCCCAGAGCTGCTAGACCTCTGGCTGAGCCTGTGGGAAAACCCAAGAACCTGATCCTTTATCCTCTCCCAATGGGGACGTCAAGGGCCCACTGAGATTCGGGGGTGCTCCAGGCTTCCTTTGGGCCTCCCCTCCTGCCTGAGCAGCAAAGGAGTCTGAGCTAAGGAGAGATGCTTCGCCGATTTCAACATACCCACAAGACATCTCTCTTGCCTCACTGCTGGAGGGAGGCCACGGCATGTCCATCTGTATCTAGATTCCTCCTCTTCTGAGCAGAACACCCAAGGACCCTACGGGGGAGTTAGAATTTCCCAAGGCAATTTCCCAGTGCATCTTGAAGCCCCCTTGGCCCTGTGTCACCTGTCCCCTCCTCACACCAGCCCAGTGGATTATCCTAGAAGACTGGCCAGCAGCCCATACGGGCCAATGGCAGCAGGGGGATTCATGGAGACTTTTGCCCTCAACACCATGATGTACCGAGGTGGTGTGAGCTGGATGATGGCTCAGGAGCCCCTTAGATCACCCCTCAGTGTGTGCTGTTTCAACCCAACCACCGCCCTTAGAACAAGGAGAACCTAAGAGGACGGTCAACTTGTGGGTGGACATCCTCAGTGCCTCCGAGTGGGCCTCTCGATGGCAAACAGGGTGGTTCTACCTTAGAAGTGGACCCTTGGATGGCTCAAGAAGTTGGCTCTGGTGGACACCATGCCCTCGAGCTCCATCTGCAAGGTTTAACCGCTACCCAGAAGAATCTAGCTGAAGACACAGTCCTCCGTAAGACTGAGGATGGACGTAGCACCCTTTCTGCTTCCCAAGGGTGGGGAGGGGTCATGGGTGCTCCTGTTGGCAGGACCCACATAGGAAAGGGGGGTTCCGTGGAATAGCTGCCTTGAACCAATATGGCCGAACTCACACGTGGAAGTATCCAATTGAGAACTCCTGGGTTTCCTTCTGCCTTGTTTCTTGTTTGAACAGCAGCGATGCTGAGTAATGGATTCACTGGGTGAGCATGGAATTCACCGGTCACAAAGACCCATCTTTGCTCTTGATGCAGTCAACCTGAGCCAATTAACCACTGGGCGAGGTTGATGCCATTCTAACAAAATAGGGAATCCCACGGATGCTGCCTATTTTCCCAAGTGGGAGGCTTAGCTTCAGCCTGTGTGTGCCGGCCGGCATCACGTGAAACACCACCGGATAAGGCTGAGCACACGGAGTCAGAGCCTGGTTCTCGGTATTAGCCACTCATCAGGAGTGGACAGGAACGGGCAGAGAGTAAAAAAAGGGAGCTGCCCCATGGGGCAGAGCAGAATGATCTGCAGACAGCTCAGATCTGCGGTGCCCTCAGCCCAGAACCCAAGAGCTCCTCCCCGTTCCTCTCCCACTCCTTCCTGCCCAACCCGGCCTACAGAGAAGTACGGGAAAGAATGTTCCCAGGTGGCCGGGGCTTCTCAGAGGCCAATCTCAGGCAAGCCAGACCCAGCCTTCCCCCTCTCTTGTGGTACTTCCCGGCTCTCCGTTGCCATGGAGACCAGATGCCTTCTGAGCTCTGTGCTTTATCAGGAGTCCAGCCTTGGAACACCTTGGCTTAGGGAAAGCCCACTCACTCCTCTGGCTCCCAGGGTGGGAAAATAACGAAGCTGGATCTCTTTCACCATAATGGTTCGGGGGTTCCCCTTGCCACAATCCACAGGATGGTCTGAAGGCATCTGCTCAAACCCTGGTGTGTGTTTTGGGGGGGGGTGGCCTGCCCACCCCTTCTTTCTGTTCTAGAATTGGAGACCTTGTTTTGCACCCTGGGTACCACAGGCAGCCATGGCAGCAACCAGGGTGGGCTGTCTATAGCCGCGTGGGGCCCGAGGAAGCAGAAGCAGGACCCTTGCCTCCATTTTGACTGGTCCCTCTGCTTTATTCAGATCCACTCCCACGTTATCCCTTGGACCCCGCTGTAACTCAAAGTCTGCCACATCTTACACTCCATCTCAGCCACCACACTCACCCCAAGGCTCTGGTACTCGTTTTCCCCTGCCCTGGCCCTTATTCCCCATAGAACATTTACCCAGACTCATCCCAGCTGATCTCAGCGAAGTCTCGAGGCCTCCGAGCCCCAGGGGGCCTTGCAGCAGCACCCTCAGTCCGCATCCCTGGGCCCCAGAGATGGGTGTGGAAGGCGTTCTGAAGCCACAAGGGCTGGGCCTGCTCATATGTTCTCATTAGGGTGACCAAGTGTCCCCGTTTGCCTGGGACTGAGGGGCTTCTCAGGACACAGGCTTTTCTGTGCTACGACTGGAACATTTGGGGTAAACTGGGTTGGCGGACCACCCTCCCCCTCGCTCACAGCTGACGACCTTGCTTCTCCAAAGCACCGAGCACCGATGGCCTATGCCCACCTGCACGCACCTGGGCCATATACTCTGCCTCCATCTGCAGGGGATTTCGCTCCTGGTGGAGGTCCACCATCTGTTCTCGCCTACCAAGGACTCTACTTCCGAAACACCCCTATCAATTTCCCCTCCTTTACTGGACCATTCCTACCAGCGAGCAAAGACCCTGGGACTTCGCCCATCTTAAAACAGAACAAAACCCGACTCTCTTTACATCGCACTCCCTTCCAGCTCCTGCCCTCGTTCCTACTCTGCTTCACGTCAAAACTCTAAAGGGTTGTCCGTACCTGCCGTCTCGTCCTCTTCTCCCATTCCCTTATTTTAAAGATCTTTTATAGCTGAAAACCATGAAATATTTCAAACACATCCCCAAAGAGGGAGGCTCTTCTTGTCACCCAGTCCGCCCCAATCACACAGAAGCACAGCCCAGACATCATCCATTCTCTCTTGCCTCCATCAGATACACCTGTGCCTCCTGCCCCACTGCTCTCCCCCCCCCCAACTGTTCTGGCCACACTCACCGACAGCCTCCATGTTACCAGGTCATACCTGGCGGTCGCTGCTCCCACCTCCGCTCATTGGACCTCTCTATGGCTTAAACAGTCGATCACTGTCCCCCTTGGAAACACCTGTTTTGTTTTCCACTCAGTTTCCAAGGTCCCACGCTGCTCCGGTTTGCTTGCTAGTCTCCTCCCCAGGTCCCATTGCCCCAACCTCCCCACATTGGGCGCCCAGTGGCTCCTTCCGGAGCCTTGCTCACCTGGGGAGCGACAACCTCCCTCGCTGATGTCACGCGGTCTCCCAGGTTCACCCACCGGAAACTCCCACGTTTCTATCCCCAGCCTGGACTTCTCTCCCGAGCTTGACATTTCCGCATGGATGCTTTGATTAATAAGCATCTACAATTTAATAAGGAGCCAGACTGAATTCACATCACCCCCAAGCTCTGCCTAAACCCTGTCCCTCCCGCAGATTTCCAGCTTCCTCAGGCCAAGACCGTTGTGTCTTGCATCTTGCCCACAACGGCGACCAGATCCTTAAATGGCCCACCAGCCCTTTGTGCTCAAGCCCCCAGCCCCTGTCTGACCCCACACAATCCGGCTCCTTCTGCTCCCTCCTCCCGGCTTGGCCTGGGAGACCCCCCGACCCCCCAAATCTAGGCAGTTTGGATCCTTTACCTCCCTCGGTCTGTGCCCAAATGCCGCTTTTCTCTGCAACCTTCTGGGTGCTCTTGTAGGACCTGCAACTCCCTCCCTTTCCCTGTCCTCTTTTGTTCCATAGCTTTGAACTCCATCTGACACGCTTCGTGTATTTACTTCTTTCTGTCACCTCTCACTGGCCTGTAAGTGTGTCTGCTGTATTCCCAGCACCTAGAACAGTATCTGGCATACAGCAAGGGCTCATCATTTGCGTTTCCCTGAGGGAGTCAATGACCAGGTGAGCGACAGTTGTCTGCCTATCACAGAGGGACCATTGCTTTGGGGCTCCTACCTTTTAGCAAAGGCTGCAGGGATCTCTCTCTCTCTCTCTCTCTCTCTCTCTCTCTCTCTCATACACACGCATGCTCCTCTATCTGGCTGCTGGCCTGGTAGAAAGGACCCGGGAAACAAACAGCAGGGGAGAGGCAGGCAGGAACCAGTTCATCACATTCACTATGCAAACAGCCCAAGTGCAGAAGACAGCCACAGTAACCACGCGAGCTTTGCTGTCACCACTCGCTGCCCATAAGGACTCTCTCTGGCCCGGTCTGGGATCCACCGGTGGAGATCCCTGGAATTAATGTTACTGACATATGGAAGATTCTGGAAAGAATCTTCCCAGCTCTCTTGACCCGACTCAAAAACAGCCAGTCCGACCAAGACTTTAACCAAAATGTTGAGATAGAATAGGGTCTCTGTAAGTGTGTGCCTTTAGACGCACCCTGAAAACGTATCTGGACAGACTGAGCTTCCTTTCTGGAAGGACAGCCCTTGCTCATCTGGGGGTGGTGTCCCACTCCTGGTCCATTTTCTTTTCATGTGACTTCCTGTCCTGCAAAAACGTGGGCGTCTGGCTCCTGAGTGCTCACTATGTGTGCGTCCCGTGGAACCCCTGCCCTTCGCGGCCCCGGCTCCTCCCTCCACCCCCCGCAGGCTGTGCAGTGGTTGGGAGCATAAGCTTTGGAAACGGGCCTGGATTTGGAATGAAACGGTACTCATGCAAATTACTCAACTGCTCTACTTTGAGTTTTTCCCCAGCAAAACGGGGATGACAAGCGCTCTCCCACGGGGCCGTCATAAAGGTGAAAAGGAGACAGCATGTGTCGAAATGCTGGTACATAGTAAGTGCTCAGCGCATAGGAGCCTTTATCATTGAGTTTCCATCGTGGCAGCCTGGGGGATGCTCTGTTCCCTCAAGACTGCTCTGGGGTCCTACACGGGGGGGTCTGGGTAATCCTATCTAATGAACAGAGAAAACGGAGTAGGGGAACTTGGTCCACACTCATGGTCACTCTGATCAACACCCTCCCTGAACTTGACTTCCATTTACCCTTGGAGGCTGACTAATGGCTATGTGGCCTCCTAAGCTAAAATATGGGGTCTCCTAACAGGATGGAGACGGAACAGGGGGCTTTGGTGGTTATGAAGCCCCCCAGGGTCAGAATTCCGGTTCTTGTAATGTCTCACCCTCACAATCCCATTAACCAAAGAACATTCCCTTGGTTAGGCTTTGTCTCAGAAGGTTTAATTACCTGTGGACCTGTTAGTCTCATTCTAAAGCGTCCTCACCCCCAACTCTCTGAATCTGGACGAGCCACCACTGAAGCCAGAGTGAACTTCTTTCCCCAGGGTGCCTGAGGGAGCCTTTGAAATGGCAGACAGGGCTGGCGGCATCCAAGCATCCAAAGAAGGTTCCCCAAGCCGTTTAGAAGAGGGACTGTCAGCACTCGATTCTCAGATAATCAGAGTCTGCTAGAAATACATGTGAGATTCAGTGAGGGAGGCTGGCGGGGCAACGGTATGACCTTATAAAGCAGGAGTTAGGTACCCCGTCATTTCTGAGCATCACGGTGGGGCCACATGGGGGCTACCACAAGGCTTAACGCCAACGCAGGAAAAAGAGAAAATGGGAATAAAGGCAGAGGTATCCGACAGGCAGTAGAGGTGAAGCAGAAAGAAATAAACAGAAAAAGAAAAGGAAGGGCACGAAACACGTGTGATGAACAATGGCCCCATGTTCGACGTCCCTGGGGGGTTCCCTGCCCATGGCGTATTTCCACGGGGCCCGCTCTGCTTATAGGTACCACTCAGAGCTGAACTTGGGTTGCTCTGAAGGAAGGGAGGATGGAGCTCGGCCCTTTCCCAGAGATCCGGGCTGTGCAGAGAGAAAGAATTCTGGTATGAGAAGGAGATCCCTGTGTCTAAAGCTCCTCCCCCAGCCTCAGTCTCCTCGCTCATGAAACTTTAGTTATTATCTCAATAGGAAAAGCTACCCAGGGTACATTCCTGGGGGAGAGAGGAGGTTTCAGAGGCCATGAGAGGAAGGGAATGATAAAGAGGATGTGGGGGGCAGGGGGTGGGCCATGCACACGCAGGAGGGCTGCACGAGACGTGGACAAGCTAATACCAGGGAAATCAGCAGGAGACATAGTAAAGCCTTACACCTGCGGCGGGGTAGAGCCTCCCAGATGACAGTGACCCAAAGAACAGGGAGGGATAGAGAATCGCCTTTATGTCGCTCTGATGGAGGTCTATCTAGTTCCTCTGGAAGCCGCCTGGTGTCCACCGCCTGATAAATGCACGATCTGGCTCCCCTCAGGCTCGGGTCCCATGTCCTCCTATTCTCGTCCTTCCCTGCCCTGCTTTCTTCACACTAGCCCCCTTCCTACTTCTGACGCCACAAGAAAGATCATACCTCAGGGCCGCCCTCCTATTGCCTCTGCCTGGGATGCGGGTCTCTGGCCAATTATCGCCTCATCTAAGCTGCTTTCCTGACAAGAGTGGCTCCCTGCCTCGCACCTGCCTGAGGTTTTCCCCTTGCTCGCATCGTCAAGCATTTATTTTCTCTGCTTCCCCAGTGGAATAGGAGTTTCACAAAAGCACATTCCATTTTGTTTACTTCTGAATATTGATTAGTGCCGAGCAGGCCTTGTGCAATATTTGTTGAATGAATGTAGGAACCCAAAGCCCTAACATTTATAATATATATATATAATTAATATTATTATATTATATATATGTAAAGAGTTCTTTAGATTGATCTGTTTGGTGTTTCCGTCGGACCACCAGCAAGGGGTAGGGGTAAGGGTGGAAACTGCTGCAGTTGAGAGGGCTTGGTAAAAGCTGCCATGTTCTGTCTGAAAAATTCAGATCTGTCACTCGGCCCCGTGGGCTGTAAGAGAGTGGTAGCCAACCTCCAAATGGCCCCCAGGGATCCCTGGCACCTGATATTACCGCCCTTGTGTAGTCCCCTCCCATCTGGAATAAAGCTCACTTGTGGCACCAATGAGATATTGAGAAAATAACAGCGCGTCGCCAACGGGCTTGGTCGTAAAAGACATTTGGGCCGCTTTCTTTCTTTTCCTTGGATCGCCCACTCTGGGGAAGCCCCGCCACCACAAAGGGAGGACACGCAAGCGGCCCAGGGAGAGAACACTGTGGGGCAGGGGCAGGGAGGGGGAACGGAGGCTTCCCGCCAACAGCCAGCACGATGTGCGTGAATGAGCTTGGAAACAGGTCCTCCACCCCAGTCAAGCCTTCAGATGATGCAGCCCTGCTACAGTGTTGACGGAACCTCATGAGAGACCCCGACCCAGAAGCATTCAGCTCAGCTGCTCCCGAATTCCTGACCTGCCGAAATGATGCGAGGTGATACATCTGTTCGGTATTGTTTCGAAATGCGACATTTCAGATCTGTGTAATTTGTTGCAGACCGACAGGTAATTATCGCAGAGCAGATGACGTGGGGGTGGGGGCTGGCCATCCTAGCTTTGAGCAGATATGGGTATGACTAAGACTGTGTCTTTTGCTGGTTCACCGTGCAGCCCAACCCCCCTTCTGGTCCCAGTTTGATTCTGCAACTTCGAGCAGCCACAAATGCCACCTGTATCCTCAATAAACTTTATTTAGACACAAAGAGACACAACAGAAAATACATACACAGATACAGATATAGATATAGATATATTTTTTCTCTATAGGATGAACAAACATCACACAGGGAATTTAAAAAGTAGTTGCATGGAATGTAAGAAAAAATTGCAAAGTTCCTTGGTCGCTCACACTTAACACAGACACATATTTCAGAGGCAGACAGGGATACAGCTTCCCTACAATAGAATTCACAGTTGGTCTATAACAGTACACAGGTGTTAGGAAGGTAATCAGAGGAGTCAGGGATCCAGTGACTCTTGAAATGACAGAATGCTCACAACACTAGGAGGACTCTGTTTGAACAAAAGGCAGAATCGAGGATTCCATACCCGCCCCCCCCTGCTCAGATGTTCTGCAAGCTGTCAGCTAGGGCATAAAGCAACTCAGCAGAAAGGCCACGTGAGCGTTCGTCTTGAGGCTTCAAGGTCTGCGTAACCTCTACCTTTGGGTCCATACCACAGAGAGTTCACATAGACACACTTAGGACACTGAAACTCTTGAACATGCACGCTGGCTCCGAAACCCACGGTACAGAACATTGACATCGGTTTATAAAATGTGGCTTTCAAACGGAAAAGGGGTAAGAGCCGAGAGGAGAACACACACCCTTTGCACACGGTGCCCCGTCCATGGGCAGGGTTTCCCACCACGCTGCCTGTGGTCCCTCCCGCAGGGGGCCCTGGCCTCTGGGTCCCGCTCCTCGCCGGGGGGTTGCGGGGGGCAGGACGGATGTCTCTGGCAAGTCTATGGCCCTCTAACGTCCCACCTGCGACCTGTCAGAAGCCACGTATGTCACCGGGACCGGCTGCCGTAGTACCACCACCCCTGCTTCTCCCTGTCCCGGCCAAGCCTCTGGCCTCCGAATCATCTTCGCGTTTCAGAGCGGGGCTCCCTAGGCACCCTGCGTGTGTTAGTAAAAAATGGTTTCCACTGTACCCTTCGTGTGTCCTCTTCCTAATGTGACAAATCCAGAGGAGATGAAGTTATGGAGATCGGGTCCTCCACTTCGGTAAGCCTCCTTCCCATAATGTCCTGCAAGAAGACGGGGCAGAGTTATCTAGGAGACTCATAGCAGCAACAATAAGGCGACCGCTGCAGATCCCGCTCAGCAGGCCGGAGTGAGGACGTCTGTGGCAAGCCGGCAGCTAAGGCAGGAGGTGGAAGCCGTCAAGAAAAAATATATAGATTATTTTATAAACACATATCATATAATATATATTACAAATATATATACTGTCTATATAAAAGTATATATATCAAGTATATATACAGGTACATGTGTGTATATATATGTGCATATATATATATGTAATTGCACAACAAAGACAAAAGTTCTGGAAAGGATACATAGAAAGCAGAGGGGAAAGAGGTACACGTGGCTTGATTTTGGCATTTCTGACCGAGCATACCGGAACATCGGTGTATTTGCCCCCACATCCTGTCCATTGTCCTGGCTTCTTCCAGCTTGCCTCACTCATTTGTGTTCTTTCTTTCCAGAGCATGGAGGCCGGGCTCTGTCCGGCCGGGGCTGCCCTGTCTATAGGCCACTTTATAAATCCCACCACACCCTACGGACCGACGGCCTCGTGGCTTAGGAGAGATCCAGCGTCAGCCAAAGCGGGCGGGCGGAATGGTGATGGTGAAACACCGGGAAATATTTACTGCTTTCCCCTCTTGACTTTCTGCAGTAAGATCTTTCCCTTGTCAGCCTCACGTAGCCATCTACCCGTGGGGCTGGTCTGGGGAAAGGTGACAGTGGCCGAGGGCCCTGGGAGAAGAAATTCAAAGAGAAAGAGAGTAATATCCGGCCTCTGACGTTGAAATGGGATTTCACAATGCTCCTGAAATACAGGTACGGTAAAGGAAAAAGGGCTCCCTAAATGCCATCCTGAGGCATAGACATAGGAAAATGGAGAAAAGCCGTATTTTTGTCCTGTTGCTCCAAGAGTGCATTAAAAACTACTTAGAAGTAAGCCAGCTTGCAGAATTACCCAAGATGTAAGGTTAAGTTAAAAAGTGCTCAGAAAATGGGGCGCCTGGGTCATGCAGTCTGACTCTTGGTTTTGGCTCAGGTCACGATTCTCAGGGTCATGAGATCGAGCCCTACGTCGGGCTCCGCGCTGGGCATGGAGACTGCTTGAGATTCTCTCTCTCTCTCCCCTTCCGCCCCCGCCCTCTTTAAAAAAAAAAAAAGTAGATGGGAAATGCCATATTATATATGACCACAACGCTGTAAAGAAGTCAAACCAGAGCATTAAAAAAAAGATGGAAAGAAAACACATTCACTTGCCAGTGAAAACAGTGCCAGCGCCTTCAGCTAATTAGAACTCGTGTCTATTTCTTCTCTCCTTTCAATGCTTCCATATTTTCCAAGTTTTTTTTCCTTTAGTAAGTATGTCTTTTTTATAATATAAATAAGTAAAATAAATTGCTAATGAAAAAGAAATGTACGGTAAACATGAAGACAACCCGAATTGCATCTTTTCTTAACAGGGCGCCCTCTGCATTGGTACATCTCAAACACAGGTGCATACTGGAACCACCTAGAAGCTTCGAAAAATGCAAAAGTCCAGACACAACTCCAGGGATTCTGATTCTGTTGATGAGGGTCTGAGCTTAGGCAATGGTATTTTTAAGAACTCTCTAGCTGATTCTAAGGTGCCAGCAGGAAACAGAACCATTGCCCTAGGGTAAATGGAGAGAGAACCTAGGTTCAGTTTATCCAGCTGGGTTCAAGGAACATTTGTTGGACCCTTGGGGTCCAAATGCTTGGCACCCCCCATGATCTAATACGTTATGCCTTCCAGAGTCCTCCCTTCCTTCCCTCCCAGTTCCTTCTTCCTACTCCCACATCGAGTCCTCAAAGCTGAGTGTGCATCGGAAAAACCAAGAGGGCGTGTTTAAACGGACTGCCGGCCCCACTCCCAGAATTTCTGATTCAGGAGATCTGGGACCAGAGCTCAAGATTTTGCATTTCTATCAGGTCACCTGGTAATGCTGACGCTGTCGGTTCCAGGGACCAAGCTCTGAGAACCGCTGTCCTCGCACATGAAGAACTTGAGAGAATGCTGTCACTATTTCTGTCATGCCCTCCACCCTGGAAGAGACACTCACTCCTCAGGGCGCACAGCCTTCCACGAGGAGCTCTCTGGCTATAAACTACCACGGTCCCGACCCAGAATGTGGCAGAACAGAATTACTGGAGCTAAGAGGCGTCTGCCCGTATCCTGAGCCATGTCACAGCTCCAGAAGCCACCTCTAGCACCTGGAGAAATACATCTCCAACAGGGATGAAGGGGTCGGGGGAAGGGGTGTGTGGAGGGCTGCGCTGCAGGGAGAGAGGGACCCCTGTCCTGTAACACGGTCACTCTCTCCCCACCCCACCCCCAACAATGGCAGGGCAGGAGAAGGAAGTCACAGTTCAGAACTGTCATAAATTTGGACCTCATTAATTCCGAACCCGCAATGCTTCCTGCGGAATTGGGGCTGGTTTATTTTTGTGCTCTTTTATAAATAAAATTTTTGATAAACAAATCAATACCGGGGAAGATGGAGCAGAAACAGGGCCCGTGCTCTTACAAATCATTCTTATCTGTCAGCTGGAACAAGGTCCCTCGGGACCGAGCATTGCCCTAGTGCCTCGGGGCTCTGCTTTGTTTAACGAGCAACGCCGGCTTTCTGATCACCTACTACGCACCAGGCAGACAGACAGAGCCTCTGAACACATGGCCTAAGGGGTGGTTTTGGGTTTTTTTTTTTTTTTTTGGTTTTGTTTTGACATCAAAGTAGCAAACATTTTATAGCATAAAGCAGTTTACAGAGATTTTTCACATAGACTATTAGCTTACAATTTTAATCACGACTGCATACACATGTTGTCTATTACATTACGATGCCCCCATTTACCGCTGGAAAAATGGAAGCCAGGGGAAGATGACCGAGCCAATGGTAGCTTCCAGCTGCTCTCACTCCAAACCACATGTCCCTTCCATCATGCACACCTCGCTCCATGTCCTCCCCACAAGAGCCTTGTGAAAAAGTCACGTTCCCCAAGTTCCCGGAGTTAGTCAGCGGTAAATCCCCAAGCCCTGCCATCTTTGTACAACTCTGACGCAAGCCACCTCACCCCACAGTGAGGTTCTGAGTTGGGTTAAGGTAAGATATGCCGAGGGGTCAAGACCAAGAGCAGGTGGCCGGAATAAAGAATTCTATGGTCAAATCGGCTTGGAAAATACTGAGTTACGTGGCATGAAAACGAAGCATGAACACCAAGTCTAGGGACCTGTCAATGAGCACCGCCTGTCCAGGGAGCACCGACGTTTTTCAAAGGCATCTCTCAGGATGCTCGTGTTGGGAAAGCTGCCCGTGACGCTGAGTGGGAGAAGGCAGGGTGAGAGCTTCAGCTCCTCTCTTGAGTGCTCACTGGACAGCTGGGCCCCAGCCCCAGAACTCCTGATGTACTAGGTTGGAGGTAAGTTCCATGTCTGACAAGTTGCTAGGTGATGCCGCTGAGGGCCCCAGGTCCAGGGACCACACTTTATGAACCACTGCGTGAGAACGACCGACAGGTCCCTCTTGAGCTGGATCGAGGGCCAATGCTAAGAGGTCAAGGTGCAGAAGGACTCGCGTTCTCTGTTCCCGCCAGAGGAAGGGTGTAACATGAGCAAGGGCAGCATGACGAGAAGGATCAGTAAAAGCAAAGCCCTGAGCAGGTGGGTGGGGCGAAGAGAGGGAGTCTATGTCTCCTCTCTGCCCTGGCGGTGCGTGCGGTCCGGCAGTTGGAGAGATGTGTGCTATGAAGGGGTATCTCAGGATTCTTTAGATATAGCACAAAGAATTATGCCCTTCTCTGTCCGGCAGCCACCACCCTAAGTCTATACCCTTCTGCCTGACATTGAGGCAGGAAGCCAAACAGTGCTCCGACCAAGAGACAGAGCATTTCCAGGGGAACAGCCACACGTCCAGCCGAGCTCCCAGCAGAGGTAAGCGAGAACATCCTTCCAACCTGTCCAACCACCTGTTGAACCCCAACTGTGCAAGGCAGCACCTGGGGGGACGCTCTACCCTTAATTCTGCCACTGCTCTCTCACCGTCACCAGCATCCGGAAGTCCAAAGTCACAGGGCCAGCACTGAGGCTCAAGTTCAACGGGTTCCCCAGCAGGAGGCACTGAGAGCTAAAGAGAGGTCTGAGGCTCAGTTCCTGGAGTCAACTCAAGGCTGGGGGCTCTGGCGAGGCAGCGACTCCAAGTGACTACAGGGCAAGTTTTTCTGTAAAAGAGATTTGCTGCAAGAAACAGGGCGGGGAAGGGAGGTAATATCTGAATGGTGATTTCAGTTAAGATGTAAGAGCGGTTTGCATCTGTGAAATTAGATCAACAGTCAAGGGAGAGAAAGACCCTTACCAGGATGGTTTGCAAATACAGCCTGGGTTTGCAAATACAGCCAAGAGAATGCATCCTGAAGGAAATCAGCACAATAAATCCCAACGAGAGGGATGTGACGGACACTCGGTGGGGAAGAGGACAAAGAGACGGCGACAATGAGAGAGAAGAGACAGAGAGGACGATTCTGGGCGTTTCTATCAATTTCCAACAGTATTCCCAGAAGAAACACAGAAGGGACAATTCAGAAGCAGTGATTAAAAGTTAATAGATTTCTTCTTTTTTTTTTTCCTGAGCAGATGGAAAGACTTTAGTCTTTAGATCCAAAGACGAGAGGCAAGATCAAGCACCACACTGTGCCTTAGAAGGGACCAAAATCTAGATACACTCTGGTGAAACGCCTTTTAAAAATATAAAGTAAGGAAGGAAGGAAATAAATAATCTGTAAAAATAAAGGAAAATGCCTTCTTCGTAAAACACTTTAAAAAGTGTGTGTGTGGGGGGGGAAGCAAATCAACCTTTCGAAGGATTTGGAGACTTTCCAGAAGGCACTGAGAATAATGGGAAGCTCGCTAATATTTTTGAGTACAGATATTTTGATTCCATTCCTCCAAAACTCATTGAAAACCACGAAAAGAAAGAAGAAGAGGAAAAAAGTTCCAAGGGGGGAGAAAAATATCAGACTTTTCATTTCACAGATGTAGAACTGGGGAAAATACACATACCGAAATACAAAGAAAGAAAGAAAGAAAGAAAGAAAGAAAGAAAGAAAGAAAGAAAGAAAGAAGAAAGAAAGAGAAAGAAAGAAAGAAAGAAAGAAGAAAGAGAAAGAAAGAAAGAAAGAAAGAAAGAAAGAAAAAGAAAGAAAGAAAGAAAGAAAGAAGAAAGAAAGAAAGAAAGAAAGAAAGAAAGAAAGAAAGAAAGAAATATATACACAAAGATCAGTTCAAAGGGGGCTAACGACCTAAGTGAAAAATCGAACCTTAAATCTGCCAGAAAAGAACGGTGGGTAATCCGTTCATGGTCTCAAAGTGGGGAAGGATTTTAAGACGAGGAGCAAAAGGCACAGAATAAAGAGGCAACGAGTGAGCGTTTTTAAACCAGGAGGCGTCAAAAGCCATCACGAAACTGTAAGTCAAAGGCTGGAATAACATATATTTACATTCCTATCCAAGGCCCATAAAGAACTTCAAGTTAATGAGAGGGTAAAAGAACACGACAGAAAACGCCGGCCAAAGAGATGAACTGGCAAATCACAGCGGAGAAGAAGACCCAAGGGGCAGATTCGCATGTAGTGGTGTTCAACCTCACAAGTAATCAGGGAAATTCAAATGAAAGCCATAATGAGATATCATTTCATACCCAGCAGACTGGGGGAGTGAAAATGCCTGACACTACGGACACAGGTAAGCAGGAATGAGAACGTTGGCACGTTTCCGCTGGGAGTGTAAATTGGTACAAACGCTTTGGAAACTGGAAGACGGATATACAGTAGAAACAGCAATTCCCCTTCCGGTAGATAAATCCTCACACATGCGCACAAGGAGGTACGCTCGAGCATGTTCCTATGGGTATTGTTTGCAACAAAGACAAATGAGGGGGCTCTATATTCCTACCAAGAGAACAAGTGATAAATAGTGCCATACTCCTATGATGTAATCTTATACGACAGTCCAAATGGAATGAACCAGAGCTCTAAGGAGCAACATGGAGGACGGTCCATTATAATGCTGAGTATACTGAGCAAAGCGAGGAAAAACAGGATGCCATCATCTAGAGAGAGTTATAGAACAGGCTATGCAATACTCTAGATTGTTTCAGGATACGTGCAAATGTAGTATTAATAGAAGAACAAAGAGACTCAGGGAAATGATAAATACTTCAAAACAAATACTTCCAGAGATAGGGAGTGAAACGTAATTGAGAAAGGAAGGGTAGATGAGGTGCTCTGGTGTTTTATTTCCTATGCTGGATGGCTGGGGACATCATTCACTGTTAAATAATTCTTTATTTTATTAGATGATAGATGAATGCATAGATGATGGATGGATGGATGGATGGATGGATGGATGGATGGATGGATAGGGAGAAGGAGGGAGGGAGGGATGCATAGATGGATGGAGGGATAGGTGGATAGATGGATGGATGGATGGATGGATGGATGGATGGAGAGATGGATAGATGGAGAGATGGATGGATGGATGGATGGATGGATGGATGGATGGAGAGATGGATAGATGGAGAGATGGATGGATGGATGGATGGATGGATGGATGGATGGAGAGATGGATAGATGGATGGATGGATGGATGGATGGATGGATGGCTAGTTTTTAGTTAAGAAACTGTAACCCAAATATTGTATTCAACACCAAATTGTCCCTCAACAATAAAGGAAACAAAGAGTCTTCAGTTTTAAGAACTCAGAGACTAAAATACCCTCGAGTTCTTCTTGGGGGAGGGGTGAGGTGCCCAATGACAAAATCCATCAAGCAAGAAGTAACCCCATAGAATTTCGAAAACCACAGACCTATTTATTTATCATCTTTAAGCAGTACCCAAATCCCCAAATTCATTAAGAAAAGATCAGTAAATCAGATTACACATTTGTAACATTTAACCAATTGGTTTTACTGACAGCAAGAAAGTTAAGTGGTACTGGATTTGCCCTGGAAAATCTGCTACGCAAAGGGGGTGATAAAAGTACGTTATGGTGATGAAATAAAACCAAAAGCAGCTTCCGTGGTCAGAGCAGCGGCTCTCCAGCTTTGGAGCCTGCTTGAAATGCACAGCATGTACTCAGAACAGACTGGGAGCTGGTCTCTGAAAAGCCGAAATGGTACGAGGGCCCTGCTCTGCAGCCACTTCCCTGCTGAACTTCTCGGTGGAAAAACGTGACAGAGACAGAAATCAAAACACATGGTGAACCCAGGGAAAATATGTTCAGTACACGTGAGAAAGGACCTTTCTCTTTGTCTACCTCCACAACGCTCATTCATACCAATAATAATAATAATAATAAAAAAACCCTAAAAAAGTGCACAGGGGATATAGGAATAGGTAATTACATCCCCCAGGGAAAAAAGAAAAGGTTTTTTTGGAAGGCCAGTGGATATGTAACAAATACGATTAACCTTGAGCCACAATTAAGGAAATGCAAGTCAAAATTGAAAGGATCTCTCTAAAAAACGAATCGATTTTGGGGCACGTGGGTGGCTCAGTCAGTTAAGCATCCCCGACTCTTGGTTTCGGCTTGGGTCATGATCTCAGGGTCGTGAGATCGAGCCCCGCGTTGGGCTCCACGCTCAGGGAATCTGCTTGAGATTCTCTCTCTCCTTCTCCCACTGCCCCTTCCCCTCCCCATACTCTTTCTCTCTCTCAAGTAAATAATAAATCTTAAAAAAAAAAAAAAAGCCTAATCAATTTGGCAGAACTTAAGCCTTCCATGACACCCAGGGCCAGGAGGATGGGCTCTCTCATTGCGGCTGGTGGAGAGCAGAAATTAGTGGTGTCTATCTGAAGGACAACCCTTTGACCTGGCCTCTCCCTGCTAGGAATCTGCCCTACATATGTGCCTTCGAATCTTCCCGTAACATAGGAACCAGGCCAGACAGTGTGGCATTGACTGCAGTAGTTTCTGGCAATGGGCAGCTAAGAAACCCAGCATCCATGAATGAGGTCGGACCATATGTGCAGATGTGGGAAATCTCCAAGACCAAATTAAAAAAAAAATCAAGGTGCAGAGCAATGTTCAGTAGGATCCTTTTTACACAAACAAGAATGAAAACAATACAGAGAGGATACGTACAGACCCATTGCGAGTAGGACGGTTGCTAAGAATGGTATTTTTTTTTCTGCAAATAATTACGCTCGCACACTACTAAAAGGTCCTTTCCTTTGGGGAGAGGTCCTGGGAGGAAGGAAGGGAGGTGTTCGCCTTGGAGTTTTATTACTTTCTCTAACTGTCTGAACTTTCTACACACGTCTATGTGTTATTTTTTATTTTTGTACTATTTACCGAGTTCATCTGGGATTAGGGAGTGGGATCATGGGCTAGTCTTTGTTTTTGTCTTTGTACTTCTTTATGTGGGGAAAAAAAAACTCTAATAAATGTCATTTTATCAAAAGCAGTACAAGGGCCAGGAAGTGAGAGGAGCCACTTCTCCTTGTGTAAATGACAAGGCATTTATCAAACACGGATTCTAATACCCACCTGGCAGGAGGGTGGCGAGGATTAGATGAGATCCCGGGTATAGATCGTTTCGCCTAATACTCCCCACCAATAAGCCTCAATAAATGGGGTTGCTATTCTCATCAAGACTACCGTCTTTCCTCTTTTCCACGCAGGGAACTCCGTGGGGTCTGCTTACTCTGCGTCTGCCCCAAGCTGACCTCAGCCCAGAAAGAGCTAAGAGCAGAAGGAGCTGGACAGCGCCTGGCCCTTGCTATCTTGCTTAAGGGCTCTTTCCCGGAGAAACCCCAAAGCTCCTTCGGGTTCCCAAGAGCTCACACCCATGTCTCCACAAAGGGGAGGGGGCTGGGAGCTGGGAGGGCCTGGGTTCCTTCATGCAGTCATGTTTTGCTAAGGGAACGAGGCTGCTCTGAGCTCGCTCCACCAAGGTAAACGGAGGGGGGGAGCAGGCCGGGTCTAATTGCGTTTTGCACTGACAGTGACTATTTACTAGTCTAAAACTCTCTCGAGAGCAGCTACTGGGAATGTTTTATTTTATGTGTCAATTCTAGTGCTTGCTCTCACAAGCGCATGGGGACTGTCTCCTCCAGAGTCTGTGGAGTTAGCAGGGCTGTTGGTGAATAATCTGGCAATGCCACGGATCTGCCCTCTGGCGTCTCCCCTCTGCAGACTTGGTAGCTGGGCGACCTGGGGATGGTTGAGGCCACGTGTCCCCAGCTGTGAGGGCTCAGGGGCAGCAATCCCACACTGAACCAACACTTCTGTGATGCAGAAGGCAACGGGAACCCAGAGAGGATGAGTAGGGGCATTCTCAAGGTCACACAGGTCAATGGTTTTGGGATACCCAACCCTCAACTCTTGACTTTCAAGATGGCGCTCTTCATCCTATCATTCTGCTCGAGGAAAGCAGAGAGGCTGCCATCAGAGAGATCAGGGTCACAGGCAGGGTGGGGTGGGGAGCATAACCTCAAATACATCTTGATAACCATCCCACTCGGGGCCAATCCTCCAGAATGTCATTCCTAAACCAACCCCCTTCTCAATTCAAATTAATGTCCCTGAACCCTCAGTTTTGTCGGTTTGGATTTAAGAAAACTTGTACTTTGTGTTTGAAACCAAAATGAACAAACAAACAAAAAGAGGAAGAAGATGTCCTCTATAAAGATCTCCAGCTGTGGCCAAGGGCAAACTCTAGGTCAACCTTATCCACTGCAAGAGCGGAGTTCTGCTGTGGTCTTCTGTATCTCACACAGGCTTCGGGGTAAGATTTCTTGTTTCAGAAAGCATTATATGGCTCAAAAATAAAAGTCTGAAAACCACACCCCCAGTGCATCCTAATTATTTACCAAGGGGACAAGAGAGAGAGGATTACTCGATGGTGACATTAATCTTCAGAGATTTGGGGAGGGCTAAACCCTCCTCCTCCCCCCCCCCTCCTCCTGGCCAGTAAGATAGAATCAGGGAATGTTCCAAATGAAGGAGTTCTCAAGGGCACCTTCTCTAGCCTCGATATTTGCAGACGAGGAAACTGGAGCTGGGGAGGGAACACAGACAGCCCAAGGTCACCAGCTGCTGCTGTGACCACACTCTCCATCTTCACAGCAGAGCCTTCCCTAATGCACCAGGCAGCCCACAGCCTCCCCCGTGCCCCGGGAAACGGTGCAGAGGTTGGTTTCTATTTCAGGGGACCCCAGTGCGCCATTTATTTTCTCCTCAGATGAGCTGGCTGTGATCCCCTTGGAAAGATGCCCGGAGTCTAACCAAATCCCCGCCACTAACTGCGATCCCTGTTTCAGTTCGGGCTCATTCCTGAGAGCAGGACCCTGGCCAAGAGTCCTGAAGAGAGAATGTGAGTGGAGACAAGGATGGAGGCGTCACCACAGCGAGGAAAGACTTTCCTTGGCCCCCAAGTCTGAGGACATTAGGACAGGAGTCAAGGTAGGAATCTGTGAATTGGTCAAATCCCCTCTTGTTATCGCCTTGCAGACATACAGTGGGGTAGCCCCAGGGCACAGGGCGCCTGAGACCTTCTTTCCTCCTGTTTCTTGCCTCTCCTCATCTTTTGCAAAAAAAGGAAAAAAACCCAACCCACTGAGTCTCCTATGAGAGCATCCAAACGGGTGGGGATGAACGAAAGAATGCTGAAAACCTCTACCGTCTTATATAATTTCACCGGGTACCTTTCCATGGAGACATTAGCAATGAACACCTTTTATTATCTATTATACTTGAGGAAAATATTATCTCCATTTTGCAGATGAATAAACAGCCCCAGAGAGGTTGAAAATACACAATCACAGAGGGGCTAGCCTGTGACTTAGGACAGAACCTAAATTCTCTGTCACGTGCAGACTAGGGGTTCCTTTCATGCTACCAAGCTTCTAGGAGAGCCATGCTGCCAGCACCTGCTCCAAGGGTCCTACCTCCCCCAAAACACCTAAGAGAGACCCTTCTAAGACAGCTAAATAAAAATTTTTTTAAAAATGGGAGATGGAAGAATTTTAAGGGCTGTCATCTTTTGTCATGCTTTCACCCTTAATGGGAAGGCAATTTAATTTGTAGACTATGACGTGATCTCTGAGAAGCTATCAATGAGAGAAGGTTCATATTCAAATCTCGGGCTTTTTCACACTGATCTGGGGTTAGCTCTCAGTTGCCATGTTTGGCAAAATAGGAGATGAGAAACAAAATAGTGAACGTTGGGCACAGGGCATTAGCGTTGCCTCAGAGTTTATGGAATTAATGTCATGTGCGACTCTGCTCAGATGTTTCCTTCTGCGGGTGAAGCAAGACTGCCCACTCTGGGTCCCAGGGAAAGACTCAGGGCCGCCATGATTGTTATGGGCACGATGGGGAGAGGGGGGTGCCTCACTGGGAGCTTGATTTACTCTGATCAGTCTCCAGTCTCCTCTCTTGCCAGATTTTCAGGGGGAGGGGGAGCCAGAGGACCCCTGTCAAAGGCAGGTCCGGCCCTCTGCTACCCTACCCTGCCCTCTTCTCTCAGACACTTGGTCTTCTCCATTGATCTGCAGTGGGGGAGGGGGGAAGGGGACAGAGTAGGACCCTCCTCAGGACTGCCTGGCTAAGTACCTTCCCCACAGGCCCTGCTCCTTCTGTGGGGGTCCCCAAGGCTGGAGTTTGAACTTGGAGGGGGCAGGGCCTCCCTCTGACCTCTATGAATTGCATGAAGTGTTGGCCAGGGGGAGGCAGCCCTGGGAGAGGAGAGCAGGAGGAGTGTGAGAGGAGACTCCAGGTCCCTCCATGGACCGGCTGCAGAAGTTCCTCTCCACAGAGCACTCCCTCCTCGTTCCATCCCTGCTCCCCTCATCCCCTCAGCCCTGCAGTGGACTGCTCTGCTGCTGTGACTTGTCCAAAACACTGCACCCCTCCTTACGGGTTCCTTAAACCCTATCTCCTTCCTTTTAATGAAGCTTTTGCTAAACTGTTCTCAAATTACCCTTTTTAAGAGGGCCATCTGTTTCCTGCCAGACTCCAACGGATAGGCCATCCATCACCATCCTGGGACTTCTTCCCTCCTTAGCCCATTCAGGGGCCATGGTCCATCCTTATAACCACCCCAGCCTCCAACCTCGCGCACGGTGCTCACCCAGCAAAACCACCAGCAAAGAGAGCCGACCAGCTGCCATTCTGTCTCTGGGAGACTTTAGGCAAATTATTTGACCTCTCTGAGCCCCCGTTTCCCCATCTGTAAAATAAGACTAAATAACAGTACTAAACGAGGGTTTTGGGATAATGGAGTTAATTAATACTTAGAGCATTACGTTAAGAGTCTAGAACAGTCCTTGGAATACGGTAAGTGCTCTATGTTTGCTATTATCATTACTAGTATCTCTTAGAATGAATGACCCCAGTCCTCAGATGGCACCTCAACGCTTTGGCAATTCTGCTCCCCTTCTCTGCAATGTTCAGGCTTCCACTTCCCGGACATCCTTCACGGGTTTCTCCTGGCTCCTGGGACCTCCCACCCCTGCCCTCCATACCCTCCAACTTGCCCTTGCCTCATACTCCAAGGAGAAATGGGAGCAGTAAGAAAGGAACTCTCTCGTTGACAGGAGATCACACCCGTCCCCTCTTTCTCTGTCTTCCTTGCTGGTAAAGTGAGTGAAATGACGTGTGAACGTCCATGCCCCTCCCTCTTCTCCAGGACTTAGCTCCTGAAATCATCCCCTTCCTTCTCAACCACCGCCTTCTGTCCTCAACAGCCTCACTCGCACTTCAACTCCTCCAGACCCTCTGAAAGCTACACAGAACAGTCGTCTCCCTTGACCCCATGCATCCCATGCCAATCACTGCCCATTTCCCACGATTTCATAGGGGAAGAAACGGAGTCTCAGAGCATTGAGAGATCTTGCTCCTAAACGCCCACCTCATTAGGGGATGACCCGGGGCTCAGAATACAAGTTTTCTATGTTCTTTAAAAAAACACTTTTGATCACAATAAGACACCACTAAACACCAACTTGAGAGGCTCAAGTTCAAAAGACCGGCCACACCAAATGTCGCTGAGGCTGTGGGGCAAGTAAAATTCACACATACTGCTGGTGGGGATGGAAAATGATTAAGCCCCTTGAAGAACTTTTGGGTAGTTTCTTCCCAAGGTAAAATATTCCTGTGCTTGACAGTTCCATATGTGGGTATTTACCCAAGAGGGGGAGAATATATGTGAGCAGAGACGTGAAAGGATGCCTACCGCAAATTTACTTAAAAGGGTGATAAAAAAAAAAATCAAGTATTCAGAACGCTCAACAAATCGAGCTTGAATATACTGTGGAATATTCGTGAAACAAATGCTATACAAGGCGGGAGCCACTGGCAAGTGTAACACACAGATAACTCTCACAGATAGGACGTGAGATGAAAAGGCAGACATAGGAGAGTACATGCAGGAGAATTGTATGCATATGAAGACCAAGACCAAGTTCTTTTGACAAAGACGCCAAAAGAGCAGACAAAGCCACCTGATGGTGACAGCAGTCAGAATAGTGGTTAGCGCTGGAGGTTAAATATAGACCGGGAAGGGGCACAGGGAATTTTGCGGGGTGATGGAAATGTTCTGTTTTTATGTGGACAAGGGAGCAGGGAGGGATGGGTGGATAGAGAGATGACAGATAATCATGCAAGAAATCATTGACTTGGGGCGCCAGGGTGGCTCAGTCGATGAAGCGTCTACCTTCAGCTCAGGTCATGATCCCAGTGTCCAGGGATCAAGCCCCACACAGGGCTCCATGCTCAACAGTGAGTCTGCTTCTCCCTCTCCCTCTGTGTTCTGTCTCACTGTGGCTCTCTCTCAAATAAATAAATAAAATCTTTAAAAAAATTACTGACCTCTATCCTGAAGATTGGTACCTATGCCGTATTTTAGGATTTCCGTTAGACCTCCATTTTGAAAAACCCATGCATTTAACCCCTTGGACTAAATGGATTCTCATTCGTACCCCAATTATACCAACACCAAGAGGAGGCAACTGTTCTTTGAGCTGACCCCACGATAATGAACAGCCCAGCAGGCTTCCTTCAAACAGAGGGAACGCACCCCCTTGGAGCGACACAGGAGGGACGGAGAAGGGATTCGGTGTAAAGACTGTGGAGAGGAGAGGCATCAGAGCAGAGCCTTAAGTTCTGCTTCTAATGAAGTGGTAGCATGTGAGCTTGCTTTGGCCGCCCAGTGTGCAATGAGGGAGACAGCAGCACCGGGCTTGCCAGGAGGGAGGCTGAGTACATTCATCTCAGCGGCTCGCCCGAAGACACTTATTCTGCTAATAAACTCGGTGCAACCGTGGACAACACGCTGAAGGCCCACGGCCCCTTCGAAAGGGGTGAGTTGAGTAAAAAGAATGATTTTCGCTGAAAGGTGAAGTCAGGCCAAACCCAGAAGAAGTGTAATAAATCTCTAGGTTTAGGGGCCTCTGATCCAAAGGGAAGGGCAGCTATTAATAAAGATGGTCACCACGTGTGATGCGGCACTTGACGGCATGCTTTAACATAAGATCTCATTTAATGGAATCTTCAAAACCACCTCACAAAGGGTGTATTCATTACCCCTGCATGGCACGTAAGAAAAATAAAATCCACCTCCTTTTAAATAATTTGTCCCAAACTGCACAGCTAGTCACATAAATAGGTAGGATTCAAAGGAAACATTATTTTACCCCAAAGCCTGCAGTCGGCCAGCAGCACCGAGCTGCCATGAGAAATAAAGATATATTATATCGCAAGAAAGCGGAATGAGCAGAAGCATCTGTGGGAAGGGGAGTAGAGGTCATGTTCAAGAGAACTGGACCTAAGGGATTTGGACATGGGGGTCAAGGATTTGAGCTCAGTAGAGAGAAGTGGAAATAATATCGTGTTTAAAAGTCTGGGCTCGAGCAACCATCTGGCAAGCTCCCCAGGTGATCGATCACATGTGGCTTGTGGTCTGTTCTCCCCCATAAAATGAAGAGGGAAAAGGACCGCTGAATTTGGCTGGCTGTGACCCGATCCCACGTCTCAATATGCACAGTACTGCGGAGCTCCGTACAGCACGGCTCCCTTCCCGTCTTCAAGTACTCATGCTATTAGTGGTGAGCGTGCCTACACCACAGACCGAGTTCCACCCCCACCACCTCCGTGCAGCCAGCACAGCGCCTGGCACACAGCAGGTGCTCATTAATTGTTTGTTGAACTCATCAATGAACAAATTAATTAGCGAACAAAACCAGTGTGTCTGTGTTCACATTCTAATACTCTCAAGATCTGAGTCGTGGGACTTCCTGCTTTATGTGCACCCGGGAAAGTGCTGAGTTGTCATGAGACCACCAAAGGACAGGACCCTGCTAGAGGAGGAGCAAAACCTCCCCCACTACTTTGGCCTCCACCTGGATGCCTCCAGCTAAGTTACCCATACAATCATCCCAGCTTTTCACACCCTTGGTGTCAAAATCCAATCTGTGTTCATGGACGTGAACACATACTCATTTACTCACTCACTCAGCAGGGTGTTGGATGAGATTAACTTTGAACCTCCCATCTCTGCTTGGATGGATCTGGTTTTTAGGTTCCATGACAGCTTAAAACAAAAAAAGCCTCCAAGTTAAATTAAACTCATCTTTATTTAAAAATAAGTAGAGGGACGCCTGGCCTGACGCTTGATTTTGGCTCAGGTCATGATCTCGGGGTCGTGGGATCGAGCCCCATGTCCAGCTCTGCGCTCAGTGAGGAATCTGCTTGTCCGTCTCCCTCTGCTCCTCCCCCGTTCACTCTCTCTCTAAAATTAATAAATAAGGGGCATCTAGGTGGCTCAGTTGGTTAAGCATCTGCCTTCAGCTTAGGTCATGATCCCAGGATTCTGAGATCATGCCCCACCCACATCAGGCTAACTGTTCAGCATGGAGTCTGCCTCTCCCGGTCCCTCTGCCCCTCACCCTGCTCGTGTTCATGCTGTCTCGCTCTCTCAAAAATAAATAAATAAACAATCTTTTAAAAAAATAAATAAAATCTTTAAAAATATTTTAAAAATAAAAATAAGTAGAAATAGTGCATACACAAGATGTTCTGAAAACATAAATTATCCTCACACTAATGCACTTGTGGTTCAAAAACAATTCAAATGTGAATCATGCATATGGGAACTAAAAAGCCCATGTGCTGAAAAAATAAAAAATTGAAATAAAAAAATAAAAAGCTGACACGTCGAGTCTGAAGTCTACCTGGGAAAAATTATTGTATGAGAGAAGCGAGACATTTTGAAATGAAAGAGAACTTGCACCAGATACCATATAATAGACAAAGCTACAATCATAAAAACAGTACAGTACGAACCTAAGAATAATTAAATGGAACAGAATGGAAAACCCAAGAGGAAGATCTTTGTAAACGTTAAGAATCGAGGTTACGAGAAAGAGGGCATCCAAATCGGTGAGCAAGAGAAAGAGTACTGATGACTTATTTGGGGAAAATAAGACTGATGTCTACAGTTTTGCCTCATCCAGATGGATCAGGCTGTTCACCCAGCCCATACGCCCCATCAGAAGCCCTACATGAATTTCCTGAAAAGGGTGCACCTGGAAAAACCTTGTTTCTCTTCTATCACATGACTCTCTCCCATTTCCTGGCCAGGGCTGACTGGGCCAGAAATAAAAAACGGTGTTTTCTCTGAGGAATATTTAAGAGCTGGAAATGCCCCCGAGTATTTAGACGCATAAAGTCATACAGAGTTGGAGCTGGGTCCTGGTCAAGACATCCCAAAGCCACATGCGGTCCATAAGGCTGTGCATTCCCAAACCATTTATGAGCAGAAAACCCTGGTCCAGAGGGAGGAGGCTGCTGTACAGAGAGAAGCCCCCCAAAGAGGCTCTCCGCCGAGTTCCCAGCACAAGACGCCCCCTTTGGGGTTGAAAAAGCTCCCTTTTATTTGAGGTATTTTGATCTGTTTCTCATAAACAAACACATTCTGAGAAGAACATACACCATTTATCAAAACACGTTCTAGGGATAATCTAGAATTTAATATGACGAATTAAGATGATGGAAGAAGAGATTTGTGAATATCCTCCCCATCCTGGCCGAGCAAGACACGTCTGAACGTAAGAGCAAAATAAGGAAAAGCCAGCAATAAAAGGAAGGAATAACGGGTCAGATTTTGTAGGATTTTTAGAGTTCTGTATGTCAAACATTAGCATGAATGCACACCCGCATTCCTAGCAGCGTTATTCACCATAGCCCCAAACTAGACGCAACCCAGTTGCCCACTGACGGATGAACAGAGAAGCAAAATGTAACACGGTCGTGCAAGGGGATATTATTCAGCCTCAAAAAGGCTGGAAATTCTTTTTTTTTTTTAAGATTTTATTTATTTATTTGAGATAGAGAGCAGAGATAGTGACAGAGAGAAAGGGGGGGAGGGGAGGGATAAGCAGGTTCCCTGCTGAGCAGGGAGCCTGATGCGGGGCTCAATCCCATGACCCTGGGATCATGATCTGAGCTGAAGGCAGACGCTTCACCGACTGAGCCACCCAGGTGCCCAAGGCTGGAAATTTTGACACCTGGTACAGCCTGGATAAAACATGAGCCCATTTATGCTGAGTGAGATAAGCTAGTCCCTAAGGGGGCAAATACTGCATGATCCCACTCATAGGAGGTGTCTAGAGCAACCAGATTCATAGACACAGAAAGTAGGGTGGTAGCTGCCAGGAACTAGGGGGTAAGGAAAATGCATGGTTACTGCTTAACGGATACAGTGTTTCAGTTTTGTAAGATGGGAAAGTTCTGGAGTTGGATACCAGGGACAAGAGTGCAACAGTGTGAATATACCTAACGCTAGCGAACCTTACACTCCAAAACGGCTAAGATGGTAAATTTCATTTTGTGCATATTTTACCGTAATTAAACATTTTTTAAAACAGTTCATAGGGGCGCCTGGGTGGCTCAGTAAGTGAAGCGTCTGCCTTCCACTCCAGGGTCCTGGGATCGAGCCCCACATTGGGGGGGCCCTGCTCAGCGGGGAGTCTGCTTCTCCCTCTCCCTCTGCTCCTCCCCCCTGCTCATGCTCTCTCTCTCCCTCCCTCTCTCTCTCTCTCTCATGGATAAATAGAAAATCTTAAAAAAAAAATAAACAGTTGATATTTTCAGCATATATAAAAAAAGCGCTGACAAATAAAGAGATGAATTTCCTTAGGGGAAAAAAACAGGAAGTGGACATAAGCGGGCAATTCGGAAGAGAAGAAATAAAATGGAACGGTATCTCTTTAAGGCCATATGATGATATATAAGAACAGTCCTCAAACACGCACACCTTGTGACTTAGTCATTCCACTTAATAGCAATCCATCCAAGGGAAATAATTACACACACAGCAGAGATTTATGTGCAATGATTATCATCACAGTATTATTTATAATAGTGTAAAACTAGAATTAAGCTAAATGTGATCAACAGGGAAATGGCTGAATAAATTATGTTACTTCCAAGGCTGGATGCCACGGAGACATCCTCTGCTGCTTTTTGAAAAATATTTCAATGCCGTGAAAAATGCTCATGAAATGACATTAAGAGAGCAACAGATTTATAATGAATATATCATGTATGACACCTTCGTAAAAAAAAAGGGGGGGGCAGGCAGGGGAGACACGGGGGGGCAGAGGAGAGATACCTCGGTTGTTCCCAAGGAACCTGCTGGGATGATGAATCATTTTCTACAGTTTTCTGTGTGTTTTCCAAACTTTCCTTAATGGGCAGCTATTTCTTTGATAAGTGGGAATATTCTCTATTTGAAACGGGGTGCATTCTGAGGGCAGGGAGTTACGGTGAAATTGAGCAACCAGAAAGGGATAGTGCAGAATGCATACACAGCCTCCCCTCCCCCGTCAGCCTCCATGTCTTGCTACCGCCCTTCCGACGGCATGGCCCGGTGATGGGGCCGAACCCTGCGCCAGCCCGCCCGGTCTCTCTCTCCAGCCCTCACTCCTGCATGGCATGTAGAGGAAAGGAAAAGTCTCTGTCCCCCACACTCCCCCAGCAGGACCTCGCTGGGCCACTTCAAGGAGACACTGGGGGGGGGGGGTACGGGAGTCGGCAGCTGGTGCTTTGCACTCCTGGAAGGAACAGGGGGCTGCTGTGTCTGTCGTTGGCAGCTCGCCCGTGGCCGTCCTCCCTCCACCCAGAGGCAGCATCGGGGCCAGCGGGGACCAGACAGATAAACACAGACCCCACAGCTGTCAGCCAAGGGAAGAGGCCTCTTGGTTCTCCTTTGGGGGAAATTAGCCATCAACACCCTCGTCTCTTCGGGTGTGAACTTTAAATAAGATCTTCCAGCTGAAGTGGGGAGAGGAAGCTCTTTCGCGGTGACTGGGAAGAGAATAATTGTGGAGGATGCTTGCCTCTGCTGAACAGCAGCTCTGGGAGCCAGCTCCGCGCAAGTGAGATGGACCACGGAAGCGAGCCCAGAGGAGGCTAGCTGGAAGCAGCTGCCTTCCCACCGCCTGATGAAGCCGGAGTTCGGGCAGCCTGCTTCCAACCCACGTGATGAGTCCTGCCTGGATGGGGCGCATGCATCTCTGAGCGCCCAGAGGACCAAGTTCACGGCAACAGGCAAGATGGGGAATCCGTGCGGGCTGCTCAAGAAGCCGGTCCTGTGGTGTGTGGACCCCGCTGGGCTGAGCTTCCTCCTTCCCAGGCCCCAGCTGCCGTCACAGCCCCTCCACCATGGCCGAGAACGGCTAGAGTTATGTGAAACTGCTTTGGTCTTGGTCAACAGGAATGGACCCAGTGCCTTGCCTCTTGCCCGGAGGTGCTGGTGTACTTGAATGGGGAGGTAGTCTGCCTGAAGAAAAGTCAGGAAAAGAACAGGGCTGGGGAGGGTGAGAGTCGGGGAGGAGCACTAACTGAAGCTGACTTAGCTCCCCACATCCCCCAGACTGAAATCCTGGGCGGCAGAGCTCAGGCGGGGCAAAGAGGTGCTCAGCAAACAGGAACCCTACCCTCTGACCCCTACCTCTTCCCTAATCGCCCTCAGCAATACTGCTGTACCCCTGTGACCAGGGAGAAACCAGATTCAGAGAGCTTACACCCCTCACCCAAGGTCACCCAGCTATGGAATGCTTCAAGTCCATTACCTGAAGTAATTCAGGTGTTGGTCAAGGTCATGAGTTTCCGCAGGAAACTAACCAAAGTGCAGGTTTGAAGCTGTCTTCACGAGCCTTAGACAGACTTGTCCCTTTGAGGCTGTGTCGAGTGTGGCCCGCTGAGGACTGAGGCAAAACAGAGGGGTGGAAACCATGATCCCCGGGCGGGGGCGGGGGCTCCCCTTGGCTTAGGAAGCCCAAAAGGAAACGGGGGCAGGGGGGTGAGGTGGGGGCACATGACCAGCCTCATCTTCAGTGTTGAAAACAATGGGTCTGTTTTGGAATAAAACAGCAGACATCAGCCAAGGGGTGCATAACAGCTGGGCATACAGTTGCTCTTACAGCTTGGAAGGATTTCCATTTGGTAAGACCCACTTGGCAGGATAAGACACTGAAACCCATCTCTTCCCTTCGGTACTTGAGAACAGAAGGGCCAGCCAACAGCCCCTGGGCTCTGCCCTCTTCCTAAGCTGGACGGTGCGGGGATTGCAGAATAAAATGCTCCCAAATCGGCCTCTCGGGGGAGGTTTGCCAAGGGCTTCGCCCTAATGTGTTAACAGTTAAGGGCTTAGAACACACAACACCTCCCGTAATTCCTTGCATTCGACGGGAGGTAATGCCCTGACCAGGGGTCCCCTTGCAGGGGGTACCAGTGGAGGTCGGCTCTCTTTTCATTTTGCTCCCAATCACGACCCTGCTTGGCTTCCAGAGAAAGCCGGCCGCCGGCGCTTTACAGAAAGTTCCGTGATTCGACATACTCACATCTGAAGGCTCAGCGGCACGCAGGCGGGGAAGAAAGAGGACCTTCAGCCCCCGTTCGTTTACAAAAGGCTCTTCTGTTTCCGGAGGGCAGGAACAAGCGAGGAAATCACTGTGTGAGGGTGGGGGAGGCACGTGGCCACAAACAAGGCACAGACCATCTGGTCCCATTAGCGCGTGTGCCCTCCGAACTGTGCCCCGTGGACCGAGGCACAGCTGCCTTGGCTGATGTGTGTGCAGCTCCGGGCCTCGGCCGTCTCCCCGTGCCCCGGGCTTCCGGTGTGACATCGGAGGCGTGAGCAATACGCTTGAGATGGGCCTCACCAGCCTACCCCCACCTGCCCTCTGCCCCTCCGAGCGAGAACGTGGAGCACGGGACGGAGCAGGGGAGGGTCCTGCTTGGTGGAGGTCTTCGCTGAGACGAGAGGGAGGGGCCCTGGTAGGGGCTCTGCTGCCACCCAGGCTCTACCTGGGTGATGGCAGGAGGTGGGGAAGCAGCAAAGGTGGGCAGGTGTGAAGAGCTCGCCGTCCAAAGCCCGGCCCTCCGGGCAGCAGCACGGGCATCCCCGGGGAGTTTGCCAAAAATACAGAATCTCCACCCCAGCCCTACAGACTCAGTAGCCACGTCTGAGCAAGGTCCCCAGGCAATTCCTATGCACCTTAAGATTTGAGAGGCTTTCGTATAGTGCCGTGGTTCTATCCTGGGAGATTTTGCCCCCTCGGGTGACATCTGTCGATGTCTGGGCACCTTTATGATCATCACAACTTGGGGGGAAGGGGATGCCCTGGGGAGAGGCCAGAGAGGTCGACAAATTCTGACAATGTACAAGAGAAGACTCCCGACAACAAAAAAAATTAGCCAGTCCCAAATGTCAATAATGTTGAGAAACCTTGGGGCAGGGAGATCCGTCACGAAAGGAAAATTCGCGGGGGTCTGTACCCCTTTCCCTGTTTCCTCAGAGTTCACCTGAAATTATTACTTAAACATGAATTTATATAATAGGCCCCGGACAACTCTATAAACAGATGTCTTCTTCCAGCATTTAGTCCCAGAAGGCAGGGATGACATCCTGCATTTCAAAGCGACATTAAAATCTAAATTATGAACAGACAAATGATCTTTCCTCCATTCCTCGAAGCATCTGTTTTTCCCTTGTGTTCATCATGGTACCCACTGAATACACCGTGACAATGCGTGGGTCCCCGTAGTTGGGGGCAGACCTGTCGCGTGTGTTCTCCTTCAACTGGAGGCAGACTGCGTTGAACTTGGCGTAAAGATCACCTGAGTCCGCACACTTGCCTTACTTGTCGGTTGCAGTGACCCCACAATGGCTTAAGCCTACAAAGCCAGTATTCTGTCACGGGGGTGAAGACCCTTTCCAGGGTCATAATCTGGAGAAACCAACCCAAGGTCCTTACTGGATACCTTAATCAGTCATTACGTCTTATTGATTCGTCCTTCCCCTTCTTCTTTTTTTTTTAAGATTTTTTTTTTAAAGATTTTATTTTATTTATTCGACAGAGATAGAGACAGCCAGCGAGAGAGGGAACACAAGCAGGGGGAGTGGGAGAGGAAGAAGCAGGCTCACAGCAGAAGAGCCCGATGTGGGGCTCGAACCCATAACACCGGGATCATGCGCTGAGCCGAAGGCAGACACTTAGCCACTGTGCCACCCAGGCGCCCCAAGATTTTATTTTTTAAGTAATCTCCACATCCAACGTGGGGCTCGAACTTCCAACCCCGAAATCAAGAGTCATGTGCTTTACTAACCAAGCCAGTCAGGCACCCCCCCCCCAAATTTTTCTTATATCTCAAATCCATCCCCTCCTCCCTATGTCCTCTGTCAATCATCTCTTACTAGGCCATCAAAATACTACGCTTACTTTTTTTTCTGCTTTTAAGTCTACCCTCTTCTTATTCAATCATCCCACAGGGACTTAATAGCATATAAATGTGGCCATGTCATTTCCTTGCTCAAAATTCCTTAATGGTTTGCCTTTGAGTAAAGGCTCAATGCCCAGCTCCTTAGCAGAACACAAAATACCCTACCTTCGTGCCGTTATGCTTATCTTCGAATATCCAAAGACCAAAGTCAGGTGTAGTTCTCTGAAAACAACGATCTTGGATGCCTCTACATATTGTTACATGCTCTTTCTTTTCCCTAGGACATTGAGTTGTCAAAGTACCTCCTGAGTAAAATCCTAATCCTTCGTCAAGTTTCAACTCAAGCATCACCTGCTCTGAGAAACCTACCCTGATCTTTCCACCAGATATCATTCCGTCTCTTTCATCATTTGTAAATCAGGTCTCCCTCACAGCGGTGATCAAGTTTTCTTAGTTGTTTTGTCTGTCCATCTCTACTTCCATTAGACCTTGAGCTCCATGAAGCCAAGAACCATATTTATTCTTTGTATCCCCATCCCCGACACAGGACCTAATAATATTAGTAGCTCATGGGATACTTGCTGAGTGACGAAAGCATTTTAGGCAGACGAACAAGTCAGTATCACGTGGTTTCAGAACAAAGGCACACTGAAGATCTATATAGGACAAGGAATCCATGGTGATCCATAGTTCTTTGAACCTGGAATGGTGCCACCACCACTGGGGGTTGTGCGAAAAGAGAAGAAGGAAGACAGAAAGAGACATAAGTTTAAAAATAATTTGTGGAGTTTAAAAATCAGAAGTGAAAAATGACTTGAAGTTTTTGGTGGAAACTTTCTATGGAGATACTCTGCAGGAAGTTGGAAACGTAGGCCCAGACCGGGGGCCAGCCGTGGATTTGAGAAGGATCTGCCTGGAGGTGAGAGTGGGTCCCAGGAGAACAGAGTAAGATTAATAAGGGAGAGAAAGGAAGAGCAGGCAAATATTCAAGAAGAGAACCCTTGTGGAAATGTCATTTTAAATGACGGGACAGAGAAGGGGAAGCCCAAGGAGACAGAGCTGTTGGAAGGGTTAGCATAAAATGGAGACCATGTTCACACTGGGAAATCAAGAGGGCAAAACTCACCATACGAAGACAGTTAACAGCTCCGAATACAGAAGAAGACACAGATTGAGGACCGAAGAAAACCCACATCGTGTGGTGATTAGGGTAGTCACTGGTGCTAAAAGCAGAGCGATTTCAGAAATGGAAATATTACCTTAGTGACCGCGTTATGCGACGGACTTCAGGGTGAGAACAACGGGAGTTTTGACCAACTGTAGACATCTACGGTTTGAGCTTTTTGGTGGTGGAGCAGGTGGGGCAGACTGAGTGAGCAAGAGATCAGAGAGCGCTCAGATTCCAAAGATGAAGGCAAAGCAAGGGCTGGGTGCCTGGGGTTGTTACAGAGAGAGCAGGATGCCTCGTGTGGACAGGGTCACAACAACACGGGACATCAGTGGCTCCCATGGCCACTTCTTTTTTTTTTTTTTTAAGATTTTATTTATTTATTTGACAGAGATAGAGACAGCCAGCGAGAGAGGGAACACAAGCAGGGGGAGTGGAAGAGGAAGAAGCAGGCTCATAGCGGAGGAGCCTGATGTGGGGCTCGATCCCACAACGCCGAGATCACGCTCTGAGCCGAAGGCAGACGCTTAACCGCTGTGCCACCCAGGAGCCCCTCCCGTGGCCACTTCTGGTGCAGACAGAGTAGCCTCTTTTTTAAAGAGCGTTGCTGACCAAGCTTCGCCCCTGTGACCAGTCCCAAGCATTTGTATGGACAACACGTTCCATGTGTCTACCATTATCTGCTAGTGATGTTAGGTTTCCTCTTTTGATAAACACTGGCATTTCCAGAAGTGAACAGTTCCTGGTTCTCCCAATTCTGATGATGCCATGCCCTGCCCTTGGCCTTGCCGAACTCGAGGGCACCAACTTGGTATTTCCTTCTCATCGCGGCAGCCCCCACGTCCGTGCCACCCGTGACTTCTCTGCTCTTCCTTCTTGATGTGGGGAAACCAGAGTCATACAGAGCTTTTCAGCTGCCAACCAATCGGTCATAAAAAAAGAAGGACATGGTTTTCCATGGTTTTCAGTAAGCCACTCATTCCCATGTTGGGGAACAAAGGAAACGCCAAAGAAACATTTAGTGAGAAGAGCAAAATATGATCTGGCATTCTTCTGTTGGCTCTTCTTGGGTCTTGCAGGACTCTGTTTAGATCTTTGAAAAGAAGGCGCAGTGAGGGGCACTCAACTCTGGGTTCACGCACCATCTTGCGCTCTTGTCGGTTTGAACTCTACACGCTTCATTTTTGCCTACTTCAAATCTATTGACTTGAAACCTTTCATTGAATAATCACCCTCTCTCACTCCCTTTCCTTCCCTCCCATCAGGAATCAAATTTAGCAGAGAGTTGAAGCCAACTGGCAGGTAGGACATGGCCGAAGTCCATGGAGGCATTTGGAAAGCACTGGATCTTTGGAAATAAAGCAGTTGCCCCTCGACCTGACCATACCCTCCAGGCTGCTCAGCTCCAGGACTCAAGCCCGGGGAGACACAGACGCTTGCATTTACCATTTCCAAAGGGTTGACCCGTATACTCCATACCAGAAATAACTTCTATTGTTACCACATAGGTGGGGGACAAAGCCCTTTTCACAGGGCTGCGTGCCAACCAAGCAGAGAAAACAATGCCAGATAATCGTACACTGGTGTATTGACTCCAGAACCAAGGAGGAAAGGATTTGCCTCTGAAGCAAGAATTTTACTGTGAAGTCAAGGACTTGAGAGACATCACCCTGACAGGCTGCAGGTCTAAGCCACAAGCTGATGAATGAACTGTTTTCTTCCGACCCAATGAGAGCCACCATATGCACAAAATAATGTTGGTGGACAATGAGGTGAGGCTTGGTTCCACGGATGATCCAGGATGGAGAGATATGGGGTGAGGGGGAGCGGGGGGTGAACTGATGGGTACCTCTAGCAAAATTAGCAGGGCCAGCCAAAATGTTCTCCTTCCTTGCAAGACGTCAACAAAAGCATCCAGCTGATGGTGTTTCCCCAGTGGCGTAAAATTAAACCAAAGGACCCCAGACCACACATGACCTTCACCTTGTCTGGTACCACTGGTGCAGCACCCCTTTCTTTAGGACATCTCCAAGTCCGTAGGTGCTGCTTTGGGGAGAAGCGCACCTATGCTTGCCTGCCCCCGGGGAAAGGTGAGCCAGATGAGTGGGAGGACCGAAGGACGGTCAAGGCTCAAGATTTCAGTTCTGATGTTTACTTCTATGTTTGTTCAACTCTTTTCATCAGCGGGAAGAGTAAGTTCCTCACAAGGTAATTATGGGAATGAGCCCTCTTGATTCAAACATGAAATAGATATTCTATTTTACTACTTCGGATCTCGAGTGTCAAAATACACAGGTTGGGTAGACTGCCACATAGAGGCCCCCCGAAGGAACTGTTTCTTTAAAAGGATAAAAGGGGAGAAAAAGCCCCCCCAAAAAGCTGGACCAGGCATTGCTGAGTACCAACAGAATCAAAGGAATAAACCTCCCCTCACCCATGCAGACCAACAGTGCGAAAGCCCGTCGGGATCACAGAATATTTTAAGACAAATTATATGATTATAGATTTATTTAATTAAATATCAGTATTACATAAGTATTCAATCGTTTTTAGCACAGAGGGTGATGAAGTGTCATTAACTAACCAAGAATTGTCAAGAAGGTCTTTGAGACCTGCTTTAATAACAGGCAAAAAATTATTTATAGTGATCATATCCATGATCTTGTAGGTACGTGGTTATATTAAGTTCTTGAGAATTGTTGATTAGCTCTTAAGGAGATATCACACCCCCGTGCTCGTTTATATAAACAAATAACTTACAAGTTCCCTTCTGGTGCAATAAATAGAGAGAAGCTAAGCTTCAGCCTAGCTCGTGTCCAGACCGTCACAAATGTCAAAGTGATGGGGCCCAATGAAATGCTGTTTCACTATACGTACTCCCAACACGTGGAGGAAAGGAGGGCACATTTCTTATGGTTCTATTGTGCTTTACAGAGCCACGACATTCTGCAGGCAAAATAGGATTTTGCATCCTATTATGGATCACCAATTAGTCTGGGGAAAAAAACCCTGTTTATTCTCAGAAGTGAGCTCTGTGTTTTGGTCTCATAGGTCCCCATGGATCTTTCTAGGTCAAGTCAGTTCATGGAAGAGGAGCATAATGGGTGGTGGGGGATGAAACCCTGGGAGCACTGGGCCAGATGAAGCACAGAGTGTCCTCTGCTGCAGGGATGAAGGGCGGTGGGGGGTGCCTGGGTGGGGGTGATGGGGTGGGGGTGCTGAGGTGGTTGGGCATGAGAGCACCGGGCCAGGTGTGGCATTTAATGTCCCCTGCTGCCACTCGATCAGTGCTCCAAGGAAAGGTATCCACTTTTACCTCTGGGCCTAGCTGTCTCTTTCCTGAATCCACTTCCATCTTCAACAATAGGTTCTAGATCTCTCCTGGCCCACCCATGCTGCTTTGATTTCCTTCACCACCTGCTCCCTCCTTTCCCCTTTACAGTCAGATTGGGTTTGAGTTCCAGCTTGAAAATTACTCTCATGTTGACCTTTGGGCAGGCCCCTTAAGATTCCCAAGCTACTGTTCCTTTATCCATGCAATGGAAGTAATAGGGTCCATCTCACAAAGTTATTGTATTATTAAGAGAATACATGTAGAATATGTATGATATAAGTGATTTAAGATTCACCTCCACAAACAGGCAATACAGTGGCCTATGAACTTGTGAAATGGAAAGAGGCCACTTGTCCTCCAAGAATAACTCATTATGATAAATGATAAATATCATGTTAAGTATTCATGAGAATATCATTAGTATATTGATTATACCATGAATACATGTTGAGTACCAAAAGAATGTATCAATTCATTACATCGTATGATTTATATCCTTTCACAAATATATCATCATAAGTATACTGAGTGTATCACTGAGACTCAAATAAGCATTTCTGCTCATTGCATCAATTGACAAACTCATATGCGCACAAGTGACAATTATTTCATCATAACAAAAAGAATATTCTAGACTACAAAAGACAAGCATAGAATGGTATATTATTTGAGGAAATTCTTTTCAGTCTCCTTCAACCATCTCTAGAAATACTGATTTACTAGTTTGTCCCAGAAGGTTTTTAGCTCAGATGTATTTCACTAGTTTAGTATTCTGAATACTCTGAAACAGACCCAAATTTTCAACATAAAACTAATTCTTCAGGCAATCACTTTGCAATCTCTGAGAGCTCATTTAAAATGGTTCTTTAGATCTTAAAACATCTTCAGAGAGGCAAAGCTTCTTGGATATTTATGAATACAGATGCAAAAATCCTTAATAAAATACCAGCAAACCAAATCCAGCAACATGTAAAAAGGATTGTACATAATAGCCAAGTAGAATTTATGTCAGAAATGCAAGGTTGGTTTAACATCTGACAATCAACTAATGGAATACATCATATCGATAGCAAAGGACCAAATACAAAAACAAAACACAATCATCTCAGATGCAGAAAAAGCATTTGACAAAACCCAACACTCTTTCATGATAAAAAACTCTTTACAAAACTATAGATAAGAGGAAATATCCTCACCTGACAAAGAACATCTATGAAAAACTCACAGCTACCATTTTATGCAATGGTGAAGGACTCTATTTCTATACACTAGCAACTTCAACCTTTGGGCAAGTTACTTTAACATTCCTGAGCCACTACTTCCCCCAAACAATCAGAAAGTGAAAGAAAGGCATCCATTCTATTACAGTAACATCAAAGATAACAAATAGAACAAAAAAACGCAAGACCTTTACCTGAAAACTATAAACATGATAGAAAGAAATTGAAGAATACCTGAATAAATGGAAAGATATCCCATGTTCATGGACTGGAAAACTTAATATTGTTAAGATGGCAACATTTCCCAAATTGGTTTACAGCTTCGACGTAATCCCTATCAAAATTCCAACTAGCTTTTAAAAAGAAATTGACAAGTTGATCCTTTAAGATGCATATAGAAATGCAAGGAACCAAAATAGCCCAATCTTGAATAAAAGAGCAAAGTTGGAGGCCTCAGACTTCCTGATTTCAAAACTTACCAGAGAGCAACAGTACATGAGACAGTATGACACTGGCATAAGATAGGTCTATAGATCAATGCATTAGAAAAGAGAGCCCAGAAATAAACCTTTACATTTATGGTCAATTGATTTTCAAAAAGGAGACCAAGAAAATGGGGTGAGGGACAAAATAGACTTTGCCACAAACGGCGCTGGCACAGCTAGATATCCATATGCAAAAGAATGAAGTTGGCTGATAAAACTGAATATAAGATCTAAAACTATAAAACTCTTAGAAGAAAATATAGAAGTAAATCTTAGTGAGCTTGGATCAGGCATCAGCTTCTAAGATACGACACGAAAAACAAAAGCGACAAAAGAAAAAGTAGATAAAACATATTCCATTGTATTCAGGAATTTTTTATTTCAAAGGACAGCCTCGGAAAAGTTAAAAGACAACCCACAGATTGGGAGAAAATACTTGCAAATCCTACATCTGAGAAGGGACTCGCGTTTACATAAAAGAGTTACATAAAAACTCTTTCAGTTAAAAAATAAAATGGCAACCCAATTAAAAAATAGACAAAGAATTTAAATAGATGTGTCTCTAAATAACATATACAAGTGGCCAATGAGCACAGGAAGTAATGCTCAATGTCATTACTTATTAGGAAAATGCAAATGGAAACCCCAACGAGATATCACATCATACCCACTAGGATACTATAGTCAAAAAGATGACAGCAGGTATTGATGAGAATGTGGGGAAACTGGAACTCTCACTCACTGCTGGTGATGCAACCACGCTGGACAGCAATCTAGCTGTTCCTAAAAATGTCACACACAGAGTGACCATGTGACCCAGCAATTCCACTCCTACTTACACAAACAAGAGAATTGCAAAATGTATCTTCTCGCAAAAACCTGTGCATGACTGTTCATAACAGCATCATCCATAAAAGCCCAGAAGCAGAAACATTGCAACGCCCATCAGTGGATGAGTAGACGGAGTGCCATATATTCTATTCAGCCAAGAAAAGGATGAACTTTGGACACATTACGCTAACTGAAGGACGCCAGTCACAGAGGACCACATTATTGCTCGAATGCATTCATATACAATGTCCAGAATGGGCAAATCTATAAAGACAGAAGTCCTAGGGCCAGGGGGTGGAGGAGAAGGGGGGCACTGGAGAGACATTGCTAATGGCAATGGGGTTTCTTTTGGGGGTAAGGACAATACTCTTTTTTTTTTTTAAGTTTTTATTTATTTATTTGACAGAGATAGAGACAGCCAGCGAGAGAGGGAACACAAGCAGGGGGAGTGGGAGAGGAAGAAGCAGGCTCATAGCGGAGGAGCCTGATGTGGGGCTCGATCCCACAACACCGGGATCACGCCCTGAGCTGAAGGCAGACGCTTAACCACTGTGCCACCCAGGCGCCCCAAGACAATACTCTTAAAACTGATGGTGGGGATACTGCACCACTCTGAATTTATTAAAAAACCACTGAACTATATACACTTTTGTGAATTGTCTGGTATGTATTTTTTATCCTGATAAGGCTGTTTAAAAAAAAAAAACAAAAAACGTCAGCTACCCTACCTACCTGTCCCATGCAGGTTTCCAAAGTCAAATGCAGCATCCATTCCAAAATGGATGCAATGAAGGGCGCCATTTTTGATGTGGCAGGGGACAGTACCAAGGTTTGGGACCCTAACCGATGGTGTGGTGGCTAGGGCTGCTAAAATCCTGCCCCCTCCCACCTCCCTTTCTTCCCCATGTGAGGTTCATGACGGGCAACGGTGCAGAGAAAGAACCTGCATTATTATCATTATTATTATTATTATTATTATTATTATTATTATTATTAACTAGGCTTATCCCAGAAACCCCATTTTAGAATTTTACTTTCCTAAGTGGGGCTGAGACTGTGATTTACTCCCAGCAGTGGTTCCCCCACTGTGGTTCCCAGAACAGGCACCAGTATTACCTGGGAACGTGGGAGAAATGCCAATTCTCAGGCCCACCAAGAGTCGAGGAATGAGACACTCGGGATGGGGTCCAGTACCACTACCTGTTTTCACAATACCCTCCGGGGTTCCTCAAGTTTGAGAACCACCGTGATAGCCAGAAGCTTAGGGGACCCAGGTGTCAGGATCTCACAAGAGCCTGGCCAGGTCCCTGGTACAGGAAGGCAAAGAAAGTGCTTTCAGTTTTATGCATGAGTCTGTTGACCATTTCTTAGGCCCCCGTCTCACATTCTCTTGTCCCTCGTCTTCGTTATTTAGGGACACTGTGGGGCAGTAGCTGGCTGGCTCCGTGAAGGTGTGTCTGGGGACTGCCCCTCATTGCAGCTGCCCCTGCCACCTCTTGCCTTCTGCCCCAGGACTCTTGCACTGCCTCTCAGCCCTCCCATCATGTGCAAATTCAGAGTGAGGGAATTTAACCACCTCTGGGTACAGGATCCAGGAAATAAAGCCTCCCCAGCTCAGCATCTCAGGCAGACAATTTCAGGGCCCATGTTCTCCGCAGGATGGAGTTCCTGTTCTCCACTGTTAAAATCAGCTCAATAACCCCTGGATTAGCCTCCTCTTCTCCTTTGTTTACTTTCTCAATCCTCCACCCCTGGGATCACGCCGCAAAGCGATGTTCCCACATGAAGCCTTGTTCCAGGCTCTGCCTTCTGGGGGGGGGGGGGGAACCCGAGCGAAGTCACTGATCTCATAAGTATGGGCTAGAAATGCCCCAGCCAATCACATCCGCTTCCTGCCTCTTAGAGAGGATCAAGGATATTGAGTGGGAAGCTTACCCCGGCTTGAGAACAAGAACTGGGCGCTCCCCTGTCCCTCTTCCAGACACCCGCATTGGGGTGAAGCACGGCTTTCAGTTCCCAGCCTGCCTATGTTATGAATTTGTCCCCCAGCTGCCATCACATGCGAGATCCAGGAGGAAGACGGGCATCGGGACGAGTGTGGGGAGCTCTGGCTGTGTTAGCCCAGGCACTGCCTGCTTCACAAGCCAGCCCCACCTGGAGTCCATTCACCTGTTCTCTGTCTTCGGACGCACACAGTTGCCTGGTCTGTAAAGTGAGAGGCTCAGATTAGAAGTCCCCAAGGTCTCACCCAGCCCGAACTGTCCCTGGTTCTGTTTCTGGACAGACATGCAGTTCGCCCAGCGTGAAAAATATATAGGAGACAGGAGACGTGCGTCCTCAAACCCAACGTCAGATGGGGGCTTGCTCTGCCTGCCCCCCCACCCACAACACATAGAACATTCCAGAACCAGGACCTTGCCTGTGATGCTCACAGCCAGTATTCACAGCCCACTCCTGCACAGAGCAGCCCTTAGATAAATATCTGTGCGAGTGTGAATCTTCCCATGGGGGGGGATATTAAAATTCCTATCAGAACACGGGTCTGTCTTATAGCCTGGGAAGCGGGGTGGGGGGATTGGTTGTTGCTTTGGGGGTGACTCCATAACCTGTACTCACGACTAGAAAGGTGTTACCACTCTGCAGATGGGAAACGAGGTTTCGAAAAATCATCTGTGCTCTTGGGAGCATCTGCCCCCCCATAATATCCTAGACACCAACTAGTAGCTCCAAGCCCTTCCTTTCCTCCCTCCCGCCCTCTGTCCTCCACCTCCTCCTCATCCCCTTGGTCTCAGCCTCTTCCCAATGGATGGCTCCTCCTTCTCCCCCCACCCCCCACTCAGACTCCTGTCCCAGAGGATTTGGGCCCTTAGGTGATTTAATATTTATGTAGCTTAAGGCTGCAGCTCCATAGATCTCGCTTTCCTGGTAGACGCCTCTGCTTCTCGGGGCCCTGGAGCGGCTGCAGAACCTCTTGGAGTCTGGGGTCAGCAAGGAAAGCCCTCCTCCCTCCCCACCCCTGCTTCACTTCAACAGGAACAGCAGCAGGGAGACCACGCAGGAGGCTTGATGAAGGGGCGCCTGGGGTGGCTCAGTCAATGGAGCGTCTGACACCTGATTTGGGCTCAGGTTGTGATCTCAGGGTCGTGAGATCGATCCCTGCTTGGGGCTCCGTGCTGAGTGAGGAGCCTGCTTGGGATTCTCTCTCTCCCTCTCCCACTGCCCACCCTGACCCCTGCTCGAGCTCTCTCTCTAGGAAAAAAAAAAAAAAAAGAGCCAGAGAGACCGGATAGCCTGATGCACACGGGCCTCTGGGAGGTGCTGGGGAGGGTGGGAGAGGTGCAGAGAGGGGGGGCTGCAGGAGGCTCCCAACCCCATCTCTGGGCTGCCCTACCTCTTTCCCACCACCCAGGGTGGCCCAGAACTCAGATCTCTTCCCCGTCCCCAGGCTAGGGAGCTCAGTAGCAGCCCCTTTGGTGGTGCCCACTGCCCACCATACAGCCCAGTTTCCTCCTCCGGGAACCCTGCACCTTGTGGGGCACACGCACCTTGGGGCGTGGGGGGACCGTGGGAGTTCCCTAACCCACTCCCATGACTTCAGGGCCAACCACATTTAAAACCACACTAACAGAGGAAAAGCAGGCGCTGGCTGGTCCTCGGGCAGGAATCCGCTGTCTCCCTTGGAAACTGCTATCCATGTGAGGCAGTTCTCACTTCTGGATGGGGTGAGGTGTGGGGTTCAGCATGTTGCCTCTCAGATCCATCTCCCCTTCTCCTAGACTCAGCTGGCACAGGGACCCAATAATAGCACCCCCCGAGGATGCACCAAATGCATTTTTAGAAAGAAGCCATGTATCATTAATCAACAACCAAATATTTACCCGCTGTAAATGAGATCACCAGTGCATTCTATGGGCTAGGGCACTAGGATCACAAAAGAGGGGAGAAAGAAGAAGCCCAAATGTTTGAGCAGGCTGATGGCCCTGAGCACAGAGCCCGGGCCTTGACGAGCCAGCCCCTATCTGCCCCACCAGCCGAATGCAACCACAGGAGTGAGCTCGGGGCAAAGGCAGCAGAGGGGAACCGTCCAGCCAACCCTCAGAACTACAAGAAATGATACAGTGTTGCTTTAATTCACTAAGTCTTGGGCTTATTTGTTACGCAGCGGCGGATAACGGATACACTTCCCAAATCCCCGCACCACCACCCAGGCTCCGCTCATTTGTGCCCAAGCTCACACCGTGGCATGCACATTCCATCCCTGAATGCTTGCGTGCTCTCAGCTTTTAAAATGGTGGAGGCAGCAATGCACAAGAAGGTAAAACATGGGTACGCATTTTCATTACCTAATTAGCTTGACACAATTAGAACAGTAATTGGCTTTCGACAGGTTGTCCCTTTGTGTCTCCCCCTGGGTCTCACTGCTGGCCCTCCTTTCAAAGTATTTCTTGGACTTCTCCATCCTCACGTGACTGTTTACGCAAGTTCTGACTCAAATGTCTTTCTCCACTTTCTTAACCTGCAAAACCAGGGTGCCTGGGTGGCACAGTCAGTGAAGCGTCAGACTCTCGATTTCAGCTCAGGTCATGATCTCAGGGTCCTGGAATCGAGCCCTGCGTTGGGCTCCATGCTCAGCACAGAGCCTGCTGGAGATTCTCTCTCTCCCTTTCCCTCTGCCCCTCCCACCCATACACCACTGCACGCACTCTCTCTCTCAAATAAATAAATTTAAAAAAAAATTTGCAAAACCTTTGAGCCCAGGTTGCAAATCCACACCCCAGGTCAGAATTATTCTCTCTCCATGGCCACTGAATAGGGAAATCCTTCCCTGGTCTGGGCTCCCACTGGCTGGAGCTTTCGGCCTCAGCTCACACATTAACCCTTAACTTCTGTAGTCACACTGTGTGCGACACAAGAGGGAAAACGGGGAGCAAGCGTCATGCAGAAAACCCTTCCAGATGTAGCATATGGAGGCAGCCTTCACGCTTTTTTTTTTAAATCCTGCCTTAGGCTGAGCAGAATATTCCAATTTCATTCAGTTTAACTATCCAGAGTACTCCTAATTTTCACCGTTATCCCTCAAAAACTTTATTATTATTATTAGACGTAATGAATGAAAACAGTTTTGTAGAAAAATTAGGAATCACAGACCACACCCCCCAACAAGGGGGTGAAAAACTTACAATCTTATCACTTCAAAGTAACTGCAGTAAATATTTGGGGATGCCTATTTCAGATCTTTTACTCACATTTAAATAATTACAGTGAAAACAATTCGATCGCCGCACATATACTAATTTTTAATCTGCTTATTTCATTCAGCATATTGGGACCAGACATTCATGGCAACACATACATGTTGACAACATATTTAATGGGACCCGGGGGCAATTTCATGCCCTATTGCTTTCCACCATCTGGGTGTACCACACACACCAGTTCTTTTCCTTTTTATGCAAATCCCCTATCGTTGGGTATCTAGATTACTCCCGTTTTGTTTTGTTTTGTTTTGTTTTGTATTTTAAATAGCATTCTAGGTAACACACATGGACGTTTGCACTTTCATGCACATATTCAATTAATTCAATAATTCCTATCGTTGTACATTTAGGTTATTCCCAGCTTTTCAGGAATTTAATCAGCACATCGTGTTCATGCATCTTTGCAGTTTCTGTACTAATTAGGGAGGGAGCAAGACTGGTATTGTCTGTTATAATTCAAAGTCACCTTGAACCATGAGTCACAAGACGGCCAATTAAGAGGAGGACAAGCCTCCTGTTAGAAGCTTTCTGGTACTAAGGGGACTTGTGTGGCAGCCCATGGCTCTAGGATACGGATTCTGGGTTGCCTCCCATTAGTCGATGCTGCCTGGCCCATCACTTCGGGGCCAGAGGTCCAAACCATCACGTAGCTGGGAGGAGCAGAGAGAGAGGGTGGTACCCCGATCACATCCTCACAGCAGAGGGATGCCCAGCCCTCCCCTAGTCTGTGTGCAGCTGCTGAAGCCCATGCTTTCCTGCACTCCACCCACTGCTAAAGACCTTATCCAAATCAGATGGGAGTCCAGAAGACTCTTCCCCAACAATCGATCTTTCTACGCTGTTCCTACACGCATGCCGTGATGCAGCCCTGATCACTACTTCTTGGACCGCTGCGACGGTCCCTGATGGTGACAGCTGCACCTGCCATCACTCCTCCTGTAAGACTTCCCAAAGCTCAGAGCAGGCGCCCCTCTCCCCCCGCCCCCCACACTCAATCAGCAGTGATGGTAATGTGTATATGCACTTTCCATAGCAGGCACTGTCAAAGGTACGAATGAAGAAATACACGGCTGAGCCACCATATTATAGGTTAGGTAGTTTATCAGGGGCTGGGGGGACAAAGATGAAGCAGGTGTGGCTCCTCGTCCTGTAGGGACTCACATCCGATGGGAAAGATGGGCAAACCAGCAGTAGGATAGCAGTGCAGTATAGACAGGTGGCCGGGTGGGCCAGGTAGGAGTGGGGTGAGGACGAGTCCAGGGGTACCTCGCTGCACCGACCAAATGAAACCAGCCCAGAGCTGATAACCTATGAGCCAATGCTTGAAGGAAAAGGAGGTGTGTCGGAGGGACAAAAGTGGTCCAGTCCCTGCCTCTCTGTGACTCGATGGAGAAGCCCGATTCCCAGGAGGAGCTCTGGCTCTCAGTGGCTGATGCGAATGACCCACCGCATGGCATCCCCGGGCCCCGTGGTTTCCATGCAGGGCTGTGATGGGCAGTTCTCTGCAAACTGCCAGCCTCCCCACATCAAGGGTGCCAGGCGTCTCTCTGCCTTCCTGCCTCAGGGTTTTGCACAAAAGGGTGCCAGGAGCAGGTGGCCAGTCACCCACCTCCCACCTCCCAGTGGGAGACACATTCCACGTGATGCTACAAAGGGTCCCCTCCTGGAGACTGAATCCCAATTGCCCACAGATAACCAGCTCATGCATGCATCCTGAGACCGGCTTTCCCTCCTGCCCACTCCCTCGCTTCCGCTGCCGGACCCTCTCCCAAATAAACCACCAGCAGCCACGTCCTTGGGTCAGACTTCACTCTGGGGAAAACCCAAAGCAGGACACAGTCCGATCCTCTCTGTGTCCTAAGTCCTAAGGAAGACTTGGGGCTCCATCTCAGAGGGAGGAAGCCCAAGGGGAAAAAGTAAATGAGTCCGTGTGGGGTTTACGTTTGGCTCATTACGTTTGGTCCAAATTCACACATCTCTCATCTGAGCTCACACAGACTCTGGCCCCCCTTGAACTTGAGGAATCCTAGCGTGTTCTCATCACCTCTGTCCTGCCTGCCCTGGAGGAAGTTTTCTGATCCTGGAGCAGCTCCCACACAGATCTGCTTAATGACTTTCTGGAAGAAATCAGAGGTGACACGAACGCCGTAGAGGATCACAGTGTGCCGGCTCTGAATCCCTGTGCCTTGGGCGACCGGGGAAGGACAGGACAGATGGCAAATGTCAGGCCTTTAATTGCAGGAGGCTCTTCGGAGAGGGGCAGGGAAGGGCTGTGCCCCTGGTTCCCTCCCCGTCACATCCCTGATGGAATGGAGGGTGGAAGGGGGCATCGTGACGGCTCCCCTGTGCCCTGCTCATCGGCCTCCTCAGGTCCCAGATGCATGATGTGGAGAAGCCTCATCGGAGTGAGTATGGACATCCTGGGCTGGCAGGTGAGGGGCTGCAAGATGGGCCCCACGAGCTCAGTTCTGGGGTCCCAGAGGAGCATCCTCCCTGGGCTGTGTTGGTGACCACCGTCTACACCCCTCACCATGCTCACTGTCTCTCTCTCGCTGCCCCTTAAGCTCCCCAGTCCCCCTTCCCTCCCCCACATTCACATCAAGCTTTTTTAGGCAAAAAAGGTACCTAAGAACCAGAGCCATAAAATGGAGAAACTCACGGAATTAGCTAACATTTCCTAGCACTCGCTGGTTTTATAAGATGCCATGTGCAAACCTCATTCCAACTTCCAAGTGATGCTGTGTCGTGACCACCATCGTGATGACTCCCCTCCCATTCTACCAGCAAGGAAAAATGAAGCTCAGAGAGGTTCCATGACACACTCAAGACACCCTGTCAATGCGTGCCCGAGTCTGCCTCTCTCTCCTCTACCACCATGACGCCCCTCTCGGTTGGGTCGTCTGCTGGAACAGCTCCCCGCGTCTCATACCCAGGTGCAGCTGAAGTGAAGACACGTATAGGTCAAGGTATGGGAGGGCGTAGCTGTGCAGAGTTCCACGTCCTCTCTGGGCACACGAGCCTCCCAGCGCCTCGATGTGTTCGCCAAGCCAGAAGCTCTCTGACTCCCGTCGTTTCGATGGGGATCTCCTCACAGCATCATGACGGATGAAATCACTGGTCGCTGGTGACTGGACTCAATCTCCAGCCCCTCTCCCTTCTATGGGGGTTGGGGAGGTGCTTCTAATCAAGGCTTGGTCGCTCTGGTCCCCAGCTCCCCTCCTAAGCTACGTCGGGGGCCAGCAAGAGTCACCTCATGAACACGAAAGATGTTCCTATCATCTCTCACATTCGGGAATGACAATTCTTAGCAACTCTGGGTCGGGCCTCAGGGATGGACCGAACACATAGTTCTTAGCAGGCCACACTGTGCGACCCTCTGGCACTCCCAGGTCCCCTCTGCAGGTGCACCAGGGAAACCCCTCCATCCCACCATCTTGAACGTCGCAGCGTGGGGCAGGGATGGGTAATCCTTACGATGCAGGACCTGTTGCCAGTCCTCAAGCAGAACCAAGAGGGAGCCATTCCTGATGGGTTCCCAGTGGCCCCCGTTCATGCCGTCCCCTCTTGAGTTCACTCCGCGGGCTCCTGCTGATTGCCATCTTGCCACTGGGACTACTCCTGGGCCCTGCCTTGGCTGCCGCCGCCACCTGAGAGACGATGACACCAAAACACCTTTGCACGCTGAGAGCCAGGGTTTGGACGGGCTTTCCACGGAAGGTCACGTGAGGAGCTATTCCTTCTAATCCCTCCGCTCAGTCATTCACGATTTGTTTCTAAAGCAATCCAAGCGTGTTGACCACGATCTGAAAGCACCACGTAGCCCTGCGTGTACGTAATTGTCGACTTTAAAGTGCTCCAAACCCAGAGGAGGGGGCTCCCAGCAGAATTCCGTGGTGCCTGGTCTGCACAAAGGGAAGTATACCAAAGGCCACAGAGGACAGGCCTGTGGCTCCCCCACTTCCACCCCACGTGGCCCACGTCCAACCTGCACCACGGGAGCCAGGAGGGGCTAGATCTGGGTGCAGTTTTTAACTGACCAAGAACAAAGGAGGCTTTTCAAAAGTTCTGGCGGGGTGAGGGGGTGGGGGTGGGGGGGTCCACAGATCCGAGCTAAGCGATGATTACAGTGCATGTTTATTCCAAAGCTTCCAGTGTAAGAATTCACCATTTTATCCAAAGGCACGGACAAAGAGCAAGTTGTCCCCAGTCTCTGGTGCCCGGCGTGGCAGAGAACTGGTGTCAAACCACAGGAAGCCCACAGAGGACTCAGCCAGCTGGGGGTGGAGGTGGGGGGGGGTGGGGAAACATGTCATCGTCTCCCCATGTTTTTTCAGCCCTGGCTCTTCTGTCTCTTGGAGCCAATACGACAGGTCACGTTCCAATTAGGATGTTCACTCGTCTTTACTTTTCAAGAGAAGGGGGAGGACCGTGGTGTTTGGGTAATTGAATCCATAAGTCTTGTGGTTGTAAGTGTGTAGGCGAGTTCGTGTGGGAGAGAAGGGGGCGGGAGAGGGGGCGAGAGGGGAGGGGAGAGGCTAGTAAGACGGATGGGGGCTGGGAGATACAGAGAAGATGGGGAGAGATGTGGCTGAGGCCAGCCTGGCAGCGAGGCTGTAAATGAAGAGAACAGATTGGGGGAGGCAGCCACGGAAGGCAGGGGTGCATGCTTGCAGAGCTCGGAGAGCAGAGGGGAGGGGCGCAGGGATGACCAGAGACTGCAGTTCTGTGTACGTGAGAAACAGCTGGAAGGAGAGAAGGGCAGATATCAGGAAGTGCCCCAAGGGCTGTGTGGGCTCTGATGAGTGAATCTGATTTAACGCACCTCATTGCCTCTGCTGTAACTGTATATATTGTTCCTTGTGGTCCCTAGAAACAGGAATCCATAGAGTACCGGAGGAGGACACGGCCCATAGACCTACCTCTCAAGAACAAAAGAAGCAGGCTTAGCATTTTTGTTTTTAAAGCTGAGTTGTAAATCCCCACTTAATTGGGCTTCTGAATTCGGGGGTGAAATTGACCTGAAATAATTTACCTTCCGCATTTCGGCAAAAGGCCCAGCGGAGGGCCAGCGTGCGGCTACCGCTGTGGTGTATGCTGGCTTTTTTTAGTCCGGACTCCTCCGAGGAAGAAGTTTTTCCAAAGAAATTTCTGATATCCAAGCCCCTCGCCTTGAAGCTTCATCCACACGCCCCCGTGCAGCCCAGGCGAGGGTTCCCACGCAGGGGGTCTCTCCTCCAGACCTCTGGACGGGAGCGTGTCATCCCCTCCCTCGGGACCGCCGACCAGCTCGGATATGCAGAACGTCCAACTTGGGCTCCTAACTTCAGTGATCCCTTGGTTCGCTAGAGCCTCAGACTTACTCTTTTCCAAGACAGAGCCTATCCAGGGATGACTTTACGTTGTCTCTATAGAAAGCAGATGTTTCGTCTGGGTACAAAGTTCCTGGCTCACACACTCAGGACCCTGGAGCACGTCTTCCCCTTGGTGCCAGGCAGAAGACCACGCCAGCCCGAACGTCATTACTTTGGATATATAATAATTTTTAGAATATGTTAAATGCCTAGATGCTTACTGGATGTTTTAACCTTATTTGCACGCTCCCGTAATCTGGCAAGGTACTCTGGGCACGGTTTTATTTTTTCCCTTTCGTTTTTGTCTGCCATGAGAAGCATCCTGCTCACACGGACTCCGGGAGGAAACCCAAGGGAAGGTGATATATTTGCATCTGGGATTCCTACTTCTCAAAACTCCGTGAAATCGCTTTAGGAACAGTGCTAATTCCCGCTGCTTCTCTGTTTTGTTGTTTGGCGGGTCTTTTGTTTTCTTTCCCCCTATCTACAATTTCTCTCTTTCTCCCTCTCCTGCTCTCTCTGATCTCTAGCATTACCCACAGAATTTTCGGAAAACTTCTCGATGGGCCATCCTCATTACTGACAGATTTTTCTTTTTCTCTTTACCATTCTCATTCACTCATTCATTCATTCACTCATTCATTCATTCATTCATTCATTCATTTTTAATTCCAGTATAGTTAACAGACAGTGTTATGTTACTTGCAGGTGTACAATAGAGTGATTCGACACTCCGTACATCACCGTGTGCTTATCGTCATAAGTGAACTCCTTCACCCCCATCACCTGTTTCCCCCATCTCCCCACCTGCCTCCCCTCTGGTGACCATCAGTGTGTTCTCTGTAGTTAAGAGAACGTTTCTTGGTTTCCCTCTCTCTCTCTCTGTTGCTTGCTCTTATTTTTTTCCCTTTGCTCCTTTGCTTTGTCCCTTAAATTCCACGTGTGAGTGAGATCATATGGTACTTCTCTTCCTCTGACTTACTTCACTTAGCATAATACACTCTAGCCCCACCCATGTTTGGCCAGATTTTTCCCAATGCCTGTTCTCCTCTGCTGGGGCTGGCATCATCCAGCACAGACGGGACACACGTGAGGCTTTCATTTGCCCAGGACCCCCACCTAAGGGAGCCACCCCAACCTCCTTCCAGAAGTTCTGCATGGTGGTCCGGGTGGTTTCTCTGGACAGAGAGGCGACCACCTGACCGGTCTGAGCAATCTCACCAGTCAGAGGCCCCCGTCCCCCTGAAACTAGTTTAGATACGGGCCAATCCAAGACAGACCAACCAGGGTTTCAATGAGAATCCTGGAGCCTTTGCTGGAAACGTGAGGACCATCTTTACTCTCCTCCGGGATGTGGCGCTGTAAGGATTACGCATTTGGGAGTTGCTGGGGGCCATATTCCATCCAAGGCAACAGCCTGGCCAAGAATGAAGGAAAAGGCAAACAGAGACTGTGGGGGAGGGAAAGAGAGATAGAGCAATTGAGACCTGAGAACATCACTCGAGCACCCTGAGCCAGGAGCCTCCAAGACACTACACTCCATGAGCCGATACATTCCTCTCTCACGTCCCGGCTTTAACCTGGCTTTCTTGACCAGACCCACGCAAAGAAACCAGATCAGCACAGCTGGCTCTGCTAGACCACCGTGGAATTTTCTCCTGCCCCCAATGACTGGTTCACAACTACGTCCCAAGCGGCAACAGCCCACGAGAAACCATGATAACCAACATGTTCCTTCCTGAGGCTCTTCTAACGGCACCCCTCCCCAAAGTTTCTTGCTCTGGGGGAGACAAGACCACCCAACATGCAGTGCATGCCACCGCTCATCTCTCTGCTCCTTCCCTGTGTTCTGGACCCTGCAGGGAAGAGCCAAAACCTGTCACTTGGGGAGAAGACAGATGCCCGGTCCATCAGGAAACCTGTGATTTCTCCATCAGTGAGTGGTCACCGAAATAACACCACTTGCAAATCCTACCTATTTGCATCGCACAGATGGGACTCCAGTCTACATGTGTAAACCAGGTCCAACAATGCTGTCATCAGTGGAAAACCCCTCCGTGATTCCGAGGGCAGGCAGGGTGACGGGTGGTCTCCGTGATCAGGGGCCTGTGCGTGCTGACACATGGTTGTGTCTTCTAGACCTCATGACGGGAAGCACCAGCGGCTACTGGCCAGACAGACGGAAAAGTTGGAAGCCCGACCATCCTTCCCTTATTCTCTCTTTGAACACAGGCCGCTGCAATCTTAAAACATGGGCCGGCTAGAAGAGCCGAGAGCAGGAAGATGCCTCCTTTGGGGTGACACTCTAGCGGGCACCCCTTCTTGCCACCCATCACCCCATCTTCAGCATCGTGTGACACTCATCCATCGTACTCACCCCCACCTGACCTACTCTGCATTTCCTTACCTAACTCCTCGAGAATGTGAGCTCCGTGAGAGAATGCTTTGTGACTTGCCAATTTTGTCGAAATTTCTGCCACATGACTCTTGTCGACCGCTTTATACTCTACAAAACACACACGCAGAGACGCACACGTGCACACACCATTTACGGAGCATTTGTCACTAAGTACCAGGCACCGTCCTAAGCATTTGATACGGATGAACTCACTTGATCCTCCAGAAAATCCTGTAGGGTGAGCATAGCATGACCACCCCCACTTTCCGATGGAGAAATCGAGGCACAGAGAGGCTAATGAAGTGGTCTGGGATTATGCTGCTAGTCAATGTCAGAACCTGGCCTTGAACCCTTGCAAATCCAACTCCAGAGCCTCTTCATCCCCTCACCACATGCAAAACGGTCCTCTGGGATCTACAGTATATATATCGGCTCAGGTCTTGATCTTAGGGTTCTGGGATCAAGTCCCGCATCAGGCTCCCTGCTCAGCGGGGAGTCTGCTTCTCCCTCTGGCCCTCCCCTCGCTCATGCTCTCTCTCTCATTCTCTCACTCTCTCTCACTCTCAAATAAATAAAATCTTTAAAAAAAAAAATACTTACTCTGGTCCCTGACCCTGCACCCCAGGTTTCAAACACATGGTTCTTAGACTCACTTGTCCTCGACATCATTTATGCAAATGTTCACCCCCCGTCAAATGATGCCCTTACACTTCCTAGGTGCATTCCAACCCCAAAGCTCCTCTTGCTCCCGTCCAAGGGGGCTGGGAGCGGGGGCGAAATGTCCACAGAGGTCTAGGGCGAGGATACCGCTGGACGTTGATGCTACTGATGGGGATTCTGGTGTGCGAAATAGGGAGTAAAGCTGTTACTTTTACGGGAAGATGTCTTTTGGGCTCTTCACCTCGTTATTTCAGGGTCTCGTTGTCTGAGACGGTTTCCTCGGGTCCCACCTTGCCGTGGACGCGGGAAGAAGGCGGGGGGCTGCTTTCTGCTCCTGTGCGAGGGAAAGGTGTCTCAGGTCTGCCTGCGTTCTCTGCTGAGGATGCGTGACCTTGCTGGAAGGTCGTCTGAGCACACAGCCCTCCGGAACCAAATACACACAGAGAGGCAGATAGCCTAGGATGCGGGAGGCTGGGGCACTGGCCACAGACGGTGCCACGAATGAACGAGTAGATGAGCCTGGTTCCAACCCCAAGATCGCCCTGTTGGTGATCAGCTGGGGGCCTCCCCAGCCACCAGCTCCCCCTCCTCACCTGCACCCCCCAGTGCTAGGGTGCACCCGAGGCATGAAGGGGGGAGGGTGCAGATCTCCTCCTCTCGCTATGTCTCCAAGCTTTTCGGGGTGGTGGAGGGGTGACTTCTCAGAGGCTACCCTCCGTATTGTTTCTTGACATTGTTAATAACTAGGGATCATGTCCCACTGCAGCCCTTCAGAGCAAGGAAGACCCCTGGAGGTTTTCTAAGCCAACCCTGTCATCATACCCCTGAGAGAGTCAGGCCCTGAGAGGAAGTAATCCTTCCAAGTTTAGCGACTCACAGCAATGTGGCTTGACATCAAGCTTTTTTCCCCTCCCCCTTCCTACCATTATTTTGCCTCTCTAGACTATAAAACATAAAAGTAGACGGGGAAGATGTATCGTCATTTCACTTCCTAATTCTTTTTTTTAAGACTGTCAAAAAAGCCTCTGCCCCCCTTGTTGTTTGGGGCAAGTGTCCTGCAGTAAATATGGGCTCCATTCCATCGGCTGTTGTAACGCTCGCTTGCACGGAGCACGCCTGTCTTGTCGGTGCGTGGAATCGGGGGGTTGGGATTCCAGATGGAGCCGGACAAGGAGATGACCATTTCTGGGTCACCCAGCTGCCCAGTGCCCTCGGGTGGCCGCAGCAGCAGGGAGGGTAACCTAGTTTGCTTAGGAAATATTGCAGATGTCCCAGTTTATCTGATGCAGTCCTAGAAAAGTATTGGCACTTGCCCTGTTTCCACAGCTCTCTCTCGTGCACTTCAACCTGGCAAAGCCGCCCCCACCCCTCCTGCTGGATCAGCTGACCCCCCCAGTCTCCCGGGGTCCCCAACTCCCTGGGCCGGCTTGCCTTGATGTGACCCCTAAGTCTGCATTTCTCCTAAGGGGGGCTCCTTGCCTGGATCGAGGCCAGATGTCCATCCTGAGATGGCAAGGCTGCCATCTGAGAAAGACGGCACGATTCTCGGGGACATTCAGACCCTGCTGGGTGAGGCCCTGGAGCCAGGAGTTGGGACTTGGGGGATCTGGGACTGGGTTGGCCAGTTTGCTTGGCTGCTTGGAGCAAAAATGGTGTTAATGGGGAGAACTGGGGGGAGAAGCCATGGGGTGGGGGAAGACACCCTGGATCTGGCCTGGGCACTATTATCCACGTGGCCCTGGGTGAGGCCAGTCACTTCTTTTGAGTTTTCGCTTCCTTATCTGTAAACAGAAGGCGACCTACCTATAATGGGGCTGGGGGTACAGGATCATCGTTTGAGATTTCCAGGTAAACCTACAAGTCATACCTCCCAGATGTCCAGAGTCTGGTTCCAGATTGTCTAGGCCCAACTCTGAGGGGCTCATGGAAGTTCCCGAGCTGGGGAGGGGGTGGCAGGGGGAGGTGAGGAGTCAGGGAGGAGGGAGGATGACTGCCAGCTGGGCCTCCACTCTCCGTACGCCCCCTCAGGGTGTGACTGGACCCTCCTGCCCGTCCTGCCCACCCAGCACCAGGGGCAGAGCCTCTCTGTCTTCTCCAACTCACCGCACGACCCCTGTGACCAACACAGGCCCCAACACGGGGGTGGCGTTCAAGGACTAGACGCTGGGCCAACAGAGTAATGGGAGTTTCTTCTTCTCCCCTTGGTGCCAAAGATGGCGCACAGAAAATTTTCCTTCTAAGGGCTGTGTTACTGGGGAGAGGAGGGACGCCAACGACAGCAACAGAGCTCAGGAAATGGGATGGGAATCAGACTTGACAGCCGACGTGTGCCGGTCTGACACGCTGGCACAACTCGGGGTGGGGGGGGAGAAGAAAAACCCAGCACCTGAGCTGAGAAGAGCTGCTGATGCGTGGGAACAGATTTCCAAGAGACTTGGGCCCAGAATCTTAGAAACATGGGTCTTCTCGGGACTGGGGCTTCCAGGAATTAGGGGCCCATCTACTGCTGGGGGTACGTCCTGGGAGGGCGGGGCATCCTCCCGGTCTTGCTCGGAATCGCCTTCTGTATTTGATGCTCCTTCTGGGGTCTGGGGTCCAGATTTCAGGCAGCAGTAAAGAGTTACTGGAAAACGGGTGCGTTGTATGGTATGTCAATTATATCTCAATAAAGGTGTCTAACAAAACTAAGTTCATGAAGCCCGGATAACACTGGGACTGTGGGCTGGACTGTGCATGGGGAAAGTAAAACCATGTCAGGGCTCCTGGAGGGGAGGGGAGGGAAGGGGAGGAGAAGGGAGGAGAGAGGAGAATGGAGGGGAAGAAAGGAAGGGGAGGAGGGGAGGGGAGGGGAGGGGAGGGGAGGGGAGGGGGGAAGGGAAGGGAAGGGAAGGGAAGGGAAGGGAAGGGAGGGGGAGGGGAAGGGAAGGACAGGAGAGAGGAAGGGAGAGGAGGGGAGAGAAGGGAAAGGGAGGAAAGGGAGGGGAAGGAAAGGGGAGGGGAGAGGAGGGGAGGGGAGAAAGGAGGGGAAGAGAGGGAAGGGGAGAAGGGAGGGGAAGAAAGGTAGGGGAGGGGAAGGGGAGGAAAAGAGAGGGGAGGAGAGGGGAGGGAAGGAGAAGGGGAGGAAAGGGGAGGGGAGAGGAAGGGAGGAGAGGGGAAGGAGAGGAAGGAAAGGGAGGGAAGGGAGGGGAGGGAGGAGAAGGAAGGGGCAGGGAAGAGGAGGGGAGAGGAGAAGGGAGGGAAGGGAGGAGAAGGAAGGGGCAGGGAAGAGGAGGGGAGGGGAGAAGGGAGGGGAAGGGTGAAGGGAGGGGAAGAAAGGAAGATAAGGGGAAAGGAAAGAGAGGGAAAGGAGGGAAAGGGAGAAGGGACAGAGGGAAGGGAAGGATAGGAGGGGAGGACTGGACGGCCAGGATAAAGAGGTCTGGTGCACGGCTGCACAGGACAGCCTGGCCAGGGAGAGCAAAGACTACAAGTTCAAGTTCCAGCTCAGCCACTAACGAGTATTATGACCTTGAGCAATCCCTTCTAGAGTCTCAGGTTCCTCATTAGTAAAATTAAGGTGGTTGGATGTGATGAGTGCCAGCTTTCTATTATTCTTTGGCTTGGGAATTATTTTAAGACAAGCTAATGAAGTTTGGATAAAATTAGAACGGTGTGAGTTTTACAGAACTCACCCTGCTCTCGGTGACAGATTAAGGCACAGAATGGAATTCCAAGATCCTCTGTGAATTTCTGGATGAAGGACTCGGGGCACATTGGCTCCTGCGGGCGTAGGGTTAGGGAGGACTGCTTAACCTGACCTGGAAACGCTTTCTCCTGGTCTAACTCTTCCTCCCTGTCTCCCTCAAACCTCCGAAGAGTACCCCGAAATTGAAAGAAATGCCTCGAAAGTAATTTCTAAAATGAGCAGCCGACTGATAAACTCAGGCCCAATTTACCCTGGAAAGAATGTATGGAACGCCATATTTTAACTAGGAGGCTGAAACTCTTCAGGTAAGATACTTAAGGAAGGCATTCTAGTAGAAACCAGCCATCTTACATTTGCATCAACCCACGTATGAATACAGTGACTTCTCCCCAAGTGGCCCAAATGCACTGGGCTGGCATCCCCCAGAAGAGAATGATATATGGCACCCTGATTAATAAAAGTTAGCTTTCTGATTCCAGTATCACTCAAAAGGAATTAGATTCCAACGTCTCAAGTCCTGGGCTCCACTTCCAATATGGCTTGTGTTAATTACAAATTCTGGGCACAATGGAAACCCAGCTATTTGAAGGTGCCAGAGAAAGACGAAAAACAGGCAGAAACCAGTGGGGGGGGGGGGTTGACCCTTGAAGAAAGAAAACCATGGCCGGAAAGGTGTATGTTCACACTGTGCTGTCCTGCAGGAACTCCCCAGCCCACATGGCACAATGGGCTTCCAGTTCAAGCAGGGAGCCAAAGTACCATTGCCCTGAGTGGGAGGACAGAGTTTGGGACGCCCAGAGGAGGCGAAAATTAAAGGGGGAGAGCCTGGAAATGAGGAAGACACAGAAGCTGGGACCCCCCAAAATCTGCCCTTAAAACTCCTTTCAAATCCTTGGCTGACCCTTGGGACTTCTGGGTGGTTCAGCGTCCGACTCTTGATTTTGGCTCAGGTCCTGATCTCAGGGTCGGGGGATGGAGCCCCGTGTCGGCTCCACGCTCAGTGCAGAGGCTGCTTGGGATTCTCTCTCTCCCTCTCCCCACTCACACTTGCTCTCTCTAAATAAAGAAAATCTTAAAAAGAAAAAGAAAACCTCAAACCAAAATTTAGTCTAAGCCAGTGCCCAGAAACAGCGGAAACAGTGGGGAGGGGGAGAGAAAAAAGCAGAGAAAATCTTAAAAACACGTAGGAGATCAAAGTTTCAAACTACAATTGGGCCTCATAAAACAAAAGTGAGAAAGAACCATGATACAGCCCATGGTACTAGCTGTAAACAACTAGAAAAGTGCACAAAAGATGACGCCACAGTCTGAATCCTGGAGAAATGCACAAGATGGGGTCCACGACCCCCCAGCTTTCTACTTGTAAGCACGTTGCGGATTGCAGCAGGGTGAGGTAGAAGCCCGGGAAAGCCCGGTGGTCTCGCCGAGCTGGGGAAGCAGAGATCAGAGTCCTGGACCACTGAAGTGGCTAGGTGACTATGGGGCAGGGCATCACAGTCCAGAGAGCAAGAGAAGTTTCTGCACCTGCACAGAGGTGACCCGAAGACTTTGGTCAAATGCCAAGACACACGTGAGCTGGGGGAGAGACCACGGGGCCTGGTAGAGTAGCAGCTGCTTGGCTCTGTGTGCGGGACAGATATTCCAGAAGCTGTCCAGGACTGGGAAGTTTGCGAGCTCCAGCCAGGCTCGTCGAGAGTCCCTGGTGCACCACTTGGGCTAAGAGTGCCACAGCCAAGGAAGAAGGCTACTCTGATCCTAGACTACTGTCCGCTGTTAGACCTAGCTGAGCAAAAATGTACAGGCTCCCAAAGGAGCAAGCAAATTAAACGCCTGCAAGAATACAACTCAAGGGGCGCTGGGTGGCGCAGTCGTTAAGCGTCTGCCTTAGGCTCAGGGCGTGATCCCAGCATTCTGGGATCGAGCCCCACATCAGGCTTCTCCGCTAGGAGCCTGCTTCTTCCTCTCCCACTCCCCCTGCTTGTGTTCCCTCTCTCGCTGGCTGTCTCTGTCAAATAAATAAATAAAATCTTAAAAAAAAAAAAGAATACAACTCAACGCTCTCTAGAGGAAGATGGTGAAAACCAAACGCTCAACCACGTAGTATCCAGAATGTCTAACATAGAGATGAAAATTACCAGACAGGAGAAGCATCGGGAAAGGGGGGCCTGTAACCAGGAGAAAAAATACCAGTTCATTGAAACTGGCCAGAAAAACCCCACAAGATGCCAAACTTTAAAGACTTTAAGACAGCTATTAGAAATATGTTTCAATACTAAAGGAAAACGGAGTGGTAATGAGTGAATAGATGAAAATCTCAGCAGAGAAGTGGCAACTCTAGAATCGAGGATCCAAATGGAAATTCTACATATGAGAAAAAAAAAACCACCGAAAAAACTCTCTCCCTCTCCCTCTGTCCCTACTTCCACTCACACACACACGCTCACGTGCTCTCTCTCTCTCTAAAATGAATAAATCTTAAAAAAAAAATAAAGTGCTCAAACTTAAAAATAATGCCAACCTAACATCCTATAAACAGTAAATACCTTTTTAAAATGACCATGACCACTAAAAGATGGAACAATTGGACCAAGAAAATAAAGTAATCCCGGATTATAACCCAAAGTATAAAATCAGTATCCGTTAAGTCTGTACTGATATAAGCGGAGGAGAGGAAGCAAATCTCCCATGCAGAAGATTCTGAAATTGTTCATGGAGATAGTCAACTCTCAAAATACCCAAAAGGGGGAGCATAAATTCCCTTTTTTTTTAAAGATTTTATTTTTAAGTCATCTCCACATCCCACGTGGGGCTCAAACTCATGAGCCCAAGATCGAGAGTTGCATGCTGTATCGACCGAGCCGGCCAGGCACCCCATAAATCCCATTTCTTAAAAGTGGGCTGCGCGGAGTGACTTCCTTGCACAGCATACGGTACAGAAGTGGAGGAAGATGGAGAAAAATAACTCGACAGTGGAGAAGTCACGCAGACACTACCTAGGATGCCAGGTAATCAAGATTGACATCGACAGCAGGAGTCACAGTAACAGTATCTACCCTTGACTTGCGGCGAGGAAGACGACACTTGACCTCTGTGGCTTTCCCCTTCGACACACACCACCCCAGTCTAGTCCTAAGAAAAACAACTGACAAATACCATTGGAGCGACAGAATACAAAATACCTAACCTAGCCTTTTCAAAACGGCCAGAGGCAGTGACCAGAGGCAGAAGTGGTCACAGCCTAAGGAGATCTGACAACTACATGGGATCCTGGAGCAGGAAAAGGACAGTAAGTAAGAACTAAGGAAATCTGATAAAAGCATGGACTTTAGTATTACAATGTATCATTCCATTCATTGCAACAAATGTATCGCTAATGTGCTGTTCCAAACTGGGGAACCTGGATGTGGGGTACACAGAAACTCCTGGGACCATCTCTGCAACGTTTCTGCAACACAACGTTTCTGCAACGTTTCTGCAACAACGTTTCTGCAACACTAAAGACATTCTAACTTTAAAAATTATTTTAGAAGAAAGATGATAAAGATGTAGGTAATTTTTTTAAATTATGGCAAAAAAAGGGAGAGATCTTCAGATCAACGCAAGCTGAGAGAATTGATTACCAGCGTATCCACGCTACAAGAAACTGTCGAGAAATTTCTTTCTATTAAGGTAAAGGAGAGCTAAGTAGAAATTTCAATCTCTAGGTAGAAAGAACCGTCCCCGGAAATGGTAAATAGATAAATGCAAAAAGACTATTTTTCTTTCTTCTGTTACATTCTTTAATTGACTGAAGTAAAAATAAAGCAATGTGGAATGGAGTTGAGAACGTACATAAAAGTAAAATTCATGTCACCAAAGAGACAAAGGATGAAAGAAGCATAAAGGAGTTTATTATTGTAGAGATCTTACATTATGCATGAAGGATATAATATTAACTTGTGGTAGTGGGAGACACTGATGAGTTAAGGAGACGTATTATAATCCCTAAAGCAGCCACACACAAAATTTTTTTTAAAGATGTGTATCTGAGAAACCTATAGGAGAAACAGAACCCAAGCAAAGAACGAAACAACCACAGACCCTGATTGACAGGAGAGGGGGAACGAAAGACCAAAACCAGAGGGGCCAGACAGAGAACAGATAGCAAGACAGTAAATTTAAACTCAAGGATGTCAATAATTACATTAAACATATGCTGGGTAAATACTGCAATTAAGAGGCAGAAATTGTCAGACTAGCTAAAAAGACAAGACCTGTCTTATGCTGCTTACACTGGATGCCCTTTAAACATAAAATCATAGGTTGAAAGTGAAAGGATGGAGAAAGATCTACCATGAGAAATATCAAATCTTTGATCAATATTATTGGTTGCCAACCTGGAACTTATTCTCATCCTCTTTTTCATTCGCCTGCTTTTCCCAAAGAAGCTGGAAAAGCTAATCATTCCCTTTCCCGGCCTCACTTGCAGCCAGGAGTGGCCATGTTACCTAGTGCTGGGCTACAAGATGTGAAACTTCCTGGGACTGCATTAGCTTTCCTGATACACAGGATATGGGGAGATAAAATCAGCCTTTATCTCCATTGTCCCTGCCTTGAACGAAAATGTGATGCTGGCACTATGGCAGCCATCTTGTGACACGAGGAAAAGGCAAAGAAAATGACAGAAGTTGGCCAGTGTATCATTGAGCTATTTAGGAAATAGCCCATACCTCTTATTTGGTGAGAAACAACATCTCAATTTGTTTCTGCAATACTAGTCGGCATTTTATTTTGTTTAATAGAGACATGAACGAAAATCACCTTGAATCTGCATCTGTTTATGATGTTTGCTCTCCTATTTCCCACTCTGTATTATATTCAGATAACACATTTTCACAAAATCCCGGTTCTCAGGAGAACAATGTATCTCACCCTAATAAATGTTTATCCCCACATGAGAACCACAAACAAGACTGAAGAGAAAGAACACGCCAACAGCTGGCACCTTGCAAATGCAGAAATGGCACGTAGGCAAGTGGAGAAAGTCTCTCTTTGCTTTTCCTCTATCTTTATGTTTCCGGAAAGGCATGGTAATGTCATCCAAGAGGACAGGGTAGGCGTGGGGGCGCTTCTTCTCCTCCCCCTCCTCCTCTCCTTCCTCCTCCTCTTCCTGCCTCTCTGTTCCTTCCCCCACACCTTTCCCACCACTCCCACACCCACAAACACTGGGGAATTACAGACCGGAGACTTACGACTTATCATTTCTACACTTCCCTGAAATAGCTTATTTGTGGCCCAGTTGTTAAGCATCAAGGATACCGACAAGTTACCTAAAGAGAGTCACGGTATAACTAATGTTTGGGACTGTTTTCGCCACTGTGTCTAGATAAGTAATTGAAAATATTAATTTAAGAAGAAGACTATTTCCCTTCTGGTCTCACATTAATTCTCTCCATTCTCTGGATGTGCATTCCTGTATGAAAAATGCAATGAAATAAATGTTGGCGAGGACGAGGAGAAAAGGGGGCTCTCGTGCACTGCTGGTGGGGACCCAAACCATGCAGCCGCTGCAGAAAACAGTATGGAGCTTCCTCAAGAAATTAAAAATAGAACTAGCATGGGGCACCTGGATGGCTCAGTCGGTTAAGCATCCGACTCTTGGTTTGAGCTCAGGTCGTGATCTCAGGGTTGTGAGATCGAGCCCAGCGAGGACTCTGTGTTCACCTTGGGAGTCGGTTTCAGATTCTCTCCCCCCCCCAACAAAATAAATAAATACATCTTTTAAATAGAACTATCATATGATCCAGAAATTGCACTTCTAGAAATTTATCTGAAGAAATGAACACATTAAGACAAAAGGATCGATGCAACCCTATATTCATTGCAGCGTAACTTACAAAAGCCGAGATACAAAAGCCACCTAAGTGTCCTGTGGATAAATGACTGGATAAAGGGGACATGATATACATATGCTGGAATATTACTCAGCCATAAATAAATGAGATCTTGCCATGTGAAGCCATATGGATGAACCCACAGGGTACAATGCTAAGTGAAATAAGTCAGACAGAGAAAGATAAATACCGCACGACTGCACTTACATGTGAAGGCCAAACACCAAAACAAATGAACCAGCCGCACAAAACAGAAAGAGACTCACAGCTACAGACAACGATCTGGAGGCTGGCAGGAGTGAGAGAGGCAGGGGGACGGGCAAAAGGGGCGGGAGGGGGATTAGAAAGTACACACATCCGGTTATAAAATAAATGCAACACAGGGATCCATGGTTAATGGGGAACGGAGTTAATACACGGACCAACTTTGTATGGTGGCGGGACTGGATTCACCGTGGTGATCACTTCGTAATGTATATAAATGTTGAATCGCTACATTGTACACTTGACACTAGCAGAGTACGTCAGTATACCTCAAGAAAAACAATACATGAAAATTTTTTAGTATCGGGTATCGACCATGTTCCAGCACTAGGGATGTAAAAGAGGAAATAACTACTTCTTCTCCATCTCCGATACTTCAGAACTTCCCCAAGCTCTTCCTTTCTTGTGCTGTTAGGCAATCGGTTATCACGACTGCTTAGACATTGCACTAGTGAATCCCATCTATCGAGGTACTTCTCCCCCCCTTAGCTGACCTGAGAAGGCAAAGACCAGACACGTACTCAGATTTCTGTCTCCAGTACCTAGACGTGTAGCATACATGGTTAATGGGATACTTGAACGAATTAATGAATACATTTCGAATCATCCTTATATCCTCAAGCGTGGAGAAAGAGAATAATTTGAATAATCGTAGAGCCATCGTGCCATTCATTTTCCTTCCCTTTGTAAGAGGGAATAAGTCACCCAGGACTTACTTAGATGATTAGAGTGTTGATTTTTAAAAGCGAGGAGGCAATCCTTAATTCCCAGCCTTTCCAGGAAAACAGTAGCCGGAAGGAGAAGGGCTGCACTCCACAAACCGAAAAACTCATGAAAACAGACTTAACTTCAGAAACAGAAAACAACTTCGAAATAAATGACATTAGTCCCCTCGGAGATATCTGAGGGCACATCGTACATACAAAATGAGCGTACACTGGGGCGCCTGGGGGGCTCCGTCAGTTAAGCGTCCAACTCTTGATTTCAGCTCAGGTCGTGATCTCAGGGTCGTGAGATCGAGTACCACATAGGGCTCCATGCCGGGCGTGGAGCCTGCTTGCGATTCTCTCTCTGCCTCTCCCTCTGTTTCCCACCCCCCCTCAGCTCATGTGCACATGCTCGCTCTCTCTCTCTAAAAAAATTAAGTAAAATACAATAAAATAAATAATACAGTAAGCACACACTGTCATGAAAAAGAAGTACATTTCTTGGAAAATAAAACATAACAACAACAACGACAACAACAAAACCTCACAAAGAGCCAATACCAGTCCCGGGGAAGCTGGTGCAAGTCTGCGGCACAAATTAGTAAACGCTAGAGACAACAGGTACAAGTTAAAATCGTGACAGAAAAGCGAAAGGCCATTGTAGATGCTTTGGGTAAAATCTGGTATCCATCTAATGAGAATTCCAGGAGCAGAGAAACAGTATGAGAGAAGGAAAAAAAAAATCCAAAAATAAAGTGTTTGGATAATAAAGATACAATGAGTACCTTGGGAAGACATTCATTATTCATTCACGGAAGTAATTCAAATGTTCATGTTTTTAACAGATGTTTACTGAACACCTACTCTGTGCAAAGCACTATGCCAGGTACTGTCAATGCAATGCAGAACCAATATAGATACAGTCCCTGCCCTTATGGAGCTTATCTTATGGTGTAGTAGGGAAAACATTCCCCCCACCCCCCCGCAAAAGGACACATGAGATGTACAATTGTAGCTCTGATGAGAGGATGACGGTACAAGTGAATGATACTGTAGCAGTGTTGGGAAGACTCCCAGGTAGGGCATCTGAAGGGCACATCTGAAGGACACTGAGGTTTCTGTAAGCAGGGAGTGGCCGAATGGAGTATTCCAAGAACAGCATTCTAAGAAGAGGGAACTGCCTGTGCAAAGGCCCTGTGGCATGGCATGTTAGGACACTATAAGAAAGCCAGCGTGGTCAGAGCTCAGGAAATAAGGAGAGGCGTGAAATATGTGAATCCCAAGTCCAAAAATCAAATATTGCCAGTTTCCAAAAAGCCAAGTTAATTTACAAAGGGAACTTGGTATTCTACTTCTCACCTGCAAAACTAGGTGTGAGAAAACAATGGAGCAGTAACTTCAAAGTGCTGCAGTTCAAATAATTTGAATCTAATTTGAATGTGTTAAGGAAGCAGTGTCAAATTTGTACTATAATAATGGCAATGTGCTCGTTTCCCAAAGAGTGTCTTTATCGTATTACCTTCCAGAAGGAAAACATTAAACTAAAGTATTTACTACTAGGGGTGACATTATATGATCTCTAGGACTTGCTTCAAAAGAAGCCAGTGTGGGAGTGCAGGGCAGGAGTGGGCCAGACAGGGGGCAGCAGGAACAGCTGGGAGAGATGGACAAGGGGTCTGACATATCGTTGTCTGTGCATGTGTGCAGGATTGAAATTTTCTGTAATAAAAAAACCTAAATTCAATTAAAATCTAGAATAGTGAAATAAAGACATTTTTAAGAAATACACACACTCATAGGCTTGCAGCCCAAATACTCAATCTGTTTTTTAAAAGAAAGGGAGACTCTACCTCTCACCCCCCCCCCCAAAAAAAAAAGAAAAGCAAGGAAGGAAGGCAGACAGGCTAGCAAAGAAACAAGGAGACAAGAGAAAAAATCTAAATAATTATACTGTGGCTGTGAAACTTGTTCAATTATTTGTTTCAAGGACATTTAAGACGTAAACACAAACAAATGAACAAATTATATTTGTGTGTGTGTATATATATATAAATATAAATATAAATATATATATATACAGAGAGAGATGTGTTCGATAAACAGAATGACAGTGAAGGGCAGAAGACAAAGGACCAAACAAAGACAAACTACACACTTATTATTAATAAGGAATCAGGGCTGGAAATATTCTATCAGATAACAGATAATACAGAGACAAAAAAAAAAAAAAGCAACAAAAGAGACAAAAAAGAATACTTTGTTTTGGTAAAAACTACAGACCAAAGAAATAACAACAATCCTGATTTTTTTTTTTTTTTGGAACAATAGGAAATACCGTGGAGAAATACTGAAAGCAAAATTCAAAGAACGAAAAGAGTTTGAATAAACCACGATCATGGTGAAAAATATAACCAATTCACTAGGGCTTTAAAACTACGAGACGGAAAGAAATACATAGGATATATACATTATGCATAATGAAACTTACAAACGTGGATGGATAGCCAAACGTAAAATGCATTTGTCCCAAATATCCATAAAGTATTCAGAAAATCCAGTCGGTAAGCTGCAAAGAAAATCTTCATAAACCTCGCAAAGTAGAAATCCTAAAAGAGGCTCGTCTTCAAGTCAAAATTAAATATGAATAAGTTAACAATTTAACAGCGGCTAAAACAATAGCTATCTGGAATGTTTTAAAATACAAACATTAGGGGCGCCTGGGTGGCGCAGTCGTTAAGCGTCTGCCTTCGGCTCAGGGCGTGATCCCGGCGTGACGGGATCGAGCCCCACATCAGGCTCCTCCGCTATGAGCCTGCTTCTTCCTCTCCCACTCCCCCTGCTTGTGTTCCCGCTCTCGCTGGCTATCTCTGTTAAATAAATAAATAAATAAATAAAATCTTTAAAATAAAATAAAATAAAATAAAATAAAATAAAATAAAATACAAACATTAAATCTCTTCTAAATGTTTTCTTGTGTGGAAAAGGAAATTCAGAAAATTATACATTCTTTAGGGAAAAAAGAAACTTTTAAAATGGCAATATTTCAAAATCTATTAGACGTGGCCTAAGACTTACTCAAGGAAAAGCTTATATCCTTAAATGTATTTGTAGGAAAACAAGCATGAGTGAAATTAAAAGAAGAGAGAAGGATGAAATTAATACAAACGCTGGGCGAGGCTAGTCAAACACAAAAAGGCAGACCCGATTAACCCAAACCTAATTTATTGAAAAGCCCAATAAACAAAATGTTGCAAAATCTGGTCTCACTTGGAGAGTAAGCCCGCAGAAACCCATACAACATTAGGGTGCCAAAGCAAAAGCACTAAGAGCTACTGGGAAAGCTTTACAATTAATTTGTACACATACTCCGTTCAACTTTATACTAACACATTTTTAAAAATTGGATGAAATAGACAGGATTAACTCAGGATATAACAAAGACAAATCCGCCAATAAGAAAGAAGGCGATGAACGGAGACACTTGCCTCAAAATCACCATGCCCAGATCATTTTAAGACCCACTTTGATCAAACTTTTAAATAATACGTTAACTTCTTTGTTACTTAAGCCACACCAGAGCAGAGAAAAAGACCAACATTTTTTTTTCAGTCATTCTTTGAGTCTAAATGATAAATGCCTTGTAATAAGTACAAGAGAAGTGTCAGACTCTGTTTGGTTTCTCATACCAAAACCAAGCAAAGATATTAGGAGAAATGAAAGTTCCAAACCAACCTCATTTGTAAATTTCAATGCAAAAAAAAATCTAAATAAAACATGAGCAAACTAAATTTCAGCGTAATAATATAATAAAGCATCAAGGCCAAGATGACTTTATTCCAGGAATACAGGGAAGCTCGACAGCGGAAAATCAAAGTAAAGGGGCGCCTGGGTGGCACAGCGGTTAAGCGTCTGCCTTCGGCTCAGGGCGTGATCCCGGCGTTACAGGATCGAGCCCCACATCAGGCTCCTCCGCTATGAGCCTGCTTCTTCCTCTCCCACTCCCCCTGCTTGTGTTCCCTCTCTCGCTGGCTGTCTCTCTCTCTGTCAAATAAATAAATAAAATCTTTAAAAAAAAAAAAAGTAAGTTATATCATTCATGACGTTATAAAAAAGAAAAACCATATGATTGTCGTCCTAAGTATAGAAAAAGTCATTTTTTTAAAAGTAATTTTTCAGTATCCTGAAAACAAAAGGCTTAACTTAACGACAAATTCCCAAAAGACATTTCTGTAAGGAGTACCTGTTACCACTATAATTATTTATCTTTTTATTTTTATTTTTTTTAAAGATTTTATTTATTTATTTGAGATAGAGACAGCCAGCGAGAGAGGGAACACAAGCAGGGGGAGGGGGAGAGGAAGAAGCAGGCTCATAGCGGAGGAGCCCAATGTGGGACTCGATCCCGGAACGCCGGGATCACGCCCTGAGCCGAAGGCAGACGCTCAACCACTGTGCCACCCAGGCGCCCCTATTTATCTTTTTAAAAAGACGTTACCGTCAATGTCCTAAAGGAAAAAATAAGAGAAACAAATATTGAAATGAAAGTGGTGTACTTGTCATTATCTGTAGATGATACAATTGCTTAGGAAATGTACGGCAATAAATTGAACCGCTGTTAAAACCTACTGAGAAAATCCAATACAGTGAGCAGATAGAAGAAAAACGTAGCAAAATAGCTTTCCTATATCCTGGCAAAAGCCAGTGAGAAATAAGCCCATTTATTTAATAACCAAAATGATGACACGTCTTGTAATCAACCACAAGGTAAGTATCAGAACTTTAGGAAAAAACTATGAAAACTTTGCTAAAGAAAGTCAAAGAAGGGGGCGCCTGGGTGGCACAGCGGTTAAGCGTCTGCCTTCGGCTCAGGGCGTGATCCCGGCGTTATGGGATCGAGCCCCACATCAGGCTCCTCCGCTATGAGCCTGCTTCTTCCTCTCCCACTCCCCCTGCTTGTGTTCCCTCTCTCGCTGGCTGTCTCTATCTCATAAATAAATTAAAAAATCTTTAAAAAAAAAATAAATAAAAAGCAGCATGGAATGACATAAAGGTACACAGAAAAAAAATCCACACAATAAAAGTTTCCTACCTTATTTTATATACCAAAGTCATTTCCATTTAAAAATCTATGGGTTTGGGGGCACCCCAGTGGCTCAGTTGGTTAAACAGCTGCCTTTGGCTCAGGTCGTGATCTCAGGGTCCTGGAATCCTGCTTCTGCCTCTCCCTCTCCCTTTGCTCCTCCTACCCCACCTTGTGTTGTCTCGTACCCTCTCTCTCGCGCGCGAATAAATAAATAAAATCTTTAAAAAAATAAAATAAAATCTATGGGCTTTTTTTCAGTCTAAATACGGAAAGACTATGAATGTGTGTCTTATAAATTTGCAAAAGGGAATATCTCCCTAAATGTAACAAGGAAGCTCAGAGGCAATAAAAGAAAAAGGATGGACAAATGGGACCTATGAAAATTTAAACTTTTGATACTTTGCATCATGCAATAGGTTACAACCAACTGTGAAAAAAGTATTTGCAATACATATAGTAACCCAAGGGTATCTACTACCCAGAAGTTAGCTAAACATCAACGAAGGGAAAGCAACCAGTCATTTCCATCTCCAGGGCTGCCCTTCACAGTACAGCAGTCTGAACAGCGCCCCCTGGAGTTGTTCAATGTGATGATTCTGGTCCAGAACATTATTACCACCAAGTAATCCACAGCCGCAAAAGGGATTTTTATATTTTTATTTTCAATAGGATTACATCGATTCTCCGCCTAAAACAGCAGCTGACCTCTCACTTAGAATAAAATCCAGTCCCCCTCCACGGCCTGGTCTAGTCCTTCTCTCTCCCGTCCTTCATCTCTATGCTCTGGCCTCTAGAATCTTCTCCCGGACTCTCCCGAATTCTCAGGATTTTGCACACGCTGCTCCTGCTACTTGGAAAGCTGATGGACGCCACCTCTAACCTCTGGTCTCCAACTCTGTCTGCCTGGCCAGCTCCTTTGCCCATTTAGGTCTCAGCTAAGATCCTGCCTTCCCAGAGAGGCCGCCCCCAAGTGTCAGGGCAAAAAGGAGGTACTCCTTTTATTTTTCAGCTTAGCGGCCTGGTTGTTAATGTCATAGTTGATTTTCCACTTGTGATAATTTTATCTGTCTTGTTCCCTGTTGTAGCCCCAGCAGCTAGAGGAATGGATAGTAAGCAGAAGATGTGCAATTGAAATGTCGCGGAATGGTTAAAAAAAAAAAAAGCGAATCATATGAAAAAGCAATTCGTAGAAGACAAAGTGGCATTAAGGACATGAAATGCTCACTAAATAGAAGGGAAATACAATTTTTCAATCTATCAAATTGGGGGAAAAAAGAAATGATTCTTAATATCCAGGGTTATTGCAGTCATAGGGAGAAGTGCGTTCTCATACACGGAGCGAGCGTAATGCGTTAGGAGGCATTTTGGCTTCTCCTAGTGGTATGCTGGAATCAGCTCGGACGGGCTTGTGCCAGCTCACAAGAAACCACAGTTCAATATTCCGGGGTTTTCTGAGAACCATCGCTATCTCGAAGTTGGCCATGCTGGCAATACCGTCATCCCCCAATTATCCACGGTTTCGGTCACTCGCGGTCAACCGTGGTCAGGAAGCAGATCTCTTCACACCAGAGCACAATCCATCTCCCTCCAATTCGTCACGTAGGCAACCTACCAGCCCATACCCTCACAAGAAGGGTGCTTACACTACAAGATACTGAGAGAGAGAGACCGCATTCACATAGCTTTGAGTAGAACCCATTGTTACAAGTGTTCGATTTTAGTATGACTTACTGTTGTTAATCCCTTACTGTGCCGAACTGATCAAATGGAACTTGATCGTAGGTACACATGTATTGGAAAAAATATGGTCTATATAGAGGTCGGTGCTATGCCCGGTTTCAGGCATCCACTGGGGGTCCTGGGACATATTTCCCTTGGATGGGGGGCGGGGTTTGGAAATCCGCAAATGCTATAAATCAGATGGCTGTTTCTGTTTGTTTGACAGCTAATGTACAAACATATTCATGCCTTTACATATAAAAAGGAAAAACCGGGCGTCATTTTGGTCTGGTGTTGTGGCACGAGTGCATAAGGGGAAAGGACATTTTAAAAAATAGACCATTAGCCCTCCTAGATGCCCATGAGTAGGGGAATGATTAAAATGCATTCCATAATATAATATAGCCATTTTAAAAGACTGCCATAGTTTATTGTTGAATAAATAAAGGGTCTGGGGGACATGCATAGTATCTCTTTTTAACAAATCATATATGCTTGCAATATATCATTTTTTTTTAAAGATTTTTTTTATTTATTTGACAGAGATAGAGACAGCCAGCGCGAGAGGGAACACAAGCAGGGGGAGTGGGAGAGGAAGAAGCAGGCTCACAGCGGAGGAGCCTGACGTGGGGCTCGATCCCGTCACGCCGGGATCACGCCCTGAGCCGAAGGCAGATGCTTAACCGCTGTGCCACCCAGGCGCCCCGCAATATATCATTTTATATGTGTTGGAGCGAGGTCTATTTGGATGCGTGCCAAACTGTTGGAAGGATCTATTCCTTAGGACTGAGAGAGGGTGGGGGCAGGTTTTGCTTTTTAATTTATCCCTTTATAAGCTGTATGCATTTCCAAAACAGCAGCAGATGCTATTTTCAGGGGAGGGGGGGAAGATCTCAAAAACTTTTGGATTCAAGAGGGGATCAGATTGTAATTACAGACTATTTAAAAATCGTGACAATGAATATAATGCATAGCAAAAATTATGGAATATGGCAAAAGCTGTAATAGAAGGAAACTCGTAGCTTCGTCTAATTTCATTATTAAACAAAAAAAAAGCACGATAATACGTTAAGCTCTTGAATTAGGAAACCAGGATTTCTCCAGGAAATCAAGAGAGGAAAATTAATAGATAAAAGCAGCAATTATGAATTTAGAAAATATGAAAAGTATAGGACACCTAGTTCTATGAAAAAAAAATGCCATTAAAACTGGCACGCTTCATCAGGGAGGCTACTGACTATGATGGAATTTTCCAAACCTGTCCCCTAAACGCGAAGTTTTGAAACTTCAAGGAATGTGTCAGAGTTCTGCTATTTAAAGTATCCTTATAATAGAAGAAAAAAGAGGTAAGCATCCCGATTCATTTGACGAGTCCCGTTTCACAGTGAATTTGTAACATAATATTCCAATGCATTTTCCTAGTACAGCCACGACTCTAAGACCGGACACTGTCACATTCTAGTGAGAAACCCTCAGGCCAGGGATGCCTGGGTGGCTCAGTCCGTGAAGCATCTGCCTTCGGGTCAGGTCATGATCCCAGGGTCCTGGGATCGAGTCCTGCATCGGGCTCCCTGCTCAGCGGGGAGCCTGATTCTCTCTCTGCCTTCCGCTCCCCCTACTTGTGCTCTCTGACAAATAAATAAATAAAATTCTTGAAGAAAAGAAAGAAAGAAAGAAAGAAAGAAAGAAAGAAAGAAAGAAAGAAAGAAACCCTCAAACCAAACCCCACGCCCATAAATGCAAAGATCCCAAAGAAAATACTTACTTAGATTCTTTTCCGCCTAGCAGCCAGAAGTGATCCTAATAAACCATAAATTAGATCATGTCTTTCCTGCGCTCTTGACCCTCCCAGAGCTTCCCGTCTCACTTAGGATGAACTCCAGAGCTTTCCTCTGGCCCACAAGGCCCTTCATGAAGGGCTCTAGTGCCTCTTTGGCATTTTCTTCCCCTCTCCCCAGGCTCTTCCTGCTCCAACCACTCGGGGCCCCCTGACATCCCTCAAACCCAACTGCAATGCAGTCTCACAGTTTTGCATTCCCTGCCTCTGTCCTTGACCGTCCTAAGTGGCAATTTTGGCCATCCTATGCCCCTCTACCTGCAGCATTTTCCTTCAAAGGGTTTGCCACTATGTGACGTTATATGCTGTGCTTGATTCATCTATGTATTGTTCCTCGTCTTGAAACAACGGCAGTGCCGTAAGTCTCGGGCATCTCTGTGCATGGGGAGAATCTTCGAACAGCAAGAAGCAGGGCTGGTAAAGCGAATCAAGGAAGTCATCCCGCAAATCCAGGGCATAGCAGACGCTCGCAGAGGAAGCATCTATCCCCCTGATTTAATGAAGAACTAAAGTTATCGACAAACCGCTCTGCAAATTATTGACGAACCTTTACAGCATGGTCACCTCACGGTCACTCACAAGGAAGCGACAACCCAACATCAGAACTTAACACATCGAGGTGGCAGAGCCTGAGGGCCAAACAAAAACAAAAAAACCCAAGAGACACTAGGGAATGAGCCCGCCCAGGCATGCAGGCGTCCTCTTGCCTCCGAAGAAGAAATACAACAGACAAACCACGAATAACGTGGGTTGCAGGTGGAAGAGACACACGTTCAGGGTGAGAAACAATCCAATGAATCGATTCAAGTTATTGCAGAAACCGATTTGCAATCGGAACCGACCAGCATCTTATTCTGCCTGGATGACAAGAGCCAGTGATGTTGTGATCTCTGCCATCAAACGCTTGCTTCAAGAATGCCCACGTGGAGGCTTTGTGCTTCCCCGGAAGCGACCCATCTTTGGAAGCTTCGTATCAAGCCAAGGTATGGAAGTGACAGCCTTCATGTTTCCTGAGCTCATTTGTCACCGGGCCGTCAGGTCCCTGCTCCAGCTGTTAACCTGCTGGAAGACCCTCCCCCCCATCCCCCACCCCCATGGCCACTCACCAAACAGAACTCTTGAGGGATGCCTGCAGCCTGAGCCTGGGGCAGAGATCAGCTGTGCGATCCCAGAGTTTCTTTATGAAAGCAAAAATCATGCTGGACAAACTCAACTGCTTTTGGGATTAGCTGGTGAAATGAGGGGGCTTGGCGACCACAGGGGAGCATGGTATCTGGGGGGGCAGGTAGGGTTAGTGACTTATTTAATAAAATGCTCCAGAAATTAGACTTGGGAATGGTTGGCCTTAGGGAACAAGGAGGATGAGGGCGCCCATGGCGGCCTTGGGTGTGGAGAGGAAAATTCCCCGCTCCCGCCGTTTTCTGGAAGAGTCATCTGGCTGCACTGGGGTGTGTCTGTAGGGGGGGGGAGTGGAGGCAGAGCCCAGGCACAGGCAGACGTGTGTGTCCAGGCAGCGGGGGTCACAGTGATGGAATTCATGCAGACCTGTCCCTCTAGCTGTGCCTTCCCCATCCGGCATCCCTACCCGGACATCCTCCTGAACAGGAAATGTGAAAAAGCCAGACCCCTGGGTGAAATTCAGGGCCAATGACTCCTCCCTCTGATTTCTCGTCTGTGAAACTAGAGCTTGGACGAGGCTTTCTGGGGGGCCCCCAACCCACTTCCGTGATAAAACTCTAATAACCTGCACACCTAGCCCCCTTGTGCTTGCATCCTTACCCCACCCCAAGACAGACTCTCAAGACAGCTCAGTCTGCTGGATGATTCGAAGGTACCAGAAAAAAAAAAAACAAAAAAAAAACAAAAAAAAAACTGTCCTTTTTCAAGGACGCTTGAAAAGCTCAAGGACATGAAAAATTGTATAGTTATTTTCCCTAAATTATTCTCATCTGCAAATTTGAGGGCGTGGACCAGCATTCGTAAGGGTCATCCAACCCCATCTCAGAAACAGTTCTGTCCACTCCGTATCTCCAAGCCCCCAGTAGTTTTGTTCAGCATGGGTACCATGAAGCAAAGTTCTATGGAATCAGAGTATTTATTCACCTCCTTCACCTCAAGGTAAACTCCATGACTTCATGAAGATAGAGAAACAAAACGAAAGGAGCCCGGGTCCCCAAACCTTCACGTGGTGCAGAAACTTCGCCACGTGAGCAAGAATTAACTTGTTGGGGCTGCTGCATGTTTTGGACTCTTTCTTAAAGAGGCTTAGATTCTAACCGATACAGAAAATAAAGCGCTAAGGGTACGGCACCATCCTAATGGTTATTTTGCAAAATGAGAGAGAGGGGATAAAAAAATTTTCCAGAAATGGAGGTGGGGATGCAGAGGGTTGGAAAAGCCCTCTGCTACTATACCCTGAACATCAGGAGAGAGACCGATTAATTCAAAGTCTCTTTCAAAGAGCTATTCATGTCTTCTCAGTCAAGCTAAAGCATCGATCCTTCGGGTGAAGATTGACTTAAGAATGCAGCCTCCCCTTCCCACCAAGCTCTATGGTCTCAGATGCCCTTAAGACAGCCACCACTGAGTGGAAAGAGATAACATAGGTCCAAAGAGGCAAAGGCATTAAGCAGACCTAAGAACTAGAGCCAAGAAAGATTACTGAGTGTGGTTTCCGGAACATGGAGCAGACTGCGAGGAGGTAGACCAGAAGTCTACTACGTCTTCCATGGGAATTGCATTGCCAAAAAACACGGGACCTGTGTTGGAAAAGCCTGACTGTTTTATGCATAGAACCACCACCAAGGCCCTGACTGTAGACAAGGAAGCAAGCAGGAAAGCTCTCTGTCCTCCAGGGGGCACATAGCCCAATGCACTCCCAGGAGCAGACACAGAGGAGAATGGACAAGAAGACTGTCCAGGGCAGGGGTGTGGGGGGCGGGGGCTGCGGGTAAATATAGTGGTCACAGCGCATGTGGCCATGGATAAGGGAGTTCTTCCCTGAAAGTAGAACCAGGGTTTCCATCAGAAACCTGCCCCACTCCCAAGGCAGAGAGAGGGTCTTCACGATTCCCACCCAGGAGAATCCCATCACTGCTGAGGACCAGCTCTGGTCTCCCCTTCTTCCCTTTTCTGAGTGAAGCCTGTTCTTATGATTTTTTTTTTTCAGTTTTGTTTTGTTTAGCTCTGTTCTTCCTTTTCCTGTGCGTTGCCAGGTGATCTTGGACATTTATTTAAACTCATTGCGTCTTGGTTCCCTCACCTGTTGAATACGAACTTGAATTCGAGGGGGTCCGGTGGCACCAGTGGTTAGCCCACGGCATGGATATGAACATGAATTCACAGTTAATGGGGCTGGTCAGAGATCCATAAAAGAGCGAATGTTCCTGAATGCTGGCAATGTACTAAGTGCTTTAGAAAGAGTTGCTTACACCGTGCAAACAATATATCCCTCGTGAGGCTGGTCTTAGGAGCCCTGTTTTTTATATGACGAAACCACAAAAGCTATTACTAACCTACCCAGGGGTAGTACACTGGCAAGTGCTTTGTGCGACAGAGAGGAGATGTGACATACAGGGAAAAGCTTCGAAGGCCCCACCACCACAGGCCAAGGTGACCTCCAGGCCTGGGTCTCTCTGGAGCACATAGACGCTGAGGAACACAGCTGTCTGTGGACACCCATGATCTGAGAACTTGACCATCACTGCACCTGTTCCTGGTTCCCTATGGTCTTCAACCGATTGGTCAGCCGGCAGCCAGGCAGGGAGGAGGGGGCATCTCTTTCTAGCGGCCCAAGGGCCGGGAGACCAGCGTGGCCCCTGCCAAGAGCAGCTGTGGAAGGCCCAGGGCCGGGGTCCCTGGTGTTCAGCCCTGAAGTGAGCCTGGAATGTTCCCTGAATTGTTCTGAGCTCTTCCTGCCTCTCCTCCCGCCTCGCTGACACTCTGTCCTGTGTATCATCACGGAGGCACAGTCCTAAAGGGCAGAACTGACTGTGGGTTGTGTCTCGGCTCCCGGCTCCCAGCTTGACTCATCTCCAGTGACACCGCGCCCCGCCCCCGCCCTCCAGCACCCCCTCCTCACTTCCTCTCCAATCAGCTCAAAATGCCACCCCAGCACACACACACCCCTTGCTTCTCTCTGCTGGCTTCCCCCGTAGCCTCCCGGTAATAGGCCCCGCCCTGCACCAGCCCTGCCCACCTCACAGAGACCCCAAGCTGGAGGCTCAAACGGGGGCCCCAGCGCCCTTCTTCTGCTGGCAGGGGGCAAGGATAGCATCTGCAGGGCAGGCTGGGAAAAATCCCCATGAGGCCGAAACCCAGAGCAAAGGGGTCTGTCACCATTTGGGACTTTTGCTGCCCTGTCTGGACCCCATCGCTCACCAAGAAAAATGCAAACCAGCCGAGGGGTTCCCATGGAAGTGCTCCCATGCTCATTGGGGGGCAGGGGGGCTTTCCATTCTCCATTCTCCTTTCTAGAAAGAAGAAGGTCCGGGGAATGCATTCACTGGGTCCCTTAGTGCGAGTGCTTGGAGGCCCCACGGAAGGCCCGTCCATCAGGCAGCTGCCTGACATTCTGGGCGTCCTGCCCTACGCTTCTGTGTCTGCTTCACTCTCCCTGACCCCTGACTGAGCGGCACAGACAGAGGGAGAGAGTCTGTCATCTTCAACCCTTCTCCCAGCCCCCCGCTTGGATCCCTGAGCCTCGGGGGCCGGCTCAGCACGCCTCTCCGAGGAGCCAGCCCCACCGGGAGCTTTGTGTCCATCCTTAGGCAAGAGGACAGTGGACTCGGGGAGGGACGTAAGGTCAATGTGGATTGGGTCCCCTTTGTCCTCCACGTCCTGGAGATGATTCCCCCAGGCTCAGCCTCCGGTACGGCCCTTTCCTGCCATGGTCTCGAGCAGACGGGAGATTTCTGATTTCTGACAGCCTTCCCGTGGGGGGGGGGGGTGCAGGGACACACGCTCACACACGCTCCCGATCACGCGTGCACACCACAGCACTGTACCGGGATGCGGCCTTGCTTGGCCCCAAGGAGAGTCATCACGCTCCTCCCCTGGGCCAGCTGCCTTCCCCGAAGGCCCCTGGACCCATGAGAACATCCCCTGCTGCAGGACATCTGGCTGGGAAAGGGAAGAGCCCCCAGCCTCTGACTGAACTCCAGAGAGCTTGTGGAAAGTTCCCAGTTCCCATCAAGAAGTTCTAATGTCAAACCTCCCCCTCCACCCCACCTGGATTCATCTTGGCTTGTTTCCTTCCCTCCCCTGTACTGTTGCTATAGCAACCTTCAGCCCCTGGGTATGGCTGCTGCTGCTGGAGAGCTCTGACCCTCGGGGGCTGCCTCCTGGGCCCTGTCCATAAAATGGCTGAGTGAGGGGCCACGTGTATATATGCTCTCGGACCTAAGCGGTATCACTCCTGCTGGCTGCAAAAGAGGGCTTGCACCAGCCCAGAGGTGCTGGGGGCACCGACCCACTCAGGCCAGTTCCTCGGCACCTGCTTCCCTCCCTGCTGCCTCCCCGCCCCCCTCCACCAACCCCCTTTCAAAGGCATACGCTCGTCTGCTTGGGGCACCGTCCTGTACAAGGGGAGACAGGTGCACAGCGTACCCGTGTGCAAATGGGAGCTGAGCGAGGAGGACCTGCCTGTCCTCGGCCCTGGATTCTGGCCATGCGTCTGCCACTCATGAGCTGTTGGCCCTTGGGCAAATCCCTCAGCTGTAAAATTAGGGGTTTACACTGGATGAACTCGGGAGGTGACTCCCAGCATAACGTTCTATCATCTATTTCACTCCCTGCAACGTCTCAAATTTGGCTGGCAGGACACTAAGCTTGACAAATACTGTCAGAAGGCTCCAACCACAGGCCTGAGACTCAGCTCTAGGACCCCAAGGCTAAGTGCCTGCAGAGAGAAGGGTGCCCCTACAGCTCAGAGCTTTCCCTCCGGGGACGTCTCTCCTCCGAAGTGCCATCCCTTCTACCAGCAGGACCTTGACTTGGGGACCTGACTTCCAGCACCCAGATTGCTGGGACCACACTCCTCAGTGAGATGTCATTTCCAAGGAGGCCCCCCAGACCCATGAAGAAACCAGCAAATCGGGACGTTTCTAGAAGCTGCCCCTTGGCTGTTGGGAGGCAGGAAGGAGGGGACCAGCAGGGAGATCGCGACCAAGGAAGCTCATAAGAGGAGAAAGGATAATTCCTGCACGGTGTGACTTGAGGGTGGAAAGCCGCCACCGCAGGCCCCTGGCCAGCACCCCTGCAAAGCCGTGGATTTAGGGAGATATTGACCCAAAATGCAGCACTCATGCGGGCTGGCGCAGTAGGTCATGGCAAAGCCTGGAGGCCCCCAGAAGAAGTGGGAAGCTGGGAAGACAAATCAAGGTCCGTGTACCGTCCCCCTTATTGATGGAATTTTCCACCCACCTGGGCGATCCGATGCTCCGGGGAATGTGTGGTTAATGGTCCCGAGGTTCCCGTGCGCCCCAGGGATAAACAGCTCGGCTTCCATCTGAGAGTCCAGGGTTCCCAACCCAACCCCCCACGACATCACAGGCCGCGGGGGAAGAGGACCAGCGAGGATCCCAGCTGCACGTGGGGCAGGATCCCCCCGACGTGGGGCTCTCAGGAGGAGAAGCCGGTGCCCGCGGGGAGCCTCTGACACCCAGAGACAGGACGGCCCATGATGAGGCTGAGAATGCCATGCCAGGAGGCCCTGCTGGGGGACTTCCTTTGGCTTCAGGCCTTGCCAGTACCCTTTAAAAGTGTTTCCCCTGCCTGATATTGAAGGATGTTTGTTTTCTCTCCCGGGTGAACATGTTGTGATTTTTCTCTCTCCTCCTCATGCAGGGCTTGGCAATTACAGCATGTTCTCGAAGCCGGGGCAGATGGGGCGAGAGGGCGGAGCTGTGCTCTCCCCGTGGGCCCCACCTTCCTCCCCTACTGCCCAAACTCTGAAATTATCCGCTAACGTCTCAGGAAGAGCTGTGATTCCTGGCCGGCGTGCCAAAGAATCAGACAAGAAGACTGCTTTTTCCTACAACTGTCTTCTCTTTGGTTAACGTTTACGCCTACAGTTGGTGGCTTACAACCAATGGCCTTGAACTTGCAAAAGAGAAATTCTCGCCCCGGAGGGGCACACAGGCTGCCGCAGTCCGTTCTCTTAACTCCTGCCAGGATCACAGACATCCTGGATGTCAGGTCCGGATGGGGTGGCCGAGACCCAAACCGGGACTGGTCCCGAGGCTTTGCTGTGTGGGGCAATTCAGAGGAGTCGATGGGGGCTGCCTAGAACACAGTGTTGAGAGGGATCCTGAGGATGCATCCGGATTCGGAGGGAGAGTCCATTGCTGATGTTCTAGGCACTCAAGAACAAGAGTGGTGGGTCATGTGGCACGTGGCCCTTCCTGACTCTACAGCCCACTTGGGCTTGTGCGCTAGACAGAGCGACGGCCCCCCAAAGACGTCCACATCCTAACCCCTAAACGTGTGACTAGGTCACCCTTCAGGGCGAAAGCAACTCTGCAGATAGGATTAAGCCAAGGCTTTTGAGATGGTAAGATCACCCTGGAGTGTGGCAGTGGGACCAGTGCGATCCCGGGGTCCTCATCACAGGGAGGCCGGAGGGTCGGACCCAGAGAGTGAAGGGGACAGGACGGCAGAAGCAGAGGTTGGAGTGATGCCCTTTGAAGATGGGAGGCAGGGGCCACGAGCCAAGGAGTGCACACAGCCTCTAGCAGGTGCAAAAGGCAAAGAAGTGGATTTTCCTCCCGAGCCTTCGTAAGGAACCGGCTTGGCCAACGTCTCGGCGTTAACCAAGTGGATGGATCTCATTTCGGACTCCTGGCCTCCCAAACTGTAAGACGATCCACACGTGTTGTTTTTACCTACTGAGTCTGTAGTCATTTGTCCCAATGGCAAGGGGAAGCTAATATGGCAGGTTATTCTCTGCGTCTCCACTCGCTCTTTGGAAAAACAGGGGCAGTAGCGGTAGGCACCTCAGATGGAGCTGTCCGGACAATTAAATGCAATGTAATATATGTAAAGCACTTAGCAGACCATCTGGCATTCAGCAAGTCTCAATAAACATTAGCTATGATGATTCTGGATCAACTGCTTTATTTGATAGAGGAGAACATCAAAGTCCAGACCAGGGAATAGAGCGCACTAGAGGTCACAATGACACAAGGACATGTGCCCGTTCCTAGCTCATTCCTACCGAGGAGCTCTCTCATTTACAAAACGGAACGTGGGAGCTAGAGAAGATTCCCCTCTTCGAGGTCACAGGAGGGCACGGGGTCCCGAAGCAAAGCCCATTCTGTAGGTGACTGGTTTTCTGCTGTCCATGGACAAACCCACCATCCATGACAACCTGCCCTCCGAGAGCTGCCCTGAACAGCAGAAGAAGCTGGGCTCCCCCCCTCCCTCCAAGTCAGCAACGAGCTCCATCTCCTTGACTTGGCTGCCAAAGGTGAACTTGGCACATGGTTTCCCCCCTGGGAGCCATTTGTCCGTGTTCTTGGTTCTCTCTGAGACTTCCTCCCGGCGTTCCACCTACCCCCGGGGCTCCTATCTCAGAGCCAGAATCTATCCCCACGAAATCCCTAGGCGAACACTCCACTGCACCACCTTTGGGCAGGCCCACCCCTGCCACACTCCTCACCTCCCCAGGATGGACCCCATGCCTTCCCGCTGGCCACCACCCCCTTGCCATTACCCCGTGCCCGCCGGCCCAGGCTGGATTTTAGAGTCTGCCATCATAATATCTGCCTCTCAAACACTCTCCGAACTCTTGCTGTGGGCCTCCCTGCCACGCTCACCTGGAATGGCCTAATTTGGTTCCATCCCTCTCTCTCCTTCTCCGTACCCGTCCTCCCCAGCTGGACTTCTCCCGAGACAACGGCGCAGTCGGGCTTCTAGGTTTCGCTACCATCCACTCATGGTCCCACATCTCCGCTGGGCACTCACTCGGTGGTGTTGTCAAGCAACCCCTTGCCATGTGTGTCCCGGCCCCGGAGACCGTCCCACACCTCCGGCTGTAGGCTCCAGGCGGTATGCACTGGGGTTGGGCACGTGGCTGCTGGCACGAGGCTACATGAGGTCAAGTCCCATGTCTCCCACACCGCTGCTGTGGGGTCTTTGGGACAACTAAAGCTCTCTCGGCTTCAGCATCTCACCGGCTCTCCAAAAGCGTATGTCAGTGGATACACGTGTCTCAGGATTTTAGAGCAGAGGCCAGCAAGGAGTCAGCCCTGCAGAATACACACGATTACTCCTCGCTCTTCCACACTCCCTGGCATCCCCCCTCCTATCAGCGGAGGGTCTCACCTCGAAAGACGGGAACTTTCTTGTCCTCCCGCTCTCAGATTCACAAGCCCTCCGGCACCCACACCCTCTTTCCCTTTCTTCCTGCTGCCGCGAAGGAACCGTGCCCTCTTGCTGAAGGCCGAACCCTCCGCTTTACCTAGGGATTCCGTTCCCATTTCCATGGGACAGGAGCTGCTGGACATTCCAGATGTGTTGGGGACACACTCCCGACAGCCGTCCCTTCCTTCTTCGATGGCAAGAGAAACTTAAATTTGGAGCTGACAGCCTGTGCACGGAGAAAGCGGATCTTGGGCCGTTACTTGAATAGGACAATAATCTTCTGACTTACTTAGGCTACCGTTATCCGAAGTATCCTACATACACACAGAGCCAAACAGATCAGTACACACCCCTGCACTAATCAATACGCCCGACTTCTCTCGGACGTCATTCATCTGCCTGCCCTCCCCCTTCCCTTCAGTCTCCTGTCTTCTATTGGAATGAGCATTACAGCAACACACGCCCGTGTTCTGGCAACTTCCATCCGTACAAGACCCCTGCTTGCCTCCATAACCCCTCCAGCACCGTTTCTTCAACCTCCTTCCAAGTGAAACTTCCTGCACGAGCCTTCGCTACAGCTCCCCCTGCCCCTCACCCACTTCTTTGACCCCCCAAAAAACCCAGACTCGCTCAGAGTCCCCACAGCTCCGATGACACGGCTTTTTCTGAGGATGCTGATGACCCCCACGTTCCACCCCAAGTGGGCGTGTCTTTCTGTTCCCCTCTCGTTTGACGTGTTTCCATGGCTTTGGACACGATGCCCACACTCTCCTCTCCAGTTTCTAGAACACCATCCTCTCTCGGTTTTCTTCCTGCCTCCCTCACATGATTCTGTCCAGGATTCTTTCTAACTGACCCCGAAGCGTCTGGGTGCCTCCCCGACTTGGTCGTCGCTGCTCCTCTCTCTTCTCAAGAGTTCAGTATTCTCTCCCGGCAAGACATTACCCCATCACTTCCATGAGTCCCGGGTGCAGATGACTCACGCATTTATATTCCAAGGCACGCTGCTCCGGAGCCGTCCAGACGCTGACCTGTGCTGCATACAGGGCAGCTCTGACCACGTCTCCAAGAGAACACGTCCACGGTGATCTCAAAATAAATGTCACCTCCCAAGACCAGCTGCCGGGGGCTGACCTGTGTCCCCCACCCTGTTCCCACCCCCAAATTCATATGCTGAAGTCCTAACACCCTGCTCCTCTGTTGGGACAGGTGGGGGATGTTCCAAGATGGGATTACGGTAAAACGAGGTCTCTGGGTGGGCCTACATGCAATATAATGGATCTCCTTATAAGGGGGAGGTTCTGACCCCAAACCAGCACACGTAGCGAGGCACGGCCACGTGGAGGAGACACAGGGACAAAACAGCCATCTTCGAGGCAAGGAGAGAGGCTTCCGAAGAAACCAACCCCGCCAACACCCTGATCTTGGACTTCCAGCCCCGAGAACCGTGACACAACATTTTGGGTGCTTCAGCGCCCCCCCCCCAGGTCTGTGGAATTTTGCGATGCCTAAGCAAATGAGGCAGCGGCATTTGCAGGGCGCCCCGTGTAAGGAAGCGACTAGAAACGTTCTACCACATGGCTTTACTCCAACCACGTGCCCAGGGGGCATCCCTCTGATCATTTCCCTGCTCCTGTATTTACACTCTGCACCCTGGACCCTGTAACTCGGCAAGAGCAGGGATCTGACCGTCACTAGCTCACGTGCCTGTGACGGTGCAGGAAGCCGCTTAGGAAGGAAGGACCTGCCGAATGAATGAATACGTGCGTGACTCGACACTCCAGCTTATTCTAAATAAAAACCGAAGAAAGAAGAGGAAGGGAGGAAATGAAGGGGAGGCACTAGGAGAATAAAAATAAGCTAGATATTTTCCAAATCGCTGGAGAATAAAAGAGGCAAAAGTGGGGGGGGGTGCGGTGAAGGGAAACGGGAAGGAAGGATTTTTTAAAAATAGATGGGCAACGAAGGACTTAAAAAAAATTATAAGAACCCAGTGTATCAGTTATCAAACAAATACATGTAGGCTTAACACCTCCGTTATAATAAAAGACTCACGTAGAGACACAAAACAAAATGTTAAGAAACACTGTGTCAAAGAGAGGTCCCTAAAATAAAATTACCTGAAAAAAAAAATTAACGAGGGGCACGAGCAAAGTGAGACAAGGAAAATGTAAAAATGGAGAGTCAGGGCTGGCAAGATGAAAGTTACAAATCTAGGCACACGGTATCAGAGATAAGAGGGTTGAACCCCCCTGTGGGCACAGAAGCCCAAGGAGCCCTCACACACCAAACATTAAAAAGATGCATAGATTTTTTTTAGATATCATAAGCCATGCGAAATTGCCAATATTTAGTTGCCTTGACCCGTAAAACCAGCTATTTCCTATGTGCGTGAGGCAAGAAGAAATAAAACAGTCGCAGAAGAAGAAAGGGAAAAACACCTATCAACTGTGATCACGTGACCCCAGAATAAATAAGGATGGAAAAGATCTGAATAACATGATGAATGGCTTTTTCACTGTATTAAGTATGATACACAGATACTCTTTTAAATGCCCACATAACAGTTAACAAAAATCGATCGTATTATATGCCTCAAAGATACCCAAAAAAAAAAAAATCGAAAATTTCCAAATCTGGGGACAATATTGGTCACCCTCTCCGAAACGCAACGAAATTAGCTGTTGGTGACAAAATACAAACACACCCAAAGGCAACCCAATTGAAATGTAAGAAACAAAATTCCTTAACAAAGTCTTCACCTTCAAAGTCTTAAAGATTGCTTTTTGGGTAGAAGTCCTCTTTGGGTAAAAAAGGGTCATACGAATCAGTAACCACAGACATTTCGAATACACCAGCAATGAAAATATCACCTGTACAATCATAGACAAAAATTCAGTTATAGTTACCCTTAGAGAACTTACACCTTCGAGTAAGAGGCAACAATAACACTTAAAGACCAACTCCAACTTGCACACCAACGGATTCTCGGAAACAACTAATTACATCTCTGGCAGCCCCAGTGAGAAGCAAGAGAGCACAAACACCCAGTGATATAAAAGAAAAAAAGGTATATAATTGCTGATCCAGAAGAGCTATTTTTAAATAATAAGAGGCTGCTTGCAGCTCTCTGCCAATGAGCTCAACAAAATCAGAGTGATTTTCTTTGAAAGTATGAATCGCCAATATGAATTCAAGAACAAGTGGAAACCCTGAGACTTGCAATCATCATGGAAGGAACAGGAAATATCATTTAAAAATATATATATATTGAAAAATATATATTTTTAAATATATTTTAAGTTTCTTGCCCAGGGCAACTACCCCGTTGAAGTTTCCCAGCACAGAACACATTGGGCAGGGGTGGAGGAGGAGAGGCAGGATGGAAAGAAAGACTTCCAGGGGCGCCTGGGTGGCTCAGTCAGTGAGCGTCTGACTCTCGATTTTGACTCAGGTCATGATCTCAGGGTGGTGAGATCGAGCCCCGCACTGGCTCAGAGCTCAGCAGGGAGTCTGCTTGAGATTCTCTCTCTCCTCCCCTCCCTCTCTCTCTCTCTCTCTCCCCCTCTGCATGCACACACTCTCTCTCTCTCTAAAAATGAATAAATAAATCTTTTTTTTAAATAAAAACTTCCAGTTCGTTTTGCAAAGCGAGCATAAGCTTGACCTCAAACCTTAACAAAGATTCCTCTGAAAAATGGGAGAAGACAGTTTAACTCCTGAAATTCGATGCACATACTCCAAATATATATTGGAAAACCGAATCCAGCATTATTTTAAGTGGATAACACACGTTTGACCGCATTGGTTTTATATCCCGAGAATGAGGGATTTCTCATTGTTAATACATCATCATATTAACAAATTAGGGAAGAATGTAAGTACGGAGTTACATAAATGCCCAAAAAGGCAGGAGATAAAATTCCATATCCATTTTTAATTTTAAAATAAAATAAATCTTAAAAAAGGAAATTAAAGTATACCTCTTTAAATGATAAAAATGTTTAATAACAAAAAGTGTGTCAAATGTTTACTATTTGAAAGGTTCTGTGTTAAGGGTGCTGGGCTGGCTCAGTCAGTTAAGCATCTGACTCTTGATCTCAGGTGTTGACCTCACAGTCATGAGTTCAAGCCCCACGTTGGGCTCCACATTGGATGGGGAGCCTGCTTTGAAAAAAAAAAAAAAAGTGGGGGGGGCGCCTGGGTGGCTCAGTTGGTTGAGTGTTGGACTCTTGATTTTGGCTCAGGTTGTGACCTCAGGGTCCTAAGATCGAGCCCCACGTCAAGCTCTGTGCTCAGTGGGGAGTTTCCCTAAAATTCTCTCCTGCTCCCTCTGCCCCTACATCTGCTCATGCCCTCTCTCTCTCGAATAAATAAAATAAATCTTTAAAAAAAGGAATATTTCAAAAAAAGAGTCAAAATTATCATTATTACTAGATGATGTGAATACAGACCCAGGCAATCCAAGAAAATCAATTGGGGAAAAAAAAAAAAAACCTCTGAAACTAATAAGAATTCTTAGTAAGGTTGACAATTACAGAATAAATGGACAAAAATTAATCTTTTATACCAGCAGTAATTAGTCTGGGCGGGATAGAGAGAGAGAAGAGAAAAGCACTCCTATTCACAATTATGAAAAATTATATAAAATACATGGTATTTTAAAGGAAGTGTGGGGAACTCGCATGAGTAAAACTTCATGTATTTACCAAAGGACATCAAATGCCCGTTCTTGGACAGGAATTCTCGGCATTATAATACAAATTCATCCAAAAATAGTCTATTATATAAAAACGCAGTCAAAAATAAAAAACTGGCTCCATTGTATTTTTATTTTGACAAAATAATTCTAACGTTTATATAGAAGAATAAAAATAAAACTGCAAGGATAATTAGACAGTCTCCTGGATTGCTCATGGACTGTGTAAAGGAGTATAACCGAGTGGAAGGAAATTTAGCATTTTAGAATAAAAGTCTTTAAAAACCTACACAACCAGGGCGCTTGGGCGGCTCAGTCGGTCGAGTACCCGACTCTTGGTCTCGGCTCAGGTCGTGCGTGATCTCAGGGTCGTGAGATCGAGACCCGCGTCGGGCTCCGCGCTCAGCGGGGAGTCTGCTTGAGATTCTCTCCCTCTCCCTCTGCCCCTCCCCCTGCTCGCGCTCTCCCTCTCTCTCTCTCAAAATAAATAAATAAATAAATAAATAAATAAATAAATAAATAACCTACACAACCTTTGACTCGGCATTGCTGCCTTCAGCAATTTATTCTGAGAAAATCGTTACCCGGCTGCCACTGCTTTTGTCAAAGTGATTCACAGCGTTCTCTGGTCGTCTGGTATCATGGTGGAAAACCAGAGCATTATCTCCTCTGGCCACCGCCGGGGTACCAGTGGAAGAGGTCACACTGGGCTCCGTGTGGTCCCATGCAGCTGTCAACGGAGATTGCCACCAGCCAGGTATTTGGGGATATTAGGGCAGTGCTGCTAATTTCTTTAAGTGAGCGAACCCTATTGTGGACGTGTGGTCTTCTAAGAGTCTTTTTCTTTTGGAGACTCAGCCTTAAAAAGTCAGAGAGGAAATGACGTTGTAGGTGGAGCTCGTGTCATAACTACCTGGAGAACAGGTGTGTGTGTGTGTGTGTGTGCGTGTTTTGGGGTGAAGGCTAGATAAATAGGTTTAGTTGTGGGCTGACGGTTTCTGGAGCCGGGCGACGTTACATGGGGGCTCCTTATAAATACAACTCTACTTTTACACATGTTTCAGATTTTCCAGAGCAAATTAAGGGGGGTGTTGTTAAAAATGACATTGTAGGAGCACCTGGGTGGCTCAGTTGTTAAGCGTCTGCCTTCGGCTCAGGGCGTGATCCCGGAGTCCTGGGATCGAGCCCCACCTCGGGCTCCCTGCTCTGCTGCGAGCCTGCTTCTTCCTCTCCCACTCCCCCTGCTTGTGTTCCCTCTCTTGCTGGCTATCTCTCTCTCTCTGTCAAATAAATAAATAAAGTCTTTTTAAAAAATGACATTGTACACGGGAACTTATGAATATGTACAAATATTTATGACACACAAGTAAGTGAGAAGGGTTTGAAACACTGTGCAAAGTAGAATTTCATTCTAAAAGTTCAGGGACGTATGCAATTAGAGACCCAAATGGAAACTAGTGATTCTGAGTCCAATTATGAGTAGTTTATTTTCTCATTTTTTCGCCGCAATTGTACATTTTTCTAAACATGAAAAATGTTCTCTTTGAGTCATAAAAATTACAAAAATTTCAGAGGAGGGAAATTTCAATAGTAAGCCATATCCATCGAGAGGACAGAACAGTTATGTCTGCTGGACGAGATGCTTCCTTCCTCACATCAATAAACTCATACCAAAATACTCGTATCAGGCATTCAGCCTAGCACCTCTCTTTTTCCATCGTTCTAATAAATACTAGGAAATTCTTTCTCCTGAATCCTGCTTCCAAGGCTCGGTTGCGGCACTCTACCTCTGAAAGATTCCCAATTCATGTCATTTAAATAAGTAAATGAATTATGATATTCTGGACAAAATGTCCTGGGGTCCTACGGGGCTCAAATAGGCATTTCACCTAATGAAAGAGCCTGTCCCTGGACTGGGTTCTGGCTTCTTTGCAAGGAAACTGATGTTACCCCTGATTTTCGTGGAACATCTCTTTCCCAGTGACAGCCATGCTTTTCCTTGGATCTTGGGAATGCCAACCAAAGGTACAAGCCAAACGCCACCCAGGAGACAGGAGACGGGAGGGGTAATTCTAATGTGGATGAAGGGAGGAGATGAATCCTAGAGGGCTTCCTGGAGGAAGTGGCACTTCTTGTAAATTGTAGGAGATGACAAGGAACCTATGGGTGGTCAAGGGGGGAAAGGAATTCTTAGCACAGACAACAGCAACAGGAAAGGCCCAGAACTGTGGAAGCTCAGGGTGCAGGGGCGTGTGCCCTTTCCACCTGTTCCTGAATCTTCAGTAGAGAGCAATGCACACAGGTGCCCTTGTCCCCTGGTCAGTAGCAGGGCCTGGTCCAGTGGGGTGTGGGGTGGGCAGGTTGGGGCGGGGGTGGGGGTAGGGTGGGAGCTGACCACCAGAGAACTGGACCTCCCTTGCTTGAGGCACACTTGTTCCTGCAGAGGTGGTGAAGGACACAGGTCAAGTTCAAGGCTGCATTCCTCCATGGGGCTTTGCCTCCCTGGACAAAGCAATGTGTACGACCCTCCCTCTCATTCCGACTGTTGTCACTGCAGCCACCAGCTTTGACAGGGTGCCAGAGAACCCTTTTTTAAAAGGGGTCAACATCATTATTTCTCACAAAGAAATGATCCCCCTTGCTCCTTTCCCAGACACACACTTTCCCAACTGCAAGGGAAGACCGGCCCCTCTCAGGGCCTAGAGGGGCGGTGGGATGTGTGACGCATGGCCCCCTAGGCCCCCCAGAAGTCTCGTTTGCAACAAGCTGAAGGGCAAAAATGGCAGCAACCCCTGCAAAAATCACACACCACCTCTCAGCTTCAAGGTGAGGACGCTGTCCCCATCTGTCCGACAGGCCACACGGGACGTGCCAATCCAATCCCAGCGCAGACTCCTAACAACACCTCTGAAGTGCCTTCGACCGTTACATGGGAACCAGCGGACGCCCCAAGACGTGCGGAGCCTCATCTGCGAAGATTTATGTCTAAGACGCACGTGTGAGCATGTGTGTCAATGAAACTGGAAACTCGGTGACTGTTTCTCTGGGCTTTTTTTTTTCCTTGTTGATTTCATGTGAGCAAAATGCCACATGATTGCAAAATGGTACCACGTTCAGGATCCTGAGCTCATTGTCTGGCTGCAGGGTCATCCTGGGGTAGCTCAGCCACTCTCACTCTAGTTAGAAATAGAGGCAGAGCAGCACAGAACCCTGGATGAGGAGGACCTGGGTTGAACACATCTCTAAACTTCTTTGCTCTCAGTTTCTTCCGTCAAATTATGGAGACGATAATATCTATATGTCTGGCATGGCTGATGTCATGGCTGAGTTTATATGGGACCATGTCAGAGAAAATGTCAAGTGTTGAGAAGGCAGAATACAGCACGAACAGTCACAAAAAATAGAATGGACTCCAAGGGGGATCCTAAATAGTTTATGATAGATTTGTTAAAATGAGCACACAACCAGAAGCCTCTCCTCAATGAAGAAGTCCCTTTTGAGCCCATAAGAAGATGGAAGAAAGTATACCCAAAAGATAGAACAGACACTATGCACTATCCACCCAATAGTCACCCTGTCCCTCTCCTTCCTTGCTAACAAAACACACATTCTTTAGGGCAGCAATATGTCCAGCTAAATAAAGGTCTCGGGCTCTGCCCTTCCGCATCCCTGGTGCCTGGAATGTAGCTACAAAGCCTGGAGCGGAGGCAGCCATCTTGCAAACATGAGGCAGGAAAAAAAGATGAAGACAGAAGGTGGGAAAAGTCTGGTTCTCCGAGGGCAGTGCTGAGCGGCTGAAACAACTCCAGGAACAATCTCCCTTCGGACTTCTGGCTAGGTAGGAAAATCAGCCGGTATTTGTTTCAGCCACAGTTGGTCAATTTTCTGTTACTTGAAATGGAGCATAACCCCAAATGACACAAATGACTTCTCCCATGCTCTGCTAGGTAAGGGGTGGTTTTGAGGTGGTGATATGGGAGACTGAGTTTCCTAATGAAGGGGTTTTTTTGGTGCTGAAGTAGAATTTCTGACTGAGGAAAGCTTGGGACAGCTAGAAAGGCATTGGAGAACAATAATCCACCAAAAAAACCCATCATACCAGGAGTGCCAACCACCCATAAAACTGAAGTTACAGAATTATACAGACCACTTTCCACCGCGCCTCCCTAACACCAGCAGAAATAGGGCAGGAGCTCCCCCACAGCACGGGACAAAATTGGAATTTCCTTATTGGCCACTAAAGTTTTATGTTCTTGAAACTCAAAACTGCACCTTCTTCCCATTATATGCTCCTTCCCTGTTCCAACAGAACCTGGGTGTTTCGCATCTCCAACAGCACACGGCATCTCCGCATTCCACCGAACCTTTCCTGAGTTCCCCGAGCATGGCGCTGGGGTTCTATGCCCTGTACACTCTCTGCTGACGCCGTTGTTTTCCTTAACTCTTTTTTCAGAAGAACAGAACAATAAGCATGCGCATGGGTCTCTGCAGCACGAGGCTTCCGATCCATTTGATTTCAATTTGGTAGCAAACGAGTGGCTGAGCTATAAACAGGGAGAGGACGGAGAAGTCAAATCGGAAGACCCGAGTTCAAGTTTGGGTTTTAACACCTATAGGCTGTGTGTTGACGGACTCATTCGTTAAACCTTCCGAATCTTCACGGCCAATCGCCTAGGAAATGAAAATAACTGTTCTCCCTCAATAGGCCGATGTGATGATTAACTGATTGACATTCAGACATATTTGCTTTTGTAGATATATATATATATGCAATGAGTTTTATTACCTATATCGTCCAAAAGGACAGTAAGTAACAGTATTTTGGTGCGGACACTCTACAGAGTTCGTAATCCTGACGTCTGTCTGGGAAAAAAACAAAACAGACGTCCTGCTCCAAGTTCAATGATGTGGGCCCTCTGTGAGGTCAATTAAACTGTCCTGGAGCCAATCATCTGCAAACAGCAGGACTGTTTCTTAATGCAAACCTCTGTTCAGCTCCGCGCTCTATAAACCGGAATGTGGGATGTGGCTTTTGGGGGAAATCAGAGTGAAAGCTTCCATCTAAATTCCAGTTTACAAAGTCAGGGTCTAAATGAGAAGGCATCTCTTTGCACCTGCTGCTTCGCGGGAAGCGGGCCCCCCTTGGGTTGGGGCGGTGGGGAGGTGCTCAATCACGTATGACTCCAGATCCGATGGCGGATACATGGTGTGATAGCCAATAAAGGAAACCCTGTTTCGTCCAAATTAGTTGCCCGCTTCCCCCTTCCCCCCACCTTCCACGTTCTCGGCTCCAGAACTGTACCCTGATGTTTGAAATCTGGGTAAGAGGTGAACAAGAGAATTTTAAAGAGCCAGAGGGGTAATGCTGTTTTACATAATAAAAGAGTGGGGAGAACCGCAGAGGCCAGTGGGCTGAGTTTGGGGGAGTTTTGTGAGAAAAGAGAGGGTGCTTGAAGAAGGAGCATCTGTGGATACATAAGGCATTGAGAGCAAAGAAGATGACAAAAAGTTTTTAAAAATTTTTTTTAATTGCTTAACAGTAATTTTTTAATTTCTTCTAATTGTAAACTTTAAAAAAGAATTTAAAGATGCGTTGTATACCACTAATGTTTCATACACCCCATTGTTTGTTTGTTTTTTTCTTTCAAAGACCGAGTAAAGATTTGTATTGTTTTTTAATTACATTTGGGTATTTGCTGTTTCTTCACATGGAACAGCGTGTCGAGACAGCTGGCTGTCCTGGAACCAGAAACTTTAGCGAAGTTTTACTGTTTTTTTAGGGACACTTGGTTGTTTCAAAGAAGACATAATCTGAGTAGCTCTCCATCCATTCAAGAAATTGAGCATTTAGTTTAAAAATCTTCCTATAAAAATAAACAAAACTCCAGGATCAGATGGCCTCACCAGTGAATCCTATAAAAATTCTTGCACAAACTTGAAGCAGAGGGGAAAACTTCCCAATACGTTCTATGAGGTCATAACTGCACTGATACCAGTGAAACCAAAAGGATAAGAAGACAGAACTACAGACCAATATCCTTTGAGAACACAGATATAAAAACTTCTTTACAAAATTCTAGCAAATCAAATCCAATAATCTATAAGATGATTCAGAAAGCATGACCAAGAAAGGTTTATTCCAGGAATGCAAGGTTAATGTGACATTTGAAAACCAATCAATGTAATTTACCATTGTTAACAGACTAAAAAGGAAAGCCATATGATCATCTCAAAAGATACAGAAAAAGACAGAAAAATAGACACAATCCAAGATCCATCCCTGATAAAAACTCTCCACAATGGGATGCCCAGGTGGCTCAATTGGTTAAGTGTCTGCCTTTGGCTCAGGTCATGATCCCAGGGTCCTGGGATCAAGTCCTGCATTGGGCTCCCTGCTCAGCCTCTCTCTGTCAAATAACTAAATAAAAATTTAAAAACAAAACAAAACAAAACAAAAACACCTCTCCATGAATTAGCCATAAAAGGAAACTTTCTCAACGTGGTTAAGGTCATCTCCAAAAAAAGTAGCACACATTACAATGTAAAAGACTGAATGTTTTCTCCTTAAGATCAGGAACAAAATTTCCCCACTTTCACTCAGTAATATACAGGAGACCCTGGCCAGTGCAATAAGGCAAGAAAAAGAAATGAAATGCATTCAATAAGAAATAAAACTATATCACAGATGACATTAATGTTTATATAGAAAATCCTAAAGAGTCTATGAAAAAGCTACTAAAACTAATAGGGGAACTTGCAAGCTTGCAGGATACAAGGTCACTATACAAAATTTATCATATTTTTATATACTATTAACAAGCAGTCAAAAATTTCAACAGTCAGCTGCTTTAGCATCTGAGTAGAAATGTGAATGTAAACACCACTACCTTATGGTGTTCCTTTCAGGCATTCTCCTTGAACAAATCCTAGCATTCAAGACCTCCACGTTCTGTTTCAATCCCCTCCTCTAACCTGTTCTCCTACTATTTGCCCCCATCCCACCATTAGCATGCCACTTCAGAAAAGCAGGTCTATTCTGTCCTATGAAAACCACTCTTTTTATCCTGATGGTGTTCTTTAATCCACCCCCTTCCTACCTTAGCCAATCCCTCCCCAGCTTTTTGACTGTTCGAGTCTTACCTAGTGCTCTAGGTCACAGTCAATATCTACTCCCTGCAAAGCTGGGAGAAAAGAGAGAAAAGAGATCATTTTAGTCTTTGGCACAGGGCCTGGTATGCAGCAGCTGCTCAGCAAACCCTAAAGGAATGAAGAACCTTGCAGCATGCTCCTACTTACAGGAATGCCCCCCCACAGCTCATGTGTGCCTCTCAATTCATGCTGGCTCATACGTTGTACTGGAACCTCTCTCTACACAGGACTTAATCCTATGGGTGATAAGTGAACCCATCTTGAATCACAATTCTGTGAAGATTTTTAACTCTTGCACCGCTATGTAAGTCTTCCTGGGCACACATCTTATTTACTCAGACTGTGAGCCCTCCATGGGCACGGCATCCCATCGTGGACCCGGGTCAGTCCTCAATCAGTAATGGCAGAATAAGCAGATTAATGAATCTCAATCTACTTGGAGTAAATTTCAATCACAGCAATCACAGATCCCAGGGGAAGTTTCCCCAAAAAAAGACCTGCAAGGTGCTTAAGCAAACCTTTACGTGGCAAGAACATAAACAGAAATGCTATCGGGGCTTGTTTCTTCAGTGGCTCCTACTGAACCCGGTTTATACGGGAAAACATCTCACTCCTTCTCAGGGAACGACGAGGTTCAGAACGCCCACTGGGACCTTCTGACTCACGCAAGCCCACAGCTAAACTGCCGGCCAGCCTCAGCTAAACCTTTACGGCTCTGAAAGTCACCGGGGGCTTCTCTTATAGGAAAACCTAAGAAGCCAGGTGTTCACCCAGAGCGGCCCTGAGAGTGCGAACTTGCTAATGAAAACTGAAAACACAGGTCATCGCCTTGGTCTTGTCTCTCTCTTCTCTCTCTGTTCTCAGTCTCTGCGACATTACGGCTGTGAATGAAAAATCATAAGGGGACTAGAAACCCTGCTCGTCCAGGAGGGCCGAGGGAGCTCATGTCTTTACAAGCTCGTGTAACTACTCCTGGCACCGTGACACACAAGGTCACACGTGTGTGACCTTGAGCAAGTCAGCCAGCCTCTGTGTGCTTCGCGCCTGTCATCTGCAGGTGACAGGGAAGATGATCATAGGATCTGCTCTGGAAGATTCCTCTCCAATTGCCTCTTAGCAAAGTGGGTTCGCATGGACCAAAGAAAACCACAGAGCTCCCTGTCCTGAAGCCATGGAAAGAAGTCTGTTTATTACACAACGCTGATCCAAACTCCACGCCAACAATACCGATGTTGTCATTTCTTGCTCATCAACCATGTGCGGGGACTCTGCCGGCCGCTTTATACTTATTGCCTCTTAACTCCGCAAGGATCCTACAAGTAGATATTAGGATTCTCACGGAGGAAAAGCAAACAGAAAGCTGAAGCGATGTCTCTGCTTGAGGTCGCAGAGCTCAGCCACTCTTTCCGCCACGACGGGGCTTGTCTGTTTGCCCTGGAGCAAGAACCGTGGCCTCATAGAGTGCCCCAGCCTCTGAACTCACACCGTGTCACTTCCCAAGGATGGCGGGAAGGGTCTTCTTAGCTACTCCAGGAGGAGAAGTCAGTCGGGGACCTAAACTGCTCACCCGAGGGAGGATTCAACAGCAAGCCTGAAACTTGAGCACTTTAGCTCCTTCCCATGGAAAACACAGGGCTGTCCCTCTGGCCCAGCAATGCCGACCACCTCCCTCTAAGATGACCCCAAACTGCGCTCCGGCGTCCCGTCCCAAGGCCGTTTGGTTGGCCCTGTCTTCTAGGTACCCCAGCTCCACCTGCCCGCCCTGGCCCGCCTCCTCTGCGGCCCCATTTCCTTTCATCTCCTTCTTACGGGGAAAGAAATGCCACATTTATTAAAGAGCAGGCTTATCTATTCCATCACAGATCTAAGCCACAGTGATAAATCCCCAAGCTAAACACACACAAAGGGAACGATGAAGCTTGAATACCTATCAGAATCAAGGAGCAGGGAGGGGCAGGTGTGGGCTTTCGCAGCTGTGGCTGTCTCCCCTACCCACCCGAGGATCTTCCTCAAGAAGGGACTGTTCCTGCCTCCCGGCAGGGGTAGGTAACTGGCCTCAGGCAAGGTCCACATCGACAGACTTTCTAGAGAGTTCTGGCAGAGCCTCCGCAAACGTTCTATTTCGGAAACACTGGCCTTGTTGCATCTCGTGAAACTCCTGAATAATCTCCATCGATTGCCCTGTCTTCACCCAGCAGGCATGGGCCAGGGCACAGGGCGCAGGAGAGGCCCCAAGCTCCCAGCAGTGGCAGCGCGAGGACCCAAAGCTGAGTAGGACACAGCCTCAGATTCCGGGGACCTCATAGCTAGGGACAGAGCTGGGCACTCTTCAACCTCTCCAGAAGTTTCCCAAAGTGTGCTGGCTTCACTATCGGGGTGATGTTCTGTGGTCTCTGTTTCAAAGACTCCTCCAGAACTTTCAGACATTTCTCCAGAAGTATCCCAGTGGCCTGGCCCTCCTGGGCACGGTCCCCTTAAGGACACAACTAATTGTCCCTCCAGTGGGAAATACAGATGGTGGCCACCACTGATTCACCAGACCTGCTGGCTGTCTATACTGATGGATCGTAGTAGAAAGTGCCACACATCCCCTGTCCCCTGCCGGGCCACACTATGACATTAATTGCCCCCCATGAGCCATTTTTCTGTAGTAAAAGAACTCCCATATCTTAACTGGCCACATGGTCACCCAAAATAAACACTACACTGGCTAGCGTGATGGAAGTGGGAGTGGTATGCAAACTGCAAGCAAGTGTCCTTAAAGAAATGCGGTATGAGCTTGGTCCTTTCTTCCTCCTGGAATGCAGGCACAATGGCATGTGCTAGGGCAGCTATCTTGGGCCGTGACATGGAAGCCACATGTTTAGAAACCAACACAAACAGATAAAAGGAGTTCCCTTATGCTGTAGTGCCCTACCATCCCTGGACTGACTGCTTTTATAGGAGAGAGAGAGAAACTTCTCTTTTGTGTCAACAACTGTTAAATTTTAGGTATTCTGCCCCTTGCAAGCACACATAGTCATGATCGCTGCACCCTGTCTAATGTATTAAATAAGAACATTCACTCTGTCATTCATTTAGTCAAGAAATAATTTTTGAATACCTACTGAGTGCCAAAAGAGGTACACTATGAATGCAGTAAGTAAAGCAGACATGTCCCTGTCCTCGAGACACTTACAGTCTAATGGGCCATTATTGGTTCTGCTTAGTTATGGTGAGATACGAACTATAGCTAAATTCAGGTCCAGATCACTGGGAGAAGGAAGTCTGTATATGTATGTATACATGTACATGTGGTGTGTGTGTTTGTGTGTGTGTGTGCATGGGAAAGAGAGAGATAGAGATGGAGACGGAGAGAGAAACAGAGAGAGACGGAGAGACAGTGAGAGAGGAGGAGAGAGCGATTCTTTGACTTCTCTTAGAAGTGCTGTGGCAACACCTGCTGATGAACTGGACAGCCCAGCTCAGCTTACGTGCCAACACTCAGACTCTTCCTACTTTTCTTTTGGGTAAAAGCTCTCAGCGATTCATTCCAGGGCTTTGCACCGGCCTGGCCATTCTCATCACCCACTTTCTCTGTCCAAAATCTTGATGTCACCTCTGACTCCAACCTTCCCTTCATACCCACTTTATAATCCATCAGCAAATGCTGTCATCTCTACTTCAAATAAATCCTGCACTCTCTATTAGATACCAGTATTGTGGGGCACCTGGGTAGTGCAGTCGTTAAGCGTCTGCCTTCAGCTCAGGGCGTGATCCCGGCATTCCGGGATCGAGTCCCACATCGGGCTCCTCCGCTAGGAGCCTGCTTCTTCCTCTCCCACTCCCCTGCTGTGTTCCCTCTCGCTGGCTGTCTCTCTGTCACATAAATAAATAAAACCTTTAAAAAAAAAAAAGATACCAGTATTGTAACCAAGATGAATTCCCGACATCGCATAATGGTTTCATGGCTATGTAAGAAAACATCCTGGAATTTAGAAGATACATGATGGAATAGTTAGGAGTGGAGAATCATGATATCATGATTTCTGCAGCTTACTCTCACATGGTTCGGTTCTGTTGATGATGATAGTGATGTTGTTGATGGTCATGGTGATGGTGATGATGATGATGGTGATAATGACAATGATGACAGTGGCAACTATACTGATGATGGTGATACAGTGATAGTGTTCATGGTGATGGTGATGGTCGTGAAAGTGATGATGAAGATGATGGCAACAGTAATAATGATGGCGATGGTGATGACAATGATTTTGATGGTGGTGGTGACAGTAATGATGGTGATGATGATGGTGGTGATGGTGATGATGGTGGTGATGGTGGTGATGATGGTGATGATGAAGATGGCGGTGATGATGATGATGATGAAGATGGCAGTGATGATGATAATAGTGATGATGGTGATGATGGTGGTGATGGTGGTGATGGTGGTGATGATGGTGGTGGTGATGATGATGGTGGTGATGGTGATGATGGTGGTGATGATGACGATGATGGTAGTGATGACAGTAATGATGATGATGGTGATAATGGTGATGATGAAGATGGTGGTGATGATGACGATAATGGTAGTGATGACAATAATGATGATGATGGTGGTGATGGTGGTAATGATGATGATGATGGTAGTGATGACAGTAATGATGATGATGGTGGTGATGGTGGTAATGATGATGATGGTGATGATGATGGTGATGATGAAGATGGTGGTGATGATGTTGATGGTAGTGATGACAATAATGATGATGACGGTGATGATGATGGTGGTGATGGTGATGATGGTGGTGATGGTGATGGTGATGATGGTGGTGATGGTGGTGATGGTGATGGTGATGATGGTGGTGATGGTGGTGATGGTGATGGTGGTGATGACAGTAACAATGATGATGGTGATGAAAATAATGGCGATAGTAATGAGAATGGTGATAGTGACAATGATGATGGTGACAGTAAGAAGGAAGAGGAGGAGGACAGAGAGGGAGGCAAATGTTAATTATCAGTGAAGGACACACAGGTATTCACTGTATCATTTAATCATTTCAAAATTTTCCACAGGTTCTTAAAACTCTTCAAAACGAGAAGTTAAGAATAAATGAACACTGAAGGTGAATCTTTCTCACATCCTCTGTCACCACCATCCCAGTCGAAGCGCTTGTCTCACCCCAGGATGGTGCAGTAGCTTCCCCCTCCTCCCATGTCCCCTTTCCTCCATGTCTGCCCTGCCAGGGTCTATTCTCAACACAGCACCCGGAGGGATTATGTCAGACACAGTCAGCTCTTACCACTCCTCTGCTGCGACCCCCACAGTGGCTCCCATCACACCCAGAATGAAACCCAAGACCCTACCGTGGCTCACAACGCCCCAGCTCTTTGACGTCAACCACTACCCTGGCCCTACCCTGGCTCTCTCCACACTAGCCACTCTGCGGTCCTTGTTCCCCCAAACACCTGTGGCACGATCTCCCCTCTGCACACAGTCACACGTGGCTCACTCTCTCAGCCCTTCGGGTCTCTGCTTCAGTAACGTCACCGGTCACTTAGGTCCCTTCTTCAAATCAGGCTTTTTCCTGCCACTTCCCACCACTTTCTACTTCCCTGCTCTATTTCCCTTTGAAGCACTTATGACCTGATTTTCTGCTGTGTGTTTATGGGTTTGTTTCTTGTCTCCTATAACTGAATGTAAGCGTCCTGAGACTAGGCCCTTTCTTTGGTTCACTCCCACAGCCTCGGTGCCTGGTCCCCAGTAAAGGATCAAAATCATTTTTGTATGAACGAAGGGATCAGCGTCTCCTGCGTCCCACTCTGACCTTCCCTCTTACTTTCTCTCAAGGTTCTGCTCATGGTCTGTGGTCCTCGCACCTCCTCCCCTGTGCACCTCTCACCTTATAGACCCTCAAAGCTTCCTCTCCAAGCCCCCTTGTGAGGTCCAGCCTTGCCCCAACCCCATCCCCCACGATTATCCCCCAAAATGGAGGAGCCCTATGGCACCCCACCCCTACCCACATAGCTTCTACTCCTCAGGGACACAGCCCTTAGGTCTAAAGAAGGAAAAAGAAAAGCCCTCGGCTCAGAGCAGCCTTCTCCAACAGGACACAGAGTTCCAGTTCCTTCTGGCCTTTTCCCTGGTTCTTTCATCATGACTCTCTGTTTACAGAAAAGCCACGACCAACCTTTCCAAAGGAACTGGGCACTGCTCGCCTTTGCAAACCACTGGTCCCTTAAGCATCCCTGCCCTGTAGGCTCCAGCCCCAGTTGACCAGCCAAAAGCTCCCTTCACCCTCCTCGCCCACCCTTCAAGGCCCTAGGTGATACTCGCCCTGACCACAGCAGCCTCCCTCTGAACCTTCTGAGCATGTGGCTTGTTATTCTGGGGGGGCACCTGTTTACTTGATTATCTTTGTACTGTATAGTCTTGTCTTTGTGCTCCTGGATTTAAGTCCCTGGGGCTGGGACAGTGTCTTACTCATTATCTTGCTTCCACAGGACCTGACGGAGTGCTAGAGGCAGAGTGGGTGCCTAACGTCTAGACATAGATGGCTCCATGTCTCCTCCTCCCTCTTTGGTCCCCTACTTTCCCGTACTCAGTAGGTGATGGACGTGGAGCCCCCTACGGAAAAAGTAAGAGGAGGACCACCCACTCTGGTGGAAGCTGGGCTCCCCTCACCCTGGGAGCCCTCAGCTTTCCCTACTTGAGGGCCGAGGACGTGCGGCCGCTCTCCCCGGAGGCCTGCGGCAATTTGCCTTCCCTGTCCAGTGCCCTCTTGCTCTTGTCCTCGCTGAACCGTGCGTGCTCTGCTGGTCCCTCCGTTTTGCCAACTCACCAAGGTAATTGTGAATTCTAACCCTGTCCGCAGCGCCTTGGCTCTCTCTCTCCCCTGCACCTCATTTTGGTAACAGCCAGCACACATTCTAAAGCCTTCTGCTTCCTGGGCGCGGTAGGTAATTAGCGGACCAGCTCAGTGACTCTCCCTTCTCCCGCAGCCATATGGTGAGAGCAGGCTCAGGCAGCCTCCCCACTCTGGCTGCTTCCCTGGCAGCAAGGGTGTGGGTGGGGGGTCCATTCTGGCCAAGCTGGCCAAGCCCCTGCAGTTGCCACACAAGGTGGGGCCCTTGGAGTGGGCAGGGCACCTCGGGCACAGCCCTTCCTCTGGCTTCTGGAAGGTTCTGCTCCCAGGGACACCCCTTCTTAAGGCAATCCTGGGCGGAGAAGAGCCATTCCCCATCACCCTCCTCCACCCCCAGGATCAGAATACAGGGGCTTGGGAATCACTTTCTGAATGGCATTAAATCCTGCGGTGACAAGGCTGGCACAGAGAATGGGACAGTGATTCAGTCACTGGACTGGCCTGAGCTCTGACCCCAGGGGTCACAGAATCACAAGAAAAAGACAAAGCATTATAGCCACTAAGAGAGCTCCGGGTGGGATAGAGTGGGCCAGATCCACACCCTGCCCCTGCAACTCCCACCAGGGGTGAAGGGACATGACCCATGGGCGGAGGCTCTGAGCCCAGCCAGCCCTCCACAGACACTGGCGACTGCTCCTAGTATATTCTCAGAAAGAAAGAACCTTACAAGGTGCTGGGGGAGCCTCTCCTGAAGCTAAAAATGCCAAGAGGCTCTGCCAGCCCTACTTAACTGCATCCTGGGCTAAGTGGCTCAGCACTGGCCAGGTGGCCTCTGTCTTGAAGCTGAAGGGCTCATATCATGAAAACAGGTGCCCTTAGGCTGAACCACCAGCGGCCTCTTCTAGCATCTTCCACAAACCCCAAGTCCGGGAACGGTGGAAAGCAGGAGCCAGCATCAACCCCTGGTTACATGACAGATTTCAGGCAGCTGCAAGGGGCTCCCCGTGTCCCGTCTGTACCTTTGGCCAGTGTGACGTCAGGGCCTGGGCTCCAGGGCCAGACTGCCGGCACTAAGAGCCCAGACCAGCCCCCCTCCTGGCTGTGTGACCTTGAACAGGATTCTGGATGCCCTGAGGCTTCATCTACAAGGTGGGCATAATCATCGTGACCGCTTGGTCTGGCTGCTACGGGGTTTAAAGAAGTCAGTGCCTGGAAAGCATTCTACAAAGCTCCGTGCATGAGTCGTGAACAGCACCGGAGGACGGGGCTCTCAGGCCTGTCCCGCGCCGCGTCACTCTCTGGGCACACGCAGGGCACGGGTGTCTCCAACAGGACCCAGGAGTGCAGGTGTCCCCACACAAGCCACGGGAAGGGCAGGCATGCCTCTGGATCTGCCCTGGATCTGGATTCGAGGTTCTTTCAATGCAGTCTAAAAAAGCTGTTTCCAGACCAGCAATTTGCTCCGGTTGACACCCCCTCACCCGCCCACCGCCCCGCACGAACAGTGTCAACCATGCCCCCACGAGTCTCTCACGTGACCTGCAGTCCCCTACCAGGACCGAAGGGAGGTGCCCTAGGCCCGGCCCCGGGGATCGCAGGGTGAGCTGTGCCGGGGCCAGCGGGCTTGAGAAAGACCGCACAGCACACAGGTCATGAAAGCATTTAATCGTCACTATAACACATGGAGGAGATACCGTTGTCCCAGCTTACAGGCCAGGAAACTGAGGCATGCAGAGGTTAAGTAAAGAGGCCAAGGCCCTGCAGCTGAAAGGAGGCGGAGCTGGGCTCTGAGCTGGGGCCGACACTCCACCCGGTCCCGACTCTCTGCAATGACAGGGAACCCGGGGAGCCTGGGATGCTGGGCATCGGGCACACAGGGCATCCCTGTGTCGGTGGGAGCTCAGCTGCCACCTGGGAGGTAAGGAGGGGGCAGGCAAGGCTAGGGGAGAGCAAAGAGAATATTCCAGACAGAGCACAGAGTGGAGCATGCACGGGAAGACTGAATGGGCTCAGGGGGCCAGAGCTTCGGCTTCAATGGAGGGAGGGGCAGGAGTTCCACTCCAGCTGAACCCCCAAGCTGCGGAGTGGAGGGGACGGAGGCAAGTGCACCACGCCGAGAAGCGGGTGGGAGGAGAGGAAGTAGAAGCAGCAGGTGTAGACACCTGTTTTGCAAAGTCCAGCTGTCGGGGAGAGAAGAGGGGGAGGGACGTGGAGGGAGGGCTGTCCTTATGTGTTGAGGTGGGGAGCAGAGTACGTTTATACGCCGAAGGGACACAGCTCGTGGAGAAAGAGGGGAGAGGGTGTGGATCAAGGGCACAACGTGTCTGAGGACCGGAGATAAACAGGATCTGAGATACAAGCAGAACGATGAACTCTGAACAGAATAATGGGCTTGTTCGACGTGACCTTGGGGTGTCTACACCCACGGAGACATTGTGAACTCTGAGTCTGCCATCATCGGCGGCGGGGAGGGGGGACAGTGCTGTCCATCCCTCCAACTGATGTGTTGCTTGTAAATTTAAATTTAAGAAGCACATTTGTCCGTCATCACCCAGGATGTGGGGTGGCCAGAACTTGGGGGCCACAGCAGACCCTGGTCTTGCTACAATGTGGCTGGCTATTTCATCAACGTTCCTTAGGGCTTGCTCCGCCCGCTGTAAAATCAGCATCGAGCAACATCCTGGCCAGAGCTGTGGGAAAGGGAGCCCCTCCAGGGCTCAGAGCTCTGGCTGGCCACCGGCTCGCCCACGGCCTCCTGGTGCGGGATGGGTCCCTGCTCACATGCCACATGGAAGGTGGACGTGGCTTTCAGAGCGAGATTGAGCGCGAGCATTGACGAACGACAGCCCCCAGGACAAATCCTGCCCACTGTCTGTTACTGTAAATCACGGTTTATGGGCACGCCGCCAAGCCCATCACCGACATTACTATGGCTACTTCCACACCACAGTGGCGGACCTGAACAGGGGCTTTCCCGCTGCAGAGCCTAAAACGTTTACAATGTGGCCCTTTGCAGAAAAAGTTGGCCACCCGCTCTTGGAGAGCCCTGGACAAAGGTCTGTCCAAGCTGGGGTGGGATTTGGAGCTTCATTCATCTGATTCGGAAACTCACAGGCCATCATCCCACGTCACCCTGCTCCTGAATAACTTCTTCTCGTGGAGGAGAAAGTCAAAGGAAGTTCTCTCATCAACTCATCTCACTATTAGAAATGCTCATTGTTTTCCTGCTTCCCGACAGAGCCCGTTCTCACGACACAGCAACCAGACTCATCGTATTAAAACAAAAAGTAGATCACGCTTGCATAAAATCCACACTCCTTACCACGGCCTCCAACACCCCACGTGGCCGGCCCGTGTCTGCCCCAGACACTCGACACCTGTGTCTGATTTCTGTGTCTTAAACACACCAGATCTGCTTCTGCCCCAGGACCTTTGCACTTGCTATGGTCCTCTGCCTAGAATGTTCCTCTTCCAGATCTCTCCATGGCTGGCTCCTGCTTACCAGTCGGCTACCAGCTCAAATGCCACATTTTAAGATCACACTATCAAAAATGATTCCCTCCAGGGCACCTGGGTGGCTCAGTTGGTTCAGCGCCCGACTCTGGGTTTTGGCTCAGATCATGATCTCAGGGTCGTGAGATCGAGCCCCATGTCAGACTCTGCTCAGTGGGGAATCCGCTTGGGATTCTCTCTCCCTCTGCCGCTCCCCCTGCTCGAGGACCCTCTAAATTAATAAATAAATAAAATCTTAAAAAAAAAAAAAAGTGATTCCCTCTCCCCAGTGTTCTTCAAACACATCACCTGTCTGATCGTGTCCGAGCATCACACCCTGAAGTTATTCATGGCATACTTCCTGTCTCCACCAATACAGTGTAAGCTCCGCAAAGGGTTTGTTTGGTTCGTGAGTGAAACTTGAACTCAAGTAGACTCTCGATGCCACTAACATTTGGATCAGTGTGATTTTCCATTTTCTGGTAGTCACGTTAAAAAAATAAATGAAAAGAAACAAGTGAAATTAATTGTGTAATAGATTCTATTTAATTCAATATATGCAAAATACTGCCATTTCAACATGCAATCAACATAAAAAATTATGGAGATGCTTTACAGGCTCTTTTCAAAAAAAAAAAAGTCTGAAATTTGGGAGGCTCTGAAACATATTTTGACTTCCATTCTAAGCACTCAACAGCCACAGGTGGCCTAGGGACCAACACGGGAGCCCTTACGGACTGGAAACAGTGTTTCCCTATGTCCACTGCTGCTCTGACTGCTTTCCATTCAAACTGCTTTAATCTCGCAACCGTCCTAGAAGGGAGATGCTATTACCAGCCCTGTTCCACAGATGGGGAAACTGAGGCAATCTAGATTCACCCCAGTCTGGCTCCGTAGTCTGGGCCTTTACCCACCACCCCGACTGCCTTTACTTCTTGACTAAAGGCACGGATGACTTAAGTGGTGGAATTTTGCAGAAAGGATCCAGCGTCATGGGCAACTGAGTGAAAACAAGAATAGGAATGGGGAACAGCTCTGAGACCAGGCAGAGGTCTCATTGCCCAGAAATCACTCAGCTGCAATGTCCCCCTCACACGGGGGGAGAGCAAGAAAGGAAAATATTGGAACCCCCAAAACCGACGTAAAAGATCGGAGGTCCCCCCAGTGAGAAAGGTGACTCTTCCTCACCACGCGAGCTTAGCAGGCTCAGCTGTCTGCGTGCTCAGTCCAGATGAAAGCCTTTGGCTAAGAAAGGGGGGTGGATATACTGAAGTCAACAGAGGGAGCCTCTGCCTGCCTGAACCCAAGGGAAGCAACAAATAGCAAACCACGAAAAGCTGACCCTAAGAATCCACAGAGCTTTGCAACGTGGAGGGGCCTCACCCCCACACAGGGCCAGGCCCCTGATGGAATGTTCTCACGAGTGTTCCTTGCAGATTTTACTTCCCACCCTTGATGACTCTGGCAGACGGACTGTACTATTTTGCACACCTCACTGCCCACCCTTTCTGGCCTGTGGAACTCCCAGGCATCCTGCAAGACCCACTCAAGCATGCCAGCCTCCGTGGGATCCTGGGTTTCCCGCTCCCCGCTCTACACCCACATGCTGTTGCCCTTGGATGGATGTCTCCGCGCTTGTCTCCATGCTTGTCAACTGTGGGGACCGTACAGGGCTCCATTCGTGGACCCCCAGGACCCAGCACAACACTGGGGACGTGATAAGCTCCGATAAACTATTTGGGAAGAGAAGGGTACACCGTGCGCTGTATTTTGGCCTGGTTACCCTCTCCTTTCAAGACACAAATGCTTCCACGCCTAAAGCTTGGGTCAGGTGGAACGGTAGGCCCTCTGTGAGGCGGAGACAAATGGCATCCTGCCATCTATGTTTAACGTGACGTGAAATATAAGGACATAGAAGCCAAATATAACAGTGACGGAGGAGAGGCTCAAGAGCTCAGTGGCTGGAGCCCGGCTGGCTGGGAATCATCATTCTACCCATGGCTGCATCTGTGGCCTTAGGCCAGGTCTCTGATCTCCCCGTCCTCAGTGTTCTCACCTGTAAAATGGGGAGAGGACGCTGGGGAATGGAGACGACCCATCATCTGGGTAAGAGCAGGGAGTCTCTGGGAGGGAGACGCATGCCAGCCTGCTGGGAGTCTGTCAGAAACACAGGGGCAGGTTTGGAAAGAAACGACGGCCAGGAGGACACTCGGAAGTGGCAGCGAATGGCCAGGGAGGTCCTCAGAAGGAAAAGGCAGGCCCACGATGGGCTGAGTTAGTGCTGGTTTTAACAGAACTCGGAGACGCGGTCACAGCTGAAGACCCACGAGGTGAGAGACGGATCAATGTAATCACGGGGACCCTGAAAAGGAGCAGGGGCAGGGGGAAGCCTAGCAGTTACCGGGGAGAAGGGGAAAAGAAGAAGCAGAGGAACACGGAGAAGGTCTGGCTGGTGACAGGGAGGACAGTCACGACGATGATTGAAATGAAGGTGGCATAAGGTCCAGGCCACACCGGTGACCTTGAAATACACAGATTATTACATTCAACACGTCAACGGCCCTCTGCTCTGAGCAGGGTGCCCGTTACCCCACTTCACAGACGTGGGATGGAAGCCGGGGTCCCAGAGCCTGGGAGTGGGCAGGGAGGATTCACACCCAGGTCTGCCCAGCTCCAACTCCAACACCGTGGGTCCGCAGATCTCACCATCCCCTGAGAGCTCCAAAGTCTTCTGTGGCTGTCATCTCAACCCCCTCAGAACGAGACAGTCCTGTTGCCCTGGGGATGAGACGAAGAAGAATGCCACTTACCGCAAAGGGCTGAGGTTGACCAGAAGTTTCTGGGAGTTCAGGTGTATGGCCCGCAGCCCCAAATGGATCGATCCCTGGGAATGGGGACTCTGAGCTGTCTGAGCTTCCAAGACCCTTGCAAAGGAGTCTTTCTTGACACAGTGGGCAGAATGGTGGGGGTCCCTTGGGTCGGGGGGGTGAAGCTTCCAGCCTCTGGCCACACTGAGCCGTGGAGAGCTGGGTCGGCCCCAGACAGGAGGAGAGAGCCTGGGGGGCAGGGGAAGCCTGGGCACTGGGCACCAGGACCTCCAGCTCAGCCTAACGCCGGATGACCAGACTGCCAGGCTGTCCAAGTGACCAACCCCCCACTGATGTTACATGGAGGATGCAGAAGGGACAACAGCCCATCTGGGAGCTCCGTGGCACGTAGCTGTGTCACCACTACCCGCGCTGGCTCCTACGTCCATCCTCGGAAGGGACCGCGTCATCATTCATTCATTCATTCATTCCCTGCACAAATTGTCACTGAGCACCCATGTTCTTCCGAGCGACACTCCTGGTCCAAGGATGGCACAGCGAAGACCAAGACAAAACCCAATGAACCAACAAGTACACGATGTGAGACGGCACACGTGCTCGGAAGAAAGTAAGGCAGGGGACCGGAGCAGATGACGAGTTAGGAAAGGCGGTGCGTGCCGTCTGAGCACTAGATTTCTCAGCACCCAGAGCTGGTGACGGAAAGTTTCCGGCCAAAAATCAAAAGAGGGAAAGACCCCAAGGCAGGCACGGACTGGACCTGAGGAGGGACAAGGTCTGGATTCCAGCAAGAGACACGGAAGGTGGCAGGAGCAGCGAGGGGCCACGTGGGGCTGTGACAAAGTGCCCCTCTGTCAGCTGTCCATGCTTCATTCCCAGTCTCCACGAACCTTCAACAGTCACGTCCCCTGGCTCCGCTTGCCTGCCATTACAGCACACAGCTTTGACAAGAGGCAGGATGACTGATTGCACATTTATACAACTCACAGCGCTGTGTGGCTGGGACATAAATATTTATTTCCTCCAGCTGAGGCCACTCTTGAGAAGGGGGAAGCTGGGTATCAAAACTTTGGAACCCCAACACGTGCTGTCACCTGCTACCGCGAGGGATAGGTACCCCGCTGCCCCCCAGCAGCCCCCGGCCAGGCTCTTCAGGGCTGAGTCAGGGGAGGCAGACGCTAAGTCTCCATCCCTCCCCACCCATGAGGCCCAAGCAAGCCCCCGCCCCCATGCCCCCCCAAACTTCTGGGGACCTACAGCTCCAGATCCTGGTGCATTTCCCAACGCCTGGCTCTACCTGACCCTCTGATCCATTCTGGGATTTCTGCTTCTCCCCACTGCTGCCCAATGTCCCCATCAGAGCTGCAGACCGCGCCCCCCCCCCACCCCGGTGCACCTGTGCCCTCCACTCCCTGTGCCCCGCCTGCCGTGGGGAGGACGTGTCTCTGCAGCCTGCTAACCTGGGCCAGCTGGGCTCGAGTGGTGGGTCTTGAGGCATGCCCACGCTCCACAGCCCTTAAGACATTTCCCCCAGTCTCCCCCTCCGCTCCAGTTCTCAAAGCTGGCTGAACCTGAGAACCGACCACGTGGGAAGCTCTTGGAAAACACCAATGCCCAGGTTCCGCTCCTGACTGATTAATGCAGAATCTTCGAGGGTGAGGGCCAGGCACGAGTAGTTTCAGAGCTGTGTGCACGGCTCCATTGTGCAGCCAGGGCAGAGGCTCACGACCCTAAAGGGATCTTCTTCCACCTGAACCCGCTTACGCAGCATCTGAAGATCTTGTGAAAGAGCGGATTCTGACTCAGGACTTCTGGGAAAGGGCCCAAGATGCTGCATGGCTAACCAGCTCCCGTGGGGATGCCGTGACGGCAGGTGCACGGACCACACTGTCCACTATGCGTCTCCCTTTAAAGTCGGGAAGGGACTTCTGGAAGGGCTAGTTAAAAGGCTCTTCCAGAAGGAAAGAGGAATTTGCTAACGTGGGGACAGGAGCTCCTGTCCCTAAGAAAAGTTACAGGGTCCACCCGCTAGTACAAAGCGTCTCCTGGAATGAAAATAAACCCTTAGGGGTGCCTGGCTGGCTCAGTCCGTAGAGGGTGGGAGTCTGGATCTCTGAGTTTTAAGTTCGAGCCCCATGTTGGGTGTAGAGATTATGTAAAAATGAACTAGTTAAAATAAATAAGGTAAAAGAAAATAAAAACTTGAGCAAACAAAGGGACGAACAGAGGACCCAGCACAGAGCACGTGCTCAGTATATGGTACTTTTACTATTTATGTTCTCCTCGTATTATTATTAAGGTAGGACTTAGCCCATTTCCTAAGCTAACCAGGTATGTGCTTTGGGTATCCAAAGGCCGGACAGAGCCCTACAGAGCCCGACAACCCACTTTCACCCTCAAAAGATACACCTCACGCAGGGGCCAAGCACAGGAAGGCCTGGGTCCGGGGGCTTTCATTTCAAACACAACCCCACAGACCCTGCCTGGTCTAAGAACCCCAACATCTTTGTTTCTCCCTTTTTTTTTTTTTTAATTTGCCAGGAGCCATGAATATACTTCCACAGCCCCGTCACAACTCATGGGGAGTGTGTGCTATGGGTCAGGACGGGTTTTAAGTCTTCTAGTTGGTTTAACTCATCGTATCCTTAAAACAACTCGGGGCAGCAGGTTTATCTGCCTCCAGGGCAGACAAGGAAGCTCAGACCAAGCGGCCTGCCAAGCTCACATACGGAGTAAGTCCCAGGGCCAGAACACAGATGGGGATGTACTTCAAAGGCCAGGCTTTTCCAGGGCTTCTCGAACTTCCCTTGCTAAGTGATTTCACGAAAATGCAGGTTCTTGGGGCGCCGGGGTGGCTCAGTCGGTGAAGCGTCTGCCTTCGGCTCGGGTCATGAACTCAGGATCCTGGGATCAAGTCCCGCATCGGGCTCCCTGCTCAGCGGGGAGTCTGCTTCTCCCTCTCCCTCTTTGCTCTTTCTCGCTTTCAAATAAATAAATAAAATCTTTTTTAAAAAATGCAGGTTCTCCTTCAGCAGGTGAGCTGGAGCCTGAGACCCGGCCTCTCACGAACCCCCTGGGAGTATGGATACAGGCGGTCCACGAACCTCACTTCGAGTAGCAGAACGGCTTACGCTATGATGCCTCCCGGTATTTCTGCCACCATACCCCCCCCCCCCGGCCCCCGACCAGTGGTTTCTTGATTGGAGGGGTGACAAAAATCACAGGGACTCTCCCCTTTGGACACTTAGGAAAAGTTCTGTTTCAACTTCTACGCCAATTGCAACATTTTGTGGCAAAGGATATCAGCAGCTGTGTGGAAAAGCCTGAGCCCATGAGAGGCTGCAGGCGTCTGAGGGTTACAAAATTGCTTTTAAATTTAAGTGTCACCGCTACTGAGCGCTGAGCGCGCTCTCTGGACCAGGGAAACCATGCCCGTCTCGAAAGGCAAAGTGAAGAGTTCCAGGTGGAGAAATACAGGGCGGGATTTCTCCAAACGAGCACAGAAGTGAATCACAGAACTCTAAGCTTTCCTTCTCGGATTACTGGGAGAGGATATATGCCGAGACCAGAAAAATGACAAATCTTCCTGCCCAGAAATGCATTTAAGAGCCAACTGGAACTATCCACTTAATCGGCCTGGATTCACTGGCTGGGCACAAGCAGGCTGATGATTGAGACAGAGGAAATCAGAGCAGAGTGGGGTCGGGGTAAAGTCCCAGGGGTGCACTGGACACCAGGGTGACCTGAAGTTCCAAGATCATAGACGAGGTCCCAGAGAAGCCTGACCTCAAACCGTGAGTCTTCAGGAAGACGAAAATACCCTCCCCAACCTTAACCGTAACACCATTGTATCATGTTGGATTAATCGGTGATCAATGAAAATAAGGATTAGTTAGAATGGTACCTTTATGCCATTTTCCACCACCCGGCAATTCTCAAACTTTGCTCCACGATAGAATCAGCTGGGAAGATGTCAGCACCCACCTGCCTGCCTCCTGCTCGGGCCACACTCCTGTATCCATTAAATCACACTCTCTGGGGGTGGGACCTGGGTATCCCTCGTTTTGAAAGCTCCCCGGGGTGATTCCAACGTGCAGCCAAGTTTCAGAACTACCAGCAGAGCCTTTTGGGGTCTCTACTCATAAGAGGAGGACTCTGTCTGGACCAATGGTTCTTCACCCTGTCTGAGTGTTAGAATCACCTTGGGAAGGTCTTCATAAGCAATGATACCAGCAGCGTCCCTAGAAATGCGAGTTAATGGGGAGGGCCTAGGCATCAGCATTTTTAAGAGCTCCTAGGTGATCCTGGGATAGATCCTGGATAGATGACCACCAGTCCGGATGCTTTTCCTCAGCTTCCTTCCAATTGCTTACACCGTAAGCATTTATGATAGAAACGCTAAAAGTGCATCGCAGAACTTTTTGCAAAGGTCGGTCTCTCGTCTTTACTTCTCAATCAGGGATTTCTAACTTTGGAAGGGTCCGTGAATCCCCTTAAATCATATTAAAAATGTTGGATGAATACATGTGTTTACATACAGGTGCAAATTTTTGACGACAAATGCCCTTCCCTTCTATCAGATCCTCAAAAGATTTCCGTACGTCACCTGAAAGGCAAGTATGTAGTTTCTGCTTTAATAAATTGAAGCAGGTTCAAGAATGAATGGAAAAGAAATTTGATCTCGGCAGCGCGTTCACGACACTTTTGAATTTGGGACATACCTCCTGGCACCAAGAGACTACGCATCCTTCCGGCAGGTAAAGTTCAGACCCTATATAGCCCACCCTCCCAAAGGCGTTAGGGTGATGGACGGCAAGCTTTCAGATCCAGGTATCAAAGTGAAAGCCACACCAGGGACTGGGGTCCGTACTGGGCTGTCTGGTCATGCTCACGGTGGGAAAGGACTTGCCCAGTTGCACTTGGAAGGAGACTATCCACTCAGATCCTTTGGATTCATGTCCCCACCTGGGTTAAGATGTTAGGGTTTTCGAGCCCTGACTGTTGCAACCTCTAGGTCTGGGTCTGGAGCCTGGCTTGCTTTCTCCCCATGTGTCCTCAGGAAAAATTGCTGAACCCTTCTGTTCCTCTTATGAAATGCGGACAATATAAGTACTTTAAGGATTGCTGTGAAGAGTAAGGAAATACACGTAAAGACCAGAGCAAGACCCAAATAAATGGGAGCTGTATTACCATATCACTGATGTTTTTATGATCATTCCCATCTTAGTGATCTTGCCCAAGTCGCTAAATTTCATTGAGTTTCATTTATTGATCCATACGGCAAGAAAAACACACCCTGCTTCGTTTCCTTCATGGGGTTATCGTGATGACCGCTAGAACATGGCAACTCATCATATATCCGGGGGAATCTCCAGAGCACGGGACAAGGCCACCCTATAATACAGACATAATCCCTCCTCTCAGGAAGAACTTTCTGAGATTCCGATAGTTGGGATCTCTACAACTGACTGTGGCCGTTTCTCATTACGTATCTGGTGTCCTGGACAACCTAAACCATCCCGTCCCATGGGCAAGTGGGTGACCACGCTCCACCATGCCCACCACAAGCCTCCTTTCAGGTAAGAGAGTATGGCAGCCACTGAGTCAATCACGGATGCCCTGAATCGGCCACTCTCCTCCAGCCAGGACCCTCGATGGCCCGGTCTCTCTGATGTCGGGCCCTCCCCGGGAGACAGTCCCCAGGCTCATCCACACGCCCTGTCTTCCCACAGCACCGTGGAGCACCACCTGCCCCACCGGAACGAAACATCACCGACACCTCTCACCCCCTCCCCCCCGCCCAGCAAAGACGCAGGGTGATCAGCGCTCACTTACCTGGAGTCTGCTTGGCCGTACGCACGGGGGTGTAGTGGTTTTTGGAGGACGATCTGACCGGTGTGTTCTCTTTGGGAGAGGTATTGATAGCCGAGATAGTTTCTCTTTCACAGTGTGCTATGGGGATTGGTCCCTGTTGTCTTAAGATGTCGGCCAGAGCCCTAAACAAGGAGGAGATGGCACAGTGAGACTCACAGAGCAGGGGGACACAGCCACAGAGGGAGCTGGCTTACTTTCACGGGCCCTTTGATGTACAGAGCAACGGGAGGAGACGCACACAATATTGTGTTCTCAGGAGCCCAGCTACATCTGGTGCTGGTCCCAGGTTGGGGGTGACGCAGGGTAGAAGATGCCATGCCTGGGGGTACAGGCATTAAAGGGCAGCGATTATGGCTTCCATCTTCATAAAAGACAAAATACTGGTCACCCAAACACTCCCCTATGCCAGGCAGATATGTGCACAGCTGGCCAGCACGACGTCCCCGCAGGGAAGGGCTGGCATCGGTGGCCTCGCCTCCAGCAGCAGGTTACTAATAACATGGGAACAATCACCTCTTTGAAAAACACCCATCCGGTAGCATGTACTGTATACAGGGGACCCAACACACAGCTCCCACCATCAAAGAAAGGTGTGATCTGTGGGGCGCCTGGGGGGCTCAGTCATGATCCCGGGGTCCTGGGATCGAGCCCCATGTTGGGCTTCCTGCTCAGCAGGGAGCCTGCTTCTGCCCCTCCTGCCCCCACTCATGCTCTCTCTCTCTCTCTCAAATAAATAAATAAATAGATCTTAAAAAAGAAGGAAGGAAGGAAGGAAGGAAGGAAGGAAGGAAGGAAGGAAGGAAGGAAAGAAGGAGTGACGTAACTGCAAAGACAGGACGTACAGATAACAAAGTAAACACCCGACCGCATGGATGGTGTGGACCGTGAGCACAACTGGAGCTAGAGGAGGCGATAATTACAAACACAGAGAGGAAAATACACAAACACAGACAAGAAGAAACAGGGATGCACAGAGACGCTGCTGTGGCTACAGTGCCCCCCTCACCCCCACAAAAGACCCAGCTACCCCGACTTTGAGTAGCTTGTATTCACTCAACACGTCCCTTCAACCACCAAATGCACATTTATTGAGGACTCAGCGTGCACGCGTCTCCGCGGAGCCAGAAGTAAACAGGACATAGTTCTCATCACCTAAGGGCTCACAATTTTGGCAAAATCGCTCCGCCACCTGGTTTCAAACAGGACTCGCTTGGTGGGGGTGCCATGTGACCTGTGGGTGTGACCACTGTTCATGGAAAACAGAGGCAGGCAGCGATAGTCTGAGGCGGTGAAGGCGAATGTGGACAAGCTACAAGAGACCCCATCCCCCAGAGAAGGAAGGCCATCTCAGGGCCAGGTCCCCAGTTCTGAGTGCAGCCCCGTTTTGTACAAGCTAGGCAAGGACTCTTCCGTCTCCTCAGGGTGTCCCTGAAATGTGGGCAAGGCGCCATGCCACCAGGTCTCCCCCCGCCAGCCCGGCCCACCCCCCCCCCCAGCTCATTCACATGGGAACTCTGCCCCCTTGCAGTCTAAAAGTGTGTCTGAGAGTGAACTATTGCCTTCCATTACGCTGCCTCTGACATGCTGAACCTTCCGAAGAGAAGAGCATCAACCTGGCAATCTTATCATTTACTGGCATTTATATAGCAATTTCAGATGTTCCAAACGCTTCCCCCTGGCTGGCGATATCTTCTCTCTGGCTGCAAAGGGAGGGACAGACACATGGCAGCACTCCCCGTTCACTGGGGTGGACCAAGCAGTGAGGGAGAACACAGGAGCTCACTAGCTTGGAGAAGGACGTTCAGGCAGACCCAGGGTCCAGGTTCAGGGTGTAGGAATGCGAAGACCGCCCTGAAGGGTCGAGAGATTTGGGTCCTAATCCCAAATGAGCTGTCCGACTTTGGGCAGCTCTGCTAACCTCTTAAGTGGAAATTTGATCTTTTTTCTCCCATCAGCAAAACAAAGGGTTTAAACTACCATGACCCTTCCAATTAGATCCCTTCTAATTCCAAAATGTTATAAATATTTTCTGTATTTCTGTCACCACATATCTACGCAAGTTATCTTCCTTCATTCCTCTGGTTATCAAAGACACTTTCCTACCATGTTCCCATGGTAAGGAAACAGGGAGCTTGAAAGTTATAACAGAAATATAGGCCAATGGAATAGAACTGAGAGCCCAGAAATAAACTCATACGTCTATGGTCAATTGATTTTCAACAAGGGTGCCAAGATCCCTCAATGGGGAAGGAGCAGTTTCCTCTACAAATGGTGGTGGGACAAGGGGACAGCCACATGCAAAAGAATGAAGTTGGACCCTTCATTCACACCAGACGCAAAAATAACTCAAAGTGGATCACGGAGCTAAATAGTAGAGCTGAAACTATAAACTCTTGGAAGAAAGAATAGAAGTACATCTTTGTGACCTCAGGTTTCATATATGTGACACCAAAATCACGAGCAAGCAAAGAAAAAGTAGAAATCCTGGACTCTGCCAAAATTAAAAACTTGTCTGCATCCGACGATACCATCCAGACAATGCAACACAACCATCAAGAAAATGGGAGAAAATATTTGTTAAATCGTGTGTCTGAGAGGCGACTTATGTCCAGAATATGTAAAGAACTCTTATGACTCAACAATAAAAAACAACAAACGACCCAATTTAAAAATGGACAAAGGAGGGGCGCCTGGATGGCACAGCGGTTAAGCGTCTGCCTTGGGCTCAGGGCATGATCCCAGCGTTCTGGGATCGAGCCCCACATCAGGCTCCTCCGCTATGAGCCTGCTTCTTCCTCTCCCACTCCCCCTGCTTCTGTTCCCTCTCTCGCTGCTGTCTCTATCTCTGTTGAATAAATTAATAAAATCTTAAAAAAAAATGGACAAAGGATAGAGAAGACAGTTCTCCAAAGAAGGTGCACTGAAACGCGGCATCGTTCGTCGTTGGGAAATACAGATCAAAAGCACAATGAGATCCGGTCACATCTACTTGAAAAGCTATCCCCAAGAAGTCAGATAATACCAAATGTTGGCAAGGCTGTGGAGGAACGGGAGCCTTCATTCGCTGCGAAGGTAAAATGGTGCAGGCCTTTTGGTAAAGAGTTGGGCAGGCCCTCAAAAGGTTAAACACAGAGTCACCCTACAGACCAGCAATTCTACTCCTAGGTAGAGACCCAACAGAGACGAAAACTCATGTCTACATAACACTTGTCTATGAAGATTCCTAAGAAGCATGACCAATAATCCCCAGAAGGTGGGAACAGCCCAAATGTCCATCGACTGATGAATGGATGAACAAAACATGAAATACTCACACAATGGGGTGTTTACTCAGCCTTTAAAAAAAAAAAAGATTTCATTTATTTATTTATTTGAGAGAGAGAGAGAGAGCACTAGAGAGAGTAAGCATGAGCAGAGGTCAGAGGGAGAGGGAGAAGCAGACTCCCTGCTGACCAGGGAGCCCGACGTGGGGCTCGATCCCAGGACCCGGAGATCATGACCTGAGCCAAAGGCAGGTGCTTCACCCACTCAGCCCCCCAGGTGCCCCTTATTCAGCCTGAAAAAGCAATGATGTAGTATTGATAGATGCCTTGAAAACTTCATGCTAAGTGAAAGAAGGCAGTCACCCAAGACCACGTGTTATGGGATTCTATTTACAGAAGGTCCAGATCAGGCAGATCCGTAGAGACGGAAAGTGGATTTGCGATGACTGGGGGCTGGGGGAGGAGAAAGTGGAGAGTGATTGCTAACGGGTATGGGGTTTCTTCTGGGGGAGATGAACGTGTTCTCGAAGGATAGCTAGACAACTCAGGGAACGTACAAAAAGCATCCAAATTGTACACTCGAAAATGTAAGGAAGAATTTTATGGCAGGTGCATTGCATTTCAATAAAGCTGCTATTACAAAAAAAAGTATATATTAATTTTCTTTCTGTTTCTTTCTGCTTCTTGCCTCTCGAGTTTTTATAAAGATTCCTACCCCTCTGGTGCCTGTGAAGGAGGATGCGGCCTTGAAGTTAAGTCCACTGCTTTGGGGAGGCCAAGACTGAGTCTCCGCCAGTACTTCTCCACCGTGATCCTGCCCCCCCGCCCCAAGGTGGGGGGTATTTGGCAATGTCCAGAGACATTTCTGGAAGTCACTCTTGGGGAGGGAAGGGCTACTGGTTTCTGGTGAGCAGAGGCCGAGGGTGCTGCTAAACGTCCTACCACACACAGGCCAGCCCCTCACAACAAAGAATGATCTGGCCCAAAATGTCAACAGTGGCGAGGTTAAGAAACCCTGAGCCATCTCTGGGCAGCACAAGGGGAAGCCAGTCTTTGAATAAGGCTCCATGCAATCCGACTCCATCAATAATCTACTGAGCAGCCCGTACCAGGGGATCAGGCACGGGGCTGGGCCGGACACACTGAAAGGAACGTCCCCAAGGACTGGGCCTGTCTGTCGGGGCCTTCGCTGTACCCTGAGGCCTTGGCCCACCGCCCAGCCACGTTACATACACACAGGAATTTTCTGAAGACCATCAGGGTCGGTGGATAGCGGTGAGCTTGGGTCTGGCTTGCAGGTGGAGAAGGAGTTCTAACTGGGGGACAGTTAGGCCGTCTCCTCATGAAGAGAGGGACTTGCACTGTATCCTTTCCAGATGCCCGGTTGGCTGGGCCGAGCTGAGCAGCACGACCGAAGGGGAGGGACTCACTAGAGGAGGTGTTCCCGAAGAGGCAGGCCCTCTGGGGGCAGGCCCCTGCCCTCTATGCTCCTAATGAAGGACACGGTGGCCAGGGACAGGCTCCCGGTCCCTCACCTTCCGGCACGGGGAGAGGTGGCCCTAATTCCCAGGCGGTGTCCTTAGGAGCAGTGCCCTCTGGCAGCTCCCCTCACACCCCCTTCCCTTGGCCTCTCAGCTCGTGACCTCCCTTCCTCGCTCCCGTTCCTCTGCCCCTCTCCATCTTCCACCCCCTTCTCCCCAGGGTGCCTGATAAATATTATTCTAATTCTGAAACGTGCCATCCCAGTCTCACCTAATTAATCTGGATGCGCCCCAGGAAATGGGTTAGGGCCTGAGCTATTTTCCAACCGCGGGAAGGAAAATCGGTCACTGAGGAACGGGGAGGCGGGGCTTGCAAGAGAGTGGGCAGCCGTTTCCAGGTCCGAGAGGGGGGCAGAAGGAAGCAGGGGACAGAGGGGACAGACAGACAGAGGAGGGGAGAGACAGGAAGAGGGAGCGGAGGGAGTAAGGCAGGGACTCAGAGCCACAGAGGTACAGAGGGGGAGGCAGAGACTGGACTTGAGAGAAAGGGACACAGAGGAGGGGACAGAACTGGGCAGGGACAAGTAGGTGGAGGCGGCAGAAGGGAAAGAGAGGAACAAGGAGAAAGTCAGAGAAAGCACTCAGAAATGACTCAGAAGGCGAGGGAGGAGGAGGGAGGGCCAGAAGGGGGGGCTCAGATTGGGGAGGGGCAGTGGGAACAGGACAGAGCTGGGCGAGCGAGGACAGAGGGGGCTTCCCAGGGAAAGGCCAACGCCACCTGACCCCCGGGCCCCCCAAAAGCATCTCATTTAGGAATCTGAAGAATCTTGGGGCGCCTGGCTGGCTCAGTTGGTGGAGTGTGCGACTCTTGATCTCAGGGTCGAGAGTTCGAGCCCCACGTTGGGCATAGCATTTACTTAATAAAATAATAATAATAATAATAATAAATTTTTTAAAAAAGAACTTGAAGAATCTTGCTAATCGTCCTGCTCCTCCCAACCTCCTCTCCCCCCCGCGCCATGTTATGTCTAACAAAAGCACGCTCTTTGCCTGAACTGCCTGGATCATGGCCCTGGTTCGCAGCTCCCTTTGGCACACGGATTCCTTGGCTTTTGCGATGTGTGGCGAGCAGGGGAGAGTAAATTAACTGGGCAGCAAATCGGAGCAGGGAAAACAGCCGTTTGTGAGACTCAGGCCAGGAAACTTCAGGGGTCCTCAGAGCCAATGTCTGTGTCTCCACCATCTGCAACACTGAGACACCCCCCCACCTCTGAGCCGCGCGAACCAGGGTCTACACGCGTTCGCCTGCCTGACCCGCTGTGACACCCACTGGAACCCTGCGTGACCTTGGCAGGTGTTCCTGCCCCGATTTTTAACCAGGAACTGAGGCTCGGAAGGGATTCTAGGACTGGAATGTGATGGAAGAGAAATTTAAATCCAGCATGCGTGACCCGAGTCTGGTGTCCTTTTGCTCACTGGGACCTGCTGCTTACATTCATCTCACTGCCCCGTGCTGGGTCGGCCTGGTCTCTCCAACTGGGTCTGCCAAGTTAGCAAATGCCAGCTAACACCTGGGCATGGAGAAATGAGCAGTAAAGGAGTGATTCAGGTCAAGACCCCTGATTTACCTGCTTAAAAACCTTGGTTAATAGTGCCAGCGATCCCAACGAAATGGAAACGTGTTTGAATGTCCCGAAGTGTTGAGTTATCTGGACGCCAAGGACCAGGCTCAGTCCACATTTTGCTATTTCGTCTGCCACCTGCCTTCAAGAGATATGGAATCTTTCTTAAAAGGGCACGTGATTCCCCTGGACAAGAGAGAAATCAAACCTTCATAACTTTTGCTTCATGATCTTAGCTGCTTAGGAAATTCAGCAGGAACTCAAAGACTTAGGAAATGGACCACTATCATTGATTGAGCCATTACTATGTGCCAGACGCCAGTGCTAAACTCTCCCATGCACCGTATCCTCTAATCCTCAAAACCACACGATTTGGTAGATGCTATCAGTAGCCACAATTAACTGCGGAGGGTACTAAGATTTTGCAAGGTTAGCTATATTGCCCAAGGGAGGTGGGCTAGGAGGTGGTCAATCCAGATTCCACTGAAGCATAGGTTAAGAGACAGAGGCTGCTTTCACACCACCGGCTTATCCATTCATCCATTCGCACGTCCGTCCGTTCACCTGTCCCTCCATCCACTCGGTCACATTTGTTTCTCCACCCAATGCATCCTTTCAGTGGTCTCTGAACACAAGGTTTTAGAGAGGGCTCAACTGTTAGCGGACAAATCGGCCCAAACAGAAGCCAGCTCCCGCTCGGCTACCCATTTCTAGAGACCTTCGTGAGCCATCGACAGCAGCAGCTTGGAACATTTTTACCATTGTTTTTAGCAGGCAACTGCTTTGTCCCACCAAGTCCTGAGCAGAACACCACATACTTCCTTAGGCCTTTGCTCTGCACGAGGCCCCAGTGAGAAGGCACAGTCGCGCTGTACCAAACCCTTGCCTTCCCCCCAGCAGTCAGTCCCTGGGCTTCGTGGAGTTTCTGTCTCAGGAGTTCCGAGCCACATAAATGCCACAGATGGGAGAAAGTAAGTTCACCTAGTGTCCAGGAAGCTTTTCTCTGCCAAGGGCAAGGCAACCTGGCTCACTTCGACCCCTAACTGTGTCCTTTCTTTTTCTGGAAGGAGTAGGAAGACATTTCTGCTGTTGGATAGGTATGATAAAAGGCCAAACAGATCAACTATTCCATGAATAAGCTATTCTGGTTAATGTTCTTACTCCCGAGGACTAAAAAGAACACTCTTGATCTTGAAGAATTTTCTAAAAGCATTCCTGCCTAATTAAGTAGAATATACTGAATATAATTAATTTTTTTTTTAAGAATGCAAGTTTCTTCCATGAGAGGGCCACCAGCCTAATCTTAAGTTCTCTTTGGAGAACACTAAGCAAAATACACGCCACTGTAGGAAAATGGAGCTATTTGTGTAAAAACTGCAGGATGAACCAAGAAAGGTTGTTTTTTTTCCCCCTCTCTAAGTAAATCTCTGATGGCTACATTTGTATTTCTCCTAGAAGTAGAATGTAGACATTCTATTCCAGTTAAATCGAATATTCTGGTTATCTGAGTTTCAGAGAATGGAGCCTTTGCTTGATGCTGCCACCCTGAGAAGAGCTAGTGTCTTTTGTGACCTCATCCTCCTACCTGTTTACTGGGCAGTTGGCATGCCTTCATTCTCTGAAATATGCGCTCCAGACAACCGAAGTGAATATATTTTTAATAAACATGGACCAAGGAGAATGGCTTCATTTAGTTCTTATTCCTGGTTCTCTCACAGTCCACTTGAAAAACACAGCTGCTGGCTTTGTGCGTGTACAAGACCGCTCTCCTCATACAGACAGGCTCCAAATGGGTGTGGAGATCTCCTTTGTTGTGGTAACAATGTTTGTGCATCTGCACTGAGCTGTTTTGGGGGTCTGAGTTGTCCCCGGGCACAATCGGAATTCATCGTGGCCAATAAACACCGCGGGACCCAGGGAGGGAAGGCTCGGCCCGCCTGCTTCGTTTTCCAGGCAAGCAGGGCACGTTGCTCCATCCCGACGGGCACCTGTCGGGGGGCTGTCACGTGACGGCCAGCCACGAGCCAGGCGGAGTATAGATGTGCTTCCACTGGTCTCCCCCCGTCCACCCCTCACAGCAGCCCCTCCACGCACTGCATTCCTGGCCTCATGAATCATGTGAAAAGTTACCCGGGAGTGGGAAACTGGGTAGCATCAACACCAAACCTAGACTTTCCAGAAATATCTGGATTGTCCGAGAATGAATCAAAGACCTCGATGGGTCGAGGACGGCTACCAGTTCAACCTGGGGAAAACAAAAGTGCTCCCAAGTTGTGTCAGCAGAGCGGTGGGCAGCCAGGTGACAGAGGAGTTGAAAAATGTACCTGCCGCTGGTTTTTTTCTTTTGTTGACATCGTTTTCGTGATGTGCCATAAGTGCACAGCCCAGAATCCACGGCTGAGGTAATATGAAGGTGGGGTAGCCTCGTGGGGATCCTGGAGCCAGAGTCCCCGGGCGGGAATGCCGACCACTTAGAACACTGGTGATCACCAGCTAGCTACGTAAGTGCCCCGTGGTTCTGTGTCCTCTTCGGAAAAATAAAGCTAAAATAATAAGGCCAAGAAGAACATCTACCTCTTAGAGTTATTACGGAGAATAAATGAGTTAATATTCATAGAGCACTTAGGACAGACCCCGGCAACCAGAGAGCACTATATAAATATTTGATTAATAAATAAACCCAAAGACAAGGTCCCAGTATGTGCACGGGTGCAGCCCATAGGACCATAGCAGAAGTGTGGGTGGAAAAGGGGCATCCCAGAGGACTGACTCCATGATGCCAGATGGGTAAAACTCTGGGTGTAAAGAGGGAGCCACCTGGCATGCTATGGCCATGGGTCATCCTGGAAGGGACCACCCACGTCCCATCTTTTCCACTCAGGCCTAAGGACAGGCCTGCATCTGGTCACACGGCCGTCTTCCCCGAACCCTGAACCTGGCCGCTGATGGCCAAGTGCAAAGAGAGTATCCATTCTTCTCTGCGAGGCTGTCACAAACTGTGCTTCTGCTAGACTGCCAGGAATCTTCGAGATAAAGTGCCACTGAAAAGCAAGGAGACTCACTTCCAGAGCAATACAAAGGATTCCAGTGGGGCACAGAAGAGCAAACCATCACGCTAGCCAGGGCAACATTTTCGGCAAAGGATCCAGCTGGGTTTGGTTTTTTCCTTCATTCCTCCTACTTCCCTTTTCCTTTCTTCTTTTTCCTACCTTCCTTCCTTCCTTCCTTCCTTCCTTCCTTCCTTCCTTCTTTAAAAAAAAAGTATAAACATTATTGGCATTTCCAAGCTCAAGTATCTTCACCTCAATGAAACCATCAGAAGAGTGGGGGACACAAAAAGACCACCCAACAACCCCTCCATTTTAATTACTTAAGCCATTCATTCGTTCAACCACATTAACTGAGCACCTGCCTTGTGCCAGGCCCTACTCTAGGCATAAAATACAGGTGTGAACGAGACAAGCAAACCCACGTCATCCTGACATCGTGGTCGGGGAGATGGACAGGTGCCTAGCCCTGGAGACCGATCGATTTCCCAAAAGGAATCTTCAGATGTTTGCAAGGCGTCTGAATGCCTGAGACTTGCATGTTGCTCTTGGAAATGTCGCTTGGGGTTCTGTTAGAGAATTATAAGCCCATTTCTACGTGAACGGCCTTCGCACAGGCACAAACACTTGAATCCACATCCCGTGAGGAACAGACTCATAACTTGGGATGAGTTTATCCAAGAAAAAGGGAGACTGAAGGGGGCGTGTACTGACATCTTCATAGAGAAAGAAGCCTTCTTGTATTCCAGCCGAAAGGACACATTTCCTACGGGTTGCCCCACTGGGTATGCCTCATGCCAGGAAGTCAATGTTGGCTCCCCATACGAATTAATGAGAATTAGGTCCTAAGAACCTAACAGACCACGCCAGGAATAGAGGGAGCCCAGGTATCAATGCACATGTATGGAAGGACTAAAACACCTCCTAAGTCCCTTTCACCCAAGAGATTCTATGAGGTTAAGACGCTAAAAACAAGCAATCACGGGAGGCCACTGCAGATAGCATTCCTACCTGAAGGGGGTGTGCAAGGAAAACGCGTTTTCTCCCAGGGCTGTTGCATTTGGCAGTAGGGATGTACACTCTGTTGCCTCCACCTCCCAGGGATGCTGAGATCAGAATGGGGCCAGAGAAGAACACACCTCCACAACTTGACAGCCCCCATCCCACAGCCAGGCTAACAGACCAAAGTCGGGGCCAAGGGACTCACCCAAGGGCATGGCGACAGAAAGGGACCCAAGGTGGGATTAGCCTGCCTCTTATCTCAGCTCCCAGGAAACCCGGGGTTCCTAACCCCTGGTGTCCAGCAGCTCATCCATGGCAAGACGGAAGGAGGTGAACCTTTTGGGTTGTGGCAGAACCCACAGCAGACTTCCCAAAGCCAAAAGAGAGAGAGTTTCTGGGTTCTAAAAACTCAGGGAGGGGCGCCTGGGTAGCGCAGTCGTTAAGCATCTGCCTTAGGCTCAGGGCGTGATCCCGGCGTTCCGGGATCGAGTCCCACATCGGGCTCCTCCGCTGGGAGCCTGCTTCTTCCTCTCCCACTCCCCCTGCTTGTGTTCCCTCTCTCGCTGGCTGTCTCTCTATCACATAAATAAATAAAATCTTAAAAAAAAATAAAAATAAAAATAAAAACTCAGGGAAATACAAAAGAAAAGAAACAACAAGAGGTGCAATTAGCAGGGGGCCCCCCGAGGGAGTTAAAAAGGGAGTTTGAAGCGGCCTACGGTCAAGCATCACCAATTCACCAGAAACGGGGGCAGGCTAATCCCAATCAATGAACCGGGCATGCTAATTCTAAAACACTCTAAAAGAAATGCATTGTTACTGCTTCCTGGGCCATTGCAGGATTACAAACGAGGCTAGAAAAAAAGCAACAAAAACAAAAAACGAAAATTGATCTTTGGAGAGATAAGAATGATTGGTAATGAGCATGCCAACCGTCTATGAAGAGCCTGCTCGAAAAATCTGTCCTTCCGCAGGGTCTATGCGCCCTGCACAATCTTTGCCGTCTTGTCTGAGCCATTAATCTGTTCATCACAGATTTTTATCAGACAGAAGAAAGAAAACAACCTCACCCAGGTCCAGTTTGGATACATGCGGCATTAGAAGATTCTGATTAGCAGTTTAGTGAAGTTACAGCAGGACAAGTTCAAGGAGGAGAGCCGGAGGAAGAGAGAGCAAAGGGACGCAACCCAAAGGGAGTGAAGAGGGATCGAAAAAAGCAGGACAGAAGGGAGAAACAAGCAACAGTGGACAAAGACACCGAGAGGAAGGAGAAGAAACATTTTCACGATGGGACTTGAAAGAGGGAGGGAGACAGAAGCCGAAAGACCCTCTGCTAAAAGACCCGATTGTCTTGGTGAATGCTTGAGGCTGGGGAAGGAGGCGCTCCCGCAGGGGGTGGCCAAGACGTTGCCTGTTGATTATCTGAGAACGGAAAAGCTGTGTGATTTCCCGTCGCATCGAGAGCCCCCCACCCCCAAGCCTCTAGGGGATCATCCCCTGGGAAAGTTCCAGCAAACTTCTTGGGACGCAGCCAAAAAAGTCACAGAGAGCCGGCTGCTAGTCCAACAGGGTGGCTGGAATCCCAATTCTTCCAGGGGGCCCAGAGCAACCTCGGTGACTGAGAGGTGGGGACCAGTGCCCGTTCACACCCAACCCCTAGGGATGACGGCAAGGGTCTGCATTCCCAAGACCTCCAAAGGGAGGGGATGGTTGGGCTCTGGAACCCACTCTCAGGAGCCACTTAAAATGAACAGCCACTCCCCTGCAAGCCCTCTTGGGTTCAAATCTCTCCTCCCTGGGGCAGTAAGACCGAAGGAAGATCCAAGAGGGGACCCAATGGAAAGCATCCTTCCCAGAAGAGGACATTTGGCTAAGGGAGCTGCAAATATGTCCAGAGGACAGATGTCCTAAGTAATGAGACTTTAATGCTGGAGCTAATGGGAACAGTACACAAGACCAAAAGCCAAAAAAGCAAGGAATAATGAGTGTTTGGGAAGCCTGCAGAAAGCAGCAAGTCCTCTCCCAAACGCCCGGGGAGCAGGGCCAAGGTTGTAGCCACCCAGGGCCTGGTTGGAACTCGGCCTCCATGATCTCGAGGTGGGGACAGTGGCTCTCCTGTCCCTCTGGCCCGTATGGGTCTGAGCTGGGGTGGGAACTGGAAGCGGTGTCCAGGAAACCCCCCCTCCCTAGGGAGAGTTAGGGAAATTTTTCCCACACCCCCCCTCAATCAGGTGAGTGCCCCCCTCGATCAGGGACCCTGCCCCGGTCATCACAGGCCAGGGAGTGGGAGCCCCGCCACTGACCACCACCATGGCCGTGACCGCCACCACTGACCGGGACAACAGAAGTTTGGGGGTAAAGCCCGGGGCGCTGAGGGTTCCCCGGGATGCCTTCCTCTGAGCGTGCCTTTCAGGACAGGGGACTCGAGGTCACAAGAAACAGAGAAACACCTGGAAAGAATGAGGAATTAGGAGACGCGGCTGGGAGAATTAAACAGGGAAAGCACAGGACCAGGGCCGCAAGCAGCAGCGAGCTGGCCGAAACTGTCTTGTATTCACTGTGCTGCATGTTATGAATGGGGCAGGGAGGCGGGCGATGATAAATGGAGCTGTTTGCGAGCTGTAGGCCTCAGTAATTAAAACTGGGAATGGCCCGAGGTCCATCCTCTTGCCCCCAAATCACTTCCTCTCCCTCGCACCTCTCTTACTCTCTGGAGCTGGGACTCTGTGCAGAATTGCCCTGGGGTTCTGCCAATACGGTAAAGGGTTGCTGTTTTTGTTGTGGTTGTTCTCTCTCCACTGGAATCGGGGTGTTTTGCTTCATTTTGTTTTTTCACATTTTCTTTGTATTGCCTTCACCAACCTCAGCCAACATGATCCATTCTGGAAAACAAGCCTTTGCACCACCCTGGTGGCCTTGTGCCCTGCAGGCAATGTAAGCAAGGCCACCAGTCTGGTTCTGCGGTACCCTAATCTGTAGGGCAGTGGTGCCCCCATTTCTCACCGCGATAACCCATGCCAGGGCACGGGCACAGGGCTCCTTGCTTTCTCAAGGCATCTGAGCATCACTGACCCTTTTACATCTCGGAAGGTGAGAGCCGGGTGGCCCCCAAAGGAGATGGAGACTGGCAATGTTCTAGCTGTGTGACCTTAGGCAAGTTACTAAGCCTCTCTGAGTTGATTTCCTCACCCGTTTATTGGGCACCTAGCCCCAGAGGGTGAAGGAAAGATGCAGTGAGACCGTTTGTGGCAAGTGCGTAGCAGGGTTCCAGGCACAGAGGAAGCCCTGGAGACTGAGAGCTCTCACCAGCCTCTCCCTACCACCCTCCCTGTTTCATCCACGTGACCTTGAGCCCTCCTCTAACTGAGGCCTCTGGCCCTCCCCAGCTTTCCCAGGGTGCACAGGTGACAAGGCTGTGTAAGCTTCCAGGGAAACAGACCTCCCCCATCCTGACCTTTGAGCGGAGGAAGGGGGCTCCCCAACCACAGAGCAGGGCTGACTCCACCCAGGGTCCAGGAGTGCCCATTACGGGGTCTGCAGGGCCAGAGGCTGTGCCCCAGCCCACTCAGTGGGGGCACCACCAGTGCCCAGCCCTCACCACCCGCTAACTCCTGATGGAGAAGTGGAATGCCAGCCCCCCCCCCAAGCGGCACAGCTCCCCAGCTCCAAAGAGGACAAGAATTGGCAACAAGCAGCACCTGTAGGCCCCTGTCACCTGCCCCTAAATTCAGCCTGCCCCACGCTCGCTCCACCTCTGTGATCAATCTCGTGCCACGAGTGCACTCTTGGGGGGACCCCCCAAGGAGGGGGGAGGGGCGCGGTAAATGCACGTTGGGAATCCACGGGCCATGCTCACTGGCAGCCCCACCTCCCTGTGCGTGCAAACATTTCTATCTCACCGACGGCTGTCTGGCCCCAGCAGGGGCCTCATGTGAACACCAGATCGCAGAGGAGACGGCATCCACGAGGACAGAAGGGAGGGCGCAGAAACCCTCCAGCGCTGACCCCAAGCCCGGCCACAGGCATCCCCGAGAAACTGGGTCCCTCTACCCTCAGAATCAAATTAGGAATCTAAATTGAGCTATCTGTCTACTTATCTCGTGAAGAAATGTGGGACATTCTTTTTTTTTTTTTTTTGGACAGTTATTTGAACTCTTTCCTACATAGTCAACTCCTTTCTTTCCCCAGCGCCCCCATTGTCTGCCTGGACACGCTGATAGGACACGAAGCTGGTTTTCTTAAGGCTGGTGAGTCCTTCTGCGTGCACAGTGGTCCCTGCGAAGTGGCCCCCGTGGCGAGCAGGGCTCGGCTTTGCAGGGCCGGCATTCGTTACTGGAACGCCTCCTCTGGGCTTGGCCTCTGGGGACAGCGGCCGCGGCTCCCAGGAGAGCAGGTCTCATTACTGGAGGCGGCCTTTATGTCTGCAAATAACTGGCCGATCACTGACTCCATTCATCGGCCTCAGCCCCGTGACTCATCGCTGCTTACAAGAATCACATCTACCCTAAGAGGATAAAAATCTGTGCCGTGAGGGAGAGTCAAGATGACATGCCATGGGGCTCCGAGAACACTTCCAGGAGAGGAACCGTGGCAACGTTTTCTGGAGAAGAGGCGGCACGGGGCCTCCCAAGGTGACCGCTTAGAAGGAGGACACGTTAGGATACGTACGTCCTGGTTCTTTCAAAGTTAGGATCAGGCACATTGCAGGACACGGGCCCCAAATTGCATGCCATCGAGATGAATTTCACAGAATGGCTGGACCTAAATTTCCAGCTTCATTAGCCATCCTTCTAGAAGCTTCTCTGGACCCCTCACCTTATATCCACCTTGTCCCTGTGGGGTCATGGCCCAGCACTGAGAAAAGGCAAGGGCTGGCCCCAGTGAACGGGCCTCTGTGGCTCACAGAGCTGTCATATATGCCAGGAGCCATCCTGGAGAACAAAGGTAAGATCCCCCCCACACTGGGCCACAGGGCGCCTGGAGGTCTCTGGTGGTCTCTGGCAAAACTGAAACTCACTAAACCTGGTAGGTCTCAGAGTGCCCCCTCCCCAGCTCTGGGAGAGAGAGAAAGCATTCAGAGCCCACATTCTGAATTACAGAGGTCGGCCACCGAGTAAAACCGTGTTTCGCAACTTTCTGGTTTTCATTGCATTCCCCTTCTTCAGGGCTCCGCATCCCTCAGATCTTATTAAAGGATGGTGTTTAGATCAGGTTATCGTCCTCTGCAAAGGGACCTGCAGAAAACTGCAAGGGGACGGGGGAAGACAGACAGAAATCATTTTAGGGGATGGTCGAACTGAATAAGAAGAGACCAAAGCAATGTAGGGAAGCGAGAGAGGGGAGAAGGCCGTCACTCACATCTCTAAACATCTGGAAGTTACCTGGTGGGACTGAGAAACAGGTGAGTAAAGTGAAGCCCTGGTAGGTGCTCCCTGCACAAGAAGGGGCTGAAATGCACCTCGGCAGGAATGTGGGCGGGCCCGGGACGCAGGCCCCGCCCCCCACTAGCCGGGGACCCCTGGCATTGTGATCTGGCCTCCCCTGGCATCGCCTCACCTATAAAATCAGGAAGTTAGGCTACATGACTGGCCTGCAATAAAAATTCTACAATTCTATAATGATGACAAAGTAAGAAAAGGGATGGTTGGCCCTTGAGCGAGGCAGGTGTTAGGGACAACAGTCCCCCACCCCATGCAGTTGAAAATCCAAGGGTAATTTCTGACTCCCCAAAAACTTAGCTATTAATAATCTACTGTTGACCGGGAGCCTTCCCAATAACACGGCAGCCAACCCATAAAAAACAAAAAAAAAAATCTGAGGGTGCCTGGCTGGCTCAGTCGGGCGAGTATGTGACTCTTGATCTCAGGGTCGTGAGTTCGAGCCCCACCTCAGGCCTGGAGCTTACTTTTAAAAAATGCAGATTAAAACTAAAATTAAAAAAAAAATCTGCGTACAAGTGGACCCATGCAGTTCAAACCTGTGTTGTTTAAGGGGCAACTGTATTAGTCTGCCTCTTCAGGACGTTTTGGTTTGACTTCTAGAGTTAAAAGAAGAAGAATAGACAAGGGAGAAATCTATCCTGAACGGTTGTGAAATAAGTCTGCTCAAGGCCAAGAGATGGAGACCCTCTGAGGGTTTGTGGGTAAACCCTTGCATCAAGCCCTCTTCCGTGTCTGCCGTACCTACTAGAAACATGAGGTCGGAAATGTGACTCAGGGAAAAATAATGGGCTGGCGTTTCCCAAGACAGAGAAAAGAGGGGGAGAAAAAAAAATCACATCAGAAGGCATTTAAAAAACAAATTTAACCCAGGCTCTAGTCTAGTCCCTTCCCCATCGCCAATCTGAGACATGTCACCTGCAAATTCGGAAGGCAGTTTTGTGGATGTCGACAGGATGGATGACGACAGGATGCATGTCGTCAAGGGATATCACCAATATTGTGAGACAAGATGGACCTGAATTCACCATAATCTTAAAACGAGATTATGCAGCACATTGCACGGGGGACGGGGGCAAGGCGGGAGGTGACGGGTAACATCCCACGGCCAGTGGCCGGCTGCCCCTTCCAGCCTGAGGTGGGGATTCGCACTCACTATGGAAAGGCAGCCAGAAAGTTAAGATCTAAGGGCAATTGATCCTGGCAGGCCCTGGAGAAATCGGGCAGTGCAGGGGGAAGGATGACGGTTCCCTTGGTGTAGCTCCCTTCTACTCGGGATCCTCTGTGGGCACGTCTACCCAGGGCTGGTGAAATTAACCTCTGTCCATCAGCTCACTTCTTCAGCCGTGGAACCCCTGGATCGGAACCAACTGCCAAATCAATCTGATCTCCTATTAAAATAGGTTGAAAACAGTGAATTGGACTTTTCCTCTACCTGGGTCTTGGCGGTCTAGCAGTGTGGGCAAACTCTTGGTATCTCAGCAGCAGATAAGTCCCGAGGAACGCGCTGGGAGCCTGGGGTGCGGCTGTGGGTGGGGAGGGGAGACACGTGGGCGTGCCTTCCGGGCTGGGGCGGGGTGGGAGAGGACAAGAAGGCAGCAAAGCAACAGACCAGGCAGAACTGTCAACATACCAGATTCTGGTAAAGCAGTTTGCACGGCTGACCTGCTAAATCCAGAATGAACTCTGCCGGCCTTATATGTCCAAGGTAACACCCACCTTAAAGGCTTCTGTTATATGGTTTGAGACACACGTCGCCCCCCAGCAGGTGAGCGGGGCTCCTCCGTGGAACCAAAGGCATTTGCCTGTAGCCCAGGACCTGGGAAACGCATCTGCTTCTCACCCCATTACCTCCCTCCTTTTGCCATCTTTGCCTCTTCCAGTCTTCCTGGTGTCCTTCCCTAACCCCTCTTCCAGAAGCCTCCTTAAATTCGTCTACAATTTCCCTGCATGCATTTTTTTTCCCCTCCAAGGCAACAGAAAACAAGCAAGGCTCAGACCTTCAGTCCAAGGCAAGATTTTTTTCCCCCTTGTCCTTCCAAATGCTCTATTTGAACTAAAAAACAAGTTGACTCTCTGTTTAGATCAATTCATTACAGTGAGCTTGCAGTGCTCCAAGGAACAGGAGTGTTTGGGGATGCTGTGACAATTCATTGCCTGCGAAGCCAGGAAGAGAATTCACGAAATCAGCCGGGCAAAGGGGTCCTGCTATCGGAGCGATACGGTCTGCAAGCACCCACCAGGCCCCTTTGGGTTTTCCATGGATTTCTAGAGGGAGAAAAGGTGGAACACAGTGTTCTCTTGATTTCCCTAGAAATAAGCAGAGGAGCCCAAGGACGGAGGACCCTCCCTGCGGGCTGTCGGATTGCCTCCTGACACGTCTCCTTTTTCCTGGCCACACCTGCTCAGCTTCTTCTGCTGGCTACCCTGAGCGCGACCCCCACCCCAAATTCCTGCATCCCCTCCATCTCTGTAGAGTGGGAGGGTCCCGGGGCAGCCCTGCCTCCAGCAACTACACCTACAGCACCCTAATATCTTCCCGGTCCAGCTGCTAAGTAGTCCCTAAAAAAAAAAAAAAAAAAAGGCCACTTTCTTGCTTGGGGAGTCCCATGTCCAGGACACTAATGAATCGACTCCAGGTGAGGAGGAAGAGGGAACAGGTTTGAATGTGAGGCAGCTCCGAGGGGGCCGTTTCCTGGGCTGAAGCCCCTGCTCCCTGCCCCCTTCCCCAGGGAGCTCAGCAGCCTGTGGCTGGACAGACAGCCCCAGGAAGTAATGCAGAAACCACTCAGGCTCAGTATGAGACTCGATGTGTGCCTGTGGTTTATCAGTCTGAGCCTCAGCCCGGGGAAGGGGAACAGGGGAAACTGAGGTAGCGATCCGGGTGGGAGACGGGGCCCCGGCTGGGAAAGGTGGGCACCCCAAGTCCAGGGGCTCCCCAGACCCAGGGCACGGCTCAACCTTTGGTCCCTGTGGCCGTCCGTCTCTTCCTCCTCTCCGGGGTCCAGCCGAGGGTGGCTTTGCCCCCCCCCATTCACATCCCCCGAGAGCTGAGAGTGTCCCCTACAAACACCGACTTCTCACACAGAAACAGGATGGCAAGGTCTAATCACTTCTGGAAAAGACTAAATCTGTTCTTCCCTGCGGGGGCCGGAGCAATGAAACGAAGCCGGGCTCTAAGGCATGTGTGCCACGAGCAGGCGGAGGGCCGGCCAGCCTGGGGACACCAGGAGGAGGCAGATGGCCGATCTGGGGGCAGCGGCCTCCCCCTCAACCCTTCTGACCCTCCCACAAACATCCCTTCCCATGAGGTGCTTCTCCTCCCTCGGACCCAGCCCCTGCCTGCCCGGCGACCATCTCCGGAGAGAGGCTCACATGCTGGAATAAATCCTTCGCCTTTTCAGAAAGGAAATGTCTCTGCTGAACTATTTCAAGGCATATGGAACCGCACACGCAGCCCTCCGCTGACCCCTAGAGAGGGTGCCTCCTTTCTTCTCCCCACTCTCCCCAGGGAAAACTCATTCTCTTCCCTTTTCCCTACTGCGGTTCCCAACGAGACCCTCTGCACGAAACCCCCCACCAGAAGGGCAAGCGGTGACCTCTAGTGAGATGCGTTGCGGGAACGTGCCCAGGAGTCGGGAGCAGCTCCCTGCCCTGTGCACACTCACCCTGACACCCCCGGGGAGGGGAGAGGTCGAGGGGGGATGCCAGGGTGCCTGAGTCACCCAGAACCGGACACTGAGCTCCCCCCGCCCTGCCCAAGGTCACTCATGGAGTGTCCTCGAGGGATGGCTCGTGCTCTGGCCCCTTCCCCCGAACGCAGAGACAGGCATTGTCCCCCACCGAACAGGCCCCCGTGTGACGGTTTCCAAAGCACCGAGCAGGCAACACTACGGCTGCTGGCAGAGAAGCTGTGAACTGAATAAAATCAGGAGGTGAACTTGAGGGAGAAACATCCCATATTGACATCACGGTCTAAGGCTGACTCGGCTCCCTTCCACACTGCTCCAATGCCATCACGGTCCCCGAGCCACACACCTGGACACGAACGAGTCATCCTAAGTCTGGGGTTGGGGGAGGGGGCTCGTGATGAGGAGAGGAGAAAACACCCAGAGGGGCAGTGACATGTCCAGGGTCACAAAACCAGTAGGACAGAGGACAGCACCAGCATCCAAGCACCATCATCAGTATCCTCCCAGGTGTTGATGGATCCATTCAGTAGGGTGGTGGCAGGGGCAGGGCAGGGCAGGGGGCAGCTCAGTTGAAAAGAATAAAGTCTCAGAAAAGAAAGAAACCAAAAGAAAGATTGGTGGGAATCCACCAGCAGGAGGCCACAGCCAGGGCAGGGGAAGGTGGGATGAGAGGTCAGGAGCCCAGGAGAAGGTGAAGAGGAACAAGGCTCTGGGGCCTGGAGGTAGGTAGAGGCACGATAGAGGCACGGTAAGGACAAGGTACATCGGCTTCTGGAAGGTGCCTGCCCACAGGCTATGTCTTCTCTGCTTTCCAAGGTGAGCCAAGCGCGAGAACCCTTCACCAGACCAGACCCAAAGGAGACACGGACTGACGGCACACCACTTCTCACAATGCCTCCATCCATGCCGGGGACCAGCCAGGCACAGACTCCCTACCTAATAGATAAGATGGGGGGAATGGGGGACGGTGGCACCTCGGAGTGATGAGTGAGGATTATACACGGGTCTGCTTCTGGAAGCACCCAGGTCTAACACCCAAGTATGTACTGTCAGTATGGAAATACCCACACGTTGTGTGTTTGACTCAATAAAACCTGCCAGAGTATCATCTTTTCTCAACATCTTCAAAGGAAGAAAAAAAAAATCATGCCCAGAAATTTCTATCTGCCTTTCTCTCTCTTCATCAAGGTACGGCTGATTAATGTCCACAGCAGCAAGGGAAGAAGGCTTTCAGGCCGAAAGAATAGAAATGAGCTTAAGCTGTTTGGTTCGGGGTGGGGGCCTGCTGGGCACACTCAGTAGCAGGACTGGTCTGGGGGAGGAGGGGTCCTGGTTACCAGGGCAGTGCTCACACTATGTACGAAAAATGGGGGCATGTCCCGCGGCAGGGTTTGTTCCCTGAAAGACTCCGCTGAACCAAGTCCAGCCATTCATCATCAGGAGGGGAATGGAAGCTAACTTTGCCTCCCCTGGGGGCATCGGTCCGTGACTTGCGAAGAGAGGCTAGTTTCCTGTTCTCTGGGCTCTGACTTCCCTAAGGACAGCCTGGGAGCCAGGGCGGTGGGGTGGGAGGCAGTCAGGGTGGGGCCATGCACGGCCATATTATGAGCTCTTGGCCTAAGTTTTGTGAGGAGGCTGCCCCCATCACGCCACCCCCCCCCCCAAATGGTAAAAAGCTGCCCACTGGGCTTAACACAGCAAGTATGTTAACTCAGAGTGTTCTGCCAACAGGGTTTGAAAGACCAAGTCCTCCAGTCTCGGCAGGAAAATAAGCATCCCACTTGGGCAGGAGGCAGTGAAGAGACACCATCTGCCTTTGGTCAACATGGAATGGAGAAATCTTTACCCCTTCTTCCCCGGGAGTCATCCCCTCCATACCACCCCCAGTCCCACACAGGGAATATGCAGCTTATACCAAATCACTTGGTACTCCCTCCTGTAAGGTTCCAACATTGTTCAATATTCTAGACCGAAGAGGATGTGGTTAGGCTCAGAAAACCAAATGCAAGAGGAGCCTACCCCCAAAGTGCCCACTTGCCCTGAAAACTGAACCCTGGACCCCCCCCCCCACCCCTCCATCCAGGGTTATAGAATTCGTAAAATTCCTAGACTCAAACTTCATGGGCTCCACGGATCCTTACTTTGCCCCGTAACCCCCCTACCATCAAAGCATGCGTTCTGGACTCTAAAGAAATGGTGGAAATAAGCAAGCTGGGATTTATTTGCAAGTCAAGGAAGCAAGGGAGAAAAACTGGTCTCAGAGAGTCAGAGCGATGTGGTTGGTGATGCGAGTGTGAGGAGGACCGGGGAAGCACGTTAGGAGGGGCGAGGCTCGGCGGGAGGCTGGAGACCGGGGACCGGGGACCGGGGACCGGCACCGGGCGGCCGCTCACACACACGCTCTCACCTGTGGATGTTCATCTCCCGCGGAGGGCGGTGGGCCTTGTCATAGGAGACCTTGGCGAAGACGCCGGCCACGATGACGAAGGCGATGACCCCGCAGGTGATGTAGACGGTGAAGTTGGTCTTGTCCTTCTCCGGGTCGTACTTGTTCTCGGGCCCCGGCGACACCACCTTGGTGCTGGGCGTCTGCACCCACACCGGGCTCTGGTAGTTGGTGCACTGGCGCTGGTCCAGCTTCTCGTGGCGCTTCTTGCAGCAGAAGCGGTAGTAGCAGGTGCCGCAGCAGTACAGGTAGCCGCTCTCGCTGTTGTTGCACTCGAACTCCTTGTCGTACTGGCCGCTCACGTCGTAGTAGCCCCAGCACGTCTCGTAGGTGACGGCCGCGCTGGCCGCCGCCACCGCCGCCGCGGGCTGCCCCCGCCGGCTCCCCGCCTCCGGGCCGCCGGGCGCCCGGGCGGCGGTGCCGTTCAGCTCGCGGCCGCCCCGGGCCAGGGCGCCCCCGGGCCGCCGGCCCCCGACGGCAGCGGCGCCGGCGCTCAGGGTCCGGTTGGCGGCGCGGCCGCGGGCGCCGCGGGCGCCGGGCAGCAGGTGCAGGGACTCCAGCGAGAGCAGCAGCAGCAGCAGCAGCAGGAGGCGCCGCAGCGCCATGGCGGGGCCGGGCGGGAGGGCGCGCGGGCAGGCTTCCGCGGCAGGCCGCTCCCCGGCCGCCGGGCTCCGAGGGCGGCGACGCGGGCCGGGCTGGCGGCGCGTGCGGTCAGCGGCGCCGCGGCGATGGCGCCATCGAGGCGCGGGCGGCGGCGGTGGCAGCGGCGGCGCGCGGTGCGCACGGACCGGACCGGCGCGGGCTGCTCGGGCGCTCACGCTGCGCGCCGGCTCCGCGCTCCCCCTGCGGGTTCGGCGCGCCTCCCGGGCAGCCCCATCCCCCGCCGGCGGCGGCGCGGCTCAGGCGGGACCCGAAGCGCGGCTCCGGGCGGCGGCGGCGGCGGTGGCGGCGGCGGCGTGGTCCCGTCCGGGCGGGTCCTGCGGGACAAGACGGGGAGCCGGTCACGGGGCGGGGCGGGGGGCGGGAGGCGGGCGGGGAGGGAGCGCGCAGCCCTCGAGGAGCCGGGCTCGGGGCCGGAGGGGCGCGGAGCCCCCGGCGAGACGGGGCCCGGCGGCCCTGCGCGCCGGCCACCGAGGGCGCACGGGCCGCCGGCCCGGCAGCGCGCTCCCGCCGCGGGCTGACTCCCCGGGACGGAGCGGGCTGTGGCGGGGGGCGCGCGGCGGCCGGCCCTCACTCACTCACCATGCCCGGCTGCGACTGCAGAGGCGGCGGCGGTGGCGGCGGCGGCGGCGGCGGCGGCGGCGGCGGGGAGCGCAGCGGCCGGAGCGAGCGAGCCGGGAGCCGCCGGCCGGCCGCCTGCACTAGTGCCGGAGCGCGTGCGGGAGGGAGCGAGGGAGACACACGCACTCACACACCCGCACACGCGGGAGCGCCGCGCGGGGAGGGGAGGCGGCGAGGGGAGGGGAGGGGAGGGGAGGGGAGGGGAGGGGAGGGCAGCCGCTCACCGCCGCCCACGTTTACACGCCCGGGCGCCCGGGGGAGGGGGGCTCCTCTTCGCTGCTCCCCCCTCGCGGCGGCACTTGAAGCTCCGCGTCACCAAAGCCCAGGACTCCGCTTCTTCGAAACCGGGACCCCGGCGGCGGAGAGGGGGCCGGGAGCAGGGCGGGAGTGTCCCCTCTGGAGCCGGCCCGCGGCGGAACCAGACCTCCGCTGCCTTTGCCCCGTCCGGCGAGGGTCCCACCTTACCCGAGCCCCAGGCGGTGCGCTGCCTGAGTGGGGACTTAGGGGATCTGCAAGCCTTTGCCTCTCCCTAGTGGCGACGCTCGCAGCGGAGGAAGGAGGCCAAACCCATTGCTACAGGTTCCTAAACTGAGACCAGGGGTCAAGTGGCTTGTCTGCGGTTACAGGGCTGCCAGCGAGCTGGGCCTGCACTCTCTTCCCCTCGGGCACTCTCCTCTCCACCCCACCAACAGCACGGACACGGGCGCGAGACAACCTCAGCGCTGGGTGGCACCCTTTATCGCCTCTTTCCGGGGCTTTTTCTAGAGCATCGGGGCAGAGTTAGAAAAGCTGCCTGAGCCTCTAAGAAAGACTTCAGTTTTCAAATCCCTCTGCAGTAGGTGAAGGAGTGGGGGTGCAGAGAGGAAGGTGTTCCTGTGTGCTTGCCCATGGATCTGTGGAATGGAGTCCTGGGTCTAACTCTAAGCCTTGAGGCCACCCCAAGAGGGAGTCCTAATCATCATCTGTGGCATGCGTCCATGGAGGAGATGGGGGGAAAGGAGAACAAAAAGTAGGGGCCACTGCCAAGATTCTGCCTGTCTGTCCTGGCCTTTTGTGCAAGTGCCCATGTATTCAGGTTGAAGGCAGGGGCAGTTGTCACAGTAGAGATTGTGGGAAGGTTATCCATTAAGTCCCACTCGTGCCTGATCCAAACTGAGGATCCCCCATGCCAGAAAGGCAGAGAGCCTCTGCTTGGAACTCCATAATGGATGCATTGGAACTGGAGCCCAGATTCCAAGACACCAGAGCCAGATCCTGGGATGCCTTCCCTCCCTCTTCCTCTGCACTTCCTCACATCCTCTCAACTGCATCTCACCTGCCACTCTCTTCTTAATGCTTCTGTTCAATAAACACCTATGTAGTGCCTACTCTCCACCAGGCACTGGTAAGTGCTGGGAGAAAAGATGAGTAAGCCAGTCCCCTTCCTCAAGGAGGGAAGCTTGCAGAGCGCTCCGGGAACAGCTAAACAAATGTTTGCCACGTCCGTGGTCACGTCCCATATAAAGGTGGGCACAGAATGCTCTGAGAGCGTAGATGTCAGGCTCCTAGCCTAGCCCTGGAGGGGCAAAGTCAGGGTCAAAGGCAGCTTTCTCCGTGAGTTTATGTGCAGAATCTTGAATGAATAATTAAGAGCTAATGCAGCAAACAGAGGGGAAGGACACTGGCAGCAGAGGGAACATCATTAGCAAAACCAGAAAGATGCGAAGCGGTGAGGGGCTGTAAGCAAAAGGTGTGGTAGTTGAGCAGAAACTCCGAGGGAGTCTTCCAGATAAAGCTGGCAGAAGGGCATTGCATCTCCTGCCAAAGGACTTGAATGGATGCTGCGCTTGACGGAGAGCTATTGGTGGGTTCTGCTCAAGGAGAAGCCACTGTCAGATTTACACAAGCGCGGGCTCTCGAAGTCAACTGGAGTACGGAACGCTGCAGGGGAGGAGAGCAGTTCGGAAGCTGTTCTGACAATCCAGGTAGACATTGACAAAGGGCCGGAGTGGAGCACTGGTAGTCGGTGCCCACAGTGGAGAATGATTAGTATGGTCAAAGAGCTGGTGCAGGGCGGCATTAGCAACGGACATGCTGAAGTGCCTTTAAGAGCCCCAAGCGGAGCGATTCAGCACGAGGGCTTCAAGCTTAGGAGACAGATAAGAAAAGCATATGCGTTTGGGAATCCTAACAGGCGTATGCTTCTGGAAATCACAAAAACATATTCTTGACCTATACTATGCGCAATTGTTTTAAAGATTTTATTTATTTTAGAGGGGGGGGAGGATGTGCGAGAGAACAGGGGGAGGGGCAGCGGGAGAGGGAGGGAGAGAATCTCAAGCAGACTCCCCGCGGAGCGTGGAGCCCAGACACAGGGCTCGACCCGGAGACCCTGACCCAAGCTGAAATCAAGAGTCAGAGGCTTACGCGACGGAGCCACCCAGGCACCCGACTCTGCGCAATTTCTAAGTCATTTCCTGCCTTTTCTTTTCCCTGAGCTTTCATCTCCCCTTCCTTATTCCAGAATTGCCCGTTCCATATCTGGGAGCTTCCTAGCAAGGGGGAGAAACATGTCTTCCTCATGGGGGACTCTAACAAGACTTGATCAGTGGTACTGAGTAAGGGAAATTGCTTTGGATCCTCACATTGTCCCCCCCACAAATGTGTTCTGAACCCCTATGTTCACCGAGGGTAGCATCAGCAAACCCACAGAAAATAATAGTATCTCAGAGCTGGACAGAATCTTGAAGGTTATTCATTCCAACCCTTACTGCAGTGCATTATATATATAATCTATATACATTTATATATATAATTATAATTTATATTTTATTATAATTATATTTTATATAAATAGTAATATAAATAAATATTATATTTTATTATAATTTATATATTGTTTAAAGTTTTATTTATTTAATTTTCAATAATCTTTGCACCTGACATGGGGCTTGAACTCACCACAGGGAGATTAAGAATCACAGGCTCATCTGACTGAGCCAGCCGGCACCCCCGCGTTCTATGTCTTCTTGACACTTCTAGGCCTCCTCGTTTGCCCTTTGTCGTTGACCAGGTAGGCTGCAACCAACTAATACCCATTTGCCTACCAACATCTATTTTTCTCCTTTCTCCTTCTGGTTTCAATTACCTGAATTGTTGACAGGATGAAAGTGTTTTTCCTTTGTGGATTGAATTTATTAAAAAATGCATAGAGAAGAGTTATATTTTTCCTTTTTTTTTTTTTTTTAAGATTTTATCTATTTATCAGAGAGAGCGAGCGAGCACGAGGGAGCAAGCAGGGGGAACGGCAGAGGGAGAGGGAGAAGCAGGCCCCGGCCGAGCAGGGAGCCCGATGCGGGACTCGATCCCAGCACCCTGGGATCATGACCTGAGCCGAAGGCAGACGCTTAACCAGCTGAGCCACCCAGGAATCCCATCTTTCTCAACACCTATACCAACTTCAGACAGCCAGTCCACAGGCTCAAGAGAAAGGGACGCAATCTCTCTGGCTCTCAAGGGTAAATCCCAACTGGGCTAAGGCCACCATGGGAATCCCATTGCCCCGGGGCCAGTGATGAGTTAAGAACAACACATACAAAGGGAGGGAAGTGTTGGGAGAGTCTGGGGAAATTTTCCTCGCTCTGAAAAACAGTGATAATGCCTTACCCTTTTGAGTGTTGTTTCTGTGAATGGTCTGACCTCACAGGGAGGTGGGGGGGGAGGCGGAGGGGGAGGGGGGACCCGTCCTTAGTCGAAGCTGGTATTGACTGGATCATCTTCAGTGCTGCTCACTGCCTCTCTCTGCCTCCTAGGCGCATAGTAAAATGGCCATTCCTGGCCCATTGGTAAGGGAGTAGGAGGGTCGACAAATCGTGGGCAGAAATGATGTATGTTATTTCAGAACCAGAGCATTTAATCACCGCTTCAAGACACTCTAGAGTCCCCATTTTCTTCTGGCATGGCGCTCAGCAATGTTCTATGCGGGAGTGGCTTTGTCAGCCTGTCAGTGATGACCGTAGGGACAGCCCCCCAGTTACTAAAAATGGTGCCCAGCCATGGACATGAAGTAAAAATACACTTGTTCCCTTAAAGCCACTGGAATGGGGTCTGTTACCATTCCAGCATATTCTAGCCCATCCTGATTTATACACTGAAGATGATGGGTGGAAGAATGGAAGGAACGTTATTATCATGGATCCGTGCCCAGGGCTCTCACAACTCTGGTCTTCCAGTAATGTGAAATAATTAAATTCCCTTTTACTGAAGCCTCTTCGAATCCGGAATTTCTCTGACATGCAGCCCAAAGCATCCTAATGGATATATCACGTATTTTTCGTCTCCATTCTGACTTTCTCTAGGGTTTCTAGCTAGCGGTGCAACTTTGGGCGAATCCTACCTCTTCCACGAAATTCGGTTTTCTCCTCTAGGAAGTGGGGAGCTGAGTGGAGGGCGTGTTTCTAACGAGCCACCTCTGTTATATTGTCCCACTGTGAGTCTTTACCATGCCCCCCCCCAAGTATAAGCATGGCCTCGTGGTCCCCTGCTATTGGTCTCCTGCTAGTCTTCAAAGCTCCTGTCCTTCTCTTCTCTCCTTACTCACCCCCTCCAACTGCAATGGTGTCCTTGCTCGTCCTCAGAGCCTTTGCACCTGCTCACTGCCTGGAACCCCTTCAGGCCCTGATGTATGCAAGATTTTTTTCTCCAACCTCCCTATGTTTCTGCTCAAGCATCACTTAGAGAAGCTCCCCTGACCCTTCTGATGAAAACAGCACACCCACCACACTGCTACCCGCCATTTCTTCTTCCACTGTGCCTACCTTCTCCTTCCCATGATGCATCATGGCATTTATCACTAATGGCTACACATGCATTTAGCTATTTTTTGGAAGTTCTTGGGGCGCCTGGCTGGCTCAGTCGGAAGAGCATGCAACTCTTGATCTTGGGGTGGTGAGTTCGAGCCCCACCTTAGGTATAGAGATTACTTAAATAAAGAATACTTTAAAAATTTTTTTTTAAATAAAATAAAAGCTCTCTTCTCACCTGCTGCTAGAATGCCCGCTCTTGCTTGAACATTGCTGCTGTTTTGTTGGCTGCTGTATTCTCAATGTCTGGAACACTACTTGGCACACAGTAGGCTGTGGTGGGCACAGAAGGACACATCTCCAGCTGTCAGCTCCTCTAGGGACACAGGCTTCTCCTCCAGGAACACAGGCTTCCGTCCCTGAGTGGCCCGCGTCCAATGACTAATCAAATTGCGAGTACAAAGGCCTAGCTATTTTAGCCCAGTGCAGGAACTCTGATGGGCCATATTTTCTCCAAAGGCCCAGGCTCCCTGTGGCCAAGGCTTTGTCGGGCCATTATTAGATCTGCACAATCCTGCTTCCTCCCCCTAAAAAAGAGCCTGTCAACATTTGTCTCAGCATCTGCTTCAAGAGAAAGGAGCTCACACCATCGGCATTCAGGAAATATGTGTTGAACGAATGAATGAGTCTATGATCCCCAAGTTCCCTCAATGGCATCCCTGTAAGTGACCATACGGCTTTTGCTGTAGGACATCCAGTGACAAGTTAGAAACTATCTCCTAAGGCCATCCATTCCAATGTTAAATAGTTCTAATAGTTGAAAATCAGAATACATTGCATTTTGTTATCGTTGCCGGTAAGCAAATCAATTTTTTGGTTCATACCGAGCTTCGAGTTGACTAGAGTCTTTTTCACACCTGGACTAGTTAGGATGACTTTTGGCATTCATGTGAACCCTTCATACATAGTTTAGTTAATCTTATGGAGCTGAGCCCATGACTCCAGCTTTTTGAGCATTTGGGGAACTTGCCATCCGATGTGTTAATTCTCCCAACATTCTTTCCCCCTTTTTTTGAGCCAAGGTCTCAAACCTTTATTCACAGACTTACCCTCCACTACTCTTATTCCACGGGGTCTGTATGGGATAGCACATGACCCAGATTGAAGCCCGATGGCACATTTTAACTCCTTATTCTGGAGACTCAGAGAAAGTAAGCCAGTGGCAGAAGCCCACCCACTCAGATGAACCGCAGGACTGAGGAAGATGATCACTCCTTCCCCTGGGAGGAGGCAAACATGGCACGTGACCGCTATCTTGCCTTGGAAAGGGAGAACCCAGAGCTGCTGAGGTCCCACAGGAAGCCAGAGAAAGGAGCCAGCAGGATACTGGGCTGAGCCAAGAGATGGAAAGAAACACAGTCTTATTGGCACCGTCTGAACCTCAAATCTAGCTTCATCTGAAGCCCGTCTACACCTGCACTTTTATGTTACCTGAGCCAGTATATCCCCACTTTAATTAAGCTCGTTTTCACTGGACTGTCTATACAGCCCATCTATACCAACTGATACAGCTGCCGTCACAGTTGACCAACATGACTGGGCTCGTAAGTCGGAAGAAGTGCTTTTGGCCTTCCTCTGAATGACCTCACGCGTGGCAGGTGAGGACTGGGGCTGGGGTTGAAAGAAGCACGACGGGTCATGCCTAATTAGAACTCGAGAACTGTGGCATTTTAGAATTGGATGGGCGCACAAGAATCTATGTCCTCTGGGCTCTTCTCAGCCTGTATCTGATCAGCCAGACATGTGAGGGCAGGAATGACCTCCTATTACCTCTACGGATGGCCTGGCCTAGGATCAACTCATCATTATTTTATCCTTCATTCTGTCTATCAGTCTTTCAATGAATATTTAATGAGCCCTGCTAGGTGCTAGTCAAAATATGAACAAATAAATTACGCTTTCTTTTTTTTTTTAAAGATTTTTATTTATTTATTTATTCGACAGGATAGAGACAGCCAGCGAGAGAGGGAACACAAGCAGGGGGAGTAGAAGAGGAAGAAGCAGGCTCATAGCGGAAGAGCCTGATGTGGGGCTCGATCCCATAACGCCGGGATCACGCCCCGAGCCGAAGGCAGACGCTTAACCGCTGTGCCACCCAGGCGCCCCTAAATTATGCTTTCTGACCTGCCACCTGGAGCCCTCCTTGGGGACTCATAGACCTTCCTTCAACCACAAACCAGATGTTATCTACTGACTGTGTCCCTCCAAAATTCATACATTGAAGCTTAACCCCCTACATGATCGTATTTGGAGGTGGGGTCTCTGGGAGGTAATCAGGTTTACATGAGGTTATAAGGGTGAGCTCAGTTGGTTAAGCTCTTTTTTTTTTTTTTTAAGATTTTATTTATTTATTTGACGGAGAGAGAGACAGCCAGCGAGAGAGGGAACATAAGCAGGAGGAGTGGAAGAGGGAGAAGCAGGCTCCCAGCGGAGTAGGGAGCCCGACGCGGGGCTCGACCCCAAGACCTTGGCTCACGCCCTGAGCCAAAGGCAGACACTCAACCACTGAGCCACCCAGAGGCCCCTGGTTAAGCTCTTATAAGAAGAGGCGGAGGGGTGCCCACGTGGCTCAGTTGGTTAAGCGTCCAGCTCTTAATTCCAGCTTGGGTCATGATCTCAGGGGCATGAGATTGAGCCCCACGTTGGGCTCCATGCTTGAGATTCGCTCTCTCCCTTTGCCCCTCTCCCCCATTTGTACCCTCTCTATCTCTCTCTAAAATAAATAAAATCCTTAAAAAGGAAGAAGAAGAGGAAGAGACCTGAGCCCTTTGCCATGTGAGGACGTAGCAAGAAGGCAGCCATCTGTAACCCAAGAGATCCCTCACCAGACACCAATCCTGCTAGCACCTTGATCTTGTTTTTTCAGTTTCTTTCTTTTCTTTCTTTTTTTAATTATATTTATTTGGGGCACCTGGCTCGCTTAGTCAATTAAGCGTCTGCCTTTGGCCTAGGTCATGATCCTGGGATCAAGCCCCACATTGGGCTCCCTGCTCAGTGAGGAGCCTGCTTCTTCTTCCTCTCCCTCTGCGTGCTGCTCCCCCTACTTGTGCTCTCTTTCTCTCTGTGTTAAATAAATAGATAAAATCTTTTAAAAAAAGATTTTATCTATTTATTTAGAAAAAGTGCATGCATGCGCATGGGGGAAAAGGGCAGAAGGAGAGAGAGAATCTCGAGCAGGCTCCACACTCAACACAGAACAAGACATGGGGCTCAGTCCCAAGACCCTGAGATCATGCCCTGAGCCAAAATCAAGAGTCGGATGCTTCACCGACAGAGCCACCCAGGTGTCCCTTGTATTTTCAGTTTCTAAAACCATGAGAAATACACTGTCCTCTAATACATCCAGCTGTTGACATTTTGTCATGGCTGCTGGAGCTAATTAAGACGCGAGGGGTTGGGAAGAAAAGGTACCTCTCTGAGAGGACTCCAGAAATGAAGTCCGCACTAGCCGAATGTCCAGCAGCTCCGTAGGACACAGATTCTAACCCTTACGTCATGAACTACACCACCAGGAGGAAGCCTTAGCAGATTCAGAGCCCCTCAGGAGATAATTCTGGAAACGTAATTGAAGAGTCTAGTGTGTGGGCCACATGTGAGCTCAATGTCTTAACAGCTTCTTGAGAAACACCCGCCCCCGCTCCCTTCAGGGACTGCTCTCCTATTACGATGATCTAGAACTATTGAATGTGGATTTGTCCATGTTTCTTGCAACCTTCTTAGCAATGATAGGTGAATGTGGATGCACTTGTATACTTTTCACTCCAAACGGACACTTTTAGCTACAGAGCATTGCATTCAGCCACTCCTTGTGGCTAGAACGGGCTATAACAACGCCCCATGCCATAACGCTCTCCTCCCGTGCCCATGGCAGACATCACTAATCAATTACGGAACCCTTTCCCGCTGAGACCCATCAGAGCCTCAGAAAGCCCTTCAACACACAAAGCTCCACACAGCCAACAGGGATTAACTAGAGTTGGAATGAGTACAAGGCTATAAATCCTATTTGCCTAACCGCTCGGTGAGGAGCTACAGAATGGTTCAAGCATGATTCTATCGCTTTATGTAGACACGGTTCCAGAATTCTGTTCCAATTATGCAGCTTTATCGCCCCAAACTGAAATCTTTATGAAAGGAAGGGGCTGAGACCGTGAGGGACACCAACGTCATCGGTTATTATGTGCTTTCTCCTGAAAGATGTCACCTATTTACAGCTAGAGGAAACGCACACGGGGGTTAGTTTCTTCCCAAGAAATGTGAGCGGAAGAGCGCGCCCAACGAATGCCAAGGATAATCACCGCGAAGCCATTCCCAGATATTCATGTGCAAATTCTATGCATCACTATTACATTTTCTGTTTGGTTGGAATTTTTTGACATTTTATTCAAAACCACCACGAATTCACCTACAAAAATATGTTTCCCTGTAAAACTGAGTACATTGCACGTACATGTGGTATTTTCTTGGCATACGATTCATTCCAAACTGCATTCTGTATCAGGATAAACTCTTTTCTCATCCTTCCGTGTCTTACCTTTTAGATGGTGCCTTTTGTGTCTGTTGTCACTTGGGTCACCTTGAATTCTGTGTCTGACTTTCATGAAGCTGAACATGCCAGGTCAACAGGTACACCTGATTTAAAAAGAAACAACAACACCACTAAAAAAGTGGTTGGTGTGGCCTTTCTTTTTCCTTTAAAGGAAAAAAAATTGAATAAACTAATTGGAGCTAACTCACTGATCTAATCTAATTGACTGAGCACAAATTGGTCATTAATACAGCCAAACGAATAAACAGCAATTCCTGATTCTGCATCAGGATGTAGACACTATCTGGACGGACAATCTGTTGGTTGGGTGCCAAGCTCAGGGTGAATCACTGAATAGACAAATGCCATCATTAAAATAACAGAGGTAACTGGGCTGAAAAGGACCAATTTTTTTTATTGTTGACTCCCATCAATTTTCAAAATTACTAATTTGATCCCGGAATCACTTTCCAGTGGACAGACGTCCACTCTGACATCCCGAGCCTTGAACGAGACACTGAATAGCCCTTATCTGCAGACATAACCAGAGCTAAGGCAGGGTCTGCTGGAGCCGGGTACCAATGAAAGGAGGGAAGGCTAGTCCAAAGATGCTTGGCAAAGAATTTCTGGAGACAGCTGGCCAGAGAGCCTGAGAACCACTTATTCAACCTTTGCTCGATGGTCTGGCTTTCTAATTTATTTTGCAAATCTTAGCTCAACCCCTGGTGTTCATGTTCATTCCCCAACCCCCAGGCGCAACTCCATCTCCTAGAATCCCCAGGTTGGAGGGAAGAAATGAATCCCCCCCAAATCCTTCTCCAGGAGGAGTCACCGGAGGGTGAAGGGCAATGTCATGGTGGTGTTGGTGTGGCGACTGGACAGTTGCAAATCAAAGAGAAAAACTGGAACCGGGAAAATCCGGAGACATACAACATTTTCATTGTGCTCGGGCCATTTGCAATGGGTACCAACTCAGTGAAATCACATGTAGGGAATGAAGCGGTCCGTTGAGAGCCAGGCAGGCAGCCCAGAGAGGTTGTGGTGGAGAAGGAGGTCAAGGCAGGGTGGTGCATTAAATCCAGCAGACCTGGGAGATCTCCAAGCGAGAAAGGTGATGATTCGGTGTCCATCCAGGGGTTGGGAAGAAGGACGTCCAGACGAACTGAAAGGCAGGGCAAGATGTTGTCCCTGGATCCAGTCACAGTGACAGGGAACCTGGCCAAGAAGTGGCTTACAAGCCTTGGGCATGAACAGATATCGATTCTAATGCATGAGCTCTCCAGGGCTGGCAGGGGAGAGAGACGGAGGGGGAGAGACATAACTGGAGACCCAACTGACGTGTGGGAAGTCCCACCAGGTCAAGTGTGACGAGAGCCTGTGCCCACTTTGCTTCCATTCACCTGTCTTGTTGACGGCACTCAATCCCCACATACATCACCCCTCCCGCTTCTGGTCACCATCACCCCTCCCCCCACCCCCGACAGATGTCATAAATACGCACGCGACGCTGGTGACACATGGTCATGATAGCAAATATCTCATTGGACATTTTTTTTATTCCCTTTTATTTCACCCTGCTGTTCCTGCGGTTCCCCATCCTCTCAGGTTTTTATTTTCCATCCGCGTGTTCCCCTTTTTGCCTCTACCCCCTCCCGGGGTATCTTTTTAACACATTGAATTTCAGGATATGCCATTCCCTCTGAGAGATCATATATTCTGGAAGAAGAGAGGAAATTTGGCAAAAGAACTTAGGAAGTTGGTCTTAATGCTCTTCTTCAAGTTGCTTATTGTCCATTTCAGAATTCCCTTACTTTTGCTCTATCACCTTGATAGAGATGACATAGTGGGGTACAGTGGTTTGCAACCAGGGGATGATGGGGAGTTGAAATGATAGCAAAAATGTGTGTGTGGGGGGGGGTGGGTGTGTGTGCGTGAGCATACCCGCACTCATGCTATTTTTAGGAGACATTTCCTAAGACAGGTGCATTCAGACCCTAGACGGAAAAAAATGAGAACATTACTATAGGACGAAAAGCCAAAAACTTAAATTTGGGAGACCTGAATTCCAGTCCCGAGGCTACTTTTTACTAGTTCAGCAACTAGTGTGACCTCCTGGGGCACAGTTCCCTTTGCTGTCAAAAAGAGAAGGTAATTCTGGCCTTTCAAACAACACAGGGTGTGCGGATCAAATGAGATCGTGAATGGTAAAGTATTTTGGACACTCAGAAGTTCAATAAAAGAGTTCGTTTCTCTTATTCTGCCAAATCTCTCAGTTACACAAAAAAACATAAGGGCTGGATCAAAAGTCAAACCAAACCAGCCTTGGCAGCAAGGGACGTGATGTTTCTTAGACCACACATGTCCTCTAGGATATTTTAGTCTTGCTGAATTTCTTATTCATTCTGTGCACAAGAGGGCATTATGGCTGCTATCCAGTTTATTAAAGCAATTATCTGGATATTTGAACAGAAGCGCTTACATACTCTGGTTTCACCATTTCTAGCTGAATCTCATTCTCCCTATTGGTATATAAACATCGCTGAGGGCACAGCCCTTGTATGGACAGCGGCCCTTGCAGAACGATTGTTCTAAGAGATTTCTGACACAGTTCTGTGAGACATGAACTCTGTTACCCGCTCCTGTGAACAGTGAGCTTAGAGTAAAGGACAGAATGATTCCACAGCTTCCCTCCAGTGGAAAAGGGCTTTTGACCCAGGTAGAGCCCTGGAGGATTCTGGAATCTGAGACCAGAGTGAGCCCAGCTAGCAAATTAAATACGGAGCCAGATGAGAAGAGGCCAGAGTGAGGACCCAGAGGGACAAAGTTACACTTTATTACCAAGAGAGTAACACTTTTTAATTGGTTGGCACAACAAATAAAGAGGTGGCAGCCTTAGCTTGCTTCTGATTTGCTCACGCCCCAAATGGGTTTGAGAGAACAAAATGCTTTCCTCACTTAATTTAGAAGTTGTGATTTTGATTAGAAAACAAACGGCCACACAGGAGACAAAAACGTGAAACAGAAGGAGGCTTCTAACTGATAACCACTGAGTTTATTAGAAAGTCTCCTTAGGGGCGCCTGGGTGGCACAGCGGTTAAGCGTCTGCCTTCGGCTCAGGGAGTGATCCCGGTGTTGTGGGATCGAGCCCTACATCAGGCTCCTCTGCTATGAGCCTGCTTCTTCCTCTCCCACTCCCCCTGCTTGTGTTCCCTCTCTCGCTGGCTGTCTCTATCTCGGTCAAATAAATAAATAAAATCTTTAAAAAAAAAAAAAGAAAGTCTCCTTAAAGGCATACATAACGAACTGAAAATAATTAATTCAACATTAAGAGGAAAGTCTTCCTCTTACAAAAAAGAAAAACCACCCTTCGCTGGAGGCAACATGGGAGATAGGGGCTTATGAGGACTGTTTGATTTTGAATAATGCATATGTCAACTTCGTGGATTCTTCCCCAAATTTGCTCCTTTCCTTCTACGGCTCAGTCCTACAACTCTGCCAACAAGCCTAGAACAAATAAATTGGATAGTGGAAAATATTGCTTGCACTTCCAAAGGAGACTACCTGAAATGATAGGTATTTAGGACAGCATTAAATTTTAAAAGTGCAGCTTGCGGCCACCGTAATTTTTTTTTTACAGCAAAAGCAAGGCTGACAAGGTGGTCATGAGGCTTCCAATTCTGATGGCCAATGTAAGGATTTTTTTTTCCCAGGCTGGGCCCAGTTCCGTGTTCTAGTTGGCATTTACTGTTCTAAGCAGGGCTATTGATACATTATTATTAACAAAAGCCCATATTTTATTCTGCTTCCTGTATTTTTTCCCTAGTGCCCTTTTTCTGTCCCAGGATCCCACCCAGCACACCATGTTCCTTTTACTTATCATGTTTCCTTAGGCTCCTCTGGACTGTGACCCTTTCTCAGACTTTCCTTGTGTTTAAGGACCTTGACAAGCTTGAGGCGTACTGGTCAGGTGTTTTGTAGAATGTCCTTCAACTTGGGTTCATCTGATGATTGTTCTCATGTTTAGACTGGAGTTACTGGTTTGGAGGAGGAAGACCAGTGAGGGGAAGTGCCGTTTTCATCATATCAAAGATACATGCTCTTAGTAAGTTTCAACAATAATGATGTTAACTTGGGTCACCCCTGCTGAGGGAGTGTTGTCGGATTCCTCCACTATAAAGGTTTGGGGTTTTTTTTCTCTTTCTCGATACTATACTCTTTGGAAGAAAGTCACTCTGTACAGGTCACAGGTAAGGAGTGGGGAGTTATTCTGTCACTCTCGACTTCCAGGAAGGGCTCATAGACACATAAATTATCTGGAATTCTTCCGTATATGAGACTCGTCTCTTCTCCTCCACTTATCTCTATGTTCAATCATTTCTTTTTTTTTTAAGATTTTATTTATTAGAGAGAGAGTGAGAGCATGAGCAGGGGGAGGGGAAGAGGGAAAGGGAGACTCTTCACGGAGCAGGGAGCCCGACATGGGGCTCAATCCCAGGACCCCAGGATCATGACCTGAGCCGAAGGCAGATGCTTAACTCACTGAGCCACCCGGGCGCCCCTCAGTCATTTCTTTACATCACTATGGACTCACGGATACTTATACTTTAAGTTATAACCCATTAGTACATTATGAATTTTGTGCTCAAATGGTTTGTCCACTCGGAGCTTGTTCAGGTTGATCTTATGTTCACTTGACATACATCCGTTGGGTTTTTGTTGTTGTTGCGTTGTCTTGCTTTCCAACACTTCCTTATCCTTCAGCACTACGAGACCTCAGGGCTAATGTACATTTCCTGCCCCAACCTAAGACACAGCTATTTCCCTAAAGGGATCCTGATTCCTTTTATGGAAGAATGGCATTATTTCTCTTTGTTTGAAAAAAATCCATTTATACCACTTTCTTCCAATCCCTCTATTGTCACCATCACTTTATCATCCAGTACTTTTCCCTGATTCTTTACTAAAATTTTTTAGTGCTTTCATTTTTTTTTTAAGGTTTATGTATTTGAGAGAGAGAGAGAGAGCGCACGCAGGGGGAGAGGGAGAGGGAGAGAGAGAATCTCCAGCAGACTCCTTGCTGATCGTGGAGCCCAGTGCAGGGCTTGATCTCACAACCCTGATATCACGACCTGAGCCAAAGTCAAGAGTCGGATGCTTAACTGACTGAGCCACCAGGCGCCCCTTTCGTGCCTTCAAAACGTGCCTCACGGATGCCTCTATGATTTGGAGATTTTCTTCCCCTTGGAGCCCTTTCTCGACTACCTCTCATTTTCATTCATATTTCTCCTGAACATCACATCTTCCCCTCGCTGGAACCTGTGGAGCGTCCGCTGTAAGTTGGAAAGGAGGGAATACAGGGAAACGCTAAGAGAAGGGTAGTCAACCTAGCTCTTGGGTGGCATATTATTTTTAATTAATGCTGCTGCCATTTCTCACTCTCCCGGCCAAATTAATGCAACAAGAATTGTGTTGGCATCTGCGGCAGCAAATGGAGAGGAACAGCAGTTTAAAAGGAGGGGGTGAGGCCCCCCACCCCCAATCTGGTACACTTTGGAGCAAGACACAATTCACATGCAGATTGCCAGGACGTGGCAAGTCTACGAGTTGGAACTCGAAGGCTCCAGAAACACATTGCCTCCATGACTGGCAGCAATTCCTTCACGCTGAGAGGCTTTGAAGAAGATTCTTGCTTGATGAGTTCCCTGCAGTCAGACATAGGGTCTGCTTATGGGGAGCACGGTGGTGGGGGTGGGACTGAGCACCCTCAACACCTTGCTGTTCGTTTCCAGAAAGAACAGGGGTCCCAGGGAGCAACCACTCCCCTCTTCCTCTCCGTCCTTCCCTCCTTGCCCCCTGCGCTTCGGATCACCAACCCTAAGAAAGCCAGATGGTTTCCTTTAAGATTGGCTAAAAAGCGTTCTCGGGGGCCAAATGCACACCAGTGTCCACAGTCCATCAAGAGATACAATGGGGAACGTGGTAAGGCTCGTGGTCCAGTGCCAAGATAATATGAGACTAGGGGCGCCTGGGTGGCACAGCGGTTAAGCCTCTGCCTTCGGCTCAGGGCGTGATCCCGGCATTATGGGACCGAGCCCCACATCAGGCTCTTCCACTATGAGCCTGCTTCTCCCTCTCCCACTCCCCCTGCTTGTGTTCCCTCTCTCGCTGGCTGTCTCTATCTCTGTCGAATAAATAAATAAAATCTTAAAAAAAAAAAAAAGATAATATGAGATAGAAGCAGATAATATCAGACTGTGCGTTATCTTTAGTGTCTAGACCAACATTTATGGATTATGTTATGTACCTATATGCTGTGGCTTTTACCAATTTTTTACTTTTCAAAAAATTACCTTTGGTTTTTAGACACACTTATTATTTATTGCCTTTTGATTTCTCAAATAACATGTGAATACATTCTCCTTGTAAAAAATTATTACGTGGGGTGCCTGGGTGGCTCAGTCAGTTAGGTGTCTGCCTTCGACTCAGGTCATGAACTTGGGGTCCTGGGATGGAGCCCCACATTGGGCTCCCTGCTCAGCGGGGAGTCTGCTTCTCCCTCTCCCTCTGCCCCTCCCCCCACTTGTGGTCTCTATGTCTCCCTCCAAATAAATAAATAAAATCTTTATTTTTTTTTTAAAGACTTTATTTATTTGAGAGAGAGAGAGAGAGAGAGAGAGAGAGAGAGTCGGGAAAGGAGCAGAGGGAGAGGGACAAGCAAACTCCATGCAGAGCCTGACGTGGGGCTTGATCTCAGGAAATCAAGAGTCGGTTGCTTAACTGACAGAGCCACCCAGGCGTCCCTAAATAAAATCTTTAAAAAAAAATTAAAACATTATAGATGAAGTGAAAAGTCCCTTTTACAAATATACCACCTAAACCCCCTATACCTCCTCCTTCCCAAATCCTGAGGCAAATGCTCTTTGGGATTGATTGTCTGTCTTTTAAGGTATGTTTTTTAAAAAGATGTTCAAATTCAGGACTGTCTAATTCAGAACGGTACACCTGACAATCACCGCCTTATCTCTCCCTTCTCCTCCCCTTCTTTCCCACCTGTCACTGAGCCTGGGTTGGTGATAAAGTTCCAGGCAATGCCTGGAATGTGGATGAGCCAAGCTGGCTCCTTGTCAAAGTGGAAGAATCAGAATTGAAGACAGAGGCTGGGCCTGGGGGAAGGCGCGCAGATTTCCTCATCGATCAATTCAGGCTGGACTGAGTCAAGGGGACCCACCAGCGAAACGAGCAGGGAACGAGCACCACCAAGAGAAGCAGTAGGGGAGGGAACACAAAACCAGAGAAAGGATCCAGGCTGGGGTGGAGACTGGAGGAGGACCATGGTTCGCAGGCCCGGGTGGGACTAGAACAAAGAAGAGGCATGCTGGCAAAGCCAGCCTTTGAGCAGACCGTGGTCACAGGCAAGAGGCTGTGTGTTCCCAAAGGAGAGGTTTGGTTTGGGCGAAGACTTCCCACCATGATATCCTTTTACACGTTGTATTACACAAAACCGAGATCGAGAAACAGAATGTGGCCAGGACCATAGAAGCCCCCTTCCTGTCCCCTCAAAAATACTTGAGGTTTTCCTTGGCATTTTCTATTCAAGGTCTTTTGTCCTGGTTTCAAAGAATCCCAAAGGCTTCAGTAGGACGGAATAGGAAGGGAGGAGTGGATGTGTTGGGGGAAGGGAGCCCTCCTTTTCCTGTGTAATAGGGACAAGATTTTTTAAACATGAATATACTTGTCTCTTTTGTAAACCTTCTATGTCTATGACCTGCTCCCTAATTGCCTCACTCTTTCTGCCCTGTAAGCAGAGAGAAAGAGAAACGAGAGGGCGTGCCTGGCTGGCTCAGTTGGAAGAGCGTGTGACTCTTGATCTTGGGGTCGTGAGTTCAAGCCCCACGTTGGGGATAGAGATGACTAAAATACATACATACATACATACATACATAAACTTTAAAAAGAAAATAAAATCGAAAGGAAACAGAGAATGGGGAGAGACCAGACTATGAAACGAGCAAGCCTATTTCCCCTTCTAGAATGTCTCTCTCTATATAGTTAAAACATACGGAATCAAGACACACGGAGCAGGCCCGCTTGGCTAGGAAGGTGGGGACAGTGGCTGGGCTGCAGGCAGGTCCAGCTCGCTCCCTGAAGCCGCCCTCACTCCCCACGGTGTATGGACACGGCCTCAGGTGCCATGAGGCCCGCCAGGAGCAGATGAAGTCGCCCACACAGCAGAGCCTGAGCGGCGGCTAGCCTTGCGCGGGGGCCAGGTTGAGGACGTGGCAAAGACACAGGGAGGAAGGCGGCACCCACGGGAGCAGAGAGGAGGTCAAGGTAGCAGGGATGGGCCGGGGACCTGACCCAGCCAAGAGAGGAAAGACCCCAGAGCTGTAGCCACAGCCACTGGCAGCAAGCAGCCATAGGACATCAGTGACGGGCTCACACCGGGGAAAGTGCTGTGGGTTCCTGGGGCCCATGCGAGCGCCTCCAGGTGCTTGGGTCCTACCCTTTATCACCGAAGGGGACAGGGAGTCATCGCTGACCTTCCGTTGTGTTTTCCAGGCCACAGATCATTGCAGCCTTGCAGGGCGCACGGGGCAAGCCCACCTCTCCCCTCACCGATGTCCTCTTCCAGGAACAGGTGCGGGAACCTCTGGCTTTTTCTCCCAGTGTTGTCTTCCTTGCATCTTCCCCGGCTGGGACGGGCATTCTGAGCAGCTCAGTCTTTTGTGGCCTCTTCCCCAGGGGGGAGGTTCTGGTGCAGGGTGACCCAGCTTGTAGGGCAGCTTGGCCAGCAGCCTGGGCCCTCCAGGTCTCTCTCTGGCATTGCAGGACTGGGAAAGAGAAAGCACACCCCTGCCTCTTAACAAGACTCCCGCAGAGCTGCTCCTGAGAGCGGAGCGGAAACAAGCCAGGGATGGCTCCCCGGGGGGAAGCTGCTTCCCCTCCAGCCTCCCTCTGAGGCCGTGCCAAGTAGGCAGGATGCTTCTGCCTGACCTAACTTGATAATCACGGGGCACGATGGCAGGAAGAACTCCACTCTAAGGGGCGGCCGCCTCCGGAGCCTTCCTGGGCCGCTAAGCGTAGGGATGAAGGGACACCAGCACAGGCCAGTCTAGGAACCACACGGGTACTGACGTGCGTTGCAGCCTCCCCCTTTTCCTGGGGAACAGCAGACAGGCTCAGGCCCCAGTCTGGGGGCTCTAATAAGCACCAGTGACCCCAGGCTATCCTGATGCCACATGACGTTTTCTCCTCAATAAAGGCCCTTCTCTTAGGGTAGGATGCCCTGTCTCGTGACTATCTCTGCAAGGCTTTTCATCTCCATTTTTAGAATTTTATGTGCTCAGTTAGGATCCCTTCCTGTATCCATGGCTGCTGGAGCTGGGGTGGGTCAGGTGGGAGCCTTCAGACTCCGTATTTACTTATCACGTCACAATATCAATAATTTTAATGGGAAAACATTGGTTGCCGTTACCAAGAAAAGCAGGTTGAAGTGAGCTGGGAGCAGGGCTCCTGGGTGGTTGAGTGTCTGACTCTTGATTTGGGCTCAGGTTGTGGTCTTGGGGTTGTGGGATCGAGCCCTGCATGGGGCTCTGTGCTCAGTGGGGAGTCTGCTTGTCTCCCCCTCTCTCTGCCCTTCCCACACACACTCTCCCCCTCTAAAATAAATAAAATAAGTCTTTAAAAAAAATGTAAGAAGTAGGGATCCATCTCAAGGGAATTAAACTGAGGAAAAAAAAAAAAACAGTCCCCAAAAGTTTACACAGTGCATTAGTCCACTGATGCAACATTCTTGAAACAACATTACAGAGATGGAGAACAGAGCAATGGTTGCCAGGGCTTTGTCATGGTGAAGGTGGGAGAGAGGTGGGGGTGGTTATAAAAGGCGGTATGAGAGGTCTTTGTGGCGAAGGGAAATGTTCTGCGTCCATGGTGATGGATACATAAGCCTATGAATGTCATCAAAATGCAAAAACTAAATACACACGCGTGCACACACATGCCTACACTCACACACTGAGTACATGAAAAAAGTATCAAATCTGAATATGCCTCATAGATAACAGCAATGTCAATTTCCTGTGTGTAACACTGTCCCATAGCTTTGCAGGATGGCACCATTGGGGAGAATGGGATGAAGGGTGTATGGATTATGGGGCCATAAGGTAGAACTTTATGCCCAAATTTCATGAAAGAAATATTAATAAATTCAACTTAATAACAACAATAACAATAAAAGGTCTGCATGGGGAAATACTCACACAGCAAAGTCAAAGACAAATGACAACATGGGAAAACATCTGTAATTCGATCACAGATGATTAGCTAATGTCCCCAATTCATAAGAACTTCTCCAATTCAATAAGAGAAAGACCAATAACTCAGTAGAAAAATGAGCACAAGATGCAAGTAGACTGTTCATAGGAAAGGATAACACGTCCCTCAAATACCTGAAAAGATAGGGACCTTGATTCTAATAGAAACGAAAATTAAAACCACACTGTTATACCTTTTATTTTTTTAGAAGTCTCTCAAAATTACAGATGTGCATTCCCTTTGACTCAGCAATTATAGCTCTAGGAATTTATTCTACTTAAATACTTGTCTACGTGCAAAATGATACACAGACAAGACTATTTATAGCAGCACTTGTTTGAACAGCAAAACACTGAAGCTACCTGCCCCTTCCACTGGGGAGTAGTTAAAAAATAATAATGGTACATTCATATAATAGAATACCGTTCAACCATAAAAAAGTGTAAGGAAAGTGGTTTGTATACTGATATGCAATTATTTCCCCGATCATCTGGTGATAGTTGGGGACGGTGGCATCGGGAGAGCAGCATTTGGAAGAGTACAAAGGTCTTTTCACCTAAAGCAATGCAATTAGGACACCTAGCGTCCAGTGACACGGGCTGCCCTTGCCAGACCTGCCCCAGAACGATGTTGGCTAGGAAACAAAATTGAGCTAAGTGCCCTGCCTTATTGTTGCTGTTTTTTAATCTCCTGTTATGTCTCATGTGCTGAAATTCATGCTACCTGGGATAATTTCATTAAGTGCATGTGTTGGTTTGCCCTTTCAGGAGTTCCCTGGGATGCAATCTGAAACTCAACTGGCCGCAGAGGGCGAACCAAAGAAACAGCAGACCACTTCAGATTGGTAGGTGGGTGGCTGCAAGACTAATGGACTTGTAGATTTCTGCACCTACCCCGCAGGGGGAATCTCCAGAGTTTCTATAGAGGGCTTAACAGGCTTTGATCACTTACACAGTCCAGATGGTCTCAGTGACATGTTACTCCCTCAAGGATGTGTCCTTCAAGTGCCTCCTGGGTGGGTGAAATATACATTCCAAGGACAGAGGATGGGGTGAGGAGCCTCGCATTGCAGGGGTCCAGCTGTGGGGTCCACCAGCGGTCACGTCCTCCCGGTGACCTCCTCCATGAGACATTTCCTGTTCATTTCTCCTTTACCAATGAGTATCTAAGCAACCAGGGCAGCCCCAAGCGGAGCACTTTTAAAACTTCCAGAGCGTCTTTGTCCTTCCTGCAAGGCTAGCCCCACTCCAGAGGTGGCTGTGTGGCTCTGTAGCCCTACAAGAGGCTTCAGTCCAAACCCCCTCCCAGCATCGGAGTCCGGACCACAGCATGAAGTCAAGGCTCACCGCGCTATTAAGGTGAGCAAGGGCAACCCAAGCCAAAAGCTTACTGATGCTCTCTCTACCCATTCTTCTCTTAACTATCTTCCTTTTGTGCAAAACTCCGAAGCGACTTGCCCAGAGAAGCTTGTCTGTAGTTGCTCCTTCCTGAATTGTCTTCAGAGAGCGTTCTATGCTTTCTGCTCTGATGGGCAAGAGAAATTCCTAAGGATGCATTAGAGCGAAGGTCACCACACCTTCTTCCAGTGTTGCCTGGAAAACTGGCTGGGTAGACTCTTCCCCGCATAAATCTGTGTTTCTATTCCATTACCTTCTTTCACTCTTTGAGCAGCTAAGCTGTGGTGCCAGCCGCAGAAATAGGAAGCTACAATGTTAAAAAATGCATTCACAGAAGATGTAATAAAACCTGGCCCTGGAGGTCAGGGGGTTCACACCCTATGCAAAATAGCATGCTTGTGGGCATCGGGATGAAATACGTGCATCACGCTAGGGTTTAGACCATGTGCCTAGTATATTTGAAAATGACTCAATTTATTGCAAACGAAGATTTAGGAAGCTCAGTTTACAGGTTGACAAATTAGCATTTGTCTGTACATATTTCACTATTTTGCATAATTAATTCCTCCCCATAGTACACAGGCATTTTAATCTACAACAAAACCAGCCTATTTCTCCTTCCCTTCCTGTTAGCATCATGTAAATGGTATTGATTCAGAAGACGCATATTCTTTTCCAAAGCATCCCCTGGAACATGACTGAGATTTCCATCCCAACCATTATCAGCTGTTTATTACCCAGCTTCCCAAATCTCATTCATTAAAGAAAATGAGAAAAGGAAAAGTTGAGTCATAGGAAACAAAGACAATCCTGGTGAAATGGATTGACCCGATTCAGATTAACTGGGTGTATCAGCCAGTGTTACCAGGGACAGAGAAGGAATCTAATTAAAAGTGGGTTTACAATATAGAAAATATCCTGCTTCATTTGCCTGAAAAATCCACAGAAGAGTAGCTCAAGGGTTTTGGGGGGATTCCCCCCCTTTCGGCAGTATTTTCTTCAGTTATTTTTTCCTAAGGCTGGATCTCTTCTTTACTCGAAAATGGCTTTCAGAAATTTCAAGAGCTACAGAGCTCTAGCAAGAAAGAGACGCCATCTTTATTCCCAGCAAAAGTCCTACGTATCATTCCAATTGGATGGGCTAAGATCACATGGCCACACTGAGCCAATCACCGTGGCCGGAGAGGACACGTGCCCTGATTGGTCACGTGCTCTATCTCTAGAACCGGGTTGAAGTCAGCTTGCCTAGAACGGCATGCATCTCCAACCAAAGTTTGGAGCCATTAGGAAGAAAGAAGCATCTGGGAGGGGTGGGGGAACCCATAAAACAACCAAAACATGTTTACTACAGTCGAGGAAGGTGAATCTAAACTCGAGAAAAAAATCTGAATTCTAGCAGACCATCTATCTAAATTTCCTTTGAAATATTTTTCCTGCAGTTTTCTTTCTTTCCTATACATGCAGTAACTCAAATTAGTTAAACAAAGTGTTGACAGGCGCTTACTTGAATGAATAGATTCGGTTGATTGGCAATTAGCTTCTCAATTATATATAAGAACACCGACTTTTTTTTTTTTTTTTAAGTAGGTACTTAAAAAGAGTTTGATCTTTGAAGGCAGGCATACCAGCCATTTGGTAAAGCACTGTTCATTTTTGTGTGCTGGAAACCTTGAAATCAGTGGGGTAGGTGGGGCAGTGCTTGGCCATTCAGACCTTGAATGGGGCAGGAAAGAACTGCTTACTGGCTTTTCCTCTCTCCTGGAAATTTAGGCAAAGCAAGGAGTATGGGAGATCCGTGTAAGAGCATCTCCGCTAGCGAACAGGCAAGGACAACAGGCTTGGGTATCCACCAGGTAAGTGTTTGAGATGTCCTAGGACAGCAACCATCTTTAGCAGGATAAACATAATCTCGTAATGTATTTCTACTATTGCTCGGTGGCAACCCTTCCCCTGATTGGCAATAGCAGGAAAGAGATGGTACTTATGAGGAATGACAGAGTCCTTCCACTAGAGTGGATTTGGATAACTGTACAGGTACAGGTGGGGCAGAAATTGCCAAGAGGCATCCGATTCTCCTCCTCCCTGCTGGCGGCACACGTCACTAATCAGTCCATGCTCATTTTTCTGCTAAGCCTAGAAATGACTTCACAATCTCTCTTGACAAAGTGCTCCGGGGAGCCATTACCAATTGATCAGACTTGGAAACTGAGATAAAACCTGCCTGATACAACAAATTTTTAGCTTGATACTTTCCCATTTTCGTTTTCTGTGATGTTGCTCATAAGGAGGCAATCCATTTGGTGGCTCCTTCATTCTCTAAGCTGAACTGATGAATCTGCAAGAATCTTCTTCCTGAAATGCTGCTTCTCTGCTCGTGGCTCTCAGGTGCCTCCTACAAGAGCATTTTCTCTAAGGAATATTTTAAAGCATAACCAGTGGTCCTCGAATCACTCATTTTGGTATCTGTGACCACCAGTGATGGGTTATTTTGCTCTCATCTTTGGAAATACCATTCACCCCTACCTTTGGGGCTCCTGCCTCTGCACCCCATTTAGGAGAGGATGCAGGTACACCTATATCTTTTTGATCCCATCTCCACCTTAAATAAATACCTCTAGCTTTCCAGGTCGCATAAGGTTCCTTTTGTATCATGTGTGCCTGTTATTTTTTGGTTTGAAGTCAATACTCCACCTGTATCAGAATTTACCAGGGTGGGGTCCTTATTAGAATCAATATTTCTGGGCTTTACTCTGAAGCCAATGAATCAGAATTCCTGGTGATCCGACTTTTCAGTTGATTTTCAAGGTGATACTTAAACCCATTAGAATTTGTAAATAAATGCTGCAGGAAACAGAGATTTTTAGGGGGAAATCATGGTGAGCCTGCCCAAACAGAAGGAATCTTAAAAGTTTTTAGCAATGCTATCTCCTGAGCTCTGTTGGGTTTTAGGTGGACCTATGTCTGATCCTTCTTAAGCCCTCTCTGACTCGTCTCTTATGAATCTTCTCTTCTCAAAGTCAGACTAGAACACAGCCAGAGTAAGAGGCAGGCCAAGGGCACATTTGTGTGGGATGCCAGCCCAATCATGCCACTAAAACATTACTGAAAATAAAACAATGTGGAGTGCTATGTTGTTTTTATCAGAATGCTCTTATGAGGAGGCATGCATGTGAGTTGAAAGAGATGCTCTGATGAGTCGCTAAGGGGGCAAACATCCAAGAAGCTTGTGCAAATAATAGTGTAAAAATAAGCATACTGATGATGATGATGGTAATGGTGATGATGTTGATAGTGGTGATGATGGTGATGATGGTGGTGATAGTGATGATGGTGACGATGATAATGATGATGGTGATGATTGTGATAATGATAATGATGATGGTGATGATGGTGGTGATGATGGTGACAATGATAATGATGATGCTGATGATGGTGATGATGATGATGATGGTGATGATGGTGACGATGATGATGATGGTGATGATTGTGATGATGATAATGATGATGGTGATGATGGTGACGATGATAATGATGATGGTGATGATTGTGATGATGATAATGATGATGGTGATGATGGTGATGATGATAATGATGATGGTGATGATAGTGATGATGGTGATGATGATGGCGACAATGATAATGATGATGATGATGATGGTGATGATGATAATGATGATGGTGATGATGATGGTGATGATGATGGCGACGATGGTGATGATGATGGCGATGATGATAATGATGATGGTGATGATGGTGGTGATGATGGTGACGATGATCCATGGCCTTCTAAGGAGATTGGGTATGGTGAACTGCAAGGTGTTGGTTTTGCTTTATGGAATGTTCAAGGCTTGGGCCACAGCTGGATGCTCTGGATGAGAGAACAAGCTAGAGCCCAGCGTCTGTGGCCTTCCATCACTGCTCCATCACCTATGTGACTGTTCATGCTTAGAGATAAATGGACCAAAAAATACTCAAATTGTATCAGCTCTCTGAGGCACTGCATTTGTAACCTTTTCAGAAAACCTGTACATTTCAGGGTGGCCTGTCAGAACTGTCCAATTATCTGATTTTCATTCTTGGGAATTTTTTCCCAGGTCCCAATCCCCTTCCCTCAAGAGTCAGTCCATGGACTTTAGGGACCACAGGATTCATGGCTTAAAAATAGAAATAGAAGCCAAGTAAGCCCCTAAAATCTCAAACAAGAGTAATTTATGTAGGGGAGGAAAAATTCTTCCTCTACCCTTCAAGGTCTTCCAGCTGGACTAAGAATTAAATTTACATGAGACCCCGGCGGGTGGGGGGAGGGTGAGGACAGGGGCACCTGGCTGGCTCAGTTGGTAGAGCCTGCAACTAGACTCTTAATCTCAGAGTCGTAAGTTCAAGCCCCATGTTGGGCATAGAGCTTACTTTCAAAAAAATTACACACAAAAAATAAATTTACATAAGATGGATTAATAGGAGGGGGGAAAAAGCTTTAGTACTGTGCACACGGAGAGTCCCAATATTGAAACTGAGACCCAAATAAATGACCAAGGCAGGCAGTTCTTATACTTTTTAGACAGAGACAATAAATCCGTGAGGAATTGACAGGACAGAGGAAGCTTAACTTTGGGAGCTTCGATTAGTGAGGAATTCTAAACAGAATTTGGGCTGGGGGAGTAAATGAGTAAAAAGTAACAGAGGCTGTTTATACAGCTTATTTGGCTCTGAATGTCCCACCTCCAAGGATGAGGAGGTCTCTTTATCTCCTGGTACAGAGAGGGCACCTTTCCCATGGGAGATTTATTTCCCACTTTCAGGGGAATGGAGGAGGGCCTGAGATTCCTTCCTGCACAGGTTGGCCCTTAAGTAACTTTTATTTAAAATAATCAATATGCCAGGGTCCCTGGCTGGCTTAGTCCATAGAGCATGCGACTCTTGATCTTGGGGTTGTGAGTTCGAGCCCCACATCGGGTGTAGAGATTCCTTAAAAATAAAATCTTAAAAAAATAAAATAAAATAATCCATATGCCAAAGTGACATATTTTGGGGCCACCTGCCCTTGGCCCCTACATTTGCCTCTCTGAAGAAAGTCCTGACAGCCAGGACAAGCATCCAGAAGTCATAAAAGTCTTCCCACTTTGCGTAGAAAAGTCATCTCAGGCTGTTCCTTAGTACGTCCTTTCTCTCCTCACCGGTGAGGAGAACCCTTTGAATGCCTTTGGAACCCCAGCATACAGCCCAGAGACAACACTTGCCTGATATCTTTCTACTTTGAAAGGTTTATCTCATCTCTTCTACCTATTTGAGCAAAAGTCAGTTACTCTTCTGACGCTCTCTCTCCCCCCACCAAAAGCACCTGCAGCAAAATACAAACTCTTCTTTTGGTTGGCTCAGTCAGCGGAGCATATGCCTCTCGAGCTTTGGTTCAAGCTCCACGTTGGGTTATAGAAATTACTTAAAAATAAAATCCTTATAAAAATAAAATAAAATAGGGGTGTCCAGGTGGTTCAGTTGGTTAAGCGTCTGACTCTTGATCTCAGCTCAGGTCATGATCTCAGGGTTGTGAGATGGAGCCCTGTGTTGGGCTCTGAGCTCAGCAGGGAGTCTGCTTGAGATTCTCTCCCTCTCCCCTTCCCCCATTCTCTCTCCCTCTCTCTAAAACAAATAAATAAATATTTTAAAAAATAAATTTAAAAAAGTAAAATAAAATACCAACTCTTCAAATTCATAGGAATATCGAGGACTTGCCTCTAAAGCTTTCACACTGGCCAAAAAATCCTGTCATCTCCTCCTCCACGCCTTTCCCCTCTCTGGTGTTGTTTCTTAGGCTGCCCCAGTGTGTACGTGAAGGATGGGGCCAGCCTTCCATCACATGGGCAAATGTGTCACTGTCCCTTAGGAATATTCACTGACGTGCATTTTTGCATGAATTTCCCCCAGATAATTATTTTTATGGGACGTTATCAGACGGCATATTCTTCAGTTACCGGTACTCCTAAAACTGCCTGAAATACAAGGTGAGACCTCTTACCATTGAGTTCTGTTCAGGAATCTAATAGGTTTCTGATTCAAGATGGCAGCCTGACTACATGTTGCAACCTCCTTATTCTCCCACATTTACGTTGAAATTACGTACATATGTCGGAACAGAGCAGGGGAAAAGAAAGAGATATCTTTAGTAACCCTTAAATTTTGAGGCCTATTAGAGGATCTAGTGTATTTAATCTGATTGACAGAGAAAAAGGAGGAGAAATCACAGGCTAAGGCACGAGAGCTAAGCATTGGTCCCCTCAGAGGACCCTGAAGATGATTCAAGTGAGAGTCCCCAAATGTAAGAAGGGTCTAGAGATCATTGTCAAGGGTTTTACTGCAGAGCTGCATTGTAAGACTGTAGCAGTGGGTCCTTTTCTCCTAAAAAGACTTGCCGGCAGCTATAGCCTTTATCCTCACGCCAAAGCTTGAGAACTACTTTTTAGAGAAAGGAGTTGATCTGTTGCTACAAGAAATGGGTGATGTATTGTTATTGCTTCGTTACAAACCACTCCAAAACTTAAGGGCTAAAAATGATTATGCATTGGGCTGCCTGGTTGGCTCAGTTGGTAGAGTATGCGACTCTCGATCTTGGGGTTGTGAGTTTGAGCCCCATGTTGGGGCAGAGTTTACTTAAAAAACATTCTGTGTTATCACCTCTCATCTTTCTGTGAGTTGATTGGGCTCAGCTTGATGGTTCTCTCTCTCATGTCAGTACAAGCAGATGGGGGAAGGGGCTGGGGGAGTCATCTGAAGGTTTCCTCCTTCATATGTCTGATGCCTGGGTGCAAGCTGTCCAAGTGGCTCAGATATCTGGGGTCTGGTCAGACCCTGTATCTCCATATAGCCTCTCCATGTGGCTAGCTTTGGTTCTTCACGGCGTGATAGTTTCAAAGTCATTGGACTTTTTACAGAGCAAGTGCTTCAAGAAATATGAAGTGAGAGGTGCTTGGGTGGCTCAGTGGGTTAAGTGTCTGCCTTTGGATCAGGTCATGATCCCAGGGTGCTGGGATCGAGTCCTGCCTCAGGGTCCCTACTCAGCGGGGAGTCTGCTTCTCCTTCTCCCTCTGCCTCTCCCCCCCAACTCATGTTCACTCTCTTTCTCAAATAAATAAATAAACTCTTGAAAAGAAGGAAGGAAGGAAGGAAGGAAGGAAGGAAGAAAAAAAGAAAGAAAGAAGAAAGAAAGAAAGAAAGAAAGAAAGAAAGAAAGAAAGAAAGAAAGAAAGAAAGAAAGAAAGAAAGAAAAAGTGAAAGCTGCTCCAGGCCCAGAATGGATAGTGTCACTTTGGCTATGTGCATAGATTCCTACAGACTCAAGGAAAGGGGGATCAAACTCTACCTTTCAATGGGAGAAATAAACAAATGATTTCCATCCATCTTTAATCTACCCTGGGAGAGCTCCTGGTGATGGTGTTGGGGACTGCAAAAGAAACAGAGCAAACCAGAAGCACTCATGGGCTCTAATCTCATAGGACTTTGCCCTAGCAATTATTGGGGTCTCTAGCCTGTTTCCTTCTTCCTAGTCCCAGAAAATCACAGGGGAGTCTGCCTATAATTATGTTTTCTGACTGAAAGTTCATGTTCGTTTTTTCTATCTAAGAAAGAAACATATACAACTGCCGACGAAATGCACACCGATTACCTGCACAGGGGAAAGTAGCTGTTCATTTAAAAAAAAAAAAGGCACTTGCAAACAAAGATTGTGAAGCATTAAAAAAAAAAAAACGTAAGAAGCATAAAAGAGAAAACAAAGGATCAGTAACCACAAAATAAATAATCTCAGAGTGGGGAGAAAGAGATAATTCAAGGAGAAGATGGACTGTTTAAAAACATTCTGATTTCTGCCTATAGGTTTGGGCAGATATTGTAATCACCAATGAAGAGCAGTGTCTTTTGAAAAGTACCAATCAGAAAACAAGAAGGAATTTCAAAATTAAGGTATTACTGCAAGAGTGAAGATTTCACTAGACAGGTTGAGTGATAAATTAGACAGCGACGAAGATTAAGTTTTTGATCTGGAAATAAATCAAAGAAGTCGCTCAGAATTTGGAGCCAGAAGATAAATAACAGGCAAAGGAAAAGTTAAGAAACACAAATGGCAAATCCAGGAGTCTCGACAGTAATCTGGTAGCCCTAGAAGGAAGACTAGAAGCATAAGAAGGTAAAGCATAGTTAAGAACATGAAAGATAATAAAGTTCCCTAAGACTAGACATGACTGTTAAGATTTAACATCTGCTGAGTATAAAGAAGGATAATTGAGAAAATAACCCACATAGAGACCTATCATGCTGACATGCCCTAACTCAAAGGATGAAGTGAATGGCCCTATAGCATCTAGAGAGAAAAAGGAGGTCACTATTAGGGAAAGGTGAGCATACTGACATTTGTTTCTGGTCAGCAATACTGGGTTTTAGGCAAAGGAACAATATATTCAAACTCCTAAGGAGAAACTATTTTGAGTCTAGAATTCTGTATCTAGCTAAGCTATCGATAAAATGCAGGGACCAAAATAAAAAGCTTATGGGCAAACAAGGACCCAGTAAGTGTGTCACCTGCATTCCCTATGTGTGAAGGGAATGCTTCCCAAAGTCCTATCACAAAATGAGGAATAATTGCAGGAGAAAGCTTGGCATGAAACACACTGAGCTGGGGCCACTGAGTATGATTCAGAAGTACAGGAAACACGAAAGGCATTAAAGCATATTTTGGACTGGAGTGCGTGGAAATTATAGAGAAAATATTGATTAATCTCGTAAAAGTTACAACAACAAAAATGGGGTAGAAATATAAGTAGCAAAACAGAAAAAAAAAAAAGTTTGTATTGGGGACCTGGGTGTCTCAGTTGGTTAAGCATCTGCCTTCAGCTCAGGTCATGATCTCAGGGTCCTGGGATCGAGCCCCGCATCAGGCTCTCTGCTCAGCAAGGAGTCTCCTTCTCCCTCTGCCTTCCACTCCCCCTGCTTGTGCTCTCCTACTCACGCTCTCCTTCTCTCTCTGGCAAATAAATAAATAAACTCTTTTAAAAAAATACTTGCATCACATATGAAAAAGGACTAATATTCTTAGGATGGAGAGCACTTTTAAAAGAGAATTTTAAAAATGAGACAGAAATAGAAAAATGAGTAAATATCATGAGCCGGCAAGTCATGAGAGAAAGGAAGGAAGGGAGAAAAAAAAACCCAGATAAACGGTGACTATTACGGACTGAATGTTTGAGTCCCTTTGCCTCAAATTCAGACACTGAAATCCTAACACCCCTATTGTGATGGATTAGGAGGTGGGACCTTTGGGAGATGATAAGGTTGTGAGAATAGAGCCTCACGATGGGATTAGGGTCCTTATAAAAGAGATCCCAGAGGGCTCTCTCCTGATTTTCCACCACAGGAAGCATAGGGACAAGCCGGCCCTCTAAGAACCAGGAAGCAGGCTCTCACCAGACCCCGAATCTGCCAGCACCTTGATTTTGGACTTCCTAGCCTCCAAAACTATTAAAAAAAAAAAAAAAAGTTTACTATATAAGCCACCCAGTGTAGAATATTTTTGTTTTAGCAGCCCCGCACAGACTAAGACAGCGACATTCTCTGGATTTCCCACAAGGCTGTTCCTGGAAATTCAGCCTGGGCAGAAGGATTGTGCTTACTGTCTAGGGCTCATGCAGGTGTGTGAGGGTCAGGTCGAGAAGGTTGGGGAGCACTGATACTCAAGGGAGGCCCTCCAGCAGGGAAGGAACCACATGTGGAAAGCAGGGGACATATTTTTGCAAAGCTGTCCCACATGCAAAGCTGTGGGAAAAGAAAAGTCAGACGAAGGAGAATTTTTAGGAAGTTTGATTCTGCTAAGTGTGTGAGCGCTGTGTGCGTCTTGAATAATTATCACATTTATTCCTCATTGTGACCTGAAAACCAGCTTGCTTACCGGTCAGGGCGTGGGGAGCTCTGAACATCAACCAAGTTCATGTTTTCCATTGGCGCTTCTGACCAAACTCGGTTGGCTGGGCTTCCCTTCCCTTCAGCCACAACTAGGGCCCCACTGGGTAGCTTTCTGGTTGCTTTTGGTTGTTGAAAGTCCTACCTGGTTTAGGGCTTTAACCAAATATCCCATTATAAATTCTTTCCTCTCAATCAGCCTTGGGGCCTTGCGGCAGTGGGTGGGAGGCCACGGTCTCCATCTGGGTTCTCTTTTCCCCACATTTCTGCGTTTCATTCCTCCAGGAGGGCACAGAGAATTGAGAGAGACCCCGAAGATGACCTTAGTCCCTAACAGTCAGCTTGGTGGAGCGTCCTGGCCTCACGCGGTCCACTCATTCCATCCTGTGTCTGTGGGTCTCCAGAAATGCAGGGGGCACCAGTGTAGAAGGGGGCTTAGTGTTCCTGGGATAACATGCAACTTCGTGGTATCCCCTCGTATCACCGACATCCTCCTTGTCCCCCTTCAGACCTACCAGGGGTCCACGCCCTCCACCTTGCTCCTGCCAGGTATGGTCAGGCTTGCTCAGCCAAGCCCTGGGCACGGCCTCACCATCTGCCTACTTGGCTAACTTAGCTAGTCCCCCAAGGATGCTCGGGGATGGCTAACCACCTCTTCTCGCTCTTGGAGGGCCGTGGAGGTACGGGGTGCAGCTCTTCCCTCCTCTGTTAGACTCCCCACTGTCCACCAGCTGAAGCCTTCTCCTGCAAGCTTCCTGCTTTAGAAACCTCCAGAGAACAGGGCATCGAACACTCTGCTTGCATCACTCCCTGGGACATGGTCAGATCCTCCCAGGAATCATGGCACACGCCCTCCCCATCCCAGTGTGGCTCCCAGTTCCTTCCTGCAGGGACTGGTGATCCCTCGTCCTCGGGATGCCCTTGGAGCCCTTTACCCACCACTCACTTGGCTTTTTTTTGTTTTGTTTTTTTGGAGGGGGAGGGAATAAGTCCACCGTGAGAAGGAGGATTATCCCTCCCCACAGACACTGTGCTTCAAACCTCTGACGATTTTCTCGCCTGTGAATCTCCAAACCACTCAGCTCCCCGTCAGTGCCCCGCCTGTCGGGCCCGCCTCTGTCAAGCTAGGGCTGGGGGCTGCGTGGGACGAGAGCCACACCGCTTCCCAAATGCCACGATGTTTTCTTCTTGACTGTGGCCATTCATACACCAAAACGGTTTCATTCAGATTTTTTTTTCTGCCTCTCTTTACATCTGAAAAGATGAGAGCATTAATTAACATATGACTTGATGCAAAAACATAAATAGAAATCATAACAAAAGTCCAACCTTTAACGGGTTCAAATGTAACATCTCTGTGCAAGCGAGTGATTATGTTATCGGTGCGGTTTCTCTACCAACTCTCAATGAGCTGCGGAGAATGTCTCCCTGCTTCTGGGTCTGCGGTAGAAACATGCTAATGAGAATTAGAGGGGATGCACTGGAGGGGGTCTGGGACAAGTGGGGTCCAGCTTCCTGTGTGGTCAACTTTCAGAGAACCTACCTTAACAGTACCACGGCCCCCGAGGCTTATAAGAAAAAAAAAACACAAAAAACAAAAAACACAACACCAACAAAACAAAACCAAAAAACAAACAAAAACAAAATGTACAAACCCACATCTTTCACTCCAAAACTACACACTTCTTTTTTTTTTTTTTTAAGATTTTATTTATTTATTCGACAGAGATAGAGACAGCCAGCCAGAGAGGGAACACAAGCAGAGGGAGTGGGAGAGGAAGAAGCAGGCTCACAGCGGAGGAGCCTGATGTGGGGCTCGATCCCAGAACGCCGGGATCACGCCCTGAGCCGAAGGCAGACGCTTAACCGCTGTGCCACCCAGGCGCCCCTAAAACTACACACTTCTAATCTGCAAGCCTTAAGAATGCAGAAGAGAATGTCAGTGTCAAAAGACTTACTGCCATAAACAAACAAACAAACAAACTATAAGACAAAAGCAACAAACAGGAGTAGCAGTGAAACGTTCCCCATACCTGCGTCCCCAAAACCAAGCAAAGAGACGTTAACGCTAACGGCCATACAATTAGTACGGGAACTCCGACTCGAGCATGAAAGATGGGGCTACTATTTTATCTGGTCCCAATGTCTCATTTTACAGATAAAGAAACTGAGGCCCAGAGCAATGGTACCAAGACAGCTCCTAAGGTCTGTGACCGTGTCGGGACTTGAATTCACGCCCACATGCCAGCTCTGTTAGACCATGTTGATGGTGACGCGGACGTTGACGGGGACTTTAACATCAGCCTGGATCCTGGTCCGGGGATGTCGGTGGCCAAGAGGGTGGGGCTTGCGTCTCATCGGTGACTAGCATTCGGTGAATTTAGGTCTGGCAAACCATTTATTGAACACCTACTATACCAGGCGCTGTTACTGGCCTCACAGAACTCATGGCTCAGCAAGGAAGGCAAATGACCAATATGTAAAAAACCACACATAAGCCAAGATGATAAATGTCGAGCAAGGTGCTCTGGGGATAAAGGTAAAGGAGCCATCGGTCCTGCCTTAGACACAGGGCGGCACGGAGGGTTTCAGGAAAGAGTGAAGAGGTCGATACCGAGCTGGCTCCTGAAAGATAAGGTGTGCATCAAGGAAAAAGCCAGAAGAGTAGGGGAAACTAAGAACACAGAGTCCCGACCTTCCACCGTGGGTCTGGGGAGCGAGGGGTGAGCCCAGCGGACAGAAAGCCTGGAAGTGGCAGCTGGAGCCGAGCCAGATCTGTATAAACGTCTGTACTGAGCTGGGGATTTTGTTATCCCGCAAATAATGGAGACAATGACAGGGTTTTTTTGTCGTTTTTTAGGAATGGGATCAGATTTCTGTTTTAGAACAGGATTCTGTTGGTATTGCGAAGGATGGATGGGAGGCGAGAGAGAGAGTTGAAAGTCAGGAAGATCCCTCTACAAAGCTGAAATAGTATGAGAGAGAGAGAGATACCCAGCATGCCGAGCTGGGGGGGGAGGTGGCGGGAACAGACGGGTTACGAGCCGCACGTGTCCCAGTTGGAATGGCCAGGACTCCAGATGATGGCGTGCGGTGGCTGGGCAGCTCGGGCTTCTGGTGAGGGCAATGCTGATGCAGATGTGCAAAGGAATGTTCCCGATGGTGGTGATGCTAATACTTAGCTCCCGCTTCTTCTCTACACGCCGGCCATCGATTGCTAGCCTGGTTCTTGAATGCCAAGCTTGTTTCTGCTTCTGCTTCTGCTGCTGCTTCTGCGTACCTCTCTGCCTGCGATGCTCGGCTTGGACTGTCCCACTGAGCGTCCTCACCCTCCAGGTCTTGCCGCAGGTTAAACTGGCAGCAAACCACCGGAAGCAAGGAGAAAGGCATGGATTCTGGCTCGCGGTCCTTCTTGATCTCGGACCTCTGACCTCCGGAACTGTGAGACCATAGATTTCTGTTGTTGTGACACTTTCCATTGGGAGCACTTGACTTCCGCAGCCCCAGCAAGCTAATACAGGTCTCAGCTCAGTCAACGTCTGTCTGAGACTTTCGATGGCCACATGATCTAAAATAGGGCGTCCCGGTCACATCACCTTGCTTCACTGTCTCCACATTTAACATCTCCCTATCTTGTTCATGTATTTATGTAAGTGTTTTCTCTCTCCCTGCTTGCTGCTCCCCCAGGCACCCTTAGAAAGCATGTTCCATGATACTGGGGGGATTTTTCTTAACCTCTCCTCTTTCTCTGGATTGTAGAATAATCTGGCCATGATGGGCAATCACTGAGTATGTTATTGAAAAGGAATGAGTAAATAAACAATGATCAGTCTTGACCTTAAAGCTAACTCTGATGTCAATCACCACTCAAGTATTAATCACCTGTCCTCTGGAAAGCGTTGGATTTGGGGGGGCGGGTGTCTTCTAGGGAAGAATGGTCTGGATTACTCTTCGCTCCACCATCTGAGCTGGGATGCCTTGAGGAGTGGAAACACCCGCGTGGGTCCTTGGGTGGCGTGGCTTCCATCCAACACCGTTGGTCTTAAACAGTGGCTCAGGACTCCCAAAGTGAGTGCTCCAGAGAACAAGCTGGAAACTGCATCACTTTTTAGGACCCAGCCTCAAAGGCACACAGTGTTATTTCCACCATATTGTATTGGTCAAAGCAGCCGTTAGCCTATCCAGCTTGAAGGAGAGCAGGGGGGATACAGACCTCACCTCTTGATGGTATGGAGGCAAGATTATACTGCATGAGAGGACATGGGATGGTAGATAGGTTGTTGCAGTTGCTTTGGAAAATAGAGTTTGCCTCAGATTCTTACCCTAAACCTGATTCTTGAGTCTCGCTCTGAGTGATTCCGATTTCTGGGTTTCAGTCCCAGGTGGGAACACCTTTAGGGGGTCCCGGGAATGCCTAATTTTAACAAGCCTCTCAGATGCTTCTGATCCTGAGCTCCACAGCCCCACTGTCTAAGAATCCTACTTGGGGCCTGGTTGACATCTCCCTACAGCTGCCACCATTGAATGTAGGCACCGTCGTGCTCCCCCCAAGTATGGCAAATGTAGAGATACGATAAGCCAAAATGTCAGGGCTCCCAAATCTATAAAAACGAGCTATTAATATAATAATGTAGAAAGATTAAAAATGACTGTATTTACGTATAAATTTTGAAATACTCTTGGAGAAATCGCAGAATGAAAAAACCTAAACCAACTATTATGGTCTTGCTAATGGAACTGTTCTCAATTTCTGCCTCATGCAATTGCTCGTGTTCCCCTCGTCCAAAATTATGAATTTCCTGTAAATCCTTTCCCAATATCACAGACTTTCTTGGGGTGTACTTGTGCTTTCTGTAATCACTGGGGATGATTTAAAAATCCTTCCATGGGGCACCTGGGTGGCTCAGTCAGTTAAGAATCTGCCTTCGCCTTAGGTCATGATCTCGGGGTCCTGGGATCGAGCCCCACATAGGGCTCCCTGGTCAGCGGGGAGTCTGCTTCTCCCTCTCCCTCTGAAGATCCCCCCAATTGTGCTCTCTCTCTCTATTAAATAAATAAGATAAAATAAAATAAAAAAATTTTTTAAAAAACAGGTGCCCCAGTGACAATACTTTTAATACTTAAAATACTACTGATGCCAAACAGACATATTTTGGGGTAGCAAATTCTACTCCTCTTCATAATCAATTCAAAGACAGTTTCTGGGAGCGCCTGGCTGGCTCCGTCGGTGGAGCACGCGACTCTTGATCTGGGGGTCGTGCGTTCAAGCCCCACGTTGGGCATAGAGATTACTTAAAAATAATAAAACCCTTTCCAAAAAAATGTATTGTCACTTTTAAGAAACAGCAGACGGGTAGAAAAAGCTCTGAAAACTGAGTCTGATTTACCCTTTTGGAAGAGACATTTACATTTATAAGGGAAATTTCCATTTGTAAAGGTGTCTCCCTTTCTGTTCCAGGAATAGAAGGATGACTAAGTCTCCAGAAACTCTTATCAATGGGGAAGGACAATTTTTCCCTTGTTGACTGGGCTTTTCCTGATCCCTCCCAGATCTGTCTCCCCACCATCTGACATTTTTTGTCTTTAGCTGATATTTAAAGGTTGGTTTGGGCCATTTCTCAAGAGTTACTGGGTTTTTCTGGGTCTTTCTCATGCATATAGGAGCTTTACATGTTATTAAACTCCTGTTTGTTTTCTCCTGTTGGTCTTTTAGTAGTGGAAGGGGGGCGGAAATCTCAGCCAAGAACCTAGAAGAATAGAGGAAAAATTATTTTCCCTCCCTCACAATTACCTAATCCCCCTCCGCCCCCACCATTCTCAATCTTGTAAACATTGTCTGAATATAGCGGATGAGCCCTTAAGGGATGACCTGGAGTGGATTCTGGACTGTTCCCTACGGACAGGGTGTCCTTCTGCTGAAGCTAGTTGTCAGGGGACTCAGAGTTAGACACGAAGAGTTCTGTAGGTCAGAGATCGGAAAAGACGGGCCAGGTCAGCTCTGAAGACAGAGGGGTGGGGCTAGAGATCAGACATCAGCGTGATCAGCACACACCCTAGGGGCCAGGAAGGGCAGGTGCAGAGCTAGGAACTGGCTGTTAGGAGACCTTAAAGCAAAGCCAGGTAAGAAAGCAAAGTCCCAAGTGGTTCTTCTGCGGATAAGAAGGTGCCGGGAAGGGGGTGGTGGAAAGTTTCCTCTGCCCTTCCAGTCCTTCTGGCAGGAATAAGCACCAAGTTCACATGACACAGATTAAGAGGAGAAAATCACATTTCACTGTGTGCATATGTGGAACCCAGAAAGGCATGTACATTCCAAAGACTGGGAAAACGAGAATGTATGTCATTCTCAACTAAGAAGAAGTGGGTAGGAGTCTGGGACTTCCAGGGGAAGGAATGCAATTCACGGGGGATGAAAAAGAGTTAAATGTTTGGTCAATAAGTGTGTGCTGAGCCACTAAGTAAAAATGGGACCGGGAGGACTCCAATCCAACAGGGCTTGCGAGGTTCCTCCCTGTCTCCCTCATTTGTATCTGAGGTACCTCCCTATGGTGGGAGCTCTCCTCCGGGAGCAGGTCCTCTATCTAAATTCTTTCAGGCAGTCGTGCGGGAGGAGGGAAAGAGCTTTTCCTGAATCTTCTATGTTTTGATTGCTTTTTAAGGCAAAATCATTTTCATGGCGCAGCTTGGGGTGACCTGCCTTTGGCCCCTACAAAGGCATTAGTCCGTGGCCCTCCAGGCTTAAGGAAGTAGCTGGGAGTCAGTCCCTCGATGGTACAGTGACTGGGGTGTCCGTCCGGGGGTGCATGCCCAGAGCCCATGGGGTCCATGCTCAGGACCCAGCTCTTTTGGGCAGCCGTGGCCAGGGGTCCCTTGCACCGCCCTGGGCATCTCAATGCCAGTTGGCCAGACTCACAGTGCTTCCCTGTCCAACTCCTTGGCTCCCCCAGAGCTCTGACTCACATGGGAGGGGGTCTCCTGGGTCCTGGAGAGCGGAGCACAGAGGGGGAGGCTTCCTGACTCACCTGCGGGACGTGACCTTGAACAAGTCTATGGAGTTTCAGTGGTTTTGGTGACGATTATAATCAGGGTCACCGCTGAAAGGGATACTCTTCTGCCAGTCTGGGCTGTTTCCCTCTTTACTGTTGCAGCCTGCATCACCTTTCCTCATCCCCCGCCCTGCTGGCCACCTCCTCCTCGGTGGGATCAAGATCACTTAGTCTGACCTTGACCCTTGACACCTGCCTATGCAGCATCCAAAGAGAGAAACAGACTGCTAGGTCCCCCAGCTGGCTTCTGACGGATCTGAGCAGAACACCCGGGACTCCCGGGGCCACCTGATTTTCTGTGTGTCGCTCCAAACAGTCTCATCTTCCTGTTTTTCTTTTCTTGCTTGCCCGCCTTCCTCTTCTCCGACTCTAGGAACGATGGGTGGGCTCCTCAGGGCTTCAAGAACAAGAAAAGCTATGTGTTTGGGCTGTGAAGAGCTTGCGAGTGGCAGGACCTGCGGGCCAGACACAGCCACATCTGAAACCCCTATGAACTCCCTGCCCAAATTTGTCCCAGCAGACACCTACACCTCCCTCCCCTCCGGCACCCCAGCACCGAGCACGAGCACCGGCGGGGTCATTCTGACTTGCAAAGTGAAAATTGGTTGTTTGGTGTGGCTCACGCCAGGACCCACCAAAGCCCAGCCATCAGTTACCGACATTATTGCAAATAGTAATTTTTCTGTTGCAAACGGAGCAGCAGATGAGCTGCTGATTTCCAGCGCAGCGCCTCCGACTGCACGGGAACTGTTTGCAGGCATGCGCACTGCGGCGGTGGCCTTTTCCTCCTATTTTAGTTTGCTTGCCCTCGAGTAGGTCGTGGTTGGTGCTGGGGAGTTTCCTGGAACTCACCCCCCGCTGACCGAAATCGCCGAGATCCCAGCGTCTGCGGCTCCTTCTCTGCCTTGTGCGGCTGTTAGCGATGCTGGAATCCGAAAATGCTTGAATTAAAAGGAACCCCGGCCATCACCCCATAGCCTGCTCGTTCATTTCACAGATGATGACACTGAGACCCAGATAAATTAGGGGCTGGCATTTAGCGACAGAAGGAGGAAGGAGCCTAACTTAAGGAAGCAGAAGGCGGGGGGGAAGGAGGGACTAATATCTATTGACCTCCTACTATGTGCCAGGCTTAAAACTTGGCAATCTCATCTCTTTTGCAAGTGGGGGCTTTAAAAAGGAAAGCACTGGGACTCTACGTGGTCGAAGGGCTTGACCAGTGTCACTCAGTGCAAAGCGGAGGAGCCCACGGGAGCCGTGGGAGGTAAGCTCCACCCCAAAGCTGTGTTGCTAAAAGCAGAGCGATTCCCCAGGGTTTACCAAATAGGAGATAAGCCTAGAGCTATAGCTGTGGGTTGGGTCTACCCCAGGGCCCTTTTCAAAGACAGAAGGATGGCGATGCTGGTGGTTTAATTTCTGCCTCTACCTTTCTAGCAAATGGGATCTGGGGGAAAGGGTCATAAAAGATTCCTATTTTTAGGGACACCTGGGTGGCTCAGTCGGTTAAGCGTCTGCGTTTGGCTCAGGTCATGATCCCAGGGTCCTGGGATCGAGCCCCATGTCGGGCTCCCTGCTTATTGGGGAGCCTGCTTCTCCCTCTCCCTCTGTCTGCCACTCTGCCTGCTTGTGCTCTCCATCTCTCTCTCTCCCAAATAAATAAATAAAATCTTTTTTTAAAAAAGTCCTATTTTTATGTAGTTATGGCTCAGGATTAATTTTGCTTATTTCTGGTCATTATCACTCTTCAGCTGCCTAGGAGTCTGGTCAGAATCAACCCGGTATTTGTTTTTGTAATCATTTTGGTAATGTCTGTCTCCCCCATCAAAACGTAAGCGGGGGATGATGTCAAATATTTTCTCCATTATACCCCAAGCCTCTAATACAGTTCCTGGTAGGTGATAAAGGCTCTCCATAGATCCTTGTTGAATGAACGAATGAATGCATGCACGCGTGAATGAACTAATTTATTTTTTGATCTGCCCAAATTGGAAGATGAAAAGAGGTTAAATTTTGTGATTGTTTGGAATGTTGAGTATAATACTTAGAATAAAATACTTGGCCTTAAATTTCCACACTCCTGTTTTTTAGTTATCTACTAGACATCATGGTTTCGTGGAAGGAGTCTTAGAGATGAGAGTCCTAGACCCAGCACTCCTCTTTTGGGTCACCTAGAACCACCTGCTTTGCCCCTCGGACTGTTTCCTCACTTGTCGATTGAGGGTGTTGGAATCAGTGAGCACCTCATTCCTTTCTAATCTAATACTCCGACTTTCGTGAGAAACTATGAGCCGTGTCAGATCGAGAGCGTATCTTTGTGCTAGAACTTCCTCCGTCATGACAGTAAATCCACTTTGCTTCTTAGCTGTGCTGTGACTTCTGGCCTTGGATGTGTTCCTTCCCTTAGTCTTCCTCTACTGCCATGGAGGGCCCGGAACACTCAAGGCCCACGTGGCATTTGTCACACACAGCTGGTGCCCACTTACCTACCCCTCAGACACATCCAGATTTTTCTAGGGAGCCTGGGGGCCTTGGCCTGTTGAAACTGGCCTGAGAAACACTGTCTTCCAGGAAATGTTGGTCCAATAGGAGACTCCATCAAAATGTTTACTATTGTCCATGAAGTCCGGGAAATGTTGCCCTAAAGAGCCACTTCCTGGAAATCCACGATGCGCTCAGCATTTTTGAGTGTCTGGGCATTGACACAATAAACAGACCTCTTAAACTTTGGTGAAATAACAAAAATACAACCGAGTACATTTTAAAGATCTAATTGGCCTTATTAATTGGTTTATGAAAGGGGTTGCCTCCCGTCTAGCAAGTAGAGGGGAGCTCCAAAGGGCTACAGATAGGGAAAGGTTTTTAAAAGGCAGAAAGGAGGGACTGGGTGTGGCTCAGGCAGTTAAGGGGCCCACGCTTGATTTCCGCTCAGGTCATGATCTCAGGGTGGTGAGATTGGGCCCTGTGTCAGGCTCCATGCTCAGTGGGGAATCTACATGAAGATTCTCTCCTTCTGCCTCTCCCCCATCTTGAAAATAAATAAATAGATCTTTTAAGAAAATAGAGGTAGGATAAAGAGGAAAAAAAGGATTATTTCAGGTGAGATCATCTTCAAGTGGGGAGAAAGGATTCTAGCAAGTAGATTAGCTCATCTCCCTTTGGAGGATAAAGAGGGCTCACATGACAGATTATTTCATTGGTGCCGACCAGAAAATTCCTATCTGACTGGTTAAAACTACATTTCTGGGGATTGAAACTGAGTTGGGTTAGGTATTAAGTCTTCCTTTACTGACTTGGGGCCTTAACCTAAGCGACGCCCTTTGGGGGGCCTGTGGTGTTCTTTTTTACACTTTCTTTAATCCTCTTCCCTAAGTACAGTGGACCACAAAAGCCCCATCTTTTCCTCCTCACCCTTATTCACAGCTCACCAAAGTCTTCCCTGTCATGCATTTACGGGAGACACTGAGATCTCGAAGGAAGGGAAAAGGTTAAGCCAGCCCAGAGCTAAATTTGCAGAGAAGATCAAGTTTGCAGCAAGTGCACTCTCGTTCCACCCTCTGGATGCTTCTCATCTCCCAGGGTCCAGAGCTCTCCTCACTGTGGTCTGTCAGCATCGAATCACCGACTCGGCTTCCTATTGGCTCGTTTCTCCAAGTCAGGGTGAGACTCAGGGGCTGTATTTGTGTATTTGTGTACTTGTGCCGTAGCCAGAGATCTGAGCAGGGGTCTCAATCAGCCTCTAGGCAGACAGAACGCAGCGCCGAGGCACTGAGAAATATTTAAGTACCGATTTGTGAAAAACACCGCTGAACAAGAGGGAGGTAATATCAAGCCAAAGACAAAGAAGAAGCTCTATCGGATAATTCCATATTTTAGAATGAAGCACAAATTATTAGGAAGTGATTTGCATTTTCAATAGTCCAAGAAATAGTAGTATTTCCTTGACATATAATAAAAATATCCGTAAAGAGAGAATGAGCTAAACAAAGGGACGGAAGGGTAAGATGAAAACAGAGATCGAAGAATATGGCAATGAAGCTAATATTTTAATAGCAGTTGAAAAAATACATAGAACCGATCCTGCAAGGGGGAAAAAAAACATGTAAGTGACACAGAGAGCAAATTAGAAAAGGTCCCCAAGAATATAGACGAAAAATGGGAAGTCTTTCCAAACAGCAAAAAAGAATAGAAAAAAGAATAGATGAGAGCAGAGAATGTAAACTCAGCACACAGATATTCTTCAAGCAGAAAACGGTACCATTTAAGTAGAATCGATAATCAACGATAGAGTAGAAGAAAATTTTCCTGAGAGGAGAGGGATAGTGTAGACATCATGAAAGATTCACTGCCCAGTAAAAATGTATATGGCTTATTTTTAAAAACCTAGAAAGAAACAATTGGTCAAAATAGTAACATATAGTCTAACTTTGTAGATGTAACCATTGTTAAGAGTTTGGCGTATCCTTGTGGCCTTTGCTTTTTTCATTGCTTATATGGCTGTATTAGTATTTTGAGAAGAATTTTGGAAAATTCGATGAAAGAGATAAAAACAAAGACATGTATTTCCGCTTGGGCCATTATGAGGGGACCCATATGTTCTTGGGGCTCAGCATGGCAGTGGTGGTGACAGTGGAAATGAGAACCAGAGGTACGTGAACGATGAGGGACCTCAGCACTGGGGCCCTTGACCGGCCACGCTTCCTCACTTAGATATTCCCCTCCAAGGGTAAACTTGGAAATTTTCAACTTTTTTCTGGAAAGTACCGACCCACAACCATGGATCAGTTTTGTTTATCAAAAAGAAGAAAACCACAGTGAGGTGGTGGGTTACTTGAGCGGTTGGGAGACTGAATTATTGGTAGGCAGCTGTTGGAATGCCAGTGTGCAAATTGTGCCTTTCCTTGGGTATCTTTAGGAAAAGCACTGATCACCGTATGTGCTGAATGGCCCAGAAATCCACTTGCTTTAAGGTGGGAGGCAGGACAGAATGAACTCTAAAGACCCCTTTTTGTTCTGTTAGCTTGTGTCTCCATGGTGCCATTGGCACCCCTCCTAGCCATTCCTTCTAGTGTTATTTCAGCATAATTCACATTGCTGGGTGGAAATAACCAGGGGAGAGAGAAGTCTCGGGTACTAATGAGCACATCAAGTACAATAATGATAAACTCACTGTCCTTCCAACCATTGATCTTCGCATCACTCGGCTGTTGGTTGCAAATGAGCAGAAGGAAGGAAAAGCCTCCTACAACCCTACCACCCACTGAATCACCATTAACGTTTAGGTGTATGTCCTTTGAAGCTTTACTCTGTCCATATTTTAGATGTGATTTTGATCGTATGCTGCAGTTTAAATCGTATATACTTATTATATAAAAGTCCATCTATTTTTTTTTCTGATGTGAAAAGGAGGAGTCATTGACGACAATCTTGGAAGTACATAATGAAGAAAAATTTTAAAACATCCAGATTCCCATTTCTTAGACATAACATTTTTAGCCTTTGGTGTGTATTCCTGTAGTGTTAAAAAAAAAAAATCTTTATTGCCTTCCCTAGAGTGGGGCAGTTTTATGAACACTGTAAAAATCTGAAAACTATATATATGGTATACAACATGTGTATACATTTATATGGGTGTGTGTGTATTTATTCATCTTTTGCAAAATCAAATTATACTCTCTATTCTATCTTTTTTTGCATTTAGCAACATAATATGGCAGCACTGTTTTAAAACGTCTCCAATGGCATTGTTTTTATGTTTTTTTCCATTTCTCTATTACATGCAAACTTGCAAGGAATATTCTGTTACCTGTGTCTTTTCACGCTTACATAAGTATTTCCTTTTTTTTTTTTTTAAGATTTTATTTATTTATTCGACAGAGAGAGACAGCCAGCGAGAGAGGGAACACAAGCAGGGGGAGTGGGAGAGGAAGAAGCAGGCTCCCAGCGGAGGAGCCTGATGTGGGGCTCGATCCCATCACGCCGGGATTATGCCCTGAGCCGAAGGCAGACGCTTAACCGCTGTGCCACCCAGGCGCCCCTAAATTATGCTTTCTGACCTGCCACCTGGAGCCCTCCTTGGGGACTTATAGAACTACCTTCCTTCAACCACAAACCAGATGTTATCTACTGACTGTGTCCCTCCAAAATTCATACATTGAAGCTTAACCCCCTACATGATCGTATTTGGAGGTGGGGTCTCTGGGAGGTAATCAGGTTTACATGAGGTTATAAGCTTAACGACTGCGCTACCCAGGTGCCCCTACATAAGTATTTCTATGGGAACCAGAGGGTCCAAAGGCTCGCATTTTTAAAATGTGGAAACATGTACATTTTAGATCTCAACGTATATTTCCTTCAAGGGGGCTACTCCAGTCCCACTCCCACCAACAATGTATGAAATTACCTGTTTGGACAATATTAGATATTTTCAGTACCTTTAATTTTTGAGAACCCAATAACCGAAGAACGTCAGATTTAATCTGCATTTATTTCATGACGATGAGCCTGTGTATCTTTTTGTGTTTATGGTCATTTCCACTCATTCTGTAAATTGCTGTTCTTACCCTTCTACCATTGTCGCTCGGACTGTTTCTTATTTTCTTACTTCTAGTGCAGGAACGCTTTAAACATTACAGATATCAACCACAATATAAGTTTTAAATAAACAGAACATTTCCACTCAGAACATTTCCACTGAGCAATAAAAATACCAGCGTGTTGCTTTATGGAGAATTTTTTTTTTTCTTTGATGGTGAAAAATAGAGATTTTTTACTTACTCGTTCTGGTGCGGTGTGCCAAATGTATAAATAATTTAACTGCTACTAGCAAATGGCATAACAAAACAATGCCAGATATCCTTTTAAATGATCAACAAAACTTGTCAAGAATTGTGAGGTGGACAATATGGCCCAAGAAAACATATTTCCTGGAGAAAGACATTTCCAAGAATGAACGTATTTGCTGAAAGAAAGCTCTGCAGAGCCAAATTGCCCCACGGGCTGCAACATCCACCTGAACATAGAGAAAAGAGCTAGATTCCTAATTTAGGAACAGAACTGAACAAAGAAATACTTTCAAGCTCGTTTATGTTTTTTTTTTTATTTAAGATTTTTATTTATTTATTCGACAGAGATAGAGACAGCCAGCGAGAGAGGGAACACAAGCAGAGGGAGTGGGAGAGGAAGAAGCAGGCTCATAGTGGAGGAGCCTGATGTGGGGCTCGATCCCACAACGCTGGGATCACGCCCTGAGCCGAAGGCAGACGCTTAACCGCTGTGCCACCCAGGCGCCCCAAGCTCGTTTATGTTGTAACAAGATTTGCGATGACCAGGAGGAAGACCTCATCCCCCCCTGCTCCCCCACGTTGGAGCAAGAACCAGAGCTCAGCTTTCCCCTTGATGCAAACCTCAAGTTTCATGTTCAGCGTACAGATACTGGAAAAGGAAGAAATGGGTTGCTTCCTATTTTCAAGTCGACAAACTCACCCATGGCATCTCATGGGTGCTCTGCTAAGATTGTTTACAATCCTGGACGAGATCCTGAGGCCCAGGGAAAATCCCCTCCAGTGTTGGCAACAGGATCGACCGTCAAATTTGGAGCACTGCAGATTTTTGTTTTTGGTTTTCTGTTTGTTTTTGTTTTTGTTTTTTTTGCCATCTTAGTAAATTTCTGTGAGTAAGTTAGAGATTGTTCATGGGCTGCGCCAAAAAGCCATTTAGTTTTTGGAGAGGAAAGAGTGAAACTTGCACATACACGTGTGTCCTTGTGTGGACAGGTGTCCACATGAACTTTTAACTGAAGTATAATAAATACTCAGACAAGTGCACAACTGTCTAAACCAATTAATTTTGGGGCTTGAACCCATGACCCTGAGATCGAGACCTGAGCTGAAATCAAGAGTCAGATGCTTAACCGACTGAGGCACCCAGGTGCGCCTGTCATTTTTGTTTTGTTTTTTATGTTAGCAATTCTGGTGGGTGTATGTTAATGTCTCAGGGTGGCTTGAATTTGCATTTTCCTCGTAATTAATGAAATCAAGAAACCTGAAAAGTTGGGTTTTTTTGACCACTGGATATTCTTTTAATGAACTACTAGTTTAAATCTTCTACCCTAGAAACTAAATTTTAGGCAGAAGCGTCTACCTAGTTCTTTGCCCTTTAGAAAGACGTTACATTGGCTCGCTAAACCCCACTCGCAACAATCAAGTCACGTGGGAGGAGGTTAAGAAATCAGCTTTACAGACGAGGAAAATGAGGTCCAGCATTTGCTGGACTCAACTCATAGTTGAGTTATCCAGGGCTTTAGTTGTGGTAAGACCCCATCTTCCTGTCTTCATTCAACTGACTCATATTCTACCATATTGCTTGTCCTGGTCACCAACCAATAATGGTCCGCCATTATTATGGTGCACCAACTGTGGTTGTCAGTGTCTGCGGTGACTCCGCAAGACTGAATGATAAATAAGGCATGGTTCATGCCACAAAGAAGGGCTTGGCGACTACTACTTACTGTGGGTCTGTGTTGTCTAAATTCATGGTCATCTCTTGCGATAAAATGGACACAGTACCCCACGCACCAGCTTGTCCTACCTCGAGAGAACCACCTCAGGAAAATTAAGAGATGGTTCAGGACCAAACAAAATATTGGGGCTGTGTCAACCCTGACCCCACTGCTCAGGTTCAAACCCTAGCTCCTTGACAAACCAGCATGTGATCGTGGGCTAGTTGCCTGAATTACGTGCCTTAGTTTTCTTTTTCTAAAATGGAGATCGTTTTACTTCTTCATTTGTAGAGCCATCAGCATGATCCGATGAGCTAACACCTGGAAGTTCTCGGTGGCGTGCCTGGCACGTAGCGATCACGTGATTCTTGGGTGAAATTCTTCGTCTCAGGATCACTCATTCATCTGTTTCCTCTTTCCTCATCCTCTTCCTTCAACTATTCTTTTCCATCACCTCTACATCTCTTCTCTTCAGTCAACTTTTAATTTTGTCCTCCATCCCCTTCTGGACCAGGGATACTCGAATTTTAACAAGACTTTCCGGGGATGTGCTGCTTAGCTCAACATTTTCAAAGCTTATGTTACCATCGGCCTCCTGGAGATGACTTAAGGCAGTAAACACAAAACATCGTATTAACGTTGAGTCACCCTTTGAAAAAGTTAGAACCCTTTTATGTGTACTCTAACCCTCTCGGGACCCCAAGGAGAACATTTCAGTGTTGTACCAGCCTGTTTGTAATGTATTTTTAATGATTGCTACTCCCACCTGTTTTTGGTTTGGTTTGGTTTGGTTTTTAACTAAGAGACAAAGGGCCCAACCTAACAGCCTGAACCAGGAAATAATATCTCAATGATCTCAAATAATATTATCTTATATATGTGCAGTTTTCTGCATTTTAACTCATTTTATATGTGATACTGTGTTCCATTTAAAGTAGTAAAGGTTCATTCCTGGTTAAGCCAAATACGTTAGCCGATTTAAATAAAAATACCGAACATATGATATGGCCAAAAATTATGTGGGTCTGAAAAATACTGTTTTAACCTGAAGCACTGTGTCTTTTTTCTTAAGTTTTTAATTTAAAGACTTTTTTTAAAGAAGATTTTTAATTTATTCATTTGAGAGAGAGAGAGTAAGAGAGAGCACAAGCAGTGGGGAGAGGGAGAAGCAGGCTCCCCGCTGAGCAGAGAGCCCAATGTGGGGCTCGATCCTAGGACCCTGAGATCACGACCTGAGCTGAAGGCAGGTACTCAACCGACTGAGCCACCCAGATGCCCCTTAAGTTTTTATTTTACTTTCAGTTAGCATACGGTGTTATATTAGTTTCCGGTGTATAATGTAGTGATTGAACACTTCCATGCATCAGCCAGAACTCATCACGACACGTGCATGCCTTAATCCACATCCCCCACCTGCCTCCCTCTGGTGACCATCAGTTTTGCTAAGAGTCTGAAACAGTGTGTCTTTTTTGTCTGCAACAATATGTCTCTAACGGTGACACATCAGCCTAAGGAGGCTGACAAGTGGAGACTCTTTTCCCCTGCAGAAGGAGCTCCATCCTGTAGGAGAAACAAGAATTTGGGTTGGACACTGAAATGGATTTGGTTTTAAGTGGTTTCTCCTCTTGCTTACTGTTTACCCCTGAAAAAAAAATTATCAATCTCTTCAACGTCAGTCGTATCATTTGCTAATTGAGAATAATTCTTACTCTCTGATTAAAGAAGATGATGCATTTGAAGCATGAAACGTACTGTCTGACTCACAGTAGGTATTCGGTAAATGCAAGGATTTTATTATAACACCACACGGTACAGTGACCGTCTTTCCTGCTACTGTCGCATTCTTCAAATTCTAATCTCAGTTTCCAAAGACTGGTCTCTGGATTCCAGCACAGCCAAAGGCACTTCAACACAGCACCCACCTGACAGATAGGAGGTGCTCGTTAAGGGCAATTTAATTGATCAGTTGATTAATTGAGCAGGAGGCCTCTGTTAGTGTTGTGGTTGGACCGCTCCCCTGTGGGCCCACATTGGCACATCTGTTTATTAGTTCATTCCAGAGAAGCCTTTAACGTTGTGGGAGGAGGCACCCAGCACGATAGTCTGTTTCGTTTTGTTTGGTTGGTTTGGTTTTCCTTTACTTGGAACAGGGGGGATTTGAAACAGCGGTGGAATGTAGGTCTAGGGAATGAAAATAGGACATCTGGTCTACTTTGGGATGGTCCCGCCATGTTGCCCTTCTTGACTCTGTTGCCAAACAGGAGGGAGAGGTTGTACCTATTCCTACTGTTCATGAATGTGTTCATAGAGGGGCGAATTCCTACTCCATTGCACGAGGATGGACAGCATGGAAGGAACACAGAGCTGTTCTCCACTCTCGGTCTTTGGCACAAGAGGAAGAGGAATAACTATCTGAATGGTGAGTCTGGAAGAAGAAATCCAGCATGCTTAGCTCAGCCCTCTCTCTTCTCCTTTACAACCAGCCTGCCTGCTAAAAGCACCCATCCTCTTCCTCTCCATCCTTTGAGCTTGTGAGCCAGCGTCCTGTGGGGGAGGCCCGCGGTTGGCAATCCGTGCCCATAACTCATAGTACTTGTACCTAATTAGGAGGGGAAATATTAGGAAGACCATTGCAGGCACACATTGAAGCATTTCCTTCCAGCCCAGATGACTAGAATTGGGGTGCCCAATACCTGAAGGGAAGGTTGTCAAGGCAGAGACAGAACAACAGAACCAAATTTTTGACGTTTGGTGTCTAAAGGCAGGGTTCAGGATTTAAGACCCACAGATTTAGAAGAATATGCAGAATTGTTTTTCCCACTTCCAGACCAGATCAAGATACTATCGTTCGAGACCAAACAGATAGGAGCTGAGCCACTGAGAAGGGACTAGCCCTCCTATGCCCAAGTGAGCGCCATCTGTCCCCAGTCCCAGGGTGGCATGTGAGAGCTGATTCACCGCCTGAAGTTCTTCCCTTCCTATTCAAGGGAGAACTGAACATCCCATATGCCAAGGAGCTGTGAGAATTTCCATCTCCTTGCCATCCAGTGAGTAATTTTTGTGGATGGCTGCCAGAACATTGCTTGTTGATTAGGAGTGATGTCTGTCTGCATGGTGACACGCCACATAGCCCTCCTCCACCTCACCATGTGGACTTTCCTGCTCGAATGACCCAGGACCCTTGAAAGCTCTTTGAGATGGAGATGAGGGTGGTGTAGACAAATAAATGGAATGATGATTGTTTAGAAGCGAAACCTTATATTCTTAAAGTAGGGCTGGATTGGACCAATCTAAACGTCACCCCCTACTCATCCCAGGAGTAAAATGCTCACAACTTGTTTTATTTCTTTACTCCCTTGCATCACCTAATACAAGGGAATCGTGTGTGTAGAACGGCCTGGATAAATACATCTTTGTTGAATTTAGTAAATTCAGTTTACTTGAAACTTGACGATGCTCTGACTGTGTGGCCAATGGACCACACTTCGTACTGATCGCGTTTCCGACACTTAGTTGCTAAATCATCTCTGGCCAAGGCTAGAAGCAACTGATGTCTTTGTATCTGTGGTTTTAGGTCCTGAGGTCTCCATGTCAGGAAACGTAATTACTTTTTTAAAAGAAGAAACCAAACTTTAGAAAGCCTTCCCCAAACACAGTAGGTGTGTTGACAGGTAGTGATGATATGTGCCTTCATTCCCAGGTTAGGACGTATTTGGAGAAGTTGAAACTCACAGATATGTCAATAACAGCTCAGTAGTTAACTCCAGCTTTGAAATTTGGCACATACAGGCTATGCCACTTGCTGCCTGTAAAAGCTGGAATAATTTACTATTTTCTCCATCACTTGGTTTTTCATTTGTGCAATGGGGAGGATGTCACTTAAAAAAAAAAAAGATTTTATTTATTTATTTATTTGAGAGAGAGAGAGAGAACAGGAGGGGGGAGGATCAGAGGGAGAAGAAGACTCCCCACTGAGCAGGGAGCCTGATGTGGGGCTCGATCCCAGGACTCTGGGGTCATGAACTGAGCCAAAGGCAGATGCTTAACTGACTGAGCCACGCAGGTGCCCCAGGATGTCACTTCTATAACAAAGAATTGCTTTGAAATTCAATGAGGGATGTCTGTGAGGGGCTGCGAAAAGTGTCTAGCACAGAAAAAGCAATTAATCTATGGTAGTTAAAATTATGGATAGTGAAAGCACACTATAATTGTTTAAACACAAGCCAGGGCAGTCCAAGCTGCAAAGGTCTACTCACTGGACAGCTAGGAGAACTGTCTGCCTTTAGGTCACATGACTCCCTTTCCCAGGCTAGGGAAAGAGTATGGGGAGCCGTTGGAAGGCTGCCTTATGAGTCAGAATCTCAAAGTGCAAGTCCCCACTCCTCCCTTGGGTAGAACAGCAAGTCTGGGCTATGCCTGAGCAGCCCTGGTCAGAAGCAGCGATCTCGGTGCTGGAACCGCTGCCGTTTTGGAAAGCCTCCCCAACGAGGTGACATAGCCCGTTGAGCACCTCGTCACTTCACTGGGGAGAGATCAGTGACCTGTGGCCAAGAGGGAGCCTCTGGCAGGCAGTGGACTGCAGACATGCCTCGGGTCATTGCAAGCTCATTACCACCATCTGCTCTGGCCATCTCGACCCAGTCAGCTGGAGAGGACTCCTGAGTTACTGACACCATGGAGACCTCTTAGGGGGTGATTTGCCTGCTGTTTAGTGATTACCGCTTTATGGAAAGGACCTCCATGAAGTGACACCCATTACCTTCCTTGGTTGGGAGCAGTGGTCATTTATATGTCTCAACTGGGGGTATATTGCACAGATTCCCTACCCCTGTGAGATTTTGATCTCCCCCAATTCTTTACCCTCCGGGGTCACCATACCTTCTCGTCCTTGTCCTATATGTCCAACGACTGTCACTCCTTTGAACTGGAGGATAAAAATAGGGACATCATTCCCAGAGGTCACAAAGAAATAAGCTCTCCCTACTATGTCTCCTAATCTTTCTTTAGGCACACTTCCTCTCTCTGGAGCTTTTGCTCATTTCTTCATTCAAAAAATATTTTCTGAGTGTGCCCTCCATGCCAGGCTCTGTGCTAGATGCTGGAGATAATAGTCAGGACACAGGCAGACAGGGCCCCTGCTCTCAGGCACCATATATTCTAGCGCAAGGAGAGGGAATCATGTATAAGGTGTAACCGAGATCAGTTCAGACGCGGGAGAGCCCGTGTGGTGCAGTGGGTGGACCCAAGCTGGCTCTCTAAGCCACAGTTGCTTTAGGTTCAATCGCTGGCAGCTTCACCTGTTAGCTGTTAGACCTCCAATAAGTTACTTCATGGTTACGAAGTGCTTACTGATTTGCAAAATGGGGATTCTAAGAGGACCTCCCTCCATGGAGACATTTGAGCTGAGACTTCATGGTTCACAGGCAGCCAGCCATGTGAAGAACTTAAAGGAAAACATTTTAACCAAAGGAACAGCAGGTACCAATGTCCTGGGCTGGAAACAAGCCTCAGGGATTCTCCTACCAAGGAAGGCCCATGTATCTGGCAGATACTGAGGAAGGGGAAAGGCGATAAACCTTAGTGGGGGGTAGCCAAGTAGGCAACACCAGCTCATGATCCTGTTACAGGTCATGCTGAGAACGTGAGATTTTATTCTAAATGATGAGGTGTTAACCTCTACCTGGAGTGATTTCTCTTCACCTGGCCTCTCATCTTCCAAACAGAAGCTACTGAAATCCTATTCCTATTTTAATAATGACTTCTAATATCCTTTTCTCTTTAAAGTCTTTCTTCTCCTACCCCCCAGAAAAATACGTTTCTACCACCGTGATGCTCCTGTCATCACATTAGTTGTAGACAGGCTTCTTTTCCATCTTCATGGTGAGTACCGGAGGTCAGGGACTGAGTCCCATTCTTTTAAGAACTGCCTAGCAAAGTGTGTGGCACAAATAAATACTCTTTGAAAGACTGAGTGGATGAGTCCATGCATGAATGTGTGAATGATACGAGTTTGGGTTTTTAGTTGGATTTGCTCCTTGAAAATCTGGACCCTGGGTGCCTGGATCGCTCAGTCAGTTAAGCATCTGCCTTAGGCTCAGGTCATGATCCCAGAGTCCTGGGATCGAGCCCCGCATCAGGCTCCCTCTCACTGCTTCTCCCTCTCCCTCTGCCCCTCCCCCTGCTTATGATCTCTCTGTTGCGCTCTCTCTCTCTCTCAAATAAATAAAATCTTGAGAAAAAAGAAAAAAAAGATGGGACCCAGAGGGAATGAATAATCTCTAGCCCAGGTAGATTTCTCTCCAGGCAGAAAGAAGCCTTGAAAGCAACAGGGAGGGGTGGGAGGACACACAGGGTGGAGCATTATGGAGCTCTGTGTACTTTGATGGAGTTCACACTTCTTTGTCTCCATTCTGCCCCTAGCTATAATTATGTGAGCTTGGGGAGTTACTCGATCAAAATTACTCCATGACAATCACGATGCTCCACTTATCCAGAAGTTAGACCTCTGGCAACCCCAACCTCTTTAACTTGGATGCAACAAAACAAAACAAAAGCCCCCCAAAATGAAAACAAAAGTCCACAAAACCCCCCAACCCTCAAAAAACAGAAGTTCAGGGAAAACAACTTCAACATAAAGAAGTGATGGTGCAACTAAAACCCATGACCCCAAGCCAGACTACCTTCATGTCACAGCTCATGTATCCCCTTCCTTCCTTCCTGGCTCTCATCCTTCTTCCCCCAAATGTGTACTGAGCATCTATTATGCACCAGACCAGAGCTGCTGCTGGGACTGAGGCAGTAAACAGGACAGATATGTCCCTGGTTTCGGGGAACTTACTCCTTGCTCTTGCTCACTGCCTTTCTGCCCACCTCCTGGAGGCTAAAATAAAAGCTTTACGGTTCTGGGGCAGGTCTTGGGGCCTCTGTGACCCTCCATCTTTTCATCTCTAAGGGGCAACTATTGTTTCAATGTTCAAGCAAGAAGTCCGCTAATCTCCCGGCCTCAAGTGCTGTGGTTCTCGCTATAACTAGCAGATGCCATGGCTGCCAGCCTGTTACAACACCCCCAGGGAAAGTGCTTTAACGATTTTAACAAAAAAACAGGTCTTTTTTGATTTCTCTGATGAAGAGAGTGACTTTAAAGCCAGGAAGAGAGAACTATGTGCAATTTGATGGGATTCAGAACATCAAAGGCGGTTGAGTTGGTGTTTGGAACAATCTCTCGGGTCAAATCTAATTTTATCCGAGCTAATGTTTCCAAGCTCTGGTAATTGCTCCCAGCATAACTATTGGTTCTTTGTCACAAGGCTATGAGTACAGCTCCTGCTGGGCCTCCAGCCGAGGGTCCAGCAGCTGGCTTTCATCTCTGTTGCTCTTGGGGCTGGGAAACTGTGCTAGATTCAAATCTTGGAGGCTAAGGGATGATGTGGCAAAAAAGATACCCAAACTGGAGTTGGGACCTCAGTCTTCAAATCCGGGCTCAGAGATTCTCCTTCCTGAGGGCTTTCCCAGTTAAACTGGGCAGTTTGTGGACTGGTTTCCAGAAGACTTTGCCATGGAAGAGGGATGGAGAGAAGTGTGGGGCTGAGGAGGACAGGTGGTATCTGCAGGGCAGTTGACAAAGAGAGGCACAAAATGGCACCATGGCTCCACACACAGTCATTTCTCTGACTTAGAGAAAAAGCATCAGCCTAAAGTTTAGGGGTCACAGAGAATTATAAGCGGGCTGCAGGTGTTGGGGCTGACAAAATAGTTGGGGGAGAAAGGACCTATGATGGTGAAGTTTCTGTGTCAACTTCACTGGGTCCCAGAGTGCCCAGCTATTTGATCAAATATTATTCCGGATGGTTCTGTGAAGGTGTTTTTGGATGGGAGGAATACTTATATCAGTAGACTGAGTAAAGCAGATTGCCATCCCTGAAGTGGGTGGGCCTCAACCAATCAGTTGAACAAAAAAATCTGACCCACCTTCAATAAGAGAGAATTCTCCTCCCTGACACCATTGAGCTGGGACACCTGCTCTTCCTGGTTCCACAGCAACCTGATGGCCTATGGACTTGAATTGTCACATTGACTCATCAGACTTTGGACTTAGCCTCCATAATTGCATGAGTGATGATTATAATCTCTTATAACAAATCTAAATAAATAATCCTTTATTTTATATAGATATATTTATATCTGTAGATATAGATAAATTATATTTATATTTGTCTATATATATCTACATAAAAAGATAAATTTTTTATTAAGATCTGTTATAGCTATGTATCTTATTGATTTCAATTTTGTTTCTCTGGAGAAACCAGACCAACACAGAGCACTGTGCCTGCAGCAGACTCTTGCATTCAAGGGAATTTGGGTAGAGAAATTCAAATAAAGAACACTTCAGAGTCCAAAGAAACACCTTACTTGAAAATCTGTTTTGAGTCTGGAAGACTCTATCCCCCAAACTCTTGCCAGACACAGAAGGGAATAGGTCTGCTTTTAGCCAAGCACAACAGAGTAGCCTTAAAATTTTGGAATCTTTCCTATACCTTTGATAGTATCGTCTGATCCTACCTCGGCAGTGGGGGCTTTTGTATTCCCATCATAAGTATCCCCAGTCCACCCTCCCAGCTCAGAAGTGAACCTGGCAGACACCTCCCCAAACCTCCCCCACTCGTGCACATTCTAGATGCCACCTGAGAAACTCTGACCTTCATCTGGTCCTCGACTGGTTGAGGTGTATCACCCACAAGGTACGTGGGTGTGCTAAGGAGATAGTTTCTGGGCCATGCCTTGGACTAGTTCTGGGTTATAGGCAGAAAGTGTGAACAGAAGTAATTTGATTTGCAGAAATATTTTGATATTAATGGGTTTGGTTTTGTTTGATTTCTTTTACCTTCTACCTTTCCCTTCATTCATCCCTGAAGAAGAGGCTTTTCATATACACCTCCCATCAGGGCGGGGCCGAAGTACACCAAAGAGTGAACCCAAGAGTCAGATTCAGAGCTTTTGAACTTTTAAATAATTTCGGGGTAAATCCATAGCAGATATGGGAACTCGAATGCCATAGGTCTTTATTTTGAGAATCAGGTGCTGAAACAAAAAGTAGATGTTTTGAATTCTAGAAAATTCGGTTAAAAGATCATGAGGTGAAGTCTGGAGAAAGAGGGCAAAGTTTATCCATAAACAATAGATTAAAAAAAAAAAAGAGGAATTTGAAGAAAAGCGAAGTCCTGGACTGAAAGGAGTAAGGGCTTTTAGAGTCTTGGGGGGAGAAGGCAGGAGGTTCAAAGCATGCTTGCCGTGGAGAGGTCTGCACACGGGAAGGAGCCATGGGATGCAGTGATGAGGGCCCAGCAGCTACGGTAGTGAGTCCTAGAGGGGCGGGGGCAGGTACCCCAGACCTGGGAACAGCAGGCGCATCTCAGCGATGACTTCTGCTCGTGCGGGAGGGTACGTGCCCCAACTCTACCCACTCCCAGGCACTGCAGTCCCTGGAAAGATGAGGGAAAACACGAAAATTAACTGAACACTTACCTACGGGAGATTAAACTTTAACAGCCGTGAAAGAATTACCTTGAATCAGTGAGATGACTTTTCCTGCTCTTAGTGGAGATTGGAGTTTGAGACCTAAACCATGCTGTTTCATAGACAAAGTTTTGGGTTTTGTCTCCATTTCTGATTTTTTTTTTTACTACCATATTTATTCTGGTCTCGATGCCATTGATGGGAGCAGCCAGATTCTGCCGGGCTGCCGAGATTAGTAAATCACAGCTCTCTGATGCCAGGACCAACCTCGGGAGGGAAGCTGATTGGAAATATCTGACCGGTTCGAGGAGGTCCTTCAAAGCCAGAGTCATGCATTCACTATCTCCTCTTTTATTCCTGCCTTTGTTCATATTAACATTAGTATTAACATAGGTCACTGCGATTTCTTGAGAATCGACTATTTCCCGGTCCCTGTGCGACATGCCCAGCTATGCCTAGGTGATTCCATTTAGATTGTCTTGTACCTCTCTGAAACAGATGCGATCTTCTCTAGTTTACAAACGGGCAAACAGAGGATCGTGAGTAACTTTCTTTCCGATTCCACAGCTGGTGGGTGGCAAATGTGGGACGGAGATCCAAATATCTCTGACTCTGATTGCCTTGTTCAAAAATGACTCAGCTACACCGAATTGAATTGGATCGAGTAACATGGATACCGGCTAGAACAGTCTGAAGAACCCTCCCCCAAATCCTCCTGATCGTCAGACACTTACTGAATAACTGCCCTTCACTTTGACTACCCATTGTCTGCATTTCTCTCTATGTTTGAGACTCCCCGCTTTGGGCTCACGGTGGGAGAACTCTTTGCAGTGGCTTTGGGTGAACGACACTTGGTACGCACTAAGAGTCAAGGGCGAACATGCTAGAAGGTCCATAAGTTGTCCATTGTCCTATTGTACAAGACCTGCCCATTGCACCACGGGGTCCGGTACTAGGAAAGCCACCTCATCTTCTTTCTGCTCTTTCATTTTGCAGGGCAAGCTTGAGAGTGATTTGGGGGGCAGCAAATAAACACTGCAGACTTGGGAACCATATCTGGGCTGAGCTGGGCCAGCTGTTCACTAAGGTGCTAGGAAATGCCAGCTGGCTAGTGCCTGGACACTCAGAAGTTGGGATCGTGTGCAAGTTCTCCCCTGTGGGCAGAGAAGGGAGCTCCCAGTCTCGGTGAGCTCATTGCAAGGCAAACCTGAGTCTCCCATGTCCTTTGTTAGAAAATCTCTCTAAAGTCCAGGGCTCATCAGACAGAAGGGTTTCCATGAGGGGAAACAGTGGGGCCACATGTGCAACACAAAGGAAAAAAAGTATTATTCTGCCTCCATTTGTACCCACCTCCAGGTGCTGGAAAAGTTTACCTCCTGCTCTAAGCAAAAATCTTTAAATCAGTCCCCTTTATGTCCCGGTGATCTCAAGTCAACCCTTGAAAGCAGACACATTTGCTAAAGAAGGGCAGGACCAGGGTGGGTTAAGTCAGCCAAGAGGAAAGCCATGTCCCCTTCTTCCTCTACTCTCAAGACCCCGGGATCTCCTGATGGACGCATGCACCCACTGGCCCACGCTCTACTCTGCATGCTTGCGCTCCCTGTCCTGCCATGCCCAGCAAGGGAACAGAAGAGAGAAGCCAGTAGGGGTCATAGAGACCAGACGGTACCAGAAGGTACCAGAAGTCTCAGAAGACTGAGACTCTCGGTCTCAGAGTCCTGACTGTGCTGGTTGACTCCCCGCTCTGGCTTCCTGGGTTCCTAGAATGCCAGAGAGACCTAGAATCCTGCTTATTCTTTGAGGGAGATCTCTCTGGGATGACGCCCGGTGGTAAGAAACAGGGCTGCTCCATTGACAGGCTGGCCCATTTCCCTAGGGTCAAAGGAGTAGCGCCATAATCCAGTTAAAAAGGCCTGAACGGCGGCTGCTTGGGCTCCAGTGCTTGCAAGCTCTTATTGGGGGTTTTCCCCTGCTCATCAGGGCACGCAGTAGCACGTTTCTATCACCGTTCATTAGCTTTGCCTGTTCTTGGACTTTTCTGGGTCCTCCTTCCTTCACGTAACAGAACGTCCTGGAGATTCATCAAAGTT